>NC_081527.1:10534572-11792072 GCF_030273125.1 Centropristis striata | reverse complement strand
TACAATGTATAAAAAATAAAGGGATTTTAATCTAAAACAATTCAAAGGAAAATTACCTGCTGAAACTATTAAAACAGAAGCCAGACTCAAGATGGCGTTGTTGCTCATTCTCACCATAATCTGTTGTTTCAGTAAGATAGATGCGTTTAAAGATGCATAGAACTCTCTAATACAACCAAAAGACCTCCAAAAGCACGTTTTCCTTCACAGAGGCATTCTGGATTCAGTGTTAGTTCTTAACATGCTCTCACAGGCCCCCAGCGCTTGGTAGGCAACTGCAAGTCACAACATACTGCAGGATGTCATGAGTTATTGCTCAAACATCTTTTTTCCCCAAAAGTCAGTGAACGGAGCACAGCTGATATTGAAAAAAAATCTGCATTATTTTACCTCATTATAAACAAATTTTATATCCTAATTGTAACAACTGGCAGAATATAAATTGAAAAGCCTTCTAAGCATGTGAATAATAAAAAGGAGGTGGTGTCAGTCAGATAGACTGCTGTAACAATACGATTTGTTTAAAAATCAGTAACTCTCTCATTTAAAACATTGCCAAAAATAAAACATTTGGAATAACGGGATGCTGTTAAAAACATTAAATTCTGCCCTGCTCTGCACAACTGGGAAGCCCTGGTTTGATTTTGCAGTGACAAAGAGTCAAGTGACAAATATTCACTGAAAATCTGTCAGAAATGCATGCTGTTTACACAGAGCAGAGGGGAGGGGACGGGAGAGGTTGTAAGTAAAGCTTGTAAAAATGCAAATAGTTAAGTATGTATATGTGGAGAACTTTTTTTCCTTTATTCAGGACACTTGTGGGCACTTGGAAAAGTTTTGTATAACTAAATTCCATTTTATTCAAAAAATGTTTAAAGTAATTCAATTTTCAATTGACATTCACACTTTGTTATTCTGAACAAATGAAGCATTTTTGAGTTGTTCACACTTCTCGCCATGATTGTGCTCATTCCATAGAGGTGCAGGACTTATCTATTGCAGTGAAAAACAAGGCAACAGTGGGTTAAAATGTAAACAGAGCTCTAAAGGCTTGGGGTTCAGAGTGGGTAAAGTCATTAATCAAACACACAATGTTAAACATTAATTGATTCCAGCTTCTACAATGTGAGGATTTGCTGCTTTTCGCTCTTTCATAAATTAAAAGCAAATTGTTTGGCTGCTGGTTTCAACAAAAGAAGATAAAAAAGAAAATTTCAGATAATCAAAACAAAGAAGATAACATTGAGTTGATATATTGAGTTGATACATTGAGTCATAGTTGATAAAAAATTAAAAATAAAAAGTAAGTGGCTAGTGTTACTCTTTGCAGCTATTGCAACTGCAAAAGAGAGGGCTTGCATACGACAAATTTCAAGAATGTTGTAATCTTCAGAAACCTTAAACAAGTACTTCCAGAGTGGTCATTCATGTTATACAAGTGGCACTGAGAATAACAGGCACACTAGCTAATGTTAGACTCCATGGGAATAATGTAAATGCCTAATGCTACATCCAAATTATGATGGCTAGTGTTGTATCCTATCGAAAAAACTCAACCTTAGCAGGCTAATTAACGGTTCCAAGCTTGACATAACATCATAAGCCAATTAAAGTTACCATGTGGCTACTATGAAGGACTCTTACTTCAAGGTATGCAGGCCAGCTGACAAAAAATGACCTCAATTGTTTTTCCTGTGACTCAGTGACCCATTCACCACCCACGCCCAATAAAAACAGTCTCATCAAATGAGTCAAAAGCTGACATGTTTGCATGCCTGACAGTACACCGACTTGAAAATAAAGTCATTAAAATTGAATGACATGGACCCTTTAGGATGGGCTCAGTAGCTGTGAGGAGGAAGTTGCAGTAATGAAGCATACTAGGTGGAATACAGAGCTCCTCGTCTGGGTGGAGACGCCGGTTCTACCTTTCTGTTTGTCATCTGCCTCCTCCCCCCACACTGACAAACACCACTGTAGAGGCTCTACGAGGCTTCAGTGCAAAGGCAGAGGGGGAGCAGCCAGAGAGACATGAAAAACTGTCGACACTTTCAGAAATTGGGGTAAATTAGGTCTGTTACACTACCTTTGCTACCTCTCTGAGATGGTTGCCATGACAACACTTCCTGCTTGGCTTTACCAACATGTACATCTGAGTTTGATGGTGGCCTGATTAGTATGTGAGCAGTAACAATGCCTAATTTCCTGAAGCCAGCAGTAAAAAAATATCTATTTATCCTAGTCATTTGACTGTAACATATAGAGAAAATAGAACAAAAATAAAACAACATCTTGGAGAATGTTTCTGCTTTAGAGAAGGTATGCTAGGTCTATTTTAAAGCCAATAAAAAAGGATCCGGTAATGTCTGGTATTTCATGAAAGCAAGCAATTCTGCTGCCAAACCAACAGATGGGTGTGACTGTATATCCGCAATGTCACCACCACTCCTCTCAGTACATCTGCTCCTGGGTAGGGTGGAATTCAAGCAAACCACTGGAGGCTAGGCCTTGTGACTACCAACACACACAATGCAGAGCATGCACAGACACACACCACAAACACCAACTACACACCTCTGAACTACAGAGGTGTGTAGTTTACCGTCTGTTTCTGTCTAACCCTGCAAATTTAAGAGCTGATTAATTAAGGTGCTTAATCATCCAGGTGCAAAAACAGCCAAGATGGACTCCTTCATCAATGACTGAAGTCCAATTAAAACCAGAAGTGCTATAACAAACTGTTTTAATTCAATAGACTGCACCCGGACTTTTATTCATGTTAGCACATTTACACCTCACATCTTAAATTATCATTAACTGTCACTTACTTACTTGTGCTGTAATGGTTTTTTTAGGTCTGTATATTTCATATTTCCCATCTATCTATCTATATATATATATATATATATATATATATATATATATATATTTCTCTCTATATATATTTTTATTTCTGTTCTTGGTTAGAGTAACTGTGTGGAAACCTGATTCTGATTAAAGGGGACATATTGTTTTTAATGTCAGGTTCATTCTTGTAATTTGGGTTTGGATATTGGGTTTACATGAGCCTGACTGATAATGGATTTTTAGGGCTGATACTGATAATAAGGACTAAAAAAGACATATCAGATTATATTCTTGTATAAATGCATAAAGTAGTAGGACTCAGCCTTAGTGATATGACCTCTACCATTAGTAGTTTGATTTTGCTGTCACTTTCTGTTGGGTTTGTAATGTGTCTGTTCAAAACATGACTAAACTTGGTAATTGCCATTTTTGTTCTGGTTTATAGTTTTAACCATTAGTTTGGTGGCTATTACATTTCTTGACACCAGCTGTATTTTACTTTAAGCTCTTATCCACTTTGTTGAATGACATCATAGGGTTGCCGTCGCTGAGAGCAGCTTTTTGTGTCTCAGTCGAAGCACACTCTCTACAAATGATGTGATAACACAATTTCTACATTACCCAAGCATCTTTTCCATTATTGCTCTTTCTAGTTTTTATTCTATTTTGGCATATTGGACAATGCCAAAACCAATAAATCTGTGATAGGCCAATATTATCGATTAAATCAGTTAACTGATATTTTCATTATTTTATTATATCTGAAACGCTCCATTTTAGCTTCTGTCTCTTGAGAATACCCTCCCTAAAAAAACAGTTTCCTCTGATTCGTCAGTATTTCTACTTCCCCCACATCTTCGCTTTCAGCAGCTCTGCACCACCATTGCAGCCGGGGAATGACTCTCACAGCACTGTTACGCCACTTTCTACCTATATAAAGTATAGTTGTGACATCACAACAAAAGTCCTGACAGCTTGTTTAAAGGCACAGTTTCTGAATACTGGATGTGTGCATTTCTCCCTGGATAGTATTTCAGACAAGAGAGAGAAACGCATGTTGTGATTTCTCAGAGCACAAGGTCAGCCCAGACCGCTAAGATATTCAGTTTACTATCATATATAAAGAAAAGTGTCAAATCATCTCATTTGACAGGCTGGAAGCTGAAAATGTTTGGGGGTTTTTTTGCTCTAAAATTATTTACTGTGATTAATCAAAATAGTTGTTTATCAACTAATAATCAACACTAATATCAGTGTTTAAAAGAGTGTGTAGTCACCATATTACTGTGTCAAAAACAGTGGGTAGAAAAAGTGTGATGAGGTAGAAACATATACTTAAGAACATACACTTTTAGAAACACATACTTTAGTTCTGCGTGTTCACATGTTGAGAAAATATGTGAACCACTCGGCGCGTAAAGGAAGTAGTAAGTTCACTCAAAAGACACTGAAGGAAGCACGCACAGGCACGTACACACGCCAACTCCTACTTCAACAAACTGTGTAGAATGAAAGACCTGAGGGGAATCCACAGGCAGCTCTATGAGGAAACAGATCCTGGCTGACTGTGGTCCGCGTCTTCCTCCTGCACCAAACTGGCTGCTTGTCAAAAAGTCGCCTGCAGAGCTGCCGATCTAGTCGGGCAGCATTCTGTGTCAAAGGAGAAGCTTCCAGAGCAGCCTGTTAGCCGATAAGGTATTACAGCATTGGTTACGGCTGCGTGTGCCACTTCCCACATGATCCCAACAGATCATCCATTGTTCAACAAGTTAAACTCATATGGAGACAGAAGACGGAGATTAAATCCATCCTTCTCTCAAACTGTACAGGGAGTCCCCTAACCCTTTTTTAATCTAATCCTTGCATTAAGCAGGACATTGTTCCCATCTCGACCACCTAGCCCCCTCCTCCTGTTACTAATCAATTCACATGCATCACACGTCACTTTAAATCCTGCCAGCAATCCAGGCGACACACAGCTCCAAATGCAGCCACCAAAGCCGGAGGAAGAGAGAGTTTAAAAACGTGAGTCTTTCACGTCAAAGGTCACATTTTTGGCTCTATATTAAACACACATCTTATTATCTCAAGAATTTGCAATTTAATCTATTCAGATGAGGCAAGGAAATTCCTGAATTTGCCAATGCAGAGGGTCAGTGTTTGTTGTAAGAGATTGCACCAGACAGGCTCATGATCAGACTTGACAGCATTAGACATGGCCGCCGTTCATGGACGTCATCTTAATTTCTAATAAAACAACAACATATTCCTGCTTTTACCAGTGATACCAGCGTGTGTAGGCCATAGACGAACTACATGTGTCAAATATAAGTGACACAGATTTGGTTCATACATGTGTTCATATAAATCTCAGAGACTTCATAATAAAACTCAATGAGTATCACACCAAAACCAAACCCTTGTCATCACGCATGAAGGCAGGAAGTCTGTGATCCTCAGCTTCCAGTGTGTGGTGCGACCATGCTGATGGGCGTTGAGAGGAGGCTTTGATGGCAGTGAATAGGGTACTAATGAGTTGGCCTTATCAATGGCCGGTCTGTATTCTGTCCTCCTAATGGCCAGGGGGACATCAACAGAGCTGTTGATGCTCCATGTAAACATCTCAGCCACTTCCCTGTGTGGGGCCTCCACTTCAACCATCACACCGGGTTCATAATCTAATTGGTTCATGTTGGACTGCACCAGCACTGTTGCAAGCCATTTACCTATTGCATAATCGACTAATGTGAAGGAAGTGGCTGTTTTTTGTTTCTATTAAAGTGCCTTTTTTGTTCTGGAATAATCTATTTTTGCTTTCCAAAATAAGTCATTATGTGGCAAACACAGTAGGTGGGGCCTGTGGGGAATAATCAGGGCAGAAGGCCCAGACAGCACTGAGCTGAGTAAACCTTGAGCTCAAGCTATCACCTGTTGAATACTATATTCATGAAGCCTCAAAATTATGTGTGTGGTCACTGGAGTCACAGAAAAGGAAAATGAAACAATGTTAGGCATGAATTCGCTGTGGTGCCACCTAAGTGTTGCATAAACGGATGAGGGCTGTGAAAGCTGGCAGCAGTGACAGTCAATATGTCTCGTAGTGGAGCAGATTGAGACCAACTGTTGCTTCAGGTAAAAGCGCAATAATGTCCGCTGTGAATGTGGCAGTTTATCGACACATGGCAGTCTTACCTGGCCGGGGTAATGTACAGTCAGGTCTAGCCGTGTCTCCTTTCACTGAAGCCAAACTGTATCCGTCAACAGACTGGGAGGAGACCTTTCCCTCTGCTGTGTCGCTCACGGCGCAATGTCACAACTACACTAATGTGTTTACACCATAGACTGTGGACAACCAGCTCTACATGGACCTCACTGGCGACTTCAAAGCTGCCGATTCGCACCGCTTTCACTTTCCGCTGACGGTCGGTGTTAATATTTAATTTCGTTACTTTTTTTTCCTTCCCAGTACGACCAGTCTCCCCCCTCTCCTTTCCTTCTCCTCCGCCACTTGGACGTTTAGCGACGAGAACAGCCGAGTTGAGTCGAGAGGCGAGAGGCGGACCAAACGAAGCGCTGACGGAGTTTCACCAACGGCAAGCTAGTGACCAGTAACATTCCACTTCCGGAGAAGAATTTCAAAATAAAGCCTTCGTTGCGGTTGAAAAGACGAGTGCATTTTAGTTTGGCTGTTTATTCTTAATTTATTAACATTATTAACATTGATTGCTACGGAAGAGTACGGAAGAGGATTAGGGCCACACAGGAAAAAACATTTTTATTTATGACAAGACTTTAATAAATTTAAAAGTTTAAAGTCATTCTGTGGCTTTAAACTTATTTTAAAGTCAGAATTCTGAGAATAAAGTCAGAATTCTGACTTTAAACTCAGAATTCTGAGTTTGAAGTCAGAACAAATATTTTTTTCTTGTGTGGTCCTAATCCTCTTCTGTAGATCGCATATTGATAACATTTGAACGACCAACGTATTAATCCTTAGTATATTTTTTCTTCCTCTTACTATTTATGTTCAATGTATTTAGTTTGGCTTTTTATTTTTATTTTTATTTTTTGTATTATTAATTTATTAACATTGTCATTTTGGTAGTTCTGTTCTGTAAAACAAATTTCTTTTGTCTCTGTACTGTTAACTGTTTTATTCATCATTGAAAATTAATAAAAAAAGACCTTGGACTGAAAGAAAGAGGTTTAAAAGACTGTGCAAATTAAAATAAGCACTGGAGGAGTATTCATATTAGGGTCAACACAATAGTATCCAATTAATGGTGTGTCAAATGACTAATTGTAAAAGCTGAACTTCTTACGATTGGGTAGTTTCATTTTGAATAAAACATTAAACATTTTATTCACAAATTACATAAATTAGTCATAGGGGTCATTTGTTCATGGTGAGTAACATAAATGTATGATATATTCTGCATTAAATCCTCATGAGTCATGTATTATTTAAACATTACTTTATTTGTATTGCAGCGTTAAGGGTTGCTCTTTTTCTCTACAAACTGATAACACTAGTCTAAGATATTCAGAATAATTATGTATGCATTTTAATTAGCTGAAACATGGCAGGGAAAAAATATCCAAAATGATGCTAAGCTCCTGAAAAGATCACATTGAGATTTTGTTCACCAAATATCAGCAATAATACAGATATATTGTGAGCATATTCCATAGCTAAGGTAAAAGCTACATTTGCAGCTTCACTGTTTACTGCAGCAAAGTTTATTTTCCTCTGAAGTGTGTTAGAATAAAGCAGTCTCCCAAAGAGAAAATATTAGTAACTAAAAGTACATAAAAACTTCATTTACAGTATTAATGCTTTTCAACTTCTGATGAAGCACTAGAGATGCAAAAACAAGTCTAGTTTACCTCCCAAATCTCACTCATTTAGAGCAAGATTCTTAATTGAAATGTAAACGATAACTACTTCCTGTCTCACACTAGTTTTTTGTCTAACTTTACTGATGAGAAAAGTGAAAGCAGGTTGCTGTTCCGCTTTGAGCCATGCAGAGGCGCACTATCCCCATATGATTACATGTTCATATTCAGACATACAAGGCAAGTAACCAAACATATGTGCAAACAGTATGCCAATACACAAGGGTATTAGGTAAAAGTATTTTATTTAAATTAGCATAAAAAGCAAAAACAAACTAAGAAACATGTATAATAGGCTACAGTCAACTTCAAAAACATTGATAGAGCTTGATGCATATATTTTGTGAAGTTGAAAATAAGCACTTTATAAAAAATAGATATCTACATTGTAACATAATGAACATACAGTATGCATTTCCCAAAGTGGCTATGTGGTCTGTACATTTCCCCCTGTGATATAATAAAAAATTCAAAAAAAGATCTCCACCACTTGAGACTGACAGCAGTACTAAACATGATCTACTTTCTGTGGAAGAATATGCATTTGACAGGCTGTGACTGAGAGTAGGACAGCTAATTGAGCGGAAAATCAAACCAAATAGCTGTAACTGTATCCGATAAATCTTGCTGTCCATTTTTGTCAAAAGTCCCGGTCTTTACAATTTATATAGTCTAACCACACTACTTTTAAAACAGGAGTGTGACGAAATGCAACTTCTGACCACCAAGAAATGTTTCTCTTTACACTCTAATCTCTTTTTTTGGTGTCAAAAGTGTTGTGCAACATTTACAAACACAACACAGTTTACATAAAGTATGAAACATAAGAAAAAAATTCCACAGTGAAAAGAAAAGGACTGTTGATAATATTCAGCCTTTAGAGATACAATTGGGAACAGGGTGGCACGTAAAAGTCACACAGCTGAGGGTTTGCTTCCGGAGGAGGACAAGAACTGTGGGACTGGTAGGTTACATGCAAGCTGGATTGTTGATGGTGTTTTAGGGTCGGGATGTAAAGAGAAAAGCCAGTTTGATTACATATATAGGAGGGAGGGGGTTGTTGGAGCAGTAGGTAGTAGAGGGGAGTTTTAATTACAGTGTGATATCTACTCCTGGGCCTCTTTGCCAGTCATCTTGTAGATCTCAGTGGGGCCGTCAACGTGTGTGATGGTAGTCGTCAGCTGGATGTCTTCTCCGCTGTTTGCTCCGTTATCTCCTGCACACAAACATGACACATAATCAGCACCAAACTCACCAAAACCTTACCTTAATATAAAACATTCCAACAGCATTTCGTTTGTTTATTTGGGTTGTCGTGCACATTTCTTTCTTTTACCAGGGGCAATGATCTGTTGCATAATAATTGGTTTAGTTGAATTTTATCAATACAAATACTTTCAGCTTGTTCAAAACAGAAGTGAAACTCGAGAGCTGCCCCTCCCATGAGATTGGTTGACGCACTTCAGGGAAAGCTTCCAGAACTTCAAACTCTCTTTTTCTCTCCTCGCGTCACTGACGTCAGGAGATGGATGGATGGTTTTCATTACTTCCCTGCTCTCCACCCCGCCCCCACCGCTCCCTCACTGTTCCCTTCCACTGTCTGGAAGGAAGCCTGGTGTCCATTAGAATCACCCTCTCGGGCCAAAGAGACCCTTCTTTCCCCTGGGAATCTGGGTCCTTCTGAATCACCAACCCCCCCTTTCCCTCTTCCAAAAACAAACTCTGGATGAATAGGCAGCTTTACAGCAGAGGACACACACTTCTTCCCCATCAGAATGAAGTGAGCTAGTAGGATGCAAATAAAATAAATCAATGACTTTAGCACAATGACGAGATAACATGTTCAGGGTTTCTTCACATTTCACTAATTATTTGTTAGTTTGCATTTCTTCTTCTTTTTGCAAGTATGGCACTAGAGTATGCTGCTGCTTTGTACATTTTCCAACCGCAGAACTTTAAGTGAAAAAGAATCAACAGGGTTAATCTGGACTAAATTTGAGTGCCAACAGAATTCTCTAATCAACTGATATATTCAAACAATGAAAGAACATTTTCCCTTAAGACAAGTTCATGCAAATGTGAAGTAGTTGTGAAAAGAAAACCTGCTACGATGGCAGGAAAGTGTTAAAGTTCCCATGGACAGGTTGGCAGAACACGATTTTATTTTATATATTTAAGCTAGGGAGGGACTTATTGCAGATATTGATTGACATTAGCTAAAAGCGCTGACTGTTCCATTGTTTTTGGACTGAAGCCCTACATATTCGAGGCGATTCTGAAGCCAGCAGTGCTGCTGGTGAAGCAGCGTTGCAGGCTCATCCCTGAGACTGAGCTGATACATCCTAATGGTAGGCTTGTGTCTGTATTATTATCCAGTTATTGGATGCAAAGTTGGTATACGCCCCAGGGTGCAGGATGAGTCACCAATATTTATTGTATTGTTTTCCAGGAAATTATAAACTCTAAAATACCACTAAGAATACCTACAAAATTACTGTTTTGTCATTGTTAGGCCAGATACTGGAGTTTAAACAAAACTTTAACATCTATTTAATTTAAGGGGAACTTCAAGTTTAACTGTGTAAGTGTAACTTTAAAAGGCCTTTACAATTGGCTCTCCATGTTATTTCTTGGCAAAAGTTAGTAAAAATATGTAGTTACCAGTAATGCACTGACCACTTGACTGCTCGTCTCCATAGCGTTTGTGAGACGGTGCGTAGAGGAACATGATGGCGAAGACGTACAGGTTCCACATGCCGTAGATGCCGGTGAAGAAGGCGCTGTTCACCTGCACCGTGTGCTCTCCCCAATGCCAGTGGCCCTCATTCACCTGAGGACAAAAACAATTTTTTTGTTACAGTTTTTAGGGCAGAACATATGTGTGCTGTATTTCTTTCTCTTCATCTCAGTCTTCCTGTCCTGTTCACCTCCGTCATATTGTTTGTGTGTTTTTTATACGTTTTTGACGGGTTGGCGGAAAATTTCGATGTACTACCCTGTGCAATGACAATAATGGCTTTCTGATTTTGCGACAGTAGTAAAACAACTTTTATGGTAAAGTTATATAAAAGTGTCACCAACTATCCCATAACTAGTTCTAACTGTGGATGGCACTATGACTGACTTTAATATTATGGCACTCACCTGACTGATGATGAAGAAGATGACAGTCATGGCAGCACAGGTCAGAGTGACCAGCATGAGGAATTTGAACCTGAAAATTAGACCCTAAAGGGCAACAAAGGTGATGAGTTAGAAACAAAAAGTTATTTATTTATTCTAAATTGGGGAGAATTCATTATTAGACAAACAAAAACACACCTCATAGTGCAGCCGTCTGGCCTTGGTCATGGCGGGCAGGGACGTCCTCTTACCGCTAATGTTGCGGAAGACTTGAAAAACCATGAAGCAGAGGAAGAGGAAGTAGAGACAGGCACAGATCCCTGCAACAATTATGAATGCCATCTGTGGCAACACCAGTCAAGGAAATAACCAAATTACACACTCCTTAGAGAGCAGCGGTGCATACTGCAGATATAGAAAAGATCTTTTTATTTAAATCGTTTGTTCACAAAGCAAGTAGAGTTTGTGTACTGGAATAGGCTTATATGCTCCACCAAACCACTGTTTCATTAAACTACTGGAAGTCAGTAAGCAGCTTTTTCCTTTTGAAGAAACTCAAAAGAAAAAGCAGAGTGTTTAGCAGCTGTTTTTGAGGAGCTCTGCAAATTAATCTTGCATTGCTCAGCAAAGCAAACAAACAGGTACACTACACACACATACCACATCATAAGACCCTGGGCAATGATTTCACATATGGCCTTTCCTGAATTATTTCTCATGCCATTAGTCTAGAGAACGGTTTCCAGTTCATGCTAAAGCCAACTAGAAAGTCTTCTCACAGTATTGGTAAAGAGATACATTTGTTCCAGCAAGAAGAGACTGATGTGAAAAACATGATTTGGCCATTTACACTCTTAAGGATGTTTATTAGAGTCACAGCTGTCAGACAAGCTGTTTGCAGGAGAGTGCTCTTTTTATGACACTGTTGTCAGTTTTAAAAGGATACAGCAAGCTCAGTTCCTACATCAGAAGCCCAGATGCTGTAGAAAGGATTTGTCAGCTGGACCCCTCTGGTGGCCAAAACAAAAAACACATTTATGGGTTACCTCCTCTGAGTTTGTCAAAACATTTCCTTCCAAATAAAACAATATACACAGCACAAAAATATGAAGCACAAAAATAGAAATAAAAAAGAGAATTTCATGAGACTCAAAATGTGTTGCATCCTGATCTTCTAAACGGTGAATAAAAACTATTAGTCTCACCTCTCACACATGTCAAAGATAAAAAGGCAGAAGGAGCCAAAGACGATGGGTCCGACCTGCTTCCAGTAGACTGAGAAACGGTTCCTCTCCGTCTGATCCTGAGAGAAAAGCACAGAACAGATTTAAGTTTGTTTAAGTTTCTATATTTGAGATTTTAGACATTAATATAACCACAAATAAATATTTGCTAAGAGAAGATAGAGCAGTGTAGCCTGTGAACCAGATGAATCTGCAGAGCCATTTTTTCCTGCCTGGGAGAAAAGCTAAGCACTGAGCAAATTTGCATGTGCCGCTCAGTTCTACGTCACATTTCGTGGCTCATTTGATAACCGCTT
Organism: Centropristis striata; assembly: GCF_030273125.1. Taxonomy (NCBI): domain Eukaryota; kingdom Metazoa; phylum Chordata; class Actinopteri; order Perciformes; family Serranidae; genus Centropristis; species Centropristis striata. The sequence continues at coordinate 11,779,666 of NC_081527.1, read as the reverse complement.
GAAAATCGAAATTGAATTGAGAGGTTCCGACCCGGATTAAGGAAAGAAAAAAAATGCACAGACTGCAGAGCAAGCACACGGACCCTTGTTGTCAACTGAAACATGGTTTCTATTTTTCTGTTCTTTTTTATTCACACCATTAACTTGTCCTCAAATGGCTAGTATTGGAACTCAATCCCCCGTAGCAACAAATGATCACAGTTAGCAAGCAAGCTACTGTCAGTATGAAAGTTTAATATTGCTAGGGGCGTCCCGGTGTCATTTAAAAAAAAAATAGTGCCGTGTACAGTACCATGAGGTGCTCCCCGCAGAAGATGATCCAGAAGGACAGCAGCATGGAATAGAAGATGCCCTGTCTTATGTCTCCGAAAAGCAGCATCCAGGTCCAATTGAAGCCAATAGAAAACCACTCCACTGGGATGTTGATGAATGTCATGGAGATACCCAGAGCGAGGATTACCCTGAGGGAGCAAAAAACTGTTAAAACCTACATTTTTTCTCTCCACTACTGGCAGAGGAGGGGAGTAGGATTGTACTATTATCGATTAATTTGTGCCATCATGAATGCCATATATTGAATATATATTGAATATACTTTTAACAAATTAATCATTACAAGCATCTATATTTTAGATACATATCAATAGCAGTACTATTCCTGTAGCATGAGCAGCCATGCTGGTGTGATTAAGAAAGAAATGGATTAGACTAAGCTAAAAACCCTGAGGGAACGGTTCTTTGTTAAACACAACATTTTTTTTGTTGCAGTGTTGGATTAAAATTAGGGCAACTTTAATTGACGGTCTAAACTCCTGAATCTGGGCTACATCTTTAACACGGACACAATCACTGTTTCAGAGCAAGGCTACATCTGCGTCTGCTGAAGGAGGCTCATTAGATCTTGGGACATTATTGATTAGATTATCTATTCAGCTACAAGCACAGTGTCCCCACTGACCTATCCAATTCCACATAATTTACTAGCTTTCCAAATAGCCTCATTATTACAGCCAACCTCCCTCAACCTTGAAATCCAGATATTGAGCAAGAAAGAAGTGAATGAATGGAGCACGCTTGGCCGGCAGAGAGACAAAATTGAGCTCGTCTGCCGAGTGTCTGCAGCAGGTCCCTGCATGCCGCCAGTAGATGAAAGGATGATTGTAAATAGATAGTTACAAGGGCAAAACAGTAACTGTGTGTGTGTGTGTGTGTGTGTGTGTGTGTGTGAGTGTGAGTGAGAGTCGGGTAAGCAGCAGAAATAGGTGATCTGAAAACATGTGGGTACAAAAGTTTTTGGAAACGCTGTGGGTAACAGAAGTCATGTAACACAGGTTCTGAGCCGTTCCACTGCAGACAGCTCGTCAGCGATGTTCTACAGAGCAAACCGAGTGAAACCACATTTGACTGGTATGCAGGGAATGTGTCCTGAGCACCACCAACACAGACTGCAGAGCAGGGGCTGCTTTCCATCTGTGTGAATGTGTTTAAGAATTAGACATAGGGCTTGGTAAAAAAATCTGTAAATTGAATATGGTAGATGTCCTAAATACACACAATATTTTGACATGCGATAGCAGGAAGGGAACAGGTGTAACTAATAACATTAGTTATGTCCGTGTTCCTTTTGGGTGAGCCACTTCCTGTGGTCTGCTGTTGTGCATGCTAACTCACTAACATGTTGAACTGAAAAGAGCTGGTTAATGGTATTAATCGCATCTGTGTTTTTCCAAGCACCAAAGGTCTGACACAAAAAGAAGATAGATATTTAAGTAAGAACAGAGTTTCCCCATCCTAGACCATTTTCCACATTGAGGAAGTTTAGAGGAAAGTCTGAGGTGTACTGTTCTGACACCTCTGGGGACTAGCACGACAGTACAGCTTTTACAGCATGAAAAAATCATCTACCGTCCACAAATAGGGTACGAGTCGCACTTCCTGAGAGCCTGCTGGTCATTTGGGAATAAGAGCCTTGAGCCGGAAAATACAGAGGGAAGGAGAGAGACATTGACTGTGTGTGTGTCTCAGCGAGCTGGTGCGAATGTCCTGAATGTGTGTATGCAGCATGTGTCGGCTGAGTGCTAGCTTGCAGATTTTGTAACGTGTTTCACGCTTCGCCAGGCACTTCCTGTGGCGCGGAACGCTCCCTCTTACTGATCTGTCTTCCCAGCACAGCAGGGTGTTAGACAAACACTGGGCTCTGAGCATAGCTTCAACTTTCTACAGCATGGCATTCAAACCATCTGCTTCAGGCAGAACTACCTGCATTTGCTGCTCCAAACTTCATGGAGCTTGATTAAGGAATGAACACATATCTGATGCCTAATATTTATTTCCTTATAGGTTTTCAGATAAAAACCGGCAAGAGAAAGATCTTCATTTGTTGGGAAATCAGAAACCAAGTGGCCAATGTCCTGATTTTGACAGATTTGTTTGATTACACCACCTTAGTTACAGTTTAACATGCATTTACAATACAGAGTGACCTGCTGATGGTCCTAGATAAGATTCCTCCTCAGTCGCTTGATGAACACCTTCTGATTTCAGTGACCTTCATTTCCAGTTAGCATGCCCTACTTGTACATTTCATCCATAGTTAATCTTTCCCTTTACCTAGTAGACACACTGAAGCAGAGCCTCTGTATAATGAAACCATTAGTGTAGTTACTGGCTGTGTTTCTTCAAACAAGCATCATTCAACATAAATATAAAGCTGGAGTTCATATTTGCAGGCCTAACAAATCTTGAAATGATAGTTTCAGCTGGAATTATAATGCCAAAAAACAATTGTCCAATAACAACAAATATGATGTTAACAATATAATGAACACCACTGAGGGAGCTGCCTTACTTCTCCAGCAGGACAGGAGGTCTGCTCATGAGGGTGATCCGTCTCCAGTACCAGATCATGATGATGAGGATGCTGGGTGTGAGGAACGTCTTCATGGCAAACCACACTTTAGTGAAGCCTCCATTCTGGTGGATGCTCTTGGAGGAGAAAGAATAAGTAGATGTAATTTTAGTGGCCAACAAAGGCTAACACCATATGACACAATGGCCAAATTATGGGTCATCATTAAGCTGTGTATTAGAAAATATCTTAATACAGGTCGCAAGCAAATTCCAACTTACAGTAAGACGAATGTCTTTTATTTCTCCGATCCCCACATTGATCTTCTTCCGCTCGTTGACAGGCAGGCGGATGTTAAGAAGGTAGTACTTGTGGGCCACACTGCCAACCTCCATGAAAGGCAACAGGTCACACTCATAGTAACGTCCCTCGTTCTCTATGGTCTAGAAAACACAGCAGTACACCATATCTGGTTTTAAACACATACAGTTAAAGATAACAGATACTTTACTGTAAAATTGTCTCAGTCTGTGAGTTGAGATGTAGACCAATATCAGCTGGAGGAACAGGTTAAAGTGTCCAATGTGACCTCATGCTAGATTGTTTAAAGTTTCCATAGATATCGGGTTTATTAGGCAAAATCAATGTTATAATAAGCAGTACCAATAGTGAGAAATATTACTAAATTATAGTACTTGAGGGTCAAAAAAATTTTGTAATGTCATGAAATTGCAACAAAAAGACAGAGTTACTAAAACTTTATAAAAAATAAAAAACAAAAAAGGTCTTACTTGGATTTGAAAGCTTATGAATATTTAATTTATCATCTGCAACAGAATATATGGAACAACCAACACATGTATAGGTAACATTACAATACATGTGTGGAATAAGGGTTTCTTGGTAGTCTAAAGATGCATCATGGTGTAGAGTGTTATTTCCACACCTTGGTAGTAGTGAAGTTGCAGCTGAGCTTCCTTTGTTCAAAGGAGTGAGCCATCTCTGTCCACTCACTGACTGTGTCGTCTCTGTAGGCCAGGCCCACGTCAATGGTGGCCATAGCTCCGTCCTCTGGAAAGAATTACCACAACACCAATTCACTTTCAGATCAGTGCAAACATTGAGAAGGCATTTCATTGTTAGGACATTTGAGTATACAAGCGTGTCAATAAACATATGCAAGCCCTGTGTAATTGTGCTTTGATTTGGAGAAGAAATTTGATTCTTCTGAAATGGAAAATGCACTGAATAATGCCCCAAATACAGCCAATAATCAATACACCTTTTCAGCAAGCAAAAAGCAGTATTTTTTATCTTTCTCGTCCACTTCCTGCCATTAATTTAAATCTGGGTAGAGTAAATATAAATTTGCCCCTATTGAAGTTTTATTTCTCCCTTGTTCGACAAGTGACAATTCTCTCTGATCGATCAGTGGTCTGCAGTGATTTAACTCCAACTTCTAGTATTGGATCAGCTCCCATGGAGCCTCGAACGAGGGGGCACTTACCGGGTATCATCGGAAATTTTGGCTAATGGGGGGGGGGGGGGGGGGGGAGAATAGTTCTAAAAGAGTTGAGTGGAGCTGTGCAAGTACGGCATGCAGGGGAAATAAGGCACAAGACATTAATGTTCAACTGTATTTGGGTCTTTTATAGCTCCTCCTTGCATAACCCTGCTGGCTGTAATTAACTCAGTGATGGGGTAAAATGAAGTCCTGATGACAGACAGCCACGGCCTTTTCACTATGAGACCAGCAAAGTGACGACACTGCTCGCACCGACATGGAGACATTCCCCACTGTGGTCTGAAAAAGTTACTCTTTATTACCATGTACCATAACAGTGTTTCATGTGTGAATACCACTCCAAATTGGTACAGTAAAATAGTTGAGGGTGGGCATTTTTATTTATTTAATGAGAAGCTTCATGGCTGTACTTCCAACTGATGTGATGTTCATTTAAGAAGGGTGCGTTTTCAGCGTGGTTTGGATTGGTATATTAAATACAAATGTTTGAACAAGGTTAAATCTTTTCAGAGTTAATATGTGGTCCTGCCACCTGGAATTAGTCTGAATCAGAGAGATGAACAGGATTATTTCTCAGCATGTAAACATACTCAGTGATTCAGTCTGCTCTCCATGGTGGCCCAAATCTAGGTTACTTCCTATTTGACAATAACTTCAACAAGACCTTGAGCTGGCCTCCAACAGCCCAGCCCAGTAAATCTAGCAAAAACATCCAAAGCCAAGCTATTAAAACTGCATCTTTAGATCACATTACAAAGCCAAGTGTTCTCTCCTCCAGCCCTCCAGAGTGCCTCTTGTGCCGTTATGAAACAAGCTGGAATGAAGAGAAAGAAACTCAGTGGCCTGTGCTGTGAGAAAAAAAAAGTAGAGGAAGGGGGAGAGGGAACCAGATGAGAACTGGCAGCCGACTGTCTCTGCAATGCCCTCCACTCTGCCATTGGTCGAGACAGGCGCCCTCGAATGTCAGCTCGCTTCATGCAAACATTCCACTCCAGTCCAGCGGCCATTGCCACGGAAACTAAGCCTCCTCAACAGCTGTGTTATTGCTGGACCCTGGCCAAGGGGTGCTTGGTGCCGGGTGGAGTGGGGCAGGTGGGTGGAGTGGTTAATAAGGGCGAACCTCTTCTCCGCAGCACACATTGTTACACAGATAAGGTAGTCAAGGAAGAGATGGCCTTGTGTTCATTTGTCATACAATTGTAGAACAGAATCCGCCTAGCAGCACAGAGAGTTCTGGTCAGGATTCAGACAAGATGAGCCTACAGCATTCAGTTAATAATGGAAGACCTCGCTCTGTTGGGGTTCATTAGCATTTTATTTAATCTGAACCCAGCATCTACTCAGTTTAGGGATTTGGAATCCTATTAAATGTGTATTGGCTTTGCTATCAACAAATTTCATAAGTAAAAGCTTTACATGCTATAATGATTTTTTTAAAATACCCTCCATACACGTTTTAAAGTAAAAAATACTGTTCTATGATTAACATTTTCATTACCATGGTTTACCGACATAAAATGTTTGTTTTTTTAAAATGTCTGAAATTGAAAGAATAATCTCGCTATCTTCTGAGGCCTCAGTGTTTGAGGAAAGCAAAAAAGGTACAAGTTTCACAAAATTAGATGGCACACGTTACCAGATACCTTAATTGCATTAAGCTATTTGCCTTTGAACTATATTCTTACTAAACAACAGCGTAAAGGCTTTGTTATGCTTGAAACAAAGTAGTTTGTAAGTTTACTTTTTATCTCCTGAGACGAGGTGTGGTAGAAAGGAGAGACTGCTAAAATGTACAAAGATGAAAGGGTTCAAAAGAATAGAAGACTCCACTCACTCTACATCCACTTGTTCTTACAGGACCTCGTGTAGCGCTCAAAAATCAAAACGAGTCTGTAGCATCTGGCGGAAAGACCTGTCTGTGGTCCAGGCTGATTCACTGACTCCTCTGTCTGGCAGCCAGGCAGTAAACAACTTGCAGCTCACTAACACATTTCCACTGAGGCCAAGAATGTGAGCAAGCAAATGATGCTGATGACTAGGTCCCAATTGCAACATGACTGTTTAGACAAGCCAGACCAGAAAGGCTGGATCACATCAAAGTACACCACAAACATATTGTTCTCTACAATTAAGTCTACTACCTCTCTGTTAATTACAGCATGGATGTATCAAGGTTTACAGACATTTGTCAGTGTGGATAACGACTCTGTGCGATGTGCATCAGATGTTGCCATAGAGCTCAAGCTGACATTAACATGCATAGCTATGCATTCTAAGCCATGAAGCGAAAGATGTGATTAAGAGTCAAAACTTCTTTCCCAGGCTCTCACTCTCCAGGTGATCCAGTCACTGCGACTCTCTCATCGACATCTCTAATCCCTGGCTTCTTTCAGGATCCCAAGCACCCTACCAGGATACCAAACCCTGTCTTCTTCCAGATACTAGTTATCTCCCCCCTCCCTTCCCCCTTTTCCTCTCATGTAAGCACTGAGCTGATGTTATATGTCTGTCTTAACCTTTGATACTCACTGGTAGGTTTCCCTTATGATAACAGACACTAAATTTTTGACAGAACTTGGCCCAAAATGAGACGACATTGATTAAAAGTAGTGCAACAGCAGTCTGTTCAAAACGGGCCTGGTCGGTTTTGCTGCTTTCTCAAGAATCACTCATCCAAACAACTTTACATTCTACACCCTTCCTTGAGTTGGGAGCAATGCACCTGCCATAACATAGTTGGGTCCCCTTGCAATGCTAGAATATTAGGGGTGTGACGAGATCTCTTGCCATGAGATCTCGTAAGATTAAACTCGACGATATTTCTCATTGCATTAAAAATCTGTCTCACGAGATTTGTGAGCTATCCAAACTTCTATTTGTGACCTGTGGGGGCAGTAAAAAGAAAAGAAGAGGAGGAGGAGGGAAGTAGCAAGCAGCCAGAATGGCGTCGCAGGGGCTCATTAAAAAAAGTAAGAACGAATCGAAGCGCCACAGTCCTCCTGTCGCAGTCTCTCCCAGCTGTAGAGCCGGAGTCGGCAATTTGCTAATAGGCTAACAGTTAGCTCTTTAGCAGTACAGTGTGTATGTGCTGCTGCTGCAGGAGGTGTTCACTTAGGGATCTCTGTTTGTTTACAACAAGCACTGGACACGATGTGCACAGTTAGCAATGCCGGTAAAGATCTCTACGTTTAAGATCAGCGGAGATGTTGTTCATAATAATTTGCCATGCTGCTTTGTTTTGATCAGCTGCTGATGTTGTGCACAGTTAGCGGCGGCGGCCAGAGTTGCTTCTCCGGTGTTTAATCCATCGCTTATGTGATCACGGTCGAAACTGTCGCTAAGCCATTACGCGACGATCGAAAACCATACGTCACTGCCAGACTGTTTGAGTTTGCTACAGTCAAACATCTCCTGTTCATCTGTTCTTGAATGTACTATAGCAAGCAACCAAAAGCAGTTAATAGGGGCCCCTTCTAAATAAACTACTTAATGTGAACATAACACACTATTAATACACATGTCCCTTAGAGCTCAAGAATTTGCACTGGTCACTGCACTTTCTTGGGTCCTCAGACAATTTGATGAATAGTTCAAGAAAATCAAAGGACAGACATACATACAAACTCCTTCCATTAAAGATAGCATAGGCACTCTGGCTTTACCAATTACTGCAGAAATGTAAAAATATAGATATTATTCTGACTATTATATCAGGATAAAAAAAAGGATGAAAAAATGCATGCATGCATTCATAAATGTAATTTGTGAAATGCACTAAACTAGGATTATCTCATATTCAAAGTCTATAAGTCTTTTGGTTGTTGTGGGTCTCATGGCTGGATAATAAGACATTTCATTGCTCTGAGACAGCCAACAGGAAAAGGGTCCAGATTACCTGACAAGTCCATCTACAAAACCCCCAAGGGTCTAAAGAGAATAAACAGCAGGGCATCCATCATTGTTTGCTGCCTTTCAGCGTAAAAGAAATCCAATCTACTGAATAAGACATTTCTGTGAGTTCCTCAAACACCATGATAGACTGAAACACAACACAAGCCAAAATCCTACCGCAATGTCTTGCAGAGAAGGTAATATGAGAAACAGAATGAGTATTGCTTGTAAAGTTGGAACGACTCTGCACAATTTGTGCCGTGAGTGATTTGAAGTGACAATGGAAGTGAATATTTCAGAGGCTGGCTGGGTTTCATTGAGCCTCTGCAAATATGTGCCTTAAGATTGTGAAACTAAGACATAACAGACAGATAAAATATTGACCCAACAGGACAAAAACAGACTGAAAAATGCAGAACAAAATCTTGCAGGACACTGTCCATTACCTAAATTTAAAATACAACTAAAAAGTAATTATTATTATTTATTATCTACTAAATAGCTTTTTGGTTCCACAGATAACACAACCTGCTACAAGCATGTGCAGATTAAGTTAGACTTCCTTCTCTCCCCACATCTTGAAATCCATGTCCTGGGGGAGAAACATGAGCCGTGTTGTCCTCACCCTTTTTTTAAAAAACCTATATGAAAGCCTTGGTTCTCACCTATCTGGTTGTACATCTTAAATGCGATGTCAAACTGCAGGATGACCAGCATAAACTGGAACCAGGGGCTCATCTCCTTGTTGTGCAGAGGAATGTGGACAGCAAATACAATGTTGTTGGCCTCAATCTTCTTGGCCATGGCTTCATCAAAGGTCCGGATTCTGTCGCATTGGTTGGGACCCCAAGGCATGAACCATTTTGATTCCTGTCGGTGCTTGGTTGTGTCCACACACTTGGCGGCCAAGTAGTGTACCGGTGTGGTGGGGCTGGGAGCTGGTGAGACAAATACAAAGTAGGAGAGATGTAAAACACAATGTCATACTGAAATACTGCAGCAAAGTGTTTCAAGGTCCTGCCAAGCCAAATTTCCCCCTAAACTAATAAATCACACAAAAAGTTGGGAGTAAAAATCAATAAATAAAACTCGAGCACCCTGGATTAAACTGTGCATGGACTATATTAATATCTTAGCAACCATTAGGAGCAGTCAACAGTTTGGGATTGAGCCAAATCCTTTCCAAACACTTTGGCAATTACTTTTAACACTGTTTAGAAAATGCCTGGTAGCGAGGCTCCCTCTCTCTGAAGTGAAGGGGAGGGAAAATTCCCGAAAGCTCTCAGGCACCGATTACACTGTTTACGCATTGAGATTCATGAGCTTGACAAGACTGGTGTTTGTAGTCTCTACTCACAGGATTTTAGTAGTGCTTGGGAAAAGATCTATCATTATCATGCAGGGACAAAAACCTTTGGTCTCCTGTTGTAAAAGCTGGGGGTCTGATGTTGACCACATCCGGGTGGTTTGAAAGTCAAGGTGTGAGTAAGTAAAAAGCTAAACTCAGTTTTCTTTAAAATATCATGTAGCGAGGATGATGTCATAGGATCAGCATGTTCAGTGAGCTGAGATTGACTGTGGGCTGGGATTCCCCCTTATGTATCAGGTACAACAAACCACATAAGGGCAAGTCTTTTTTATTAAAAGGAAGTCACATATTGAACAAAACCCTTGCTGCCTTCAAAGAATATTTTAGCCACTTGAGGAACAGTTTACCCCAAAACCAGAAATATATATATATTCACTTACCTGTAGTTCTATTTATCAATCTAGATCGTTTTGGCACAAGCTGCTGAATGTTGTAGATATTGGCTGTAGATATCTAGATAGAGACTTCTTTGGACTTTGTTCAGGTTGGTCAAAGTGCTATTTTTGGATTTGGACTGAACTGTCGCTTTAACTGTCTGAATTATGTGGTGTAAACTAGGGGTGGGCGATATGGCCCTAAAAGAATATCACGATATTGCAGGCTATTTTTGCGATAACAATATTCTTGACTATTAGGAAATACTTAAAAAGATAGAGAAAATATGTTTGTTTTTTTAGTCTGTATAAATAATTAAAAATCTAAAATGTAGTTTGAAGTGCAAATCTCAACAGTTGCAAAATACAAAAAAAAATTACTCTTGAGTATGAGCAAATAATAAAAATAACCATTTAGGGGTTCTGGGGGCTTATTTTAAGGAAATTTAGTAAAGGAGAATAAAGGTTCTTGTATGTTTTATTTAAGGCATCTTATTTTGACAGTCTTCTTGTAAATTCTGTGGTGGATTCTCTTAACAAACTGTGCTCTTATTTTGAAAGCTGCATGGGTTTAGCGACAGGGAGTAAGTAGCTTTTTGTGATTAAAACAACTTTAACCACTACATCAAGAAGTAAGAACGTTGCCAATATCATGATGTGCATTTTTTTTAACCATAAAAAAAATATACCGATATTATTGTGAACAATACGATATGGCACCCCCCTAGTGTAAACGCCAATATTTACAACAGATGCAGAAAGATTTTGACATGACTGAATTTGATCCTTTTATCTTTGGCAGAGTAGCTTCTTCAAACATTAATTCCAAAGAACTGTGTATTGGAGACGATTCAAAGGAACTGCAACTATTTTGTAAAAATCAATCATTTTATAGTCCCTTATTTTCAAACTTAATTTGCTGCTTCAAGTGTAATATTATGTTAATATTGTATATGAATTAATTCTTTTGGGGTTTCGGACTGTTGGTAGGGAAATTGTGATCATAATTTCTTCCCTACACAATTAAAAATCGACAATATAATCACCAGATTAATTGATAATAATCCTCATTTGTAGCCCTAAAGCAAAGATATGGATAGTTTGAGTGCCTTTAGTTCAGCAAAGCAGGTAAAGCTACTTAATTAGGACATGGAAATATTTGGAACCAGCACAAGTTTTAGGAAGTATCTTCCCAAACCCTGTCACCTCAACATGGAAACAGACCAACCTGACCGATTCTCAGAAACTGGACAGAAGCTGTTACTGCAAGGGTTAAAGCAGCTAACAGGAACCTGTGAGTTCTCTCAAGATTCAGAACCACATCAAATAATCACCTGGTTTAAAGAAATCAAAACCTAACAATGTCCGAGTCTGGCTTTAGCAGATTTGTAAAAGGATCTGAGGGTGCCAAAAAATTAATTGAATGATGATTTATTTCAACAGGACAGTGACCCTAATCATTCAAGCAAAATAACTCTGAGATATCCTAATGAAAGTCTTATGTCTACCTGAATCTCAGTGGAATGACTTGCAGATGTTTCCAGTTTGTTTGGAGCAAATCTCCAAGAAAGAAGAGGAGAAACACTCCAGGCCTGAAGCTGTTTGTGACGTATCCAGGAAGACTTCATAAGCTGTAATTACTGTCGAGGGTGCTTGTGGGAAGTATACTGACTCATGATGGGGAACATGAAAGCCCAGAGTTTTCAGATTCAGGTCACGAAAAAGATTAGTGACATATCTAAGCAGACGCAAAGCTGTTATCACTGTCAAAGGTTCTTCCAGCAGGCACAAAGTCATGTGGAGTAATACTTTCAGATTGTGTGCTTCAGAACATCCTGATTTCTCAAATTGTGCTATCCATATCTGCAGGAAAACTGTAAAAGTTAGCACACACTAAAAGAAGGTATGAATCAGATTAGTTTGTGCCTGTTACTTATCTGAACATCTAACCATATCTATTCACTTGTAACAGAGAGCTGAAGGGTGGGCACCACAAACACACCCTTTGGCTAACAGACGCTCCATAAACTCAACCAAGGCTATCTTCAAGGATCCTTCCACTGTGTAAGTGTGTTAACAGCTCTGTAAAATAAAAATAAAAAGCACACATAGCAACAAAGACACACCAGACCGAATTAAACCCAGTTATCTGTCACCGCTTGGAGCTCAATTATCTAGTGACCCTGCGAGTCCAGCAGCACATTGGCTCCTCCAGTCTCCATCGCAGTGTGTCCAGAATAATGGGCGTCCCCTCAGCCTGCTGACCCCATGCCGTGTTGCCGGGTTTGTCGGGAAACAAGGGGAGAAAAACCCCTTTCTACTCAATTACCCCTGCCGCCCCCGGCCACCGAGCAAACACAAAGGAATCTGGCTTCATTAAAACCATCTCAGCCAGGAAAGAACCGAACAAGCTAATTTATCACCAGCTATGTAGTGAGTGAGACAGACTGCAGGGACATGGAGACAGGTTGACTGGTGTTCGGGGGCTGTTTTTCTAAATTCAGACCATCAGGAAAATAGGCATCTTTCACATGGAGCCAATTTTGCAAACGGTGTGTGTGTGTGTGTGTGTGGTGGGTGGATTTGAAGAAACTTGACAGCAACTCCAATACAGTCCTCAAGGCAAAGCGCAACTTTGACAGCTGTGTGCACTTGTGTTTTCTGTGTACCACTGTCTGTCTCAATGCAAATGAAACTAGCGGGGGAAGAGGAGGAAACATGAATGTTCTGCCTGCGAGGCGATAGGGATTTGGGGAGACTTCACACAGGAGGGGGGAGAGAGAGGAAGGAGTGAAAGAAAGGTAGAGATGCTGCCTGGGGCCCCACACAGCAGACAGACATTATATATGAGCGAGGTGGGGTGAGGAGGAGGAAAAAAGAAGGGGGAGGTATGAGGAGAGAAAGGGAGGGGGGAGCTGTCGAGTTTTGATCAAAGAAGTGGAAAAAAAACAAAAGGTTGGATGTATTTGAGAGCATTCCTAAACTAAAACTACGCAGAAAACTCCATTTGCACATCTTCATCTACAAGGCCATACTGGGTCTCCTCCCGCCTTCCTTATGTAAGTTCCTCTAAATGGATCACCTACCATGTTCCCAGAGTTCTCACTGAGTGGGGCAAAAAAGCTCATGGTCTTGGAATAATCTGCAAACTGTGTTACATTTTACAAACCTAGTATCCCTGGGAAAATTTAAAGCAATTTAAACGGTCCAGGTTACTGAAAAGTGCAATTATTTTACCTGAGCTGGATTCAGTACCTTTCTGTATGTAGGCTATAATGTGTGTATTGCCTATTTTTCTTTTTTTGCCGTTTTTACTTTGTTCCCATGTTTTGTCACTGTCATTTTAATCTTTAACTGGCAACCAATCTTGGCCAGGTGTCCCTCGAAAAAGAGATTGCAATCTCAAGGGACTTCCTGGTAAAATAAAGGTTAAATTAAAAAAAAATCCTGTGTAGAAAATACAGAAATTCGCCAATAAATATGGTAACCTGCGTTATTTTTAGCTGCAGACATGAAGCCAGCGGCTGAGGCATGCAGGCAGCAAACACCTTGATACAAAGCAGTGATTTAACTGAGGTGCTCTTCGGCAGCTTTAGTGTCAAAGTACCGCATTGTTAAAACACGACTCGGTCAAATACAGCTACAAGTTAGCGCCTACTGTCTTTTGTTTCTTGTAAAAAGCGTTGCTGGCATGAAGGCATGTAACGAACAGTTCAAACTTTGTGCTTCAACCGTTTACAGACGTTAACATTTAAATGTTCGCATGCACGCGCGCACAAAAGACAAACGTTAAGCTACACAAAAGAGAAAAGTAAGACAAAAAAAGAGGAAAAACTTACCAATTAAACCGCCGACCATGAAGGCAAACGCCTGAAACAAAAGCAGAATAACTCCCACTATCACCAACTTTTTGGTGCTCATATTCTCAATAATAGCCCCCGCCATTGCGAAGGGAAGGTTGGAGTGAAAATATCACACCGAGAAACAAACAAAAATGTGAAATGGAAAAGGGGACGGAAAACGTTGCATCCACGGCAAGTAGGAAGGCAAAGCTGGGCCCCCTCCGCCGCTCTCTGCTCCTGCCTTTCAACTTCGAAGGAGGAAAAAAAAACAGGAATCACATGACCGAATAGCACTCAGCTTTATCCCCGAACAGCCAACACCAGAGCGGGGAGAGATGTGTGGAGCGCCACCGCATTGCAATAGAGGCTGGTAATGCAGGTTACCGTGTCATTGAATGCCTGTAATAGCGCCCTTGTTGTGTGTTACAGCCTGTCCGGCTATTTACAGACAGGTTTTAGAGGTCCCGTCTCATGTTTAGTGCCCTCAATAACAATCAACACATTGTCCCTCAAATTTCTATGCTTGGTGTTAAGACATTTGATGTTTGTGGCTTTGGCTAAATAAGATACAGTCATGGAAAAAAATTTTAGACCACCCTTGTTATCTTCAGTTTAAATATAAAAAGTATTAATAATTTAAACAAAAATAAAATAAAAAGTTATGAACATTATATAGGCTACAATGTAGACAGAGTCAGCAGTTGGATATGGCAATTTAACAACAAAGTGTTACTTACATTCTCAGCAATAACAAAAAATAAAATAACTACAATACTAAAAAATAATAACTATAATAGCCACCACTAACAGTCATGGAAAAAATATTAGACCACTCTTGTTTTTTCACTATATTGTTCATTTTTAAAGCCTGGTACAACTAAAGGTGCATTTTTTTGGACAAATATCTGATATCTAGCCATTTTCCATGGTTTTGTTGATAATAACCAAAATCATTATCATGAAAACCATGGAAAATGTCTAGATATCAGCTCTTAAGTTAAACTCTTATGCTTATATTTGTCCAAAGACATTAAAATTAACAAGAAATTGGAGAAAAAGGTTTGTCTCATATTTTTTTAATGACTGTATATGGTATAGCCTGCACTCAGCTACTTTTTCGACTCTAAATTTATCCCAATATCAAAACTGAGTGTACAAATGTAATTGTAGATTTTGAACATGGTATATTTAAACATTTGTTTTATTTATATACATACCTGCAAAATAGCTAAAGTTATCACCAAGTTTACTAATTTACAGTGGTGGAAGAAGTATTCAGATCCTTTACTTAAGCGAAAATACTAAAAACCACACTGCAGAATTACTCCACTACAAGTAAAAGTTCTGCATTCACAACTTACTTAAGTAAAAGTAGAAAACTATCAGCATCAAAATGCATCTATTTAAAGTTCCCACTCAGGTTGTTTTATATAATCCAAATATATATTTGGATTATTATTTTTGATGCATTTATGTAAGCATCATTTTATTTTTTGTTCAGGTAGAGCTATTTTTAACTTCTTAATATACGTTTATGTGGTTTAATTTATAAACATGTGTAATCATTTTAAATTGATCATGTTCTTTATGTTAAATCTTGACCTGAATAGTAACTAAAGCTGGCAGCTAAATGTAGTGGAGTAAAAAGTACAATATTTGCCTCTAAAATGTAGTGGAGTAGAATAAACCCACTGCTAATTTCTAACACTTAAATTAGTATTAGAACAGTCAATTTATTTATCCAGACTCAAATTTTGATTATTTCTGTTACTTTATGCAAATATTTAAACACCTACATGTTTGCAATGTTTGTATAAAAGTTTTTTTTTTTGTTTAGAGTAAAGAAAAAATTAGATGAAAAATTTGAAAAATATTCAGCAGTGTTGGTTTGAGATGATAAGAGGTCCAAAAGGTGTGTTTACTTTCAGTCCCCACTGGAAACAACAACACATTCATGTAACAAACCAAGATTTTATTTATTCATTTTTTAATTTTACTGCATTTCTTTGTAATCAACATAAGAAAAAAAAACATATGACGGGTTCAGGAACAAGACACATGGGATAAAATCAAGGTAACACAGGTTGTGTGTAACTTGTAGACAACACAAGGCTGAGGTTCACAGAGGAAAAGATTACTTCAACAGTCTCACTACGAGGTCTATTTAGTAACTGCTTTGTAGCTTTCTATCACTTAATTAATCAAATGGGGATTGCCCAGTTATCATGGAATTGTATATTCCATTTTTAAAGATTTCTTGACCACATGGTTCAAAAGCTGTAGTTCAGTATTCAGCCTTGATCTGGGAAACACCCGTTTACAAAACTACCTCTCAGCAATGTCCATTTAGTAATTCCTGTGGATTGCTGATCATCAGCTGACTGATTCTGCGTAATTGTCATGTAAATGCAGAGTTTGGCCTTTTTTTGTAATAATTAATCTGATGATCATGTATTTCCCAAGATTAAATAAAACTCACTTGGGAGAAGAGTTGTTTCACTTCAATAAAAATAGTTTAACTTTCCTATAAATCATAACTGAAGAACTAAATATTGCAATACATTGGCATGTTTTGATGATGTTTTCTTACTGTGGTCTGTATAAAATAAAGGCGTGGTCACTGTGACATCACTCATAGGTTTCTGACGGTCTGTGTGTGGTAAATCTGTGTCCTCAGAGTCTTTTTAGGATCTTTCAAATAAAACTGTGCTGCAGCATTAATGTTTCAGAGACTTTTACTCTGTCTGAGCATTCGATCACACAGCCTTTGAAATGAAATCAAGTAAATGATTAAAATACTCATCTAGCCATCATTCACTTAGAGGAAGGGTTGCACTAATGGGCTTTCAAATGAGATCGTATTACATTATGCACATATTGTATTTAGACTGCAAATTACACAATGCTAAATATCTAAATTTGTGGTATCATGGCAGGATATAGAAGTTTCCAGGCTGTAATGCTGGCTGCTGTTTCCTCTCTAAGAAACCTGTGTTTGCATACATCCTGCAGGACAGCACAGCTGTGAAGGGAGCTTTCATGTCTTATTCCTACTCAGACAGATGCTGCGGGCTGCAACAAGATCCCATTCTCTCTTCCCGAGAGATAAACTTAGTGAGAGCCGACTGATAAACCTTCTGACAGTTTCTGTATGTTCATGTCGGAGGTGCAGAATGTGGACATTTAAGATTTAACGGATCTCTCTGCTCATTAGCAAAAAATGTTGAAATAGAAAAAAAAGTTTGAAATACTGGGAGTTTTTATTTAAAAGCCATCCATGTGAGCATTTCAGGGTCAAGTAATAAAGACAACAGACACGCGTACATACCGCTGTACGCCTTTTACATTCACAAGCACAGAATATGATAGAAAAAAATGCAACATGCAACTTCTAGTAAGTGTACAACATTCCAGTACCAACGATAAAACAACACATGTTGACTAGACACTGCTTAGTAATGGAGTAAACTCTTTCTTTCATGACAAACTACTTTATATGAAAAAAAGCAAAGGACAAAAGAAAGCATGATTGTGTCTTCTGAAGTGAAATAGAAGAGGATATCTGCAGCTGTCTAACATGGCTTTCTTTCCTGTTTCCTAGTCATACAAGGAGCTGACATATAAACATGAAGGCGACAAGCTGTTGGATGCAACAGATCAATAAACCACTTCTATCAATTAAAGATAATGTTGCTACAGGAAGTCATTTGACGACTGATGTGATGCATTCCTGTTTCATGTCCGATGCGCTGCACCGTGACCAAGGCATAGAGGAAGCCATTCGACCTGATAACAATGATAACTTGTTTTTTTTGGCACTTAGGGATTGGAGTTAAGATAAACAAAAAAATGGCAATATGGCGGAGGTGGGCAGGTGAGGAGTCTGATTAGTAGAGAGAGCTTTTATTTTGTTTTATTTTGAGAAACGGGCACGGATTTTGTCCAGTGGATCCACCTCCCACATCTTGGGATCCCAGGCCTGGAACCAGCCAGTGAAGGTCGGGGGCTCAGCTCCCTGTTTGATGGTGGCGATGGGTTGTCCTCTGCGGCCAGACGGGTCCGAGTCCACATAGTCTTTTGCTGAGTGACAAGTAGTAGATGGATGGAAAAAACACACACAAAGACAAGAGGGAGTGAGAATATATCATATATTATACTTATTTTCAATTTCGTAGCTTGATTGCAGTCTTTCCTGCAACTGTTTGCAACTGTTTTTAGCTTAGGTCATTTTAAACAGCATTTTTACTTATTCATTTATGTTGTCTGTTATCTGTATTTTGAATTTGTATTTCTGTACTGTCTGTAAATGTACTCGTCAACACTGTAAATGTGGGAAACCTCAGTACCTTAGGAGTTTAAATAAAATAAAGTGTATGGTAATATGTAAAAGTCTATCAGACTAGCTTTGCAGACAATAGACTTTTAATAAAGGAAATTAACTCAAAGAGGCTAAAAAGCTCAATAGAGCTGAGGGGAACTGCGGAGGCATTTTCACCTAACACAATGCAATTTTGTTTGATTAATATAAAAGTATTGATTAGTGCAGCTTTAAGATGTCATAGCTGTATGTTATATGACCTAGCCATCATGCATACAATCATGCTTGTACCATTATTAATCTTTAATTAGCCAAATAGCCATCAATTGTTATGTAAATACCAAATGCATCCTGTGACTATGTACATAATGAACAGTATTTTATAGCTGCTTGCTGTACTGTTTAACGAGCTGAGTAATTGATATTCCAATGATCATTTGCAGTGAAATGACACCAAACAAGACAAGAAAAAAGGTGCCTTCCTTGAAAGCCTTATTTTGGATTATGGATTAAACATACACAACATTACATCATTGACTTGATATGTCTGCTCACCCTGAAAGGATGAATTTAGAAATCTTACAAAGGACATTTTCTCAACACATTTAAAAGATAGTTGAAACCCATTAATTTACCCCAACGTGACTCTATAGTGCTGTCTGACAGCTCGATCTAAAGCGAGACAGTATGATTTGTGTGAGCATAAAAGGAGATTTGTTTTCTCCTTTAGGGTTTTTTTATGCAACAAACCTATTTTGGGAGCTCCAGACTTTTCCTCATCATTAGCGTCATTGCCGACCCAAAGGAAGATCTACAGGGAAGAGAAACACGCTCAGTCATTCAAATAGTCAAATAGCTATGCAGAGTATGCCTCTACCCACTCTGAGGAGTCTCTGAAATCCATAAGGACATTTTACACATTGAAATCTCATCTGACCTGGTCTCCGGTATCCAGGAGCATGACATCATCAGTGGCTAGGTCTGACTGAGTGAAGTCCCCGGGTACTTCTTCAACCTGATGGATGGAGCAGTAGAAAACTCAGACTTGCTGTGTGTGGATTTGTGAATGTTAACTATTTCATATTATGTTCCACACCTGTAAGCATATAGGCTTTAATAAAAAGTCATTGTACTCTTATATCACAGTGACTTACAACAAGTCTTCCAGTTTTGTTGGAGCAGCCAAACAGACGTGGGGGTTTGACCATGTTCCTCAGACTCTTGGAGGTCTGATATTCCTTCTTGCCACCGAGAGCAGACCAGAAATCAGCTGGGAGGGAAGAAAATACAACATCCGTCAACTTTAAGTAGTTTGTCCCACATTTATTGCTTTAGCTGATTCCAAAGCAATCACAGACTCTAGCTGCTTAATTTTTATTAAATATATATTTTTACTTCTGCACAGCCATTAGGCTAATCAAAAGAATGTTTACACCAAGCGATGAAGCATCCGAAGCATTTGTAGTTGTGCAATTATACAATATCTTCCTATGACAGATAAATAAAGCAAAAGACATCTCGCCAGATCGTCCCCCAGTTTCTGTTCATTGAGGATCAGTATCAAGTCACCATTATTACATACAGTACACTGATCCTCAGGGGACACCCACCTGGCTCCTTGCCCTCTGACACAGAGCTGGGATTGCCACCCAGGAAGCCCACAACGTGCTTGGCAGCCTCCATCTCCTCGTCACTGGCCCCAACGCCCCGCCACACAAACAAGGCGCTCGGGGACTTGAGCACAAACACATCGTTGGTGTTCAGACTGGAAGCAGAGGGCTCGACCTGAGAGAAGACACGAAGACGGGTCAGAGGTGGAAATCAAAGATGTGACAACACAAGCTTGTGTGCTGACGGACTATAAATCAATCAATCAATCCATCAAACCTAATTTGTAAAGCACTTTTCATACAATATAAATGTGTTCTACATAAAAAGGGAAAAACAGATAATAATAATAATAATAATAATAATAATAATAATAAAAACAAATAAACGACCACCGTCCATCCTCAACCCTCCACCCCAACACCTACAGCCCAACCCCAATTCTGACCCTAAGCCATCCCATTAAAACAAACCACAAACTGAGGAAGCGCCATCTCAATGTCGAGCAGTGAGGAAACACTGGAGGCAGGCTAGAAATGAATTAGATAAAATAAACAAAAAATAAAGTAAGGTAAGATAAAATAAAATAAAAACAAAAGTCAAAAATAGTAACAATAAAAGTAATAAAGCTAGATAAAAAAAGATGAAAACAATAATACAAAAATAAATAATTAAAAAGTAAAGTATGGTAATATATATATATATATACATATATATAAATAGACTAATAGATAATAGCAAATAAATAAATAAAAGAGAACATGTTGTAACACTAAGATGCATGAAAAATATTTTAAAATGGTTCAAGTAAAAGCCAAATTAAAAAGATAAGTCTTAAGTTTGCTCTTAAAAATATGAACTCTGATGCCCTCAGGTCTTTAGGGAGGCTGTTCCACAAACATGGACCACAGAGAGAAAGCAACGTCTCACAGTGGGTTTTAGTTCTAACTTTTGGTTTTATTAAGGCCACTCCCAGAAGACCTGAGTGTCCTCGAGGGTTCATAGGATAAGAGTAAATCAGATAAATAGGCTGGATTAAGACCATTAGGCAGAGCCGCCTCTTTTTCTTAAGGAAGCTCTAATCTCTTGACATCTGTAGTAAGATGCTGCAGATGTTTTATCAGTCTGTGGCACAGAGATGCAAGGTGGTTGGACAGACTGGTCTAAAGAGCTGGTTCTGTGGTTGGAACCAGGTTGGACACACTGGAGATGAACTGTCAAGATGTTGGAGGCCATCTTGAAATACCCAGATCATCCACTACACAAAACCTTTATGGACCAAAAAAGCAGCAGTGGACAGCTCCTCTCTCTGTGTTGCAGGACGGAGAGATTCAAAAGATCCTTTGTTCCTAGATTAAGAGATTTATAAACCAGTAAAAGAATCTTAACATCAGCTCACCTCCACAGCTCGGGTGGCGCAGGAGGAGCTCTGTCGGATGTGGAAGAGGCGAGTGCTGCCGCTCTGGGTCTGTCCACCTTTGCGTGACGTTCCTCCGCGGTGGATGATCATGGGTTTGCCCTGGAACAGGCTCATCAGGTGAGGAGGCTCCTGGCCCTGAGTCACTCTCACCTGTGGATAAAGTCATGTGAAAAGTTCAGCAGGAAGATTGGTTGCTATTTGATTATTTCAGTTCAGCCTATAGGTCACAGAAAATGGTATAATAGAATAGAAATCAAGAGAAGAAAAAATAATTAGCACATAGTCACTATTTTAGTTTGTATGTGTGGTAGGAAGCCTTTATGATGATTTAAAGGACCATGCTAATATGTTTAGAAATACTTAGATTTTAGTTAAAATACTAAGTATTTTTGCTTCTTTCCCAGCAGCCATTGATTTCCATTACTTTCTCTGTGGTCTGAAAATCAATCAGCAGACTCTTGTAACCCACATTACTTTTGCAATATAACATTATTGCTGTGTGCCAATGCAGTTTAACCCTCTTGTTATGTTCGTTTCTCAGCAACAGCAATATCATCAATTTGACCCAGGGCATGTTTAATTATCCAAAAATTTCACAAACCAAAAAAAACAATAAACTTTGTTTTTTATTTCAGGATTAACACCATTCCTAACCTAACCATTTCAATCAACATTTAGTGCAGTGATGTCCTTTACCTCTCACAGATCATGGTTCAATCAGGATAATTCACTTGTTTTTCATTAAAAATGCATGTTAAAACTTTTTTTATGTAAATCGGAAAGACCTACATATGAAATACAATGGTTTTACCAGTCTATGGGTTTTACATGACATTGATTTTTTATTTTTACATTTTATTTTACATTTTTAATTTTTGTCTTTATATGAAAAAATACTTTTAACAATTTTCTTTCAGATTTTTATACTTTGAAATGGGTCAATTTGACCCACAATATAACAGGAGAGTTAAGTTAAGACTTATTTGAAAAGTCAAAAAAATTTAAACTTTGACATAAAGTAATGTGGTTCACTTTGAAGGATTATACTGCATTTTTATTCTCAGTGTCATACATAGAAAGAAGAACAGAAATCAATGGATCCTATGAGTTACTTATCCATAGTCAGTGTATTACCTAAGACAGATGGCAGTCGGCATGCCTCCAGTTTGGAAAAGCAGACAGGACACAGAAGCTAAGCAATGTGCTGCTGTGGACGGTGGCAGCAGGTAACACACTGACTATGGATAAGAAACTTCATACAATCCCACTTCAAAAAATCCAAAATATTCCATTAGGAAAAAATGTATTTAAATAAGACATGTATGAAACTGTCTGATGTCGTCATAATCAGTATGAGTTTGCCCATTTTATAATCACAGACCAAAAACCACCAAAATGCTGCTTACATAAATGCATCAATACAAATAATCGAATATATTTAGAATATATAAAACAATCTGAGTGGGTCCATTCTGCATAATGAGTACTTTTACTTTTCATACTTTAAGTACATTTTGATGCTGATACTTTTGTACTTTTACTTAAGTAAGTTTCTAATGCAGGACTTTTACTTGTAGTGGAGTAATTTCACAGTGTGATATTAGTACGTTTACTTAAGTAAAAGGTCTGAAAACTTTTTCCACCACTGTAAATTAGTAAACTTGGTGATAACTTTTTTTATCTATTTTGCAGGTATGTATATAAATAAAACAAATGTTTAAATATACCATTTTCAAAATCTACAATTACATTTGTACACTCAGTTTTGATATTGGGATAAATTTAGAGTAAAAAAAAGTAGCTGAGTGCAGGCTATACCATATACAGTCATTAAGAAAAATATGAGAGCCCCCTTTTTTTCAAATTTCTTGTTCATTTTAATGTCTGGTACAACTAAAGGTGCATGAAACCGTTAATGGGAGAGCAGCAGTTTGAGGAGAGAGGACACTACAGCGGCACTGCCCTCTGCTGGTTGTCAGAGGCCAGTGGGTTTTTTTCATGGCAGAACAGTGAAGTTATCAGTGAGATTTACACTTAATCCTCTGTAATAATTAGGTTTGATAGATTTGAGAAGCTGAGCCCTGATTAGCATTTAAAGTTTGTTTTTCCACAACCTTATGTAATAGTTCAATGAGCTAATTAATAAGACGGAAAATGTTATATGATAAAATTAAAAGTTTCAGGTCAGTTCTCAATTTTAACGCCAACCACATCTTCATGTATTGATTTCATTCTTCTTCTAGGAAAAATAACTACAAACACAATATCTCCCAAAACTACAGACATTATTTTCTATTAGTCCTTTAAAAATGTTGAGTTACAGATAAGTCTGGTGTTTATTCTGTCAAATATTGGGGATTGCTACAGAATCTGAACTTGTTTTTACATGTGAGGTTGAGTTAAGCTCTCACCTGAACCGGGGATCCTCCCATTGAGTCATCGAGCTTCACTGTCATGAACGCCGAACCTGCCAGTTCATCCTGTGTGCACTTCAGCCCCTGCCTGACACAGCAACACACACACAGTCTGAATGGTTTTCCCAGAATCAGGTCAGCTGTAGACTGGTTGTGGTGTAGTAATGTGTTTACAGCTTCTAATTTAAACTGTATTAGACACATTCCTCTGTACATTTGTGTTTGTATGGATCTTTTATTTTTACCCACCAAGTGTAGATGATGTGTTGCTCCCTGCCTCCCAGCCTGTAGCTGTAGAGGATGAGGTAACAGTCTCCACCGTAGAAGTGGCCGTAGGTGGAGGGATCCACCGGCACCCTTTCACCCTCAACACGCCAGATCTGAAAGCCAGACCACAGACAATTTTTCTCAACCTCACCACACGGATTTGCACTCTACTCAGTGCACTTTTCTATAATAATAATAATAATAATAATAATAACTTTATTTATATAGCACCTTTTAAAAACAGCAGTTTACAAAGTGCTTGGACAGAGAGCAGTTCATCACAATGAGAATGATGTCATAAAGCTAAAAACAATTCTTACATTAAAAGAAAAACAATAAGAGACAGAGAGGAGCAATCACAAGACATTCTCAGATACACAGAAAATAAAAGGTCAAAGTAGTAAAAAAGTAAAAAGTGAAGAAGTAAAAAGGAGTGGTGAGATAGACAGCATTACATAAAAGCAAGTCTATTAAAGTGGGTTTTAAGAAGTGGTTTAAAAGAACTTACTGACTCTGCAGCTCGTTCCAGAGTCGGAATATCGGAATTATTATTTAAAAGGGCCTTTCAAAAAAAAAATTCAGCACACTCGTACCTGGACCTTGCCCTTGCCATCATCCACCATGCCGTGCTGGGCTGCCATGGCCTTGTTGGTGTGCAGGCTGGACGCATCGAAGGGCACCTTCGCAACGTTGGCGATTCTGCCAATGGTGTAGGCCTTACTGGGGCCCGTGGTCTCGTCTTTGTCCCTCCAGTCACTGAAGAATTGCTTGAACAGAATCGTCTCAGCTCCGGCAGGAAGTACCTGGATCTGGAGGGAAGAAGAGAAGAGGAGAGGGGTTTTTAATTGAGAAAAAAATATTTTTTCAGTTTTACATTTTCAGAAATGTTGTGTTTAAACATCCAAGTTGGCATTATCTTGTTACATATGCACTAATTTCCATACATTTACAGAAGAGAAATTTGAACATTGGATAAAGCCAGGTTCAAAAGTTTCATTTTGTTGGCATATATTACAGTTTATACTATTCTATTTTCTTCATTGTATTGTCATGTATTTAGGGATAAGATAAGATAAGATAAGATAAGATAAGATAAGATAAGATAAGATAAGATAAGATAAGATAAGATAAGATAAGATAGGATAAGATAAGATAAGATAAGATAAGATAAGATAAGATATGACTTTATTTATCCTGCAGTGGAGAAATTTAGTTGTCACAGAAGCTCAAGATACAGACACATATACATACATTCTATACATAAATTTCTGCTATTTGGCATTATTATTATTAACATATAATTTTTTGTGTTTTTTTGTTTTTCAAAATGTTCTATCAATTAGTCGAGGAACAAACCCCTCTGTGAAAACTTCAGACTATAGATAGGAAACAGGAAAGTTTGGTCAATGTAACTGCTACTGAAGTGGAGATTTCTGGTGAGAAAAAAAGCTATTCAGAAAATCACGTTTAAAGATATGTATATACCTTAAAGTTCCATACTCTTTGAAAGACGCTACAGGTGACTGGTAAAAAAAAAAACCTCATAGATATCACCATGTAACATCTCCACTTGATTACTTATATTTAGACTATCATATTTTTATAAGTTTCCGAAGTTTTACATTTAAATAAGAGGCACATAAGGCATTGTCATTTTGGGGGTTTATAAAAAATATACAGTTAAGTAAAATGCATGCCTAAACGTGGTTATGGAAGTTATGGAAGCAAAAAAAGCCCAAATCACAAACTTTACCAGTGCATAAAAAACAAGGTTTTGCTATAGTTTCTTAATTTGACAACAAAAATGTCCAGTAATTATGTGTATAACAAGACTGCTTTGCTGCGAAACTTGTGTTTGTAGGAGCAATTCTGCACGTTGGATTTACCTGTGTGGCCTTGCTGTATCCCTTGTCTGTGATGAACTGCTGGCCTGCTGACATGGCTGCTTTACGCTCCGCCATGTTGGCCTTGGGACCTGGGTGGAGTCAGACACAACATGATATTAAGAGAAGATCATAATTCTGAATAAAACACAGTGCGATTTGATTCCCCCTTATCCTACTTTGAGATAATAAACTACCTAGTGGGCATTTTTTTTCAACTAGCATGCTGAGAATTTCTGCAGAAAAAACAGTGTGTGAGGACAGGGAGGAATGCTCATGCTTATTTCCTGCCACATTATTGAGTCTGTAATGTTGTTGGTACCTTTCCAAACAAAGATGTTTCTGTCCACCCCGTTGTCCAGGATGTAGCACTCCTCAGGAGATAACATGGCCTGTTTGAAGGGACTGGACGGAGCCACGGATGTCACCTTCATCGTGCCAGAGGCATCAGAGATCTACGAAGCAGCAGGACAGCATCAACTATGTTCTCAGAATGTACAGTTCAGTAAGGACGTGTTTTTATAATTTTTTGTGTTTTTTTGTTTTTCAAAATGTTCTATCAATTAGTCGATGAACAAACCCCTCTGTGAAAACATCAGACTATAGATAGGAAACAGGAAAGTTTGGTCAATGTAACTGCTACTGAAGTGGAGATTTCTGGTGAGAAAAAAAGCTATTCAGAAAATCACGTTTAAAGATATGTATATACCTTAAAGTTCCATACTCTTTGAAAGACGCTACAGGTGACTGGTAAAAAAAAAAAACCTCATAGATATCACCATGTAACATCTCCACTTGATTACTTATATTTAGACTATCATATTTTTATAAGTTTCCGAAGTTTTACATTTAAATAAGAGGCACATAAGGCATTGTCATTTTGGGGGTTTATAAAAAATATGCCTCTGGCACCTTCATCGTGCCAGAGGCATCAGAGATCTACGAAGCAGCGGGACAGCATCAACTATGTTCTCAGAATGTACAGTTCAGTAAGGACGTGTTTTTATAGCTTCAAAACAAATTATATAGAGATAATGTTGCACCAGTAGGAAAAGCTAATTTTTCATTATAAGCAACATGTATTATATTCTGCATTGTTCCCTCGTGCTTCAGTCGGCAACTGGAATACAGTACCGCAGCGATCATCAACTGCCAGAATAATTAAATAGTCTAATAAAGTCATAAAATGTGAGGAGTTCTGGTATGTAGCATATTTACAGTGACATTTTAAAGTTACAGTTACAGTTTTAACCCTCTATGGAGGCATTTTGGCCTGTCAGATTTCTACAATGCATGTTTTTGAGTGATGCGATACTTTAAAAAACAGGGAAGAGTATAGGGAACCACTAGCAATGCTTTAATTTGTCACATGATCTACAGGAGGCCATATTGACACTTTTTTGCAGACTTTCCAAAGGAAACAGCTTTGCCATTTTGCGCCACAAAAAAGCAATCAAAACGTCAAAACGTAATTCCGTGGCTCTTTTCCATCTGGAAAAAAATACATTCCTACTGATAGGTGGGTAAACCTTCATTTTTGATAGTTTCATGCAATTTGTTTTCTAATTAAATAATGGAAACTTGAAAATGTTCAGCCTTAAGGGCCCTTAAAGGGCATTTTTGGCATTTTAAACATTTGGTAGTTTTGAGCAGGGCGAGTTGTTCAAGAGATTTATGCAGAAAAAAGTAGAAAAAAATATGAATCTGTACAGGTTTTATCGTACTTAAATTAAAGCGTAAATTAAAGTGGGCCCAGAGGGTAAAATGGATAGTTTGTATTCTTTTTGAATGAGATATTTATCTATAGTCATTGCCTACAGTAGATGGCCGTTGACATGCCCCCAGTTTGAAGAAGCAGGTAAGAGTACCAGCACTGTATCTACTAGGATTTTGTAACTGTAGAATGGAGTAGTGTGGACTTTATAATATGAGCTACAAAGAGATTTATTTAAGCAGGACTCAAACTTGTGATTTACAATCTGGTTTTGGAAAATCACATTCAGCGATGAATGATTAGCATGCCAAAGGTTTTGTTTTTCAAATTCAAATTAGTACCACAAACGAAGCATGCAAAGTCACATGCAGCGGGGCTGTCACTTACGTCACTCACCATGTAGAGGGCACCCTTCTTCCTGTTGGAGCTCTCCACCTTCTCATCATCCGTACTGGGGGCAATGCTGGCGGGTTTGGCCCCCAGAGCCTACACAACCATAATCATAATTAGCACTTGTGCTCCAAGTTACAAGTATGTTATTATACACAGACAAAGTGATATGTTTAGTAGACTATGTTCTGCAGCTCAGATTAAAAAAATCTAAATTTATTTAAAATATCTTCTGTAAACCACCATTCCTCCTCCTCTCCCTCTCATTAGGGCCTCTCTGGAGTTTACCCTCATCTCTCGTTTTAAAGGAAGTGTTTACAATGCCGCCTTGGCACAGAGTTGGCACATGAGCAGCGCGTTACACAGGACAGCATTGTGTCCGCTCGTTCCCACGCTGTCTGATCACTGGCCGTGAAATGCATCAATAACACTTATAGCTTCTGCAAACAAGTGATCACCTTTGGGGTGAAACTTCAGTGTGTGTCTGAGATTCACCAGGACAGGAATGTGTGTGTGTGTGTGTGTGTGTGTGTGTGTGTGTGTGTGTGTGTGTGTGTGTGTGTGTGTGTCACCTCTATGATTGCTGCCGGCTCTTCCCCCTCCTCCACCATGTGCAGTTTGGCTCTGCCGTTTCTCTCATTATCTCTGATGTCAATGCTGACACCAGAGGCCTTCAGCCTCTCGAAACGGTTACTCTCACTGCCACACCACTGATAGACGTCCTGCAGGAGAGGGAGAGACAGAGAATGGATATGAAACTTATAATTCTGATTAAACTTAGACCTCAGGTTGATTCAGTGATTCAGTGACAACTAAGTTTTCTACTGGTAAATGTTCCACCAAACCAGTTCTCTCCTGACGCTATTTTGCAAGGGCAGCATCGCTGCATCCTAAACTTAGCACTGCCCAAGACAACTGTGATTGGTTTAAAGCAATACAAACAACCAAGAGTGTTTTTTCCTTCTTACTAAAATCGTGTTTCCATCAACAAATTTCTATGCACATTTGGAAGATTTGCATGAGCAAAGTCTGATAGAAACACAAAAATTTGATACAACTCTTGAAAATGCACATGAAAGAAAACCCTCAGAGGTGGTTTTGTCTTTTTAGACAAAAAGGACATAGAAAAACTTTTCCGAGTTCTGTCGTAGCGAACATTTAACTCACATGACTGATCAGCTGTTTCTGCTCTGATGGTCAAGACGAGCTGACATGAGCGGACATCCCGCGTGGGTGGGGAGATGTTAAATGTTGGATTTGCCTACAGCAATACATTACACTGCCATCTTCTGATGAAAGTCTGTTTTTATGCAGCATTACTTATTTGCTCTTAGCCAGTTGATGGAAATATCCCTAATTCGCACTTTCTTTAATAACATTTTTTGAAATTTTGTTTCAAAATTCACTTCGACATGCAGTCATGGAAAAAAATGATTTCTTCAATTTCTTGTTCATTTTAATGCCTGGTACAACTAAAGGTACATTTGTTTGGACAAATATAATGATAACAACAAATGGCTTATAAGAGTTTAATTTAAGAGCTGATATCTAGACATTTTCCATGGTTTTCTTCATAATGATTTTGGTTAATGGTCTAATATTTTTTTTCCATGACTGTAGATTATACGCTGCATCACTTCCTGTGACACCCTTGTGCTTCAGAAGGCCTTTGGAATTCAGTAAGGGAATGGCGGACTCCGCCACTAACTATGAAAACTATTACATAGAAAGGTAGTTAGAGGATGTTAACACACTGAATGGCTACTGCTGAAAAAATGCAGACCATAAATAGTATTAAAAAAAATTCAACCATTAAAAGCATCTTCTGGCTGTTTTTTGCTGCTAAATGAGTGGCAAGCTCCTGGGTAAACACGGAGCATAGTGTCCCTTTAACTTCACAGTAAACTAATCGGTAACGCTTTATATTAAGGTCCTTGTAATAACCATTAATTAACAAGTAATAAGGCCCTTGTAAGTCCTTACAAGATGCTTATTAACATTATTGTGTGTTTATGAGCTTATATAAGTGTTAATAATAGCATTACAAACACCCATGACCCACCCATTATGTCTTTGCCATGCCTTTATTAATCTTATTTTGTTTGCTTATTGATATTAAAATATACTTTATTGCTCATCTATTATAAGTGAACTATAAGTTAACTGTGCTTTTTGCAACTACCGCGAGAACAATGCCTTATTACTTGTTAATTAATGGTTATTAAGGACCTTATTATAAAGCGTTACCAACTAATCTATTACAGTGTGGATATATAAAGTTTAGTAAATGTAATTACTATCATAACAGACACAGTAAGATCTGGTACAGTATGTAGAATAATCACACATAGAAAGATACTCTTACATACAAAAAGGCAGATAAAACCCAGCTCACCTTGCCCAGGTCAATAATGAAGCAGTCTCCCTTGTTGAAGCTGCTCCAGTTCATTGCCACCTCTGTGGCTCTGATGGCCCGGCGACCCTTAATATGCAGCAGGCGCTTCACATTCATGTCATTGGTCACCACATGCTGAAAACCTGAGGCCACGCCCCCTTTCTGTGACACAAGAATAAAAGTTTCAGTGAGTATATGTAGGGAAAACTTTCCTAAAACATCAGATTAATTTTAAATGTGTACATAACAGTCACCATACTGTATGTTAGTCACAAATACACCACTGAGAGGTCTGATGCAGGAGGTGAGGAGATGGATGATTTCATGAGACACAGAGCTCAACATTTGCTGCACAGTGAGGGCGAAATTAGTTTATACGACGCTGTAAAAACCTCAAAGGACAAAAGGCTGTAAATTGTGCTGTGCCAAATAATGAGATGAACATGTGCTATAAATCTCAGTTCGCACAGAGCCAATAAACTTTATTGAATGGGGGAAATGAAATTAACATGATGCCTGCTTGGGGAAAGGAGGATCATGTCTGTTCTGTGCAACAGTGGTGTACCTGGGACGCAGGTTTGCCTCGCAATGTGCCGTCCTTAGTGAAGCCAGTAAACAAAACAGGTATTTACAAGGCATGCAAATGAATCAATGCAAATGAAGAACATATACACTGTCTGATGGGGGAAAAGCAAAAGACTGAATAAATAGTTTGGTTTTTAAAAGGCTTTTTTTAACATGTAGAAGCCAACGCTGACATCAAACCCTGTGTCTTCATGAGAGCAAACACAAAGAGGGACTTCCCTGTTTTCAAAATGTCTGTTGAGTTCTTAGCATTTACCCACAAAGGCACAGAGTCTTGTGAGCATCTGGAGGAATGGCTATTTAGGACTCAAAATGGAAACCACATTCATGCTGCATGCATCTTTCTCAAGAGAGAGGCGGTAAAATTTTCCATGGCAACAATGCAGGCTCTGTTTATTCTAATGGCAGGATTGTTTCCTAACAGTGGAGTTACCAAAACTATGAAGAGATAATGAGGTTTAGTTCTGTCTCTCGCTCTTTTATGAAGAACGCTGTGTGTTTGTGCACATGTGCAGAGGAGAGTTTCCATCCTCCAACTTTGCAAAATGCAGTAAACAAGACTTTGGGTTAATTACATCCAACTACAGCCTGAGGGAGGTTTGAATGGTTTTCATGGCAATGGGAAACAGATGGCTGGTTAAAAAGTGGCCATGCTTGTGTCTTTCAAAATGTCTCCCTTTGAACAGGGTGGTTGCCTCGGTTACAGACACACCCTGGCAAAGTGGGATGAGATGTTTCCTCTGAACTTCAGACTCATCAGTACCGTGTGGCAAAGTTCATAGGATGCTGACAATCATTAAACCCTGTGGATAGATTTAGGTCAAACACAGTCCTGAGACAGACTGTTGCTCCTTCATAACTTTATCTGTTTATGCTGTAAGGAAAATACTCTAACCTCTTCATTATTCACTTTCTATTTGATAGATAGATAGGTAGATAGATAGGTAGATAGATAGATAGATAGATAGATAGATAGATAGATAGATAGATAGATAGATAGATAGATAGATAGATAGATAGATAGATAGATAGATAGACTTGATGAGCTATGCTAGCAGCTCTGTGAGGCACACATAGACCGTAAATGACATTGTAGAATTGTATAAAAGAAGAGGACTGTGACGGTTTACTGTCTAGTTTGGTATTTTGGCTGTTGCCATCTTGGTTTTTGAAGCTAGAAGTGGCCTTATTTGGACGAGAGGGTGGGAGGAGGACACTGAGTTATCAGTTAATGCAAGAGCTAACTAGCTAGCTAGCTTGGTGAGCAAGTTGCATCTATAATTCAACAGCCGACTTCTTACAGCGACTTTTAATACAACTGAAAGCTGAACAAGACATTTTTAGCCGACCAATTAACTTTCATGTAGTGAAAACACACTGTGAAAGTGTCAAGTCTCAATCACAAGATAGCCACACCCTAAAGCTTGGCCTATTTTATTGTCGGTTTTACAGACTAAATAACTATCATGCTGTTCTGAAGAAGACTTGACTCATTCCAGCAATCAAGACCATAAACTCCTTAAGTAAATGTTTACTGAGGTAATAAATTAAGTGAGAAGTAGGGTCATTTTCTCATAGACTTCTATATGATTAGACTTCTTTTTGCTACCAGTGGAGCATGCAAGTTTAAGGCACTTCCAGATTGGCTTCACTTTTCAAAACAAGTTTGGTCAGGTTTCGGCACAAAACCTACTTGTTTAGGATGAGGAAGAAATTGTGGTTTTTGAAATCAATCTTCAAGGTTGGCAAACACTAGCATCTGAAGATGTCTCAGAAGCTTACCTGGTACTTGATTCCAGACCTGAAGTACCCCAGAAAGGTATTGGATTCGTAGTTCTGCACGTCCCTGTACTGAACAGGCCCACCACCCAGGAAGTCATCCAGCTGTGTGGCAAAGATGGCCGCCGCTCCACTCTCATCCTGCGAACACTCGTCCCCTGCGAGAAAGAGACCGTTTCAGTCACACCATCCTCCCCCCCTAGTTCTCTTCACACTTTAATTGCATCACACAGAGTGATAGCAATCAGCAGTTTTTACATTAGCAGAGCAAACTGTTGCACTGAAGTTTCTGCAGTGGCCTTACAGGGCCTCTGAGTCAGGACTGGAGGCTTTGAATCACATAAACCACATCTGCAGCAGAGCGGCTTTGTATCCTGCTATTACTGTCAGATGGCACAAGGAATGGATAAATCGACTCCATGATTCTACATGACTAACATCTATCCCAGACAGAGGGATTAATTATGTTCTCATGTTATTTCTACTTCAACGTCTTACCGACAGTTGCAAGGCAGAACTGAATGCACCGTCTGTGTTCTGGCACTGCAGGAGAACTGGCAGGAAACACTACAAACATGCAGGGACTGGTCTCCTGCTGCCTACAGGGGTAGTACAGAAGTGAGCTGTGCAGCAGTTTTGTTCATAAGTGTCTCTGTTATTGTTATGTAACTGAACATTTAGAGAGCATTAGAAGACTCTGCTTTCAATTTAGGATTTACAGTTGTATTGTTCGCTTCGTACAGGCTTGAAATGAGCCAACGAAGAGAGCAGAGGGGGAGCTGTGTGGTGGGAAAGAATTTCACAAACTGGTTTGACTTTCAAATGAAAGATGTTTCACCCCTGAGTTAAGACGCCTAATCTGATTCATAGTCACTTTAAAGCCACAACTGCAGTGCAACAAGTACATGAAAATGTTTTACTTGCTCTGTATTATGGCTTTATCAAAATGCATGGATGTTCCATACATGTGAATTTACCTCACCATTTATCAGTTGAAGGTAGTTCCTTTTTGAATTGTTTATATTTTATGGTAACTGACTTCAACAAGGAAGTATAACCATAAAAACAACATTTTCATACAATAAAATAATAAATGCATTAAAAAAAATAATAAAAGGGGCACTTTGGGAAGGTTTTGGAATAAAGTGGCTTCTGCTTCCAAGTGATTATTTCTCAAAGTGCAACACAACATTGTTCCTGTGTTGAAAAAAGCATGACAACATTTTTTTATAAAGCAAGAAAAACAGGAAGATTCGTAGAATGCTGTTCAGAAAAAGTTACAATAATTTAAATTCAAACTATCAAAAAAAATGTAATATTATTAATATTTATAGTATTATTAATGATAAATAAAAAACAATGAAATGCACAGGACATCAGTGACAACAAAAATAGTAATTTGTTTTTTCTTGTTTTATGGGTTTTTACTATATTTCTGTCTTGTATTGTTTTGTCTTTAATATCTTGTTAAGTTCTTAGTTTTGTGTTTTGAATACACATACATGTGGTTGAGGTTTTTTGTTGTTTTATTGTCTTTTGTGTTTTGTTTGTTGGGTTTTATGTATTTCAAAAGCCCATCTAGAGACAGGCATTGCAGATTAGCTGAGGCTAGAAATGCTGTGTTGGTTTATGCAACGGACCTGTCCTTTTGCAAATAAACATGAAATACAAAACATTTCTGCATGTGTCCACATCTTACCCAGCCACATGTGTATGTTGTATGAAGGAGCTGAGGTGGTGAAGAGCAGCAGGTAGGCGTCCCCGGTGTAAAAGCTGCCATACAGGGCTTTAGGAACTGGTTTCAGGTCCAGGTTCTCTATACGCCACACCTGCAGCCCCGGCTGCTTTCCTGCACCCACAAACTCCTTATGGGAAACCATGATAGCTCTGAGAGGAGGATGGAGATAAGGAAAGAAGGAGGGAGAGATTAGATATGGAAATGCAAGGGGGGCAGAGGAAGTAAGAGACAGATAGGGAGTGATTTTAATACTTTTGCCTTGCAAAACCTTTCTGCAAATTGTAAATCCTGACCAGAGGAAGACCGAGAGATGAGAGGAACAATGTGAAAGAAGAAGTTGTGACGTAATCTGAAGTTATTTTGTGGAACTATCAGGTGTTTTTTTAATCTTCATGCTTCAATAAAGTTGTGAGAGACAAACCCACAGTGGTTATAAATACATGCGTTATCTTGACAGAAGGCCTCTTGGCATATTTGGGCTTGCAGCGTATAGACTAGACTAGACAAACTAGTTCCTTAACCTGTTATTAGTCATGTATTATTGCTGCAGCTGTCACATCAGTAAATTGCTCACACGCATAAGTTGTCGTGGGCATTTTCTTACATGAATTGCTTCTGACATTTGAATCTGACAGGTGAAAATAATTTGGTTCTTTATTTATTTTTCACATAATCTGGATGCATCACTACAAGCCTAAAACAAGTCTGATTTTTATTTTAAAAAGTGCTCCATTTTAATGCCCGTCTCTTTAAGCTTCCCTCATAAAGAAGCCCATTCTTCTATGATTGGTCCAACCGGTCCTCCAAACCATACACCACATAGGTTGTTTGGTCCTATAGTGCAATATGACCCTTCATTATAACTACTACCACTAGAGGGCAAAGCTAATTACATTAGACTTAAATGCATCTGTGCACCATCATTGCAGCTGGGGAATGACTGCAACAATAACAGAGTGTTTTGATACTATCACATTATTTTTAGAGCACCTAGACCTGCTTTATAATAAAGTAAAAATACATGGAAATTGCACTTTTTACATCATGGAACATTTAAAAGACCAGTATGAATTAATCACACACATGTCAGACGAACAAAAAGGTTTTCCTTCTCTGAAAATGAAACACATAAAACCTCTAACCTTGTCTAAACTTAAGCATGTTTTGAATAACTGAAAGCAGATTGAAGCCAGATCTTTGAACCATTATCAGTAGATTTTTAATCTGTAAATCATACTTGTGCCAACAATAGGAGATAACGACTTCAAACCCAGATATCAACCTAGCACAACAACAATGACCTAATTTCTTAACTCTCATATCTTAAGTTTTTATAGCTGATATGGAGTCAAAATGAAACTTAATGTTATTGTGTTATGTGTATATGACAGCAGACCTCTTCAATAAATTAATCCCATGAGCCCACTGTGGCATAAACCCTATAACTGAATCTGGCATTAAAAGGAATGAGATTTTTTTAAAGGAATAAACTTTAGATCATGATGACAGTGAGAGATTATTTAGATTTATGTTTTCCCCGATTACTCAAGAGCCAGATTACAAGTCGGGGTGGCAGCAGGATTACTGCTGCAGAGAGGCTGACGTCCACCGTGATGACACAACACTCGCAAAGTCCACTTCCTCACTTGTGTTCCAGCTTTGCTTTGCCCTGTGATCCACATACTGCACTGTAACTACGTCCTACACCTGCTCATTGTGCACAATGGTGTATTATTTACAGTTAGATATTAAAAGATTCAACCAACCAGACACAAACCAAACACACCATCACCACCACCAACAAGGAGTAATATTATGGTGGAGTTTGTTTAGCTGTGTGTTTAATGAGTGGCGGCTCAGGTTTCAGTGCACAGAGGAAACACCCAGTGGGCTTCCTGTAAGTGCCTGATCAATAAATGCTGCATCATGGACCAATCCTCAGACCATTTAGGATTAATGGATGTTTACTGATGCCTCGTTAATAACACTGGTTGGTGTGTTATGATGATACTAATCATAATACTGCAGGCCTGTGGGGATAAATCAAGATGTGTCTGCTGGCAAGAGCATCCCTACTGAGTGACTTCATCCAATCAGCTGCTTCTGCTGACTGGGCAGATTGCAGCTGAGGCTGATGGGATTGGTTTGAATTTAGAGAAAAATAAAATAAAATAAAACATTAGCCATTTATAGTCTAAAATAGTCATAAGTGTATTTATTTACAGTTGGCTCAATTCCATTTTTTTTTTTTTTTTTTTTTTTTTTTTTTTTTAGTATTACATAACATCCAAGCCACTACTTCCTGCACTCTTATTGCATTATTTTTGCGCCCCGTTTCACTCACAAGACAATAACAGACAAAAACAGAGTGTTTTCCCCATAATAAGCATGCAATAACATGTGTTTCCATAATAAATAAATGGAGACGGTTTGGTTCCTGTGTTTTCTGGCAGCTTTCGCTGGCTGCTGTGACTCATGACAGCGAAATGAACGGAGACTTTCCACATCTGGAAAATCACTTTCAAAACTTTACAACCGCGGCTTGAAATGGTCAAATACGAGCAAAAAAACCACCAACAACAACATCGTCATAAAACCAGTTAGCAACGCGAGTTGTGCAGACCTCGATGTAAGGATTTCTGCACGGTTTATAAAAGCTTTTCAATGAATCAAAGTCCACAAAGTCACAAAGGGTGCATTCATGTCGAGTGGAAGGAGTGAACTCACAGTTTGCGAGATGAATCACACAGGAGAGGAGCAGAAGCGCTGATGGAGGCTGTAGATGAGGGAGTGAACAGAGTGTGGAGCGTCTTTATGGTTTAATGTGTAGTAAAGGAGGAGGAGGAGGTGGAGGAGGAGGAGGAGGAGGGAGTGTTCATGGGTCTGAGGAGGACAGAGAGCTCTGATTGGTCGACAGCAGCAGCGATGATAAAGATGCTTCTATCAGTGTGAACTCAGAGAGGATTTCCTCAAAAACTGTGCTGTGATCATTCAGCAGCACACTTTAGGTTTTTAAAGTTTTCCCTCTCAGTGTCGTGTGAACTTGACTCTGCAGTCTTTTATTTACTTTGCTCAGATAGGGAGGAACAAAGTCCATGGTGTTATGGTTTCTTCAAGACGCAGCAGTTGAATCAACAGTGTGTCTGTTTGTCTTTGGCTCAAAGAAATCGTGTGACTTTGTATAAAAAATAATTAGTGAGGAAAATGTGTTCCCTTTAATTTCCTGTTATGCAGAGCCAACAGGATTTCTACGGAAAATAATCCAGGAAGCAGTTGCACAGTGCCTTCATAGAAAACTAGTTGAGTCGAGTTGAATGTGTTTTAGTGACAAAGGAAGATTTTTAACCCCCCCTGCAGCTTCAAAAACCTTCTCTGCTGTCATTAGACACCACAAACACCACTAAGAGAGGATGGTAAATATTGACTTAGATCAGCACTGTCTCATTAAACTCACACCAAACACATATTTACTCATGGATGGATTACTGAAGGGCACACCAGACACAGACCCTGGGTCCCCTCCTGGCCTTCACCTACAAATGTTGCTCAAAGAGACACATATGAACCCAGGAAGAGATGCAAAATAACCACAAAAGAACATTAAACTACTACAAAGAGACTACAAGGAGATGCAAAACAGCTGCAGACAGACACAAAGAGACTCATAAAGACCATAAAAATGGGTAAACAACCACAAAGAAGCTTAACAAAACTACAAAGAGACACAACTTCACTACAAGGAGACAAAGAACTTCTACAAAAAGATGATAAAAGTTGAAAAAAGACAAAAAAAAGACTCACAGTGACAATGAAAAGGGGCAAACAGCAACAAAAATGCCTAAACAACTCAAAATAGACACAAAATGACTACAAAGAGAAACACAATGAGACAAAAAGAGACAAAAACAACTATGAAAAGACATGCAAAACGACCAAAGACAATAAATGACTAGAAATAAGCCAAAGCAGCTATGAAGAAACAAAACAACAACAAAAAACTGTGAAAGGGGACATAACAACCAGGAAGAGACATAAAGTGACTATAAAGGGACATACAGTGGCCTCAAAGAGACACAAAACAACCACAAAGAGACCAAAACAACTACAAGGAGATGCAAAGCAGCTGCAAACAGACACAAATAAGCTTAACAAAACTACAAAGAGACAAAAAAATGACTACAAGGAGACAAAAACAACTAGAAAAAGATGCAAAATGACTACAGACAATAAATTACTACAAACAAGCGAAAGCAGCTACGAAGAGACACAAAACGACAACAAAAACTGGAAAGTCTGTGTGTCTTGCTCCTGTTTAGGAGAGGTGGAGGGGCCTGATGTGTGTCTGTGCCCAGGGGCCCATTGTCATTGTCTCCTAATCTACCTGTATATTTACTACATGTCAGCCCTTTGATAGCACTCTGCACACAACCTGCTGCAAACACAGCAACATGCTCGTACAGGTCACACCCAGCTGCTGTGCCTATACTGTACTCTGTCTCTGTGTGTTTATTGTTGATAGATTCCACACCTCGGAGGTGATGAGAAACATGGCTGTTTATTTATGCATGTCACACACACAAGAACATCCTGCAGAAACCATAAACCATATATAGACAGGAGCTTAAAGTCACATGCTTAATGCTCCAGCTGATAATTAAATGAAGATTTACACAGGAAATCTGGTTCAGCCGTCAGTGAATTTTCACACTAAGCAGAGCCAGCTTTTGTTCACAGATGATCCACTACTTCAGATCAAACTTCATTTGAATTCAGTTGGACATAAATAGCTTTTTCTTTCTGTTTTGGCGTGGGAACAACTTGATGCTGCTGATCATGATGCACATTTTCACAGTTTTAAAGGGAAGTCGGCTAGGATGATAAAATGTTCACACAGACCATTTCGTCATTACAGTTTTGCGAAACAACTGTAAAAACTGTAATAAAAAAAGCAAAAACAAAAAAATAACAACAGACAACGGATCAGGTCCCATTGTTTGTAATCCATTTGGTGGAGATGATTCTAACAGCTGGTCATCATGCGATCACACATCACAACCAAAAACATGTGACATTTCTTTTTTTGGTCTGTTTGTGTGTGTGTGTGTGTGGGTGTTGGGTGTGGGTGTTTGTTTCATAGTAACCAAAACATTCTAATAAGATTCAAATGCAGTAGCTGAATGGTTCAGTAAAAAGAGGAAACATCTGTCTTTATGCTTTCTATACCCAAGGGAATGATAGAAAGTGCATTGTTTCGATTACTCTGAATAGCCAGGTTTATTCCTCCATTTCATTATTTTTGCATAAAACATAACTTATTCTGGCTGTATATTTTCAAAACATCACTCTGAAAACATTTGTTTATCTGCGTGCAGTGGAACGGCGCTGGTGCCAGACTGGGGGTCGGCCCAGTCTTATCATGAAACAGGATGTGACATGTAGGCCGAACGGCTCGCCACCCCAGTCCTATTGTGCCACACACTGACAGCTGACTGATGCACATCCTCAGTGACAATGCAACCAACTAAAATGGATTAGACTCTTATAGTCAGAGGCTTACACTGGGAGAAGGGACGCTGGGGCACTGAGGCAAGTGAAGCACAAATGTTCCTCTACTATTTACAGTGAATTGTCAGAATGACACATTTTAAACTTTATAATGGCTAACAAGTACCATAATTCTTCATTTACTTTTTTTTTTCAAGGATCATAATGAATTATTATTCTCATAGTTATAATACATTGTCACATTTTATAATGCATCATATCCAGTGTTATAATGTATTGTATAAATGTGATTATAGTGGCTCTTGATATACTGACCTATATTGTTAGAAAGAGGGCTTCTGAATTTTATAACATTTGGAAGATATTTCTGGAACTGTTGAGGAGTGGAGATTACTTCACATTTACATTACATTTAGTCATTTCGCAGACCCTTTTATCCAAAGCGACTTAAAGGAAAAGAGGGGAACAATCAAGGAATAGTGCAATAAGAGCCAGTAGTTAAGCAATAAGTGCTTGTGACAATTCATTAAGGAGTAGAATTGTCGAGTGCTGCAAATAAGAAAACACAACGGCAAATCAAAAAACACAACGACAAATCATCGTCACTGATTGCACTGGTGGTCCGTAGTCACCAGTCCAATCAGTGACGACTCATGTCGCCCGAGGGTACCTACCTTTTGCGGTTTGGTTAATGTTGTTGTCGTTTCTGATTTGCTGTTGTGTTTTCTGATTTGTCGTTGCGTTTTCTGATTTGTGGTTGTGTTTTTTGATTTGTCGTTGTGTTTTTTGATTTGTCGTTGTGTTTTTTGATTTGTCGTTGTGTTTTCTGATTTGCCGTTGTCGTTTGCACTTCAGGGCCACTGTAGCTGGGTCTTCAGGAGCCTTTTAAAGGTAGAGAGGGACGCCCCTGCTCTGGTGAGAACTGGTAGTGTGTTCGACCAACGGGGAACAAGAAATGCAAAGAGTCTGGATTGCCTTGGACGAACTGGTGGCAGAGCCGTTCATTGGAAGAGCGCAACGGTCGTGAGGTAGCATAAGCCTGAATCAGGGCGTTCAGGTAGGTAGGAGCAGTACCGGAGACAACTTTGTAGGCCAGCATTAGAGATTTGAAATTGATACGGGCTGCAACAGGTAGCCAGTGGAGCTCGATGAGCAGCGGTGTGACATGTGACCTTTTTGGCTGGTTGTAGACCAGGCGCACCGCCACGTTCTGGATCATCTGAAGGGGTTTCACTGTGCAGGCTGGCAGGCCGTCAGGAGGGCGTTACAGTAGTCAAGTTTTGAGATGACAACAGCTTGTGTTAAGAGTTGAGTGGCATGTTGAGTTAGGTAAGGCCTGATTCTTCTGATGTTGTAAAGTGCAAAGCGGCAAGTCCAGGCAACTGAAGCAACATGACTGGAAAAGGAGAGTTAGTCGTCAATCATCACCCCTATGTTTCTCACCACCCTGGTGGGGGCAAGACACAGATAT
This sequence comes from Centropristis striata, assembly GCF_030273125.1. NCBI lineage: Eukaryota > Metazoa > Chordata > Actinopteri > Perciformes > Serranidae > Centropristis > Centropristis striata. The sequence continues at coordinate 11,738,330 of NC_081527.1, read as the reverse complement.
GCAGTGGGAGAATAAGAAAATGAGAAAATGTCTGATTTGTTGTTGGGAATGTACACTGTAACATACACTAAGAATATTATGTATTGATTTGATTTCTCCTTTTTTTTTCAAATTGTATTTATTTATTTGTATTGCTTATTTTTTGACATCTACATTTATTTAATTATTTATTTATTTTTGTCTTGTCCTTATTAATAATATTTTAAATATTATTTTCATTACTGCCATATGTTCCTGATGTTTTAAGCATTGGATGTTTTAAAACAAAAAACAATAAATATTTGTTTTAAAAAATGTGATTATAGGGTTAGGGTAGAGGCACACACTGTGACACATTATAAGCATGTTTACAATGCATTATAACGAGGCCTGGAATTTCATCATTTTAGGGGCAAGGCCACTTGGCCTTTTTGTGTTGTCAATTTTTTTAAGGCCATAAAAGGCCAAAAGCCAGGGCACCAAGGCCACAAAATAAAACAATGATTTTAAGTCCACATTCATATAACTTTTTTATTATAGATCATGTAAAAAAAACTTTCTGTAGCCTGAAATGTGACATTAGCGCAGCACATGAGGCTATGGCGGGACAGATTAGAGCGTTTGATGAAGTCTCCTTGCTTTGCCGGTGATAGATTTGTGTCGAACTCTCATTATAGGACGTCTGAGCGGTTCATGCCAGGCTCGAATCAAACCGACCACTGATGATGAATGTCATCAAAAGGTGCTTTTTTTCTCAAAAGTCGCAGGTGTCAAAGCTGTGTTGACAGGAAAGAGGCAGACTAGAAAACTGCAAAACCAACTGGGGCAGAGCCGGCGGGGCAACAACGCCATGGCCCTCGTGGCCCTCGTGAAATTCCTGCCCTGATTATAACACATAAGCTTGCAAAAACAATGTCAGTGAGTGACCAGCAATTTGTAATGCATCATGAAACATTGATGATATGACTTATAAAATGCTTTATAATGTGATATGATTATTGTTACAAGGCATTATGAATATTTATGAGGGCTTATAACTATAATGATACAGTGCTATAAGCAGATTATTACATGGTCGCCCATAAAGTTGGAATAAAATATTTTTTACCTCTTTCCATGAAATGATTGTGACAGTGTGATTTATTCTTCATTTCCCTAAAACTCTTTTAATTGCACAGAATGATGTCATTCTCTAACATTACTTTTATCTGTTGTTTAAAACTTGTCTTTGTAAAGCACTTTGTAACGTGTTTTGGAAAGTGCTCTATAAAAAAAGATTATTATTATTATTATTATTATTATTATTATTATTAATAATAATAATAATAATAATAATAATAATAATAATAATAATAATAATAATAATATTACTACTACTAAGGATTGTGTCTTTAAAAAAAAATATTCCAACTTTATGTGTGTGTAGTATGTTTATAATGCATGAAAGACATAGATAGTGTTACTAAAACCTAAATGACCAATCAACACATTTTAATGTGTTTTAATTTTGATTTAAGTCTTTCTGCTACAGCACCGATGTGTTTAACTTAAATGAATAACTTAAAGGAATAGTTCAAAATCCTGGGAAATATCCATCACTTTCATCCCAACAGCAAGTTAAGAAGACTGATACAACCCACTATATAAGTGGTATCAATTCTCTTATGTTGGACTGCAGAAATTTTAGTTATTACTGTTTTTAAGTAAATTATCTTCCAACACTAAAGACTATGGACTCTGTGAGAGGGCGTTTGAATGCTGATTGCATGGTTTGCACAAAACAGAGCACTTAAAGCAGAACAGTTGCGGTTCTAGAAACTCGAGGCAGGCATGTGTGCTGGAGGGGTTATTTCAGGTAGCTGGTAACCACACTGGTGTGCACACACACACACACACACACACACACACACACACACACACACACACACCAGCACTGTGGGGGGTAAAGCATGGTCTGGCACACGAGTTAACCACAGCTGGCACTGCACAGGCTAGACTGTTGATCGAGTATAAGACACGGGTGATGTGCCGTACAATAAAGTAATAATGATACGATTAAAGCGGCAAGATCCTTGTTTGCCCATGGTAACATCAGGATGTTGGCTCTGTGGGTTGTGCTGCTTCGCTGGGTTAATGCAACAAAGCAGAAAGAGTTTGATTCCCTGTTCATTCTGTGCCTTGATGCTCACAGACTACACTGCTTCACTGCAATAATTCCTACAAACTGTGATCTATTTTGGTGCGAAATAAGTATTTAACTGTCTCAGATGTCTTTGTGTTGGGGGTCAGCCTGGTGGACAAAACAGGTTATCTTTCCATTCATGGAGGAGCTGTGCAGGTCTTATCTGACTGTCCACACACCTAATAGGTTAATGATAAATTTAACATGGAAAAATCTTCAAGTCTGTGCACATGTTTTTAAATTAAGATGAAGATTTTATGATGCTCCTAGTCCAGAGAAGAAGAAAGAGATCTACAGCTGTTGATGTTAAATATTCTGTGTTGTTTCACAAGGAGCGGCCGTGCAGTCTGACTCAGCACGGTGAAAAACAGCCATTAGTGGTTGACATTGATGAAAGGTCAATGCTATCTCCTCCCACAGAACTCCACAATCACCAAGGTGCAGCTCCCTGGTTTTAACCTTTCCCTCTGTAAGCGGAACCTTTATACTGAAACAGTGGGAGCTGGTATCCTAGTTACTGTTTTTATGACAACCCAAGGTTAGAGGCATGTGTGTCTGGAGACCCTCACCCCCCCTTATCTTGCCACTTATTGTAGAAAGTGTCCACAGTAAAGATGACAGCGAGGGTGGACAAACCTGCTGGGTTGTCCAGAGCGATGTTAGTGCAAAGGGCCGAGTATCTATTAGCGTGTTACCATTCAGTACTTTTGGGAAAGCGGCTGAGGGTTTTGGCTCCGCCCACTAGTTAGTTCCCCTCGGCCTCTGTTCACATACAGGTACTATAGTATATTTTATGTTACATGTGGTATATTTTATGTTACTTTAATCATAAGACTTTTGCTGAAGTTTAGGCCCATTTTGACCGAGTGCATAAAAGCATCAAGCCAGAAGCTCCTTGTAAGGTAATAACTTGCTATAGGACTTTGAGATTATGTCAGATATTGGAGGCGTTTGGGAGCATAATATAAACAGTATGAGTTGTATCCTTTTAAGGTTTAAAAGTATACCTACAGGCTTTCATGTGTACGTACACATCCACCATGCATTGAGCTGTATGCCGTCATAATTCTGGTTTGCAGAGGGGTGAGATACGCTCCAACACAGAAAGAGAAACAGAGAACCCAGGGCTGTATTGGAGATGGCACCCTTTTCTTAAGATCTGACAAATTGTTCTCCCGCTGTACCTAGGCAGTGTATTTTGATGTCTGATAATAAAGAAAACGAAAAGGAACATCAACGTGCTCTTTGATGTTATTTTCCTCGTTCAAGAGAGGTAGTAATTTCACTATAGTACAATTGTAGCGACTAACCAACGGAGTTTGATTGTGACGTGAATAGTTCTGCGACACTTACGTGATTATTCAGCGACAGTTTTGATCGTGACGTCAGTGACGCGACGCTGACAACAGAACGACGCGGCAAGACCAAACAGTCGAGACATCAACATGGAAGGAGAGGGGATGGTTTCTGTGTTACTGTTTGTCGTGTTTGTACTTTTCCATCGTCTTCTCTTTGGTTTCTTGTTCTAGATTCTCTCGTCTCAGTCTGCTCTACTTATTTCTTTTAAAAATGGTGCTGTTATGTTGTGGTTGTGTCGAGTTCTACTCACGTCATATCCCGCCTCAACCGTATCCAATCAGCGTCCACTAGTGAAGTTGGGCGGATCCTCTCCCAAGCCACACCCATAGCGGCTTTTCATAGAGGGAAAAGTACCTAATGGAAACGCGCCTAATACCTCAGTTTGGGGGCTGATGCCAAACTTTAAGAAGAGTGTTTTTCCTGGGAAAAAAAACACGTCTTTTTCATTAAAAATAAGAAAATTATAAAATGTCTCGGCTGTTATTTTTATCTGTTTATATCTTAAAGAGTGATGAGAACACACAAACAAGATTACAAACAGTTTGTAGTAAAGTTTTCAACACGCTGTGTTACGGGAGAGGAATAGGGCCAGGTAGGATTAAAAAAAAAAGAAATATTAAATTCAAGAAAAAAGTAAAAATGATGAGAATAAAGTCGAAATACAACGTCAAGAAAAAAAAGTCGAAACACAATGTTGAGAATAAAGTCGAAATGTTGAGAAAATACATATACATATAAGCAATAAACATATTTTCAGATATTGTCCACTACCGGGAGACATGTGCGGAGATGGCACTAGGGACGGGGATGTCCCCCCCAGATTCATAGTGATCCCGATCCGTCCTCCCCACTTTCAGCGTCAAACATCGCCGGTAAAACAGAGGATTAATGTTCTGTTAGTTAGACTATTTACTGTACATTGCAGCACACATAGAGAGTCGGCAGGTAATGGTGAGTTCAGATCACCGATACACGAATGTCTGTATTTTCAATGTTGTTTCGAACTCCAAGTTCCTACTTTCAGTGTTAATATAACACACCATAAGTTAAGTCTTGCCCGTTATGGTAAGAACGTGTTAGACCCGCCTTCAAAATAAAAGCAAACACATGTAGCTTTCAAAACAAGAGCACATGGATGTGTTAGCAGAGTCCACCACATAATTTGCAAAAAGACTGTCAAAATATGACACCTTAAATAAAACATATAAGAACCATTATTCTCCTTTACAATAATTCATAAAAAATATGCAATGATTAAGATGGTATAGTGGCATTAGAATGTGCGAGAGGCACGAAATTTAGGCTTTTAGGACAAAAATGTTCACGCTCCCGGATTTTGTTTGGGTCCCCCCATCATTGTCTCAGAAAATCCTGACAGACCAGAAATTGCCCAGCAGTATGTTCAGGGTAATGAAAGGAGGAGAAATGTTTTTGGGTCCTTCATTGAGTCAGCTGCAAGTCAGTAAATTTGTTTGGCTGCACTGGGAATTTCATGTACAAACTTCTTTTATGTAAATATGTTGGTTGTCCCCCCCAGTTCAAAAATCCCATCCGGCCCCTGCCGGGAGAGAATTTGTTCAGTGTTAAAAGAAAAAAAAAGAGCTATTGCCTTAGTCTAGCTTGGAAACCTGCTGTAATGGAGGCTGAAACTGTCTGCGGTCAAATAGTAAAAAAAACAAAACACTCTCTGTTGTCTTTCCCTTACCACTTTTCCTTGACCTCCAGGGAAAATGTCATGAGGTCAAGGAAAGATGTGAAGGAGAATTCATACGGAATTAGGAAAAGTCAACCGCAGCGCCCAGAAGATCCAAGATTAATGTTTTCTGTTGGTTTGGAGTTTTCCTGGAATCAAACTTTTTCAACGTGTTCACTCTGTTGAGTCTATATTATTTTGATTTAAACTGCTGAATTTATCTATCAATTGCAATCTTTTTAAAAAAATAATGTATGCATCACTGTCTACAGAGCAGAGAGCTTCCTCTTCTGTTCTACGAATTTATCTACAAAAAGGCAAAGTCACACAGGAATGTGGGTTAATCCATCTGAAATCTCCTCAGCTACTTCCCCACAAAAGTGAGAACTGATATATTTTGCGTAAAAACAATTGTCGATAGATTGCAGACAGATGTGGAGACATGCTGCTCTTATAGGAAGTTTCATGGGGGAACTAGAGCACAGCTTCTCAGCACGCAATATACCGCTGAGCGAACCACATCCTCTGCAGTGAAGTTAACATCGAAAAACTGAACGCAGAAAGACAGAGGTAGTAATGAAACAATAAAAACTAAAATATAAATGAAAAGCTGCAACCTTGCAGTGATCTGTTAATGCATGCAAGCCTTTATTTTAAACATCCAGCCCCCACTACAAGAGAGTGTATATGTAAGGCAGGTTGGTTTGACAAAGATTATATTTGTCTCCAGTGGAAACACACACACACACACACATACACACACACAGACACACACACCCATAAACTTTCTATCATGCACAAACAAAGAGAGAAAACCTCCAATAGCTGTCGAGGCCTGTGGTGAGGTAATGTAAATATGAACAGTTCCCCTCGTATGCAGGCAGGAAATCACTCACTGTGTCTTTTATAGCGATGAAGCAGCCTGCTGGTGGTCCGCCTGCCAAACCAAACACTTTATATGACCTGCAGCCAGCGATTAAAGCTCAGGGCTGGACTGGAGGCTGGAAACATTATTTTTTGTTATTTCACTATTGTTATCTGTAATACAACTAACGCTGTAGGTGCTGATCTTAAGAGAGCATTGACTGATTATTAGACAAGGGGTCACAGAAATATAAAAGCCTCCACTTCTATTTAGCAGCAAAGTTGGAAGGGTAAAAGTCCAAAGAGCAGCATCACTAGAGGTGTGAATACCCAGAGGCCCCACGATACTACAATGAGTATTGCAAAACAATATATTGCGATTTAACTGTTTAACTGCATTTTATTTCCACAAAATGAAATTCAATCAAGAATTGTTTTGTCAAATAAATAAATAATTCTCAGTCTGTTCATCTCACTTCAGTCTTTTTATTTCTCCACAATGAGAGTCAAACCCACAGATTGACCAACAAAGTATTCAGTCAAACTGAACTGAACTGATATCAAACATGTTGGACGACAACAACTGCAGCATTTTATCAAACTTTCCTCAACTTTAAACTTCACTGCTCTGAATTTTTTTTAATTAAACATAAAAAAAGATTTCCTTAGATCTTCTGGTTCCATAGGATACCAGTAACTCCAGTATATTCCTGAGCCTGCTACGGCAAAACAGATGAAACGCTAAATATCGATACTTGGCGGCCATAAATCAATATAATATTGCCCCATAAAATATCACGATACTATGCTGCATTGATTTCTTCCCCCACCTCTATAGCTCACTAATTAACACATTGTATTGCATTTATTTAATCTGTTCATAAGCATAAATGTAAAAATGCTAATTTGTGTTATTCTGGAGGGGTCCAGACCACAGCTCCTGTTATATTCATCTACAGTCATGGAAAAAATGATTAGACCATTGTTTTCTTCAATTTTAGTTTACTGCTTCCTCAGTCGGTTGTGTTATTGTGTGACTTTGGTGTTCAGTGGGTTAATTTGGATCCACTAAAGTTAGTTCTCCAATCCACCATCTACTGAAGGTAATACACTGACTATGAAAACCTCATACAACCCTACTAAAAATCTGAACTTTCCCTCTAATCTGATGAGTAAAAAGAGTCTAAAGAGTAAAAAGAGTCTAAAGAAATCAAGCTCATCATGGAATTCCAGAGCCCAAACATGGTCACTGTCCATGTTACATAAGCCAACAAGAGTGTGCCAAATCCAATTTCACCAGCTTGAGACTGTATTAGATTTAGCATGTCGGTCCTGAGCCAAGAACTTTTCTCCTGGTCGGGAAGCTGCCAGTTGTTCTGGTAACACGACCCCACAGTCACAACAGCATGGGAACATCCAAACAGAGGCTTTACGTTTCTCTGGAGAATCACAGAGGCAGACCAATAAAAATACTTCTATAAAAACATATTTTATTCACATAGCTTATTTAAAACTGTGTACAAAATTATATAAATATCTATTAGGAAAAGATACAACGTGAAATGCTACATTTACACTTTATGAAACAATGTCACAGACTGGACTGTAGTGGTCACATAAATGCATCATTTCCATGACGGACAAAATATTGCAGCTTGATTTCAATAACACACAAAAGCAGGATAGATTCAACTAGACACCAATGTAAACAGCTCTTCTTCTCTCTGACGCTCTTCGACACAGCTTCATGTCTCCTTGACATCCCTCTGAAAGGGAAAAAAAGGAACATGCATCAGTGACACACCCACACTACAGTCTCTGGAAGCTATAAATATATGTACCATAGTGATGAACATACAGCTCTACACTGCAAGCACTTCACTGCATATGTGAGTATTCTCTTGATTTAGTCTATAAACATTAGCAAAGAGGTACGAGAGCAAGTAATAAATCCATTTTCAAAGTTTGAGTTATAGTTTTTTTTCTCTCCTGTGTTTATGACTTAAAAACAAGTGAAAAAAAAAGATTTTTCCAGGATTACTTTTCTAAATTACTCGTTTTTTCCATCTGTGAAAACAGACTGTGTACATTTATTGATGTAACACTCATTTTGGCCACAAGAGGCTTTCCCGTGCACTCTTAACAGTGTTATCAAGTTACTGTTACATCTTACTTTTTGTCTAGACATTAATATTATTAAATATTATTAATATTATTAAATATAATGATAACAAAAATAGCTGATAAGAGTTTAATTTAAGAGCTGATATCTAGACATTTTCCATGGTTTTCTTGATAATAACCAAAATCATTATCAAAAAAACCATGGAAAATGGCTAGATATCAGCTCTTAAATTAAACTCTTTCTCAGCTATTTTTGTCGTTATCATTATATTTGTACAAACAAATGTACCTTCAGTTGTACCAGGCATTAAAATGAACAAGAAACTGAAGAAAACAAGGGTGGTCTAATATTTTTTCCATGACTGTATATTTCAGACAGAGGTGAGGTCGTTACCTGGAGTGTGATGCTGCGTCCAGTCTGCGACAGCCCTGCGGAGCTCCATAAAGAAGGATCCTCCTGCTTTGCTAGCGTCTGATTAACAAACCTCAGCATCCCTGTCAGTGAACTCATATCCTCCACCTCCTCCTCCTCCTCCACCTCCTCACCCACCAGGGTGCTCACAGAGTCTCTCCTCGACTCACTCGTCTGCTCCTCGTCTCCCTCTTGCATGGAGCTGGCTTCCACATTGAGGTGTGTGTCCTCTGGCTTGTCCACCATGTATGTGAGGGGGTTGAAGGAGAGGTCAGAGGTCGCCGTGGCCTCGGCAGCGCTGAGGCCCTGCCAGCTGTGGTCCACTGTGTCAGGGAAAGAGGAGATGGAGGGGGGGGAGGAGGAGGAGGAAGAGGAGGGGGACTCCCACGGATGTTTGTTCAGAGCCTTCCTCAGTGAGGCCTTCAGACTGGGAGGGAGACCCAGAGAGGAGTTGATGCTGGTGCTCTGCAGCCAGTCGCATATTTGGTGGCTCTCAGTTTGAGGGGCGGAGGTGGGGGGAAGCTGAGTGTGAGCAGGAGGCGATGAGCAAGTTCTTGTGTGTGTTGGGGAGAGGAGGCGAGTCGAGTGAGCGTGTTGAGAAGAGAGGAGAGGTTTTTGGAGTTTTTTGGGGGAGGAAGGAGGGGAGTAAGAGGAGGAGGAGCTCTCTGTGTGCAGAGCAGGGAGGGAGAGTGTGTGACTGTACAGATGCTGGCGGTCGGCGGATCGCTCCAGGCTGGAGATCCTGGCTTGGAGACGAGTCACCTCCGACTCCTGCAGGAAGACAGTAACATAAAAATAGGCCTGTCAGGAAACACATTTTTTTAGGACGATATATTTTCCCAGAAACAATCACGATAAACGATAGTATCGTTGTATCGATGTTGTTTTAGTTTTATAACGATATGAGACCATAATAAGTGCATCCTTTGCCACAACAATGAATTTTCTAATCTCGAGAATATTAAACATTGGAATTGAAATGTGGGAAAGAAATATTAAAATATCTTAGATAAATAAAACAAATAAATAAACTACAACCAAAACAAATAAAATAGACTTTCAGGCTCTGTTAACAAAACATTGCACTGAGATAATCAATATGTATTACATTGCTTTATTATTGAAATAACATATAAACAGCTGAAATGGCTGCTTAGGAAATATAGTTTTTTGGCAAATCGTACTGCCTGTCAAACATTTGCAGCATTACTTTAAACAAAACACAAAACGTCACGCTTGTAAACGACAATATATTGAGTCCAGAAAAAAACTATCGTGTCCATTTTTATATATTGAATGATAAGTCGATATATTAATTATCATGACAGGCCTAGAAAATAAATTTAACTTTAATCACAAATAATTCTACCTTTATGAGCAGGGACTCGCTGGAGGTCTCCATGGACTTCTTGGAGGCCTGGAGCTGAGTCTGGAGCTGGGCGGCCTGGACTCTGGCTTGATTAAACTGGTTGCTGAGCTGCTCCAGTTGGGCATGGAGGTGACTATTCTGGGCTCTGGTCTGCTCATACAGAATCCTGCTCTGCTCCAGCTGGTTCTGCGTCTGGTCCCTCTGTGTTTGGAGGTGACTGGCTTGGTTCCGGGCGTAATCCAAATCAGCTTTAGTTTGGTCAAGCTGGGTTTTGGCTTCCTCCAGTTGGTTCTGGCTCAGCTGAAGTTTAGCGGCGAGCTGCTCCTGGGAGGAGCGCATGGTGGAGGAGATCTGCTCGGAGACTTTGAGGAGCTGGCCTCGGGTCTGCTGCAGGGACTCCAGCTGGGGGGAGAGAGGGGAAACAGACAGATGAGAAGTTTGGTTTTAAAAGCTGATATGAAGCTTGATATGCTGCTCTGATGAGAATATAGTCTATGTCCCTTTAATTTAATCCGGTAATCCCAAATAGTTTAGACTTTAAGACTAATATTTTGTGTCCATACTGGCAAAAAAGTTATCAATCGATGTCTCTCTGCGTACAAAAGAACTATTTTCAGCAGGTCACATCTTGTTGAATTTGCACTTACTTATATTAGATTGAATTTAAATGTATTATTTCCATTTCAAGAAGAAATTTTTCTTATGCTATTTAGCCCACACACCACATCACAATGCCAGCTGGATGTGCCCCGATAAATGCTGACTAGGGTGCACCGGTGGTTATTGGTTTTGAATTGTTGTTATTAATATTAATACAAATTCTTCCCATTCAGACATTTTAGGAACCAAAAATTCCAGCAGGGGGCGCTATGTGTAGCTGCAAAACATTTCTGTCCATTCATTTTAATGCAAAATGAGAAAACTTCTCACTTGATTTATTACCTCAGAAATTTTTTTAGGACAACACTTTGGTCTCAATTGCAAGTAAAAATCTTCTTCAAGACAATTTTATGTTAATAGTTCAAATAATGGCCCCATTTAGATAAAAATAGAAGATTAAAAAAAATCATATGATTTGGAGCGTGGCTACTTTTGATTGACAGGTGGCTAACAGGGCGAGCAGTCATCAGGAGAGAAGCAGAACAATGCGTATCCACAGCAACTTGTCAATAAAGTTATATATAACGCTACATAGATATAAAAAAAAAGGACGTTTAGCGGTTTGGTCTCATAACTTTGACCCTTTCACTGTATTTTCACTTAATGATGTTTTGTTCAGTAAAAATGTCTTGTTCAGCGTTTGGTTGGACTAACAGACACTCCAAGGAGTCGCTGTTCATTTTTCTGAGGTAAGTAACGAACATTTGGTTTTTGGTTTTTGCTAGCCAAAATGAAGATCCCAGTTAATGCTCCAGTTAATGCTAACATGAATTAGCAGCGATTTCTCTCAAGTCAGGTTGAGGAGTAGAGAGGCGTGTGGTCTGCTCGCCGTATAGGAAACAAGATAGCGACGCAAGATGGCGACGAGTGTAACACTGAACTTGATGCTTCCGATGGGCAGTCCACAAACCAATGGGTGACGTCACGGTGGCTACGTCCATTATTTATATACAGTCTATGGATTTTAGTAACACATTAAAACTATCAGCAGAAATAATGTTCTCAGCAGTATGTGGGAGTAATGAAACCAAAAAAGAAACTAAAGCTGGAATATTTAAGGAACTCCAGAGTGTGGGTGACGTGTGCAAAGGAAAGAAAGAGGAAAAGAAAATGGACACAAACGGGTTACAAAAGTGATGACCAGAAAAGTTGACCACAAACAAAAACCCACAAATCCTTTTATCACGTAGATGCAGAGAGAGACAACACTGACAGGAAATTCTCCTGCAGAAGTGAAATCAGATTAAATATATTTAAGTGTCAAATAATAAGCTTAACACAAAGATCATCAATTGGATGTAAGAACTGAACCCTGCACAAAAGCATCTCACCAGTCGCTTTTCTATTTGCAACCGGAAAAAAAAAGTTCCAATTAAAATCTAGTTCAAGACTCTGAAGAAGTCTTTAAAGTATCAGCCAAAACTTGACTTGTTTAGTCTTCTCTGATTTTATGCATCAGGAGGAGGAAGACAACACCTTTCATGAAGCCTCAGTAGCTACTGTACCTCCTTGCTGTGCTGCTCCTTCTCCAGCTCCAGCTCCTGCTCTAAAGAGGAGACCGTGCTCTGCAGCCCGGCCTCCAGCTGCAGCCAGCGTGCCTCCTTCAGAGCCAGCTCCTCCTCCACGCCACACAGCCGGACCTCCTGCAAACACAAAATTGCCTAAAATAGTAGTGCAGCAGATATACGGAGCGAAAAATGTCTGTCTCAACAAGTCATCCCTTTATTTATTTTTACCCTTTAATCCTAAAATAATAATATTGTGACTTTACCTTTTCTTTGGTGGCGTGCAGCTCTCTGGTCAAAGCCTCACAGTGACGCCGACTTTCTTCAAGTTCTTCCAGTAAAGTGTGAAGTTTTTGCTGACACACACGCAGCTCCTGGGACTCCTAACACCACAAATACGCACATAAATCAACTACAGTTTGATGATCTGCATTATGACACACAATTTAAGCTAAGTGTCTGAATTAATTTATGAATTCTCAATTTGCTGTGCTTGTTCTGACTATTTATTTATATTAATTAAATTTTACGACATTTACGGAATTATACGACACCAGATAATGATTTCTAATAGCTTTTATTTTGTAACATAAAAACGTTTAATTTATAGTTTTATGAACGCAATATAAATGCAAAAATAAGATGTGCAAACATTTACACAGCCTTTGTATAATCAGGGCTTGACTGTGTGTTTAATTAACATTTCATACTGTATGCTGCCCAGATCTCATATTACAGCTGACGGTAACCAGAGGACATATTCACTAAAATCTGTGACTCAATTTATCATTTATTTTTGTATTTATTTATTGAATACATTTGTTAATGATTTATCAGTTTTATATATATATAAACTAAGTAAATTAAAATAATTTACTTAGTTTATATCTATCTGATTTTATATTTATTTATTTTATTATAATTTCATAAATGTAATAATAAATAATAATACATTTGATTTATATAGCGCTTTTAAAAAGGTTCTTTATGTAACTGCTTTAAGTTTTATGTTATGTCATGTTATGTAATCTACATATTTTTTTCATCTAATCTTCAGGTTTTGCCAAAAATATTTAAATTGTATACCATTATGAAAAAATCAATATAAGCCATTTTGGTGCAATGCAAAGATGTAAAGATTTCGGACAAAACTGTATCGTGTTGGTTAGTTGTTTTCTCAGTGGTTTGTTGTTGAATGATCAGTTTATAGCCGTGGACACACTGACTGCATTTTTGATGCAAAACAAAGGTTACATATCAAAAATAAAACAAAAATACAGTACAGAAAACATTGACACCTATATCATTTATTGCACATTGCTGCTGGCTGCCAAACAATCTATTCTCTCCTCCTATTCTCATGTAAAGTCATTGCACTAAACTTTCAGTAAGTGAAAAACTTTCTCACATCCCTCATGTGTTTTACCCTCTCATTCTGACCTTCATGTTCCTGTCAGTGAGCTCCCTCTGTGCGTCTCTCAGCTCTCGCTCTCTGGCCTCCAGGCTCTGCTGCAGGGACTCCACCTTCCTCTCCATCTCCTGCTTGTGCTCTCTGATGGCCACTTCCAGCTGACCCAGCTGAGGACAAAGATGTGGGAAAGGAAATCAAAAACACAAAATGAAAAGAAAAATGAAGCAGCAAAACATATTGTACAAATGAAATGAAATGAAATATACTGTTTATATGTTAGTGTGTGTGTTGTACCAGCTGTGCTCTCTGTTGGAGCTCCCCCTGTCTCTCCTTCAGTGCACTGTCCATATCTAAGATCTCATGAGTTCTCTCCTCCAACTCCCTCTGGGTCTCACTGTTAAACCACACACACACACACACACACACACACACACACACAGACATTTGTTACCACACTGAGCAACTGGGAGTATTGTCTGAATTACAGATTTAACTGGGTGTTATTCTTGCAGAGGGAACATGATTTAAGGACTTTCTATTTTTTTATTGTTGAACATGTTGTTGGTTTGACCTTTGCTTTGAGTACTCACAATGTGACAAAGGACTGACTTGAGCGTATTTTTAGTGCTGTATTGTGTGTCAAAAGGGCTTGTGACTGTGCACTAGATCATGACCACTGTTATGTTCTTCTTTAACCCATTGAAGCCTGGACAGCGGATACGTCGTTTTATAGTATTTGTATAAGCTCTCAAATACTTTTAGAATTTCATTTCTATCTGCTACAGAGGCTGAAAAATCTATTATTTAGTAGAAGCGTTGACACTTCTGTTGAATTTCCAGAAAAACTTCAGGTTTTAGGGGCTTATTTTAAAATCGCCCAGAGGTTTTACAGGCGTTTCAGGCCTCAATGGGTTAAAGGGTCTATCTGAATGTTTTTGCTCACTGTGCTTTAACAAAACAGTAACAATAAAGAAATCTACTTGTCCTAACTGAATGAGTGACTAATGAAGAATGAACTCAAACATGTAGCATCACGTTTTTTTCTTTTACATAAGAAAATGATTCACACATTCATGAGTGTACATCCAGTTGAGTGCTTGACGCACAATAGCTGCACACAGCGTGTCACACTTTTTTTCTGTGTCAATGGTGTGTTTTAAATAGAAAACCATTACATCACAAACCAGAGCATGTGTGTAAATCCATCACAACAAATGTCATAACATTACAAAAGTTCCAACTTGGGTAATAACTTATAATAATTCCTTCAGTAAACACAATGTCATTACTTCGTCTGAGAAGAAAACAATCGCCACCAAATGATGCACAAGATATACAATCAAAGTGTGAGACTTAAAAAACAGACACAGTATTTCTGTCCTGACAGGAGAATTCAATGAAGCTTTGAGTCAGTCGGGCCACACCTAAAAACATCCAAAACTCAGCAGAATGAAAAGAAAACAGAAAAAACAGGCAGAAGGCAGGTTCTCTGCAGATACACACACCAGCTCACACTTATAGTGGGTCAGAAGTGATGACTGAGAGGGAGCGTTTTTGTATGAGTCTACAATCCTGCTCATTGTGTCTTTAAGTGGAACACTGGGACAATAACAAGCTCCGTGACTGTGTGTGTTGGGGGGAATGTGATACACATGTACAGTGACGATCCAGCAGAGGATCTTATCTGAGCAACAGCACAGGGACGTCGTCTCCATCTGAGACTCGTCCTTTGCCTCTGTGTGCAGAAGGAAATTTCACATGAGGGCGTAACCTCACCTAAGTTGGACAGTCAGTTTTTCCACCTCGGCTTGCCGCTCGTCTGCAGTAGTCTGGGTTCTTTGTAAGACGTCTCGGAGTTGCCGTAGTTGCTCCAGAGTCTCAGCCAACTCTCCCTGCACAACCTGGAGCTGTCCCTCCACGATCTGGACCCGCTGGACACAGAGGAGCCTGTCGGCCTCACAGCGGTGGAGTTTCTCCTCTAGATCTATCACTGGGAGGGGCAAGAAGGGAAAGAAAGAGAGTAAGTACACATAGAGAGTGGCAATTTAGATATGTATGATCTTAGTTAGGGTTGTCAAAAGTATCGATTCTCAAAAAAGTATCGATACTAAAACGTTGTATCTGGATACAATACTCATTTTCAAAAGTATCGAGTATCTGAAGCTTGTTATCATAGCTGCAGTTTCTTTTTGCACAACTGTTTTTTATTATAAATATTTAACCTGTGGTTCTGTTAATTTTTACATGTTGCATTTTTCTTGTTAATAAAAACATTTCTGTTAAATTTTGGGGTCTTTGTTTTGATCCTTGTGGTATCGAAAATGGTATCGAGTATCGAATATTTTCCTGAGTATCGGTATCGAGTTGAACATTTTAGTATCGTGACAACCCTAATCTTAGTTTGACTGATTTTAAAGTTGTATAGTTCTGGCTTCAATTGTCTTTTCTCTGCAAAATAACAGAAGCATTGCAATGAAACTTATCAACTTACCCATGTCACTCTTAATGTCGAGCTGCCTCCTGGTGTGTTGGAGGCTTTCATCCATGCGGCTGATCTGACAAGTCTTGACGTTGACATCCCTCCTCAGACGCTCCACCTCCGAGTCTTTAGACACCAGCTCCCCACGACACTTTGTCATCTCTGATGTCAGATGGCTGCAGAAAGCAGAAAGAGAAAAAACACATTAAACAATAATCAGTACATTAGAAGGGGTAAAAAAAAGCACATTGTAGAGTTGTCGCAGCTGGGGGCATGCAGCATCTCCATGTCCTCACCTCAATGTGAGCACGGCTCCCATCGTGGATTTAGAGAGAAGGAAATCCTTTCAGGACTGTTATTAAAGTCGCCTAACTGAGCTCAGCAGACTTGCCTTTACATGGCACGTTACAACAACCAGCATAGTTCAGATTTGGAGCTTTTTAACATGTTACAAAAATCAGACTAACCAGCCGTCCTGCTTCCATCTCCCAGTCTCAAACTAGTAAGATCTCCGTTTATATACACATATTCATGAGCCTTGGGGACGGGGAGGGGAGGGCTGGTTCATGCCTGCAGACAAATTGGATGTGGTGTAATCATAAGACTGTCTCACAGACTGCTGAGACGTTTGTCTTTGCTGCAGGTCAAGAAGAAGAGCATGCTTGTGAAAAATGTTCTTTCAGAAAATAATCATTAACAAAAGCCCCATACAAACTGCGTCAAAAGGAGCAGTGTTTAGGATTTACAGGCAGTAATGTAAGGTAATATAATATGTATATTTTATTTTAATTAGTGTACAACCCCAACTCCAAAAAAGGTCAGGAAATTGTCAGGACACATAAATAAAACAGATTGCGATGATTTATAATCCTGTTTTATAAAACAGGATTAGTTTGAACATTAAATATTTAGTCTTTGTTAAGTTGTTTTTGTAAATTATTATTCACATTTTACACAGTGGCCCTTCAGTGTCGGATAACCATCTGAAATAATTCTAGAAATAAGTCCTGTAAATGGTGCTTTTGTTTCTGTGGAAAAATATTGAATTACAATCAAACAAAAAAATGACTCAAATGTGAACCAATGTACTGAATGTAATAGTTGAAATGATTCAGTAATATAACCCTGACTCCAAAGAAGGTGGGATATTGTGTAAAGCATAAAAAACTAAATGTATTCAATTCAGAATGCAGTGTGTATTTTAGGGATGGGAATAATTAATCGATGATCGATCAATGGTCGTTAAGAATTTGGTCGATCACGTGGAATTGTTAATCGATCTGTGTATATTTTTATTTTATCTTTGACTGTGTATCAGTACTCACTGAGCTGAAACCAACTGAGCGTTCAGTTCTGCGGCCGTACGTCAATAAGCCAATGAGCTGAGAATTAAGTTGGATAAAGCTACAGTTTGCAAATTGCTAGCATAAATTACTATCTTTAATTTTATCCAAAACCTTTTTAAAACACAAAAAATACTTAAATATGAAGATTACTGTGAAAACTAACTTCATGCCTCTTCGGGGGCTAAAACATAAAACACTGAACTCCTTGACTTTATCTTTACACTTTAATCTCACTTAAATTAGTTGTACGATCGACAGGAAGTCTCTTTTCGTCCTTTCAAAATAAAAGTGTCCGTTATCAAAACAGCCTTTTGCATAGTACTGTATATATATATTTTATTTTGCCCATGTATGCATGTTTTCATACATACCGGAGTCGATAAACTGATTGTTAACGTTATAGATGCTCGAGTTGGCAGGTTTCTTCCAAACGCACATCACTAGTGTATATTAAATAAATAAAAAAATAAAGCTAATCAGTTTCAACATAAAATAAAGTGTGTTGCAGAGTTAGCAAACTATCGTATTCTGTGGTACTTACATTTCATTCAACATACCAAGTTTTTTTTAATTAGGGCAGTAGCAGATGACATAGTTAATGACTCAAAATATTGGTTAGTCCACAACTATGGTCCTAAAATCAAAACACTCAAAATTTGCCCTTACTAAAAAAATGATGCATCTTAAATCCAGTTTGCTTTGTTCTTCAGAGTCTAATGTGAGTGTCTCTGCTGTGTACAGGTGTTCTTACCTGACAGACTGTGACAGTTGTGCGTTCTGCTCATTCATCTCCTGCAGGTCCTTTTCTTTCCCCTGTGTTTCCTGCTTTCTGTTGCTCACCTCAGCCTGCAGAGAGGCCCGTGCTCGTTCCAGCTGCTGCTCCAGACTGGACACCTGCGGACAGACACAACATGAGCATCCACCTTCATTTTTGACAAAACTAGAATCACTGCCTGATAGGGATGGGTACCTTTCACATTTGAACCGATACGGTACCGATACCCGGTACCTGGGAATCGGTACCAGTACTCAACGGTACCAATTTTCGGTACTTTTGAGTTTGTTTATGTGGTAATAAATGTTAATTTGTTTAATAATAAAATCAAATTTTTTCAATTCAACATAAAAAAATATTTTAATATTATAATATAAATACTTTTTCAGTGGTCAAATTCAAGCACTTTTCAAGAACTTTCAAGGTCCATTTTCGAGCTTTTCCAGTACTTTACAACTGCTGTAAATGGCATGTTTTAAATGAGTACTTACATTAAACATGAGATTATCTATAAATTAGATGGATATATCAGATTGCAAGAGAAACACATAAAGAACTTCAAGCATTTATAAGCACTTCATCCAAAATCCAAGCAATTTTCAAACCTTGAAAATAGAACATTAAAATTCAAGCATTTTCAAGGATTTCAAGCACCCATATGAACCCTGAATATCAATATGCAGAGAAGACTTTGAAGGAATTTAGTAAAAATGTACCGAGCGTCCTTATGGAAATTATCCCTTTATTGACATTTCCAGGGTATAATTTCCAGTGAGAGTCCAGTCAGTTAGAGACTATTTTCACAGAGGAGTACAGAGGACTGATAGAGAACTTCCTCACATGGTGCAATGACAATCAACTGAAACCCAATCTGCAAAATCAGTGAGCTTGTGGTGGATGACGAGCGGAACAGGACAGAACACAAAGTTTCAGGGTTAGTAGTTGTCTTCTGGGCTAATCTGTAAGGCTACCATCATTTTGACTGCTCAAACTGAATAGAGAATTCTGATTAGATGAAAGTTTAGGTTAGCTTGAACAAATTCTCTTTTACTTTGGATTAGTTTGAACTTGATTTTTCAGATAAAGTAAAAAGTTCTAGTGTCCACCTTCAGTTGCAATTTGAAAAATCGACTGCACAGCAATCACATTTGTTACTTTTTAAGCATGCAATGAATGTTCACATATGCCTAAAACATATTTTGTGATGTAACAGGGACTTTGACCTTTGGCCTCTGACATCTGATCTTAGAGTGCAAGAGCACATTTGAGGAATTTCCCTCCAGACGATCCTAAGATATCACAAATAACATGAAGCCTCTGGAGGTAAACAAACATTACATTTTTCTGTTCTTTTGTAAAACAACTAAAGACCACATGGAATACAGGAAAACAGTAAATAAAAACCCTGACCCAGAAAAGAAATTCATCTTGTAGGGTAGACCTGACCTACTACTATAAGACAGTAAAAATAAATATACAGTTCCTCCCTAAAGGCAATCTATTCCCCTATCTGTACTCAGATGATCAGACCTTCATGCACAGAGACGCTCCACGTTTCTCTCCCTGTGCGGCTCGGCTTGCTGAAAGGAGCCCGTTGTGCTCCGTTTGTTGTGAAGGACAGAAAGTACAACCAGCTGCTAAAATGTGCTGAACTATAAAATAAATCACAAGCTCGAACGGGAGTTTCCCCTTCAAGCGGTGAGAACATTTTCTTTCGAGTTTGTGATATATGTTGGTTGTTATTGGTATAAATGCTGCCCTAACTAGGGTTTGTCATATTCAGTTCTTTTGTAATGTTCGTTATACTTTTCTCATATAAATACATTTATTTCAGAAAAGGATTGGCCTATTTTATTTCATAGGCTATTTTTATTTAAGATATATTTTTATTCATGATATATTTTTTTATTTAAATGTGCACTTTATGGAGCTTTGATTTGAAAAAAGGTTCTCCTGTTGTTATACAATATTTATGTTCATTTAAATAAACGTTTTTCTTTGACTGAACATTTGCTCTCACTAAAAATATCTGGATATATATCGTACATAGATATTCAGCCTAAATTTATTGGGATATGACTTTTGGTCCATATCGCCCAGCCTTAGGTTGTTCCAGTAAGTTTATATATCTGCATGTTGTTGCTTTAGGTTTATCTTTTGCTGTTTATGTAGGTTCCAGTGTCTTTAGCATGCAGATAAAACCATCGTAATTTTGCAGCGTTATTTTGACAACTTCTCAACACAATATCTTGGCGCACATGGTGCCTATAGATTCCTTAGATCTTTTAGTGTCCTATGATTCCAGTGTCGGCAGTATATTCCTAAAAGTAAGCCCGCTGCGGCCTCTGGAAACGGTGAAAATTCGAACAATAAATATCGATACTTGGCGGCCATGAATCGATATAATATTGCCACGCAAAATATCGTGATACTATGCTTAAATCGATTATTTCCCCCACCTCTACTATTTAATGTTCAACATGATAAACTTTTGTTTTTGTAAATATACACACTGAATTTTGAATTTGATGCATTGTGTTTTTATTTACATTTTATATATCCTCCCAGCTGTTTTGGAATTGAGGGTGTAAAAACATTTTAAAATAAGTTTTCATTGCCACATAAAACCCAGTAAACCTCACTTCACCATCGTTAGATGTTCCAAAGCCAAGAGAGGACAATTAACAAAGCTTGCCTTGAAGCTAACAAAGTGAAAATGGATTATGCCAACATTGTGACTGAGCCAAAAACTCAGAAAAACCTTGGCGAGATACTGTGCTGCTCCGTGAATATAATTTAGCATTGTGTCCAACTTAATGAGACCTACTGCTGCCAGAGAGAGCTGGAGACACTGATAAACTTCCCTCTACACTCAAAACAGTTTTAATTCTTATTATCATAATATTATTATAATACAAAATGTTACAAAACATGTTTTCCAAATAAAAAGTTTTTGGAACATTTTAGAACACATAACTTATTATTATAAAAGTTTTATTAAAAGGTAGTGTGCTTCACGGCTGTTTATTATGCAACACTGTGTGACCAACAGAGATAGAGAGAACTATTGATGCCGTGAACAGGGAAGACGCACCAGCTCTCTAAATTTAACAGAAATTGTCCCCTGGGCACCGAAAAGGCCATAAAATCACCACAAACTCTTTTGTGATGCCTGATTAACCGAAAATGTGTTTGTTAACACTGTGCACACCAATGAAACACAACATGAAGAGAAACGATAGGGGCCTTAGGGTGACAGTTGCATTATTACCAAACCAAAACCAAAGCCATGTGCTGTTAAAGCCTCACCATCAGACATCCATGTTCATACACTGGGAACAGATGCCATTTTTGATGCTCTCTTAAAAGCCACCAGACTCAATTGACAAAAACAGTAATTTGGGTCAATCTGAACTCACCCATTAAAACACAAAAGTCATACAATAAAAATCCAAACTATCCCTTTAATGCGTTGATTTTTCTTAGTTGAAATTAAAAAAACAATGGATTCCTGCTAGTGCTATTAAACATTACAGCTTACCCCATGGTATTTTTACACTCACTGGCCACTTTATTAGACAGCATTACAACTGCTCGTTAACTGATGTTTGAAGCTGAAGTTCAAAGCGAACATCAGAATGGGGAAGAAAGGTGATTTAAGTGACTTTGAACGTGGCATGGTTGTTGGTACCAGACGGACTGGTCTGAGTATTTCACAAACTGACAACCATCTCTCGGGTTTACAGAGAATGGTCCAAAAAAGAGGAAATATCCAGTGAGACAAGATGCCTTGTTCATGCCAGAGGTCACAGGAAAATGGCCAGACTGGTTCAACAGTAACTCAGATAACCACGTATAACAACCAAGGTCTGCAGAAGAGCATCCCTGAGCACACAACACGTCCAACCTTGAAGCAGATGGACAACAGCAGCAGAAGAACACAGCGGGTGCCTCTCCTGTAAGCTATGAACAGGAAACTGAGGCTAAAATTTGGACAATTGTTAGAATAATTTGAATATTATACTTGTTGAAAATGAAATGTTACTGTCTTCCTCTCTTTTTCCTCTTTGTGATTTTTCTCCCAACAGTCATCACAGGTCACTATGCATGCGTAATTCACTAAACCTTGATAATGTCTATCTCTATGCATTTATATTAATCAGGTAATATGATTTTGATACATTGATTGTGTTTGTGTGTTAATATTGATGTAGAAAACTATGATTACTTTAATTACATATATTCCATTTGCTTAAACTAATTAAGATTCTATAATCACAAAAAATAGTATTGTCTGTCTTATATTTTTTAACCTTTAAAAGAACATGTAGATATTGAAGAATAGTTGGGCTCTTGTTATATTTCTGTAGGTCATAACAAGGCAGTATGTTCGTCATAACAAGTTTGTTAGCAGGTCACAAGGCCTTGTCCTGGGCAGCAGTGATTGTGTTGCACAGGTGGCCTGACGTGTGACGGTATGAAAGAAGACTGGCGAATCAGCGGAGGGGGAAGGCTGGACTTCCTGGAAGAAATCTACCTTCATGATATAATTAAACTATGTTAGTGTAAAACTGGGTTTTTTTGCAGGAGTAGAGACGAGGTTTTCAGACTTCATGACCTGAAACCTGTCTGTGTGTATCAGGGACAGTTAAACTGATTCCTAAAGTGAATCCCAGAGCTCTGTAATTCACATTTCTTGACGTATTGTAATAAAACTATGTTAAACTGAGAACTCGGACGTCTCCAGCTCATCCTTTCCCCATCAAAGACTGCGCAGAAATAATTGGTGAGGTATTTTCCTGTTGGTGTCAGATAATTCAATTTTCAAGGTTTACTCATGCAATTTTTCTAACACTCAGATAACCACGTATAACAACCAAGGTCTGCAGAAGAGCATTCCTGAGCACACAACACGTCCAACCTTGAAGCAGATGGACTACAGCAGCAGAAGAACACAGCGGGTGCCTCTCCTGTAAGCTATGAACAGGAAACTGAGGCTACAATTTGGACAGCTCACCAGAATTGGACAATAGAAAATTGAAAAAACGTTGCCTGGTCCCAATTTCTGCTGCAACATTCAGAAGGTAGGGTCAGAATTATTACTTGAGAAAGTTTTTAAAAGCCTCGAACTGACCTGTTCTTGCAGCTGGCTCTGATGCTCCTCCAGTTCAGAGATGCGAGCAGAGCTCTCAGTCAGCATGGTCTGCTGCTGCTGGAGAGAAAGCTGCAGCTGCAGGTTCTGCTCACTGGAGCCCTGACAGACCAGACTGGCAGCGTGGAGCTTCTCCTGCAGAGACGACACCTGAAGAGGGAGGAGCAGACGAGAGGATGAGCCTGAGAAGGAGGCTTTGCATAAACAACCCAAGACAGGTGAGATCAAAGATGTGAATGAGTGCTAACACTAGTGGTTGCCGTATGCAACACTGTACCTTGTCTTTACTCTTCTGCAGCTCACTGTCATAGTTCTTCTTTACATCCTCCATCTGCTGCAGGTATAAGTTCAGCTCATCTCTGCAGGCTGACAGAGATGACTGCAGTTCACACACCTGATGATGAACAGAAGTTATGGATGGTGGAGGTAATGCTTTCTTTCAGATGTTTTTGGAGACTTAAATCTATGTTTTCTGTGTTCATCTGTGGAAAGGTCTTTGCACAAACCTTGTTTGCAGACTGTGACGTCTGCTCTTTGAAACTCTGCAGCAACTCTTCGTGGTTTCTCATTTCAACCTCTCTCTGCTGTAATTAAATCAAAATAAAAACAGTATACTCCTGGGTTTAATTATACATTTTGTGCCCTTTACCCCAAATGGTTCCTGTGCTTTACCCAGAGAAGATAGAAAGATATACCAACATGAGCCTACATAGGGTAAGACGTGTCCTGACCTGTGTCAGCTGGTCCAAGGAGCTCTGCAGCAGGAGAGCTTCTTCCTGAACTTCATCTCGCTCCCTCTGAAGGGAGCCAAGCTCCTGTTCCATCTCCAACACCCGACACTGAGTCTCCTTCAGCGATTTCTGCAGCTGCAGAGGAGAGAAAACGAGAGTTATGTATATACCTACGGTTCTATGAATTCTGGGTGACCGCCAGAGTTCTCTGTCACTTGGATCTCTCAGTTTCGCGAGAAGATCCAGTTGGGACAGATCCTCTGGTGACACAGGAACTTATAGATGTTCCCGGGTCATCCAGGGGTCACAGGTGACTTTGTTGGTATAACTACTCGACCTACGCATGCCCGGGATGGAATATCCAGGGCTTAAAGCACCGCCTCTGGTGGTCAGTAAGAATGAAATAGAACACTGTATTACTTACTACAGATAATAGCACTTTTGCTGTTTTAAAGAAACCAGATTAAAATCAAACATTGTTGATGGTCTTGTTTTCTTATGTAGGTCATGAAGAGGCACCAATATTACATTAAGACTGTTTCATAACAATACAAAATTATTTGTAGTTGCTTTAAGTCATTCTGTGATGCATTAGTGAGGAGATTAAGATTTCCTTTATTAGTCCCACTAAGAGTTACAGCAGCAAAGTGGATAGCAAAATAACAATAAATAGTAAACAGCAGTATAAACTAGAAATATAAGAAAACTATTAGCAAATCAACAAGTAAAAAATATAAAAAAGTGTTAACCATTTACAATTTAAACAAGTAGAAATATAAAAGTATTAACAAAACAAGGTTCAGTGGACAGACAGTGTTGGAGATCACCATTTCTATTGTGTGCTGTTGCTCCGTGGATTGTTGAGACTGAGATTTTTTACACTTCTCCAAGGACTGCTGATACTCTTTTTGCTTTTTGGTCAGCAGTGACTGGTAATGATGAAGGCTGCTGGTTTTTTCCTGGAATTAAAAAAAATGTGCATGTACAAATTATGATCCTTGACACATATCACAAAGGGCAGAAGTCCAGTTAGATTCAAAGACAACTGGCTTCTTGATGAAGTTATCACGGAAAGGATACAGAAGGTGATCAAAACAAAACAAAACATGTTGGTGTGAGCTTGTCGTACCAGTAGCTGTTTCTCCAGATCAGTGTTGGTCAGTGCAGCCTGACTGTAGGCCGAGGTTTTCTCCTGTAACTGTTTCTCCAGTGAAGCCACACGTGCACTTTTTCTTTTCAACTAAAGTGAAAAAGAGATTAAAAGACTTTTAAAAAAGTAAGAACCAATAATTAGTTCCAAAGCTTAATAAAATATAAATGAGTATTCATTAAAAAAATGATTTAATTGTATTATTTATGAATGAGAAGGTTGTTGCAAAACACATGAAAATAACAAACCCATGACCATGAAACTGATATTAAATTATCAATGCTCTAAAAAAATAACTGTGACACAGTTGAGTACAAAGGAGGGATGTCCATCAAAAGGGCCATTTACCAAGATTAGACAGACTTATCCATTATTGGGCAGTTAAAACATGATCAGCTCTTATGTATAAGAGCTCTTGTAATAGTACTCTTTGTTATTTGTTTCCTCACAGAGAAACATCCAAATGAGTGAACACACAACTGACAAAACTGGAACCTGGTGCTACTAACTCGTGACGTGTTACAGTCGAGCATCTCACACTGTCTGGACCAACAGATAGTGATTTCCTGCTGCATCCTACCCCTGCACTTGAGAGCCTTGCCGTATAACCGAAGGTAGTGAAAGAGTGCCCTTAATAACATAAATCTGCTTCTTTGTTAGTTTTAATTCCTGCTTGGAGTCAATCTGTATCACAGCAGCCTTCACAATGTTAACAAACTGTCTATATCAAGCAGGAAATCAGGCTGGGTAAAAAGTAAAGAAAAAAAGAATACAAAGAAAAGAGACTATGAAAGGGGCTGAAGGAAGAGAAGATCAGACAGTTACCTCCTTCTCTGTGTCAGTGGCTTGGCTGACTTTGTCCAGCAGCTCCGTGTGGAGGCTCTGGTAGTGCGAGGCTCTCTGGGCCATGGAGCTCTGCAGGGTGGAGATCTCCTCCTGGGCCCGGCTCAGACGCTCCTGAAGCCGATCGACCAGGTTGTTCTGTTTGCTCCGCTCAGCCTCTATCGACTGTAACGCTCGCAGCAGCTGCTGGTAGCCTTCACCTGCAGGGATTGAGTCACAAAATATCATCATTTCATGTATTACAACAACCTTCCATTTAATCACAACAACATATCTGGAGAGGGATGAGTGGATTGAGAGCTTCAAACTAATTTCCGCACCATCAACAGGTTGTTTAAACTAGTTGCAAATAAATTTATTTTTGCAAATTAGGCAGTGTGCACGGCTTTGCAGCTTTTCTACTTATAAACCATTCAAATTAAACAATCAAATTCAGAATGAGGGTATATATTTCCAAAAAGCATGAGATATCTCGTCTTTCTATTGTATTCAACTGAATGTAGGTGGCAAAGTATTTGCAAATCACTGCATTCTGTTTTTATTACATTTTCCACAGCATCCAACTCTTGGTATGGAATCGGGGTTGTATATATATTAAATTCCAATAATCCAAAAATTATTTCACCACATATACAATATGATTAAAAAGAAATTGTAGAAGAGGTAGACACTTTAGATGCATATAAATGGGACAAAACTGAATTAAGAAAATCAACAACTCACACCTGTTTATTTTGTTTACATAACACTAAATGTAATGTACAGGTGCATCTCAATAAATTAGAATATAATAGAAAAGTTTATTGATGTCAGTAATTCAATTTAAAAAGTGGAAATAACACATTAAACTTTTCATGCCTTTAATTTATTTAATTTCTTCTAATTATAATGATTATGGCTTACATTTAAAGAAGACCTAAAATTCAGTGTCTCAAAAAATGTGAATATTACAAAAGACCAATTTTTAAAAGTATGTTTAATATGGAAATGTTGGCCTCTGAAAAGTATGTCCATGAATATGTACTCAATACTTGGTTGGGGCAATTTGACTTGAACTACTGGAAATGGACTTTTCCATCAAATTCTGATTTATTGAGATGCACCATTAAGTACACAAGGGGTTTGTCAGCAGACCTGGCTTTGGTTTCAGTAGGTGTGCAGTTCCTGAATAGTCCACTGGAGGAAACATGCAAGGCCTGACACACAGCGCCCCCACAGCACCCTGAAATTTTTTAAAATAAAAACAACATATGACACTTTATAGCCTGCACAAGATCAGTGATAAATATGGCAACTTGTTTTGGACAGTTACTGTGGTGCAAAAAGCAAAACTGATGATGTAACAATGCCTTACGTCAAGCACTGTGGGAGACATAACAAAATCAGGTGACATGAAAGCACAAATTGTGTGACTGTGTGTATATAAATATATATCTCCACCTCTCGTAGGTGCAGCAGGACTAGGATGGCCTCCAGACTGGCCAGCTCCGCCTGGCTCTGCTCAGCCTCTCTGTGGCTCTGGGTCACCCTCTGCTCCTGGCTCTGGGTCATGCTCCGCAGGTTTTCCAGCTCCTTCCGCAGAGAGGCCAGCTCCCTGAACTCCGCCCCTCGCTCTGTCAGATGCCGTTCAAGGTGTAAGGCTTTTCGTCCGGCCTCCTCCAGCTGAGCCTGAAGGCTGGCAGCTGCAGACTTGGCCTGCCTCCCCTCCTCCTTCAGCTGGCTGGGAGGCAGACGATAAAATGTTTTAACCACCAAATCAAAGCTATTTCCTCCGAAAACTTTGTTTGATATGATAAATCAGGAATCCTCCAATTCATTTCAACATAAAAATGAAGAAAATGATGCACAGATACAATGGAATGAGACAACGAATCTCACATACCTGATTGTTTGGCTCTGTTCTACCTTTTCTCTCTCCAGCAAGGTGCACTTCATTTCCAACTCCTCTTTTTCTCGGTCACATTCAATAAGACTCTCTTTTAGTTTGCTCTCACTCTCCGTCACCTGAAAAACATAATAAAAACATATTTTTGGTATCAACATGCAACTATGTATATTCCAAAAAATTTATTCATACTGGGGGTGTCACCACTCTTCAAATCTGTGATTTCATCTGATTTTGATTTAAGGTTGAAATTTATTTTCAATTGAACATTTTCATTGTTAAATTATACTATTGAGTCTTGATTCATTAAGCTCAACAACAGATCATTGGTTTTACTGTCATTCATTTAAAAATATATATCTTTAGGAACACAACTTCCATATGATTTTATAAGGCACCACCAGCCATATGGTGATATTTTATTAAGTTTACTTTTACTAACTTTTGAAGGTTCAAATTAAAAGCTCATTTTGATCGATTTAGAATTGAAATTGTGACACCCCTAACAAATATATACTTAAATAATGATCAAATTTACCCTCTTAAGTTTAATTGTAATTGTAGCCTTGTAATCTTTGAAGGCTTCTTTGAGTTTCTCTGCATTTTCAAGTGCTTGGTTTCTTTGTTGCTCAGCCCTGTAAGAGATGAGGTAGAAAATAAGTACTTGAACAAAAACTCCATCATGTTGTGAAAGCAAATAAGACATAAAATATCTGATAAGGTTTCTCAACCTGAGGTCAAAATCAATCCCTTAATTTAGTTCAATTTAAAATATTTAAATATGACAGGTATCAGGAGCAATTTTGAGAAAAAAAATCATATGGTAGAGGCAGTGTTACCAAAAATGTTAGAAGAAGTGTAATCTATATTCTAATCAAATTAAATTGTGGGAAGAACTCAAACTAAGATAAAGCATCACCGTTTGCCGAGCGCTGTCTCGTTGTCCAGCTCTTCTCTGAGCTCATTCAGCTCTTCGGTGAGAGTCGCCACCAAAATGTCACTGTGAGCTGCTGCTTCCTGACTGCACTCTGCCCTAAGCTCTGCTGCCCTGGGAAACAGACAGGTTGTTAGGATATTCAAGCCACAGGGTTAATCAGAGGTTAGTGCCACAGTTTCAAGGTGAAGGTAAAAGGCAATAAATAAAAGCCACAATCAGACATTCCCCTGTAGGAGTATTAACAGGTGTCAAAAGGTCTGTAGAAAATTCTAGTATTATAATTGGTTGACTGTACCCCATAGCACATTACACAATCTAAACACCAATTCATTATCCTGTGTTGTATAAATAGCCATGTAATTATATACATAACAACTAGGGTATTCTATGTTGAGGTCATTGGGGTTACTTTTGTTCTGTGGCTCGAGTCTCCAGCTCTGCTTGAAGCTGACGGATCTGTTCACTCATGATTGCCACACTGTTATTGACCCCCGCCCTGGGGCCTCTGAGGCGTATCTAAAAAAGAAAACACATACAGTATTATGTAACCACTACAATTTCTGTTTATTTATAGTTCTAGAAGAAGAAGAAGAAGATTACTTTATTAATCCCACAATGGGGAAATTCAACCTCTGCATTTAACCCATCCTTTTTTTACACACAAGTGAACACACCATGCAAGGAGCAGTGGGCAGCACATTACTGCGCCTGGGGAGCTGTGCAGGGGGGTTAGGTGCCTTGCTCAAGGGCACTTCAGTCCTAGATATAATATCTCTATTATATTATTTTGTTGTTCTGTGTTGAGCGAAGAAACAACAAACCAAAGCAAGATCTTTTTCCAATGTCTTAACAAAACAATGAAACAAAGAACTTCTTGCTTTACTTATTTGCAGCACACAAAGATGAAGCAGATGAATAAAGATTAGAGCACCTTTATTTACATAAATCATACATGTAGAGTTGAGCATCTTACCTGTGACTTGGAAGTGGCCAGTTCATACTGCATTGCATCAAGGTTGCTGATGAGCTGCTCATCCTGCATGGACAGACAGGCATTCTCCTGACGCACACAGCCCCCCTTCTTCCTTGTAGAGAAAGCCTCCATCTCTACTGAGCTGGCCTTGAATGAGGAATACTGTATAGGAAGGAAGAATACAGATGTAGATCAGAGGTGTTTGTTTAGGGGAAGGGTGTATAGTGGTTTGTTTATTTATCTTTTGGATATTAGATCCATATTGCTGCACAGACACATTGCCTCATAAAATGTACAACCTTTAAAACCATCTCTAATTGTATCACTACTCGGACTATTGCTACTGATGCAATTACCCTATGTAAATGCACTCTATACAAAAGAGGTGGTTTCTATTATCAACACCACAATGTATTCGGTAAAGGAAGCAGTTACCATTGTTATAGGCTTGCACACATCTGGTATGTAACGTGACATTTTTGCACTCTTATCTTAACATTCCCTGTCTTTATCATTTATAATCTATATCAGATTTTTAAACTCAAAATCACTTTAAAGAAATAAAATGTGCAATCTATTAGAGAAAAACTGCACATGACTCATACAACACTCGCAAATCATGTTTGTACCCAAGATAAAAATTTAAAAGTTCTCCTAAATGACTTGTATAAGACACTTAGGAACAAATCTGTTCTGGTGGCATGAGGTCCAATGTGATAGGTGATGTAAAGTATATCTAGATGGTGGTCTCTTATTGTTTCACTCTGAAATATTCTCTTTCTCACCTTAGAGTTGGCGGAAGGTGGGCTGAGACTGCCAGCAAGGGCTCGTCTCTCAGTTGTCCCACTGAGAGGCCTCTCTTGGCAAACACTGCCTGACGGGGATGGAGGAACATCAGGTGTCTGCAGGTCTTGTACACTCAGAAGATCAGGACTCTCCTGCTCAGACACCTCTCTACCATCATGTCCTTCTGACTGACTGCAGATGGTGTACACAGAAAAATCAGTGAAGAACAATCAAAACAGGAGGATATGGGGTCATATACAGCATCATACTAACTCTCTGTAATATCCTTAACTGGTTCAGTTAAGAAGTTGTGTTGTAGCGAAGAACAGCTGGTTCACTGTGTGACTGTGGGTCATCCGGTTAGCTCACCTTAGTTTCTGTCCCACACTTTGCAGACTGAGCTCCGTCAGTCGAAGCAGATTCGTCAAATTGACCACATCTTCGATTAAACTTCTCTCGTCCTCAAACATTAGAATAATGATGAGTACATGTTTATTAACAGCTAATTAACAACTTGTCTTGACTTGCGGATCAAGCGACATTTCCGACTTGTGTGAATGTTTGTAAAGATAAACAGCACCAACCACTCGCTCATCAACACGTTTTGAACTAGAAGTGATGCAGGGGAAACTAGCAGTTAGCCTAGCTACGCTAAATGTAAACAAATATGTTCGCGATATCAACAAGTGGCTAGCTAGTTTACGTTCTGATAAAAGCCAAACAAGCTATCAAACGACCGGGCAGACAGCATTTACGTCTCAAATGAAAGGTTAAACTCTTTCGTACTGGTACTTTCAAATCATAAAAACACATATTTAAACTGCTAGTTAAACAAAACTTCACAAACTACTCGGTGTAGATGCTGTTGAAGGAAGGGTAGCCGGAAAATTTTGTATTTTAAAGTCTCCGCCCAAAATCTAACAACGCGTTTTGTGATTGGTTGAAAATAAGATGTGTGTGATGTGATTGGTGGAGAGCGTTGTCAATGGCAGAGGCCGCGAACACTGGCGCGTGCACTGGAACTGTCAAATTAAACGGTAGCTTTTCTGGAAGCTCCAGTTTAAACCCCAGAGATTAAAGTCATAAATATTGAATTCATTACGAGAATAAAGTCGAAAATATTTAATAAATGAGTTTTTCAAATGAAGCCCGTGGAGCAGTTCGTAGAAATGTACTTTAAGATAGGTTTCACAAACAAGGAGATACTAAATCTTTTGGCACATCAGCATCACATTATCACAAGTATAAAGAGTTTAAAAAGAATATGCAAGAAATTGCAGCTTTTCCACAGAAGGAACCAGGCAGACTTGGAGGAAATCGCTGCTTTTGTGGAATGGGAAATGTGGCCCTAATACTCTGTTGTAGAAATACATGTTTAAAAAAAATAGAAAAAAGAATCAGGCTATGGTTTAAACTAGACTTAACAAGAATAAATTAAAAAATACAAAAATTAAAGCATGAAAGGTCATTTGAAAACATGTACAAAACACAATGAACGTCAACTACAGGCAGGAAACATTAAACAGCAACACAATGGTTCAAAATATCAGCTTTTATTTATTTAACTAAAGAGGTTCAGAAGAAACACGTCAACCAATATAATGGCGTATAAAAATGTAATAAGAAGAATCTCAAGAGACAAAGCAGACGTTACATGTATGTTCTTTGGCTACAGAAGCCTGCTGGAAGCCAGTGTCAGCAACATGTAGGCTGAGGCCTTAGACTGCACGTAGAGATTATATAAACTCTCCATGTAAAGTCTAGGGCTGAGACACTGGCTGAACAGAAGAGAGGAGCTTCAAATCCACTGACTACATCTATACAATAAAGAGGTATCAATGTCAAAAAGCTCTGTCCATTTTAACAAAAAAATAGAAACATCTCAAATAAGAGACAGCCGACTGAATATTTACCTCATGCAATGAAATACAGCATATTAGTTTTCCAGTGATTGTTTTCGAACTCAGATTAAACAAGCAAGTGTAGCAGTAAAAATGGACTACAAATTATTTTGCTCATAGAAAACAAAAAGTTTACATACATACACATGGTCCAAAGTAATGTGGCATGATATAAAAATACTGACGAACAACACTGAGTGAATAACTTATATCTTAACCTCCTGTCTGCTGCAAATGTGGGCCTTTGTAATACAGTGACGTTTTGGGGGCAAATCCTGAGTGTTTAGACCAAAAGGGGGGTTATAAAGGAAAACAAATCACCACAATAATAATGCTGAAGCTCCCCTTTTTCAAGTCGCACAATCCAATTATATATGTCTGAATAACACGTTTATCCAGGAGTAACTTGCATAGGCAGCACAAAAAAAGCAAAAATTCCTTCTTCGAAACTGGGTATACAACAATGTATGTAGCACTTTTTTATAGCTACCAGACAAACTAAAACTAAATAGGTCCTTAAAGATTTCAGTCAACAGTTAACAGACATTTTAATCAACTTTAAATCAAAATGTTTCAAAGATTATGCATTCAGACTAAGGCAGGGGAGCTTCTTTAGAAAATCTGGACACAATTTACTAGAAGTCCTTTTAGGTTTCTGCTTTTGAACATTTACACACTGAAATTACACTTAATTTGAGAATGTTATAAGTATGACCAACATAAAAAGGGATTTAAAGAATTCCTTTAGGATTGGGTGAAAATGCTGCCTTGTAGGAGATGAAAAGCTCAATTTATCTGTTGCAAATTAGAAGAAGGCCAAACAGATATAATCTGATTTGTGCAATTCATGATTAAAAAAGGACAAAAAAAATGCTCAACAAGAAAAGAAAAAAAGTACAAGTGTTAAAGGTAATAATAAACGTAGTATAATTCTTTATAAAATAAAACATTTGCAGCAGCACATCACTTTTGTATCGAGTTCCTCCTGAACTGCTAACAAACGAGAACACTTTCCAAAACACAACCGAAGGATATGTCTGCCCAAGAGGTACTCATCAATGGGACTAGAGAAGGGGGCACTGTTGTAGAGGGACAGTTATTTCACCATCAAACTGGTATGCATGTTAACTAAACATATGCAATAGTTCACTGCATGATTGGAGTGAAATTTATGAAAAATCTTTAAACACGTTTCCCCTTTTCACGCTTATCTTCTGAGATTAACCATTTAATGCGTGACCAACTACATTCTTTAAAAAAAATAAAAAATAAAATAAAAAATTCTTAATTACTGGTCTGGAAATGAAAAGCATATCACTGGATTAAAAATGAAGTACAATAACAATTTACTGAAAGCCTACAGGTACAGTGCACTGTTATTTCCCCCTGAATAAATGGGGTTTGCTGTAAACATTTAAAACAAATGAAAGAACACAAATCGGTTGTGGTATAATGACAATGCCCCGTCTTGTTCATCAATGAACTGTAACCTTTTGACACACGTGGAGAACATGTTTAAATGTGCACTGAACCCGTAGGCTTTGCAGTACGCTTAACAAAAGGCATATAACAATTAATGCTGTGAATACAGGCTGTGTACACGTCCTCGGCACAGCCAGAAACCTCTTCAGGCGCTGGTTAAAAGTTAGAAGTGATGATGACAACAATGACAGGTCTAGGAGGCGGTGACTCCTTCCCACTCCACCAGGTACTGCACCTTGCCGTCAAGGGTGACCCGTCGTGCCAGGACTTTGTACTTTTCCCCGCAGGCCAGCCGCCCAGCTGCTCCGAAATAGCTGCTGATGGAGCTCTTGAGGTGGGAGAGCTGGCTGTTGGGGTCCATGCCGTGCACTATGTCTGTGGAGTGAAGCCCTGGGAGCGGGCTCAGCGGCTCCATGGCAGAGGGGTTTGGGTCTGCGTGGCTGGGAGGGGGGATCTCTGGGTTGGGGGGCTGCAGGGCCCGTCGCGGTCGCCCACGTTTCCTTTTTAAGGGGGGAGCGGAAACAGGCATGGTGCAGGCTGTGGTGCGCGTCTTGCTGGAGCTGCAGAGGCTGGAGGGTGTTTGATATGAAAAGAGGAAGTCAAGAAAACTGAATTTTGTTTTGAAGGCCATAACAAAACAAGACAAAGAGGCTACAGCAGCTGTCAGTACAGCAGCGCTTTGAAAAATAAATGCTAACATCAGCATAGCCAGCATGCTGCTGTCAAGCAGGCAATGTTCAAAGTCTTAGTTTAGCATGCTTACATTTGCTTATTATTAGTTACTAAACACAAAAAAGGGTGAACATTTAATTTTAAATATTTGAACAAAAATCTACAGTCATGGAAAAAATTATACGACCACCCTTTTTCTTAAATTTCTTGTTCATTTTAATGCCTGGTACAACTAAAGGTAAATTTGTTGGGACAAATATAAGGATAACAAAAATAGCTTGCAAGAGTTTAATTTAAGAGCTGATATCTAGACATTTTCCGTGTTTTTTTTTTTATAATAACCAAAATAATTTACAAGAAAACCATGGAAAATGTCTAGATATCAGCTCAAAAATTATAAATTAAACTCTTATGAGCTATTGTTGTTGTCATCATATTTGTCCAAACAAATGAAACTTTAGTTGTACCAGACATTAAAATGAACAAGAAATTGCAGAAAAAGGTGGTCTAATATTTTTTCCATGACAGTATTTAATAGCAATGTATATGTACATTTTTTTGATTTCTATACTTCTGAAAGTCCACTCGTCTGTGCTCTGTGCCACAACATCACATCATCTTTAATATCCCAATACAATATCCACATATTTAGACATGTCATGCTAAAGCAGGGCTGTCACACTGATCCATTTAGGAGCTGGTGCGGCTGCAGGTTTTCTTAACAACCAAGCATGAGCACACCTGACCTGACTAATTCTATCACATGAACTGTCTTCACTCTTGTTGTCTCAGGCAGCACGTGCAGCCACGTGGTCCGTTCTTGGATCAGTTTGACAGCCCTGTGCTAAACCATCCAATAGCGATGGAGTAAATGTCAGTCTCGACTAAAGTTGTGGATGTGTGCCCTCCACAGACGTCAGAGTGAGAAAGGGCTAAATGTTGCATAGCAGACATACCTGGACTGTCTTGAAATGCTAGTTGAGGTAGTTTCTGTGGTGCTCAGGGCTCCTATAGATTCCACATCTGAAGACAGCAGAGACCTCTCAGTCCTGGTGTTGTGGGGACAGCAACATAGAGAGTAAACAGGAAAATAAAACGTTTAATGCAGAAAAGAAAAATGCTGCTGAAAAGTTGCAGTTACTGTACATAGAGCCATTAGTCAAGTTACTCGGACAGGAAGGTATGTCACAATTGCTGACTTACTTGATGGAGGTTAAGTGATCCAATGTGTGGGGCTCTAGTGGTAGAGGCTTTCTTACATTCTATCAAAGACAAGAAAGAAGAAAAAAGTCACAATTTCTCAGTGGGTTTCCGTTTAATTTAACAGTTTCTCAATATCCCAACTGGGAGTTACAGTGTGCTTTTGTGTGTGAAGCTCGGACCTATACATAGTAATGCAAAAATACCCACCTCTTTCTACAACTATGTACACGCCCCAACTCACGCCCACTAGAATCTACAAACACATACACACCTGGGATAAGAGTTCACTACGTTGTGTTTTAGCCAGAGCGCGAGCTGCTTGCTTCCTCTTTTTCTTCTTTTTCTTCTTCTTCTCTGTGCCATTGGTTAAAGTACTGCAAGCTCTGGAGCAATAACAACAACATTTCACAACAGTTTCACAAGCAACATCAAAAACAATGATGATACAAACTACAAAGTGCATGAACGCACACTGCATTTCTGGCATCCGTTCACCATAAGCAGGTCAAATGTAATGAAGGATTTATCACAGCCACAAAGGTCAACATTTAACTTCAGAACTTTAAAATGTAGGTTTCACATCTTACCTGGTGCCAGACAGGGCCTTGGCAGACTTGCATCCCTTGATAGTGATCTCATGTGAAGCCCTCTCCATCACTCTGCTGGTTGGTTCATCAGTGTTTGGAGGGGCAGGAGGGAAACGGATCCTTAGCCCAAACAAGTGCTTCTTTTTCTTGACCTCCTTCCCCGACATGAACCTGGAAGAGAAAGGGTAGTGACACATAAGAGTAAAGGAAAAGTGATAGGACATTTTCTTCAACAAAAATAATTAAGTGAAGGAATTACTCACATGCTGCTGTTGTTGTTTAACGCCTCCAGAACACGTTCATATCGCACTGATCTGGGAGTGTTGGCGAGCTGCAGACACGGGGGAGGGGAGTTCGCCGAACAGGAAAGACAGGGCGCATGAAAAGAAAAAAAGGTAAACATTTCAGAAAATCAACACCATATGGGTTCAAAACCTAATTTGGCAGCCAGGAGGATAATTTAAAAATAATTAACCCTCTAGGACAAGCTAACAATGTGGTTTTCTAGTCTGCACCCAACGTTAAATTTATTGGTGTATTAAGCAGCTACATCGTATGGAAACCGCAAACGTGTAACAGGCTCCCAATTCTTTACATCCTGTGCCAAATTAAAGACATACACACTTTGATATTAAATTAACTACCAAGCTACAAATATACAATGGGTCTTCATGTTCAATGAAAAAAAATCTAAAAAATAAAATAAAAACTTCCATGAGTGTGCAGGTTTTTACAGCATTAACGGTTTATAACGAAGAATGACAAGTCTACGCTTTGTTCTACTGTAAAAAATAAAATAAAAGCAAAAATATTCCAGATATGTGTGCTGCCAGTTTGTACTGGTGACACCATTTGTGGCCAGTATCTGCACAATAGTAATCAGGTGGTGGAGGTGCTATATTGAGGTCCAGCCCAACTCAATCATGGGTCAATTACAGCTGTCAATCACGATGTTACACCACCAGTTTATAGCATCAATTAAATAAAAATGAAAAGCAATCTTGGCAGAATGAACAATTGAACATAAGTCAGCATGAAAAGAACTACCTAAAAATGATAGAAACAATATTTGGGGAAAGTTTATTTGATGTGTACATTTTGATTTTT
This sequence comes from Centropristis striata, assembly GCF_030273125.1. Lineage (NCBI taxonomy): Eukaryota > Metazoa > Chordata > Actinopteri > Perciformes > Serranidae > Centropristis > Centropristis striata. The sequence goes on along the minus strand of NC_081527.1, from coordinate 11,700,763 downwards.
TTTTAGTTTGACCCATTTTCAATATGCTAATATGGAGGGGATGGTGTTTATGACCTATACTGCAGCATGCCACCAGGGGCCATCCAGATGTTTCAGCTTGGCTTTTGAGAGGCTGTAGGGCCATAAATCTCTAGTCTACAGGCCAGAATAGGCCACTGATGTGTAACAAAAGTAGTTAGTGAATAGTAACATAAGTGGTGTTGTTACCTCTCCCAGCTGCAGCAGCTCCCAGTTATCATTGATGTAAGTCATCAGGTCCATCTCAGAGTCAAAGTACTTCTTCTTATGGATCACACTCAAGTTGTAGAGGCTCAGGTGCGTCACATCCTCCCTGAAACATTTTAGTAAAAGCTGTGTTTGCTATACTCAAGCCTGGTTCAAATATTCCGAATACCATGGAAGAAAAACAAATGTTTACAAAACGCAGAAGTGAGAAAGGTGGTAAGGCACAGTGGCAACGTGTAAAAACAAGATACATGTAGGAGCGGAACTTATAGGTCTCTAGTATTTGGGAAGAAGGGCAAACACATCCTGCTTTATTTTATCAAATAATATACTAATATATTATAAAGTAAGGCTGTGTCGAAGCTGGACATACATGTTGAGATGCACTTACCATCTGAGAGGCAGTCGGCTGAGGTACTCTGGTCCTCCATTGCAAACGGAACAAATAAACAGATAAAACCTAAAGATAAAAAAAACGCAAAAAAACATCAGCTTATGATGCTGCAGAATTATTTGGTGGCCACAGGACATATTTTTAGGGCCTGGTACTTTATGGTTTACAAAAGGTAAATGTGTGGACATGAAAGCATGTGAATAATGTGTCCTGATATATGAAAACACAAAGTGGAGGTTATGACAGGAAAAAACCAACGTAGCATCATTTCCACTACTGAATTAATTTCCTTTGGAAGTACAGCTCGGAGTGAACATGAAATAACCACCTAGGCTCTTTTTTTCAAGGTTGTTTGGAGTCATTTTAACTTTAATAAGGTTTGTTTCACCAGTTAAAACTGGAATCATAGCAAGAAGCACAAGTACTGATAGTGCTGGAGACTCATCTCAAATTGTGGTTTGAATGGAAGTTAAAGCTGTCTAAAACAGAAGTCTAAATATACAATATGGACATATACATAGCTTTATTTATACCTGTCTCCGTAGAGCATGGGCATCTGTAAGCAATGGAGACACGCCTCATGGAACCACTGCTGACACCCGTTACACTGCAGCATCTTCAGGTACCAACTTTAGAGAAACAGAAAGAGACAGAGTGGTTAGTTGTGCCAAGACATATTTTTTAACTTGTAAGAAATTGTTTCGTCATAGTCTTAAGTGTTCTTTAAAGTATGTAATGTGTTACTCACTCTCCTGGACCCCCACAGTAGCAGTAGCACTGCTCGAGGTTCGTCTTGTGGCCCTGGTCCCAAACCAGGTCGTCCAGAATGTATGGGAAGGACAGGTGCAGCCCCATATGTTGCTGCTGCTGCTCGTGTTGCAGAAAGCCTTTAGCAGAAGCTCCCCTCATATGTGAACCCCCCCTCTGTAAAACACACCGATCAAACCCATGTTTACCCGTACATTAAATTATGTACATAATTAACTCCATAGTTTATCTCATACTCTATAGTGTCTCTTATCTTCATGCTGGTTTACAGAGCAGAGCAAATAAAGTTTTACAAGACTGCAATGATGTAATTACAGGCTCATCTAATTAATCAACTCGTACATTCAAATAAAGTGTTCATGCATTTATACTCTAAACAAAAGCTTTACCCTACCTTAGGCATGGAAGCAAGCTCGCACTCTGAGCAGAGCCACTTGTCGTCCGAGTCAATGAGAGAAGCATCAATGACGGGGGTGTGGCACAGCTGATGGTAGCCTAAACAGACAATGGACATGTTTACATGCAGCTCACTCTGAAGTAAAAGTGCCCTTGATGACCAGAGATTAGACTTCAAAAGGTAGACGAGGAAAGAATGGATAAGTAAGAAAACGCTGATGCCTTTATACAGAACATTAAACAAAGCAGTCAGTGCATTTCTTTTATGTTATCTTTATTTTTGATCACAGCCAAAGAGACAAAGAGCCATACCTTGACCACACTTGTCACAAATGACTATTTCATTGGGTTCGTCTGAAGTTTCATCCTGGCATATAGAGCACACAATGTCATCGTCCTCATCATCGTCATCATCTTCATCCCCTGAAATGGACCATAGGCTAGTTAGAATAGAATATATTTGTACATGTAAAATGACAATGAAGAACAAGAATATACTGGCAATTAGGGATGCTCCGATCGATCGGCCGCCGATCGTTATCGGCCGATATGGACCCTAAACTGGTTGACCGGTGGGCTCTCAAAGTGTCGATCAGAAAAGCCGATTGCATATTAATATATATTTATTTGTTTACACGGGACTGTTTTTTTCTGTGACGTAAATTATATGAGACCGTTTTGTTTTCCGCGCGTGACGTAAATTACCTGCGACTGTTTTAATGCTCTCATAATGAATGAAGCTGGCAGCATCTCTGGTCTGGAATATTTTCACAGTTTCCAAAAGAGATGTAAAACTTGCTGTTTGCAAGACATGCGATGCCGAAATTCCAAGAGGTGGTATCCAACAACAACAATTTAATACAACTAACATCTGACATTTGAGAACGTGCCACACAACAAAATACGGCGAGTATGAGAAACAAGCCCGGGCAAAACAAATCCCAAAGACACCCGTCACTCAGCTCACCGTAAATTAAACGTTTAGACGGCAGGAGCCTTACAGCAGGGACAGTAAAAGGTGGAGGGATATAACAACAAAGCTTCTGGAATTCATTGGACTTGATGAACAGCCTCTTTCTGTGGTGGCAAGTAAATTAACTAAATCTTATTTATTTTTATTTTATTTCATCTATTGCTCTTGACAGGGCATGTAATGTTTACACAAATAAAAAGCTGATTGTGGTACATAAAGATCTGTATTGTATTTATTTTAGAACAATTATGGTTTTAACACTTTAGGTGGTGCACAAGGCTAGATTGTAATTACAGGACATTAAGGATTATTATTGATCTCCCATCGATTTTGTGATCGGCAGATTTATGATTCCTGTGATCGGATCGGCCCCCAAAAATGCTGATTGGAGGATCCCTACTGGCAATCACCAGTTGCTGTGGTGGTTTGGAAAAATTTTAACATATCATCCAACCTTTACTGGCCAAGCACCTCAAATAGTATTTTATGTCTGCAGCATCCTGATTAATCAGGGCATGGTTTTAAAAAACACTTTATTTAAAAAAAAGAAATGAGAGCTGTAGATCTCAAAAGTAACCCAAACACCAGGCTGTTGATATGCACTGCAGCAAAGTGAGAAATTCAACCACTGGAGGTCAGCAGAAAACAAGCCTTAACTGCTCTTAACTTTTTAATGAGCACTACAACACTGTTAACTTCCGCTATACAGCAACATGTGGATCTGCCCGATCTGAAATTAGTCAAGACCAAAAAAAAGAATATATAAGATCAAATTGTAGATGTTGGGCAAATGTTCTGCAGATGATCCAGAATGCGGCGGTGCGTCTGGTCTTCAACCAGCCCAGGAGAGCACATGTCACTCCACTACTCATCTCTCTGCACTGGCTCCCGGTCGCAGCATGCATCAAATTCAAAGCCTTGTCTTTTGCCTACAAAATAGCAACGGGCTCAGCTCTTACATATCTGACCTCCTTTGTTCAGGTCCACAAACCCTCCTGCCCACTAGGCTCTTCAAGTGAAAGACGTCTGGCTCCTGAAGGGCTCTACGTCTCAAACCAGACTCTTCTCCTCTGTAGAGCCCTGGTGGTGGAGCAAACTTCCAAACTCCATCTAATCTGCTGAGTCCTTATCAATCTTTAAAAAGAGACTGAAGACCCGACTCTTTACTGAAGACCCGACTCTTTACTGAACACCTTCACTCTTGAACTACACTGATGACAACGATAAATATCTCACTGACCGCTCGCGCGACCTAAAAGCAATTACATCCTAATGAACTCAATTTTAGCCCACAGCACGTACTCTTGCTATGTTTCTTGACTTTATCTTTGCTTGTGTTGCATTAACTCTCAAATGTATGTCACAAATGACATTGTGGAATTGTTATACATGGTCAATATACTTAATAGCACATCTGTGTCATATTTGTATTTAAACTGACTAATCTGGAGACACCACCCTCTGTGCATCTCCCCTATGATCATGTGGGATTGTGCTGTACTGACTGACGTAAGACAATGTGGGCAGTTAACTGTCAGCAACCAGGGGTGGGAAGATAAGTAAAGAAGAAGAGAGCAGAAAGGGGTGTGGACATCGACAATACTAATTCAAGAGTTTGAGCAAAGTCACTATTAAACCAAAGTTCAGATGCAGCCAGGCAATAAATTAACATACATGTATTTTAGATTATCTGTAAATGATTAATGATGCATTGATATTTATTTAAATGCAAGTATGTAAATCAAAAAGTTGAAGGAACTTACCAGTCTGAATATCCTTCCACAGAACCCAAGACTTTGACCGATCCTCAAAAACTACAAAGCATCTCTGTTTGTCCCGATCGATCTGAAGGACCAAAGAAAAGAAAAGAAAAAAGGGTTTGTTTCCCTACACAGACTGTTCTTAAAGGTAAATACAGTATGCTGTCCAAGCATTTCACATCTTTAAGTCCAGGATAAGGTCACTTCAATTGTTTTCTAATTTAGACCAAATTGGCTGAGCATAATCAAAGTAAGAGCTGAGGTTTTGTAAAATTAGCTGAAATAAAATGGCTAGAAAAGTGTCAAATGTATGTTTGTTTCTTGTTTTGTGTATCTGGAGTGTTTCCCCTCACACCAACCTTGGTGATTGTCCCCAAGTAGAACAAGCCATCTGACCACCGGGCCAAGACGTCCTGTCCCTCTGTAAACCTGTCAGACATGCTGTCCTCTCCATACTCTCCCCGAGCAGAGAGGCTTGTGGGGGACAAGGACACAGCCTGCTGCTGCCGCTGGGGGACAGCTCTGTGGTGGACAGACAGGTGGTCCACAACCCCCGAGTCTCTGAAAGAGACAAGAGATGAATGAGATTAATGATATTTTAAAGGCAATGGGTCAATATCGGTGTATTAATTTGCAATTTCCAGTGCATGTACAAGTTCCACCCAGACACTTTTAGCTGTACTCTGTTCGCAAATATGATGAGATAAGCATGACAAGAGATTTTGCATGAGTCAGCCACACTATGGTGACAGCAAATCAAACAGCTACAGTAATAACAGTGAGAGTTGTAAATCAGGCACAGAGGGTGTGTCTGTGCGGTTACATCGCTGCAGGTGATGTGAATGGAAACACGTGGACCATGCTAACAAACATTCAACAGCATGCCTCCCAGATGAGTGATTGGATGTTTTGAATGTTTAAACATAAGCAAGGTAGAACTGTATTGTAGAATTGTATTTGTAAAGCAGAAAGCCCATCTAATGCTGTGAAACTGATAAACAGTCCATTGTGACCTGTTGCCTTTTGACAAAGTATGTGAAATGTTACTCAAAATATATATTTAAAAATGTGGGTGTTAATTTCCACTGTACCAACTTGCACCGTGCAATTACTCCTAAACACAGGCAAATACTGAGCAGTGACTTTTATTTTTTACGCAATTGTAGATGTAACATGCATAATAACAATATTTCATTGGGAGTCAGGGTAAAATTTCCAGTACAAGACAGGCTAAGCTTTTTGTACACAGACCCAAGGCTTTTGCATTTATCCAACAAATCAGTGTTGCCTGAAGGTGCTTTACAATCTGAGCAGCATACCACACCCTGACTTTAACACTATAATTTGTACCATCAGTGAAATTCCTGTCTAACAGATAACAGCCAATAGGAATTATGTGCATATATAATTGTGAAACTCTACTGAAATACTGTCCTGTGTCATATGTGTAATGGCAATGGGAAATACAAGGATATATTGTGTGGTTACAAAGATCTTACAAAACAATGGCCCTGAAAATTAAACGCATGCCATTTACCCTCCAGTGGATTCAAACAACAGGTGATTATACTCATAATTAGTGCTAATTGGTAATTAACCTCAGCCATGCAGTCAGAAAGTTGGCTGTAGGGTGATGCTGAGTATCTCTTTAGCTTATTAAAAGTAAAAAAAACGACAATAAATGTTATTAATTTTGAACACACAGCTATTAATACATATGATAAATTAAATATGATAATTAAATTATTAGCGCTTAATTATCATCTTCTGCTGTGAAACATTTAAAGTCACGGAAAAAATTACTAAACCATTGTTTTCTTCAATTTCTTGTTCATTTTGATGCCTGGTACAACTAAAGGTACATTTGGTTTGACAAATATAATGATAACAAAAAAAAATAGCTCATAAGAGTTTAATTTAAGAGCTGATATGTAGCCATTTTCCATGGTTTTCTTGATATTAACCAAAATCATTATCGAGAAAACCATGGAAAATGGCCTGATATCAGCTCTTAAATTAAACTTGTGACGATATTTTGTGGTCCCCACCTTGATATGAAAGTTTAATGTAAGTCTTATATGAATGGCACTTTACCGTGTTGTGTGTGGAAGGTCTTTTTTATTTTAATAATGTGTCTTTTTCGGTAATTCTGTCTTTTATTGTTCATTGTTTTTTTTAAAGTAATTTAGTTTTTTTCAGTCATTTTGTATCTTTTCTTTTTAATAGTAATTTTGTGTCTTTTTTGTCATTTTGATACTGCCTCAGCGGCCCTCAGGTAATTTGAGTTTGGGACCCCTGCTCTAGAGGGTTAAGTTAAGCTGTGGGTTTAATTTGCTGTTTCTCTTCAGCCACTGTACTTCAAACCGTGACTCCCTTTGTTCGGATAGTGATTGAACAGGGTCAATATCAGCCACTAGCGAGGATAAAGAGCCAGCTTGATGTAGCGCTACAAACAGAAATGTCTTGTTAAATGACAATAACTAGCAGCCAGGCCTGATTATTAGCGTTAATAACCCACATGCAGAGCGGTAACCCCGGAGAGGTCGCTGACCGTCGGACCGGTCGGACCCACACCCCCCACAGGAAGAAAACATGATGACAACAATACCTCATTCGGTCACCTCCGCGTCTACAAATGCCTCATATAACAAAATAACTCGATATTAACGGCCGCTGGTATCCTTCTTTGTCTGTAGTTGAAATTATCTCCAAGGGATATCGCGGAAACTTGCGGGGCTCGTGTCTTCTTCAGAAGATAACAAACGGCTCATTTTCCCCCAGCACGTTCGCCATTTTGGTTTCCCGCTGATGATCGGGGAGTGCATTGTGGGAAGAAGCGTTTAAACTGCTGCTGCTCCGCTCACCTTTTTTTTTTTTTCAAACATTTGAAAATGTAGGCAGGGCATTTACTATACAGGACATAACCGCCCCTTAAAGTAGTAGTTTTTTGTTTGTTTTTTTGGATCTTTCTTAACCATGGCATTTATTGCGGAATTTCTTCTGTAGGTATCGATAAAAAATACAAACTAACATTATTAGTTAACGATCAGATATTACACATTGCAGATTAAACTTTACATAATGTGTTATAATATATTCCACAGTTCAGTTAGACAGTGTTTAATACATTTATAGCCACTCGCTGGCGCTACAACATCATGTAACGTTGACAGGTCATTTATTTATTTTGGGATGTTATGACCGGAAGTTAGGCTACCATTTAATAAAATAAGGCTTTTATTGTGAAAGACGTGGAGGAACTTAAACCATAAATGCCTATATTAAATTATTTTTATTATTAATTATTAAACATTGAATATTTATTTAAGATTATATATAGGCCTATATACACGGAGTACTAGGCCCACATTTAGAAAAAGTGTTTTTTTAATTCTCGTAATTAATTCAATATTTACGACTATAATCTCGTACTTATTTTTTAAGATTTAAATGTGGCCCTTATGTTGAACTTTTTTTTATTTTATATGGACATTTCCATATTTTATATGGAAAATTCTGTATTCACAATATTTATTTTGATTAAACAAGGAATATATTTATTTAAGATGTTGACTTATTCAAATATTCATTTGTAACTGAAAAAAGACATTATATATATATATTTTTTCTCCATGGTTTTCTTGGTGGTTGTGATTGAGGGACCAGCTGTGGTTTCCATCTCTGAGGTCCATTGGCTCCGGCATGCTCCTCCTCATCTTTAACAGTCAAAATAGAATCAGTGTCAGTCAATTTATCCATTTTTCAGAATAACTGTACTGTATATGACCTATATCTATCTAGATATTTAGACATTTCCCATGGTTTTCTTGACAATAGCCAAAGTCATCATCAAGAAAACCATGGAAAATGTTTAGATATCAGCTCTTAAATTAAACTCTTATGAGCTATGTTTGTTGTTATCATTATGTCCAAACAAATGTACCTTTAGTTGTACCAGGCATTAAAATGAACAAGAAATTGCAGAAAACAAGGGTGGTCTAATAATTGTTTCCATGACTGCATGTATATACGTAAAGGATATACACAGTACATTGTAAAACAAGTCACACAAAGATAAAGTGTGGATGAAATTAAAAACAAACATTGACCAGCAATAATAATTAACGACCAGACATATTTTATTTTGGATGTTATGACCGGAAGTACTATTTAAAGCTTTAATTGTGAAAGGTATAACGGAAGTTAGATACACTCACGCTTGCAAGCTTGATCCGGTCATGGCTTCAGAGTTTTAACAGCCACCACACGATAACTCATAATGACTCGTTGATAGCAGCGCCATGGTGATTCCCCGCTGACACGCATGTCGTCGGTTTTCTTGACAACCTGAAAACTTAAAAACGTTTTATTTGTAGACGGACAAGTTGCGCCTGCGCCGTGATCCTACGTTTTTTTCCCCCTCCAGCTTGAGGTATGTTGCTTTGCTTGAAAACCAGCAGCTGCTGCAAAGAGCAGAGGCACAGGCAAAGTGCAATATCAGATCGACTCACACTGACAAGACAAAACGACAGTCCAGGGCTGTGGATCATAACGGAGCTCACATCAGATCACATGCAGTCATCTCTGTCTGCTCTGTAGGCGAGACGAGCCGTTTTATGAGGAGGACGCTCTCTCTCGTGGATGATCTCCCACAGCCAGGTCCACGTATTGAGAGATGATCTATTTTTGTGATGGCGAAGGGTCTGTTTCCACGGGCCTGGGTGAAAAAGTCTTTCTACTTTCAGGTAAAATCACTGTTCGACAATTGCTATGTAAATACACAGTCGTATGCAGCGGGATGTGGTTGAATTGGCTGTGAACTGTGTATAATGGGGTCGACGTGGTGTCACATCAGCCTGACAGCTGGCAGCACCTCCTCAGGCTGCTCTGATGGGCATCATGGGCTGTCTGAACATACCTGAGGAATGTGACCGCTGATAAAAGATTCAGTTGACAGTCTTTCTGCTGATCCAGAATGGTTATTGCAGAGCAGGCCTACCGCTGAGAGAGTGTACATGTGAGGAGAAATGGGTAATCCATGCCAGGACTTATTACCCAGGCCGGGGAGGGATCTCTGTTTGGATCATTTCATCTCAACTTTTTTTTTCTCCTCACATTTGACTGAAAAGATGCCCAGACATTCATTCACAGCAAACAGTTCTTTTCATTAGATCCAATAGTGCCAGAGCAGCAGTAATCCTTTTGGTAGGATAATAAGGTTGAACCTTCTCACTAGTGGTTTGCTGCCAGCAACTACAGTAAGGAGCTTATGAAAGGGGAAGCGAATACAGGGTTGCATTTGCTGTAGGGAAGAGTAAACATATTGCTACATTACAGCGTACAGTACAGACTGTATCTGCAGACTTCAGTGCATGGACTACAGTCAAGTTCAGAGGATGAGACATGATGGCAGTGCCAGTGCTTCTTGTAGTCTCATGGGCTGGTTAATTTAACAAGATTAGTCCCAATTCATCCTTCTACTTGTTCAAATAGCCCCAATGCAACATCCCTACTGTACACACACTATCACACTGTGTAAACTTACATTTCTGGCCACACAGATTCTGTGTTTGTATACTTTATTGCAGAATTAGGGTTGCTTCTGCTCCTGTTTTGGTGCAGCGTTTGTAAGGAGAAGAAGATTGGCAGTATCAATGTTTGGGAAGGTATTTTAGCAGATTTGTGCATTTTGTTAGCATTTTGAAGCCTACTGAGGTTACTTTTAAATCAATGAGTGCCTTTATATTTACCGGTAGGTAAAAGGCAGACACAAGAACATAATCCAAACTCTGGCTGGTACCAAATCTAAAAGAAGTCTTGTTCAGGGGTTTATGGCGACACACCAAAATGTGTTGGCAGAGAGGCAGGGTATCCAGGTCCTTTACAGGGACATGGTGTCTGGTTTGCATTTAGGCTCCAAGAAGCAACCAACACAGTTATCTGGATCAAGAAAACTTGTTATACTTGAAGTAAAGTTATCCATTCATCTCGGTAAACCAGTTTCCCTCACGTGTATCACACAACAAGTACTCAAGTTCAGGAAACCACATGAAAACACGTTATGGTTGTGTCTTTCCTGTTGGGTTTCTTTGATATCAAACCTGGAGTTGTTGTAACCTTTGCCCTGTTTTCAGGGACGTACATCAGAAAAAGTCTGTCAAAATGTTATTTCTTCTTCCATGCAGTGATCTGCTGGGGTAGTGACCCATTGACACTCCATAGAGGAAGTGCTATGATGATGAAACTATCACTCCATATCAATAATCATTCACAACAGCACAGTATATGAAGGTGTGATACTGCAGGTCTTTTGTCCCTCCTGTACTAACCAGACTATAAGAAGTCAATACTTCATGAGGGTTAACGCGCGGTAACTGAATCTAAGCTGTTGACAGCTGGTAAGTAACCCTACAGTTCAGACTACAGGCTTTGTTCTATGATATGTGGACGTCGCATTTGAACTTAACTGTGTCAGTCTTCCTGCCTCAACTATTCAAATCCAGCTTCCATTATCATCAGTATGTTACACTATCTGCTGCCACATTAACTTTGGATAGTTGGGTAGTATGACGCACTGTAGTCAGTGTGTAACCTACAGTAGATGGTGGTCGCGCTTAAAAAGGCCCACCTAAAAAAATCATCATCTGTTTAATTGCAAGCTATATTTACATTATTTATCCTGCTTTACCTTGCTGTCAGACAGCCATTTCCAACAAGGAACTGAAGCCATTAAGCAGTCTTCAAAGCCACCAGACTCCATTTTAAAAAAAACAGTAATTTTACCTCACAGAACACAGGAGTCGTTGGCCTACTGCCTCAATCAGAGGCTTTGTTTGTTTTATTGTGTGACTTTGGTGTTTTAAAGGCTTAGTTCAGATTCCCCAAAGTCACACAGTAACACAAATAAACAAACCGATTGAGGCAGCAGTTGAAAGCAACTTCTGTATTCTGTCAGGTAAAATTAGTTTTTTGTCAAAGGAGTCTGGTGGCTTTGAAGAGAACATAGATGGATATAAGAGTGCCCTGTCCCTTAATTTCCCTGTAAGAAAGGGCTGTCTGACAGCAAGGTAAAGTATACTAAATATAGTGTACACTTAAACTTATATTACATATATTACTACAATTACTACAAACAGCAACGTTTTGCTGCTGCCCCTGTCCACAGCAGCACATCGTTTAGATTCTGTTCCAGTATTCCTGACTGCTTCTCTAAACTTGTGGCGTGTTGACCACCATCTAGTGTAGGTAATACACATAGACTGTATAAAATAGGTAATACACTGTGTGGGGGCCAAGTTACATTTACAGAAGTATAAGTTAATAAATAGGAACAATTTCAGTCTGTTTTATGTTAAGTTCAGATTAAGATCAGTCACATAAACATAATTAGATGTAATTCATGTTCATATAAGAATAATATTTGTATAAATATGTTATTTTTGTAACCTTTGTTATGGGCAGTAAGGCAGGTTACTGTAACTTTAAGAGAAAAGGTTTGTTTTTTGTTTGTTGTGTTTTTGGGCCAATGGCTTTGAAGTAAGTTCCAATAGTTGAGGCTCGCGAAGGGAGCGAGCTACATGGTTTCCATACCGCAGTTATAGTTATTGAAAGGGGAAATCAACATTTAACACTGTTGTAAGAGCAGAACTGTGGAATAAAGATTTTGTTATCGTTTCTACACGTGTAAAACCAAGGTCTTCTGGGCTTCAACCACTACACACTATGGACAAGTATATTATACAGCCCCACTTCAATATGTCCAAACTGTCCCTTTTAATGACATTTTGCCTTTTCATTTAAGTGTAAAAGGCTTTTATATTTTACATTATTCCGCTGATCTTCAAGTATATTTGTTTTCCTTTTGATATTTACTTAACGTTTCTTACTCAGTTCAACTTTGGGCTGGGCAATATGGAACAAAAGTCATATCCCGATATATTTAGGCTGAATATTGATATACGATATATCCTGATATTTTTATCACAACGTGAGAGCAAATGTTCAGTCAAAGTCAAAGCCAAATATGACATATCACAAGTAGTTTTATTGAAACTGTTTATTTAAGTGAACATAAATACTGTATAACAACAGGAGTATCTTTTTTTTTTTTTTTAAATCAAAGCTTCATAAAGTGCACATTTACATAAAAAAAATATCTTAAATAAAAATAGCCTATGAAATAAAATAGGCCAATCTTTTTCTGAAATAAATATATTTCTATGAGAAAAGAATAATGAACATTACAAAATAACTAAATATGACAAACCCTAGTAAGGGCAGCATTTATATATAAAAGAAAGAAAAATTGAACTATATCGATATATGTGATATGGTCTAATTCCAAATCACGTTTTAAAAATAAATCACCCAGCCCTAATTCAACTTCTGCATCATTTTACATTTACATTGTAGTTTTACAGTATTGTTACTCCAGTACATTGTATATCATACCTCTATATCCTGCCTTGTAGTATGCATAGTATTCATCTGTTGTTTTGACACGTCAATCCCCTGAGCGGGATCAATTAAGTTTATCTAATGTTATCTTACACGACATATTGGGTTCCATGAAGAGGAGACAGTGTATCTGACCACGGGGAGTCAGTGAAGGATACAGCTCTTTGTTGCTCCGGTTTCACTTCTTTAACTCATGGGCTTTATCATGTGTTCACACAGGCATACAGAGGCACAAACAATGTGCACACATGACTTTTTTCCCATCATATTGTCCATGTGCTTCACGCACATACGTACATTTTCTATTTACAGCACCCACATGCATACAAAATGATCTGATAGTGGTATGTAGTTGATTTGTACTCCCCTGATAACTCCTGTTCCCTCCCTGGAGGCCTACTATCTGTTTGTTCATCGCTTCAAGACACAGAGCGTTTAAAAAAAAAAAAAGCTCTAACACGAAGCTGCTGTTAAAGCTCTGCCAGCGGACTACTTGGTGATAGCACCAAAGGGAATGGGAGGCAGGAAGATTCTGGTTTTCCTGTATCCTCCCTGTGCCTTTGTTTGAAGTCTGTGTGGCATATTTTGTGGGGACAACTTCCACGAAAAAGCCCAGGACCTTGTTAGGTGTAAGCTCAAAGCCCACAAAGAAGTACTCTGCCTTAACCTTAAGAGTTTATGGCAGTAATTAGTGTGTGGATGTGAATCTGGCTCTGATGTTTTAATGTGTGCTGCAGTTTGTATGGACACAAAACAGGAAAACAGATCTTCTGTACAGGCCAGAGCTGTTTACCAAGTGCAGTAATCACATCAAAGATTAGAAGAAAAAAAAAAAGTATTTTTCTTGGTCGCAGCCTCTATGGGTGCATATTTTGTCGGGGTTTAGAAACTGTGGCGGAGCTGAATTGAGAGGAACAGCACGCTGCCAAAATATACACAACATAAGCTGTTCCTGCCATGCGATCAGAGTGAGAATCAAAATCACTTTATCCTCCCAAGTGCAGTTACAGTCCTTGGAGGGAAAACTCACTGCAGTTTTGTTTCAGTAAAAGTCACATACTGTGTCTGACAGCAAACCTGACCTAAATTCTTTTCCACAATGCTCCACTGCGCCTTCCAACAACTTACTTTCCTTTTTTTTTTTCTTCTTCTTTACTTGCTCGCAATGCAGCAGTCACTAACTGCTACAATGAGCATCGAAGGGATATTGATGCCAATTTAAACAAACAAGGAGTTAAATTGTAAAAATTAGATAAAAGCCATTCATAAAATGAATAAACCAACATCTGTTTTATTGATATTCCTTTAAGTGCACAATTAAAAAAACATGATTTATGAAAATTTAAAAAGAAGAGAGATCCTATCAAAACAACTCAGTTCAACTTTATATACAGTCATGGAAAAATTATTAGACCACCCTTGTTTTCTCCTTGCTTTCTCGTTAATTTAATGCCAGGTACAACTAAAGGTACTTTTGTTTGGACAAATATAATGATAACAACAAAAATAGATCATAAGAGTTTAATTTAAGAGCTGATATCTAGACACTTTCCATGGTTTTCTTGATAATGATATTGGTTATTTTCCATGGAAAATAACCAACCATGGAAAATGGCTAGATATCAGGTCTTAAATTAAACTCTGATAAGTTATTTGTGTTGTTATCATTATCCAAACAAATGTACCTTTAGTTGTACCAGGCATTAAAATGAACAAGAAATTGAAGAAAACAATGGTCTTTTTTTTTGGGTGGTTTTGATGGTTTTTTCCATGACTGTATATGCTGGCTTGCACAAAAAACATGATTTAGGATATGAAATAAAAAAAGAGAGAAAATATCTATATTTGCAAATAAACATTTTGATTTTTGTTTTTTCGATGTATTTTACGAAGTAAATGCAACATTGGAATTTGTAGCCCTTGTTCAAAATCAAATGTAGCAATTTCACTTTACCAACTTTTCACTTTTCATTTTTTGGCATTTTCTTATCATTAATGTCTTTTAAGTTCATTTGAAAACAAAAGTAAAGAGAATACATAATTTAATGTGTATTTTTGTTCTTTTCAGTTGTGTTGTCTTGCCTCTAAATCTTGTGTAAATGTCTGTGTTTTTTTATTGTCACCTTTACAGTTTTCTTCTTTCGGAGAGAAGAGTTCTGTGCTTATATCATTGTCACAGTGCATTTGCGTACACAATGTGACAGCAACAACAGCACCTCTGTCCGCAGAGGCATTGTGGGACATGTGATGTGTGCATCCTGTGACACGGGCCGAAATCTGATTTATTTTGCTTATTTTAACAGCCATAATCAGAATGGCATGTGACTCTGGGACAACTGGATCCGCACCTCCTAAACCATTTTCCAGCTTAATGAGCTATTGTTGCACATGGCGACAAACAGCCAGCCGGGGCCTTGTCATGGGACACCCCATGCTGTCACCATGGTAACCCATTATGTGATCAGGTTTGATTAGGGAGTGCAAATGTCTGGCTCGGATCGACATCCCTTTCGGGCGTAATGTGCCTGAAAACAAGTTAATACTGTCAGCGCGGCTCAGTCTGAGCACATGGACACAGAAAAACTGACATGAACATTTTCACGAGTCGGGTGAACATTTTATGAATATTATGAGACTAATCTCTTTCTGACAGTAAGCCAGCTATATTTTCCGGCTTTGGATCAATCTTAAAATGTCTGTTTCTGCTCCCCCTCCATAGGCTCGGATCTCCTTTGTGCGGGTGAAGTACCTGTTCCTGACATGGCTGACTGTGCTGGTGGGGAGCTGGGTGCTCTATGTGCAATACTCCGCCTACACAGAGCTGTGCAGAGGACACGAGTGCAAGAACGCCATTGTGAGTAACAGCATTGGTGTTATTTTTAAATACATTTCCTAATCAACCTTATGTTTTGCAATAACCACTGCAGGAGGCACAACAAGTCTTGAGGTTTCATCACATCAATTATTAAGGAGTGTTTGTTGGTTAAAAATTGCACAAGTCAGCCTCAAGATTTAATTTGGCTTCTGTGTGGCAACTTAAACCAGGTGAAAATAGTTTGTGTTCTTTGTTTCATCCATTTGTGCCCAAATACTATATTTAGCATATAACATTTTTTGTGATTGGTCTAAAGGCTCAAAATCTGGTATGGACATACTTTGGGCAATTAGATCACAAGAAAAAAAACACACTAAATGAAAAGTCAAAGTCAGGATTTTTAAGAATTTGGTCAAATTCTACAATGTCATTTAACAGACCTTTTTATCCAAAGAGACGTACAATTGGGAGTTAATACAACACAAGCAAAGATAAAGTCAAGAAATTTAACAAGAGTCAGTGCCGTGGGTAAAGTTTGAGTTCATTAAGACGTAAGTTCTTTTATGTCGCGTGACCAGTCAGTGCAGTCATGTGGCTCTTTAGGCCATCTGCAGTGGCTCCCTGTGGCTGTGACAAAAAAATCATACAACATGAACAGTTATTTCTATTTTCCCTATAAACGGTGTTAAAACATCGGCAGCCCGGCACCTTAACATCTACATTTTGCCAACTTTAAGTCTGGTTTTGAGTTTCTCTAGCTAGACTAGCTTTCGATTCCAAATCTCCTGAGATATTTCTTTGGTGTGCAGTCTCTCATTTGCACCTGGCTCCTCGCTGCATTCTGACAAAATCATATTAATAAATGCTCATTATTACATATAGTATTATAATTTAGACTGAGTAGGCTGTTACATCTTTTCATTGTGAGGCTCAAAATAAGGTTTGCGGCTCCGTTCCCGCATTGTTTCTCTTTTTTTGTCCAACAATGGCTCTTTAGTTAGTAAAGGTTGCAGGTGTGAAAGTGTTCAGTAAAGAGTCTGTTCTTCAGTCTCTTCCTAAAGATTGATAAGGAGTCAGCAGATTAGATGGAGTTTGGAAGTTGGTTGTTGATTGCTCGGTCAGGTAGCGTCTGATTTTCCTAATGTTGTATAAGGCGAATCAACACTAACATTGTTTTTAGGGCTGCCCCTTCATAAAGGATAAGTCAACTTATTGTTCATATTGGTGTTAGTTAAAGAAGATTTTTTTAGTCTGTAAGTCATTTTTTAAGATTTAATGGTATTTCGTGAAGAAACTTAGTTTTGCAGATCTGTCGATTGAAGGTGCAGTGTGATCCTGGAGAAAGATATTTGATTTCTGAATCTCATTCCGAGTTTGTCAAATACTGACGATTTCAATTCAAACAACTTTATTTGTCCCTGCAGGGCAATTCAGTTTGCAGCCTCTAGTCACATAGACATATAATACAACAATAACACAATTCCAACACATACAACATCCACTCTGTCAGTACCACAGATTGGCATGGAAACCTGCAGCTAGCAGCAAGAAAGAAAAGATGGAAATAAATAATGAATAAATATAGCCGTTAAGGCTCTCGGGTTTACAATGACTGGACTGTGTTCATTTAACTGTCAGCAGCATTTAGGAGCCCGATGGCCAAGGGAATAAATTAATATGCGTATCTGTTTGTCTTCCTTGGGAGGACACGGTAACGCCCCCTGAGGGCATCAGACAGAATTCCTGTCTGAGGGTGTGGTGATTTGGGTTGGTATACCATGATGCTACATCATGATACACCAGCCCATTGATGGGTCACACACTGCACCTTTAAATCAACCAGTCGATTAGTTGACAAAATTGTATGAGCGTTATATGGCTTAGAATTTCTTTTGTGGAGAACAGCCCTTATTGTGATTAATAAATGTTATGAAATAAAAAATGAAATATATATATTTTTACACATGTGCATGCATATCTTTGATCTCACCTATAGACTGTCTATAGTATGATAAGAAAAACTTTCTTTACAGCCAAATAGTTTGAACGTTTTCTTCAGATTTGTAAGTAGGCGAGCCCAGGGAACACAAATGGCTTAAGATCTAGAAAAATAATATAAAGATAATACAATATAAAGAATAATCATATATTGCTGCTTTCTGATTATCAGACATGGACAACTAATATAATGGATGGATGTAAGATTAAATCACACCTTTTCCGTCTGTCTCCCAGTGTGATAAATACAGGAAGGGAATCATCGACGGCTCTGCCTGCAGCAGTCTGTGTGATAAAGAAACGCTCTACATGAGCAGGTGTCTGTCCACGCTGCCAAATAACCAGGTAGGAGACATATTTTACTGTCTGTTAACATTCTTACTCTACTTCTCTGAGTGTTCAGCCTGTTTACTGTTTATTTGGCATTGTGTTTGCCAGGTGTACACAGGAAGCTGGGGAGACCACGATGGGACGATCCGCTGTAAGCTGGGGGAGGTGGTGCACTACGAGCTGGGCGAGGAGCCGGAGCCACGGAGGGAAGCCCCCGTGTTCGACAAGCCCACCAGAGGCACGTCGGTGGAGAAGTTCAAAGAGATGGTCTTTAATCACCTCAAGGTAAAGCCCTTTGGGTAACACTTTACTTGAAGGTATCGTCATAATAGTGACATGATACTGTCATAACTGTGACATGACACCGTCATAAACGTGTCATAAACATTATGTCAATGTCATAAACGTTTATGACTGCTGTCATTAAGTGTCATTCGGTTTTTGTCATGACAAGTTGACATTCCTTGGGTTGTCTTGATTATGACAACTTGACTTTAATCAAAGTGACATTACCACAAAATATCTTTGTCATGACAACTTGACATTAAATTTGTTTGGGATGTCCTTATTGTGACAACTTGACTTTAATCAAAGTGACATTACCACAAAATGTCTTTGTCATGGCAACTTGACATAAACAAAATATGTTTCTATATTTGTGTTTATGGCAAGTTGACATAATGATTATTATAATTAGATGTGCAAGGTTACAGACCAATTCTAGCACTTGGTCATAGATGTTTGACAGGATACTGACAGGATACCCAAAACTGACTGTCATGACACCATTATGACAGTGGAATGAAGATATTCTCTGACCTCAAGTAAAGTGGTAACATTTTGATTTGTCATTAACATATCATGAAGTATAAACTGACAACTGGGTTTTTGGGATGTTGGATTATAATAATCATTATGCCAACTTGCCATAAACACAAATATAGAAACATATTTTGTTTATGTCAAGTTGCCATGACAAAGACATTTTGTGGTAATGTCACTTTGATTAAAGTCAAGTTGTCATAATCAAGACAACCCAAGGAATGTCAACTTGTCATGACAAAAACCGAATGACACTTAATGACAGCAGTCATAAACGTTTATGACATTGACATAATGTTTATGACACATTTATGACGGTGTCATGTCACAGTTATGACAGTATCATGTCACTATTATGAAGATACCTTCAAGTAAAGTGTTACCGGACTGGGTTAAAAAGGTTCATATTAAAATTGCAAATGGACTTATTTTACAAAACTTGGTCAAAATGGACAGAATATGTTAAGCCTACAAGTTCTGACTTTATGTCAAACTGTAGTTTAACTTACGTTTAACTAACAACGACTGCTGCAAATAATGATGCTAGGAGTAAATGAGGATGCTGTGTGATATAGGTACCCCCCACCCCAACTGTTCCTGTTCTTTGTTCTGTATAAAATGTTTAAAAAATTCCTCAATAAAAAGTGAATTTAAAAAAAAAAAAAGGTTCATATTGAACCAGTTATTTTAGTCTGTGAGGGGGAGGTCAGGGGGAAAATTGGTACAGCATACTATCACGATATGTTGGGTGGCAATATTATATCGATTCATGACCGCCAAGTATCGATATTTAGCGTTTATTGAACGACAGTATTTTTCGCCATTTTTTATTTTATTTTCTGAGGCCATAGCGAGCTCACTTTTAGGAACATACTGGAGATACTGGTATCATATGAAACTAGAAGATCCAAGGAATCTATAGGCGTCAGGATATCGTGTCTGGAAGTTGTCGAAGAAACGCTGCATTTTTTATATTTCATTTTTTTTAAATGAGAGCAGAGAAGCTTAAAGTTGAGGAAAGTTTTTGAGAAAATACTGCAGTTGTTGATGTTGTCCATACATGTTTGATATCAGTTCAGTTCAGTTTGACTGAATACCTTGTTGGTCAGTCTGTGGGTTTGACTCTCACTGTGGAGAAATAAAAAGTGAGATGAATAGACTGAGAATTTTCACTTATTTGACAAAACAATTCTTGATCAAATTTAATTTTGTGGACACAAAATGCCTTCTTCAACTCTCTGTCCCTCTCTTTCCATCAGTCCAAGCTGGGAGAGCAGGCTAACCTCGCCAGCCTTGTCAGCCAGATCCTCTCTGTGGCTGATGGCAACAAAGATGGACGGGTGTCACTGCCAGAAGCCCGCTCTACATGGGCCCTCCTGCAGATGGATGAGGTATAATAACAAGCCGCTTAGTACCAAACTGTTATCTGTGGCACACCATATGTGGTTGTTTTTGTATTGGATGTCTCAGTGTGGAAAAGCTCTTTGTTGAGACAGATTTGTGTTTTGTTTTTGGAGGTGCTGCTGGGCCTGCTGCTCCAGGACCGCGGACACACTCCTCGCCTCCTCGGCTACTGCGGGGACCTGTACATGACGGAGCGGGTCCCCTACGGGCCCCTGTATGGTTTGTCTCTGCCCTGGCCGTTTGTCTCCTGGGTGCCCAGCGGTGTGCAGCGCACCATGGACCAGTGGTTCACCCCCTCGTGGCCTCGCAAAGCTAAAATCTCCATGGGTCTCCTGGAGCTGGTGGAGGACATCTTCCACGGCACCTACGGCAGCTTTCTGATCTGTGATCTCGCCGCGGCGCACTTTGGTTACACCGACCGCCACGAGCTCCGTCTGACTAACACCCGAGCCGTGGTGCCCGAGGACGAGTTCAGGCGCACCATGCGGGTGCAGAAGTGCGAGACGGATGCTGACTGTGTGTACGGGGTGGACTGCCAGACGTCGTGTGACGTGGCAGAGAAACGCTGCAGGGAGGAGCCGGTTCAGCCAAACTTGGCAAAGGCGTGCAGCACACTGAAGGACTACCTCCTGCGTGGGGCGCCGTCAGGGCTGAGCGAGGAGCTGGAGAGGCAGCTGTACGCCTGCATGGCTCTCAAGGGGAACGCTGGACAGATGAACATGGAGCACTCGCTTATTCTGAACAACCTGAAAGCTCTGCTGTGGAGACAGATCTCACACACCAAGGACTCGTGACGAGGGGAGGAAGTCCTTCTGATATCGTGCCAGTCAGTTCCACAAAACTGGAGCTGAGTATTAAAGATGCTGTGATTTAGGAATAGCAAATTTAATGAAGTAGTTTTTATCAACACTTAACACTTATGAATGGTCAGAGTGATGGAGACCCTACCTCCTCTATCTCAGTTTCAGAAATTTGGGGCCTGGAAAACACGTCCGAGTACTTTCGAATATCAGACTTACATAAACTGAATTTGTTGCATGTTACCATCAGTCACTCTGAAAACTGCTCATGCAGTCACATCATATTGTATTGTATTGTTCACCACAGTGGAATGTTTCGGGGCAACGCTGGAAAAACAGGCTCGTAAACAGATTATCCTGTTAGTCTCAAGAGCTGAGAGACCAAATTGCTGTTTTTGCCACAAAATCTTGCAGATATGTATGGGCTGAAAAAGAAATGAATTATTGTACAGAGCTGCAGATGAAAGTGTAATGAAATTGCACTATTTTCAGATAGGCTCCTTGATTATGTTATGTTAACTTTAACATAATCAGGGAGTGTACCTTTAAGGCTAGTGATACTCTATGTTTTTGTAACTGGCAAACATTTCGAAACACCAAAAACAACTTAATTTCCCAATACATTAGTAACGTTTTTCTACACTGTCTGATGCATGTCTGAGTCCAAAGTCCTTTGGTGTTCACAAACTCATGCAGCACTTTCTTCTTTTTTCAAAAGCAAGTGAATCAACTTCCTAAAACAGCTTGGCACTGCAGTTTTTTTCCGGCCTAAAAAAAGAAGTTCAGCTTCAGATTACATGTGTTGGTGCAGTAGTGAGTATTTAACATAGACCAGTAGTAGGCAACCTGCGGCTCCGGAGCCACATGTGGTTCTTCTGGCCATCTACAGCGGCTCCCTGTGGCTGTGACCAAATAATTATATGAAATAATAACAGTAATTTCATTACATTTTAATCTTAATTTATCATTGGTGTGGGCCCAAATCAATTTGTATTCTTCAATTGTAAAAATGTGTGGTTTATAAACGGCAGTAAAACATTTTCTTTTAACATTTTAGTCAACTAAAATGTAGATCATAGCTCATGAAAGTCTACGGCCCGGCACATTAACCTCTAAATTTTGCAAAATTCAAGTCTAGTTTTGCGTTTCCCTCGCCAGGCTAGCTTTCTTAAGATATTTCTCAGGAGTCTATCCTTTTATTTGCACTTGGATCCTCTCCGCATTCTGACAAAACCATATTAATAACTGTTCATTGTGACCTATTAGTAATGTTGGTAGGCTAATTAGCCTTCAATTAAGGCTGTTTTATCTTCATTATAGGGCTCGGAAAAAGCATTTGCGGCTCAATTAAAAGATTTTTTTCTCTTTTTTTGGCCAATAATGGCTGTTTTAAAGCCACAAGTTTAGCATTGTGGCTATCAACACCTTGGGGACCATATTTGGACAGGAGGGTGAAGTCGGCCGAGGCAGACACTAAGTTACCAGCTAGCCCTAGTAATTCAAAAGGAACGGCCAACTTCTTAAGATTGTACTTCACTACAACGGAACACTGATAAGTGATAAATAAGCGACCAAATGTAACAATTAACTCTGATGAACTGAAAACACCAACAGAGTCACAGTTGTAACACACAATGCACCCCACCCTAAAGTATATCCTGCTTTAATGTCTATTTTATTCTAAATGGGATGATCATTTACAAAGCTATCATGCTTTATTTAAGACCTGAAACCATATATATAACACATGAACACATAAAACAATATATTTCTACTGAGGTAATAAATCAAGTGAGAAGTAGGCTTATTTTCTTATGGACTTCTATACAATCTGACTTCTTTTTACGACTGATGGAGTCGCCCCCTGCTGGCCATTAGAAAGATTACAGGTTTAAATCACGTCCACATTGGCTTCACTCCTAAGATCTGGTTGTTGCGGCTTGCAGCATGACAGTGTATGCACTATTAACTCAAAATAAACTGCAGTGCCCACCTAATGTTCACCATAATACGCGAACATGTCACCCAGTGCAACATCATGAGCAATAACAGATTTTAGTTTATTTTATCGGAACAGAATGATGAAAACATAGAATATCACAAGACTTAACCTTTTAACAAGCACAGATTAGTGACACATTAAAGGAAAAACTTGAAGAAATTAGCGGAGAAATTTAAGAAATACCGTTTTTCATACAGGATCCAGAGACTTTGAGAGTCTATGCCAAGGAGCTGTAACTTTTCCTTTAGTTGTCACTCGTCTGCATAACAAAGCGAGGCAGTTCATTGGCTTCAAAGTGGACAACGTGATGGTATTTGTCAGTGTTGGACAGCAGGGATCATGTTGTGTCAGTGTACTTCAATCTGCTGTACATCCTCCACCTGTGACGCTAGTGACATCATCAATGCTGCATCAATGACACAAGGAATATTAATGTATTTAATTTGGTTTGTGAATGTTCTCTACTTGTATTTTCACTGAACAGAGTATTTGTGGTAATGTGCTGTATCACATTATTTGTTGGGGTTTTGTCTCAGTGCCATAAAGATCATGCTGAAATCATTTGTGAATGTTTACCACCAGTCAAGGTGGAGATCTTATCAACATTTGAATGCTGTATAAAGAGTATTTTTCATGATCCCTTCCAGACATTGATGTTGTGAAGTTGCTGTGACTGAGTTGACATCCTGACTTGTTGAACCACTTTAAATGCATTTTAGAACAGACATGACCTGTAAAGCATGTCAAGCTTGTGGTCAATGCTGCTGTTTGAATTTTGAAAATGTCAAAAAAAAAAAAAAAAAAAAAAAGTTTACTTATTGAAGAGACCAGCATGATTTTGCACAATTAAACTACATACCACTTCACTGTAACTTGTTGTGCCTGTTCCCATCTGTTCTACAGTGACCACAATAAATATTAGTCATGGGTGTAATTTAAACAAGGCAAGACTAGGCTAGCATTTAAATTAGACTGGTAAATATTGACAAACACTTAAGGTTTATTATATTGGAGGCGGCCACAACCAGCACTGTCTTGCTGTGCTGGGTGCGGCCACCTATAACTAACACCTGTGTCGATTGTGAAACTGCCACAATACACATTGAAGGGCGTTTTGCCTGAAATATCTGTGTGGCATTATTGAACAGTCTTGAGTGAACTTGAGTGCTGTCTTGTGTTTATTATCCATATTAACCTCTGCAACAGATCCATTTTAGGCTGGGCAGGGGGTCTTTAGGGGGAGATGGGTCAACAGAATATGCCCCAGAAGTTGCATGTATCATCTAAAGCAAGGGTCGGCAACCTTTACGAACAAAAAAAATGTTGGAATAGAGGCACTTTTAGTCTTGTAATGAAAATAAAACAGCCAACTAAGTCTTACTTATTAAAATTAGGTCTTGATGAGCATATTAGTATTTTTTTTTTGTCAGAATGCAGCAAAGACCCAAGTACAAATAGGAGGCTAAAGAAATATCCGATGCTAGTCTAGCTTAAGAAACTGAAAACTAGATGAGTTTGACAAAATTCGGAGGTTAAGGCACCGGCCAGTAGACTTTCTCGCCATTATGTACATTTTAGTTGACATAGATGTTAAAACATTTTATTTAATGCCATGTATGAGACACATCTTTTACAATTGAAGTTAATAGTTTTTGGCCTGCATCAATGATAAATTAAAATGTAAAGACAATCGTTTCATTTTGTAGACTTTTGTCACAGCCACTGCAGACGACCTGAAGAGCCACACATGGCTCCAGAGCCGCAGGTTCCCTAACCCCAACTATTCTAAAGGCTGAGAACATGGAAGATTAATTTGAAATGCAGCTTTGTAATAAGCTGTTTTGGTTCTAATTCTGAAAGCTAAAGAGTATTGAAGGGCACGGTACATAAAGACTGTATGATGGCCAGTCTCATGCATAATTATTTCTCATTAGTTGTTGCAGCAATTTTTGGTTTGTTACCATTTGTAACAAAGATTTGGTGCTAAAGTCAACTATTTACCACTCCAGAATTTATTTTTGAAAAAGGGTCACAAGTCCCTCCAGTGTGCATGTCTGTAAAGGGGAGACATGTGGGTACCATAGAAGCCATTTTCATTCAGGCATCTTTAAATCAGATGTAAAGGGACCCTTTTGAAAATGGCCAGTTTCTCCCCTTTAAAATTGAGTCACTTTGGAGCAGTTTTAAGTCACCTTCCCAACAAGACACCATGACCTGGTCTAGTTTCATGATGCCAGTATCTTCATATAGCTTTAAACTTAGACATTTTGTCAGCCGAGGGTGCCGGCATCCACATGGAGTTGAAGAGGTTAAGAGTTTAGCACCCATTTTTTAAAGCCTAACCGCGAGTTGAGCATGTTGCTCTCATTTCTTTCAGTCAAAAGCAAAGAGGGCCATAATGTTCCTTCAAAAACAGCTACATAACGACTCCCCAACACACAACTCTTTAGAAAAAAAATGATTGGCGAGACAATAGCTTGAGTTTGCAATAAATTTATTTGTCTGTGATGTGTGTAGTGTTTTTGCCGCGGAGCCCCTAACCGTCCCCTTCTTCTTGTTCTTGTGCTCGTAAGAAGCTGGCCTTTTTCTGGGCGACGCGGTCCTTCCTCTGTGCCAGAGATAACTTGGCGCGATTCCACCTGCCAAGAAAGAAACAACAGCAGCTCCATTAACATTCAGCGCACCAGAGGGAAACGTTTGTTCGCTCAGCACGCCGATCTTCCCAGTGCAGAAACTCAATACTTGCTTTAAATAGTTATTTTTCCGGGTTTTCAATTATGTGACGGGGGTATTTTATGAGTTAAATCATCAAAATTTAGCTTCAAAAACAGAAAACTCACCCATAAATTTAGTCACGAGTTATTGCATTAACAAAACTGACTTCAAGGAAAACAATACATGGAAATAAAACCCACCTCTTCTTCTTGACGTCTTTTGTGGGCTTCTTTTCGTGGACAGGGTTTGCTCTGATGGCGGTGTGTGCTTTTTTGTACATTTCTTCAACCTGAAAAGAACAAAAATGTGTTAATACACTACATCTGAGGCACTTCACTGTGTGTGTGATGGCTCATCTTGCTTCTCTCAGCCCCGTCTTGAAAGGACAGTAAACATCAGCTAATGCAAATGAAGGACCAACTACATTTTGCTCAGCGTGCTTTTTAACATCATCAAGAAGCAGAGGAGAAACCAGCAAACACAGCAGTCAAAACACAAACAAACTAACAGCTGTGGTAAAGCTCATTCAAATGTGCACCAATGATGAAGCCACAGTGGGGAAGTGAAATCTGAGCGCTGGGCTTCAGGGAGGTTTTCTGGACTGGGCACTCCACAGATTTAACCTTTAGTGTTGCAAGTTTCTTAGACATGCTGGGAAATAAATCCATTAACATAATCAGATTTTTTTTGGTTAACAAGGCTCACTTCAGCTTGATACTTTACTAGGACTTGTAATAAAGATATGCATGGCCAAAATATTTTTTAGAGTTTTAAAATAAACTTCTCAGTGCTCTCTGGTGGACAAATGATGTAACTGAAGCACAGTGTCTACCAAACATGTAGGCATTTCTGTACAGCCATTTGTTCATTGATATATCTGCAACAAGATAATATTGGTCCAAATTTAATATCAAGCAGATGTGGCTGACATATTGGATGATGAGATTGCATGTGCAACTGCGGCCACGAGAAACTTTACTGCACCTCAAACTGTTATGCGTCTTCTATATTTGTGAGTGAAGAGGTTTCATCTTACTGTGTCTGGCTGGACTCCATTCTTGATGAAGCGTGAGAACTGTTTTTTGTATGCGTCCTCGTCCTCCTCCATCAGGTACGACATGTAGTCGGCCACGTTCATGCCCATGATGTGTTTCCTGTGCACCTCTGCATTAAACTCTTTGCTCTCTGTGTCGTAACCAGGGAATCGCTTTAGACTAGAAACAGGGAAGAGCAGAGATAAGAGTTAGTGAGATAAACTTTTAAAAAAAAATAAAAAATGTAGGGGCATTTTTGCTTTATTGGCAGAAATGGGTCAAATTCGAACCACGTCAAAGACTCAGCCTTGGTAGTATGCACTTCATTTTCTCTTTTTTTTATTTTGCGTTTTGTTTGTAAATACAACATATGATGCATTCCAACTCATGTAACAAGACTTTGCACTTTTTATCCTTTATTCCCCACAGAAGTTATAATTTCTAGTAATTAACCTTCCTTCTGCAGTGCTCGGGTTAACAATCACCCTGTGATAAAATCACTGATGTTTGCTTTGATTCGTCTTGCTTCTCTCAGCCCCGTCTTGAAAGGACAGTAAACATCAGCTAATGCAAATGAAGGACCAACTACATTTTGCTCAGCATGCTTTTTAACATCATCAAGAAGCAGAGGAGAACCAGCACACGGCCCACTTAAGTTTTCAGACTTTTAAGTTCAGCGAGTATTTTGTGTAATATCAGATGTAGATGGGAGAGTTTAAAATAACCTAGGTTGTGCATTTTGAATCCTCTTTTGAAACCACACATCTGCCGCAGAGGTGAAAAACCAGTGGGTTCTATTCTCATATCTTACTGACCTGTGAGGAATAGCCAGCCCTCCATCAACGGCCCCCTTCAGCGCTCCAAACACCTTGTTCCCTGTGGTGGTCCTGGCCAGCCCTGCATCCAGGTAACAGGTGAAGGCACTTGGCTGTCCATCCACACTCTCCACGTTGAACTCATCTCCCGTTACCTCCACCTGGCCCTCGTACACCTGGTCCATGCCGAACTTTTGCAGCAGCTAAGACAGGTACAGTGGAAAGGTACAAAAGAGATTATGATTTCATGATTTCACTAGTATTGTGTACGACATAAGAACTCTGATACTCAGAACTTGCTTATGTCTGCATTGGCAAAAAATGCACATGCTGACACCAGCAACTTTCAGTGTGTGTTTGAGTGTGTGTGCTCTCTTACCCTACGAGCCAGCAACAGCCCAGTGCAGTAGGCCGCAGCGTAGTTAGTAAGGCCTACAGCGATGCCATATTTGGGCAACTCGTGGGAGTAAGCAGCACACACAATCTGGTCTCCTTCGATCTTTGCATAGGCAATCTGCACAAGACAAGACAGTACAGGGTGAGTCAGGTCGTTTTTCAGTACATGAGCACATGAGATTCACTCAGTCTGTCACTGACCTGGCAACAGATGTCCCTGTTAGAGAACCTGACGATCATTCGGTACTTGGGTGTGTTGTACTTGTTCTTGTCCTGCACAACCAGGCGCTTGCGTGCGAAGAAGTCAGTTTTCCCCTCTGTAAAGATAACAATGAATTTTTAATACATGTGAAAAGTAGTTAGCTTATTATGAATAATCACAATCAAAGCTATGAAGTCGGTGTATGCAGACTGCTGTCTTACCTCTCCTTCTCCTGAATTTGACTTCATATCTCTTGAAGTAGGCCTTGCTCTTCACCACTTTGACGAAACCCTGAGCAGAAGAAGCAAGATGTTAGCATGCTAGCTAGAAGCGGACTAGTAGCAAGCAATCGTTATAAATATGTTAGCTCTTTAAAGCTTCGCGGTGTTGACAATGTCAGATGAAAACATTTAAATAAGTTAGGAAAAGTTTGATGTGCAATGTAGGTCAGCTGAGGTGTCGTCAGCCTCGGAGGCGCCACGCTGGAGCCCAGCAGCTCACCGGGCCGGCGCCACCGAAAAGCCGCAAACATCCACGAACATCTGGCCCGCAAACTACTGGAAACACCTTTCCACCATCAAACACGTCTCTACACACACTTACCGCCTTCAATTGACGAGAATCGATATATTTAACTCACCATTTTTGGGCAGACTTCGCTCCTCTTCCTGCTGGACTGGATCTGTCTCTAGGCAGCGGAAGGTTGACTTAGTAACCTTTCATCAGCCGGAGGTGTCGTGAGCAGCAGCGCCCCCTGCCGCCCCGGAGGACCACACACAGGAGCCGACAGGGGGCAGCAGCGACACGGACACAGCGGGGCTTTCTCTTCTTCTGCGACAGAGATTTAATATTTATCTTTAGTGAACATTATAGCAATGTCGTCACCTTTTGCAGGAAACACAAAAAACTTCACCAAAAGTGTAACATATGACATTTATTGATCATTTCACTCAAAAAGGATGTAACAAAGGATGGCTATTAGCATAGTAATACCACTGTGTGTAAATTATGTAACTTAAGAGAAATAAATTACTTAGGCAATCTTTTTGAACATGCCTTTGTGACTTAAGCAAGATATGGTAACACTTTATTTTGAAGGTGTCTACATAAGAGTCACACAAGCCTGTCAGAAACATGACATGACAAGTATGATGAGCATTAATGTTAATGTAGTGTCATTAATGTTCATGACATGGGATGTGTCACTCTTATGTAGACACCTTCAAAATAGAGTGTTACCATATCTTGCTTAGGTCACAAAGGCATGTTCAAAAAATTGCCTAAGTCACATTTTATTTTGATTTAGGCATAATAAATCCGCTTAAGTCACACACTTGACATAGGCCATTATCTTAAAGGGGTAAAATCACATGATCTGATCAACTGAGGATGTAGGCGATTTTACCATAGGTGGCGGCGTCATGAGGAGATGATTTAGGCAAAAAAAAAAACAATTTTGAAAAAAAAATGACTTAGGCGATTATTTTAACAGTGTGACGATATAATATTCTATTTAGTACTTTTTATACAACAAATGCAGCCCCAAGTACTTCATAAAGAAACAAACACAAATAAGAGCAGACAATTTCACAACACTCTAATTTCTTGTTGATTTTAATGCCTGGTACAACTGAAGGTACATTTGTTTGGACAAATATAATGATAACAACAAAAATAGCTCATAAGAGTTTAACTGAAGAGCTGATATCTAGCCATTTTCCATGATTTTCTTGATAATGATTTTGGTTATTATCAAGGAAACCATGACAATTGGCTAGATATCAGATATTTGTAAAAAAAAAAAAAATATGTTCCATGACTGTGAGTGGTGGCTTTTTTTTTTAAATTTATAGTTATTATTTTTTATTATTGTATTGTTATTTAATTTTTTGTTATTGCTGAGAATTAAGTAAGTAACACCTTGTTGTTAATTTGCCATATCCAACTGCTGACTCTGTCTACATTTAAGCCTATATCATGTTTATAAGTTTTTATTTTATTTTATTTTAAAATTGTTAATACTTTTTATATTTCTACTTGTTTATACTGTAAATTGTTAATATTCTATATTTTTTACTTGTTCATTTTCTAATACCTCTTGTATTTCTAGTTTATACTGCTGTTTACTATTTATTGTATTTTTTTGCTATCCACTTTGTTGCTGTAATTCTTGAAATGTCCCCGTTGTGGGACTTATAAAGGAAATCTTATTCTCAATCTTTGTAAAAAAAAATAAAAAAAATAATAAAAACTATAAAAATGTATAATAAAATATAAAATAAGTGAATACATTTAAAACAAAATAATAATAATAATAATAATAATAACTAAAATAAAGTAAATTATCATTACTATAACTACTCCCATTTGCATTATATCAACCAGTTTATGGCAAGTTCATAAATATATGAGGAAGAATTCAAATACATTTTAAACTAGCTGGAGTAGTTTAATGTAGGTGGGAGGATTTCTTGCGTATGTGAGGGTTAGATAAGAGTCGATAGAAATTAGGTTTAATTCAAGGTGTGGTTCTTGTTTTGTCTTTCATTCAGATAGTTGATTCAGACATCTTAGATGTGTAACTGTTTATCCCTCACAATGCTAGTATAAAATCAACAGAATAGAATAGAAATTTGAGAAAGAAATAATAATAGATGGTGTGAAGATATCTCTAATTTCAAACATGCCATTTGACACAGAGTGATGATGCTACATCAGCTACACTGCTCCAATGATGTGTCACTGTTGAGAAATCAAATTACTTGAGAAAATGATGATTTGGTCTGGAAATGAATGATGAAATCTCCTAAGCTTGGGTGGATATTGACCTTTATAGAGAGGTCACAGAGTTTGACCACTGAATCAGAATCTGAGACAGATGTTTGTCTGAGCGAGGTGCCAGCCGACACTCAAAAGTTGTGAACGTTCTCATATTTGTACCTTGTTTAAATCATAACTTAGTGTAAAGTATCACTCAGGATCTTTATGGTGCACTTGTTTAAATCTGTTTAAGTCTGTTTGTGAGATTTACAGTGACAACGTCATCAATCTACATTCCATTTATGATTAAACTTGATGATGACGGCACATCCCAACTGTTACACATCCCAACTGAAGCAACAGTTAGTAAGAGTGATATGAGTCACAAGAGTAAAAGGGAATATTTTTCTCACGTTATGGAGCCTCCTATTTCCAAACACCAGACTGGTGTTGCTGCTGATCCACCCACTGAACTCAACCCATTGAATAATATGAGCAGTGTGTCATTTAAAGGTCTCAGTGTTGGTGCACAGGTCCCCCGCAGTGTTAATGGACAGATAGATATGCAGGACTGCACAGATAAGACTGATATCAGGGACAGGCCGAGAGAATTTCCACAAACTCAACAGCTGACAGCAGGAGCCACATGAGACAAAATCAAAGCAAAGGAAATGGATTTTCTGCCTTTTCTGAAAATCTCCATTATTATTCTGTTCTGGCCTTGTGTCATTATCTTAACATATTTGTTTTAGTTTCATTATAAAACACCTTGAAAAATGCCTTATAAATAAAATGTTTATTTTTTATAATAATAGCCCCATCAACAATGTCACATAAAGGCTGCTTCATAATTACAGTAATGGTTTGACCCACCCCCCACCCCCACAAGTCAGAACAGCAACTTGGAAAGTTAGAAAAACTTTTCATTTATTCACTGTGAGTGTGTGAGTGTGCACATAGAGTGACCTAGATTAATAATAAAACAAATTTTATTAGCTTTAACCCAGATTCAAAGTCTGATAAAGCAGTATATTAGTTGTGTTTGTGAAACAAATCTGGGACAATATTACTAGTAAAGCTTTAGACTGCTTTTTGGGTAGCAACATGATAGCACATTTTCAACGTTTGGTTCACAGGTGCATTTCAATAAATTAGAATATCATAGAAAAGTTTATTTATGTCAATAATTAAATTCAAAAAGTCGAAATAACACATATAGATCCATTGCACACAGAATGAAACATTTCATGTCTTAATTTATTTAATTTATTATTATTATTATTATTATTATTATTATTATGATGATGATTATGGCTTACATTTAATGAAGACCAAAAATTCAGTGTCTTAGTTTTTTATTACAAAAGACCAATTTTAAAAAGTATGCTTAATATGGAAATGTCGGCCTCTGAAAAGTACGCCCATATATGACTCAATACTTGGTTGGGGCTATTTGACTTGAACTACTGGAAATGGACTTTTCCATCAAATTCTGATTTATTGAGATGCACCATTAAGTACACAAGGGGTTTGTCAGCACACCTGGCTTTGGTTTCAGTAGGTGTGCAGTTCCTGAATAGTCCACTGGAGGAAACATGCAAGGCCTGACACACAGCGCCCCCACAGCACCCTGAATTTTTTTAAAATAAAAACAACATATGACACTTCATAGCCTGCACAAGATCAGTGATAAATATGGCAACTTGTTTTGGACAGTTACTGTTACAGTTACGTATTCTAATATTGAGATGCAGCTGTAAATGCTCTGAGCAATAAAATACAACACATCTTCTTTGTGGTGTCCATGTTTGTTTCCAGATGCAACTTAAAGCTCTTAAACACACAGCAGTCTGCAGAATGACTTCCCAACCCTGGAAATGGGACGATCTGAGGAGCACTTGAATGCACCATTGGTTATTCACTCAGTCATTTCAGCATAACAGATAGTCAGGAGTTTAGGTTTGAAATATTGTGTGATGCATGTTATGTCTTTTATTTGTGTCGTACTAACTGATCTGCATTATATTTATATATAAACACTTCCATTTCTTATGAATAAAATGATCAAATTTCCATTTGACGTGTTTTGTTGTAAATCCTTTACAGACAACTTTGTCAAATGATGAACCAGTGTCATGTGAGTCTATCATTTATTGACAAGTGCTGAAAAAAAGGAACCAGGATCTTCTGCTTTTCCGTTCGAGCCGATACAGATAATATCCATCACCATCACTCTCGGTGCAGATGTTCTCAGCGTTAGATAAGAAAAGTCAAAGTCACTCTTGTGGACGGCTTTTTTCTCGCTCAAGCTCCGTTTCTTCAGAACTGATTTCACAATGCTGAGAAACAACTGTCCAGTCATCTCTCTGCAGCAGCGGTCAGCGGTTAATAAAGGTTCACACTGGGGGTGGAGGGTGTGGTGGGTGGATGGAGGTCTAAACTAAAGTACATGTATGTAGTTTAAATGGTCATTCCCTGAGATAATTTTAAGTTTCAGTCAGCAACAAGATAAATTCAAGTCATCAATAAAAAATACAGTCATGGAAAAAAATGATCAGACCACCCTTGTTTTCTTCAATTTCTTGTTGATTTTAATGCCTGGTACAACTAAAGGTACATTTGTTTGGAGAAATATAATGATAAAAATAGCTCATAAGAGTTTAATTTAAGAGCTGATATCTAGCCACATTCCATGATTTTCTTGATAATAACCAAAATCATGATAAAAAAACAAACAGACATTGGAAATGGCTAGATATCAGCATTTTAATTCAACCCTTATGAGCTATTTTTGTTGTTATCATTATATTTGTCCAAACAAATGTACCTTTAGTTGTACCGGGCATTAAAATCAACAAGAAATTGAAGAAAAACAGTGGTCTAATATTTTTTTTCCAAGACTGTATATACATCCTTCAATTTGCAAATCCTGTTGTTAACCTCTGCATAATAATACAAAATAATACATTTCTTTGGTGGTAACACTTAATATTTCCACTTTCCATGTTGCACTGTAGAGCAACAATGCTCTAACAAGTAGGTCCCTATACATCCACATGTGCAGCCAGTGGTGCTAAAAGGTGGGAATGTGCCAGTGAGAGTGGAGAATACAGTACAATATGTATATAATACATGTTTCAATACATTAAAAAGTCATTGAAAATATAATATCAGGTAGTAAATAGATCCGATGTGTTCATCACACAATTCCCATCGTACATTTTGACATTTTTGCTTTCTGCGTCCTGTAATATCAACAAAAATTATTTTGCGTGCCGCACACTTACATCTTCATTCTTAAAGTCAGAATATAAAACTGAAAGAAGCAACTTTGAGGTTCACCAGAAATGACTTGCAGAAAGTCACACTTCAACAGATGTTTTAGGAGGCACGCCACAGATAAGAACACTGCACTTTGTTGACAAGCAACACACTGTTGTCTTTCCTGCCTCCTTTTCTCACTGCTGATTGCACGAAGTGAAAGTCAGTATCTCTGAATCCATAACGAATAAGAGAAACAGGTGTAATTACATGTGCAATATGTGAATAATTCACACCGAGTACTCAGCAAAAAACAACAACAAATCAGTTCTGCTGAAACTAAACTGAGTTCTGCTAAGTTTAAGAGCAGACAGAATATTTCAGGAACAGCAGAGATGCTGCATAGATTAAGTCTTCATGTGAAAACCCTGCCTTTTTCTTTCCACCCGACAGTGTGATTGACACCCCATGCATAAACAGACAGAGCGATGTTTATTGTGTAAAAATACACCCAAGAGACAGACCACAGACAGTCAGTCAGCTAAAAGAGACTGACACTTGTAACAGAGCAGAAATATGACAGAAATAGGGTTCAGGGAGGGAAATAGGTGCATATCTACAGTTGAAAGCAGCGAAAAAGCTATGAAAAGTGCTTAAAAACACCCAACACAGAAGAGAAACAAATGCATCGACACACACATGACCTGCAGGCTGATTTACCCTGCTGAACTCTGACCTTTCAAACGGTCGCCTCACCCCCACAGACATGCACAGAGACACAATGACCAGGAAGCACCAAGCAGGTTTCTTCACATCCCCGCACCAACGTCCCCCCGATGAGATTCTCAGAATTTGGAGGGTGAAATTTACGGCCAGAAGCGGCCTGGTTGCAAACAAGGGGAGCTGCTGATCACAGTGATGGATGAGGGAGGTGATTTGTGGAGTGTTTACAGCATAAATCCAAACATCTGTTTAGTTTAACATGAGTTTCTTTTCAGTGTTTCTTCTGGGAGTTTTTTAGCCAGACTTTCTAGTTTTGTTTCCTAGAAATTGTGCCCATTCTGAGCCTGGGAACTATATGATCATACAGCAAGTTAAATCAGAATAAACATTGTACATTGTACCAATGTACAGTAATGCAAATATAAGCTCCTCTACTGCTGCAGGAAAAAAAGATTTGAAGTGAGAACAGGCGAGAAAAACAAGGCTTTTGTGGACCTCCTGTGTGAAAGAAGAACTGTCTTGCGGGCAGAAGCGTCCAGTAAATCATTCATTGTGTTCACACTCTGTCCCTATCTGGTGGCTGCAGTTGGGGCCAGCTGAGAGCTCGGTGAATTTCGGACAGGGCTGCGTGCAGTTGAACCTCAGGAAAAGGAGTAAAATCAGATTGTAGCTGGAGGGGAAAAGGGACGGAGATAGTTTGAAAGAGAGAGGGAGGGAGTGGGTTGTTACGCTGCGGTTAGAGTCTGGAGCCAAAGGAACCTGTGAGGGGATGAGATAGCATGATGTGGTTTTCATTGAGAGTGGAGGTGCGGAGGTGAACGCTCACACTGAGTGCCTGGGACTAAACAGAGACATGAACCAGTGAAAGTCAGTTTAGCCACAATAAGCTATCATGGCATGAATCCATTGCACGTACTATAAAGCAGAGTAAAATCTACTTTTTGTGATTATTAACGAGAAAAAAAGTCACCAGTTTAGATTCTTCTCTAAAGTCTGAATTCCTGGAAGTAAAAGAAACTGCAGAAAAGTCAGCTGAGTTACTTTAATACTTTCTATTTTCATCCACAAGAACAAAATGTATTTTAGTTCCATTTGTCAGCAGTCTGACTAAAAGTGAAACGCTATGAGGAAGAAATAACACAAAGCTGAAAAGCTGATTTCATGAGGATTAAAATGCACCTTTTCTGAATTAAATACACCCAGCCATTCTACTGATACAGGCCATAAGTATGTATGGTGACTTCAGCCCACACAAAACGCAGCTTAACGTTCATTTAAATGAATGCTGCGGTGCGTTTAACACCCTGTTGTGCTACACAATCACATCATCAAAATTCATCAAAACATATGTTTGATAAGCCCAGGACAATTCATTTTTCACTAGGTCACAAGTCACTAAGCTGGTTAATAAATGCATACATGCAATGTCTCAACAGTTTGCAGAGTATTGAAGTACACACACACTTGCTGGTGTCTGGGTAACACCTCTGACACACATATCAAATCAGAAAAAGCGGGTTTCACACTGTTTCCAGTTCAACGCAAAAACTGCAGCAATAATTTGCATACTATTTTGAGATTCACATAGCTCAGCATACAGTGCGTGAGACGGGGCCCTGTTCATTCCTATGAATGAACAGTAGGCGCTCAGTAGGCGCTTCAAGCCAAAAATATTCAACTTCTTTCTGAAATTACCTTGATCTTGTCCCACTGTGGAGCCCATGCACACCAGACTTCCACTGGCCGAGCTGGCTCACTTTTGGTTTAGCCCTCAGCTTACTTGAACTAAATAAAACCTTCTGAAAATGCAGCTCTTCTAGACTTTCCAAATTTTAATGGGACCAAATGGATCAAATTCATTTCACAGGGGTTCATGGTGCTCAAAGACATGTATCCACTGGTTTTAAAAATGCCCAGTGTTCCCAATGTATGACTATGGGAAAAGTCTTTTTGGGTCCCAGGGCATCACATGACAGATC
Source organism: Centropristis striata (assembly GCF_030273125.1). Taxonomy (NCBI): domain Eukaryota; kingdom Metazoa; phylum Chordata; class Actinopteri; order Perciformes; family Serranidae; genus Centropristis; species Centropristis striata. The sequence goes on along the minus strand of NC_081527.1, from coordinate 11,663,734 downwards.
CAGAGGTTGTAATTCCACGGTTCGGCCACTTTTACCCCTTTTCAACCAAGGCAGTTCAAACAACAACAACAACAAGAATAGAGAAGACAACATTGATATTATACAGTACAGTAATATGTCCCCAGATTTATCAGAAGTTAGTTTCCAACCAAAAAATAAATTTAAGAAAAAGGAAAAGAAAACAAGGAAATACAAGACCAGAATAGGATAATACACCACGGCAGGATATTTGGCTCATCACAATACATTCACATTACCATAGGCAAAAAAAATGATCCCATGACTTTTTAAAGTTCTCATTTTCATTATTAACTGTGGCTAACATGTGCTCTTAACCCACTGAAGCCTGGAAAGCGGATACGTCGTTTTGTAGTATAGGCTCTCAAATACCTTTTTGAATTTCATTTCTATCTGCTACAGAGGCTGAAAAATCTATTATTTAGTAGAAGAGTTGACACTTTTTTTTCCAGAATTTTTCCAGAATTTCCAGAAAATTAGAGGCTTATTTTAAAATCGCCCAGCGTTTTTTCAGGCCTCAATGGGTTAAGACAGTATCTCTGACATAACATCCAGCCACATGGCCTAAGAATCAATCGGGCGGCTGTTATCACCAAAGTCTTTATTACCGCAAGGTCACATTTTAAACCATCAGCAACTTTGTGTGGTCCGCTAACAGCCGGTGCCTAATCTTGAACCAGTTCCTTGCTTTTCAACTGCCAAAGAACCAGCTCTCGGCCAGGAAAAGCCTTTGCTGGTCTCGTACCACCAACAACTTAAGTCAGGGGCTGGGGGCGGGATTATCGTCACCAACAAGACCAACTAAAACATGTATCATTATTGTATTTGTTTAACTGCAATGTGATTGATGCGAGCAAGTGTTAGCGGGCAAGTGTTAGCGGGCAAGTGTTAGCGGGCTAGCGTTAGCTTACAACAAAGTCTAACACCAACATGTTCAGTGTTAATAAGAACGTAATCGCCTTCCATAGCATTCAAGACGAGCAGAACAAATGTGTTGTACATGTCCTGTTTGGATGCCAATGTAGACTTAGACTTAGACAGACTTTATTGTCATTCATTTATAAATAAAAATATGCACATTGAACGAAATTCCGTTGCATTGGCAAACAGTGATGTAGGCTTGCTAAGCTAGGAGCAACATTTGTAAAGAGGTGATGAATACCACAAATGTTGTTATTACAGCTGCAGAGAGCGGAGACGTTTCCAGACGTATACAGTGACGTAACGACGAGGCTCTAGAGCCTGTGGAAAAGCAAACAGGTTCTGAGATGGATCGGGTATACAGGTGCATGGAAAAGTCCATTTCCAGTAGTTCAAGTCAAATAGCCACAACCAAGTATTGAGTCATATAGATGGACATACTTTTCATAGGCCAGCATTTCCATATCAAACATACTTGGTCTTTTGTAATATACTTTTTTTTTTGAGACGCTGAATTTTAGGTCTTAATTAAATATAAGCCATAATCATTATAATTAGAAGAAATTAAATAAGTTGAGACATGAAATGTTTCATTTTGTGTGTAATGGATCTATATAATGTGTTATTTCCACTCTTTGAATTGAATTACCGACATAAAAAACTTTTTCTCTGATATTCTAATTTATTGAGATGCACCTGTATGTCTTATTGGCTTCAAAGCTCGGTGCTCTTCCCAGCAAGGCTTGACCCTGGCTCTCAATGCGTGGGTTATCTACGAATCAGAGTGCATTCCTGTTCAAAGGTATAACTACAAACAGTGAATGAGAACAGCCTGCATGCGGCCACAGTGGTCACTTTTTTAACAAATGTTACACAGTGTTGCTTTAACCTGAGTTGCACTGAGTCAGATTCAGGACATTCTGACACGCTGCAGTGCACTCTGCTCCTCTAGTCAACATTCACATACATGTGGTATGAGAGCAATCAGCCTCAGACATATTTAAAACTGCGAGGAGTCCCCACAGTGTCTCTCTTTCCTCATGAGGGCAGAAAGGGCCCGAGGTTGAGCTCGAGAAAATAACCTCATGGCTCACCAGCACAAGTCTTTATTTAACCCCACGGCTGTGATCCGCACCTTTGACAAAGGTAGACAAGTGCTGCTGCGAAAAGCAAAGCAAAAGTGCAAGAAACCCCCCTCCTCCCCCCTCTTCCTCCTCCTCCTGTCCCCTGGCTGTGATCGCTGCGATTGGGCTTCTATTTCAATCACATACTTGCTGTAAGAGTAAAAGAGCGAGAATCAAGGCCTGTGGGGGGAGAGGTGGTGGGGTGAGGGGGAGTTACAGAGAGACAAGAGTCTGTGGCAACACTGATAGCGTCTTCTCGACTCTGCCTTTGGTTTCCTGTTCTGAGTGTGTAACTCTGAACGTTGTCACATCCACATGGTCCTTCTCTGCGTCTCTCTCATTTTTTTCTGATGAGAATAATCAGAATGCGGTCAATGTCAATCAGCAGCTGTAATTTTTTTATTAAATATATTTTTTTAAACTGAAACCATTTATCTAAATACGTGGTTTAATATCTTAAAAGGAAATGCTATTGAGCAATAATGATGATCTCGGATAAATGCTGCACTTGTTATCTGTCCGTGTAGGTTGATAAGTCTGAAAGTCAGTTCATTTTACAAAACACAAGCTGAAAATTGAAGTCTGATATTTTGTCTTTGCTCTTACTGAGGGAGAAACCATTGCTGTTTGCTCATTGGTGGGAGGAGAGGTGAGAATTAGAGCTTAAACACAAATTTATGACCTTAATTGCACTTTTTGGCCCATTTATGTGAGTGAAATATTTCAAAATTAAGCTTTCTAAAAAAAAAGGAAACTTCTGGTATGATAAGAATTATAATAAAACATGGTCCACAGTCAACTAAATGATTAGTTAAAATGACAGAAAAATTATCTCTAGCTATTTTGATTATCAATTATATTTAGAAATAGCAAATAAAAATGCTGTTTTCAGCCTCTGAGATAGAGATTTCTGCTTGTCTCTGTTTTATATCATATTAAACTGAATATATTTCAGTTTGGACCGACAGAACAAGATATTTAAAGACACTTTGTATTTTCAGTTACTGAGATGGATAATTTTCACTAGTTTCTGACAATGTCATGACTAAACTATTAGTTAACCAATCAAGAAAATAATCGGCAGACTAATCTATGATGAAAATAATCTCTAGTTGCAGCTCTGGTCCAAAATGAAAGGAAAGAGTCATTTTTAACCCCTCTAGTGTAATAGTGAAAGAAAAAGCTACTTAAGTGATTTATTTTTGTACAATGCAAATGTCCAGAGATTATGGCACCTGTGGACTCATATCTCAAAACATGAATCAGTGTTTTTGTTTGACTGTCATGGCTGACTAACATTAAAATTAATTTCTGAGGGAGGGAGGGAGGAGAGGAAGGAGAGAGTGTGAGAGAGTATGTATGTGTGAGGAGCAGAGAGGTTTTGTGGTGTCTCTCTGGTGCAGCTTGTGACTGATATTTAGACACTGTGGAGGACAGTGTGTGTCCTCAGAGCTGGGACGTGCAGTGTGTGAGTATGGGGACATGTGTTACAGCTTTATGGCTCGGCTATCTGCGCTCTGCTTGCAGGTCTCTAACTTGTTGCAGCTGCATCAAACAAACTCGGTTCCCACATCGGACAAAAAAAAATCGATACCGCTTTGCTTTGACCTTGAACACAGCCCAAATCTTCGCTATGATTTGAGCCTGACTGATTTTCTACAACTTTTCTAAAACTTTTTGTGTTGTGCTGGTTAAATGTAACTTATTTTTAATATTCAAATTGGCATGTGTGTATCCTATCCTGCATTTCTTTCAGTGGACAACCTAATTGGGTCGCGAGGGGGGTTTTAATGATGTAAAACAATAAGGCTGGAGTCAGTGCGGGTAAGCTGAAGCAGTGTAACTGTAAAGGGATACTGCGGCTCCCCACCAGCAGGCTGTTGTGCGGAGCGGCTGTGCGCGTCTCATTAACAGGATCACTTTACAACCAGTCAAACAAATAGGTCATTATCCATCACAGCCTGCCCTGCCTGCAAACACACACATTTAGTATATAATCACAAATTATATCGTTACTGGTCTTTGAAACATTTGGCTTGATGAGACTCAAAATTATCTTTTATGTATTTATTTAAAGATATTTTCAATTAATTTAGAGAGCTGGTGCTTTTATTTTGAAATTCCAAGCATTACTCGCAAACGCACAAATCCAATCTCAGTTTTGATTTAATTTCTTGTGATGTTTAAACAGCTTTTCCAACTGCAAAACGGTACGAAACAGTAAAGCTTATCTGCATTAAAAAAATAGAATTTCTAAAATGATCTCAGCTTTCTTTATTTTAAAAACAGCCTACATCGTGATAATATAATCATTTAATTAATATCACACAATCAATTTAGGCCATAAGTGTTTAGACTAAGCCAAGATAAGCCTGTAATAAACTTTATGAAACATCCCTGTAAACTTCCTCTTGTGTGATTCAGTCTCCGTCACGTTAACAGCTATACGGACATATAATACGTCCTCTCCAGTCCCATATCTACCGGGATCCTTTGGGGGGAACGGTGGTCCCGCTTTTGGCCACCTGCCCCGCGACACCTGGTAAACGATACGGCCTCTGTGCGCATGCGTAATAGCCTGCCAAAAATCCCAACGCAGTCTCGCCTGTCAACCAATAGTGTTCCAATCTGTCCAGAGATAAAGTCAGAGCAGCTGGAGAGGAGTGAAGTGAAGTGAAGTGAAGTGAAGTGGAGGATTTCAGACCTGAGCAGCACCGAAACACCAACTGAAGGACAGTTAAAACACAAAAACATGCCGAGGTCTTTCCTGGTGAAGAGTAAACGGGCCCACAGCTACCACCAGCCCCGCTACCTGGAAGATGACTACAGCAGACTGGACACTATTCTGGCACACGTGTGCGCAGGTATGTTCGTTTGTGCGTAATTACGCACGAAAATGGTTGAATAACGCCTGTAAGAGACATTATTTTCTTCATTCAATTAGAATAAATTTCCTCTATCTACAACTAGGCACAATTTGCACAGTCTCTCAGTTCCTCTGCTCTCCTCTGCTTGCATTAGAGACCAAATCTCAGGCGGAGTTCAGTTTGGAGCCGCAGCAGGATGTGAGCGCCGGCGCTGACAGACTGTCCCCCGGGTCCAGGCTGCTGTCCCCGGGGTCGCTGTCCTCCAGCTCCCCGCTGAGCTGCGGAGGCAGCGTGTGTGACAGATCCTCCGACTGTGATTTCTGGCGTCCCCCGTCTCCCTCCTCCTCACCAGGTCTGTTTTCATCCAGACTTCACTTGTGTTTAGAAGAGTATAAAAAGTTACAGCAAAATGTGTTGATGTCAGGCCTATTTGAACTGTGAAGGTGAGCTTTAAACTTTATGGCTGCTCCCATAAATCCATATCAGCATTATGAGTGGGTAATATCGTTTGAACATTTTCAGCACTGTTGCCACTTATATCCTGAAGTTTAGAGCCAAAATAGTGGCATCCAGGAGTATGCGTTACTGTTCATTGATAAGTCTACTGTTTTATCTGCATTTAATAATCGATTTCATTACAATAATGTTTTCAAATATTTTGTGTCATCAGTCATCTTCTTGCATACAACATTCTATATGATAAATGTAAAATGTAAAACGTTTCCAGTAGAGCACCGTGCATTTTCCAAATGATCAAACTTTGAAACAACATGAGCTGCACTCGTCACTGAGAATATTCACTCACATTAAATCAAAATTACCTTTCAGATTCAGAGAACTGCTCCACTCCTGCAGCGGAGGACTCCCACCACTTCAACATCCCGCTCTTCCCTTACTCCTGGACGGCGTACTCCGGCTCCGAGCTGAGGCATCTGGTTCAGGGGCCGTATCACCGCCACACGCAGGGTCACAGGGAGCCTCACTCACCCGTCAGCTTGTACGGTGCAGAGGACAGCGGCACCGAGCCGCTTTACGCACAGCGGGGCCCGGTGACTGGGTGCTACCAGGACTTTTCTTCAACGGGCCACCAAATCTGCAGGATGCGGGATGGAGACGAGTTGTATGTGGATGTAAAGCAGAAGCCCCGCGGGGCGGAGATCAAGTCTGAGAATGATTTTATTTGCTCTAAAATGGAGTCAAGTGGATCCTATAAGTGCATTAAATGTTGCAAGGTACGTTTACTAAAGCGTTACGTTACAGAAAGCACAATAGTTGTGAATAATGTTTCTTATGAATATTGTTAGAGTTTGGTGATGTTTTATTATTGATCAGAGTATGACTCTTTATATTTTGATGATGAAGTATAATGTAAATTCATTTGTTTTAGTTTAATGTGGAAGTAAAAATGTCATCCGTCTATTTTTCCCAAAGGTGTTCTCCACGCCTCACGGGTTGGAGGTTCACGTGCGCCGGTCGCATAGCGGGACGCGGCCGTTTGAGTGCGGGATCTGCGGGAAAACTTTCGGACACGCAGTGAGCCTGGATCAGCACAGAGCGGTGCACTCGCAGGTAGGCCTCGAACTGAGACTACACTGTTGCACAAGTTTATATATCCTTAAAGGCCCACATCCTGGACGGAAAGGCCAAAGCAGCCTGAGCCTTGCTGTATTTCTGCAATTAGATCTACTGTTTTGAGGCCTTCCACACTGATGTTTTACACGTTTTACAGGAGAGGAGTTTCAGCTGTAAAATCTGCGGCAAAAGCTTCAAGCGCTCCTCTACGCTGTCCACGCACCTGCTCATCCACTCGGACACGCGGCCTTATCCGTGCCAGTACTGCGGGAAGAGGTTCCACCAAAAGTCAGATATGAAAAAGCACACTTTCATCCACACAGGTGAGACACTGCACAAATAAAAAGCCCCCAAAACAAACCACTGTTTAACGTTTCACCGTGCGTAATGCGTAAAAATGGCGCAAGGCTGACGTTTATCTCGTTGCTGCTGCAGGTGAGAAGCCGCACAAGTGTCAGGTGTGCGGTAAGGCCTTCAGTCAGAGCTCCAACCTCATCACGCACAGCAGGAAACACACGGGATTCAAACCTTTCGGCTGCGACCTCTGCGGGAAAGGTTTCCAGAGGAAGGTGGACCTGAGGAGACACAAGGAGACGCAGCACGGACTCAAATAGAGCATGAAATCCTGCACTTTTAATGTATTCTGACTATTCATACGGTCGCGTTTTATTTTATTCTATTGTTTGTTGCATTGCCTTATTTTTTTTCCTATTGTTGAATGTAGTTAATTATTTAGCCTGAGATATTCTGGTTGAATTTATGGGAATAAACGTTTATTTATCGAGTATGTTTTTATTATTATTATTGTTGTGAAAAAAAATATATTATTATTAATGTGAGAAGAAAATGTAGGCTGTAAATAGTGAATCAATGTGGCTGAATATTTTAAAAATAATTTCTCAAATTAATTATCACTTTTATCATTTTTTTTTATCACTTTTTATCGAATTCTGAAAAATGCTGCTTTTTCAGTTGCGTCTATTCAAGGATTAAACATTAACTTTTGGAGCTCAGTTGTCCGTTTTTTTCAGTTAGAAATTAACAAGCCTTTACTTCAGTCCTTCTACATTTAACTGGGATCATTTCTAAATTATGACATTTATCATAACTGTGATTTAAAAAAATATTTTAATGTACAGTAACACTATTTTCCCCCTAAATAATCCTTCATCTGAGTCCACTGATTGCAGGTATACGTTGTATAAAAAGAGAAGCTGTGTTAAACCATGCAGGCCATCAATCACGTCTCCAATCTGCATGACAGGAGGTCAAACTTCTATCTCAACTATTCAATAGAAAAACGTTTTGTAGCATGCGCCACCTGGTCAAAACCAAATATTTCCAGACAAACACATTGTTAACATACCCATATAACAAATGTCATTATGGTGCCATAAAGCTCCATGTGAAGGAAGTCTGGAGGAATAGCGTCACTTTTATGACAGCAGAAATGAGCAGTGTGTCCACATGGCGTTTTCACTGGGAAGAGCTGGGTGTGATTTATTTGGCCCTGCAGAGGTTCAACACCCCACTGCTCTAAAACTTCAAGGATCTGATTTGCACATATCTCACCACAGAGTTGTGTACACACTGCAGTAATGCAGCGAAACAGCCGGCAGGCCAGCGGGAGAGGAAGTGTCCAGATCCTTAAGTAAAAGTTTGTAATTGCAGTCAGAAAAAAACTGTCAATGCAACTGCAGTGGCATGCAAAGTGTTCCATGTGGCTTTTATACTATTATATTATTACTCATGCATTCATATTAAAGCTTTTAGGAAGGATTTTGTTGCTGCAGTTGCAGTTTTTTTAACTAATTTTGTATTGAACTGGAACTAATAATAATTTTTATTGTGAATGGCTGATCATTATAATGCCGTCACACTTACCCAGAGCCCAAAGAGACACCTTCACAAAGTTTGTTTTGTCCAAACCTCAACATTATTACCAATGAATTAAAATGATTTAAAGGAAAAAAGCAGCAAATCCTAACATTTGACAACCTGGATCCATGAAGTGTTTCGCTGTCAAATTGTAGTGGAGCAAAAAGTACACGATGTCCCTCTGGATTGTAGTGGAGTAGAAGCAGAAAGTAGCACAAGAAGAAAATACTCAAGTTAAGTACTTAATGTTAATGTAAGTTGTAAGTTAATGTACTTTGTTACACTTGACTCATGCATCAAGGAGTAAATATAAAAAGGACATGAGATTTCGTTTCAAAAGTTATTATAACCAATTTTATTTTGGAAAACAAACATTATAGAAAATGTGGGATACCCACACAGTTATTTAATCCAGTCAGTGATCCTGAGTGTGTATGTATAATTCATATGTCCACGTCTGTGTGTGTGTGTGTGTGTGTGTGTCAGTGTGCCGGGCTTTTAAACAGCCGCACTAAGTTCAGAAGGTCCTGCTCCTGCAGACCGAGCTCCTCCATCAGCGTGTTCAGATACTCCACTGATGCTGCCGTCTCCAAGGCGTCTCGCACCACCGGAGACACTGCAGACAACCTGAAACACAAAATGAAAAACAATTATACACACGCATAGATAGTAGGCACCAAAAGAAAATTTAGTCTTTAAAGGAAACAGGTTAGTGATGATTAATTGTGACATCGAGTTCAAACTAAACACTTCGCACGTTTTCTTTAAAATACCAATATATATCGTATATCGCCATTCGCCCTAAAAATATTGTTGGTCCATATCGTCCAGCCCTAATCAGGATATCTCAGATTCATGTTTAATCAAAGGCATCTCAATACAGTAGCACATACAGAATCCAGATCAAACCCAAAACCGGATTATGTGATCTAATTCAATCTGAGAATCCATTTTTCTTTTGAATAACCCATTTGCAAGATTTGACCCATTCCCAAATCCCATAGCGTGAAATCCAATCAGATTCTTTCTGAACTGAACCCAGGATATAATATTTACATGTGCACTCAAAACCAGGATACTTATGGAAATGCAAACACACTCCATGATGACTCGAACCATCAGGTAATGTGACATGTCATAACCTGATCTAAATCCATATAAATGGTGGATTTTTTTAAGAAGGTGCACTGTCAACAATTGTCTTGTAAATTAACAGTAAAATACTGGCAGCAGGGTTGCCAGCATTCTACTGTTAATTTTACAGTTCATCTACTGTTATTTACTTTACAGTATGTTACTGTGATAAAACCACATACTGAATTAGAGTAAAATCCTGCATTTCATTGATTTTTACAGTAGACTAAAACACAGTATAGTGCTGAAGCTAGTTGCAATATTGTTGCAGTATACAATGCAGTCATTTTTTATAAATAGAGCATATTACTGTCTGAAAGCCAATTACTATGAATTAAGCGCTGTCTTCACTGCAACCTCAGCAATTTTAATATTCCATATACTGAATGAGTTAGTAAAGTAAAATACAGCCATTAAAAATGTGGACAAGAAGAGACATAGAAAATATCATATATATATATCATATATTCATTCATCATATATTTTATGGGAAACGGCAAGCTACCAACAAATATTGCCCAGAATGCATTGTTTTCTACAGTATAATACCTTTTTAATAGAAAACAGTATGTTACTGTCACAATTTGGCTGTTTTCTTACAGCAATCTGTTACAGTGTGTGTCATGATCTATTAAATCAGAAAAGACCAACTACATACAGAGAGTTTACCCTCAGCTCTAAATCCACTCTTTGCAACCTTCCACCTGATCCCCGTCACCCCTCTCCTCCCCCTCTACCTGTCCCGTCTACCTGTGTGGAGGTGCACTGCTGGTTAATCTCCGGCTCACCCCAGGGTCTAGTGTTGCAGGGGGGGCATCCATTATTCAGCTAGCGTGAACAATAGAGGCCAGACTAGCTCCACAGCTGCCATGCAGCAGATAGATAAGACAGCACACCAAATTATTCATGATGGAGGAATGGAAGGACGGAGAAGCTCGAAGTTAAAACGGGAACAAATGAAATCATAGAGTGCCAGTGGGACACGAGACAAAGAGAATAAATGTTTGTGGAAGGGCTGATTATCAGAGACGGAGTGGTGATGAGGAATCATCACGTGGACTCACTGTCATGCAACTTACTTATTATGTGGTTCATCACTGAGATAAAATCAGTTGTTTTAAATCAACATCACAAGACACCTACAATCAGGTCGAAGCCGCAGTGCACAGATAACAAATCTTGCCTTTTTTTTTTTTTACTTCACATACCTCTGATCAAAAAACAGTGTTCTGATCACATCCCCAAAGATTACTGAGCTTTTGTTGAGGATAATTATTTAAAATGTATTTAATAAAACCCAAACTAATCTACTCTTCACATCATCATTTAGCATGATCCCACTTCCCAACATCACCAAACTCCTTCTTGATTGAGAGACCCAGAGCAGCAGAAAATTACATGTTGAGTCTGCAGTCACAAGGCTCTCCTGCTTTAAGAGTTATAGATTTGTGTCACAACACTTACTGTATTCTTTTGTTCACCTCGAGAGAGCTCACAATGTAAGTTATGATACTGATGCAAACCGACCTGGGGGCCACTGAAGGAGTCGTAAATCAGATTCAGCCGGGCATCAGGTGAAAGTTTTCCCAGCCGGGCCAATTTAAAGTGCTCATTTTGCTTGGATGTATACAGAGGAACTGTGTGTGTGTGTGTGTGTGTGTGTGTGTGTGTGTTTAACTTGAATGTGTACTGGGCTGCCTGTGTGTGCTTTCTGTCCTGGATCACGGATCTAGAGAGGGGCAATCAGGTGGAGATAAGGCCATGAGGCGTCTTTGTGTACTTAGGCGGGAGCAGCACGGAACTGTCCATGAACTGCCAGCAACACACACACGCACATGCACACACACATGCATGCATGCACACAGACCATATGGCATGTGCTGGTAACAATGCCACACCATATAGCGTCTTGTCAAAGCACCATGAAGCTTTTGAAGCTGAAAGTTTGGACAGTTTGCTTGTTTGGATGAAGAACAAAAGTTGTTGCTTTGATTTGAGCATCAACCTCTTCATGCAACAGCAAGTTACAGTCAGCTGTCACTAATATAATGTCAGCTTTAGTCTTAATATAGCTATATACATATGGATTTTTTCCACCTGATAAATAATAAACTGAATATATATTTGGCAGCTGTTTATTCAGCTTTATTTATATCAATTCAAGTGTAGCTTGGTCTTTATACGCTACATGTATGAACCAGAGATGTGCTCATAACTTCCTTAGAAAGTGATTCAGCCTGAAAATTGCATAAAACAATGACTAATCAATGTCGTATGTTGTGTATGAGTCCAGTGAAAAATTTCCAGTGAGAAATTTGCTGTCTTAGAAACTATTTTTACAGAGAACTGATAGAGAGCTTCGTCACATGGTGCAACGATAATCACCTGAGCTTTTAGTGGATGAACAGAAGAACAGGAGAGAACACAAAGACAGTAGACAAGTCTTGAAATATGGATGTTGCTGCAAAGAAGTTTGCATTCTAAAACCGGGCTGTTTCACACACATCTTCAACCCAGCAGCACAGAGGATCTCCACAGTCACCACAGTTTCCAAAGTCTGGCCAAAAGTGAAATATGGTCACATTCTGCCCTTCTGTTCCTGAGTTATGGTGCTGAAAAATGGCCAGAAAAGTGTTTTTGCAGAATGTTTTGATTTCACATTAAAGATGGCCTTTGACCTTTTGAATATAAAATGTCATCACTTCATCATATAAGATAAAGAATGTGTAATATAATTTGTCATGATTTTTGTATTTTACACCATCCATGTATTTATTAATACTGACCCTTTCACATTCTTCCTTTCTTATGCTGCTAAGTGAGTCATTGATTATCTTAATTTCGTTGTGTAGTGATATCAGGTGGCAACCTCCGGCTGCAAAAACATTTCTGTCCATTCATTTCAATGCAAAATGAGAAAACTTCTCACTTGATTTATTACGTCAGAAATTTTTTTTTAGGACAACACTTCTTCAAGACAACTTCATGTTAATAGTTCAAAAAATGGCCCAATTTAGAAGAAAATAGAAGATAAAGAATCGTATGAATTGGGGCGTGGCTAACTTTGATTGACAGGTCACTAACAAGGCGAGCCGTCATAAGGAGAGAAGCAGAACACGGCAACGTGTCAATAAATTAGTTATATAGATGTAAAAAAGGACGTTTACCGGGTTGGTATCATAACTTTGCCCCTTTCACTGTATTTTCACTTAATGACAGTTTATTTGAAAGTTTTGTTCAGTAAAAATGTCTTGTTCAGCGTTTGGTTGGACTAACAAGGAGTCGCTGTGTAACGCTGAACTTGATGCTTCCAACGGGCGACGTCACGGTGACTACGTCCATTATTTATATACAGTCTATGAGTGATATACAATGACAAATAAACAAAACTAATCAAATCTAAATTTACTTGAGTTTAGTTTACTCTTAATAAGCTACAACTGAATATAAAAACTCACTTCATTCATAACTCGCACACAAACAGTTGCACACACCAGGTAGTGACTAACAGTGGTGTCAAGCTTGCTTTCCTGGGAACAATGGCCCTTGATTTCCTTGGAATATTTTCTGAGGAGCAGACTGTCCAGCTGTCACTGTGCATTCTCTTAACACTGCAGTAACACATTCACACACAGACACACTGTTTACTTACAGATGGAGGAGCACGACGGCTATCAGGGTCCACTCTGGAGCTTTGTGGATGATGTTTGTGTTGGTGAAGCTGTAAAAAAAAAAAAATCATGTCAGGGCATGTCTGTGTGTTGCACAAAACATGTGAACATACACATAATTCTACATATAACCCACTTTCTATAGGCAGGTGTCAGAAACCACCTGATTCTGATGATAAGTGAACTAAGAAAACAAAAAGTGCACAAGGCCGGACCGACCAACACAAACACTGGCTGCAATAGTGCAGTGATGTATGTGTGTGTGACAGCGCTGCTGCGTATTTTCTGTGGTTGAAGCCTCATGTGAGCGGGGCTTCTGACAGCAGAATTCCTGGAAGCAGGACTCTAGAGGTGTTACTCACCACACAGTGATTTAATAGCACTCCTGTTAAAAAAACATCGTCACCAGCCAATGGGAACAGAGAACGCTTCTATGGCAGGAAATGTTCAATTCTGGTAGAAGATTGTTTAATAACCGCTATACTGACTACTACTGGGAAAAGAAAATAATTATTACAAGCTGAACTTCTGCTTCAATTTCAGGGTTCTGCTATTTTACATGCCGGTTCACTTATTCAAATTTAATGGAGCCATTGTTGTTCGTGGTCAGGTTATTTTGTAATCGTCATTGGACAGAAACTCTATAGCTTTTCAGTAGAGGTGGGGGGAAAAAATCGATACAGCATATTGCTATGTTTTGTGCGGCAATATTATATCAATTCATGGCTGCCAAGGATTGATATTTAGAGACGGCGGGCAGTTTTTTTTCTGAAGGCCGTAGAGGGCTCACTTTTAGGAACATACTGGGAATACTGGTATCATATGAAACTGGAAGATCTAAGGATGCATCAGGATATCGTATCGGGAAGTTGTAAAAATAACGCTGCAAAGTTCTGCTTTTTTTAATGTTTCATTCAACATTTTAATTCAACTTTTCAGCATGTTGTAATTCATAAGTCTGAGATAAGGTTAAGTTCTGCACCTCCTCTTTGCTCTGTTTTCAGGCTTTAGAAAATCTAACCCATGACAGGAAACTATGGTCAATCACAGGCCCTTTGGCTGTTTTACAAATGCAGGTCACAGGCACAGGCACATCCACCCTTCAAATGGTGAAAGCTTTATTCAATGGCAATTCCTGAAGAAAAAGTTTCTTTTGCAGCATTGGAAACAACTGCCTCCACTGCAGAGCAACCCAAAAAGAGGAAGATGGGCTTCTTAAAAAAATAGAAGAAAAAAACCACCTACCAGAGAGTCTGACAATAAATGCAAAAATATATCTACAAATCATTTCAGAGAGGAAGAGAAAATGTTGGTCATATTTTAGCTCTCTGCTAACTGTATCCTGCAGCTCTTATGTAGCAAACTAGAGCATCGGACCAATATGTCATCTCAGAGGCTGACAAATCTGCAAAGAAAACGGGAATTCTCACAAACGTCTGGTGGCCGGGGCTTAGGACAGAGAGGGCAGAGCTGCAAGAGGAGGGCCGTATTTTCAAATTCTGCTTTTTTCCCCTCAGAAAACGACCAACCCAAGTATTAATATTATTATAAGTACCAGCTGTGCTTTATCTGCTGTGACGAGTCAAAATGTCTGCTGTGAAAAAGAGTCTATGGAGGGTTGATGAAACTCTGTTGTTGTCATGCTTCCTGTCTACCTGTAGGAGGCACCAGAGTCCTGCATCAAATCTTTCTACAATGTTGTGGAATTTAAAATAAAAGCCTTTTGTTAATCACAAGTTTAAAGATCTGATTCCTCTGAGAATATACGTTTTTGTTGTTGCTAGCAGAGTTTACAGATCATACTGGATAACAGATTTGTTTCCGCAGATAGATATACAGAACAGATATACTGTTTATAATAGGACATGGCAGAATCCCCAAATAACTCTTGAAAAAGCAAAACAAATCTAATATTGATGTGTACAAATTTGCAGGATTTCTCTACACACAGCAGACATGTTGCTGCAGTAAAGCAGCATACCATCATCCTGATTCATGCTCAATATTGGCTCTAGTATTGCACCTTTAAATGTGTCGATGAAACCATTATCAACTTGTTTTTGATTTTTCTACTCTTTACATTAAAATTTACAGATAGACAGCTACATTTTGTGTGACACATTTTAGGCCTCGTCAGTGTGCTGAAATGATCGGACCAAAAAAAAAACATGTGCGTGAAACTGTGGTGAAACTGTGTGACTTATGCAAACAGACTTGCAGAGGAGAGTGTGTACTTGCGTGTGCTGAACTGACCTGAATGTCCGGACCAGGTTGTTCAAATCAGTGGAGATGTCACTCATGGTGAGGCGCAGAGGACCCACAATGTTTCTGAGACTGCAACACAACGCAGAGAGAAAAAGATGAGGGATGAAAATAGACAAATGGACTATGGATTAAAAACCTCACACAACCCCACTTCAATAAATCCAAACTAATAATAATAAGACTGTATTATAGCATCTTTGTTATCCTACTGTGTCATGTTTAATTGCTGTCAACATGCTTCCCACTAGGACATGGAGCAGCCAGCCAGTGTGAAAAAATAGCTGGCTAGAATTTTCTTCGATAAAAGCCCAAATTTGTTGCCTCTCACACATTCTAATGCAACTATTCCATCATATAAACTGATCTTAATCATTGCATATTTTAAAGGAGAATAAAGGTTCTTGTATATTTTAATGAGGCATCTTATTTTGACAGTCTTCTTGTAAATTCTGTGGTCGATTCTGTTAATACATTGCGCTCTTATTTTGAAAGCTGCATGTGTTTAGCGACAGGAAGTTACTAAAAACAGTAATTCACAGTTTAGTGTGATTAAAACAATTTGAACTGTTAGCTAATATTAGCTCGCGGCTAACGAACGGCGTATGCAACGGTGCATTTGGGCCTCTGACAGCCCGGACAGGTTGATAGTATTTAGTTCAGCGCGCGCACACGCAGACGGTGAGACACGGAGCGATCATGTGGGGACGAGTGCGCGCGCGCGTGTGTGAATGCTCGCATGTCTCGGAAGAGGACGGAGAGGTGGGTCGACAGACACTCTGCTGAGCAGAACACAACGCTAAATAACTTTATTTTATCAATCATATAAAAATACTTTCAGTAGCTTGAAATGTGGCGTTAGCGCATGTAGTTCATGCCAGGCTCGAATCAAACCCACCGCTGATCATGGATCTCTCAATCAAAAGATGCTTTTTTTCTCAAAAGTCGCAGGTGTCAAAGCTGTGTTGACAGGAAAGAGGCAGACTAGAAAACCGCTAAACCAACTGGGGCAGTGCGGGCGGGGCATCAAGGCCACCGTGGCCTCAGGGCAGTTATGTTTTTTAAGGGCACGAGGCCAAATTGCTAGGGCACGAGGGCCATGGCTCGTGGGCCTCGTGAAATTCCTGCCCTGCATGTAGCTGTCCCGCACATGTTAATAGGCACACGCAATTAATGCAAACAGGTGAAAGAGACACACAACTTAAAGGACACACACCAGCTGGTGAGCCTCTCCACTGTGATTCGTTTCTGGATGAGGTGCTGTGCGTGAGAGTCGACAAGCGGCAGAGCTGGATCCTTCGTGCTCTGGTCCTGGACTGTCACCTGCTGGGGAACAAACAAGATGTGTGAGTGCTGGAAAGCAAACCTTGATGCTTTCACATTTATTTAAATACATGTTCTAAATACTCGCTCTACCCTCACTAACTGAATTACTGAAAAAAAATCCTGGCTCCAAACCAACCTTCTCAAACTCAACAGTGACAAATCATCATCATCAGTCCCAAAAGCGCTTTATAAGTGGAATGCATTATTATTGTTATTATTATTATTATTATATAGTGCCTCCATGTGGCCACTGATTCTTACAACAAGGCCCCTCTATTCAAGCCTCCTCTCTTCTCTTTTCCCTTCACTCACCTTGTTTCCAAGCTTGTTCCCCTCTGCCTCCTCAGGTAAAACCCAGGTCCCCTTATAAAACTCCTTGACTCTGAGCTCCAGCTGCTGGGTCTCCTGCCGCAGCGCCCCGTAGTCCGGCGCAGCGGCAGATGGTCTCTTCTGCGGCCCTGCCTCAACCCCGTCTGCACCCTCATCTGTCACCTCATCCTCCAGGTCGTCTTCGTCCAGCTCCTCCTCCACCTCTTTTTCCTCTTTAACATCGGCGAAAGGCGAGCCTAGTGAATGCTCGGCGCCATACAGGAACTTCAGGGTCTCATCGGTGCTCCACTCCTTTAACGTTCTTCTCAGGCACTCGAGGAGGTTCAGACGGATGTTGTCGGGTTTGGCTCCAGCAGTGTGGTTCTTGAGTAGATCTCGTAGCCCCGCGGCGCCTCTCCTGCTCATTCCCACCTGTGTGATGTTGAGGTCTGGCTGGCTGATTGAAGCCGTGTTGCTGCTGTGCTGATTCGTGTTGATCAGGGGTGAAGGAGGGAGCCGTTTGCTTTCTGTTGAGCTGTTTGAGTCTTTACACGGTGAAGAGCTGGCGAGAGTTGTGTTATCTGTTGATTCAACAGGTGGAGGAGCAGCAGGAGTGACTCCTTCAGATAAATTGCAACAATTCAGCTTAGCAGTAGCTTCTTCCACGCTGGCTTCGTCAGGCAGGCCTCCGTTAGGTCTGTGTGTGTTTAATGAGTTTTCAGCATCAGTTCCAACTTCTGTTTTACATGAACGAGACTCCTTTCCGTTTTCATCTTCTCTCATGTTCCCCTCCCTCTCCGCACCCTGTTTTCGATGACCCTCGGCCTCCTCTTCACCTCCCTCTCTCCTCTGTTTTTTTTGCCTCTCCACCTTCCCTCGATCACCTTTCTTGTCCTCATCTGTACGTTTAGGAAGGTCGCCCCAGTGCACCCTGGGACCCTGCCGCTGGGAAACCACGCTGGAGACAAAGTCCTGCTCTTGTTCGATGTCGCTGCCGTCACTGTGGCCGAGGCCGACTGCAGCGTCCTGAGAGCTGCGAGCATCCTCGGGTTGAGCAGCGAGCGGGTTCTCAATGTCCTCCTCTTCGAGACGCCTCGTCGTCAGCAGCACCTCCTCACCAGAACTCCCACTAGACACATACGGATTACACAGAATTAGTCTATTACAAAACCTATATTCAAGGTTCTTTCACCATTTCCAAAGTCAAATTCAAGCCCTTTTAAAGAAATTTCAAGCTTCTCCAGCCCCTTGTAGCTCTGACAAGTTACATATGTGTACAGAGTTTGTACAGGATACGGATTATTTCACTTCATCGCGTTAAAGTGCTATAAACAATTAAAATTATGTTTTGGGACATTCTACAGAAAGGTGACAAATTGAATGAAAACAAAGTTTTCAGTTTTATTAAAGTAGATTTGGTGTCATAGATAGATAAATAGATAGATAGATAGGTAGATAGATGCTTTATTTATCCTGAGGGAAATTAAAAAAAACCTACCAATATAACCTACATTTTATGCCGTTTTAAGCACTTTATTCCAAGTACTTTTCAAGCCTTGAATATACTTGAATTTGTGGTGTTTTCAAGGTTTGAAAAATTGCTTGGATTCCCAGCACCCAGAGGAAACCTGTATATTACATTTATAACATCAAACATCTAAAAAAAATTAGTAAAATTAAACTGGTAATATTTTCGACACAATGTATATAGTATAGAAAGGTGTTTGTGTATTTTAGTATTTTATTTTAGAATAGATTAGATTATACTTTATTGATCCCACAATGGGGAAATTCACTTGTCTCAGCAGCAAAAACAGAAGCAAAAAGTGTGAATGTAAATTACAGGGTGGGAAAAAAAAGTAGTAGTTTGAATGAAAAATATAAATACTTCAATAAAAGCTATAGTGAGTAGTGAAATTATTGTAGTGTACATATATGTGTGTGTATGTTTGTTGAGTTTTATTGTGCTGTATCATTGTAATTCGTTTTTAAAAGAGACAATAAATACAGTTTAAAAAAATAAATAATAATAATTATAATAGAAAAAAAGATGTATCCATTTCGTAGCTGAATCAGCTCAGAAAAAAGTTATAAGACATGTAAATATCTAAAATATTAGCATACAATAACTCTGGAGCAAATACATACCCATCTCCTTTCTTCATTAATTTAACTTCTGGAGGACTGTTCGTGAGAAAAAAAAGAGAAAAACAATATTTTTAACAATAAATAGATTATAATAATGATCAGTTCATAGTAGTGAATAAGAGCAGACGTACCTCTCGTGCTGCCTGAGCCACAGTGGCGTAGTCGAGATTTGAAGCTCAAACTCTTTGGACGCTTTGTAGCAGAAGTTACTACAAAAACTCTTATCACAAGAGACAGACCAGAAAACAATCATTATTTTGACTGTCTCCACAAAAATAAATGTAAGTAAGTATTTCCCTTTTTATCCACAGCCACACATACAGTCATGAAAAAAATGATTAGACCACCTTTGTTTTCTTCAGTTTCTTGTTCATTTTAATGACTGGTACAACTAAAGGTACATTTGTTTGGACAAATATAATGATAACAACAAAAAATAGCTCATAAGAGTTTAATTTAAGAGCTGATATCTAGACATTTCCCATGATTTTCTTGATAATAACCAAAATCATTATCAAGAAAACCAGGGAATATGGCTGGATATCAGCTCTTATTTTTGTTATCATTATACTTGTCGAAACAAATAGTACCTTTAGTTGTACCAGGCATTAAAATGGACAAGAAACTACAGAAAACAATAATCTAATATTTTTTTCCATGACTGTAGAAGCACTTACCTTGCGCTCTGTGATGTCATACACCTTATTGGTCTTAGTACATATTTTATATTGCTGCTTTGGGACCTATAAATGAAAAGTAGCACCGAGTTAGATTAGAAGCATAAAATACATAAGAAACAATGACATTTATTACTTGCAGAGGACTCTTAAGATCAACATTAAACAGGCTCTTACCTTGCCCATTTTATTTGAACATATGGGATAACCGCACAGTTTAGCAATGGATCTCTCCTCTACAGTGTCTTTGTAATTAGCAGGAGCAATGAACTTTGCCTGTGAAGAAAAGAGGAGAAATAAGATTCTCAGTTTATTTATCTCCATGGTGTTCTAATGCTTGGTGAAATAAACGACACAACTGTGATAATTTACTGCTTCCACCATAACAGAACAAATATACTGCATATCTTCCAATTCATGACTGTCACTAAGTGAGAAAAAAACATTACATAGAAGTATTTGACAGGGGAAATTACTTGTAGGCTGACAACTAAATGATCCTTAATATACAGTCATGGAAAAAAATATTAGACCACCCTTTTTCTCCAATTTCTTGTTCATTTTATTACAACTAAAGGTACATTTGTTTGGACAAATATAATGATAATAACAAGAAATAGCTCATAAGAGTTTAATTTAAGAGCTGATATCTAGCCATTTTCCATGTTTTTCTTGATAATAACCAAAATCATTATCAAGAAAACAAATGTACCTGTAGTTGTACCAGGCATTAAAATGAACAAGAAATTGAAGAAAACAAGGGAGGTCTAAGAATTTTTTCCATGACTGTAATTTTTTGCAACATATCTAGGTGAGAGACAAGAAATAACACAGGAGAATGTGCATCTGGAAGTGTTCAAACCATTGACAATCTGAAAACTTGTCCCATTTCTGTTTGACAATTCTGTTGGCGAGCTGTGAGCTGATGCTTTTGTTGGTCTGCTGCAAAAGTGAACTCAGATGATACGTACACAGTCAACCAAAAAGTCTTCAGCCACGCTGTCCTCCAGGAGACGCTCCACTATCTTCAGGGCTCTTTTCTCCAGGTCAAACTTCTCCCTTAACGTCTCCTTCACCACCTCTCTCCTGACAGAAGATAAACACACACATTAGAAGCAGTGGTGGAATGTTACTAAGTACATTTACTCAAGTACTGTACTTAAGTACGATTTTGAGGTACTTGTACTTTACTTTAATAATTTCAACATTTGTAACATTATACTTCTACTTCACTACATTAAGAGGCAAATATTGTACTTTTTACTCAACTACATTTAGGTGAGAGCTTTAGCTACTTTTCAAGTCAAGATTTTACATAAAAAACATGATCAATTTAAAGTGATAACACGTTTATAAATTAAACCGATAAAAAGGAGTAAAACGCTGCTTACATAAATGCATCAATAATAATAGTGTAAAGATATATTTACAATATATAAAACAATCTGAGTGGGTCGATTCTGCATAATGAGTACTTTTACTTTTAATTTGCAGTGTGGTATTAGTACTTTTACTTAAGTAAAGGATCTCAATACTTCTTCCACCACTGATTAGAAGATGTTTTGGGTTAGATTAGACTTCATTGTCATTGCACAGGAACTAAACAAACAAAACACAGTTCAGCCAGAGGTGCCAAATTGCAATTAACAGAACTTAATGTGTAATAAACACTAAGAGGTACACAGATATACACAGTAAGAACATTATAATAATATGTACAGATAAAACAGCTGGAGGTATGATATGAGTAGGTGTATACTGTATAGATCTGGCATGTATGTATAATAGAGACAATGTTATTAATATAAATACTCTATATGTCAGTGTGTACAGTATGAGCTGTTGTGTAACTGTACTACAAACTTTGCTAAGGATTAGTGTATGAAATGGTGCTTTAGCAGTGATGCAACTAATTTGATATAATTTCACACCTTCTTGCTTCTTCTTCAGCTGTCATTGCTTTGACACGTTTCCCACCTGTCACACAAACAAAAGTTACATAGTTAAGCTTTTTAAGGACTTAAGGAAAAACAGAAATCAACCTATACTGATGGATGCTTCTGAAAAAACTGTTGGCAGAACGAGGACAAAAATGAGGCAATCCTTCAACATCATAAGCACTCCTGCCTGATCATATTGGTCTACTTTTGTTGTAGATATTTGTTGGGAGAAAGTTTCCCCTTACTAAAAAAGTCAAAAAGACATCCTTTAAGATGATACACAGGTTTTATTCGACTAATCCATATTTGCAGAAACTCAAGAAGGATATTTGATACACCTTTTAGGAGAGCTCAGAGAAACACTAGTACCTTTACTTTTTTAAATGTCCACGTACATAACATCTGTGGAGTCTTGATTTGTTAGTGATCATATCTACCCCAACTTCATATTACTCTAGAAAAATGTATTGTTTGGATTCACTGAATATAAAAAAACTTTGCTCACAGTTGTTTTTTTATCAATCAGTACATTAAATCTTTTTGTGACTGTAATAACAAAAAAAGCTGTTATAACCTCTGTCAGCTTTACAATGTTTCTAAAAATGGTCATCGTATTTTCTTTGTTTCACATCCTTTAGTACCTCTGGTGTGCTTGTAATTGTAGACTTATTTATATACATGATGTTTGTAAGACTTGGAGGGGAAAAAAAGTTACATGGTTACGGCTTCATTGCTGTCCAAAATTAGACCGGAGTTAAACTCTACCTGCAATAGATGCAAGCAAGCTCATGCAACTCTATTAATCATGTTTTGGACATGTCCAAAACTACATCACTTCTGTCAGTTAAATTTCAATACTCTCTCTACAATATTACTAGAACAGATAGATCCATCTCCTTTCATTGCTTTATTTGGTGTCACTCCACAGGCTGTGGATTTAAGTAATTGTAAGTCCAATGTGGTAGCCTTTTGTACATTAGTGGAAAGATCCTCTTCCCTCGTTATATTCCCACTGGATTAGATAGACTATGCAACATCTGAAGCTAGAAAAACTAAAATACTCTCTCCAAGGGTCTGTTTTGAAATTCTATTCAACCTGGCAGCCTTTTTTAGCTTTTATGGATCAATTGGAAGCAGAAAATGTGACCCTGTAATACATGTTTACCCCTTACTTGTACTGTCAAATATGTTTTTTCTGTCTCTGCTATATTTGTTTACGTGACTCACCTTATCAACAACTACATAAAATGACAATATTTGATTTAGCGGCACAGTTCTGGTGGGTGGGAGGGTGGTGACCAGGTATGTTACGGTCTGTATTATGTTTTTTTTGTATTTTGCAAATAGTGAAACCTTGTTCAAAAAAAGCTAGCATGGTTAAAAAAGTTAAGTCACTGTGCTGTAGTAAACCACTCAAACAGCAACTACACCAAATACCACCTGTGTATACCATTAAAACAGGTCTAAACCTCTTCCTGACGTCTGTAAGGCTGTATAAACATTTAGAGAGCCTGATATCTATATGAGAGAACAATTTATTCTCGGAAACTGACCTTTTTTAGCGGTTTTGCCGCTCCTTCTCTCCTCGGCCTCCATGCTGTTTCTGCTGTCTCAACTCAACTCTGACCCGTGACGTCATTCATTCTACGGCAAGTCCAAACGGACAATCTGTTGGTGAGTTCAGTAGTTCGCGTTAGCGTGGTTGCTAACACCGGGCTGTGTGGGACATGTAGTGAGCTAAGGTGTGTATAGCCACCTCCGTTTCGACTTCTTTATCACGTTTATTGTCGGCAACAGTGCGTTCTGTTTCTGGCAGTGTTTGTACCACCAGGGCAGCTCAGTAAAAAGGTTTGTTTTCAGGCTAACGGCTAAGCTAATTCAGAGTTAATTAAACATTAGCATCCATTGTACCCTATTCTGTTTATTATAGCAGACTGTCCAGTTGTTACTGCCCACACACAGCCACAGGGCTCATGACTTTAACCTTAACATAACCAGGATGCTCGTCCATATAATTAATTTATGTACAGCTGTGGAGTAGACTTCTGAATTTAAGAGCCAGTTCATTATCAAATTTTGACGTGAAGTGTCGTGTTTGTTTTGGAGGACTTCTGTGTGAAGATAAACCACCTGAAGACAGCAGGGATGGCTCTGGAGCAGCTCAGTGATGTGGTCCAGAGATGTGTGAGTCACCCAGGGGACACCACACACTCACATTCATACCTTCAACATTTCAGCATAATAGCTGGGATCTCCACAAACATTTCATTAAGTGCATTGGCTTAATTAAAGGGGCAGTCCGTGGAGGAATCGGGCTTGTAACTGGAGAGTCGCCGGTCCGAATCCCAGTACTGACAGGTCAAGGACTGAAGTGCCCTTGAGCAAGGCACCCAACCCCCCTGCACAGCTCCCCGGGCGCAGTAATGTGCTATACACTGCTCCTGCACTGCATGGTGTGTTCACTTGTGTGTAAAAAAGGATGGGTTAAATGCAGAGGTTGAATTTCCCCATTGTGGGATTAATAAAAATAATTAATCTTAATCTTAATTTACTTGGTGCAAGTAATCTAAATGTATCTAAATGGTGAGCAATAGTGGTGCCTCTTTACTTGATTCATGCAGCCCTGTTTTGGACGCACGTTCACACACAGCACTGCTCTTTGTCTGCTTTTACAGGACACTGTGTTGCTACTGTGAATGGTGCAATAAATTAAGAGAGCCTTAAATATCCCAAATTATACTTCAATAATGGTAAAAGGACTCTGGGGCTGCAACTACGATTATGTCCTTCAAGGATTGACTTCTTGATTATTTCTTGATAAACTGTATTTCTATTAAAAGTCAGAAATTGGTCATCATTTCCCAGATCCTGAAGTGACATCTTCAGCTTGTCTATATCTAAAAAAACTGTCCAAAACCCTGAATGTATTTGGGGTTTGTATTTGTATTTTACAGTGACATAAAAGCAGCAAATCCTCACATTGAGAAGCTGTGAACAGACATTTTTACCATGAGAATGACTTCATCATCAATTGTTGCAGTAAAAGTTTCTTTCTTAATTAATCTCTTTGTCTCTCTTTCACACAGCAAGCCCTCCCTGAAGACAGCTACACCAGCGAGGATCATGACGTATTCACGATTGCTGGGCGGACCTGCATCGAGGAGGGAAACGGTGCGCAGGTCCTCAGT
Source organism: Centropristis striata (assembly GCF_030273125.1). Lineage (NCBI taxonomy): Eukaryota > Metazoa > Chordata > Actinopteri > Perciformes > Serranidae > Centropristis > Centropristis striata. Next base: position 11,638,699 of record NC_081527.1, on the reverse strand, counting down.
ATTATCCTGGATGAAAAGAATCAGGTATTTAAAGCTGACCTTTGTTTTAGCAAGTAGACTTGTTCATAATTTGTACTGTATAAACACTCCTCTACCCCTCTCCCTGCAGGACATAGTGAGATGTATGGGTTGGAATCTGCTGCCTCCCCTGATCAAGGTTCTGCTGAAGAGAGAAGAAGGGAAGCTTTCACAATGCCTCGCCATTTTCAACCACCTGTTAAAGGTCTGTTCAACCAAAATCACAAGATTGAGTTAGAATATACAACATGAAACATTAGTTACATTTTTATATGGTCCACTGACACAGCGAGCAGTGAGGAGATGCCTGGTGTCTTGAGTGTTTGGATGTAATCGTTCCTATAAGGATCAGTTTTGGTTTTCCAGACCTGCAGACCCAAAGAGCTGCTGATTGGCTTGTTGGAGCAGCTGGAGCAGGACGACCCTGACACCATAGCAGAGAGCCTCCATCTACTCTTAAACCCTCTACAGAAAGGTACAGAATATGTCTATGAATATTAGAGGTGGGAATCACCAGAAGCCCCACGATACAATTTTATCCCGATACTTGAGTCATAATACAATATTATTGCGATTTTAAGAATTTTGCGATATGGTGAGTATTGTGATACAATAAATTGCCATTTAACTGTTTAACTGCATTTTGTGTCCACAAAATTAAATTCAATCAAGAATGGTTTTATCAGATAAGTTAAAATTCTTCAGTCTATTCATTTCACTTCAGTCTTTTTATTTCTCCACAATGACAGTCAAACCCACAGACTGACCAACAAAGTATTCAGTCAAACTGAACTGAACTGATATCAAACATGTATGGGCAACAAAAACTGCAACATTTTCTCAAACTTTCCTCAACTTTAAGCTTCACTGCTCAGAATTTTTTTGAATGAAACATTAAAAAAAGCCAAACTTTGCAGCGTTATTTCGACAACTTCCCAACGCGATATGCCTATAGATTCCTTAGATCTTCTAGTTTTATATGGTACCAGTATCTCCAGTATATTCCTTAAAGTGAGCCCACTACAGTATCAGGAAAAGAAAAAAAAGACGTCCCGCCGGCGCTAAATATCGATACTTGGCAGCCATGAATCGATATAATATAACCACGCAAAATATTGCGATACTATGCTGTATTGATTTTTTCCCCCACCTCTAATGAATATGTACTTAAGTAAAATCACATATCAAATCAAATAGAGCCATTTCACCTGTGTCTTCCTCTCAGTGTTGCTGTGTCTGGGCAGCCGCAAGGCGTCTTCCCTGGGCATGACCCTGTCCTCTGTGCTGGACCAGGTGGTCAAACTGCCAATACCTTACACCAAGGAGCAAGAGGAGGACGACGTCTTCTCGCTTTGCCGCTGCTGCACCGATCTGATAGACTTTGTTAAGCCTTTTGTCCACGAGGCCAGGCAAAACCTCCTGAACAGCGAGACACAAGATGAGAACACAAACAAGAATGCGGGTGAGCAGGGGAGAGATAAAGAGGACGAGCTGCGGACAGAACTGCTAAAGTTGTGAGTGAGAAATTTACAACTTGCATACAAAACACCTGCAGTTTGAACCACAGCACTGACGCCAAGCTTGTTTTTTTTTTGTTCTGCAGCTGTATGAAGACTCTGAGTCACCCTCTGCTGGAGGTACAACTCAAGGATCCAGACACTCTGGCTGAGTCTCCCCTCAGGAATTTTGCCACTGAGATTTTGGTACAGCAAATTAATTCACCACAATATTTTGGAAAGAGCCGATGCTGTTATTTAGTGTAAATGTTGTGATGGGTGTAATAGTACAGTTAATAAAATCAGCTGTCTCACCACCATCCTGTCATCGCAGTCAGCTTCTCCCGGTTAGAATTTCCTTCAGTGTTCGTTCAGGAGGCTTTTATAGGGAGCCAAATTTTCTGCAGAGGTCTTCTGCTCTCCAAAACAAACCAACCAGGTGATTAAAACTGGTAAAAATACAGAATAACGCTGTTTCTCATTAAAAACAGTGTTTCTCTGATGCTGTTTGGTGGACACAGATGTCCAGGAGGGTCTGTGAGCCAAGCTGCTGCTAACGTTTACTTAGTTTGTTTCTCTGGTAACTTAAGATCCTTCTTACCGTTAAAATATATAGGTTAAAAAAATGATTCTTACCTTGATAAAAATTATGTTTTTTTTAATTGTTGGGGTAATCTAAGTACACAACTCCATTAAATCTATGAATCTGTTTTAGACATTAAAGGCAGAAAAGTTACTGTAATTAGTGTGTGTTTCTGTGTGTGTGTTTCTGTGTGTGTGTGTGTGTGTGTGTGTGTGTGTGTGTGTGTGTGTGTGTGTGTGTGTGTGTGTGTGTGTGTGTGTGTGTGTGTGTGTGTGTGTGTGTTGTACAGAACACCCTGAGTGCTATCGGAGAGCCCGTCCCCAGTCTCGTGTTCCAGCCTCTGCTGAAGAGAAAACAGGTTCCAGGCTTTCTGGAGGAGGAGGTTCGTTACCCTAAAGAGTCTTTGGCCAGCCTGGCTCACCTGGTGTTTGTCAGTCACCTGGCTGCAGATACATTCCCCAGTGTTTTCAGGTAAGATAGAAAAATAAATATATTATCATAAAGCATATAGACACTGATAAACAATATGAGTTCATCAAACATGGCTAGAAATTAACACTGGATAACACTGATGATGGTTTCTACAGTTTGAATACATACAATATTAAATGCATTGTTAATTCCCCTCACTCTCTCTGTGTTTACAGTCCTGTGTTTGGTCTTCGTTGTAATATGGAGCACATTTGCCTCCTCTTGTCCAGGTGAATACTTGATCTTGTATCTGTTCTGTGCTGTTGACCATTGGCAATGTTGATGTCAGCTGGTTTAAGGCAGGTCTTGGTGCTATATAATACTGAGGAAACATCAAAACACTCCACGTAGAAATGCACTCAGCCTGTATTCAGAAACTATGCCTTTAAATGAGCCGTCAGGTCTTCTGTCAGGTGGGGATGTCACATCTATACTATATATACAGTAAAAAATAATTAAAAAACTATTAGACAATTGTTTTCTTCAATTTCTTGTTCATTTTAATGCCTGGTACAACTAAAGGTACATTTGTTTGGACAAATATAATAATAACAACAAAAAATAGCCCATAAGAGTTTAATTTAAGAGCTGTTATCTAGACATTTTCCATGGTTTTCTTGATAATGATTTTGGTTATTATCAAGGAAACCATGGAAAATGGCTAGATATCAGCTCTTTAATTAAACTCTTACAAACTATTTTTGTTGTTATCATTATATTTGTCCAAACAAATGTACCTTTAGTTGAACTTGTACCAGGCATTAAAATGAACAAATAATTGAAGAAAACAATGGTCTAATAGTTTTTCCATGACTGTATATAGGTAGAAAGTTTGCTGCCAAAGTTCACTCCTCTACTCTTTAAGTCAGTTTTTTCCTTTAATTTGCCCCCCATCTGTATAACTACCATACAGAGTAAATGCAGACTTGGATCCATTAGTTAATGTTTGTTGTGTGTTTGAGCTGAACCCCTCATTACTTATAGTAAATTCTGTTTTTTTTTTTGCCAGAACTGAGGAGTTCAGGATTCAGAAAGGACTGGTAAGTCCAACTGAAACATTGAACTAATGATAAGATTGATTTCTTCTCATTTTTGCAACATGCTGGAGATTTGTATTGTGGTTTTGCACTGTGCCCGTTTATTTTAGAGCTTTCATAGTTTGACATACAGTCTGTGTGTTTCCTGTCACACAGGAGCTGTATGAGAAGAGTTTGGTGCGGGTGGAGGATGGCAGTCTGCCTGCAGATCTGCTGGAGATCAGGTCCTTCCTCACAGTCCCTCAGGTGAACACAGTTAATCACAAACCTCTGCCTCCACTCTGCTGGCTGTGATGCTTTACTCACGCATTGTTGCTGATTTCACCTTCTGTTTACAGAACTTGGTGAAGGTCATGACCATGTGTCAGAGACATGATTTGGTAAGTCGTAATTTTTTCTTGCTTTATACTTGTGCAATGCAAAAACTAAATGTCAAACAAAACTGACGTTTACAGTAGTGTTCAAAATAATAGCAGTCCAATGTGACTAACCAGATTAATCCAGGTTTTTAATATATTTTTATTGCTACATGGCAAACAAGGTAATAATTGCCCAGTTGCACAGCCTTAATAGCGTGCATATCACGAATGCTGGGTCTTGTTGGTTTTCTGAGAATCTAGTGCACCTACTGGTACCTTGTTTGCCATGTAGCAATAAAAATATACTAAAAACCTGGATTAATCTGGACAGTCACACTGGACTGCTATTATATTGAACACTACTGTACATATATATAGCATGACATGGAAAAAGTGTCAAGTGTGTATGTAATTGCAATGGTATTAACAACTTTTTTCTCTTCTTTTGCATTTTTTTTCTTTTTTGAAATTAATTCACGTTTTATTTGCTTCTATTATTCTCTCAATGAAAGCATTTTAAAATAGATATTTCGATATTTACTTCTTTGTCAACAGAGAACCAGAGGTCTGAAGGTGTTGCAGCTGAGCATTGATAAGTTCGAAACTGAAGCAAAGTATCATTTATTTCAGTAAGTTACTGAACTTTCCTCCAGAAATGTCTTTCTCAGTTGCACCCTCCACCCAGTCTATGGACTTTTCCTGGTCGTCTTGTTTCAGGTACATGCTGAAAACCAGTAAACACTCAGGAGTCGAAGGCTACGTCATCAAAAACATCAAGAATCAGATAGACGCTGCCCTGCGGGTAAGGGTGGCATTTTAAATTTCACGGTGGCTGTTTGCTCTGGTAGCTAAAGTAGAAGTACAGGTCATTATTTTATTATATTATTTATTCTGTCTTTGTCTCCGTCTGTCCTCAGCCAGGAAACGGTAACACCTGGTTTGAAGGAGCTGAACTGCTGCCTCTGCTACGTAAAGTTCTTGTTCTGCCAGACGGCCCAGAGACCGACCTCCTGCAGTACCTGGACAGGTCTGCACACACAACACACAACCTGTCTTGCTCAGGGGACTGAAACCTATCCCAGCATGCATTAGGGCAAAACTGGGCATCCAAACAAGTCTAGTCTCAGAGTACTAGCCGTTAACACAGAATAAAGCACAGTAAAGTTAAAGTGCAATGCGTAATTTCCCGTCGAGCGTTTCCAAATGTATTAATGTCACAGTCACATAGATAACTAGTCGGAGGTTCTCTCTTGTTTTACTTCCATTTCTTTCACTCTCACTCTTCGCCTTCTCAGCCAACAGGACTCTTTTCTTTTGGTAGTTTTATGTTACTGCAGTTGCTGCAACTTTCACCATTCTTTCCACTAACTGGGGATAGCTACCGATAGCCACTAGGCCAGACCGATTTTTGAGACTGATGCTGATACTGATTTTAATGAGGGGAAATTCTTATATAACCGATATGGTGGCTGATATAGTCATTTTTTGAGTTGAAAATAGACCTTTTTTATGTGGATTGTGCACAGATTTTCACCACCCAGAGAGCTACTTTCGCAAACATAAAACTTTATTAACATTGTTATACATAATACAATGTAGTACACTGTCAGGCAATTCTATAAATAATAACTGAGAAAATAAAGAATAAAATAAATAACTAAATAAACATCATTACTGTTCAGTTTCAGTCAATTAATGACTATCTTAAAAAACACTAAAAATACTACATTTTCTGCATTGTATATTATGTAAAAAAGTTTTCATAACGGCACATATCAGACAGCACATACACCGATACAATATGCCTTTTATAGGCCTATATCGGCCAATAATATCTGTCAACAGATGTATCTGTCAGGCTCAAATAGCTACAAAACAATAGTAATTTCCTCTTCCTGTTTTGGTCGCAACATTATAGACACACTTCCTCTGTACTGTAACTGAGCCTTCATTATCCTGGGAGATTGGACCCGGTGGCCAACAGAAATGCACAGTGAAAGCGAGGCTTATAGTGAAACAGTCAAATCACCGATGTTGTGACTATTCTATAGCTATTACTTTGAACAATCAACCTTTAGTTCATCATGATAAATCAAAGCAAAAAAAACATTTATTGCCGTTTTGATATCCGAAGTAGGAACCCAAGTAGGTTTAATTAAATAAATAAAGCTAAAATGTCATGTTATATGAAGCATTGCTGTGCTACATAAAGAAACAATACCACAAGCCAGCCTAGGATTTAAACAATATATAAGAGTTAAGCACTTCTTCCTTGAGCAAAAATTGATTTTAGCTAAATATTTTTCCCGTATTGGCATCTAATGTTGTGTGAATATATATATAGATATATACATACTACTATTTACATAAACTAAAATGGACTTAAACTTTTCTCCCCACTGTCAAGAGCTTTCAGTCATATTACACAATCTTAACTAGAAAAATTTGAAAAAGTATCTGGATTGTTTTGTAAAAGTAGTTTTTGTGTTGTTTTTAACAGAATCATGGAGTCTCTGAACCTGCTGCGTTACCTCATCATCAGAGACAAAGTGACAGAGAACCAGGTGAGTTTTATCAGGTCCAGTAAATGTTTTGTCAGATTTTTCTCCAATAAAGTTACCTGCCAGACAACAAAAGATCCACCCATATATTTCTGATTCCCATAGTGCATCAGTTGATGACAGTACACACGTTTCTCTGCTGCTGTTTTGGTCTTGCAGACAGGGATCTGGACAGAGCTGTATAAAATAGAAGATACGTTCCTGAAGCCGCTACGTGTTGGAGTGAACATGTCGAGAGCTCACTACGAGAGGGAGCTCCAAAACACCTTGGAGAGCAAGAAGAAGGGCAAAGCCAAAGGTGAGTCACCACAACCAAACTAAAACGTTATCACAATAACATTTTCTACAGAAGCCTGTGAGAAGTAATTCTACTCCTTAAAGAATTGTCACTAGCACTTCTTGATGCACTAATGGCTCTTTTTGCACTATACCTTGATTGTTTGCTTTTATTCTTCCTGTAAGTCGCTTTGGATAAAAGCGTCTGCTTAACCCTTTATCGGGCGAAGAACCATATTTGGTAACTTCAGCGGATATCCAAAATAAAAAATATAAATATTTCGAGAAGAAAGTTGAAAATTTACTAGATTAAAATGGCAAATCTACAAGAAAAAAAAGTTGCAGATTTAAGAGATTTAAAGTGGCAAACCTGCGCGAAAAAGTCGCAGATTTACGAGAAAAATCGGGGGGGAAAAGCAACTTTTTTCTTGCAGATTCACCACTTTAAATCTCATAAATCTGCACATTTTTTTCTTGTAGATTTGCCACTTAAATCTCGTTAACTTTTTTCTCAAAATATAATCCTCCTCCCCCGGGTCTGTATGTTTTTTTACACATTCTGGCTGTATGTAATATCCTCCAACATTCTCTAGGGTTGAAATTTGGAATTTGCAATTGTTTCAATGAGTGCCCTATTAAGGGTTAATGACTAAATGTAAATGTAAGTCCATAAAATAAAAATTCATAAATGTGTTTTTACCACAGAAGAGTCTGTACTTTCTGTCTCCGTTGGCGACGAGACGCTGCCAAACATGACATCAGAGTCACAGATTCAGGTCAGTAACCTTCATGTCCCTATGACAGTCTTGATTGTGTATTTATGAAGCACGGAAGAAGAGCAACAACCTGACTGCATTTTAATGTGTCCTTTCAGGGTCTGCACTCGGCCCTGCACACGTTCGACATGATCGAGAGCGTGTTGGTGCGGATAGAGGAGCTCACCGAGGTGAAGGAGAATCTGTAGACCGAGTTTTACTACCAGAGGTCGTCATCGTCTCAGGGCCGAGCAAACAAAAAAGCCTTCAACTGTTCTGTTGATGTGTTTTATTAAAAAAACTTTGTTTTCATATTTCAAGTTCTTTTCAGCAGGTTTTGAGTGCTTTAAAATGCTGCATACAATGTTTATAAAACATCTAAATAATGGCCAATAATGATAATACAAATAAGTTTGTATCACTTCTATACACGTGTTAAATAAAGTTTTTTTTCCATAAACTGGTATTTTGTCGTAAGACAACGCAAGTTTATTTGTATAGCACTTTTAAACAACAGGGCAATTCAAAGTGCTTTACGCAAAACGTTAAAAGCATTAGAGATATAAAATGACATTCAAATATAAAAATGTAAGACTGAAAACGAGCAGATAAAATATTGAGGAAAAAATATAAAAGTACGTTAAAATTCTTGAAAGCGAGCTGATAATTTTTTTTTTTTAGGGAATAGAAGTTACAGTGCAGCATTACTGAAAGGCAGAGGCAAACAAAAGTCTTCACTCTTGATTTAAAAGAGTTGAGAGTTGCAGCAGATCTGCAGTTTCAGAGTTTGTTCCAGATGTGTGGAGCATAAAAACTGAACGCTGCCTCTCCATGTTTAGTTCTGACTCTGGGAACACAGAGCAGACCAGTCCCAGATGATATGAGAGTTCTGGGTGGTTCGTAGCTATAAACAGAAGATCAGAAATGTATTTCGGCCCAAGACCATTTAGTGCTTTGTAGACCGACAATAGTATTTTGAAACCAATTCTTTACAAGGCTACAGAAACAATCTCATCAACTGTGTAATTACAGTGATTATGAATAACTTTATTTTACTTTGTGTACATTATATGTTCCACACATGTAAGACGCTACAGTAAAAATGGAAGCCACGTTTTGTTTTCCCCTTTATTAGAAAATCCTTATTAGTGAGGCAGAGTGTACATTTACAGTGTTATAAATGAACACAGTTGAAACAGACATATCATGAAGCAGCAGTCATACTGAAATTCACAAAATATAGATGGAATTTGAACAAACCTTTAAAACTTTCATACTTTAGATATGTACATTGTCGCTTCATATAGCTGTGATATGGGTTTATGACACAGTGACAATAGTAATCAACACAGACTGTTCCCTTTTGAAAAAAAACCCAGTTCAGATCACTAACAACATCATATAAATTATACAATTATAAACACATTTTTCTGTAGGTAGCCTATAGTAATAACAACTCAAGCTTTGTACAGGTGCACCTCAACACATTAGAATATCATGGAAAAGTCCATTTCCAGTATTTCAAGTCAAATAGCTCCAACCAAGTATTGAGTCATATAGATGGACATACTTTTCAGAGGCCAACATTTCCACATTAAACACACTTTTTAAAATTGGTCTTTTGTAATATTTAAATTTTGAGACACTGAAATTAGGTCATTAAATGTAAGCCATAATCATAATTAGAAGAAATCAAATAAATGAAGGCATAAAATGTTTCATTCTGTATGTAATGCATCTATATGATGTATTATTTCTGCCTTTTGAATTTTATTACTGACATAAACTTTTCTATGATATTCTAATTTTTTGAGATGCACCTGTATTTCTCTCTTTTGGTTGTCACAATATAAGACAGTGTGCAGCTCTAACTGGCTGACTGCATGTCTTCCCAGAGCAAATCAGGTTCCTTCAGTGATAAAACTGTCCAACCAGTGACACAACAATAGTCTGTCAATATAATCCTCAAAGTCAATACTCTTCCGATCTTGGTTATTGCCAATGGTGGATCACTTTAAAATGCTCTCTCTGGACTCAGCCAAAGCTGTTGTGACCTGCAGAACCAGTAAGTCAAACCTGTCCTGAATGGATGCTAAGGTTAAAATCTATGTATTTAACAGGGTTTCACAGAATAACTTTTTCACCCTGCTGAAATGTCCTAAAACTCTTGTTCTGATACAGGAATGTAAACTCTTCTTCACTTTGCAGCAGAATGTTTTGTCAAGGGGGTCAGACTTATTATGTGAGGTAAATTATCTTTATCTATGCATCATCCATTTTTTAAAAACCTGAACTAAAGCTGAGGAAGCTGGCCTTAATGTGATGTTACGGTCTGGGGACTGTCTGTGGTGTCAAAGGTCTTTGAACAGCGGGTGCTGCAGAGCCTGAGCAGCTGTGATCCTGGTGGCAGGGTTCAGGTCCAGCAGTCGGTCCAGCAGGTTGTAGGCCTCGTCAGGAACTCTGTCCCAGCCCCGCTCATCCTCCTCCACCTTGCGGTCTGTCTCTGAGCTCTGTTTGGCAAGGTGAGAGGTTTCTGTGTTTGCAGAATGTTCCTGGAGGTTTGGGAGAGATGAAGGACTTCCACCTGCTCCAGCTTTGTGTTGCTTTAACGTTCCTCCAGTGGGACGATGTGTGGGAGTATCGTCCTGGATCTTGTGATGTCGGGTGACAGTAGAGTCTTTGTTGTTGTTGTTTACGGGAAGTGGTGTGACTTCATCGTCTGGCGATGGCCTCCGTCCTCTCAGCGTCTCACACAGCGTCCTGAGGTCCTGGCGAGGCAGCTCCCGGCTGCACACCACTGCCTTGCCTGAATTAATTTAAACAGAAAAACAAGTTCATTATTACACAGAGCTTTCCATTCACCACAGTGAGGTTGAGTTCAGTATTCATACATTAGGCAAGGCAAGGCAAGTTTATTTGTACAGCACAATTCAACACAAGGTAATTCAAAGTGCTTTACATAAACATTAAAAACAGCAAGACACAATTGAAACAGTAAAAACAGTCAATTAAAACAGGGAAATGGAAATAACATACAAACAAGATAAAATAAGATACAGCAGGATAAGAAAATAATAAAAAGCACAAGTCAAACATTGCGTAGTTAAAAAGTAAGGTTAAAAAAAAAAAGTAAAGAAAGTAACATTACCCCTAAGTTTACAAGTAAGTAACATTACCCCTAATATAACATTAATATTCTGAATTTAATATGGGTCATGGAAACAACTTATTCTGTTTGGATATTTTCTGAATTAAGCCTTATTTTCAATGTAGCATTTTCTTGCATTGATTAAGACGTGGAATATATCAAGGTGCAATTTGGGTTTTTACTGCACCTGTTTACGTTCAGCTCTGTGTGTTGCTATGATTAAAGTGCATAAACTAACTAAGATTAAGATTTCCTTTATTAGTCCCACAACGGGGAAGTTTCCAGAGTTACATCAGCAAAGTGGATATAATAAAAAACAATAAATAGTAAACAGCAGTATGAACTAGAAATTTAAGAGGTATTAGCAAATAAACAAGTAAAAAATATAAAGTATTAACAATTTACAGTATAAACAAGTAGAAATATAAAAAGTATTAACAATTAAGACAAAGATAAATTAAAAACGTTTGAACATTATATACAATGTCAACAGTTTGCAGGGCTGAGGTAGAGGTGTATGGCCAAAACAAAAGCAGAGAGAGAAATACACCTACTTTTAAACAATATAAAAGGAAGGTAAATAAACCGGTTTGTCATATGTGCAAATATTACAATGTAAACCTTTTCAAAAAGGTGGTTGAAAGAATGAAAGAGGGAGGCAGAAAATAAATTTTTACGTGATGAAACCACATGTAATGTTGCTGCGGCTGTAAATGAAAATATTAGTGGAATGTGTTTTGATTAGCCATCAAATCAAACAGCTGGGGAAAATATCGTCTGTTAGAAGAATCGCAAAACCCGGAATATTATGTGCATGTAAATGTAGCAAACGTTGGGTGTTCTGCTGGATTATTCCCAAAGCAGCGGCATTATGATGGCTTTTGTGTAGTAAAACATATTGATACACACCGAATGCCTTGGCAGCCTGGACGGTCTCTCTGGAGCCTCGTATGGTCATGATCTGTGTGAGGGCGATGAGGTCATCGCTGGCTTTGAAGAACGGGTAACGACCACTGAGCAGCGAGAGCAGGATCACACCAGCTGACCACACGTCTATGGCTACAGTGATGGAGATAAGACAACATTAGTAACAGTTAGAGAGGGGAAGAAGAGTAAGTTGGAGTTCAACAGTCAGCTTTTTTTTACAGCCATCATCATATTTATTAATCAGCTATAATAAGCTATTAATCAATCATGTTTTGAAAGTGCTACCTGTTCCTTGGTTGGGACACTTTGTGAGGACTTCTGGTGCTCTGAAGCCCGGGGTGCCAGCCCTGGGAGCCACCTGCTGCTTCCTTTATTAATAAAAACAACATGAAGCAGAAGTTTGAACACAAATCAATGAGAAAAAAGAAAAACAAAACTTAAATGCCTCAGGTTTACTTTTATAATGACAACTTCTTTTACACATTGGTAGGGCTGGGCGGTATAAAAAATATATCGATATATTTTTAAATGTGATATGGAATTAGACCATATCGCATATATCGATATAGTTCAATTTTTTTTCTTTCTTTATATATAAATGCTGCCCTTACAAGGGTTTGTCATATTAGGTTCTCTTGTAATGTTCATTATTCTTTTCTCATCAACATATTTATTTCAGAAAAAGATTAGCCTATTTTATTTCATAGGCTATTTTTATTTTAGATATTTTTTTATTTAAATGTGCACTTTATGGAGCTTTGATTTGAAAAAAAAAGGTACTCCTGTTATATAGTATTTCTGTTCACTTAAATAAACGTTTTCAATAAAACTACTTGTGACATGTCATATTTGGCTTTGACTTTGACTGAACATTTGCTCTAACTTTTTGATAAAAAATATTGGAATATATCATATATTGATATTCAGCCTAAATATATCAGGATATGACTTTTGGTCCATATTGCCCAGCCCTACACATGGGGTGTAAAAATGACTTTTTATTAATTCGTCTTTTATTCTTCTTCTCTTTTGTTTGTTACCTGGACATGCAGATGTTGCAGACACGGTCAGTCTGGTAGCAGTTACAGGTGAGGCTCGGCTGAACGCTCCTCTGAGCTTTCTGACTGCTGCTCTGAGTCCGGCCAGGCAGCGGAGCCCGGCTGGCTGAAGAGTACCTTCGGTTGGCGGGGTCCTCTGTTTTGCCGGGCTTTACCAGCTGAATAAGAGATTTTACGAAGAAAAATACAATAACTATTAGATTAATCACCAGAGGCTCCTCAATATGATTATATCCTGATACTTGAGTCACGATACAATTTATTGCGATTTTTAAGCATTTTGTGATATGGTGAGTAATGCGAAAAACAAAATATTGCGATTTAACTGTTTAACTTAATTTTATGTCCACAGTATTAAATTCAAATCAAGAATTACTTTGTCAAATAAGAGAAAATTCTCAGTCTATTCATCTCACTTCAGTCTTTTTATTTCTCCACAATGAGAGTCAAACCCACAGACTGACCAACAAAGTATTCAGTCAAACTGAACTGAACTGATATCAAACATGTATGGGCGACAAAAACTGCAGCATTTTATCAAACTTTAAACTTCACTGCTCTGAATTTTTTTGTATGAAACATTAAAAAAAGCCTAACTTTGCAGCGTTATTTCCACAACTTTCCGACACGATATGCAAATGGTGCCTATAGATTCCTTAGATCTTCTAGTTTCATATACCTCCAGTCCAGTATATTCCTAAATTTGAACCTGCTACAGCCTTCAGAAAACAAATATGACGGAAATACTGACGGCCCATCAGAACGTTAAATATCTATACTTGCAAATCAGGGTGCGCATTCACCTTGACTCGGTTGTGAGGTGCTGAGTTGTTGCTGAGTTTTGTTTTTTTTTGGTTGTTGTTGTTGTTGTTTTTCTCTCTTTTGTTTTGTTTAGTCTGGTTTTGTTTGTCAATTTACTTGTGTTATGTGGAATATGTGAAATGTGATGTATCTTTTTTATGAGAAATGTAACTTGGTGATCATGTTCCACTGCTGTCTATAAATGTGTAAAATTCAATAAAAATATTGTGGAAAAAAAAAAAAAAATCTATACTTGGCGGCCATGAAATTATATAATATCGCCACGCAAAATTATCGCGATTACTATGCTGTATCTATAAGGTCTGTGTTTAAAGTGAATGAAAAATAACTGATCTATTCTTCATTATTATGGTTGTTGGATTTAATAGGTTCAAAAGAACAATTTTCATTTTGGTAAAATGTGACTTTTCGTCTTTACAGCAGCTTGTTTGGTGGTGGATGGAGCTGGAGTGCAGCTGTTCAGGTTCCTCTCTCCAAACACAGGTCGAGGCACTTTGCGTTGTCCTGTCAAATCCTAAAGAAAACAAACATGGATGGCAGAATTTAGCAAAAGCAGACACATTAGTGCAGAGAGAAGAAGATAAACAGATTCACAGACAAACACAGATGTATCAATACAGGGAATTCAGTCCAGTTATACCCAATAAACCACTAATTCACCACTCTGCTTTTACTAGACAAAGAAAAAAATCGAACACCAGCAAAGATAAAACAGTGGAGACACCTTTGTGTGCTTTGTGCGAGAGGTGGAGGTGGTGAGGGTGGTGGTGACAGTGCGTGCTTTTTTAACCAGTGCTTTCCGAGAGGCTGAGGAGGACGTGGTGGTGGTGGAAGAGGAGGAGGAAGGTGGCAAGGTGGTAGACGGCTGTGGAGGCGGAGGTAGAGAGGTGGAGGCTGTAGTGGTGGTGGTTTTGGGAGGGAGTCTAGGTGGTGCTTTGTTCCGCTGCGTGGTGTCTTGCTTCCCTACAGACCCGCCACCTTTTTGTGACGACCTCTGCCTCACCACCTTCAGCAGCTCGATCTGGGTGTCTGCTGTCCCCTGAGCCAGGCCGAAGTCCACCAGCGAATACCTACACACACATTTTACACAGGGAAATGAATCAATAATACAAACTAGCACACAATTAAGAAACTGGCAGCTTAGACTTTTTTTTAAGCTAGGCACCAAAAATTAGAGGTGGGGCTCAGCAGAGGCCCAATGATACAATTTTATCCAGATACTTGAGTCACGATACGATATTGCGATATGGTGAGTATTGTGATACAATATATTGCGATTTAACTGTTTAACTGCATTTTGTATCCACAAAATTAAATTCAGTCTATTCATCTCACTTCAGTCTTTTTAAAAACAACAAAGTATTCAGTCAAACTGAACTGAACTGATATCAAACATGTATGGACGACACTGCCAGCATGCTGCAGCATTTTATCGAACTTTTCTCAACTTTAAGCTTCACTGCTCTGCATAGCTTTGATATGACTGTGTCCATGAAATAAAGTCGTGAAGGAGTCAAATATGTGGTTTCCAGTGTCTATAACATGTAGCTAAAACCATCTTAACTTTGCAGCATTATTTTTGACAACTTCCTGACACGATATCCTGAGGCACATGGTGCCTATAGATTCCTTAGATCTTCTAGTTTCATATGATACCAGTGTCTCCAGTGAGCCCACGATGGCCTTCGAAAAAAAAACTAAATATTGAGATACTATGCGGTTTTTTCCACCACCTCTACCAAATATATGAAGTTTTGATACTCGTGCTATTTGTTTGTCATTCATTTAATTAGCTTGTTTTATTTATTCTTGTTTCTCTCATTTATTGTAAAGCACTTTGAGTTAAACCCCCATTATGAAAGGCACTTTATACAGGGTTCGTACACTTTAGCAGTGGTCAAATTCAAGCATTTTTCAAGGACTTTGAAGGTAAATTTTCAAGCTTTTCCAGTATCTTACTGCTGTTGTAAATTGCATGTTTTAGATGAATACTTACATACTAAAAGGGGGAGATTTAACTTAACCACACCAACAGTGATGGTGTTACACTTTAAGGAGGAACGGTCTTCATTTCAGATAGGCTACTCATTATTTTTTACATTGAACATGTGATTATCTATAGTCTATAGATGGATATAGTCAGATTGCAAGAGAAATACAGTAAGAATTTCAAGCATTTACAAGCACTTTATCCAAACACTTTCAAAACCTTGAAAATACAACATTTAAATTCAAGCATTTTCAAGGATTTTTTTTGCTGCTTCAGAAACCTCATCTGCACCTGAACTACACAGTGTGTTGAAACTTTCCCCATTAACTGATAAAATGCCAACTGAGAGACCAAAACACATTTGTTCACTAAATCATCAGCGCTCCATTTTAGAAAAAAAAAATAAATAAAACTAAAACAATCAGATGAAATTATGCAGCCGCATTTATTGCAGAGGGATGTGAGTACTCACATTTTTTTGCTCCTGTTGTAGAGGAAGTTGTTTGGTTTGATGTCTCTGTGAATGATCCCAAACTGGTGGATGTGTCTCAGGGCCTTCAGCAGGTGATAGATGTACAGACGGACCTCTTCAAAGCTCAACGAGCCAATGATGTCCTGATGAAAACATTTTGATAGGATCAGATATTTTAAATTACTTATCAGCAAACGCAGATACAAGAACTGCATCAGAAAAACACTAGGAAGTGATTTGTGCTTTACATTACAAATTGCATCGATGCAAAAATCAATAATTGACTGAAAAACATCATCCACATTCTTGACGATGCACTTACCACAATAGCTTGATGCTCCATATAGGGCATGACAATCACCACGTGGTCCTCCTTCCTGAAGCAATATGTCACCCCCATCACACACTCCCTGCCTCTGCACAGTGAAAGCAAAAAAAAATAATCTAAAAATGACGCAGTGAGACGACAGAACTACTTTCACTGTGTTGTGTGATTTCTCTCTGGTGACATCAAGCTTGGCTTCCAAGAATCAGATCACAAAACACAAAAATGCACATTAATTTAGTCAAATGAGTGTCGTGCCAAACCAGCCATCAGTGTATTGAGCTGTGTAGGTTCAGCTGAATCACACAACGTTAGACAAACAAGGAGCCCACACACCGATTTTCTACGGCATAAAAATAACCTTTTAGGATAGAGATGAAACAGTAACGATACAAAAGAGCTCTTTGAGTCTCTATTTTAGATTTTTTTGAGCACACAACTCTTACATATCTCTGTAGCAAGTATACAAATCTAAGCCTCCAACTCCAAAATTATAGGAAATCTGAACCATCTAATGAAAATGATAGATAGATAGATAGATAGATAGATAGATAGATAGATAGATAGATAGATAGATAGATAGATAGATAGATAGATAGATAGATAGATAGATAGATAGATAGATAGATAGATAGGATCCAGTAGCAGCATTCAAACATAGATTGAACATACACTATAAATACATTAAAATTTAACTTCACCTATAAATAATTAAGCTATGATAAATCTGAATTAAAATTAAAATCTTGGCTAAAATATTTACAACAAAAAAAACCAGAAATAGTTGCATATATGAGGCGACAGAAGTCATAAGACTTTTTTTTTTTAAAGACAACAGAGCGTAGCTCAATGGCAGCCTGAGTAATATAAAAACCAAACTGTGCTGCATGTGGCAATGATATGGCAACACAACAACGATGGTAGGACATATTTACATGCATCATTAATAACTGGATTTTACTGGGTTCTATGGCTTTTTGCAGATTAGGAAAGTCAGGCTTTTGTTGTAAAGTACCCTTCTGCCAGCGAGTGGGTCTTGCTCGCGTTTATACAGTAGATTGTTCAATTGACTGGTTAAATAACTTATTGTTGTTACATTTTAAGTAAAACAGGGCATAAACCCTATGATCTGTTACTCTTTACAATTCAAAGGAAAACATTTATTTCAATTGTGATAGTAAAATCAACAGTCATTTTGAAATGTGGATTAGGAGAATCATGACAGCCCTAATAAACACACAACAAAATGAGACTCACCCAGCGACAGTGAGACACTGAAGCTCTGCAGCGATGCGTGTAGGATGACTTGTTGGGATGAGGTGCTTCAGGGCGAACATCTCTCTCTTCCCATCCCGCATCTGAGCCTCACCCAGATACACTGAACTGAACGTACCTGGTGCAAAGAAACACGTCATGAACATCACCATGATCACCTTCTACTGCTTCAGAAAAAAAAAGGAATGAGGTGAACGAGACCGAATCAAACAGTACAGTTGCATCTCAATAAATTTAGAATATGATGGAAAAGTCCATTCCCAGTATTTCAAGTCAAATAGCCCCAAACAAGTATTGAGTCAAAAAGATGGACATACTTTTCAGAGGGCAACATTTCCATATTAAACATACTTTTTAAAATTGGTCTTTTGTAATGTTAAACATTTGAGACACTGAATTGTAGGTCTTCATTAAATGTAAGCCATAATCATAGTCATTATAATTAGAAGAAATTAAATACATTAAGACATGAAATGTTTCATTCTGTGTGTAATGGATCTATATAATGTGTTATATCCTATTTTGAATTGAATTAATGACATAAATAAACTTTTCTATGATATTCTAATTTATTTAGATGCACCTGTATATAGCTGAAAACTTCACAGGTATGATCATGTACCTTCTCCTATTTTGTCTATGATGCGGAAAACCTTGGCCAGCTGAGGGACAGCTTTGTAGAGGATCTCAATGTCTACTTCCACATCCCCTGGAAGAAAAAAATGTATAGATGCACATCGTTATATTCAATCCAACACCATCTGTTTTCACTCACTAAGATCAACTAATAAGAAATGTATCAGATGCTATTGTGCAATGAACACAACGACAATGACAAGGCTTTATATCGTGGGATGGCATAGCTAAATATATCATAGCAATTGTTAATTTTATAATAAAAGCACCCAATTTGGCAGATGTGTTGATAAATATATTGGGAACAAAACCGGCTTTTGGGCAATCACAAACTCAGACCCTAGTTGCCGTGGCTGCCTTTTTTCAAAATGGCTACAAACAGTTGGTTAAATTTTCCTTTCCCATTGGACCCAGGTGCAATAATGGACATAATCTAGATCCTATAACCCTAAATATATTAAGCTATATATGTATCAAATCTGGTGTTTTTATCACAAAATGAACAATAAGTTAGCTATGCCACCCCTCTAATAGGCATGCTAATGTTACTGGCTCTCATTTAAGACAATGATTATTCCTAAGGTAATATTTCTACAAAGTGACATATGCCTAAAATAAAAGGAAAATCCAGACAGTATATTGACAGTATCTATAAAATTAGGTAGCTGCAAATATTGCTTCTTCAATCTAAACTGTGTGTTTTTGCCACAAAGCATCCAACTCACTTGAGACTTTGCCTTTCCTGTGACTTCTGGCAGGTTTGATGATACAGCCGTCTGTGCTGATGCCATCAGTGCAGGCAGGAGACAACTCCATCTAAGACAGAAAAAGAAACTTAAGAGGCTGGTAACTGCAACAGTAACATACAATGATCACCTTAGGACATAGAAATAATATCCAAGTGCACTGGTGAAAAGTAACTAAGTACATTTACTCATGCAATATACATTATTGAGTTTCTTGTACTTTAACAACAATCTGCATAACGACTACTTTTACTTTTGATACTATAAGTGTCTTTGGATGCTGATACTTTTGTAATTTTACCAAATTCAGTTTTTAACGCAGGACTTTAACTTGTAGTGGAGTCAATTCAGTGTGGTATTACTACTTTTACTTAAGTAAGGGATATGAATACTTTTCCCACCACTGCATATTATTAAAATTAACAATGTATAAATAATGATTATTTGTATTATTAGCAGTGTATATAGTAAAAGTCCCACTTTTGCCAGCTGCAACATTGATTCTCACATTTTAATCGTCTAAGTCATTTTTTGTCAAAAATTATTTTTTTTTGGCTAAATCATCTCCTACAAAATCATGACGCCGGCCACCTATGGTAAAATCACCTACCATCTTCAGTTGATCAGATCATGTGATTTTACCCCTTTAAGATCGTCACATCTTTGAAAATTTGCCACATTCATAGACATCAGATAAGAAAAAAATGTTTTATTGTTGACACTAATATTGGTAACACTTTACTCTAAGGTGTCTACATAGGAGTGACATGAGCATGTCATAAACATGACATGGGATGTGTCATGAACATTAATGACACTTTGAAGTAACATTAATGCTCATGATACTTGTCATGTCATGTTTCTGACAGGCTTGTGTGACTCTTATGTAGACACCTTCAAAATAAAGTGTTACCATATCTTGCTTAAGTCACAAAGGCATGTTCAAAAAATTGCCGAGTCATTTATTTCTCTTAAGTTACATAATTTACACACAGTGTTATTACTATGCCAACAGTCATCCTTTGTCACATCCTTTTTGAAATGATCAATAAATGTCATATGTTACACTTTTGATGAAGTTTTTTGTTTCCTGCAAAACTTGAAAAATGTTAGGCGATTATTTTAACATTTTATGAACTCTAAATGTATTTTAATGATAGCAGTTGTAATTTGAACGCATGGCTTTTTAGTTTAACAGACAATGTGTACACTGTTTTAGGTCTGCTATTTTTACTAAAGTGAAGATCTGTGTGATTTTTCCACCAAAATGAACGTTAACAAACGATAAGAAAGTGTCATATTAACATCAGGAAGTAATGTTAAGTAGGACGGGGAATGTTAAGCCGTGTTCACTTGATGAAGTTAGATGGCAGATGGATAGATATTGTGTACAGCTGATTTTATTTGTCTTCCTCATTACAACAAAACTAGCATGCTACTGTAAGCTACAGCCTGTTGAGATAAACAGAAAGAAACTCACCGCTTAACGTACGTTGGTCTTCAAAATGCAATAGTTTCTTCAAATGAACATTTCGTGAAAATACCATACAGTCCTGAGCTAATGTTCAGTCAGCGGAAACATTAACATGTATAAATATCCGCAGCTGAATTTAATAGTTTCTTCTGAATTTATTTGAAGCTTTTCCGCCAACAAACTCCGCGCTAAAAGTGACGTCACTGTAATATCGCGGGACAACGGCACAAATCACGCGAGATCATATACAAGAGGAAGAAGACTACATTATTATAGTTATTATAGGAGAATTTGGTGAGCAACTCCTGAAACTTCATTTTAATAGCGCGCACAAAAAGGCCTTTAAGATAATAACTGTATGTTTCATCATGTTTTTCTTTATTATGATTTACCCCGACCCTTTCGTTATTGATCTATTTGTATATTATCCCCTGCACATTTGTCCACACATACCGCATTTGTTTGATATATCATTAAATGTGCATAAAATGATAACCAAATTAAATAAGTACATAGAGTTACTTTTTATTTTACCTGAAAAAATATGTGCAAAATGAGATGAATTATAAAATTAGAGGGAGGAACCAGGTGAATGAAGATGTGAAAAAAGGCAGACTCAAAGCTACTTACTCTTCAAAAACCACACTGGATTGTCCAATAAATAAATACTTTATTCAATAAATAAACAATGCATTAGTAACAATTAGAACATTAGAAACAATGAGTTTCATTTACAATGTGAACATAAAATAAAGTGACTTTAAAACATCCTACAACTCTAAAGTTCATTGGTTAACAAAACATGAAAACAATAAAGAAAACACTTTAAGTTAACTTCATATTCATGACAAAGTTAGACAAACAGTACTTCTACATTATACCATCAAATATCCCAATGAAAGCTTCTTCCTCTCTGCAGGCAGTGCTGAAAATACAGTGTGTAAAAAAGGAGGGAAGGGGTAAATCAGGTGAAAAGATGTACTTTAGTCAAAGAATACTTTTCATGATGTACTAAGGAAATTATAATGTAATGAGCAGTGGTGGAATGTAACTGAGTACATTTACTCAAGTACTGTACTTAAGTGCAATGTTGAGGTACTTGTTCTTTACCTGAGTATTTCCACATATGTAACTGTATACTTAACTACTTTATGGGGCCAAATATTAAAAAAAATAATAATAATTTTTAAAGCTGCCAGCTTTAGTTACTACTTACTGGTACTTTTCAGGTCAAGATTTAACATGAAAAAATATGATAAATTTAAAATGACTGCGGATGTTTAAATTAATTATTAAATAGGAAGTTAAATTAAATTAAAGCACATAAAAGTATATTAAGTAGAAGTCCTACCTGGGCAACCGTTAAATGCTGCTTACTTAAATGCATCAAAAATAATAATCCAATAATGTTTTTGGAATATATCAATCTGATTGGGTCCATTCTGCATAACAAGTATTTTGACTTTGATACGTTAAGTACATTTTGATGCTGATGCTTTTGTACTTTTACTTAAGTAAGTTTGGAATGCAGGACTTTTTCTTGTAGTGGAGTAATTATGCAGTGTGGTGTTAAAACTTTTACTTAAATAATGGGTCTGAATAATTTTTACACCACTTGTAATGAGTCAAAATAAAAGCCTTCTCATTATATTTTCCCCTACCTTCTGTTGACAGATGAGCTGGTGTTGGATGGTTCACTCACTCTTGAGAAGAAATCAAACCTTTTGGTTAACGGGGCCAAGTGGGTCTCAGTCTGCTTTGGGAGAGTTTCTGGTGTTTTTACTTGGAACTCTTCGCTGAAGATGCTCGGCCTCTGCAAACGGAAGAAGGGAGGCAAATACATTAAGAGAGCTCAACAAAATGCTCCTGCCCAGAGAAAGGAAATCCCATCAGAAAAACAGAAACAGTAGTTAGGAATTGTGCAGTCTGCTATGTCTTCATGGACATTTAGTCCTCTTCAAATTGACTACTCTCTCGCGACCTTTGTGGCAAAAATGGCCATGCACATAAAAACAGCTATTAAATCACCATACATCAATATTTTTTTATGCTCTGTTATTGAATAAATCTCTTAAACAACTTCAGACGTGTGCAAAACTAACTTAATTTTTGGAATTTTTAAGGCAATAAATTCCACAAATTAACTTTTGACAAGGAGCACCTGTTAACTGAAAACCATTCCAGATGATCACCTCATGAATCTGACTGAGAGAATAACAGTGTTCAAAGCTGTAACCAAACAAGAGGTGGCTACGTCTAAGAATCTATAATATAAAACATATTCTGGCTAGTTTAACAGGGTTTTTTTTACTACATAATTCCATTTGTGTTCTTTGATAGTTTTGACATCTTCAGTAATAATCTACAATGTTGAAAATAAAATAAAAAATGAAGAATTTAATGAAAAAGTGTGTCCAAACTTTTGACAGGTACTGTACAAACACAAACACACACACACACACACACACACACACACACACACACATCTCTCACCTTTTTATTCCAGTCGAGTGTGATTCTGTTTTGTGGTCTGACTGTGAGCAGAGAGGGTCCTGGATCTCTGATTAATGGGTTTAAAATGGGAGGAATCAACCTAAAACACAAAAATATGATAAATGTTTTTACTGTCTTTACTACATTATATAACCTTGATTGCAGATTCTGTATTTTCTGTGAGGAGATTTTATAAACATTTGAGACATTATTTGATTTCTGGTGTTTGAAACGAACAATTACACCTAATTGAGGATAATTTGTGACCTTACCTGAGTGGTGTTCTCGCAGTGGTTGTACAGGGTTTGACCTGTGAGTGACTGAGGGATCCAGGTGCAGATGTCCCAGCAAACCCTACACATAAAACACAACAGTTACAATGAAGTCTTAACAAGATGTATATAAAGATGGCAAATTGACTTCCACCCAAGGATATACCTGTTTGGGATTTTTCATTATGATATGATGGTGATGATATGATATGATATGACTTTATTTGTTAGTTAATAGTTATTTATTAGTTTTAATTTTGTTGTGAATTTTTGTTTTCAAAATTAGTTCGTTTTAATTAGTTTTTTTCTTGAAAATGCTTAATTTTTGTTTAGTTTTTATTGGTTTTAGTTTTTTGTAATGGGGTAATTGTGGGTGCGAGATTCAAAAAGGTCACAATACATTTTGCCTTTATTTCCTTTGACTTATCTATCTCAGCCCCAATAAGGTTATTAACTCTTAAAACGAGATAAATTGATTTCATATCAACCAAAAGGCTTATGTATGAAAAAAGTTGACAAAGACAAAAAAGAAGCATATTTTCACTATAATTTTAGTTCATTTTAGTTCATTTTGTAACCACACAATACAGTTTCAGTTAGTTATCGTTTTTATTTTCATTTCAGTTAACGAAAAAATTTTTTTTTTTATTTCAGTTTTTCGTTATTTCGTTATTTTTTGTTAACTATAACAACCTTGCTTCCATCCTCTGTCTTCTCAATTAAATTGAACTCAAATTGGCTCTACCTGGCGTGTTGTAGTCAACAGACTGCTGGACTTGAGGTTTAGCATTAGTTGATGACATCTCGCTGGCGTGCACCAAGTTCTCGTCATCAAAGTCGCCCCAGTCGTCCCAATCATTTCCAAGATCAAAGGTCACAGTTGGTATTTGTGAACATGAAGCATTTTCGCCGTGAACACCGTGCTTCGACACCGCAGTGGACCTCTTTGAATAAGCTGAGCTGGCTGTATTGATCTGGTTTTGAAGTGGTTTATGGATCTGACGCACACCAACACTGACTCCTGGGTTCACCCACACTGAGGAGCCTAAACACAACAGGATGAATAGCACATCAAATGTTACCGAGCTTTCTTGGCTTTAATATGAAGAAGTGTTTGTTAGAACTATAATTGTTGACTTTGCAATTTTCTATCATTCACTACCAGTGGTGGAAAAAGTATTCAGATCCATTACTTAAGTAAAAGTATGAATACAACACTGTGAAATGACTCCACTACAAGTAAAAATCCTGCATTCAAAACTTAAGTTAAAAGTACAAAAGTATCAGCACCAAAATGTACTTAAAAGTATCAAAAGTAAAAGTACTCGTTATGCAGAATGACCTCACTCAGATTGTTTTATAAATTCTAAATATATTATTAGATTATTTGTATTGATACTTTTATGTAAGCAGTGTTTTAATTTTGTAAAGACAGGGCTCATTTAATCACTATATATACTATTATAACATTTAATTTAAAAAAGCCTAATCACTTTAAATTGATCACATGTTCAATCGTGACATGTAAAGTAACTAAAGCCGTCAGCTAAATGTAATTGAGTAAAAAGTACAACATCTGCCTCAAAATGTAGTGAAATAGAAGAATAAAGTTAGATAAAATGGAAATACTCAAGTAAAGTATCTCAAAACTGTACTTAAGTACAGTACTTGAGTAAATGTACTTAGTTACTTTCCACAATACAAACAACAACAAAGTATTATCCAGATGATAAGTGAAGTTACATAAACAAACAGTGTAGAAACATAAATTCTTCTATTTCTGCCAAGTTCATTTTGCTTTATCTTCCTTCTGCTATTATGAAGTTGCAAATCTTCCTCGTTCAAATCAGTGGGGGCTTTTTACATTTATTGTCAAATTAAATTGTGTCTACATGAATTATGTCTACAAAAATTGCTTGTTAAATTTGGTCTACTAAATTATGTATAGTCTTATCTTGCTGAGCTTTAATTCTCCAAACTGTGTGTCACATTCAGTATTCCAACAGAGTTAGACTCTATGTGCCTCCTACTTCCATATGGTCATATGAATATCAACATTTCTGCCAATGTGAGGAAAAATAGGCATCAGTATGTTCTGCATTGTAATGAGATTGAGGTAAGCGCTTTAACAATACTTTGATGGTAAGCGTGAGATGCTGCAGGTGTGTGAGCAGGCTCATCTGTCATCATGTCCTCCATATAGTCATCATAATCTGAATATGAGAGACAGAGAAATACTGAGTCACTGATTGAGTGATTGTTAAACACTGCTATGTTAGGGAAAGTGCTGTTTACCACTGTCAGCATCATCCAGCTGAACTATGTCTATGTCTCCAGTCAGATCCACAGTCTCAGTGTGAGGTCTCACTGAAGCTTCATAGTGACTACTGCCTCCATACCTGCATTGATTAAAATAGGACATATAATATATATATATGTTTATATAATTCAGCATCAGGACATCTGATTTTATTGACACTAAGCTTATTTTACTGTCTCACTTTGTCAGAATTTACTTTGCAGTAGTTGTAAAGGGACTTATTCTGATATAAGTTTCACCTCATGTAAGTTTCCAAACAATAAATATGTAGAGTAAGTTCAGAGGAGAAAACGCACATGCTCGCACGCATGCACACACAGACACACAACTGCTCAATTCAATCAGTCGGAAAAAGGGTAAACCAAAAGATCCAACATGAATGTTTGTGTGCTAAAACTCAATGCAGTGTAGATTTGACTTGTAACAGGAAAACCTCCCTTTTCAAAAACTTCATATAATTCAAGGAACAATACTGTATTTAAAAAGAAATGTTTTAATTAATGTGCAGTGCTTAGTAATAAGGATTTAAGTCATTTATTATTACACAATCTCTGGTTTTCTAAAGATAATGGTATTTATTGGCTTTGTCCCTGCCCATTCAAAAACATCAGTGTATCCTATGGTTAACTCTTTACAATTAGACATATTGGCTTTCCCTTCTCTTCTGGCAAGACGCCGTATCATACTCCTTTGGATGTCTTCTAAAGCTCCATCTATTTCTCTGTGGCTCAAAGATGTCGTGTCTTTTCTCAAGATGGAAAAGATATGTTTTGCAGCGAAAGGCAATTATGTTAAATTTGATCAGAAATGAGGCTCTTTCATAGTCTATTTCAAATCCTTACCAACTCATATATATATATATAGATAGATATATAGATAGATAGATAGATAGATAGATAGATAGATAGATAGATAGATAGATAGATAGATAGATAGATAGATAGATAGATAGACACTGTTTTGACACTGTTTTGTTGTTACTAACAATGTGATTTATCTGTAACTTTATTCCCCTGACCCCCTTCTTCAATAACAAGAAAAAATATTTTTTTTTAAAAACCCCATCAGTGTGACTGTGATTACCAGTTAACAGAAGGTAGCCTCTCTTTTGGTTTGTAAGAAAACTGCTGCATGTTGTCAGAAACAGATTCCTGGCTCATTTTCATCTGAGGAAACAAAACAGCAAACACAGACTTATTCAGTTTGTAATAAAAATTAAGTCACAAATAAGAAAGACATTTTTATTGTTTGTCAGAGTATGGTTATCCATGTATTATCCTTAACAGTGTATCCAAACTCTGGTCACGGGGGGGCCGATCCCAGCTGACATTGGGGGAGACTATCGCAGGGCAGACACATAGAGACAGACAAACATTCACGCTCTCGTTCAGTCCTACGGGCAATTTAGAGTCACCAATTAAACCTCAGGACTGTGGGAGGAAGCTGGAGGACCCGGAGAGAACAGCAAACTCCACACAGAAGAGCCGAGGCCGGAGTCGAACAGGCGACCCTCTTGCTGTATAGTATAGTAAGTATAGTTATATTGTTAACAATCATTATATTTCTCACAATCGTATAGAAACACACAATAATGCACATGCCTGCATATTCCTCCTCTGGAGTTTTGGATAAAATGAGCACAGAATCACACATATTTTATTTAATCTGCATAATTCTGCACCTGTTAGCAAAATATTTCTATAAATAGCTTTTCTAAAGTGCACATCTACATGCCTAGACACTCTGGTATTTATGTTATGCACATACTTGATGCACATGCATTTTAATAGTTTTTTCATGTGTAAATGCTTGACAGTATAATAGCTGTTCAACATAGGTTTAATTTCACATACAGTATATTGGGCTTTTCCTTTGTGGCTGGTTCATTTCTTATATTTCTTTGCAAAAATGTAACTTCCCCAACATTTCTTTCAATTTTATCCTAACCAGTGTTGACTTGGCAATGACTCATCAGCTTCTTCTTTTTTTGGGGGTGAAAAAATTGCATAAATGCACTTTGCATTCTTTCCCAGATGTGGTTTGTGAGGACAGCACAGCCTTAGGTTTCAATCTTATAATAATCACAGATAACAGCACATTGAATAATGTTAATCATTTAACTTCAAAAACTGTTTTTCTAGAGTATATGATGCAGGCTTGGACAGCCTTAAAAAAAATTGGTTATCCTGACCTTGAGTCGTTTGACTGGAGTCTCTGCAAGTGTGTCACACCTGCTCCTCAGGTCCTTCAAATAGGAAGAGAAACCGGATTCTTGAGTTGCTGATCTCTTCCGTGCCACAGTTACACCTACTTTACCTTAGGGGTGGAGAGAAGAAGACCTCTATCTATCAATCAATCAATCAATCAATATCCTTTACTTAACTAGGTAGAAATATCAATGAGATTTAAAACTTATTTTCCAAGAGTGACCTGGCCAAGACAGCAGCATAAAAGCAAAATGGTTACGTCAAACACAAGAGGTGGATTACATGATTACACAGTGCAATCACAAAATCCAATTGAGCTTTTATATATATATATATATATATATATATATATATATACTTTAGGCACAAAGTGAAGCACAGGTGAACAAAAGTACACAGTGAAAGACAAGTGATTATACTCACAGCAGTCGTGGCCACAGAGATCCTTATTCTTGCAGAAGTGGTTGCACTGTCGTTTATTGCCTACATCTGATTGTAAAGTTGCCACATTTGAATAGAGGGGGTAAAAGCATTGGAAATAACAACCTGCCTTTGAAGACATACCATATCGATATACAAAATTCATATTTCATTTTCATTCATTCATCAGTAATAGTGTAGTACCTTGGTCGGTAGCAGATGTGGTGTTTTCCCTCTGAGTAGCAGCTTGATCGGCAGTCTGCGGTTTCAGTGCAGAGAGCTGCAGTCTCTGTGCAGGGGGATCATATTGTATCTTGTATGGATTATCAGTTCCAAACCTCCTTGCTCCAGAGTAGTATATGTTGAACTTCTGTTGGATATCCAGGCCCACTTAATGAGAGAAAAAGGGCAAATGTACAGTAAATGCACTCCTTGCATAGCACTGACAGGCAGTCCAAAAGTGCTTTAGAACTGCATTTATTTGCTTGGCCAGCAGGGGGCAACTAAAACAAGTTAGATTGTGTTGAAGTCTATGAGAAATTGACACTACTGCTGACTTGATTTATTACCTGTAAACATTTAATAGGTTTCAATTACTAGTGTCAGGTCTCCTACAATACAGCATGATGTTTATTCTGTAAATGGAGCTTGTGTTTAGAGTAAATAGACGATTAAGCAGGATATGCTTTAGGGCGTGGCAACCTTGTCATTGACCTGTTAATCAGGATAGAAGCGTCACATTACATTACATTACATGTCATTTAGCAGACGCTTTTGTCCAAAGCGACTTACAATAAGTGCTTTCAACTACATGCATATACATGACACTATGTAGATTTAAATACCTGGGAACTTGTTTTTGGGTGTTGTCCATGTTTGGTCTTCAGTTTATGAATGTTAAATGTAACACTTTAGTCTCCTAAACATATCTTGTTGAGCATTTGGTTGTACTAAAGACACTCTCAGGAGTCAGCTGTTTAAAATGATAATGTGTACTTCTTTTATACAACACAAGCTGTAAATTATACTTTATATCTAATTGTAAAAACTATATACGTATATATATATTTTTACTTCATCAATTTTTCACAATTAGCTTACAGCAAAAATGACAAATACCTGAAAATAGCCATTTTTTTTCCATTTTAAAATGTATCATAAAATCAAGCTTTAAAGAAATATAATGATTATATAATCGCCCCATTTAGGCTTGACACATTCAGTGAAAATAACAATGTTTTACAAAAAAATAGAGACAGATAAGCTCAATAACAGCAATTTATACACACAACAATTGTTGAACCAAAGCCACTGTTCAATTTATAAATAAAGAACCTTCCACTGAAGAACACAACATGCTGTTATTCCCCTCCATTATATGCATATTGTGGATATTTGTATGTTAAATACAAAGGTATTTCAATGGTTTACCATATTGTGAGCTGATGAGATTGACACTGATCTCCTCTCCTTTTGAGGCCTTTGCCACTTCGATCTTCTTCGACCAACTACCACACTTTAGCAGTACCAAGTCCCTGGAAAACAATCAGTTTACAATATATTATCGGTCTTTTACATAATACACAATACAGTGGGGGAAAGTAACTAAGTATATTTACTCAAGTGCTGTACTCAAGTACAATTTTAATGAACTTTTACTTTACTTGAGTATTTCCATTTATTTAACTTTATATTTCTACTCCACTACATTCTGAGGCAAATATTGTACTTTTTACTCCACTACATTTAGCTGACAGCTTTAGTTACTATTCAGGTCGAGATTTAATATAAAAAATATGATCAATTTAAAATAATGACACATTTTTATCATTCAAGCAACATAACAGTATATTAAGTAGTGAAACCAGCAATGCTAACCTGACAATATTTAAATTTTGCTTATATAATACATCAATAATAATATTATTATGTTTGGAATATATAAAACAGTCTGGGTGGGTCCATTCTGCATAATGAGTAATTTTACTTTTGACACTTTAAGTACATTTTGAGGCTGATACTTTTGTACTTTTACTTAAGTAAGTTTTGAAAGCAGGACTTTTACTAGTAGTGGAGTAATTTCACAGTGTGTTATTAGTACTTTTACTGGATACTTCCACCACTGACACAATATATATATTAGTGAAAGAAATATAGAGAAGGGAGGTTACGTGAAAGAAATCAAAGACAACACAAAAGACAACAGCCCCCAGGTTGTTTTTTTTCTCACGTGAGTTTGTGTAGGAAGACCACGGCGTTGTCAGAGTTTCCGATTATCAGAGTGACATAGTGGTGGTCTGGAGCTGTTCTCCTGGACAGCAGCTGTGCTTGGTTTTTAAGGTTCACCTTTAGCACGATCTCTGCCGCAGCACAGCTATACCTGGGAAGCTTTAAAATACAGAGAAAAAGAAATCTCACTCGCAGTAGTAACTCTTTCTAACAAAACTCAATAGATCAATGATAATATATGATATAATATGGCTCATTTCGTTGTCCTAGTACTTGTTACTCTGTTCAATGACAATAAAATGGAATCTCATCTCATCTCATAAAGCATCATATTAAGTATTTATAAAAATACTACTAATACAAAACTGCAACATCTTTTACCTGCTCCAAAGTGACTTCATATGTCGGGAGATGTATGACAGATTCTCTGATTTGGTTGCCAAATGGTGGATGTCTGTTGAGAATCTGAATTAAATAAATGGTCAGAAATCATATCCAAGTGCTTCATACTATGTTTTGTGTTTAAGTATGATGCAGACTGACCAGCTCAATCTCTCTGGCATGGGTTTGCTCTATTTTGCTGAAAGTGGTGAGTCCAGCATTCACCATGGCAGTCGAAAGGGTCTGGCCTGAAACACACAGAGTTTATTATCAAATGTTGATATTTAGGAAGAATGTTTGGTTTAATTTAATATGCATGGAGATTTCCATCCTCATTTTAGTGCTATATTTACATTGCTTCAACAAAATATGCTATACTATGCTACGTGAATCCACCTATCTTCTCCAGCTGTTTGGAAACATAGGGCGAGTTTTCCCAAAGCTTGGCTCTGAAGCACTTGGCCAGGATCAGGGAGTTGAGCAGAGCAGAGAAACCAGTTTTGGATTGGTGACTCAGAAACTCTGACAGGCCTGGCACGGGATCAAAATGCAATCAAAGTTTAAAAAATATCAAATCAAACATAGAGTACTTGATTTTCCTGATTCACAGAACATACATTTGCTGATGCGCATCCCATTTTTGAAGATCCTCGCTGTGTCTTGTGTCAGTCCAAACTCTTGAATTGAAATGGAACCCAACTGAGCCTGAATCAAGCTACATACAAGAAAAAGAAGTTTGAAGTTTTGAAGTTTTTTCATTTTGCACAATAATAAGACAAAAAAGAAAAGGATAAAGAAATAACAACCCAAAATGAAAACCCAAAAGGGCTTATACAGGGCCTCTACCTATATTAAAATTCACAAGTTAAAAACAAGTAACTATGAAATAGAAAAGAAATAATTACCATAAAAATTATAATAATATTAAAAAGTAAAATAAAATAAAAGTGTATAAGTGTGTGTGTGTACTACTTAGTGACCTGAGCAATCAGAGCCACTAAACTGCTCTTGTATGTGTTCAGAGAGGAAAACTGTATTGAACTATTAAACTGATCATTCCAAAGTATTGTACCTCTGTATTTTAAGGAAAACTGTCCAAGGGTAGTACGAGGAGTGAGGCAGGTGAAATATGTCAGTTGTCTAGTATTATACTTATGTAATTGTGAGTTGACATGAAAATATTCACTGAAAGCTTTAGGAATGGAATTAGGACCACACATATACTTAGAGATATAAATGCATATTTGGTATATATTGATCTGAAAAATTGTCATTATCTTGAGTTTTTGGAAATAAACATATAATAATCATAGTGGACAGTCCATAAGAAACCCATTATACATACATTTTGCAATACAATCCATAAACCAGTATTCCTTTTTTATTCAACCCTGCTTTTCCACAGAGAACACACTGAATAAATAAACCTACCAGTTCACTTTCATCTCACTGGTTTTGATCTTTCCCTCAAGGGGAAACCTGGAAAAAAATAGAATCATCTAATTTGCAATGCTTGTGTCTACCACTACAATACATTTAATACAAGGGGTTATTATACCGTATAAGCAATTGTAAATCCTATATATGTGCCTGACCTGATGGTGATCCTGTTTTTGTCCCTATTCAAGGTGTTTAAAGGCCTCTTCTCATTCATTCTCAACTGAATGTCGCTGAACTCTCTGCTCTTCGACACCAACTCAATCTGTACAAACAGACACTTTTTATCTGGATTTTATTTTCTTTATCATAAAATGTAAAATGATTTCCCTTTTGCAGGAGCCCAGCCTTACATAAAAATGTCACTTTATCTGCATTTTAATGATTGCTGTGCAGTCTTATCATGAAACCTACCAGGTCAGGTAGGTTCTCAGTGCCAGCCACTTTGCTGAACTGCTTCATGGTGTCAAAGGCAACACAGTACCGGGCCATCAACCTGCCGCTCTCTGTGAGGAGCAAAACAAACAAACATGTAATAGCTTCCTTTTGTGAATATAAGGCTCAGGGGAAGAGATAGAGCAGTTACAGTAAAGGTGAAAATGTCCTATCCTCACTGCCTCATTAGTTAAAAAGCACAAGAAGTAGGACTTCCTCGACTCACACCAAAATAATCCCTCTCAATCATTATTTGCAAATCAATTATTTACAGTCTTAAAGACAACATAACGTTTTTCTTGCATGGCTCCTCTGTCAACAAACTATCCCAAAAACTGAGTAAATTTTTTAAGAATTGTAAATTGGTGGTTGCATTACACGACAGCAAACTCTCACACAACTCATGCGGTATACTCTAAGTTTTATTTATCCAGTCGCAAGCTCACTACTTCTTAAAAAACAACACTTTTGTCACTACCTTCTTCACTCGTCCAGACTCACTATGCACGTGAGATGGAAGTAATTATATTAAGACTTTGTAATACTTTATATAAAGCCCATGTCTATAATGCATTATAATTACAATGCGTTATAACCTGCTGACAGCACTGTATAATTAAAAATGATGCTCTATAACCAAAATGACATCACAATATTAATCATGGCGTCGCCTTGTATTTTGTCTTATCTTTTCCGTTTGCCGCGTTTGCGACATTAAGCATTTCAACTGATTTCCTCTCTACCTGTTGGTTTGATGTTGATATCCTCATCCATGTTGATCAGACCAATGGAGGACAGAGCGTTGAGGGTTTTCAGACAGAGTTCTTTGAGAGGAACATCAATCAAACAGCAATTACTTGACTACAATAGTGTGGCAGTGTCATTAGTGTGCACGATTAACCAAAAAAGTCAAAGTACAGACAGTAGAACAGCTTGGATGATAAATGGCTTCAGTAACAGCCTTTCAAGTGTTTCAATAGAGTGTCCTCCTAATAGCAACATGCTACTTAAGTGACTTCAAACAGAGTAAAAACAGTTGTGGCCCACCTTGCAGTTTTGCTTCGATTCCATATCTGTCTAAGTCAGCAGAGAAACCTGAAATTGTCGAGGCACACTTCACTGACTGACTTTACATACGGTAACAATGGACACTATCTATAATAAATATCATTTTTTGTGTGTTTTCATCCCTAACCGTAGTGTGCGGGGTTCTTGAGGGCTCTGATGTAGAGGAAGGTGGAGCGTATCCAGTCCAGAGCCATGTTGACATCACTGATGGTTTGGAGAACAATCTCAGCATTCAGGTGCTCCACCAGGTGACTGTGTAAGCTGGGGAAAGGAAGGAAGGATATTGTTACCTCATGTACTACAGTAGAATCTCTCTGATGAGAAACAAAGAGTTAGACCGAGTGAGTGAGAGAGAGAGAGAGCTGTGATACCTGCTCTCAATGATTTCCATCCCATTCATAAGGTTCATATACTTGTCTTTGGTTTGGATCTTGGTCATGATCACTGCAGTCGCTGATGTGTCAAACTAAAGGAAGAAAAGACATAAGTTTGTATTTAATTTGTGCATCGTATTAAAACTATCTTTCTTAGTTAATTTAGTGTATTTAAGCAAATGCTATTTCCATAACAGCTGCAGAAACCTGCAAGTTAATGGTTGATTTCACAAATCAATTTACAGAAATGAAAATTGTGTTAAAACTAAAAAGTGTTTTATTATCTGTCATTACTTGTGGTCTTCCAGCTCGGCCTATCATCTGCAGCAAGTCTGCCTCGCTGTACTCCTCACAGGAGCCTGCCACATACTGCATGGTAGACTTGATCACCACCAGATGAGCTGGCAGGTTCACCCCCATGGCCAGAGTCCTGGTGGTAACTAGGATATTAAAAAATCAGAACTCTATAACAACACCTAATTAGCATATAATCAGTATCAGTGGATTATCAGCTTTAAACAGCACTATTACTGTATAGTCAGTGAGGCAAGATACGAGGCAAAAATTACTCGCAATAAAGAAAAATATATTAAAGTGTGTTCAATTTTGCCTTTCTGCTGCTTTCAGTATATTTTCTTATTCTCTTAATTATTCTTAACAGAATAAAGGTTTCATAGCCTTATATCTTTGTTGAGATTTATACAACTGTTGCATATCAGTCAGTATGGGTAGGAAAATACTGTATATTTCTATTGGCATAAAAACGTACTAGCATAGGTAATTTTAGTCATATTCTCTTTCTTGGGCAATATTTTAGTGACTCATTTGTTATAACCTGCAACACTTGTCTTTCCTGTTTCTCCTTTCTGCAGCCTAACAAAAACAATAAAAACAAAGGAACACTTCAAACAGTCTTACCTTTTAGTTTGTTTTTGTTTTTTTAAATCCTTTACTTCAGTTTGTACAGTCTGTGGTTTTTGAGTGTAATATTATCGGTTTGATGTAATGTAAACAATACCTGCTGTAACTACAGGTAGAGTTGTGAAATATCGCACTCTCCTAATTTATCATGTCTGGATACAATCAGTCTTACAAAGACATCAAAGGGATAGCTGGAGAGCTGGAGGATAACATAATATCTAGAATCCATTTTTAGGACAGGAGAAAACTCGACAAGTGACAAGTGAAGTCTCACAGAGGACAGGCAGGTCTCCTTGAGTGAAGGCCTCTTCTATCAACTTCCTGTCAGACAGGTCAACTCCTGCGTGGTGGTAACCAACTCCTAATATCACCAGATCTGAACCACAAATACAACACAACTCTTATATAACTGATAATTACAACCACAACCAAATCAAATGTACTTTGTCTCTGGGGTCTGCATCTGATGGGCCATGACATTTAGGTTTAAAAAGGGAACTCACCTCTCAGTTTTGAATCCAAAACACAGTTTGCATATTTCATCAACCTAAACCAATGACAAAGTAATAAAAAGTCAAGCTCAAGCTCTCAACTAAACAAAACAACAGTATGTTTTGATTACACATGTGAGAACACATAAGAAACGTACCTTTGCTTGTGCTCAATGCTCATAATGAACCTAGCATCCTTGGCTAGAACTGCAGCTGACTGCTGGACTCCTTTCCTTGTAGAGCAAAACTACAGAATATCATCATTATTACATTATGAAAAAAATGAACTACAATCTTATTCAATGAAATAACAAAAACATGAATGAAAGCAAACACATAAGTGACTCAATTTCTCCACCCACCACCAGTGCTGGCTTCTGGTCAGAGTACGTTTGTAAGATGTTGGCCATCTTGTAGTTGAGCGAGAGGTCAAACTTGAACTCTGTTTGGTTCGGGCTGCAGGGGAATCCCAGTACCACCTTCCTCAGCTTGACAGGACGGTGGCTCTCGTCCATGTGCAGATATGTGGCTGGACCACTCTCATTAGACAGCCAGTCTGCTATCTAATAACATAGCAGACAAAAGACAGATCTGATTACTGATTGACACTGAGCAATAGTACAAACACAGACAGTGGCTATGCATTACAGTGCAGTGACTCAGTGTAGTGCTGTTCTCAATTTGTTGCTATATTTAAGCTATGTTCTTACTTAATCAAATAGCATATGACTCAAATTAAAGCTGAGATAGGCATTCTTTTAGGCGTCATGAGGAAAAAAAATTAGTATGAACCTTTTAGAATATTGTAATTCAAGCTGAGAGAAAATTAGACTCCTAAACCTTCGCTTGGCTCTATTTTAAGCCTAAAAAATTGTAGTTTATTATGGGAGACCTCTGCCAGTCACAGGTCCATTTAGAGAGAGAGTGTTCCTATTGGCTGCTCTGCAAATACAGATGCGCGTGCATTTCCCTTCAGCTAACCGAAGCCAAAGGCTCAAGGGTGCAGCTAATTCAAAATCATGTTTATGTAGCTAGCTAGATCCTCAAATCACAGTATGTCACCTCAAAGGGCGTTACAGAGACAGAGAAGTCTGCAAAAAACACAGGACAGCGATTCTCACAGAAATGCCGACATAAGGATCACAGTCACAATCGAGAAGACTGAAATTAATTAATTGTAATTATTCAGGTTACTGTATCTGCATGCGTGTCTGATGGGAGGGGCTTAACGACAAAAAGATCATTGCAAGAGATATGTCCACATTGCCTTTTGAATTACTTTGTCCTAAACAAATGTCTCTCTCTGAGCCACTTACATCAGAGATGTTGGGTATAGTGGCTGACACAGCCACAAACCTCATAGAGAGGCTTGTCCCTGGATCCTGTGCCGTTCTGAAAGCATTAACGGCCTTCATCCTGCTCACAACAACTTCCAGCGTGGCACCACGGGTCGCATCCTTCACCACGTGAACCTGCAAGAACCAAATGTGTCATCTCAGAGTTGGCTTAAGAAACATCTTTTAGGTTCAACAGAGATTCAATTAAGTTGTCCTTTATCAATGTTTTCCATCATTAACATGAGGGGGTGCATCTCAGTTTGGAAAGAAACTAAGGTAACACTTTACTTGAAGGTATCGTCATAATAGTGACATGATAATGTCATAACTGTGACATGACACAGTCATAAACGTGTCATAAACATTATGTCGATGTCATAAACGTTTATGACTGCTGTCATTAAGTGTCATTCGGTTTTTGTCATGACAAGTTGACATTCCTTGGGTTGTCTTGATTATGACAACTTGTGTACTGGATTGCTGCTCCTGAACCCTTCCTCCAATTTAGTGTACTGTAAATAGTAGTGAAAACAAAAAAAAAGAAAATATTGTCATATGTAATTGTATCTGTCAGTTTATACTTCATGATATGTTAATGACAAATCAAAATGTTATCACTTAACTTGAGGTCAAAGAATATCTTCATTACAGCGTCATAATGGTGTCATGACAGTCAGTTTTGGGTATCTTGTCGGTATTCTGTCAAACATCTAGAATTGGTCTGTAACTTTGCACATCTAATTATAATAATCATTATGCCAACTCGCCATAAACACAAATATAGAAACATATTTTGTTTATGTCAAGTTGCCATGACAAAGACATTTTGTGGTAATGTCACTTTGATTAAAGTCAAGTTGTCATAATCAAGACAACCCAAGGAATGTCAACTTGTCATGACAAAAACCGAATGACACTTAATGACAGCAGTCATAAACATTTATGACATTGACATGTTTATGACATGTTTATGACTGTGTCATGTCACAGTTATGACAGTATCATGTCACTATTATGACAATACCTTCAAGTAAAGTGTTACCGAAACTAAATAGACAGGTTGTGTGCATGCTAATAATATATAGTAGCAGAACATGATGTACTATAATTTTTAAATGGCTGACCTTGAGTGAAACAAAGTGCTGAGGGCAGAGGCTAATGATGTACCATTACGCAATGTGGCATAATAAAACACACTGTAGACAGTAGATCTTCTGGTACATGAGTGCACAGTGAGCATCCACCATTATGCAGGCAGATGAGACAATATGAAGACTGAAACATGAGCCTGTGAACAAAACATCTGACCTCATCGATAAGGAAGAGCCTGACTAGCTGCAGCAGACAGTTGTCCTTCCATTTTCTTGTCATGCTGTCCCATTTTTCCTGTAAAAAAGTTAAATAAAACATTTTGTATTCAAGTGAAACTTCAGATCACAATTTTATGTTTCATTCTTTGATGCATTTGTGTAATTAAGTGTCACACACAGGTGTGGTGAGGATGATGTGGGAGTCCTGAATCTCAAAGAAGTCATCGATCTCTGTGTCGCCCGTCAGCTCTTTACAGTTCAGACCCAGAGGACCAAACTTCTTCTTCCAGCTCTCAAAGCACTGACTGCAGAGAGCTTTGATCGGGGCCACTGGCAAGATCAAACAGAGCATATTTTTTACAAGACAGATCTCTGCACCTCAGAGAAAAATATCAAAACAATCTGAAAATATTCACCAAATAAGAATTCACCAGGCAAGCCAGAAGGAAAATGTTCAAAGCATGTTGTTGTGTGACTTTGGTGAATCCAAACTAACCCCTTTAAATCACCAAAGTCACACAACAACACAAACAAGCTAACCGATCAAGGCAGCATTAGACCAGCAACTCCTGTGTTCTGTGAGGTAAAAATACTGTTTTTGTCAAAGGATTTTGGTGGCATTGACAAGAGCAAAGATGGACAGGACTGCTTAGTTTCATCGTCAGAAAAGGGCTGTCTGGTGAAGCAGTAAAAATATTCTAAATATACCATACACTTAACATGATAATGATTATTTTAGGTGGGCCTTTTTTTACATGGCTAAAATATGTTTAGCTGCTTCCCCACAGCAGCACATTGCTTAGCATCCGTGTCTGCTTATCTAAACTGGGGGCATGCCAATCACTATCTACTGTACGTAACACGCTGTGGGTAAGAACCTTGTATAACCCCACTTCAAAACATCCTTACTACAACTTTATGCATTTCATTTGGTACAAGGATTTCTTTCTCCTGCCTGAATTTTGATACAGCACAGACTTTGTTCACATTGGCACTGGTATAAACAGAAAAGTAACACCAGATGTGCATTTTTAGTTTTGTATCAGTTATAAATGATGCAAAAAAAAAATCCTGTTCTGTTTTTCATGTCTTGGGAGTAAAGAAAATATAACACTGTTTCAGGAATTCTTCTAAACCTTTGAGTATGAATAACTTCCCCTAATACTGAGACTAGAAATAAAACTTTTTTTTAGATTGAAAGACACATATATTGTGATTCTTAAGAATTACACAAGGACAAATCTACTCAGAGGAACGAAATAACCTATTAAAGAACCTACTAAGTTATGGAGCTGATCTCAATCACAGAGCAGATACATGTATTAATTCTAACTTTTATCACCACTGCAAGATATGGCATGGCCTTAGCGGAGGTCTGCCCTTCTAATTGGTATAATAATAGGGTCAACACAACATTATGCTCACTGTAGACTGCTTTGACATTGCTCCAGGGCTCTGAGGTCTCCATTAACAGACGGATGATGGCCAGCTCAAACAGCACTGTTTTACCAGATCCAGTAGGAGCACAGGCCACAAAGTTCTTACCCGTGTAAAGAACCTGAGGACAAAACAAACAAAATGCACTCCAGGAATCACAGTTCACATCTTACAGGCAGTGGCAGAATGCAACTAAGTACATTTACTCAAGTACTGTACTTAAGTACCATTTCCACACACTTTATACTTCTACTCCACTACACTTAAGGGCAAATACTTGCACTGCATTTAGCTGCCAGCGTTAGTTATAAGTTACTTTTCAGGTCAAGATTTAACATAAAAAGAAAAAAATAAAGAAATAAAAAATTGATCAAATTAAAATGATTATGCATGTTTATAAATTAAACCACATAAACATATATTAAGTAGTTAAAATTACCCATACCTGGACAAGAGTAAAAAAATAAAAAATAATATTACAAAAATATATTTGGAATATACACTGTCGCCTATACAGTTGGAATATATATATATATTTTTTTACCTCTTTCCATGAAGTGATTGTGACTATGTGTGTCTGAAAACAAAATTATCCCAACTTTTGTATAATACAATCTGAGTGGGGCCATTCTGCAAAGGGAGTACTTTTACTTTTGATACTTTAAGTACCTTTTGATGCTGATACTTTTGAACTTTTACTGAGGTAAGTAAGTTTTGAATGGAGCTCTTTTAATTGTAGTGGAGTAATTTCAGTGTGATATTAGTACTTTTACTTAAGGGATCGGAATACTTCTTCCACCACTGGTTATAATAAGATGATGAAAACTTTCATGTTATTCATAATTCTCAGCATTCTGTTTAAAACGGCTTTCAAAAATGCTTACGTCATCAAGTGCCTTGGATTGAACGTAGTTGAAATAGGGGAACTCGTTGAAGACAGATCTGAACTTGGCTGCTGTGTTAGCGCGGTTCAGGAAATCAGACCACATCACTTATGAAATTCCATTCTGGCAGAATTCAAACACTGTCTAATATTGTGTTAACTTACACAACAACAAAAGGATACAAATTTCAGAAACAGGTCGTAAAACTCCGGACTCTGAGGAACCTAAAATGATCACAATGAAAAAAAAAAATACTTTCATTTTTAGTCACACTCTCACTGAATCCACTCATTCCACTTTGATATTTATATGAAATGTTTCACATTTTATAGGGCATTTTATGTTGTAGTGCATGTAAGGTAAAACTGAAATTACTGTAGACTCCAAAGGTTTATGCTGTTATTGTTTAGAGCTTCTACTGTTTCACAATTCACCACCTAGTGACCAGCACGTTGCATTACAATGGAGCGGTCAATGAGGGGAGCTCACCTCATTTCACCTCATCACACCCAAACACAATGTGGCAGCTGCTGCCATGGCAAGACAGGGGCATGCTCATTAGCTGCAGCACGTTACAGAAGCTATATGAGTGTTATTTGGTAAACCAGTCATAGACTGTGAGCACAGCGGCTGCCTGTGATTGTGTCAGTGCAGTGCAGCACCTTGTATGCGAAGCGGCTGAGGCGTCATGGGCGGAACGAAAGCTCTCTTTGTGCCCTTGTCCTGCATCTCAGCATGTGCCGCCTGCTGCGGGGGTCGGCCACTCGCTGCAGATGAGCCCAGAGAAGGGGGTGAGAAGGGGGGCTTGGGGGAGAAAGGAGGAGCTGCCTGGCTAACTGTCGCTCGCGGCGGCTGAAGAGGAGGAGGCACTGTCGCCATGGTAACCGGACTGAGAAAAGTTTGAGGTCTGGATGCTGTCTGGCTGCCGCTGCCTCTGAGGTCATCTGTGTGTGACGAGTCACCTCCACTGTTCAACACCTGAACCTTGAACAAGCTGTTGTGGGAGGGAGGGGAGGATACAGAGGGCATAAAGAATTGATAGAGGAGGAATGTAGAACGAAAGAGGGAAAAAACTATTGTTGGTGCTGCAAGCTTGAAGGCTGATTTGAAGAAACAACAGGAGGATGGTTTAGCATCTTTTCACGTGTTTCTTATGTCCACTGATGCGTAAAATTAAGCCTCTTCATGATATACTGATAAGCATTTAATAGACCACAGCAATTTGAGGGATTTAAGAGTGAATCAGCACTACATTAGAATTTTCAGGAGCAAAAACTGGAAACATTGGCTTTAACATTATGAATCATATCAATCCTGCTAATTTGAGCAGGACTGGTGTTTTTTTTTTTACTTTTTACAGTCTCAAGGCCACATATCAATCTGTGGCTGTTAAATGCTTTGAAATTAGAAAACTTAATGCCCTCAAGAGATGAGGAGAAAAATGCACGACGGGGAGACAAGGTGTACATGCATATTAATTCACAACGCAGATGTAATTTTGAAAAAATAACTGACACTTGCCTTCTTCGTAGAGGTGGGCCTTTGCTGCAGTCCAGAGACAAAAACCTCTTGCCGATGGCTGCATGAGCAGAGTCCTGTGGGGTTTCATCCCCACTTCTGCCACTCTGACAGGAGGCACCCTGAGAGTAATCCCTGAACCCTTCACCTCTCCAAAGGCCATCACATCTGCTGGTGCTACTGCTGCCACCCAGGGTTTCCTCAATCTCTTTCTCATCATTGTAATAACTGTAAGGGCTGTTGATTTTAGATGGTAAAAGCTTAAGGTCAGCTGATCCTTTAAAAGAAGGCAGTAGTGTCTTGGGTCTCTGTGAGAAACCTGTGAGTAATATTGAAGAGGGAGAATGTTTCATCAAACAAAGTTGTTGACCGCTGTAATTTCGTGCCTTTTTCTGACGTGATTCACAAAATGAAGGATGATAATTTGGCAAATATATATACCGTATACCATTCCAGTTGTACTAATTATTGTGAGAATATATCATACGACACTGATCCGTTTTTTAATGCCAGCCTAGGAAAATTGGGCAAGCTTTCAAGCCTATTCAAGCTATCGTGTCAGTGAGTCACACTGTTAAATTTAGTAGGGCTTCAATAGGCCAGAAACTGAGCAGTTTACTCAAGTCAAGTGAAAAGGAATTCACCCTAATCCAGAGCACAACATACTGTATAGGGTAGAGAGAGACTCTGCCTCCTTCTGCATATCCTGAGTGGCTGGAACCTGAGAAAGAGATGGAGGCACTTCCAGCTGCCATGGGCTGACCTCCTGGTGCAGTGGTTTTCTGTCCAGTGAAAGCCAGAGGGGGAAAAAAAATATTCAGCTATCAGAGGAAGAA
The DNA here is from genome assembly GCF_030273125.1 of Centropristis striata. Taxonomy (NCBI): domain Eukaryota; kingdom Metazoa; phylum Chordata; class Actinopteri; order Perciformes; family Serranidae; genus Centropristis; species Centropristis striata. The sequence goes on along the minus strand of NC_081527.1, from coordinate 11,595,900 downwards.
CAGAGAGGGACAACTTGGGACATCTCTCTATACTCACACTTTGTGGACAATGGGTTTCTCAAAAAACAGATTGTCCAGGGACAAGGTGCAGTCATCAGAGTCCAACATTTGATCAGATATGTAGGCACACACACATTTCAATGCAAAGTGGGGCAATATCAGTCAGTTGATATGGGCCTTGTTTGAAGACATCAGGCCTAAATGAAGAAAACAAGAGATACTTATATTGGTGCACTAATACATATTTTTTTTGCCTATGTAATAATAATGATACTAATACATGTTATTTGTAATGCACTTTACATCATACATTTACAAAATCTCAAACTGCTACAGTGTCAAGAGTGAAAAAAAAACAAAAAAACAACAATGAAAACATGGGATAAAAACAAGGATGACAGCTAATGAAAACTTAAACACTAGCAAAATGTATTTATGTGGCTGAGAGAAGCTATTGTTGCTGCAGGCTTGAAAGCTTTTTTTAACCTTTGTTTCGGTCTGCTGCAACAAGACAAACACGAAAAATAGTTTACCATATTTTAATTTTTCTATCATGAAATATACCAGGACACAAACACCAGGCCTTCAAAAAAAAAAAAGAAATGTCAATTACATAATAATTAAGCAGTGTATTGATTGAAACTATTAGAGAAAATCATCACTAGAATACATTTTTGGACGTTTGACATGACACATTTAATGTTAGCTTTAGCATCTAATATAGCTTCCTATAGATATGTAAGAACTGAATAATTTATGAGTAGCCAAGATGGTGAAATAAGATATTTGAAAAAAACTTTCGCATTATAAGTGATATTGGTAAGTATTTCACTATAAAACACATTTTTTGTAGCAATATTTTCGGGCTTTGCTAGCTTTAGCTAAAGAGTTAGCTTTTGAACAACCAACTAGCAGCATTCAATTCAAATATGAAGACTAACGGTTAGCTAACAGCTGTCAGTTAGTCAGTTAGTGTGTTAACTAAGCAGTTAAACAGTTTCACAAGGGCCTGCGTGGCAGTTAAATACTAATTATCACGCGGTACCTACCTGTGATAATGATTAAACTCCCTCCAGAGTTACAGCGTGGAGCCCTACTGTAAATTTACCTCTAATGTTCTGGCTGTAAACTCCACGAGGCCAGTTTCAGTTTGATGATGATATACCAAGTGAAACTGGAGACAAGGTCAAATATGTTTTGTATAAAATTAAAGAACTGGATGTAAACCTCTTATATGTTATATTTGCAACCTGTGTTCACATTTGCAACATTTAAAATTCTATATTGAGCATGGTAGTGTTCTGAAAGTAAAAAATAAAATAAAATAAAAAATAATAATAAAATCACATTTTATGTTGGACTAAATGACCAAAAAAGAACACAAAATGACCAAAAAAAGACACAGAATGTCCAAAAAAGACACAAAATGACTAAAAAAACAACAACAAAAAGACACAAAAGGACTAAAAAACAACAACAAAAAGACAAAAAATGACACAAAAGGACCAAAAAAGAAACAAAATGACTAAAAAACAACAAAAAGAGACAAAAATGACAAGAAAAGACACAAAATGACCAAAAAAAGACACAACAGACACAAAATGACCAAAAAAGATACAAAAAGACACAGATGACCAAAAAAGATTAAAAAAAAGACACCATAGAGTTAACAACATTAGTGATTAGCACATTTCACCTTAATGTACTGTACCTATATTTTATTAGTAAAATATGAGCTGTAGCTAAATGTTCCCATCAACATTTATAAGTAGGCCAGCTATAACAGATCGTCACCCTGTTAAAATAATCGCCAAACTCATTTTTCAAGTTTTGCAGGAAACTTCACCAAAAGTGTAACATATGACATTTATTTACATATCATATTATATATCATTTCACGCAAAAAGGATATAACAAAGGATGGCTATTGGCATAGTAATAACACTGTGTGTAAATTATGTAACTTAAGAGAAATAAATGACTAAATGATGGCAACATGAACATGCCTTTGTGACTTAAGCAAGATATGGTAACAATTTATTTTGAAGGTGTCTACATAAGAGTCACATAAGCCTGTCAGAAACATGACATGACAAGTATGATGAGCATTAATGTTACTTCAAAGTGTCATTAATGTTCATGACACATCTCGTGTCATGTTGATGACACGCTCATGTCACTCTTACGTAGACACCTTAGAGCAAAGTGTTACCAATATTAGTGTCAACGATAAAACACTGATAAACTAAACTGATAACTAAACAATCTCCCTCTAGCTCTTCTTTGCTGGGTTCTTATCTGATGCCTATGAATGTGGCAAATTGTCAAAGAAGTGATGATGTTAAAGGGGTAAAATCACATGATCTGATCAACTGAGGATGTAGGTGATTTTACCATAGGTGACCGGTGTCATGAGGAGATGATTTAGGCAAAAAAAATTATAATTTGACAAAAACTGATTATTTTAACAGTGTGACGACATTTCACCTAAAAGTACTGTAGCTAGATTTTATTATTAAAATATGAGCTGTAGCTAAATGTTCCAATCAACATTTATAAGTAGGCCAGCTAGATGTTCACTGTGGAATAAATGTCAGTGTTTGTGGAGCGTGTGTTAAAATTTTTGTCAAATTCAAGCACTTTTTAAGGACTTTCAAGGTCCATTTTTAAGCTTTTCCAGTACCTTAAACGGTTGTTAGTTGCATGTTTTAGATGAGTACTTACATGCTAAAAGGGGTAATTTCACTCAACCATACCAACAGTGATGGTCTTACGCTTTTAACAACCAAAAGTACAGTTTGCTACTCTCAATATTCAATTTAGTAAGTTTAAGTTGAATTGAAAATGTGATAATCTATAGTCAGATTGCACGAGAAAAACAGTAAGAATTTCAAGCATTTTCAAGCACTTTATCCAAAATCCAAGCACTTTTCAAACCTTGAAAATACAACATTAAAATTTAAGCATTTTCAAGGATTTCAAGCATCCGTATGAACCCTGAGTTTATTCCCGAGGCTGTGAATAACTGCCGAGGCTGATCACCAAAGCAACAAAGACCTGCGAGAAGACAACCATGGGGGATAATGGTAACATCTCTCATGTGTTGGCATACAATTCTTGTCTGTGCGTCAATGACAAGTTAACATAGCAAAACTAAGTGTGCTCCCTGAAAGAAAGAAAAACAAACAGTAAGTGAAGTTTCAATTTATTTTATCAATTAAAACGGCGATTAACCGCCATCAACCTAGAAAAAATCTGCTACTCAAAGGAGATGGTCATTAACTCGGTTTTTTTATGCCTCCTATCTGGAATGAACCATTACGAATCTTTCGGGGGGGGTATGGCGGCGACTCGTATCATTTCGCGACGAAATGATGCGAGACGCTAACTAGCGTAACTTTTTCTTTTGAAGCTGTTTTTTAAAGAGGCGCACAATTAAACGTAGTCACTGGAGCATGTAATTGTTATTTTACCGTGGAGCCAATTTTATGTACTGTTACCCTTACAAAAGAAATGATCTGTCCCACACCAGACCACCACGGAAAATGGCGACTGTGAAATAGATGGAAGACGAAAGTAAGAAATTATTCAATGCAGCGTTTAAATTGTGCCCTGTCTCCATCCGCACCGCTCGGAGGTAACGTTTGTTTGTTTTTGATCATTTTATTGACGTGTATAATGAGTAGCAAGGGACGATTGTCATTAGCTGTAGTTTAGCCTGAGGAATAGGTTTTGGTATGGAACAGCCTTAATGGAATGGTCTGCAGCTCCAGCAAGCAGCATCCAACAACACAGCGTGATATAAACGCAAAAGAAATGCAATGATACCATTTCAGGACATCGTATTAATAATCCAATTTGCTCTGCATGCTGATACCTTTGAAAACATATCTCAACTACTGTGGGTTAGCAGATAACTGAACTACTGTGTTGAAAGTTTCAGCTCTGTGCAAAATCCACAACCGCTCATCAAAAGCCATTTACGAGGTCCATCTCTTTGCAGTTTCGGTGCTGCTATGTAGATGTTAGAAACACGTCTTTCTGCCACAAGAGCTTTCGTTTGGTATGATACTTTTATTGCCCTTCAAATCCCAGACCTCTTACTCCTGCGACCTTGTAGCGTTATAAATGGCCACAATTAATCATCTAAGCAATGTGTCAAGTTTATATTGTATTTGGCTATTCATTTTGTAGTCAATGATTTCTGATTGATTCAAAAAAGCTAACTCTGGTGACATTGTAAGTAACTGAACTGTTTACTTGAACCATCAAACAAACAAATTCTAATAACCAAGAGCTATCTATTGAAAAATAGCACTTAAACAATAGGTGAGATTCAAAATTGGACTTGTCAAAGCCTAAATTGCCACTGAAATTTGCTAAAGCATGCTTAAAGTTGTACTTTTTCCAATTTACACGCAATTTTGACGATATATATTGCTCAAATTTCTATAGAGTAGCCTAAATTGTTCTATATTATTTTTTTATTGCAATGTTGAAAAACCAGCAGGCAATATTTACTACATTTAGACATTAGCTTTGCGTTCTGATCTTTGCACACGGGAGCAAATACCCAATTCTTTGCTTTATCGCTCGGATGCTAATGTGTCAGGGAACCGTGAAAAATATATTTTATAGTTTCCTAATAACCAAGCTGAATTTACAATCACATAAGACAAAGACAGTCACAACAGTCAGTCACAAGTAATCGTTCAAGCTCTATTTGCATTTTAAACCAGGCTAAATTTTTAAGCCATTCTAGCAACTTCTAGTGGAGGCAAGAGTCATTACACCTTAGAATACAAAAGTGCTTATACAGTGCAAACAATCTTAGGATAATTTTGCTGTTCCGGACCGAACTGACATAAAAGAACTATAGCACCAAAGGCAGACTGCAGCTCTGATTGCGTCTGGCCAAAAGTTGCACTTGAATTCACCACAAATACCCCTTTTTGACCATGCCAAAGCCCTTGTTCTAGTGCCTGTGCTGGTTCGCAGTTGGTTCAACTTGCTAACCTTCTCAAAACATGTCATTACGTCTCTGCGTAAGTCTCTGCTCTCTCTGCAAGCGTAATAACAACAATAGCGGACTACATCGTCTCTTTAAATGTTCCTCCTGGCTTTGTGAGCCTACGTTGACATCCAAGCACACCGTGTACACCTTTGTTCTTTGTTTTATTCTTGATCGATAGGAACTGCGATTACGTTCTTATTAACACGGAACATAAGGTGTTGATGTTAGACATTGTTGTGAGCTAATGTTAGCCCACTGACGGTAGCCTGCTAGCGCTAGTCCGTATTAATCACATTTCAGTTAAACAAATGCAATAAAGTTAATGATACACATTTAGTTGGTCTCGCTGGTCATGCTAATCCCAGCCCCTGACGTAAGTGGTTCGTGGTTCAAGACAAGCAAAGAGTTGGTGCCGCTCTGGAACCAGTTTTCCTGTGTGAGAGTTGGTTCTTTGGCAGTCGAAAAGCAAAGAACTGGTTCAAGATTAGGCATCAGCTCCAAACTGGTCCCTGGAACTGCCTTGGTTGGAAAGGGGTATTTGTGTCCTCCACGGGCCACTGCTTTGATTTCGCGTCCATGGTGAAGCTTAAAGATGGTGATCACAACGTTTTCATTGGTCTTGTTGGTCACAATAATCCCACCCCCAGCCCCTTGCATAAGCGGTACATGGTTCGAGATCAGCAAAGAGTCGGTGCCGCTCTGGAATCAGTTTCCTGGCCCTTGAACGGCCTTGGTCGAAAAGGGGTTAAAGACTACAGCCAGCTACCATAAACTGGTAGCAACACCTCTGACGGCTCCCAAAATTGAAGCCAAAGCATCTCAATTGCCCCCTGGTGGCTTGCTAGCCTGGGTATACCCAGACTGCCTTGCGCGCTAGAATTTAATTTCGAGCCTCCAGGCGGTCTGGAAACCACGGCAGTTTCTTAGCCCTGTTTTGGGGATCCAATCACAGAGCGGGGAGGGACGGTGAGGCGATGACGCGTACTACTCGGCACTTGGAAGCTTTCCGGATCCAACATGGCTGCTGCAGACGCGAAACTCTCTTTAGCTGTAGATGGTGTTTTAAATAGTTTAGAGCGAAAGTTGAAAGGCGAAAGGTCTCTCGGCGGCTCTGGTGTTCCCCGACTGGTAGCGAGATCACCAGTAGCGGGGCTATTAGCGCCGCACCGGCGGTCTCGGCGGCTCGTTGCGCCAAGCCGGCGAGACCGTCGGTCACCGCCGGTGATCTCGCTCCGAGCCGGGGGACAGCGGGGCCACCGAGAGACCCGCAGCAGCTTGTTTGTTGCCCATAAAATCAGTGGATGTGTGTGGCAGAATGACATGAGGGGGAATAAAGCGTGAAAATAAATAATCTTTCAGAAAGCGAGAACTGGAGAAGCAAAGCAGCAAACAACACTCTCTCACAGACACACCCAAAACAAACATCCATTTCTGTTGCTCTACTACGTCATCTGGTATAACTGATCTGATCTCTGGCTAAGAGCTACCTACAGACGCTTTTGATAGACATTTGTTATTGCTATTGACAGCCCAATAAACGGCTCCGGAGGATCGTAAACCACACCTCCTCTACGGAGAAATGAACGGCAGATGTCCAGACCTAATCTCAAATGAGATTTGGTCTGGTGTTAGCCAGGCTAGTGGCTTGCGGCAGTATGGGTCATAATCCCACCTTTTCCATGTTAGTGAATGGGTATTTTGTTAGCAAAGCCATTTTAGGTGCAAATCTTTTGCCATTGTAAATGGTAAACAAAAAACTAAATTGTAATTCAATTATTGCACAGTAGGTTTGCAAAGTTGACATTTTTGCCTGACTGTGGCAATAGAGATATTATGGGGTGTCTGTTTTCAATCTGAATGTCAGTTTACATTATAAAGCTATCAAGGCCAAACCCCATGGCCACAAAGGCATGGCAAAAGCCGCAATTATGTTTTAAAGTGTTATCTTTACAAAATGAAAAAACATCGAAAAGCAACAACTCTACCAAGATCAGTTATTGCGCAGGGTTAGACAAGCCTATGCTTGAAGTAACAAAGGCTTAAATTTAACCCTTGGGATGCTTGTGGTTGAGGAATATCTAAGAAGGCTTTCCTTTTCTTTTTTCAGGTCATGGCAGCTGAAATGTCATGTCTGACAGGTGTTGATGAAGATGACAAAGATGCAGATCCTGAGATCAATGCCCTCACACTCCTGCAAGAGCCAGTGAGAATGGCACAAGAATCATCATCTTGCACTGATTCTTTTGGCAAGACTTCTCTGAAACAAAACAGTGTCCTCGATGTTCTGTCAAACACAGATATGTTGTCTCCGGTTGGCCTGGGAAATGGACCTTCTTCACATCAGGCTACACAAGCCCATGAACTCAACAGCATCTCTACAGAGAAAGAGGAGGCAAAGAGCATCACCCCTCTAAAAACTGTGCAGGAACTTGACACTGGAGGAATTTGGGGCTTTGATGTAGATTCACCTGAGAACTCATTGGATAATTTTAGTAGTTCCAGTGAGCTTCATTGGGACCCTCACAAAGAGTTTATGCAGTTTCTGTGGGACAACCATGGCGATTCCCCTGGTGAGGAGCCTAAAGATGAAGCCCCTGCTGCCAACAGCCAAAGGAGAAGGAAACGGAAAATGGACATGGTTGTCATGGTGGACCCCTCAGAAGACCTTTACCCTGATCTGAGCCACAAGTCATCTGAGGACTTGTCTGATGCTGAAGACCAAGTAGACTCCATTGCTCTCAGAAAAGTCAGAAATTCAAGAAAGTTCTCCCGTTCCCAGTCACCACCAACAGGGAAAGTTTCAAAGTATCCCAATGGAACTGTAAAGGCCATCAAGGAAATTCTTTACAATGCACCTTCAAGAAATTCCCATGAAAACAGTATAGGTCATGGACTTTCACCATTGAAGGGGAGGCTCACCATAAATTCTCATTCGGAGGAGAAGCCATCATGTTACCCTTGTTCCAAATGTAAGCTCATTTTCAAAAAAGAGCATCATTTGCATCGTCATATGAAGTCTCATGTTGACTCTCCGAATATTTCGCCAAAGCCTTTTATATGCCGAGAATGTGGACAGTCCTTCAGACAAAGTGCTTCTCTTATTGAGCACATGTCCATGCACAAGGAGAAAACCACAAGACTCACTGAAGAGATCAAAGGCATGAATGACAAGAAGAAAGATCAGAAAAAGAAGCTTTTCTGCCCTCAGTGCCCATTTGTGACAAACTGCCCAAACACGTTTGTTCAACATGCGAAAACACACGAGAAGGACAAGAGAAAGTTTAGATGTGACAAATGTAGCTTCAGGACTCTGAGTGAGAGTGATCTTAGGAGACATAACATTATGCAGCATACTGTTATTACTGTTCGAAAGCAGATCCAGAATGAGGACTCTGAAATATACTCCTGCAACAGTTGTTCTTATAGAGCTTTTAGCAAAACTGTTTTTAAGAATCACCTTCTCCGGCGCCATCAGCAAACTATTGAGGAATACGAGGCTGCACAGCGTAGTGAGCAAAATGCACAACCATCTAAGGAGCAGCATGTGCCTATTAGAAAAACTCCTGAAGAAGATGCAGAGTTTACGTCTAAAATCTCAATAAAGAATCTGATTTCTTCTAAAGGAGCCTGTTCACCTACTGAGTCAAATGACATTTCAGACCTATTCAAAAATAGCAAGCTCAAGAGGGGTCTCAAGTCTCAATCAACAGAATCAAAGCTTGACAAATCCATTAATGTTCTTCTGTCCCGACAAAGACATGGAAAGAAAACTGCAGAAGAGAGGAAGGAAAGCAATAATTGCAGCACATCTGTGCAGGATTCCGAAGGAGACAAAGATGACTTTGATCAGTTGCCAGGAACATTCACAGTAAAGGTTGAAGATTCAGCTTTGGCTCCTAATGGCCATAAGATGCCATCGAGTGCAGCTGAAGGAGATCAGACAACTTTCAGAAAGTCACCGTCCAAAAGGAAGATGTCCATCCCATATCGGAACACCTCAGACCAAGACTCATGCTTCATCTTACCAAAACCTCTGCCAAGTCCCAAGAAAATTAACCAAGAAGAAGAGATGTCAGACTATGAAGAAAAAGACATTTTTCAGTTTGACGATACAGATGCCAACACTAACCTTTTCGACGATGGTATCAAGAAAGAAAAACAGAACATCATTTATACCTATAGTAGAAGAATGTCTATGAGGGGTGCTCTGCAGGCGTCTAAAAGGCTTTTTGAGAAAATAAAGACTGAAGAGCAAGAGCAGTCTGACCCTGAAATCAAAGAAGAATGCATAGAAACAGAAGTCTTTCAAGAAACCTTTGACTCCCACCAAATACCATTGAGTGAAGACTTCACAGAGGATTTATCAGAGTTGGAATCGGACCGCAAGAACTGTCCATACTGCCCAGCCGTCTTTGAGTCGGGTGTTGGATTGTCCAATCATGTCCGAGGGCATCTTCATAGGGTCGGACTGAGCTACAACGCACGCCATGTAGTGCCTCCTGAGCAAGTGGCTTCTCAAGACAGGAGGCCACGAATTCGACGGAAGATATCAGCCCTGCGGAGATTGAAAAAAGGTAAGAGAAACTTTATTACAACTTTGGTTTATCTTATGTAATAAGATTTTTGAACATGGCATCATCTCTAAAAATTGGTCAACTGAGGCAACAAAATTTGGGGGTCAGACAGTCAGGTTGGTAAACAATACCCAGATTAGTCAGATCCATAGGATTAGAATTATGGATAGAAGGGACATATCAATTTCAATCAACATAGCAGAATGGTTAGAGTGGCAGCAATTTTTATTTGTACCTATGCCAATGAAAAGAACTCTGACTGTTGTAGCATCTACCGATCATATAAACAGACTTGCAGGAAGTAACAAACACGCTAAGGTGAGCAGCAGTGAATGATCAAACGTGCCGCTAAAGAGTAATTTTGGGATATAATTGCTTAATATATCTATTGGCAAGTTATCAAATTACATTAATTAATGCAACATTACAAATAATTGGGTGGGTTTTGTTTTTCATTTAGCGAACCTACAGTACAAGTCACGTCTACAACTTACCTACATAAATGTGAACAGCTGGACGTGTGCATTTGTTATGATTACTTACGATCAAAAACTAGCGAGTGGACAACTTTGCTAGCATAGCCAAACATCCAGCAAGTGCAGCAACACAAGACATGGCAAGCCAGCAAATATTACTTACTCCTCCAACTAGAGGCTGCATTAGACTTTTACCACGCCATCACTTTTTTAATGTCAATATCACAATAAACAGAAAAAAGGTGAAACAAGCTCCTCCTTCATCATCCACTGCACCAATCCCTCTTTTTCCCCTTGTTTATCAACACCATCACCATTACTGTGCTTTTAAAGAAACCTCGTACACTCAGCTGCCGTGACATTTTTGCTACTAATTAACCGTAGTTAGCTGTAGATTCAGCTGTTGATTATCGCTGCTCCAGCTCCTCAGACAGAGAGCTCACAGTAACATAAACACTGTGGAGCTTTGAATATCAGAACTGCGTATTCCAACAGCGCTCCATCACTCAGAGCTGATATTTAAGAGCGTACAGAGCCGACCAATGTGTTAGCTGAAGCCAACTGGACAACAAGGTTTTGCTTGTGAGCCAGACAAGACTATACAACGTTATAGATAATTAATATGCACACACCACCTGCTGGACGGGTGTGAATTATATAAATTGGGGTAGATCACCTCAGTTTTCTAATCCATCAAAATGCTGGAAGGCATTCAGAATTTTTTATTAATTTAAAAAAAATCTGTCAATGATGGAAAATATTAGGTTAACGCGACCACTGTGTCTAACAGCAAGAAAACCAATTTAGCATCTGTCTACAAACTTTTATTCTGGGAAATGCTCCTAAAAGCCAGTCCGAGATTTATTATTGTCCCTAGCATCTTGCTGAAAATCTCCTCCTCCCCTCTGTCCAAAGCTCCTTGCTTTGCTGGACGCGTAAACATGGACCCTCCCCGATGCTCTGAGCAATCCCTAGCAACACAACTCACTGAGCTAACTGACTGCAGCTGCAGTTAGCAGCAGTTAGGGGTTAGTTTTATTTTGACAAGAACAAGCTTTCTGTCCATCAGGAAACTTTGTCAAACACGAAGAGTCCAGGCAGAGCAGCCAGTTACATAGACATTAGAAAACAAAGAACTGTCTTCACAGAATTTTATTTTGCTGTCTCTGTCTCAGAATCTGCCGACACACTTTAGGACCTCACTGACATGTGTTGTCACCAGAACAGCTAACAGTAATTGACGTTTTGTTTTGGACCAACAAACGGGCCACAGCCAACGGTGCAATGTCCCTTCTACAATATTCTAATTCAATGGTCAGATCTGTTCAGATGAATAAATAAGAGCAACAGTGAAATCTTAACTGACTTTCTAAGTCAATTATTACCTTATGTACTTGGCATAGTTTTGCTCACTTAGTTCTTTCTATGAAATTAAAGATTAATAAATTACTACCTCCAAATAAGGTTATCTATTATTCCTATTCTGGAAAAACTCACCTTGTTGGTAACCTGTATGATTGTATGTTGCCGCATTGGACCTCTTTTTAGCCATGTAGGCACGTTTTAGACCTCAGCATTTTTTTCTGGTGAGCTCAAGGTTCTAATAACCAATAAAACCAGTGGACAGATCAGTAAAATTAAAACCCAACTGAGTTAAAACTGTAATTTTCCATCATATGCACTTGAATTTAAAATTCATACTTTTATTGTACAAGGTTTATGTTTCTGATTTTCTGTATGGTTTTTTCAGCGTTACAGCTGGAGTCAGAATCTGAGACTGTGAAGAGCATTCACTCCTGTCCATTATGTGGGGACTCATTTGATAACAGGACTGGGCAGTCCAACCACATACGAGGCCACCTCAAAAAACTTGGTAAAAGCTTTGCAACAAAAAACAAATCCCCATTATTTTTACTGAGAGAGTTGATGCGCGACAAGAAGGAGTTCCAACGAGCACTTCAAATTCTGGGAAAGAGACGGAACCATTTTCAGTACGGTGCTTCACCAAAGCTGTCCAGTGTTGATCGTTTCACGCCATCACCCGTTGGAATCCCTAAAATTAATTCTATTTCAAGTGTTTGCACTGATGACCGACCATTGATGCCCACATTTTCTTTAGTGGAAATGGAATCTGAAAAAAGGCAACTCGAGACTAAATTTGATGTTAAAAATTCACTCTCAGGCACAACTGCCTTGATAGGAATTCTGAAGAAGAGGAAGTGTCAGGAAGACGGCAAACTAAGAGGATCCTCTCAGCTGTCAAGAAACATAGCAGTTTCTTCATACAGTGAGCACAGTTCGGGATCAAGAATTACATCGTCACTGCCAAAGTCAACATGCGGTAAGTAACATCCTCATAGTAGTAACCAGTAGATATGTTAGGTAGACTGGTGGAAGTGGAATTCTCCAGAAGTGTTTTAATTTCATACAGGATGCAGAATCCTGTAATCCATGTTATAATGTTATAGACAACTTACTATTCAAAAATACATGTAGTTTTTATATAAGAAAATAGTATAGATAAAAAAGGTGCATTTTGTTACTTCTTTATACTTCATATTTCCATGTCAACATGTTTGCTGATTCAGTTGTTCTGCAATACAATATTGGTCTGACGCTATTATCATGTTTGTGTTGAGGGAAGATTGAGGGAATATAAACCAGGTTACGGGTTAAGTAAAAAAATAAATATAAGACAAGTGCATAACCTCACCTGTACACAAAAAAGTGGACAAATGTCCTTCTTCAGCCTTTCAAAGCTTTTAAGAGTTAAAAATTACACTCTAAAACTCCCATTGAGACATTAACATCTACAGCAGCAGTTTTGAAGCAGAAATCTGGATAACCATTGTGTTGTTAAAGTGAGGTGTCATCTGCATAAAGGCATAGAATGACATTGACCTCTGATGTGTCCAATTATGTGCACATAATAATGCATAAGAAAATCATTTTGTCTAATAGCAGAATAGTAGAAATTGTTCATAGAGACTATAAGATAGAGCAAAGAAATGAACATGTCTATACATTTCTTAATCTTACACTGAGGAACTTTCACACATCATAAAAGTGCCACACAAAGGGGAAAAACGAGCCTGTCATAACTAGAATTCAACACCACACTAACGCTAACAAATAGGCATGACCATATCATGTTTTTACCAATTTCTTTGTCTTTGTATTTTTGTCTATTTACAGAGAAAGGTGAATTCAACAGGAAGGTGTGCGTCCATTGCAATGCAACTTTCCACAGTGGAGTTAGCTTATCTAATCACCTCCGGGCATATGCAAAACGAAAAAGGAATGCCTTAATTGAGGGAACAAGTAAGTGCCAGTAACAGTTGAAGTCGAAGACAGAAATCAAACATTCACTGCAAGAACACAGTAGCAGTCTAATTACCCGCAAGCACTGTTTTGATGTGTTAATTATTTTCAGCGAGTCAGATTTATTTTTTCAAACTGTGCCTGAGTGAAGATGTGACCATTGCCCAGGAAATTAAAACTTTCGTCTTGTGGCTTGTGTCTTGTGACGTTTAAGTTAATCTCCGCAGAGACCTGATAGTGGTTTCTCTGGCTTGGTGATGCGTTCCAATGAAATCAATTGGCAGTATTTGGGAGGTAGGAAAACCAGTGAAGATTCATCCTTGTTGCTGTACCAGCAACTCAACCTGGATGATACCTCCTTGCATTCAGCAGGATCCAAGTATTTGAGCACTCTAGCAGTCTAGAGTTTTCAGAACAGCCCCTCAGCCCAAATTCTAAAATTTGTCAAGATTGGCCCAAAATTGTCAGTGTGACAATATAAATGGGTCTGCCCTTTGGCACAGAAGTAAATGGAATATCTAAGTTCTTTAAGGCACCATGAGTAGGATTGTTCTAAACACTGTAACCAGTGTCATATGAGGTGGAAGCTAGGGAAGCTCCACTGAATTCTCTGAGACACAAATACTGGCTGCATCCCAATGTCAAGGATCCTTCCTTGGTAGGATCCTTCCTTCATAGTCCAGTCCTCCAGAGGCGAGGCCAGAATCCTTCCTATCACTGGTGTAACGCACAAATGGAACAGCTTTCCGAGTGTGCAGCTGTGCGTCATTGCGTAATTTCACGTCCTGCTTAAATTCAGCGCTGCAATTTAAAAACCAGTTCACGACATGGATGTGGCTTTGGCATCAGCACTCTGACACGTATTTGTGGAAATGGAAGAAGATGCTTTAAGGTTGAATCTCCACGATTTAGCAAGTAAAAGCCACAAAGTGGATTAAACCTGAATATTTCATTGATCCTGGCTGAATTTGGCTGCTACTAAGTTTCATGAAAGCAGCGGCCATAACTCACCATGGAGTTGTGTTCTGTGATTTTTTTATTTTTTTTAATTTTTTTTTACAGTAGAGTATAATAACAGTTATTTATAAATATAAATAAAGGATAATAGCGAACTGTCATCCCTGTTAACACAATATACAAATGTATCACTTTCTGCATGGAAATGAGTATACTTTGCACGTAGTACATCATCTGACGCATATATATGAATTAACAATTAATAACTGTAGCAACTGAGACGGCATCAATTAACTGAACCGGCAATGTATCATGGTGACGTTTATCATCTTTTAGCTAAATATACTGTCGTCTGTTTGTGCATATGATTTGCTCGACTTTGAACACAAGTTTTGTAAGTTATGTGATAACAAATATTTAGTGTAAACCAAAAATACTTCTATATTTAAATTCATATTGCACAGCCGGTGTCGCTGTTTCTTCGCTCGCCATTTTTAAATCTCCCGTTAGACCGGTGTGCGCAAGGCATTATGGGTACGCGGGGCGCACGGAGGACGCCTTGTAATTTGGGCAAAAGAAGGACTCTGGAGGATCCTGGACTTTCGGACAGTCCTTCGGCAGATGTTGATGACGTAGTATCCTTCAAATTCAGTTTGAGGATCCTTCCTTGACATTGGGATACAGCTACAGTGTCTATTACCTAGCTAGAATGGTGCTGTTAAAATGTTGTGTCCACAAACCACAGCTGAAAAATCCTACTCATTGTTCCTTTGCTGATAGAAGAATACAAGAATGTTTGGCATAATATCATGAACAGTTACATATTCCAAGTTAATTGACAACACAGTATCAACATAAACTTTTCATGGATGAATACCCAAAGACCAACACAAGAATCATACCTGTCGCTATCAAATGTCTCAGCATTCAGAACTGCGGCAGCTCTGGAGATCCAATCCAGTTTTGCAAATTTGCATCCAGTATCACAGTTAGTGAAATGGAGATCACCTGAGTGCAGTTGATGTGTGTCAAGTGATTGTAGTATAAAAACATCTGTGTCTGGGAGGTCCAGTCTCTGGTTCATCACTATTCCTGCTACAATTGCAATACGAAGACAAAAGAACACTCCGAGCAACTCAGATGAAAGATCATTGAAAAGTATAAGTCGGGAGATGGCTACAAAAAAAAATTAAATCACTGGACATCCCACAGAGGACAGTTTAATCCATCATTAAGAAATGGAAGGAGTATGGCACTTGTTTAAATCTGCCTAGAGACAAACACACCATCTCCAGCGTGAAGCATGGTGGTGGCAGCATCATGCTCTGGGGATGCTCCTCAGCAGGAGGCCCTGGAAGGCTGCAGGGCCAGTCTTCTTCTTGCCCGGTCACTCAGTTTGTGAGGACGGCCAGCTCTAGGCAGATTTAAACAAGTGCCATACTCCTTCCATTTCTTAATGATGGTTTAACTGAACTCTGTGGGATGTCCAGAGAGTTAAAAAAATTTTGTAGCCATCTCCTGACTTGTGCTTTTCAATTATCTTTTATCGGAGTTACTAGGACTGTTCTTTTGTCTTTGTATTGCAATTGTAGCAGGAATAGTGATGAACCAGAGACTGGACCTCCCAAACACAGATGTTTTTATACTACAATCACTTGACACACATCAACTGCACTCAAGTGATCTCCATTTCACTTACTGACACACTGTTGCCATCAACTAGCTGGAACTCTGTTGAATTAGGTCAGTGATTTTAAAGGGGATGGATACTTTTGCAATCATTTATTTTACCTTATGTATTTTTAATTTACTGATACTATTTTGTAAAAAACTGTTTTCACTTTGATATCAAAGAGGGTTTTTTTGCAAATTCTTTTTTAAAAGGCCAAATTATATTGACCATGATTTCATGTGTAAAAGCAACAAAAGTGTGAAACATCCAAGGGGGATGAATACTTTTTATAGGCAGTGTATTCACCCCCTTTAAGTAACTGACCTAATTCAACAGAGTTCCAGCTAGTTGTGGCCAGCAGTGTCACAGTTAGTGAAATGGAGATCACTTGAGTGCAGTTGATGTGTGTCAAGTGATTGTAGTATAAAAACATCTGTGTCTGGGAGGTCCAGTCTCTGGTTCATCACTATTCCTGCTACAACTGCAACATGAAGACAAAAGAACACTCCAAGCAACTCAGAGAAAAGATCATTGAAAGGTATAAGTCAGGAGATGGCTACAAAAAGATTTCTAGCTCACTGGACATCCCACAGAGTTCAGTTAAATCCATCATTAAGAAATGGAAGGAGTATGGCACTTGTTTAAATCTGCCTAGAGCTGGCCGTCCTCACAAACTTAGTGACCAGGCAAGAAGAAGACTGGAGAAGGAGGCCACCAAGACACCTACGGCCACTCTGAAGGAGTTACAAGCTTCAGTGGCTCAGATGGGAGAGACTGTACATACAACAACTGTTGCCCGGGTTCTTCACCAGTCGGAGCTGTACGAGAGAGAAAGAAAGCTCATCAAATCTCGCCTGGAATTCGACCAAATGCATGTGGGAGACTCCAGGGCCAATTGGAAGAAGGTTCTTTGGTCCGGTGAGTCAAAAATGTATCTTTTCTGGCTATCGGACTAGACACTATGTTTGGCGAACACCAAACACTGCACATCACCACAAACGCACCATCTCCAGCGTGAAGCATGGTGGTGGCAGCATCATGCTCTGGGGATGCTCCTCAGCAGGAGGCCCTGGAAGGCTGCAGGGCCAGTCTTCTTCTTGTCCGGTCACTCAGATTATTTCTTAATGATGGATTGAACTGTCCTCTGTGAGATGTCCAGTGAGTTGGACTATCTCCTGACTTATACTTTTTATTGATCTTTTCTCTGAGTTGCTTGGAGTGTTCTTTTGTCTTCATGTTGCAGTTGTAGCAGGAATAGTGATGAACCAGAGGCTGGAGCTCTCAGACACAGATGTTTTTATACTACAATCACTTGACACACATCAACTGCACTCAGGTGATCTCTACTTCACTAACTGTGACACTGCTGCCATCAACTAGCTGGAAATCTGTTGAATTAGGTCAGTTACTTTAAAGGGGATGAATACTTATGCAGTTATTTACTTTACCTTTTATATTCTATACTAATGTACATTATTTAAAAAAAAAAAAAAAAGTTTGCAAATTCTTGTCAAAAAAGCCAAATTATATTGACCATGATTTCATGTGTAAAAGCAACAAAATGATAAAACATCCAAGGGGGGTGAATACTTTTTATAGGCAGTGTACATGGCTGGCTAGTTAGCTAGCTAGCTTGCCAGTCTCTCTAACTGTGTGCTCTACTTCCAGCAACATGGTCTCCTAGTAGTGGAGAGTGGGGCAGATGGACCGCTAGACCCAGCACTAGTGCTGCTCATCAGCCTGCTGTTTGGCTCATTTTGTTTTGTAACCAGTAAGGCATGAAAGCATGATCGAATTGACAAGCTAGCTAAATGGTGGGCAGCTGATTAGTTGGCTAACTAGCTCATGCTTCCACATTGGAAAGTTCTGGAGGCAAATTGTACCTTCCCACCTGTACCTGAGTGAGCTGCTCACTGTTTGTTTTTGACAGATTAAATCAATTCACCCCCACTTTATAGGTATGGCAGCAGACATCTGAGAGCGATACCTCAAAATCTCCGCAGATAAAGCCAAAACTGTCTGGAGTGCCAGATACCACAAGAGGTTGTGAAGCCCGAATCATAGTTATAATTAGTGTACCGGTGGTTATTTGTGTCCTCCCCAAGGTAAGGATCCAGAAGGGTGTCAGTAAGTGAGATTGCAGAGATTTTAATTTTAGAGCTCGGAGGGGGCATCTGTGGGAGGAACGACCTCTGGCAGGAAGCCTTAAGGGTTTACTCTACTTGCAGGCACAGATTATCACATATATTGGGCCTTGAGTCTTAGCTATACTGGATTGGCCATTGCAGACGAGACAGAGCCAGACCATTCACCATAATGGCACAAGGCCAAAACATGAGTATGAATAGAGCGATGGTTTATCATGATTAGACATCTCAACTGACTGATTCAATAAACTAACTAAAATGTACAATCATTGGAACATCATGTAACAACATCCAAACCATGCACTGGTATATGAGACTTTGTGTCTAGTTAAAATATTAAATTAGGAAGGCTGTACTATAACCCGGAAAGTAGTGCTGTAAATTAATGTAAATTCTGCGTTCCAGCATTTGACTGTAAAGCAAGAAGGCACCGCTCAAGGCCCGGCCCAAAGAAGAAGACACTGCCCTTACCACAAACTCCAGAGGAAATGTACAGACTCACCTGCAGGTAATGCTTCTATTCTGTTTATAGCATACTCTTTTGTAATGGTGGAGAATATTGCCTCTGCTGTCCAACAGACTTCAACAGTAATTGTTGCCCTGAGCAACAAGATTTGGAATGCTTTCAAATGTTTGTTGTGGTCTATTTGCTTCCTGCCAACCTTTTTTTCTTTTATTTATAAAACAAAAACTGCCTAGATGACTGAGAGACCTATTGTCATGGATGCACTCCAAAAATGGTGAAACTGGGGGTGGAATTACATGTTACAAACAAGCATGTGATGATCTTGGGGTGTAAAATAACAACTGAACTAGTACTGGGGCAACTAAATATAACAAAGGCAGCAAAACAGCAGAGGCCATGTTAAACATTGGCTGCACATACTGTTATAGAAAGTGGACAATGAACCACAAAGTTCGCAACATGGACAAGGCATGTTATTAAGTAAAGTTTATTTATATAGCACTTTTCACAGATAAAATCACAAAGTGCTTTACAGAAGATAAAAAGAAATAAATAAGATGGGGGAACATAAGACAATTAAAACACAATGAAACATAAAATGTATAAAATAATATGTACAATGCATGGTGGTCATCCAAATGCCTGTCTAAAAAGATAGGTCTTAAGGTGATTTTTAAAAGAGTCCACAGAAATAGCAGACCGAAGGGGGAGAGGCAGAGAGTTCCAAAGTTTGGGTGCCACATATTGAAATGATTGATCACCACGTGTTTTTTTTTTTTTAAAGATATTTTTTTGGCCATTTTTCAAGGCTTTATTGATAGTGAGACAGATAGAAAGGGGGTGACAGAGGGGAGGACATGCGGCAAAGGGAGCTCAGGCCGGATTCGAACCCGGCTCCGCCGCAGCGAGGACTGTAGCCTCTGCACATGGGGCGCCTGTGTAACCCACTACGCTACAGACCACCCGTTCACCATGTGTTTTAAGACGGGTACATGGAACAGTACGTGTTTGACCTAAGAGACTGAGTTGACAGATATGGGTGAAGTAGTTCAACAGTATATAGGGCAGCCTGACCATGCAATGCTCTGTATGTGAGAGTAAGGATTTTAAACTTAATCCTGTATGCAACAGAGAGCCAGTGAAGAGATTTCAGGACAGGGGTGATGTGACTTGTGACCGTCAAACTGGTTGTCTTTATAAGTATCAATAAATATAATTTATTTTATACAGTTTAAGTAAAACTGTTAAATCTTAAAGCCATGTGTGAAACTCTTTAAACTTTCCTGTAGTGCTTCAGGGATAATGTATTCTTGTAGGTGGTCCCAAAAATGTCATGGTTCCCTTTCCATTGGACTGGATTATTGCAGAAAACAAGCTCTTTGGAAAACCAAAGTTTATGATACATTTTCTTCAGCAAGATGATCAAAAATGAACAAATTTTATGATTTTTTTTAAGCATAAATACAATCGCTAACATTAATTAAACACTAACATTAGGCTATAAACGAACAACATCACGGCTTCGTTAATTTGTCATCACCAACGCTGACCTGATGGTGATGGTAGTGTTAGCAGCAGTGCCTGTAGTCTCATTTAGCCAACTGTCAGCAACTTTTTTTTTTTATACATTTACGAGCTTTAAAATTCACCAGTGGGGTATTTGCTGACATATTTGATATTGACGAAAACATGAAAACCACAGAATTATGTTAATCACTGACCTTAAATCAGGACCAACCATTGAAAAACCCCAATTGACTTTGAGGCGAGGAAGTAGAAGGGGAACACATTTCTGGGTTTTATGACTCATTCCTGCAACGATGTGTAGTGCACCAATGAAAACATTAAAATTCTATCAATAGGAAGTGAATTCAGTTCATTGTCGGTGTATTTCTGTTGCTACAACAGCTGTTGCCAGAGGCATTATTTTGTCATGTTGCCCGTCCATCCATACAAATGGAAGGACTTTAATCATTGTAATACGTCACATGGCAACAGATGGTGACTTAACAGACATTTACAGGTGCATCTCAGTAGATAGAATATGATGGAAAAGTCCATTTCCAGTAGTTAAAGTCAAATAGCCCCAACCAAGTATTAAAATAATTTTTTTTAGAATATTGAATAGACACTGAATTTTAAGTCTTCATTAAATGTAAGCCATAATCATTATAAATAGAAGAAATGAAATAAAGTAAGACATGAAATGTTTCATTCTTGGTTATGGATCTTTATAATGTGTTATTTCCACTGTCTGAATTGAATTACTGACATAAACTTCCTATGATATTCTAATGTATTGAGATGCACCTGTATTTATGCTAGCATGGGTAAAAAAAACACTGTTGGTATACTATTATCATCATCAATCTCTTCTTCTTTTAACAGGTTCTGTGACCTCGTCTTCCAGGGTCCCTTGTCGGTCCAGGAGGACTGGATTAAACATTTACAGAGACACATTATGAACACTGGTGTTCCTCACACTGGGCTAGGTATGGTAGAGATCACCTCACTGCCCACAGACCCCCCGACCCTCAAGACTGACCAAGACAGCTCTCTGACAGCCACACATGCTGCCTCATGAAGCCAACGGGGACCTTTTTAGATTTCACTAGACTGTATGTGTATGTACATTGGATGTTCTTTCACTTTTTTTTGTCAATTAAATACTGGCCAAAAGTACAATATTGCTCAATGACGGGAGATGTTGTACATGTTTGGACATTCGGACAGATAAAAAAAGTTAATTATTTTGGATATTGTTACCTTTTTTCTGTTTTAACATGGTCCATTCTTTGGAAATACAATTCCAAATGGACAGACTGTTTTTCTTGTTTTATGCAGTAATGTAGTGTGGAATCCATTTCTAATGAAGACAACTTTTACCTCAGATTTCTCATGGTTTCAGTCCGTTTTTGTCAAAATTTGGGAGCACCTCTCTTCTGTATCAATATCCATATTTAAAAGATGCATAAATCCATGTTTCTTTTGTATTGCAACATGTTCAAATCCAAGCCCACAGTCTCTGTTTTCAGGCCACAGAGTTAGTGAGATGAATATTCTGACTGAAAATGACATTCACCTCACAAGCTCATGATAAACATTTCCAGGAAATCGCAGGTGGAGAAGTGAGCTCCTATACGAGAACTAAAAGAAAAATGTCTGCAAACTTGTTATGCATAGAAAGTGTTTTATAGTATTTCAGTAACTGCATTGTTTCTAACACAAATACAAAATTAAAACTGAAGGTGGTTAAGAAAAAAGACCTAACAGGCACAGCCAGTGCTGACAACGCCCTTCAGACATGTCACCTATATTTAATGTTTAAATATACTGTTTTGAAATAATTTAATTTTAAATGTACTATATCACACAGATACAATGCTTAAAACATTTGTGTTGTTCTAAATAAAAAAAAACAAGAAACAGGTTGACTTTTTCCAATCATTTCCCCCCCACACAAATTATAGAAACCATTGAATTTGTAAATCTATAAAATAACACTATCTTCTTTATGTGGCCAATTGATCCTGACGTGGGAGTACTGTATCTAACGTTAATATGGACAATATGTGATGAAAAACCATGTGTGAACAAAGATGCAAGAAAATCCATATTGTGTGAACAAACCTTGATTCAAGATGACACCAACAGTATGCTCTCTAGGCAATATATTGTACAAGAATGGTGCCACAGCAGTTAAGTGTGGTTGTGATTGCGGTTGTGGTTGTGATTTAAAGTTCATAGTTCCTCATTTGAAACAGCCTGTCAGATGATTTTCATTATTCAAACGGCTTGCCACCCTGAAAGAAAAGAAACCATTAAGTAATCTGAGCGCTGTATTGTGCTTAACAGCAACAACTTGAAGTATACATGACAGAAACTGAAGCAGTTTCAAGTGTCATGTATGAAAATGAGATGAAAGTGATACTGCTCTTAACCTGAGGGAATTATGTAGTTCAAGAAACATTACATGGAAGAGTTCACTACTGCTACTGAAGGAACTACAATTCCAAAAAAAAGTTGGGACTGTGTAAATAAAAACAGAATGAATCAAATTCAGAATTCAGTGTATATTTATGAAAACAAGTTTCTCAGTTTAAACATAACATATATTCACTGTACAGTTTTCAATTGAGTATATGTCACAAATAATTAAGCAAATTATCATTATCATTATCATTCAGTCTTTGAGACAACATCCCAATTTTCTTGTAATCAGTGTTGTAAATAAGGGTATACAGAGTGTGCAAATTATTAATTTAACCCTCCTGTTATGTTCGTTTTTCAGGAACAGCAATAATGTTCGTGGGTCAATTTGACCCGGGGCATGTTTAATTATCCAAAAGTGTCAGAAACCAAAAAATTCCCCAAAATATTGTTTATATTTCATTAATAACTTCATAGCAAACCATTTTAATCAATATTTAGTGCAATAGTGTACTTTACCTCTCACAGATCATGGTTAAATGAGGATAATTCACTCGTTTTTTATTTTAAAAATGCATGTTAAAACTTTTTCATACTTTTAACTATTTTTTAAGAGATTTTTAAACTTTGAAATGGGTCAACTTGACCTGCAACATAACAGGAGGGTTAAAGGAATATTTACCAAAAAAAAAATAGCATTTCTGGGTTCTTGTTCTTTCCTCTTAACATAGTTCTTCTCAACACCATAAATTGTGTTTGATTACTTTTGAATGTTAACTTGCAAAATACCTTCAGGAAGTGTTCAAACTCAGCTTTCAGCTCCTTCATTATAGCATCTGCTGTTTCAAGGCAAGGACGTCTCTGCTGCACTTGGAACTCCTTCAGGAAATCAATCAACCCCCATAATAATCATTACCACTTTAAATGATCCCTTCTAGGACCAATGTTGAATGTTGGTTTACTTTACGGCAGTGTTACCTTTGTGTTTGAGAGGTGTTCCTGGGAGGTAATGTGAGCGTGAACTGAAGATGCAGATGTGGATACGAAGACACTGCAAGCCACGCAGTGGAACATTTCAACCTTAGTCATGTAGTCATTTTCCTGCAGAGCTGACAAAACAAAGATAAGGATGTATTTAGGCTTTGTCTGAAATAGAAGATACTGTAATAAGACAGTGCATGCTTGTTTAAGAGTTTTTGGCAAAGCTACTTACCTTGAAGTGCACTGTCCTCTATGACTCTGCTGCAGCGTTGGCTTTTATACATCATAACTTCCTACAGACAGAAAAACAACCAGACACACCAGTTGTTGAAAAAGGGAAACTGTTTGGGAGAAGTAGGACACTACTGCAGTATTATAATCTTACCTGTAAAAAGGCTATAGCCAGATCATCGTAGTTATTCTGCTGCTGGATGTACTCCAGGGTGTCCCAGTGACTCTTGCAGTCCAAGTGATCCTCCAGTTCCCGACTGCTAGATAACTCAACATCACAAAGGTCACAGGTGATGGGGTTCCTAAAAGAAAAATATAAAGTCATTCAGTGTTGTGAAATATTAACTATTAAACATCTAAAAAGGCAGACTTTTAAACAATCTAAAGGTCCTCACACAGGTTTAAAAATATACATCTGATATTTTGAAGTGGAGTTGTATGAAATAAATATCCAGTCATTGTTTTACCTACAGTAGATGGTGGTGGGCACCCCACCGAAGCAGGCAGAAGTACTTTGGTGTACTTTTAAAGTCACGCATTAACACAAACAAACCAACCGATAGAGGTAGTGGTAGGCCAGTTACTCCTGTTCTGTAGGGTAAAATTGCTGTTTCGTCACAGGAGTCTGGTGGCTTCGAAGAGAGCATAGCTTAGCACGATTAGATTTTATTTTGATGGACCCTCTCAGGTGGCTAAAATACACTTTTTCTGCAGCATTATAATGCTTCGGTTCCCTGCCAGTACTCCTGCCTGCTTCTCCAAACTGGGTGTGCCAAATTCCATCTACTGTAGTTAATACACTGACTATTGATGAGACCTTATAAAAACCCAAGTTAAAATAAAAAAATCAGAACAGACTAACTACAAATAGATTTGGAAATTAGTGTCCCAAGAATTAAAACAAAATCTGAATTTGAAAGACTCCCATTAGGTTTTTTAACATGTGTAGCACCAAAACAATAAGGTTTGTAAAGTTTTAAAGCAATCGGTATGAAATGTTATCAGTCTGCACTATCCTAACTATGTTCTGTCTCTCACCTTGGTCATGCACCCAGTGTTTATACTGCATCGCAATGTGTTTATAACTGCAGTGGCTGATATATGCATGCCCACATTTTTTGCTGACACATTATTTGCTAAAACTAGACTGAGCTATTCAAGCAGCTTTGCACAAGAAGTGTGGAGTTTATTCAACTTGGACAATAAGATTAACATCTTAGCTGATGACGGATAATAGCAACTAGTCTGGAGAGATAAAAACTCCAGCAACAGAAATTAATCCTGCACAATTCTAGCCAAACAATCAGAGGACAACATGAAAACTAAGAAAATGTGTGTGTTGTTTGCATTGCCATGGACGGTGAGTGGAATGTGAATAATCTGTATGCAGCATCTTTACACAAGGGAACAGTGTCCTTGGTTCTTACTTGTCCAAGATTACTTTTGAACTCCTGTTTACTGGCACATCGGTGGAAGGTGTGATTTCGTCCAGTCCTGAAAAACAACATTTTCCACAGAAATATTATCAGGTTTATAGAGGAAATACATGTACATATGGCAAAAAAAAACCTTCAATCAATGCAATCATGTTTCTCCTATATGCATATTCATTAATCCTATGTTTAATTTGAAATGGTGGGACATAACGCCAATTTACCTTTTTCCATGTATTCCATCTGATGTTGATAGTCCTGCTGTATCCTGGGTGGGGATAATCTAACAGTAGTGGTCATCTACAGAGAAGAGAATGGGCTCCAATTGTTAACAAATCAAAAAGAAGAGTTCAACAAAAAGACCCTATATATTATAAACCCTATTGTTTAGCTCCGTAGCATCCTATAATGTAATAATTTCCTGATAATGTAATAAAATTTGCACTTAACTCAATTGAAAATGTAATAAAACCCAATAATGTAATAACTTCACCAATAATGTATTAAAATAAATTAACATATCAAAAGTATAAATTTTATAACGAAACTAGTGACTGTATAATGAAAAATCGGTCATCACCAGCAGATAGTGTTGCAGAATTTATGTCATGTCAATAACACGGGTTTCAAATCTTTAATCTTAGAAACAACATACAACTTCAGAAACCCTGTATAAACCCCAATAAGGAGTTTGAAAAATAACCATGTCAGTTGTCATCAAGTTGTCATTTTGATGCTGACATTTTTATTTAATCTTTAATGACAGTATGTCAGCTGACCAGTATGTCACTTGACATAGAGTAAGATGTCAATTTGACATTGAAAGTGATATAATAACCAAATATCAGTCAGGATATTTTATTACATTATTGGTGAAGTTATTACATTATTGGGTTTAATTACATTTTCGATTGAGTTAAGTGCAAATTGTATTACATTTTCGTTAATACATCAGGAAATTATTACATTATAGGGTGCTACAAGGTTTAATATATTAATATTTAATTTCAGAAAATAAACTTTTAGTCTTACTGATGAAACCTCTTTCCTGTATTCTGGGATTATTATTCTCTCCTCCTCCTCCTCGTCTGTCCTCTGTCCTCCATATGAATCAGGAAAGCGCTGTGTGGAGGAGCTGGGAATAAGCCTGTCAGAGCTGCACGCCCTGTGGTCCAGAGGTGCGCTTATGGAGTCGTAACCCGGCCGGTCAAGTAATTCAGTGTCTGTTCTATAAGCCTGTCGTTCAGGCAGCCTGTGACCAGGACTGAGACTTCGACTCTCGGAGGGTTTGGTTTCACGCCTTTCAAGAAGTTGGCCAGGTGGCACATCCCAGAGGCTTTTTTTACGGCCGCCGTCACTCTGAGACAAACGCTGATGTCCTGGGATATTCTCCTGATCGGGCGGGCAGTGGTTGAGGTCTTCAGCCTGTGGCATCTCTTCCTCAGAGTCTGATGAGAGGGGATCGTAAGGATCATAAATCTCAAACCTGAAGGAGACAGAAGTGGGATTATTATGTGTGCGTGTTATCCAGAATTTACTATTATATAGATCCTCTGCAAGGTAATGGTACCATTGCCCACTGAATGTTCACACGCACTATAAATGTGCAACTATATAAACTGAGAATGAGATAAAATTAATAAGAGGCTGTGGACATTTAATTAAATTTGTCCATTTGTTTAAGCACTCAGTAAGCATCTTCACTGCCACTTGCACTTTTACCTCAAGGGGCCACCTGGAATAATACATAACGAGGTCACCTTCTGACAGCCCATATTTCAAAACTAAAAGTCATCACAAGACAAAGTTGGAGGCTCAAATGTGGGACATCCTGGTTTATAACTACAGGAGACATTACCTGAAACTTGTCAATATACTGCACACATCCCTGACTGGCTTACCCGTCTGATTTGCCAGTGCTTGGCTCCGGAGAGTCATCTTCGTCACCTAATGGTTTGAATGAAGACTTCCATTTTGCAGCAGCAGATTTCTCTGTATCACACAAAAGGTGCATTACAATTAGGACAACTTGTTTTGACAGACTGGATGCATTTAGACATGTAATATTTACCCACAGCTGTGTGGTACTGTGTTCTTTTAGGATAAAAATGAACAGAATAATCCCCAAGTATCAGTTGGAAATGGGACCCAAAGAGCTACAGGCACAGATTGGTTTCCGTTGATTTCCATATGGAATCAAAATCTATCAGCAGCCTCATGAAACTTGCCACGATTATGAAATCCCTCAAAGTGAAATCTGAATTAACTTGGTGCAGTGTTCCATTGTTGTCGCATGTTTATGCAGTTTAAATGCAAAGCCTGCAAACTAATTTAAAAAAAACAACCTTCACTGCATAATCTTTCAAAATCTATGTCACTCTGACAAAAGATAATACAGTCCGGGGCAAACCAGGGTCTTGGGCTTAAGGTGCGACTGTTAAAGTCCATTTGGAGACCTTTGTTGCATGTCGCTCCCCATCTCTTGTCTCTCTAATAAAGTTCTTCTAACTCTCTAATAAAAGCATAAAATTATAAAAGATAAATTATTTCAAACAAAATACATTCTGAAAGAAAATAACACAGAAATAAAATCAAATCAGGGAATGCCTATAACATTAAATAAATACAGCAGCATGACTTGCTAAATGGTTAATTGCAGAAGTGTGGCCGCAAGTCATATGATTGGGACTCGACTCAGATTTGTGTCACAAATTTGATGAGATTAAACTTGCTAAAATAAAAAAAGAACAACAATTCAACTTGGACTTTAACACCAGGGACTTGTGACTTTATTTGGACTTAAGCCTTTGTACTTGAAAATGTATACCTTCCCCCAAGCCGTGTCATATGCCCGTGGGCCACATCCGGCCACCAAAGTTTCCAGCCCAGCTCGCAGAATCATTAAGTCTCTATTTATTATTATGGATTTCCCATGTTTATTAGCAGTCAATTGACACTGATATAGGTAAATGTCATCTATATATATATATATATATATATATATATATATATATATATATATATATATATATATATATATATATATATTTTATTTTTTTTTTTTTTTTATTTATTTTTTTTTTAAGTTCATTCACACTTTCAAAAAGACTTAATACAAAATGTAAAAAAAATCCATGATTTTTGTTACTCTACTATACTATTGCTCTGTTTTTGAAATGGCATTTAATTTGCTGAGGAGCACAAATACTTGTAATAATAATAATAACTTTATTTATATAGCAACTTTTAAAACAGCTGCTTACAAAGTGCTTAGACAGAGAGCAGTTAATCACAACAGAATGATGCCATAAGGCTAAAACAATTCTTACATTAAAAGAAAAACTATAAAAGACAGAGGAACAATCACAAGACATTCTCAAATACACAGAGGATAAAAGGTAAAAGGAGTGAAAAAAAGAAGTAAAAAGGAGTAGTAAAATAGAAAACATTCATTAAAGCAAGTCTATAAAAGTGTGTTTTAAGAACTGATTTAAAAGAAGTTAGCATACTTACTTGCAAAACAATGCCTTGATGCCACCTCTGGTTAGTTGTGATCATAGACTGAATGGTTGTGATGTATAATCCAGGTAAAGTAAATTAGTTTAGAGATGTTGGTGTATGTCAGGGATTCCCAAAGTGTGGTGCATGGGCCCCTGGGGGTGCACG
The DNA here is from genome assembly GCF_030273125.1 of Centropristis striata. Taxonomy (NCBI): domain Eukaryota; kingdom Metazoa; phylum Chordata; class Actinopteri; order Perciformes; family Serranidae; genus Centropristis; species Centropristis striata. The sequence continues at coordinate 11,567,032 of NC_081527.1, read as the reverse complement.
GCCTGCCTCTAGGGGGTGCGCGAGGTGAAAAATGTAATGGTGGTCTGATAATTACACAATTACATTTCCCCCCCCCACACAATAAAGACCTGTAAATAAACATTTCCTTTGTAAAATGTAAAATCAAAAACTGTAATATTAATTAATTAATAAATGCAGGCCATTCATCTTAATCTTAAAATGAAGCGTAGAAGTTATCTTCTTCCATTTTTCCAACCTGTGCCATCATGACGGGGTTGTGTAACCTCCACGCTCATTTAAACTTTACTGCAATTTTTGTTCAATGCAGCTCAAAATATAACATTTTCTCCAACTTATCTGCTTTCTGCCTCTGACCCTGAGCCTGTTATCATCCTCTTTGCTCTTAAAAGTGGAAGCTTGCGCATAATTTAGTTACATTATACTGATACTGTGTTTCAGATTAATTCAAATGCGAGAGCCCATTGTTGTCATCGTGATTATTTTATTATGTGTGTGTTCTGGTCATTTGAGCATGATTAAACATGCTGGCTTTAATATGGCTATAAAGAAGCTTATGCATGTTTTTGTTTTTTTGAAGGTGTGGGGGATTGGGGGTGCGTCAGCCCGGTTGGGACATAGAAGGAGGTGCACAGCTAAAAAAGTTTGGGAACCGCTGGTGTACGTTACTGTTTGTATTTCATGTCTACAGAGGTTACCTGCACGTTTCTTGTCTTCTCTTGACTTGGCTGCTGCCCCGGTGTTTACATTGCCTGCTGTCTTCACTGGGATGTGCAGCATAGCTTCTTTGAAGTCACGGGGTATTCTATTATGATGATGAAAACATTTTTAAAAAATGAGTCCAGTACGCTACTACAGGCCAAGCGTTTACAAGAAAACAGCACTGTCACCCTGTTAAAATAATCGCCAAACTCATTTTTTCAAGTTTTGCAGGAAACACAAAAACTTCACCAAAAGTGTAACATATGACATTTATTGATCATTTCACTCAAAAAGGATGTAACAAAGGATGGTTATTGGCATAGTAATAACACTGAGTGTGAATTATGTAACTTAAGAGAATTAAACGACTTAGGCAATTTTTTGAACATGCCTTTGTGACTTAAGATATGGTAACACTTTATTTTGAAGGTGTCTACATAAGAGTCACACAAGCCTGTCAGAAACATGACATGACAAGTATGATGAGCATTCAAAGTGTCATTAATGTTCATGACACATCCCATGTCATGTTTATGACACGCTCATGTCACTCTAATGTAGACACCTTAGAGTAAAGTGTTACCAATATTAGTGTCAACAATAAAACACTGATAAACTAAACTGATAACTAAACAATATCCCTCTAGCTCTTCTTTAACTGAGGATGTAGGTGATTTTACTATAGGTAGCCGGCGTCATGAGGAGATGATTTAGGCAAAAAAAAAAAAAATTGACAAAAAACTTAGGCGAATATTTTAAGTGTGACGGATATCAACATCAACAGAACAGGCAGGCTAACTTAACGCTAGCTAGATTAGCATGTTGTGCTGCTTTAGCTTATTGCTAATAATGTTTTAGCTGTTAGTCCACTCTCAGTATCTAGTCAATGAAAACATAGTGTCAGTAACCAATGGGGGAACCTTGCACAACGCCGTTAACCCAACACGTTGTCGAGTAAATGAACACAAAACAAGCTAACGAGCTAACGGTTGGTGCTCAGACAAAGTTACCTTCCAGGGTGCTGCGGTTTGGCTACAGGAGGAGCTGCTGGTCTTTGAGTTGGGACTGAAGGGTTGAACGGGGCATAGTTTTGGCGCATCATTATTTGGTTATCTTACGGCAGCAGATAAGTTAGCAAGCGTTCAGTAGTGAGGCTAGTTCACCTGCAAACTCCTGGCTAACGGTCAGTTACTGCCACCTGCCGACAGATGGCAGCATGACGCAACACATGATGGGCAACATGATCACCACACCTGTATGAACCACGTGACCAGAGGGGTCCAAGTCTAAAAGCCTGTAAATGAATAAATAAATGATTTTATTTGTAGATAGATAGATAGATAGATAGATAGATAGATAGATAGATAGATAGATAGATAGATAGATAGATAGATAGATAGATAGATAGGTAGGTAGGTAGGTAGATAGATAGATAGATTAAATAGATAGATAGATAGATAGATAGATAGATAGATAGATAGATAGATAGATAGATAGATAGATAGATAGATAGATAGATAGATAGGTAGGTAGGTAGGTAGATAGATAGATAGATAGATAGGTAGGTAGGTAGGTAGGTAGGTAGGTAGGTAGGTAGGCAGATAGATAGATAGATAGATAGATAGATAGATAGATAGGTAGGTAGGTAGGTAGGTAGGTAGGTAGATAGATAGATAGATAGATAGATAGATAGATAGATAGATAGATAGATAGATAGATAGATAGATAGATAGTGCAAGTGTATACAGCAGCCATGTTGTGATTGGTGTTGTGTGGTGACGCCCTAAAAATAAAACAATGATAATAAAACAGCAATGGCAGTAATAATAAACAACAATAAAACAATTACAAATAAGAACAATAATCAAAACAACAATGGCAGAAATAATAAACAACATTAAAACAGTACAGACAAAAATTGGCAACATTAATACATTTGTGAATATATTAGGCGTATAGGCCAGTCTGAACAGGTGTGTTTTGAGATGTGAGTTGAAGGTTGGCAGTGTTGGTAGAGGGCGGATGTACTGAGGGAGTTTGTTCCAGAGATCGGGAGCCAATGAAGCTGTTTGAGGACAGGAGTGATGTGCTGTGTGGATGGACTTCTGGAAATGAATTTTGGACTAGCTGCAGTTTGTTGAGGGATTTCTGTGGCAGACCATGTAGAAGAGCATTACAGTAATCTAGTCGGGATGTGACAAGGGCGTTGACCAGTATGGTGGTGCCATCAGTGGTGGAAAAAAGTATTTAGATCCTTTATTTAAGTAAAAGTAATAATACCATACTGTGAAATTACCCCACTACAAGTAAAAGCCCTGCATTCAAAACTATCTTAAGTAAAAGTACAAAAGTATCAGCATAAAAATGTACTTGAGCATAAAAAGTAAAAGCACTCATTATGCGAAATGGACCACTCAGATTGTATGTATATTCTAAATACACTGTTGCCTATAAAGTTGGAATAATTTTGTTTTCCGACACAATCCTCAGTTTATTCCTATGTAGATGCATCAGTAATCACAATCAAGAGACTGATTAATAAAGTTTTGAGAAGATTTACCCTTTATCCGTCAAGTATTCCAACTTTAAGAGCAACAGTGTATATTGATTATTATTATTGATGCATTTTTGTAAGCAGCGTTTTAATGTTTTTAAAGATAGGGCTCATTTTAACTACTTAATTAAGGCTTAATTTAAAAAAGTTTTATCATTTTATATTTATCATTTTCATTTTAATCTTGACCTGAAAAGTAACTAAAGCTGGAGGGTAAATGTAGTGAAGTAGGATGTACAATATTTGCCTCTAAATGTAGTGGAGTGGAAGTATAAAGTTACATAAAATGGAAATACTAAAGTTAAGAACATGTACCTTAAAATTGTACTTAAGTACAGTAGTTGAGTAAATATACTTAAATACATCCCATCACTGAATGCCATTAATAGGAGTGTCAAATAGATCCCCAAATGAATTTGTTAATTTTCTTCATGATTTTGTAGTTTGTAGTAATTTAAGTGTCACAACAAAATGAATAGCAGGGCTACACTCCAGGCAGGCAAGGTTAGATAAACATGTCAGACGGCCAAAATTAGCTCTGGGCCGCTGTCAACAGTGGTGGAATAAACCTCAGTACATTTAGTATATTTTTGAGGTCATTGCACTTTACCTGAGTATTTCAATATTATGCTATTTAATTCACGGTCGCCCATAAAGTTGGAATAATTTTGTTTACAGACACAATCGTCTGTTAATTGTGGTTTCATTTTCATTGAGATATGTTTGGAAGAGATTGATTAATAGAGCTTTGAGAAGATATACACTTTATACGTCAATGATAAATCACATTGTCACAATCATTTCATGGAAAGAGGTGTAGAAGGAATCACTAACATTTTTAACTCAGGACTTGATCTTGAAATTGAGTATTATTATTAGTAGTATTAGACTATGGTGTTTCTACGTTTACTTCAAGTAATTACTACTTAAGTAAAAGTCATAGAGGACTGAGCTCAGTACTTTTCCACCCATGCATGTTTAACCCTATTCCCCCGCCACTCTATGCATTATTACATTTTTTCTATACTTCACATGTAAAAGTCGTAAATCAATGAAGTTTTTTCATTATAATAAGACATAGTCCCTCTACAAGAAAGAGCCTTAACTTTAAGTAATAAAGTATGACTCTTACTGGTGTTTGTACTTCATTTAAATCTAATTTTTCAATTAAAAAAGCATGAACGAGTTGACACAAATAAGGCTTTCCAGGTTCCTGAAGGAAATATGAAGTGTGTCTGTTGGTTTGTTAAAGGTATTAATTACGAATGTTTGAAATTCTGTACCACTTAAGTACAATATCTAATTAAATAATCAAACCCCAAAGGTGGTTAATTAAATGAGCATAAACAGGGGGTCAGCACGGGCCCATTTTTAATCAACCCAGTGAATTATTATTGTCATGGAAACATAAAAGTTGCAATAATTCTGTTTTCCCTGGAAGAGATTGCAAGCATCATACATGTTCAGTTATACTTTAGTAGTGTTTATAGTGACTTCATAAAGTAGAAAGAATGAACCCTCTGTTGCAATGATTGAAAAACTCTTCAATCTGTAATTTAATTCTGAAAATGAGAGAAGCATTTGCCCAAAGCTGATTTAATCTTTTTTTAAATGAGTGAACCAGCGTAACAGAATGAGCAGCAGTGTGTGCTGACGCCTTTAAACCCAGGGTAGGATATCTCAAGGACAGGTACATCGTGATGTAAATTCTTAGATAAGTCTCCTTATTACTGCAAGGCCATCAATTAGACCGTTGAACAGAAGGCTACATACATGCACAACACGCATGACCTCTATGACCTGGACAAGATGAACACACAAACAGTGGACCTATTGTTTCCTCCTCGCCATGACTCGCTCGCTCACACAGTGTCACTGGTTTTCAGAGGATCATTAGGCTCCCAGTAAAAGCCAACTGGAGAACTGGCTGGTTTGATGGGAATTATGATTTTGGCAGACACACTATCTTCTGTAGGATCATATGGATGGATGAACACAAGACATCTATCTTTATCATATTAACACAAGACACCAGGTGAAGAAGATTATGGATTATGTGAGTTAAGCCTCATAAAGATCAGTGAAGTGGAAATCATGTTTCAGGAGTTTTTTACAACCTGTAAATGTTCTATCTTGATCTAACTTCGTGACAAATTATTGTTGGCTCTAGAGTCTTTCTATGAAATCCCCAAGGGCATATGAGCTTTTATTTTGCAAACAGGAAACAAAGGAATCTCTTGTTGGGTTTTTCCAGGGGGGGATATGGAGTGTATTCTAATAATCATACGATCATACAAATAAGTGTGTCAGAAAAATATTAAGTATATCCTTTTAACATAGTATGTTAAATGCAATATGCTAAAATAAAAATACCAGGATACCCTCATGCATTAAATCACTTTTTGCAGTATGCAAGCAAACATGGTTTTCTGACAATCCTCTGCACAGCATATATATGAGCCAGAGGGTCAAAGTTCAAGGCGCCATGTTATAATGATGTAGTATGTTCCAACTGTATGCATACTCAATGCAACAGTACATGGTTTGTAAAGACAGCTGCAGTATGTGCTAAAAGTAAGAAGTATTTGATTTGGAATGCAGCTAGTGTGTCAAAAGAGGGATGCCAAAAATACCAAGATGTTCAACTGACCAAGATGTTCAACTGTATCTGGTTGCATTCCCTTTACGACCACAATCTTCTGCACAGCATATATGAGAGCAAAAGCCTCAAAGTTCAAGGTGCAATGTTATGAATTAGTATGTCCTAATTGTATGCATACTGCATGCAACAGTATGTGTTTTTCCAGCATAGCTGTACGTAATAAAAGTAATAAGTATGTGATTTTGAACGCAGCATTTGACTAATCAAATAAGAGAATGCATTGATTACACAGAGGCCTCATTATTGTTATTGGTGTGTATTTCCTGCTATGATAAGTCAAAAACGAATGAATGAATGTGATTGAACTTGCAGAAGAGTGCACAGAGGAGTAGAAGTAGATGAATAATGATTAGACATTCATCTAAAATCTGGTTTTATTGGGCCATAAAATTGTGAACTTTGAGCATAGGATCACAAAGGTGGTACAGCAGCTCTGAAGAACACATACTGTATATATATATAGGCCTACACAGAAATACATTAAGAAGGCAGACACGTTTGTCGTCATTACACGATTCTGACATGTTAAATAATCTGTCCTACATGTGACCAGTTTTATTACACATTTCAGATTTCAAAGCATGATTAAAAAGATAGTCAACAGAGTTCCCTTTTATCAGCTCACGTTGGTCTCGGGACATGTTATCACAAAGGACATTCAACGATCTTTAAATCATTAGGTTTTCAGTGTGCAAATGAGTTACTTTAGGCCTTAGTATACAATCTCTACAACAGTAAAGGTTCATTTCTGGTGCTTAGTCTCCACCTGAGCTTTACAACTCTAAACTAATTCTGTTCACTACAAGACATTGACGAAAATAAAAAGGTTACATTATTTCAACAAAACTATTTAAAAAGGAAAAAAAAGGGCTGCATTGTGTCCTCTTCCATAACATATATAGAAATTGCTCTGTGGGTAGTGTCTGTATGAAAAACTGACGAGAAAACATGAAATATTCATTTTTGGCCTTTTGTTTGTAAAAGCCCTCACTGTAAAAAAATAGCAGCAGTTAAGGCAAAAAGATTGTTCCCCATGGTTACAATTATACCTGAGTACCTAAAACAATACATCTACATACTGTGTCATTGGAGCAAACAGTTTTGGTCTACAGAGTGTTACATAGAGAAGCTAAATGTCTAATGTTTTATTTCTCAAAGCTATGAAAAAGCTAAATGCCAAAAAAGTTGAGCAACATAAAAAGCAATCTGTACCATTTTGAATACGTACGCAACTAAGACAACTCATTAAAATAATCAAGAAAATGCATTCATTTTTGTGGATGTTACAATAAGTCTACTCTTACATCCATTATGCAGGCTCGTCATGAACCGTGAGTCGTGGTTTTTGTGCTATAAGCCGCCTGTGAAGGACGCGTTGGTCTCTCGGCTGATGTTCTCCTTCACTTCCACGGGCAGTGCATCAAAGAGATGGTCCTCCACAACCAAGCCGCTTTTGCGCAGCAGGCGGCAGTTTCCTAGCTGGGCGGGCAGTCTGTCCAGACAGTTTCCCCTCAGCTCGAGCTGAGTGAGCTGCACCAGTTGACCCACGGTCTCTGGCAGCACGGTGAGCGCATTGTTCCCCAGACACAGCACCTTGAGCTTGGTGCATCTGAACAGAGGCTTGGGCAGCGCCTCAAGCTTGTTGGAGTTGATGGCTAAGTGCTGGAGACTGTGGAGGAGACCCACATCCGGAGGCAGCACCATGATGGAGTTGTGGCCCACGTCCAAGTGCCGCAGTTTGGGTAGCGTGAACAAGGCCGGGGGCAGGGACTCCAGTTTATTGTGAGACAGGTGGAGAGCCTCCAGAGACTTGATCTGGCCGATGGAGGATGGGATGGTGATAATTTTGTTGTGCCACAGTTTGAGGCACGTCAGCCTCTTGAGGTGCTGGAAGCTGATGATCTCCTCTATGGTTCGGATGTTGTTAGATTTCAGGTCGAGCTCCTGTAAGTTGATCAAGCTGAAAATAGCGTGGGGAATCCTCTCCAGTTCGCAGGTGTGCAGCTCCAGTTCAATCAGACTTGCCATTTTTTTCAGACTGTTCAGTACCATCAGTTTCGTACCGTCATTGTGCACCACTAGCTTAATCAGATGTGGTGAGAGCTCTGTGATGTTTGTGGGCATTTTTGTGAGGTTGCTCTTCAGGCACAAGGTCTTTAAATGCCTCAAATCTCTCATGGACTCCAGGCCGATCATTTTGTTATTTTCTGAGCTCAGGTTTCCGATTAGGTTAAGCTCCCTCAAACTCCTCAGCAAATACACCCACGATGGGATCTCGGCAACGTCCGTGAACTTGATGTGAAGGCAGCGAAGATGGTCACGGAGGAAAGCGAACCCCGTCTGCTCCACTTTGGCCGGGCAGTGGCAGAGATGCAGCTCCTGCAGGCTGGTCATTTGGGAGACCTTTGCAGAAAACCTCACCTCAGGAATCAGCTCCAGCTTCAGCACTTCCAAGTCTGTGAGGTCAAAGACTGCGTTCGGCAGACCGGAGAGCATGAAAAGGTGCAGCTCCTGCTGGTCCAGTGCGTTACGGGTCACAAGCTGCCTCAGTTTTTCAAAGGTCCACTCGTGATTGAGGCTGATCTCCCTAAGCTTGTTTTCACTGACCTCGGACAAGAAGACACCAAAGCGTTTGGAGTAGAGTTGGTCATACTGGTCAACCATGTGTAAGAGGAATGCAAAGTCATTTTTGACGTCAGGAATGTCACTGAAGCTGCTCTCTTCGCGGACTTTCTCGAATGAGTACTCTTTCAGAGGCCTCCGAAACACCCAGAAGAGAGAGTACAAGCAAGCCATCCCGTAGATCAAAATCAAAGCCATGTAGCTAATGAGCAGCTTGTTCAGCATGAAAGCCATGTTGTGCGTACAGAAGAAAGTCTTGTATCCTGTCAGCTGTTTAATATCAGGCTCACAATCGTGCTTAAAGTTTATTTTAGCCAAGAAGGTCGAAGTGTAGGATAAAATCAAAATAAATTTAACAGTTTTGACAACAGTCTGCGCTACATAAAGCTTATAGATGAAATCACTGTCCTCCACGTGAGCTCGGAATTTCCTCACTTTCTCGAACAGGGCTTTGGCCTGCTCTCCGTCCTTTTTGTCCAGGATTGTCATACTGCTTGGGACTTCTGCGATCGGCTTGTCTGCAGAGAACTTCACTCCGAGCATGGGCGTGGAGGAGTTGACGTTTGTGCCATCTTCCTTCCCCTCTAAAGACACCTGGTTTGGTGCTGCGGAGGTGCCGGTCAACCTCTGTTTGTTCTCCTCAGAGTCCTCGCAAGCAGTTTCAGACAAAGCCTTGGTAGTCCAGGGAGACTCGAAACATCTGCCTAGAATTGACACAAAATGCTCAATCTTTGAGCTGGTTTTGGGGTACTTGAACCAGAAGTTGCTACTGACCATGAGAACAATGGTGTGGATGAGGGTGAGGTAAGGAAAGTACTTGGAATACCAGGGCAAGGCAACATGGTAACATATTTGGTTGATGAAGATATACTGTTGATAGTCTAGGTTGGTCCGGACGCCCGTCGGTTGAGGTTGATTGACATATTGTTCTGACACCACAGCAGTGTGTTGGTGCGTGACGTGGATCTCGCGGACAACTTCGTCCGGTAAGTCCTTGGTGACCAGAGGGATGGTGGTTGCCACGGGAGCTCCGGTGGCTGCTGACGAGGCTGCTTTCTGCGTGCTCTGCTGCTGGGTGAAGGAGGTGGGCTTGGCTCCAGAGACCGCCTCCGGCTCCTCCAGACACGGAAGACAAGCCACCTGGTCCTTGGTGATCTGCATGGTCATGGCGAATATGGCCAGCATGAGCATGACCAGCCCCAGGTAGTCCATGAAGACGTCCCACCATGGCTTTAGGATGCGGTACGTCGGCTGGATGTCATTCAGGGACGCAACCTCGGTGAGTGTGAACATCACTGTAACAAAGACAAGAGGGTCAGTTCATCTGCTCTAGCATTAACCATTAGTATGTATAAACAAGACTAACAACATTAAGATGAAACAGTCAATTAATTAAATACTCACTATCTGTTTACATCCAACCACATTAGGCCTATATTAGGCCTTCCATATTTTTTCTATATAATTTCATTTGTCATATACCACTTATACTATACTGTATATATCTCTGCATATATTTAAATCTATTCATTATTGATGTTCATACCACTAGATGCAACAACTTAATTTTTTTTTTTTTTACAAAGTTTAGGTTTTTGATCAATTGGGGACATTTTTTTATTTCAGTGTGCAGCAGTGAAAGAGCAGATGTACTTAAGCAAACAGAGAGAATAGAGACACGTGTTAGAAAATGTTTATGCTCAGAAAATGTATGTCTCACATTCGTTATTATTTCATTTTATCGGTTGCACACGAAAAAACAACAATGGATCAGCATTATACAGTCATGGAAAAAAATTATTAGAACATTGTTTTCTTCAATTTCTTGTTAATTTTATTGCCTGGTACAACTAAAGGTATATTTGTTTATACAAATATAATGATAACAACAAAAATAGCTGATAAGGGTTTAATTTAAGAGCTGATATCTAGCCACGTTTCATGGTTTTCTTGATAATGATTTTGGTTATTATTGCATTGTGATACATATTGTTACCAACATGTGCAATGAAAATAAATGACAGATTCTTCTATAATGAAAATAACTGCAAACTGCTGCCCTACTTCCTTTGTTTAGTCTGAATATAAACAGGCCCTTATGATTGCTTTTAACAATGTGCTTTTAGGAGACAATTTTTTTTAAACAACATTGGACTTGAGTTTCTTAAGCACAAACCTACAACAGGATGTTAAAGCTTTCTGGGTCAAATCCATCGCAGGTTGCTATGTGCAGAGAGCTGGAGTAACGCTCTGAACCCCCCCAGCTGTACAAGGTGTGAACGTGTAACTGTGAAGGCAGCGCCGAGTGTTAGGGTGCTAAATTCAACTCTCACTCTGCCGTCTCGTTTCATTCAGTAGTGCTTTAATGACGTTTAAGTACAGAGTCAAGATTGTTTCTAAATCCAGACTTACTATGGTATGCCGTTACTGGAACAGTGCAGGGTGCTTTGATCCAGCCGTAAGTCCACCAACTGTTCTGACTCACGGCACACATGTGTTTCACTTTATGAATCACTGTGTTTTCTTATTTAGTGCATGTGGCATTAAACTCTCATCCATTTCCTGTTTCCTATCCGCACAAACACAATTGAAAAGATCCATGTGTTTCTAAGAATAAATAAATAAACCATTATCTGTCCATCTTGATAAGTTGTTGTTCCTTTAAGTCCCTCAGTGGATCTGCACTGAGCAGACACGCTGAAGTGACACAATCTGAATATTTCATACTGCACACTGCAGGCAGATAACCCACTGAACTGCACTCAAAGAAAGAGGCATTTCTTGAAAGTAAGAAGGGCAGATGTGGACATCTATATTTGACTCTACCCTGCTATATATACAGTCATGGAAAAAATATTAGACCCTTGTTTTCTTCAATTTCTTGTTCATTTTAATGCCTGGTACAACTAAAGGTACATTTGTTATAATAATAACAACAAAAATAGCTCATAAGAGTTTAATTTAAGAGCTGACATTGAGCCATTTTCCATGGTTTTCTTGATAATAACCTAAATCATTAACAACAAAAGCAAGGAAAATGGCTAGATATCAGCTCTTAAATTAAACTCTTATGAGATATTTTTGTTGTTATCATTATATTTGCCCAAACAAATGTACCTTTAGCTGTACCAGGCATTAAAATGAACAAGAAATCGAAGAAAACAAGGGTGGTCTAATATTTTTTTCCACGACTGTATATATTTTAAATGTAGAAGATTATTTGCTCATGTGTCAAAATGAGAAAACCTTCAAACTTAATATTTCTTATAGTGCATTTTGTAGTGAAAATGTCAGTTACGGTGACCGTTTTGATCCAATTTCTCACGTTATACTATGCAGAAATTGGTCTCTAGTTTTAGGGTGATACAGTTGCATATTATGGGAGTTGCTGAAATGTGTTGACGCCCAGGGGTGTTATCTTCAAATGCCAGCAGGAAGAAATTGAAAAGGTATGGCTGATAGGTTGCCTGTGTATAAGCCATAACATTTTAATATCTTAATCTTTTCTCACAGACAAAAATAACTTTGATTGTCTTGCAATGCAATTTTTGTCCTGCAAACCAAGAGTCTAAGAATATTTTTTTGCCATTTTGTCAAAGCAGCTTTACTATTTGTTGAAGTAGTGGTGTGGTGCCATTTGTTTCTATTTCAGTGGTTCTTCAATTGAGCCTGACTGATCAATCAGTCAATATGGGTTTATTAAATATATACCACATCCTTATATATATATATATATATATATATATACATACATACATACATACATACATACATACATACATACATACAGGTAAGAAATTGCAGTGAAAAATACCAAAAATGCATAGAAATGCGTGAAGTTAGAATTCATGTTTCCATCACATAATTCATCCAGAAAAGAGCACAGAGATTACAGTTCAGTATGTTGGTATATTCATATTTTGGTCAGACGGATTATGGAAAAAACACTGGTGGGATTTCACGAAATGTGTATAATAAAATTTACTTCACTCTTTTTTCAGAATTGCAAGATAGATTATTTCTGCTACATCCATGTGGTGTTGAAATCAATTTTGTAAATGCTCAAATATCTGCATAAACCGGGTTAGTACAGTTTGTCCCACTTTAGGCTATGACTGCTGGATTGTACCAAGTTAACTTCTTGTTTTGAGGAACCTGAAAGTCATGTTTTTTTCTCACTGTGACATGAAAGAAATATGTGACAGAGCTGGGACTCCAGAGTGGTTCACAATTAAAGTGCTCCCCCAGTGTCTTCACACTTCACAGAGGTAACACATCTAAGCAGCATAAAGCTTTAGATTAGTGTTAATGCACCCCCTCCCCCCAAAGGATGGGGCCCCGGCAGCAGTACCCCTCCTCTGACACAACCCAGCATATGATAGTAGAAACTATACTGAATGTTAAAGTGTAATTTCATTAAGATAGATATGAGTTTAATGATGGCTACAATTTAGTTTAAACTAAGTTAAAGTCAGGTCTGGCTCATGACTCCAGACAGCAAGGAAATAGGTCACTGACTGGCCACCACAATGTCCTGTTCAGTCAATTTCCCCCCCATGAGAATAGTTTTTGTGCAGTAAGTTATCTGTTGGTGTAATGTCGCGGTAAACTAAGTTAAAACCAGGTCTGACATTTTGTAAATAGGTCGCAGACTGGCCATGTGGAAAACAGTCTGTATGAATTTTTTCCTCATTTTTATTTATTTATTGTTTATGTAGACTAATTCACCACCAAGAGGAAATACGCATGATGAAACACTGACTTTTTCCCCTCACGCGAGGAGTTCTTGCGCAGTAAGTTGTGTGTTGGTGTAACAGTCAGGTGACTTGTTGAAACATGTGAAATTGAGCATCAGCATGTGTCCCGGCGTTAAACATTCACACCAGGTAACCTGTTTCTTATCTGGAAACCATTATCTGACACGGACACGCGGGGAGAAACGATATCCGTGAGGTTATTGATTATAGACAAATAATAGTTTAAAGTATATTTAAAAACACAGCAAAGGGAAATATACTTACTGCCTGTGCGGCGTTATCTCAATCCAATTATTTCTTCCTCAGCCTGCATGCCACTTTTCGCTCCGTTGTTCAGGTGCGCCTCTAACCTAATTTCTCAGCCCCGTTAAAAAAAACTACGGGAATGACGCCGGTGCGTGGAACAAAGCTGCGAGGAACATTTGTTCGTGACAGCGCGGTTTAGTCGGCTACATCCCTCATACCTGAGCCCCGGGGAGCAGAGCCGGCTGCCGGGCCGTAGCGTTAGACAATATGCGCAGACAGACCTCCAGCCCAGTGCAATGTATTTCTAAGCAAAGGCAGATCCAATATGGAGCCGCACAGACCGCTGCTGAGGGTGTTAGGGGCGCTTCTCATTGGAGGATGACATTACGGCAACTTCCCGAAGACACCGCCTGCTAGTTTATCTGGTGCTGCGTTCATGGCTTGTGGGGAAAAGGAACGCGCACAGGGGCGAGACAGTCAACACCGGGGCTGACAATAACTTAAAGTTTGCATTTACCTTAATATTAGCCTCACTGTGACCCCAGCTCTCAGCACGTTGTTCCGTGACTCGGTCAAATGCTCACCCATGCAAACAAAGAGGAAAAAAATCAATTCTCGGAAAAATGTTGCATGCTGGGAATACAGAAGCTGCTTTAACACAGCCAATTTAACGTACGTAACTGCAAAACATTTGAGGAAATGTTGGCTTTAAATATTAGTTTTTACATAGGCAAATATACTTTTATTATATTTTTGGAACCACTAAATTGTTGTGAAGAAACTGCTTTCTACTGCTTTTGTTTTGACTGCTAGGATTACATTTACAATAAGTAACGATAGCAAGCAAAGTACTGTAGCAAGTCTAAAAATATATATGCCTGGCCTATACTAAATATAGTAAGTATTCGGCAAGCAAGTCGCACAATTGAACCTTATTACAGACCAAAAACCTGAAGTGAATGCTGAAAATTGAACACTGAGCCCTCCAGTCTACCGTCTTCCCAGCGTGTCGTGAACGCACCAGCTTCCCCCTCTTTGTTTCAGAGTACCAGACACCACAAAGTGCTTCATGGTGTTGAAATAGCCTAACTTAGCTGACTAATTAGGATTTCTGACATGTGCCTTTTGTGCACGACACGTGTTGACGTGATCAACTTAAGTTAAACTAAACTGTTGTGTACATACACAGATAATGCAACATTGTTTTATCTATCTATCTATCTATCTATCTATCTATCTATCTATCCATCTATCCATCTATCCATCTATCTAGCTGTATTAATGGTATTGACAAACTCAACAGTCAATAGGACCCTGAGTGCTGAAGTCATGCATCATTTCCAGCTCTTTCTGGATTTGGTTGATGATGCACTGAGTGGAGGAAGTGTCTCCTCAGTTGCAACCCATACAGGTTTCAACCGGTCCTGAGCTGCTGGCACTCTGTTCTCACTCACGCTACCCTTGTACTTTGAGAGGAAGAGGGGGAGAGAAAAAAAGAAAGAAAGAAAAGCAGCCACTGGGGCGTGTAGTGCGATAGTCTGCCAGTCAGGTTACAAGATCAGATGTGGAGGTGGTGCGTGACTGTACATAAACACATGCAGAATGATTACACCGATCATTTTGTCTGTGTTCTGTACAGGCGCTACAGAAATGTTTTTGCAATAGGGCTAAATGTTTACTTAAAGTTGAGTGAGGCAGTCTTGTGATAGCTGAGTTTATAGTGGCTCGCAAACAAAGACAGGGTGGACAGAGTGAATGAGAAAAGTGGTGATTTAGTGGATGTAGGTCCACTTGACTTTCTGACTTCTGACCACATGAATTCTTTTTAGACAGCTATCAATGAGTCTCATGCACAACCTATTGCCAAAACTTGATTTGAAATAAAGTTTTTACATGATATAAATGCTGGTAATTGCTATGGTCTTGGCTTATCCTGAGTTATACTGTTAAAAAAATAAAAACTGATTCTTATTCCTTACCGAACCAGCAGGTTGAAAAGTTTAATCTATAACAGAATAACTGGATTTTAAAATCCCATGTTTTTGCTTTCCAGGATCAGCTAATCCAATTTTACCTTTGTGCCGTTTTTTTTTAAGTAACATTGGATTGGATCACCCTGATCAGTTACAAACTTCAAGATTACCAAATTCAGATAACCACACAACCACACAACCACACAACCACACAAACGGGACTACACACCGCAGCGTGGACTAAAGAACAACAGGTAGAATAAAGCTTAAGGAAACAATTGTTAGAAACTACTTTTGAGTGTGTCACTGTAATTAATATGTAGTGAAACTAAACAATATTTCAACTATAAGAGAGATTCATTTATGGGCACAAAATCTTTTTTTCTCTCTTTTGAACAACATGTTTTTAAGATTTGATTTGATCCGTTATGGCGGAAATCTGATCAGATCTCTGCTGAACAGCTGGGCCCAGATATTTCTCTTACTGTGGTGAGACATATGGTTGGTGTGGTGAAAGGAAGAGAAAAAAAGGTATAAAGATTTAATGGTTTGGTTTGTTGTCACACTGGGTGGCAGTGGGATCAGTGGTTAGACAGTATGGGGTTTCCTGTCTGTGGGGGTGATGGGGCCAACAGCTGAGGACCCCAGATACCCTTGGCAACCAGCTCAGTGTGTTGAGAATTGGCTCAATGAGAAATAAATAATTCAGCGTGGACCTCCCTCTCTGATTTGTAAAGAACAAACCAGGTAGTATTGCACAAACTGGTGGTTTAACTGCACTATAGATGAACAAATGTGAGGTCTATGTTGCAAAAAAAACCTCACAGTCTTTCAACTTTAGACCAAAGCCACAGACCAACAACAAACCCAAACAAACCAGTTTCTATGGTAATTAATTTCCTGTAAGCACGTTAAGCACAGGGTTTTCCCCCCCACACACAGTGGGGAAGAAATTTGGAGTTAAGGTAAGAGTTCAGGGTTAGGGATTTGGGTATGAATGCAGTCAACAAAGGTTTCTCCACTATAGTTAGACAAGAAAGAGAGAGAGTGTGTGTGAGTGTGTGTGTGTGTGTGTGTGTGTGTGTGTGTGTGTGTGTGTCAAATTACACACACTGCTCCAGCCATGTGCACACAGGATGTTTGCTTTCATGTGGATCCTTTGTTATTACTTGACATACAGTAAGAGTAATGCAGGATGATGATGGTTTGATATGATATTACAGCTGCTGAGGAATTGAGGTAGTTAGTACTGTGTGTAATTGTATGTGTGTTTGAGACAAAGACAAAGAAAGAGACTGGGAACACATGCTACTTTTTCCTCTGCTCTGACGCCAGCATACTGCCCTCTACTTGATCTTATTTTGTTTGGTGTACCTGTGATATCCGTCATGCTGTGACTTAAAACCATTTATGCAAGTTTAGTTTCCACAGTTGCCCTCAGTCCTGCAGAGGTTTTTTGCATCGGCAGTGCTATTAGAAAACATGGGTTAATAAAGAGATGGGAAAAAGACGTAAATGCTTCTCAATGACAATTTTAAGACAAGAATCAGTTGCCACAGTGTGCTAAAAGATAGAAAGATAGCTTGTGGTGAACACATTTTATTATCATTGATTCCTAATCAGCAGCTGTAAACAAATACATTTGGTTGTTGCTTATCATATACAGTCCTGGTGAAATGGCAGTTTTTCACCAAATTATAATCCCTCACATTGGACTCAGACATCCACATCACTACCGGCTGCCAACATCGATCAATAACTGAATGGTTAGCAGGCACAGGCCAAGGACCCCCCTGGCCTTTATCTACAAAATGCCATTCAGAGAGACACTGTAACAGGAAGAGACTCAAAATGACCACAAAGAAACATAAAACAACTACAAAGAGACATGAAATGAGTATGAAGTAAAGTGAAGGTGAAAGGAGTCACAAAAAGGGCTGTTTTAAAATGACTATAAATGAACAAAACGATTAAAATATGAGGTTAAACAACTATACAGTCTATGACTTGCTCCATGCAGGAAATATGGTGGGGCCTGTTGCAGGCAGGGGACCCCAGGGGTGCATCATCTCATAATGCACCCATGCCTCCAACTATTTTCTGATGTTCGATTATATTGTACAGATCATGCTTACTCAGCAAAATGTGACTATGCTCCGTGGAAGGCTTAGCATAATTTAATTATCCAAACAAATGCAATCTGAATGGTAAGATGTCTAATACGGTTGACCACAGAGAGAGATCAGTACCGAATGATGTGTCCATAAAAACTAAGTGGGGCAACCTGACACTCTTTTATCTAGCTCCACCTGCTGTTGTCTGGATGCACACTTTCATTCTTGACTGATACTGTTGACGTAATGATAATGCATTACAAACATTTGCAGTTAATTTCAGTTTGACAACACATAAAAACACATACTATGTAGTGGGTAATGTATGTTTGTATAATAGTTTAGCACTGATTTTGAAATTGTGGGTGGATGTAGATTTGTCATTCTGTTGCCACAGAACTTGACCAAATCAAGTGACTCTTTGTGGAACTGTGTGGTTTCCTTCACAGGCCTGGGAAGTATGATGCAAAGGAGCAGTCACAGATTGGTACAAAGTCAGACACACAGGCTGGCACTGTCAGGCAGCAGTATCACAGGCCTTTTCTATCTGCAGGCTCCTTAGGAGAAATCAGGACAGTTTAGAAATTCATTCTTACAGTATACTTTTTTAAATGGCCTTTTATATGACTTATTCATAAATGTATCTTTAGTGAAGTGGGGAAACAACTTTTTCCATCCCTACCTGAATTGTTTGCTTTTTTAATAGATTTTTATACTACTACATGCAACAACTTATTTAACCTATTTAACATACTAAAATATATTTTCTCTAATGTGAAATAGTTGTAAAATGCAGAGTGGTTTTAGGAAAACAAACACACACAAAAGCATGTATTTATAATAAATGCCAAATAGCAGAAATGTATGTATATAATGTGTATAGAATGTATGTATATATCTTATTTTTCATATTCTTATTCTGTCTTCTATATCTATGTGTCTGTATCTTGAGCTGCTGTGACAACTTAATTTCCCCACTGCAGCATAAATAAAGTTATATCTTATCTTATATCTTAACGTTATCTTATCTTTTTTAGGAGTCTTGGGTGTTGTCTGATTTCTGTAGGCACATTGCAAAAACGATTTCAACTCAATATCAAACCATACAAACTATAACTGAATATTGGCATATATAAGACCCAACTTTAGAATCAAATACATCGGGATTGCTAGGTTTAAATCAGTTTAAATCAGGTATGGGAAACTGGAGGCCCGGGGGCCGCATACGGCCGGCACCTTCACTTGAAGTGGCCCTCAGTACAACTACGTGCATTTGAGCATGAAATCGTAAAAGTGCAGTGTAAAAATGCAAAAAAATACTTCTTGCAATTAATGTTGGTCTGCTGTTCTTGCACTGATAAAAAATAAATTACAGTAATTGGTTATTTTTTATTTGCTTCAAACCTCTTGTAGTCCTATTTATACTGTTATACATGCATTTGAGCAGGGAATATGTTAAGTTACTGCACTGTTAACATATTTAAAATTACAGTTTCATCATATCTGGTTAAGTGCCCGGTCCTATATGTGGCCCTGTGGTAGTGTCCATGAAAAAATTGTGGCCCCCTCCAGCATTTAAGTTGCCCATTCCGAATTAATTTGATACCCTGACATTCAACAAAAAAAAACGGTGATACTGTACTGAAAGGCGATTTAGACTGGTTTGAGCCTCATAGGTCTCCGTACTCCTACGGGCACGTGATCAGAAAAAGTTATATATAGAGGTGGTGTATTCAATTGTTTCTTTGACACACGGGCGGAGAAAGCAGTGACATGGCGTCGACAAGCCGGTGCGTAGCGCTTTTAACCAAATATAATATCTCATCCTTCTTAATTTGTGTCTCTCTGGGTGTATTTTTGTAAAAGTTACCGAGTTAGACATGGCGAAAGACGCTAGTGTTAGTCCAACTTACATCACGTCTTTGTACGTAACGTTAGGTGTACGATGTGTTATGCTAGGTAACGGCTACTCCGCTAGCTAACGTTAACTGGTTAGATGCTGCCAGAAGTCACTTTCTGTGTCGCCGTTACAGTCTCACTGCTGCCCTTCAATAGCTACACTTTATTATCTAGTTATCGTCGCTTAACATCTGGGATTCGGCTCGTTTTTCCTCCACCTGAGGCAGTTTGCGGTTAACAACAGCTAGAGAAGTTTGGCGATCAAACTTGCGCTAACATATGTGCGAGCAGCACCAGATTCCGATCGTTTGTAAACACAAAAAAACATCGAATGTTTTCCTTGCAGCCCGCCTACATTTAGCTCTTAGGCAACGCTAGTTAGCTGCAGCTTGTTTGTAGTTCGTACACTGAGCGAGTCAGTGGCTTTTGTTGGACACACCAACGTTAACTGACTGTTTACTTCACTTTCCTCTCATCTGGTGTTTTGTTACAGCTAACTCACTGTCAGGGACATGTACGTTAATCAGTATGTAAAGGAGAAAATCGAAAGTCTGCAGAATAATGTTTGCATTTCCCCGTTAGATCATCTGTTTTGCTTTCGCCACATCATCGTGACGTTTGGGTTTTTGGGTTTATTCCAGGGGTCACCCTACATGTAATTACGATGTGGTCACGATTCCCCAAATCCTAACTGCAATCCCTCTAGGTGTAATTATGTCATTTAAAAGTACATTAATACAAAATCCATTATTGCCCTTTGATCCAACAAAACTTGAAATCGGCCAAATTTGTTTCTCCTCTACACGCGATAGTAATAGTCATATACGCTCTTTATTTCAGAAAGAAGTCGTATCAACTCCATATGGAATAACCTTATTAATAACCTTATCTGGAATTTACCTGCTATATAAATTCAAAGAATCT
Source organism: Centropristis striata (assembly GCF_030273125.1). Lineage (NCBI taxonomy): Eukaryota > Metazoa > Chordata > Actinopteri > Perciformes > Serranidae > Centropristis > Centropristis striata. The sequence goes on along the minus strand of NC_081527.1, from coordinate 11,546,600 downwards.
TAAAGAAGTATCTTTTAAGATAATTCACAGAATTTACCCATCTAAAGTTTTTTTGTTAAAGTTAAAGTTTTCGCTTTGTTGGTGTATTTTCTTGCATTGCACCACGTTGCATTAATAAAGTTTTAAAAAATAAAAAGATTCCCCAAATCCGCCATTTAAATTGAGTTTTGATTTTAATGTCACGATTCGATTCAATTTCTATTTAAACCTTTTTCCTTCTTTTTCTTGCCCCAAGCACTAAAGTTTATGCCATCCTTAGACTATCAAGACGTTACTAGTAATGGTCAATTTTCATTTCTTTTATTTTAAATGTAAAACACAACAATGGCTTATTTCATCATACAATTGAATGCCCAATTATGCTTTTGATTATATATATATATATATATATATAATAAGAATAGTTAATAGTTTCATTTAGGGCTGGGCGATATAAACCAAAACTCATATCCCGGTATTTTTAGGCCGAATGGCAATATAAACATGCAAAGTGTTTAGTTTTTTATGTCAGCGTCACACATAATCATCATCAACCTGTTTTATTTAAAGACTTTATCACATGTTTAGTCAAGGAGTATGAGCAGCAGAGAATGCTTTGTCTGTCAGGCGCAGTGAGGAGCAAATGGCCGTAACAAATACTGGTCATAAGTTAAGGCAATATCAAAAGTTATTATACATCTGGCTTTCAGGTTGTTTGTTGTTGTCTATGTGCTGTTGAGATTAGTACTACTTTGACCTGTTTTGATCTCTGATTATTGTCTCGAGTCACATGTTGACATTGACCAAGCCAGCTTCAGCCTGTTTTGCTCTGGTATTTTCTCTCAGCAACAAAATGGGCAAAGTAAATTTAAAATGGCACATCAGGATTGTAACATTATGTAATACAATCTTCTTCCTCAATGTATCTGAAATGGAAATTAGCCTCGCCTTTATTTTAGTTTGTTCCCCTTATGAGTGATCTCTCACAAGTCACACTTTGCTGCAGTTTTTATCTTTATTATTGTTTATGTTTTCCAGCTCTTGAAAATGAGACATTGTAGCTGTAAATTTAGTTTTGTGTCCTGACCTCAGCATGAACTCTGTCTCTCTCTCTCTACCCCACCCAATGTTTGTCCTTCTTCATTTTCCTCCCTTTCCCATCTTCTTTTGCCTTTTGAGGTGTTTGGTTATCTAAGTGTTTTTCTGCTTTTGTAGCGGAGATGCTCTCGCCCTTCCCAGAGTTCAGTGTCCCAACCACCCTGATGCCATACTGGTGGAGGACTACAGAGCAGGGGACATGATTTGCCCCGAATGCGGCCTTGTAGTAGGTCAGTATACACACTTCAAACATGCGCTTTTCCTTTTGAATCATAGTGTGCTTGTTTTTTTATATTAACTTTACTCATTTGACCTCTAATCAAAGTCCTCAGCACACACAAAGCTTTCCCAGTACACGTCTCCATGAACCTGTTCGTTTGGTTTTGAGGTCACCATATTTGAAATGATTCTCCATGTGAACATCAGCTGAGTTGACGGGCAACACAAGGACACAGTATTCAAAGCGTGAAGCTAATTTCAGGAAAATCTAGTCACAAATGTATTACTCTAGAACTTGTTTGTAGATATAAATCTGCAGGATCTAGCAGCAATGCACGCCGAATTTAATGTTTTTACAGGAGGATTTTGTTTGTCAAAGAACTGCGACTATATGATAAGTCTAATGTATTCTGTTTGTTTTTTGTTTATTTAAAACAAGGGCTAACTGTTATTTGTGCAATTTCAGCCTTGTCTAGTGTTTTAATCAATCTGTCAGTTATTGTTAAAGCACACACATGCATAACATGTGATGCAGTCTGTGACACAAAGCTGTAGAGAACACACAGTTCTCCTCTAATGAGCCCCCTGAGCAGAGAGCGGGTCAGGTGGGAGACGAGAGACGCCATCCGCTCTGTGAGGCAAGCCAAAGGGCCCTCTGTTCCTGCTCTCGTAGCTTCGCCCAACCTCTAAGGAGATGAATGTCACTTTGCCTTGAGATGTTAGAAAGACTTATGGACAGTAAAAAAAAAAATGCCTAACAGGATTAAAATATCACAAATCTAATCCCCGACCCTGCTACACAGTTCCAAGAACAGTCATGATAACTAATATGCCCTGCCTTTGTTGCACCTTTTATCCTTTTGTACATGTCCGATTTAATGCAATCTAATGACTGAACATTTGTTTAGATAGTATTTTGTTCGGAATTTCTGCCTCACAACACACATTGATAAGAAAATACAAAAGAGATGGAACAGATGATGTGTAAAATGTTTGGAGCTAGATTCAGAATACAATATAGTAAACTGTGGGCTCTAACGGGTTGTGGAAACAAAACGGAAGGATTACGACAACATTTTCTGAATTTCAGTCTCTGAAGATACATTTTGTTGAGGGAATTGAGCTGAGTGTTAACCATCTTCAGCTTAATTGTTCCAGAGGGATGAGATGCAGCCAGACAGGCGACAGAACACAGAAAGTGCATGCAAACAAAATGCATTCACTCTTTGTATGTGCAGATGACTCACAAAACTTTAACAAAAACGGTCACATTTATCAAACTGTCAAGTCCCGCTTCTGAAATTAAATCTTCAGCTTCTAGTTCAGTCTGAAAAAGTGTGTATTAAAAATTGTTTTACGGATATTGTTGGTAAACAAAGGCAGCATTTATTTATCCAAAGATGTTGTTGGTCGGAAAACGAGCTCAATTAAGTTTGGATACATTTAATACTAACTAATTTATTATGTCTTGTGTTGGTACTTGGTCAAATAAAGTTAAGAAAGTTAGCGCTAAGCTTAAATTGTTATATTTGTCCAGTAAATTTAGCCATTAAAGGTATATTACACATTACAATACAAATTGTATTATACGATTTTATGTATTTTATCTTGTACCAGTTTGAGGTTTAATTTTTTTATATAGGTTATTTATTTTAAATTGGCCGAACTGTTTCTCCTCAGGTGACCGTGTAATCGATGTCGGCTCAGAATGGAGGACATTCTCCAATGAGAAAGCTCTCAAAGATCCATCCAGAGTGGGAGACGCCCAGAACCCACTGCTCAACGGAGGTGACTTAACCACCATGATCAGCAAGGTGAGGTTCCCATTGTTAAAAATGTGCCGTGTCGTGTGCAGTCCATTTCCAAGATGTTGGTATTTTCAGTTCAAATGATATGAAGGTTTTAAAAAGATAATAAAGCAACACAAATGTCCAGTGATGAGAATACTTTTTGGGATATTTGACTCATGCTCTGATGTAAATGTACAGGTTATAACATCTGGAACACTCAACAAGTTTTAATTGTATATCAGCATTTGCAGCATTATATAAATACCACTAGTGCAGTGCCTGTTGGGAGTATGTACTGTGGGAGATTAAGTAGATTTTTCAATTATGGCCAAATAAGGTTGTGTGTGAAAGTGTTTTTACTGTTTTCAATGGATCAAACTGATGCGTAAGAAAGGGTTTAAATCTCCGCTTAGCATGCTAATCGTGAGATAGCACATTACGTAGTATGCTGCAATAAAAGTACATTAATATGAACCCAATTAGCTGATATACTATTGTATACTGTAAGTATCTCATATCAAATGATTATGGGCATTATGCTAAGCAACATGAATGTCATCCCTGAATTACATAGTAATGCAACATAAGAAGTGAATAAAGCTAAATCTCCGCTTAGCATGCTAATCACAAATAACAGAATTTGCACATTACATGCCACACTGCAACGTCTGCAACTCCATAAAACACTTACTTTTCATAAGGTACCACACCATCCAGCACATACACATTGAACATTGATATTCGCTGGAAACTATTTGATTATTCTTGGAAAATCGAACCGTGCAGCGCACTTTAAAGCTCTGAAAGATAGGTAGGCTAAATAGACTTACAGATGAGATGAGTCAGGTGTGGAAATCCAGAGTGAATTGTGTTACTGACCAGGTGTAGGCCTATCACACAATGGGGCGGAGCTCCCCCAAAAGGCGTCTGACAGTGCAATGCCGCAACACATCCTACGTAAATAATGATATTTTGAAAAATTAATTCATAAATCTTCAAATTGAGGATGCACACCTTCGTGCCATGCGCAAGGCACAAACTAAATCTGAGGTCAGTCTGACTAACGGTCAGCGAGATATGCCCTAGACACACACACACACACACACACACACACACACACACACACACACACACACACAGATAGATACCATGCGGTACAGTTTTCTGTGGTGAGTTTGGGTCCAAAAGTGATGCAGAAACACGAATGTCTCTTTCTGTCTGTTGAACCAGAGCACCTGCAATCACAATAAACCACTTCCTCAAAGTTACTATGGCGTGAAATACAACTACAGTGAATTTTCCTGATAAACATCCTCTATTTCCACCATAGGGAACTGGCGCAGCTAGCTACGATGAATTCGGCAACTCCAAGTACCAGAACCGGCGGACCATGAGCAGCTCCGACCGGGCCATGCTCAACGCCTTTAAGGAAATCAGCACCATGGCAGATCGCATCAACCTGCCGAGGAATATCATAGTAAGTAAAATAAAAAGATCAACACACCCACAGGAGAGAGAGGAATGGAAACCATGCATGTGTGGGCAAAACATAGTGAGCAAGTGTAGTAGGGAAATGAAACTGATTCTGTGTCATTCTTTGGTTCATCATTTTTGTTTTTTTAAGATATTTTTTTGGCCATTTTTCAAGGCTTTTATTGATAGTGAGACAGATAGAAAGGGGGTGACAGAGGGGAGGACATGCGGCAAAGGGAGCTTAGGCCGGATTCGAACCCGGCTCTGCCGGGTCGAGGACTGTAGCCTCTGCACATGGAGCGCCTGTGTAACCCACTAAAGAAACTAAAGTGCAGACTGAAGTCCCCGCAGAAGTTGATATGTTCATATGCATGTCTCATGTATAGAAGGGGGGTACAGGGTCTGCAGTTTTGTAAAAACAGAAACGGAACAGAAATGGAGTGAAAAATGTCAATAGAAGGGCTGCATGAAAGACTCATTTTTACTCAATTGCCACAATAAGTTATTATACTTATTTTAGGTAAATAACATTTGGTTAATACTGTTTAAAAAGCTTCACCATCCTTTTTCAGAGAATTCCCAACTATTTGGGGTTGCAAAGGGCTTACAATCATTTGTCACCTTTTGTAGAATACTGCAACAAACATAACTGGGGTTATTTATAGCACAATAAAATCTAATTGAATGTGATGAAGAAGTGCAATAATCAGTTTATTGTAAACGCTGTATGTACTGTATCTCAACTTGGAAGGTGCTGGAAAAGCTTGATGATGCTTGAAATGGGCTTGAATTTGCCTTAGGAACAGCTAACGGGACCTCTCAATATCAAGAGGATGCAAATAATTAGTTTTCTGTAATGAATGTTTTTTTTTTGCTCTGCAGGACAGAACAAACAACCTATTCAAGCAGGTGTATGAACAGAAGAGCCTGAAGGGGCGAGCCAACGATGCCATCGCTTCAGCCTGTCTCTACATCGCCTGCAGACAAGAAGGTGTACCACGAACATTTAAAGGTCAGAATAAGCTCTTTTATTTTCTTTTATTTTGAGCTATCTGCCATATTGGTCAGGATTGCTTTTGATGATTGATTGACGGAACCAAATCAAAAGAAGGGATAATTCTAATGTGGTAACAAGTAACGATAGTACTATGAAATCTTGTGCATATTCAGTCTTAATTCATGTTTATTTTTAATCTTGCATGTTACATAGGATAGGAAATTAAAGTTAGCTGAATTATTTACAATTATCCTCTCAAACCACGTGTGATTTATTGTCTGACTGGTATAAACACTTAATTACATACAGCATCTTGATCTTTAGACAGCACAGAATGAAACTGTGGATATATATTTAAGTATTGTACCAACGCTGTCCTGGAAAAGACACACACACAAAACCCCTTAAGTGTCTCTTAATGGGATTTAATCTGCAGTGTGTGATTTGTCACCATTAACTGAAGACCGTGTGCCTCCTGTCCCCGTGGCCTTGAAGACGAAAACATCCTATTTATAGAAGAAAGATTTCTCTGACGTCACTCCATCTCTCCGTCCCTCCACAGAGATCTGCGCCGTATCCAGGATCTCCAAGAAGGAGATCGGCAGATGCTTTAAGCTGATCCTGAAGGCGCTGGAGACCAGCGTGGACCTCATCACCACCGGAGACTTCATGTCCCGCTTCTGCTCAAACCTCGGTTTGCCCAAACAGGTGCAGATGGCGGCCACCTTCATCGCCAGGAAGGCGGTGGAGCTCGACCTGGTGCCCGGCAGGAGCCCCATCTCAGTGGCAGCAGCAGCCATCTACATGGCCTCCCAGGCCTCCGCAGAGAAGAAGACCCAGAAAGGTGAGTGATGAAACCCATAAATGTCGTGTTGAGACGAGAGGGGAATATATGTAATGTATTAATAACTTCCTTAAACCACTGCTCATTTAACATCCACAATGTGTTTTGTTGGATTGCAGTATGAATTGTTTGCAATCATCTTCATCTGTTATAATTATCAAGTAACTATCTTCTTCAACTTCCCTCAGACTCAGGCGTCTGGGCCCGCAGTTTTTGTAGCTTTCCTAAGTATATTGACATGAAGGGGGTTTCACAGCCAAGTTACTAACCATTAGAGGTGTGAATGAGCAGAGGCCCCACGATACGATTTTATCCCAATACTTAAGTCACGATACAATATTATCGCAATTTCAAGCATTTTGCGATATGGTGAGTATTGCGATACAAAGTATTGCGATTTAACCGTTTAACTGCATTATGTGTCCACAAAATTAAATTAAATCAAGAATTGTTTTGTAAAATAAGAGAAAATTCTCAGTCTATTCATCTCACTAGTCTTTTTATTTCTCCACAATGAGAGTCAAACCCACAGACTGACCCACAAAGTATTCAGTCAAACTGAACTGAACTGATATCAAACATGTATGGACGACAACAACTGCAGCATTTTATAAAACTTTCTTCAACTTTAAGCTTCACTGCTTGAATGAAACAAAATATACCAAATCAGAGCATGGGTTTTCTACACAAGGTCTTGGTCTCTTAGGTTGTTTCACAATCCAAGTCCATTTGGTTTGTCCGAATCAGAGTGAAATTTATACTTTTGGTTCATTTTTTAATTTGTCTGGTTTCACTGCTTTCACAGTGCTTAATGCAACCGAACGCACCCCAGTTGCCTTTCATTGTACTGGCTGTTTTCTGGCTCTGGCGTTTCTACTAAATGACGGCCCAGGTTTCAAGCAAACATCTGACTTCGGCAGAAGTCCAAGTCAATCCTCTCCCTGTCATGTTGCATCTGTCACTCTGTGTACATCTCACAAAATGCCTTGCACAGGTATCCTGTCAGATTACGTTCACAGTGCAATCAAACCACACTAGGGTTGATTTGGAAATGGTTGTTTGGGTCCGCACTAGAGCACGATTGGTGCATTCACAAGGAATCAAACAAACCGTAACAAGGATTTAACTGCACCAGAGCTCCATTGAAACAGGCTAAACCTTGGGTTTTGAAAGCGTCCTAAATGTCTAGTTTTGCAGGGATTTAATCAATTCTTGAGTGGTTAAAAAGATTTTCCACTTTTTGCACCACTTTGCATATTTGAGTTACAGGAAGGTTGTAGCTCTTGTACTGTGTTTTGAAAATGCAGTGGGTTTTAGACTTTAGTTGAACCTCGTCTCTGATGCTTCCACAGAAATCGGGGATATTGCCGGTGTTGCAGATGTTACGATCAGACAGTCCTACAGACTCATCTACCCACGCGCTGCAGAACTCTTCCCTCCAGACTTCAAATTCGACACACCCGTCGACAAGCTGCCCCAACTGTGAAGACGATGCCCCCTGCACAGTGACGATATTTTTCTGCTGATATTCTTTCTTTAAAATCATATTTGTGTTGGATTTGGAAGATTTCTCTAGTCCCTCCTGAGACTTCTGGCCTTTGTCGAGGCGCTCTCACAGGAATAAAACGGACACATTCCAGTGCTTAATTAAACAGCTTGCAGACTGTACTTACAGTATTTCATTTGAGTGTATATACTGTATCATGTATATATGTCCAAGTGGGAAAATGTAATTGATGCTTGCAATTTTAGGCTGGTTTCATATTGTATACATAAAACTTTGTTTTTGTAGAAAAATGACCTGGTTCTATTTTGTTAGTTAGTTTGAATTGTTCTAAGTAATTTAAACAAATAAAAAGTTTTTCTTTAAAGCATGGTAATCCGCTGGTTTAAATAACATTAAACATTTGTTTACATAAATCTTGTTCTACTATTCCGGTCATTTATAGATTGAATGTCTTCAAAAGCAGGAAAACTGCTGCTTTGTGAGCATCTAAAGGAGCAGTGGGAGAGATTCATCTATTCTGAAGTCACATATTACAGCACACTGAATACTCTTCTCCTCACCCCTCCCTTTCCAAGGGTGTAGGAGAACCTACAGTGGCTTTCGGGAAAAGTAAAAATACAAAAGACCTCATTCTGGGCTACTGTAGAAAAATGGCAGACCGCACGAAGGACGACTAGAAAGAAAAGACTGATTCTAAGCTAATGAAAAAACAATTGGTTTTAGGTGATTATTCACTGTTGACTTGTATTCCATTTTTTTTTTACACGCTGGCCCTTTAAATATAACAAAACTTACTTTAAATTGGTTTCCAGAGTGAACAGAATCAGATCAAATCCAGAATAAACCACTAGGATGTCAGAGGGAAAAAATAAAATTAAAGCAAAGCCACTATTACAAATGTTTAATTTGTGCATTCATGATGGGCAACGACTGCAGCAATGCCTTTTTTTTTTTACACCAGGGTGAAACTGCAACAGTTCTGTGACTTGAGTGTTGGTGTACCATCCATAAAGTTTTCATCTGTTCGGGCAACAACATGCACAAGCAAAGGATAAAAAAACAACTTTGTACAATCTATTTTCATCATTAAGAAACGTAGATAATTAAAAACTATTGATAAAATTAGTGCTTTCAGCTTAACTGTGTACATACAGTATGTATATATAATATACCCTGCCCTCACCTGTAGTGATTCATATCAACAGGTCTCCAACATTTGAGTCCGTTTATAGATAATGACATGCAAATTGAGAGAAAGTCGTCAGCTGGTTCCACTGAAAAATAACAGATCACAGAACAGTGTGGGAAGCATTTAAACTGCGTTTTAGACAGAACAACTGAGTTTCCTTTGTTCCCCCAAAATACAGCTCAGCATTCATTTTATGGATTTCTGCACAACACATCTTTGCTTCATCTGTCAGTCCATCAATCAGTTCAACCACGAGGAGTTTGTTTGTCTGCTGCTTCAAGAGGGACAGGATGAATTTGGTTTTGGTAGCTTTTAACTGTGAATCACTTTAGTGTTTTCACTTTGACTGAGGTAACAAGAGACATGTGGTCAGGTTCACCACAACCAGCTGTTCACTGAAGAATAAAAAGATTAAATTAAAAAAAAATCCTTCGGGAGCATAAGCATTCACTTTAGAGAAAAGATATTTGCTTGTTGCTTGAATTAATGAAACATAGAACAGCGTTTTCTTTGCTTCCATTAAATCCAACTGAACTAGGCTATGATAAAATTACTAAATGTTTGATTTTATTAAGATACTGCAATACCAAGCGGCACTTTGATCTGAATTCAGCTGATTCTCCTCACAGCCACTAGAGGGCGTCAGACGGCAAAGAATACTAAACATTTTCTGGCCTAAAGGCATTTTTAATTATCAACTCATCTCCAATACTAATTTCCTAATTGATGGTAGTGAATAGAACACTTTAAGTAGCATTTAACACTGAATTAACTGCTTTTTTAATACTAAAATGTATTATAATGATGTGGGTTCTTGTATGCAGTTGTGTGAGTGACGAGAAAAGTGTTAAAGCAGATTGTGGACAAAGAGCGAGCCCCTTGACAAAAAGAAATGTTTGATTTCAAGTGAAGCAGCAGCAGCAGTAGTAGTCAAGATGTTTGTTGTCGTCGACTGCTCAGTGATAAATGCTTTGAGCACTTCGGATTCACTGAACACCTGGCAGAAATGTCAAACTTTTCAATGAGATAAAAAATGTCCTAAAGCTCCGGCGAGGGCTTTGCAATTGAAGAAAGGGGAGGAAAAAAACAACAATAAAATATACGACTGAATATAATCTGTACAGATCAAAAAAAACTGGAGACGGTGACGCTGAATAACATGATTGTGATGCTGCCGTCTTCTCAGAGTTCATATGAAAAACATTCTCAGTGGTCAGACAATGGACACGACGACGACGTGTGCAGGAGGACAAAGCATCCCTCCTCCTTCACTCTCCAACAACAGAGTTTCATTTGTTTTCTTAAAAAAAAAAAAAAACGTTCTTCATGTGATTTAAAAAAATAAGTGGGGGGTCCTCGGGAGGCTTCTGGACTTTCTTCTCAATGGCACAGAGTCTTGCCCGAAGGCTTCGTTGCTCAACATTTTGGGCAAGGAAGAGAGAAAGTTTTAAAAACGATGTGAGCTACAGTCTTTGCTGTGTTGGTTGGTTCACAGTGCGTATGTGTGTATGTGTGTGTGTGTGTGTGTAGAGGGGAGGTCAGGTGAAGCTAACACCAGTCAGCGATGTAATCAAAGTCAGAGAACATGTTCTGCTCCTCGGAGTTCAGCGCTCGGGGTTCCCGGGGCGGGGTTAAGATCGGAGCCTCTGAGGTAAATTCATCGTCGAAGTTGCTGACGTCGTTGGCGCCCTGAATGGTCGGCACGAAAGGCGGCTTCACCTTCTTAGACAACAGTCCGTTCCAATCCATGTTCTGCCGAGAAACAGAGAGGTCACATTAGTCTCTGTTTCATATTTTTATTGATGTGTATACAAAAATAACAGAGGCACATACCTACAGTCATAGAAAAAAAATATTAGACCCTTGTTTTCTTCAATTCCTTGTTCATTTTAATGCCTGGTACAACTAAAGGTACATTTGTTTGGAGAGTTATAATGATAACAAAAATAGCTCATAAGAGTTTAATTTAAGAGCTGATATCCAGCCATTTTCCATGGTTTTTCTTGATGATTTTAGTTATTACTGAAAAAAACATGGAAAATGTCTAGATAGCAGCTCTTAAATTAAACTCTTATGAGCTATTTTGTTGTTATCATTATATTTGTCCAAACGAATGTACCTTTAGTTGTACCAGGCATTAAAATTTACAAGACATTGAAGAAAACAAGGGTGGTCTAATATTTTTTTCCATGACTGTATATCAGGGTACATTGGTGTCGACATTAAACATGTTTGTATACACCTTTAGATTTAGCTTTGAATACTATTAAGAACAAACAACGGTTACAAAAATTGAAACCAAATAAACTATACAATATTTAGATATTGTCTGTATAAAATTATTTAACTGACCACATAAACACAACAGATGAAATACATAAATAATAGTAAAAGAGAGAGGGGAAAGAGAAAAAAAAGTATGTGTGTGAGAGAGGTGTCACATTAGTGTTTGTTGGTTTTAAATGACAATATGATTGTGGGATTTGCCATTTTTGTTCCTTACCCTGAAGAATAGATGTTTCTTAACCTCCTCTGCGTCCCTTTCTCCTGCTCCCAGTCGTCGCTCTGGACTCCTCCTCAAAAGCTGAGCATGAGGACGACAACAACAGTTTATATTTAGGATAACAAAAAAAATGTGCAATCAAATTACAGTTACTTGATCAAGGGTTACTTGACTTTTATTTCTTTAGAATATGCTGCAAAAATGTTTTTGAATGGGTAATTTGATTCAACCAATTGCAAAAGACGAATAAGCAAATTGCAAAATTGCAAAATTCAAAATTGTTTATTTTTTAGTATAAGATATCTTAAATGTTTTATTTTGAAGAAATCCAAAAGTATTGGGCTTTGATTCATTTCTTTAACTCTTGTGTAACCATTTAAAGAAAAATTACTCTAATGTCTATCCAGGACAAAAATGTGCCAAAAGAATACTACATATTAATATTATTTTACACTTTCCCCAAATTACATTTATTTTCAGAATTTTAACCTTTAAAATACAGTTTGTTTACATATAATGCCACAGTTTTTGTTGTTGATTTAACAAAAAACAAAAACAAACATTTTTTTTTTTAAATCACACTGTCAGATTTTGTTCACTTTAAAGGACAAAATGTCTTGTTAAAAAAAGTGCAAAAAAATTACTCCACATTAATATTATTTTCTGAATTTGATCATAACTACCAAATATATATTAATTTCCAGGATTTTAACCTTTAAATGCCAATTTGTTTACATATAATGGCACAGTTGTTGTTTTCTTTAAAAAAAAAAACAGAAAAAAAATGAATGTTTTGTTTACTAAATGCGAAGGGTGATTTTTTTTTAATTCTCACTCTGATATATGTCAATATAATGATAATGTTGTGTTTTTTTTGTGCAGTGTCAGATTTGTTTGCTTTGAGGACAAAAATGTCCCCAATGATGCACAATTTCCTGCATAAAATCCTCTGATTCTCGACACAGACGGGGGAATACAACCAGAGTTTATACGTATTTATGATTATTCAGCGGGAGACAGATTTTTTCCTCCGTCTATCTCTACACACCCTCCTCATGATGGAGATGGCCTCGGTCGAGAGGAACCTTGGGTAGCGGACTTCATCGTTGACGATGCTGTCAAACACCTCCTCCTCATCGTCGCCGGGGAAAGGAGACTGCAGAGAGACGAGCCAAGATAAAAAAGATGAAGATGTAATAACTGATATCTGCTGCTGAAGATGAATCACTGATATTCAGCATGAATCAAATAATATGCAAAGATGTCAACGTTACTGAATGTTCGCACAAGGTTTTGTAAAATCAGTTTTAGATCCTCAATCACACTGAATGTGCGCTCACCTCCCCGACCAGCATCTCAAAGATGAGGACGCCCAGCCCCCACCAGTCCACAGCACGAGTGTAAGACGTTTCAGTCAAAACCTCGGGAGCTAAAAACTCTGGTGTGCCACAAAACGTGCTGGTGCGGTCCCTGAAACCCATTCCTGAAAGCAACACGGAGACACTTTAATAAAAGACCAATCCTTCTAAAGCTAGCACCATCTCTCTTAACCCTCCTGTTAGGTTGCAGGTCAAAATGACCCCTTTTAAAGTTAAAAAAAAAAAAAAAAAAAGTTAAATGTATTTTTTCAGGATGAAACTTCTTCTGCTTGGCTTAATTAATGTAAATCAACATATAAAATAAAAATGGTTAATTTCACATATTTGCATGTTTATATTACATAGATACTGTTCAATGGTCAATCTGACCATTGAACAGAACAGGTGACTCGTGTTAATTTATCACCATCACTCCACAAGAAAAAAATTAAAATGTAAAAAAAATGTTTTCAATAACTCAATGTCATGTAAAACCATTGTATTTTACATATAAAAAAAGTTTAAACATGCATTTTTTATGAAAAACGAGTGAATGATCCTCATTGAACCATAATCTGTGAGAGGTAAAGAACACCATTGCACTAAATATTGATTGAGATGGTTAGTAATGGAGTTAATCATGAAATATAAACAATGTTCATTGGGATTTTGTTGTTTCTGACACTTTTGGATAATTAAACATGCCCCGGGTCAAATTGACCCACAAACATTATTGCTGTTCCTGAGAAAGGAACATAACAGGAGGGTTAATAATCCTCAGTCTTCTTGAAGCTACTTGGTATGGGTCTTGAGATCCTATTGCAATTCTCTTGTTTAATCTTACATAATCTAACGCCTCAGTATGGTATTCTCCATTTTACCTTCTTTGCAAAGCCCAAAGTCAGCAATCTTTACATAGCCCTCTGTATCCAGCAGCAGGTTATCCAGCTTCAAATCTCTGCAAATTAAAACAGATGTTTGTTTGAAGACTTCATGCTTCTGACAGATGTGGGATTGAAAATAATCGCTCAACATGATTTAAAACTTCTTACCTGTACACAATCCTATGGTCGTGTAAGAACTGTAATCCCAATACGACGCAGGCTGCATAAAATCTGCAAGGGAACAAAACACCCACTGCATTAGGCTACATGAGTTTTACTGAAGAACACAGAGATGGTTAAGAGCAGACCTGGGCATCAGGCGGCCCGGGGGCCACATCCGGCCCGTTGGCTGTCTCTGTCCTGCCCGCATGAGGTTACCGGGAAATTAGAAATCAATACCACAGTGCTTTTATTTTGAAGGCGATTTACATTTGTGCGTGCATGCAGACGCACCTGCACAGAAACACTGAGTTACCCTGTTACCTTATGAAAAACACTTATTGCTTCTGCCTAAGGTTAATAAATTGCTGGTTTACTGCATAACATACACGCTCTATATTGTTTTCATGGTTGGAATGTATGTTGTGTTTAAAATTTATAGATAAGTGAGATAGTGACAGGAGTTTTGACTATTTTTTTACAGTTATATTTGACTTAATCCACATTAACATTAAGTCTTATCATAACATGTATTCTTAGCAAAACCAGATAATTTACTGCATTTTATAAAGCGATGAAACATTGAGCAGAATTAAGTTCAGAGTTTTGGTCCGGCCCTTCGCAACCTTCACAGTATCTCATGTGGCCTCTTGGAAAAATTAATTGCCCAAACCTGGTTTAGAGGACTAAAGTCAGTTCTTTCAGAATTCCTAATGAATTCCTGCAAAATCCAGGAGAAAATACAGCTTTGCTATTGAAATTTAGACACATGACAAATGTCCACCCTGTAGACTTGTGAAGCCCTGCAGACTTCAGTCATACATAATGTGGCGTGTTAATCATCAGGTCAAGTGCGAGGGTGCAAAACCAATAAAAGCTGCTGATAGACAGTAGAGCCTGACTGATATACCAGCTGACCGATATTGGCCTATCAAAGACCTATCAGTATCAGTCTTTCTGCTGTCTGATATGTGCTGTTATGAAAACTTTTCTTACACAATATATAATGCAAAAAAAAGTAGCTTGGTGTGATTTACAAATGGTGTTAGCTTTTAAATAGTCAGAAATTGACTGAAACTGAACAATAATTATGTTTATTTCTTTCCTATTTATTCTTTATTTTTTCAGTTATCATTTGTAGAATTGGCTGACAATGTAATTTGTTTGTATAATGTATAATAATGTTACATTTTATTAAATAAAGTTTTATGTTTGAGAAAGTAGCTCCCTGGGTACATTTGCAGAGGGGTGAGGAATCGGTGCACAATCCACATAAAAAAAGTTTTTTTTTCATTCCAGCTCAAAAATTTACTATATATTGGCCACCATATCAATCATCAGCATTGGTCTTAAAAATGTAATATCGGTCGGGCTCATTTAGACAGTCTTTAAGCTTGTTTCAGGTGTTATTGTGGAAAAGTTCTGCTTGTGCATTAAAGTCCAGACATTCAGAATCAGCCTGAGAGAAGCATGAAATCTAAATGGCCCTCACAATTAAAGTGACAGTGTGTTATCAGGTTAAGACAGCGAGACACTCACATGGCCCTGGGCTCTGAGAAAACATCGGCATGGATGTGCATCATCAGGTCGCCTCCCGCTGCGTACTCCATGACAAAACAAACGTGCTCCTGTGTCTGGAAACACGCAAACAGGTTGACGAGGAACGGGTGGCGGACGCTGTTGACCGTTTCGAAAATCCTCTTCTCACACATTAAGCTGGAGAAGAAAGGAGGGAGACTGTGAGTGACAGCAGCACCAGTCGCTGAAATGTCCACATCAACAATAGGACACACCACTGAGAAACTTTAATTTTCTTCACATTTCCAAGTCACTAGCCTGAGCAGAAACTTTAAACGTTTACCTGTCCACCTCATCGCGAGCCACGATGTCTCCTTTCTTCAGCGCTTTGATTGCAAACATCTCTCCTGTGCTTTTGTATTCTGCTAACAACACCTGAGGAGGGGAAGCAGAGGAGAGACACCTGTCAGCTTTCTGTCTGCTTTGTTCTGTTGGACTACATCTGAGACAGTTAGTTGATTTACCATTTATGCAACTGATGGAGAGTAAATCACAAACTTGTTTTAGAATGAATACGTTGTTTAACCCTCCTGTTATGTTCGTTTCTGAAGAACAGAAATAGAGTTCATGGGTCAGTTTGACCCAGGGCATGTTTAATTATCCAAAAGTGTCAGAAACTAAAAAATCCCAATTAACATTGTTCGTATTTAATTACTAACTCCATTACTAACCATCTCAATCAATATTTAGTGCAATGGTGTTCTTTACCTCTCACAGATCAATGAGGATAATTCACCAGTTTTTCATAAAAAAAAAATGCATGTTAAAACTTTTTATGCATATTGGAAAGACTTTTAAAATGTTATTTAACATTTAAATGTTTTTTCTTTTTATGAAAAAATACTTTTAACATTATTTAATTTTAAACTTTGAAATGGGTCAACCCACAACATAACAGGAGGGTTATGGAATTTTACAAGCAAAAAAAGCCAGAAATGCCCAAGTTCCACCTTCTGAAATGTGAGCATTTGATGCTTTTTTTAATGAACATTTCATAGTAAACTTAATATATTTGGGTTTGGGACTGTTTGTCATATACAACAAGTAATTTGAATACATCACCTTCAGCTCTGGCTCTTATAAACTTTTACTATTTTCAGGCACGTTTTAGACAAAACAATCAAGTGAGGATAATAAGAGTTGTTGCAGAGTTGGAGCACTTTGTTGGATAATGAAATAAAACGCACCTTTCCAAAGTGGCCGCGTCCAAGAACTGCCACACATTTGAAGTCTTGGAGACTGAAGTGGAACTGCTCTTCTTCCCTGTAAAGATCAGTGTTTAAATGAGTATTCATTATGAATTAAATGTAGAGAGACTTGCATAAAGCTGGTGGTTTGAACACAGAACCTGCAGCAGGCAGTGTGTTCACTTTTCAGCATCAATAGCGTGAAGATTCAAAGGCAGGGGGCAGTGTTTACACCATGTTACTATTTCAGCTCCACTTGTATGTCAGAACATTAAAGACTGAACAGAAGATACCAAGAACTGCAAAATGTGACCACAAATCATCTTATTCTTTCAGTCACCCTTCTTAACCCTTATGTTGTCTTAACATAAGGGTGTCAAAAATCACCCACCTTCACTAAACCCCTTAAATAAAGCAGCTTGATTGAATTTTAAAACCCAAATCTATCTTGGATGAAGGAAAACTTTGTGAATATCGGGTTTTTCTCTCTTGACAGTGCAGAAAAACTGGATTTAAATCACTGGGATCCACTCAGTTTTATTTCAGCACACCTTTCATAATTGGTTTACTGTTTTACTAAAGTAGGTTTATTTCGTTTATTTTTAGTGCTAAAGGTACAGCATAGGTATAAACATAATTCTTTAGCAAGCGTGCATGTGTACGTGCGTGCATGAATGCTTGGTTTTTCTGGTATGAAATTATTTTATAGCTGCCGGTTCGACCCCTAAATGAAGATTTGTACCTTGCTGGTCAACAGCTTTCATGGAAATAAGAACAAAGGCAATGTTTTACTCTCTCATGTAGGAAAAGTCATCAAATTTCAAGTTGAAAAAAGATCATTATGGGGGTTTCCTCTGCTGTTAAACATCGTGGCGGGTCATTTTTGACCCCTAAGTCAACTCAGGGGTTAAATAAAAAGTCATGATCTTCATCTTTCATTTGAAATGTAATTGAAGCTTTAAAAGCAACACAAACAAGGCAAGCCCACGGCTCTCTTACCTTAGCTCTGTGTCTTTCTGGAGGGCGATGAGCTCCAGGTCTGGATGCTGCATCTCGTGCTCCGCCACTCTGTCCAGGTCCGGCTTCAGTGCCATGCTGTTCCTCTTGTTCAAAAAGTCAAAAGAGGCGAGTGCATCCTGCAGAGAAGGAACACAGGAGCAGGTTAGAAAAGTGAATACATTTAGAATAGTTTTGGTCACCTGAAAATAAGCTTTAAGCCGCTTTTAGTACTAGTCTTTACTTCTGTTTAACCCTTATGTGCTCCTCAAATTAACTACCCTCTTGTGACATAACATAAAAAAATACTAATGCTATCAAATACATTTTGTTGCTAATCTTTGACATATCCAAGAGCCCCCTACTATTAATTATATGGAAAATAACTAATTTTTTGTGTTTAAAAAAAATAAAATTATGAAATAATTCAACTATATAAACTGGCATATAAAGGGTTAACATTCTGAAAATGATTGAATGTTTGGTAGTTTTAAACAAGTCCGAAGTTGTCTATATCTGTCTTAATATTTACAAATAATCACTTCATTATAAGATCTGCATGACTGTATTCAATAATGATGGAAGAATTTTTTTAGTGAGTAAACACAGTGAAAATTAGTCAATACATGATAGCATCAGTGGTAAAAAAAAAAAAAAAAAGTGTGTTATTTAGTTTAGCTCTCAACATAATGATTTATGAATGACTCACATCAGTCAACAACATCAGTAATTCCCAGACCACTGTACCTGTACTTCCTCCTTGTCGGGCATCTTGTCCTGCACCAGTGGTTCTCTGATGTCATCAGGTGCTGGGTAGTGTTTGGGCCCTGGGGTGGGCTCTTTGTCAAAGTCCAGCTTGGTCACCAGAGGGTCGCTGTTTGTAAGCAAAGGTACACAACTGATTTTAACACCTTGTTAACTTGTTAACTCCTTTTTGATTTGTTAGAGTAGTTTTAGATTGCTTTCACAACCCAGGTTGGTTTGGTTTGTCCAAATCAGAGTGAAATTGATACTTTTGGTTCGTTTTGTATTTAGTCTGGTTGGCTTTCACAGTGCATAAATGAAAGCAGACCAAATTAAAAAAAGATTTACAGAGGGGTGTGTATGAAGGCAGAGGGCTGGAAATATACTCACAGTATTATTTCTAATTGGTTGGAAAGTTGGTGGTGGAAATGTAAACACGGAAATAAACAGCAACACTGAGCCGAACGCACCATGAAAATATTGCTGTCGAAGCGTTTTCACTCGACCCTGCACTGATCTATCATGCACACAAATCCTTTCTCCTCCAGTTGATCTCAAAAGATTTTATAAACATCATTGTTTTTGTGGACTTTATTCAGCATCTCCTGCATGTGTTCTTCAGCCCAGATGTTGGACTTAAGCAGAGTCAGTCCTCTACCGGTCATGTTGCATCTGTGGCTTTGTGTACATCATCCAGATCATCCAAAGATCCTCTACTAGTGGTTCTTAATAAAATGCATGTATTAAACTTTAACGTAAGTAAGATCAAAAATTGCATTTTGAATTGGTTTCAATGGCACATTTAACACGCTCAACCTTAAGAGTGTAACTACTGTTTGTACACAGTGTATTTTAGCCTTACTGAGGAGCTGAGCTTGAAATAACAAGATCAAATAAATACACAATCCTGACAAAATTCATGCTGAATGCATAAAAACAGCCAAAACTATTAACAAATTAAGAATGAGAAAATGAGAAAATGTGTAAAATGTGCTCAACCTGCCCTGAGACTGGTTACAAAAGGTGACTGAGCCTTTGCTGTATGGGCCTCTAAGCTCTGGATCTCTCTGCAAACTCTGCGTCATCTTTTAAATCTCTTCTTAAAACTCACTTTTATCGTATTGCCTTTTATTGACCTTTTCCTTCTTTTACATTGTTTTATAAATTGTTTGTTTTATTCATGTGTCAATAATACTTGATTGCATTTTGTTTTATTGTCAAGCACCTTGTAACTTTGTTTTGAAAGGTGCTATACATATAAAGTTATTTATTTTATTGATCTATTGCTTTGGTTAATTTCCTGTAAGTGCAATCCAACCGTACTAGAGTTAATTTGGAAACAGAATGAGAGCCCCTCTCACAAGTGGTTTGGACTGGTTGTTTTGGTCGGCATCAGAGTACGATCAGAGTGTTCACAAGGATTTAACAGCACTACAGTTCCACTGAAATGGACAAACCTTTGGGTTGTGAAAGCTCCCTTAGTATCAGTTGTTGACCACTTGTGAATATTCTCAGTCCATGAATGCATGTATGAGTGTTTATATACCCGGTAGGTGTGGGTGAACCAGGCAGGCTGCTGGGCCCGGTCTCAGCCGCCTGCGGGCTGAAGGAGTTGGTGCTGACGGTGGGTATGGCTCGTCTCACCAGGCGGCCCCAAGTGGCGATGTTGATGTTCATCTGAGGGGCTCGCAGGAAGGTTTTACCTGATAACAGAGAGAGGATGAGGTTAAAGGACAGCAGTCGTGTTCCCATTCATTTGTCAAGCAGGCTTTTGTAATTTAGCAAAACAGGAAATGCAAGTTATGAAATGTAATGTAATTTCCCAGCTTGGGATAAATAAAGTACCGTATATCTATCTATCTATCTATCTATGAACATTTCCATCGACTGGTTTAAAGGGGAGGGGGAGTTTCACCATATAATCCTTAGGAAAAGTGCTTATAAATTACATTGTACAATTGTAGAGGTTATGAACTGAAATAAAACAGTCGCCTTGGACAACTAACCCATATTGGAGAGAGAAATTGAGCAATTTTTGAATATTTACACATTCAGGTACAAACCTGTTCTGTGTGTTTCTATGTCTGAGAATCACAAAAGTGTGAGGTAATGCTGACTCACCCTGCTGCTTCGAGAAAATCTTCTTTTGTCTTTGTAGCTTTGGTCGTCTCTCGATGACAGGATTGAAAAATGTAACCTGAACAAGAGACATAAAAATGAAGACAACAAAGAAAACAGCTTGTAGAACTGTATGTATGACAGGAAACACCTCCAGATATTACAGGATGTACCCAAACGATGAGAAGAAAATTAATCAATATTTCAGTTGGTTTTCAAGCTTGCCAATTTTATATTTATATTTCTGTCCTTTATGGTCACCAGGAGCTGTTTCAATGTGACTTTAATGTGTGTGTGTGTGTGTGTGTGTGTGTGCGCGCGCAAGTGTGCAAGTGTTTGTAAGTGTGTTTGTGTGTGTGTGTCTGTGCGTGTGACTGTGTGCATGTGAATGTGTGTGTCTCTGATTGTGTGTGCGCGTGTGTTTGTGT
This sequence comes from Centropristis striata, assembly GCF_030273125.1. Lineage (NCBI taxonomy): Eukaryota > Metazoa > Chordata > Actinopteri > Perciformes > Serranidae > Centropristis > Centropristis striata. Next base: position 11,525,549 of record NC_081527.1, on the reverse strand, counting down.
GAGTTTAAGTGTGTGTGTGTGCGTGTGTACGCTGTGTGTGTGTGTTTGTGTAAGTTTAAGTGTGTGTGTCTGTGAGTGTGTGTGTGTGCTTGTGTGAGTTTAAGTGTGTGTGTCTGTGAGTGTGTGTGTGTGTACCTCAGCAAACAGCATCCCCTGTGGCTCCAGATACAGACACATCCCATGACGCTGGTTGTCCAGGAAGTCCTCCAGCCGCAGAAACTTGACAGCGCAGAGCGAACGCCAGTCACGCCAGTAGACTGAGATCTCCAGCTCACGAGACTACGGGACAGAGCAACACACACACACACACACACACACACACCCACACACACACACACCCACCCACAGATACACAACAAACAGATGTGAGAAACACGGACTGTGTTGCTCAAACACAACGCTGAGTCAACAGCAGAGATATAGGTCAAGGGCAGAAATGTGTATGTGTGTGTGTGTGTGTGTGTGTGTGTGTGTATTACCCGGTCCAGCTCCAGTGTAAACTTCTGATCCCAGGCCTGGTTGCTGACCGACCTCCAGCTTGTTTGGCCGACTACTGTGTTGTCCAGCTTTAACACTGCGCTGATCTCATCTGGGAAACATACACACATACACACGTTATTTATTTATCAAGTACAATGCCCTTAATGTGGGAATGTGTCATTCAGTTGGTATTACAGACAAGGTCGTTTCATTGGGCAGGTCCATTAAAGGTCGGTGCAACTGTAGAACGACTTTTGAATCTTTTTATCAATATTTATAATATAATATAATATAATATAATATAATATAATATAATATAATATAATATAATATAATATAATATAAAATAGGGCGTTTGGAAGAAACCTGCAAACTCAAGCATCTATAACGTTAACAATCAATTAATCGATTGTTATGTTTTTATCCATACTCCAGTATGGATAAAAACATGCATACATTGGCAAAAAAAAGACATATATACAGTACTATGCAAACGCCTGTTTTGATAACGGACGCTGTTATGTTTTAGCCCCCAAAGAGGCATGAGGTTAGTTAAGTATTAATAATAATGCAGTGTATTAGGTCAGATCTACTCACTGGAGAGCTCCTCGCTCTTTGTCATGTTCCGTGAGCTCACGCTGCGGTTTCGGTTTGCTCGGCTGATGAAGGATGACCTTGTCTCGCTGGGGCTCCAGCCGGGCAGCGGGACAGACGCAGCTTTGGAACGACCAGGGACATTTTCCAGAAGGTCCTGACAGCCCATGAGCCTGACGTCTAACGTGCCTGGAAGTGAGGTGGGACGACAAGACATCCATTTATCACACAGGCTGTCTTGTGCAAAGTTATTTAGTTATCCCATTTTTCACATTACAGCTGGTCTTCAAAATGTATTAGGTAAGGTTATTACTTTGAGCAATAATGATAAAATAACAATAATAGTAATTGAGGGATTTTAGTGTTTTTAATCATCTTAAATACTTATCAAACAGTCAATAAACAACACTGTGTCCTGTTGTTACCTGTGAGTGCGGCGGGCTTGGTCACGGTGCTGTACTGGTTCTGTGTGGAGATGATGCTGGATCTGGGACTAAGGGCTGGTGAGGAAATCAGGGACAATTCCTCCACGATGCTGCTGCTGCGGGGGTGGTTTTTCGGCAACTCGTTGAGCCGTTGCTCCAAGGAATATCTCAGGAGGTCGAGCTTTTGACTGGACTCATTAAACCGAGCCTGAGCCTGAAGAAAGGAAGGAGGGAAGGAAGGACAGAGGAAGCAAAGGAGGGTGATAGGAAATGAAATAAAGGTGGAAAAGGGTTGAAGAAGAATGGAAGAGAGAAAGACATCAATTACACATTAGATTAGGGCTGGGCGATATGGCAAAAAAAAGGGATCACAATATATTTTTTCATATTGTCCAATCTCGATTATTATCACAATTTTTTCACATTATTTCTAAACTTCCAGTTTTAAAGTATCTGTACTGAACACTAAAGAAACTACAGATTAGTTCCGCTAGTAGTAGCTGAAAGGCTAATGCTACATAGCCGTTCCAACGCTAGTGAATGCACCATACCTGTGTGTGAATTGCCGTGCTGTGAATGTTCGTTTTCTCATTATACAGCTGAGGATAGATTGTAATCTCTTTGCCATTGTTTTCTCTTTGCTCACTTCTCTGGCAACTGACAAACAGTAGTGGAGCAGGAAAAGGTCGACTCTGATTGGCTGTTGTCACGCACATTTCCGACATATTTGATCGAGTAAATATGCTCACAGCTGATCACCGTAATCGACCTGAAATGTATCGCGATCACATAATTGCCCAGGCATATATTAGATTTTACTTTAATAGAAAGCAGCAACTATGCATGGAAGAAAATCTGTTCCTGACAAAAAGCCACACACGTGTAAACACAAACATCTACCTCTGAATGTGCTCTCTTTTCTGTGACTTTTCCCGTGCCCAGGAGTTTCATGACATTCTTGGCTCCCTCTGCCACTGCAGACTCTATCTTGGCGTGGTGACACAGCTCCTCCACCCGAAGGTCCAACGGGCTGATGATGGGTTTGTCTGGAGGACGAGGAAGGACATGGTTCTTTTATAATTGTTCAGAAGACCTTGTGAGCATTCACAGAGGCATTTCTCCTAATTCTAAAATCAATCACTGAGTGCGAGTGGAGGCTCACCCATCACATCGTTGCTCTCGAAGCTCATCTCGGTGGCCTGGCTGGCCTTGAGGATCTGCATCCTGATGAACTCTATCTTCGTCTTGCTGTCCTGAAGCATCTGTTGGGCTGTCGCTAGCAACTTACGGTCCTGAGAACAAAATTACAAATTAAACATTCACTGTCTGTTGGTAGGCAAACAAATATTGTGTTAACACACTCTGATCAACAATAACGTTTGAATCCAAGTGATATGCAAGTGATCATTTAAAGGGTGAAGTATTCCTTTAATAATGTTTTGTCTTCTGGGTAAAATAACTTGTCATCAGGACTTCATAGATGACCTTAATTGCACATCATGCTTCATCGCTTTGTGTTTTGTTGTTGTGAGCATGTAACACAAACAGCCAGGACGCCAGTTCATGCCCTTAATAGGAGCCAAAGAACGAGTGACCACATGGAAAATCTTATTCGTCAAAAATGAAAGCGGAATCTCATTGTGTTGTAATTGCTGACCCTCTCATACTTGCCACTACATGCACACACTCACACAAACACACAGAGTGAAGTAAGCAAACTCCACCCAGAGTTCCTCTGAAGTTTAAATTCTGGTTGTTGACGGCGCCACATGCAGGAAAGACCTCTGTCCAGCAGGCATTTCCTCTCTGACATCAGGACAGGACTATTTCCAGCTGGAAGGTGCCTCTGTCTGTCTGTCTGTCTGTCTGTCTGTCAGGGGGAGGTCGTTGACAAAACGCTGTGACCTTCCCCGGTCAGACAGAGGAGATCATGTGGCTGCTTAAAGTCCTGTTTACTGTACTACATTTACACACTAAAGCTCTGCAAGAACATCTTGTTTCCTTCCCAGATTCAAGTTCAAAATCAGAAGAACTTGCACTACTGAGTAAAAACCAAGGGCTTGTGTCTGATTAAAACCAGGAATGACTACACACAAGTTAGTAGAGGTGTGAATCAGCAGAGGCCCCACGATACGATTTTATCCTGATACCTGAGTCACAATACGATATTATTGCCATATTAACCATTTTGCGATATGGTGATTATTGCGATTGAACTGTTTAACTGCATTTTGTGTTCACAAAATTAAATTCAATCGAGAATTGTTTTGTCAAAAAAGAGAAAATTCTCAGTCTATTTATCTCACTTCAGTCTTTTTATTTCTCTACAATGAGAGTCAAACCCACAGACTGACCAACAAATTCAGTATTCAGTCAAACTGAACCGAACTGATATCAAACACGTATGGACGACAAAAACTGCAGCATTTTCTCAAACTTTCCTCAACTTTTAGCTTCACTGCTCTGAATTTTTTTTTAATGAAACATAAAAAAAGCCTCACTTTGCAGCATTATTTCGACAACTTCCCACCACAAAATACTGAAACCTACGCATATAGATTCCTTAGATCTTCTAGTTTCATATGATACTAATATCTTGAAAAACAGCGAAAAATACTGACGGCCCACTGGCCGTCACAACACCAAATATACTTGGCCACCATGAATCAACATAATATTGCTACACAAAATATCGCGATACTATGCTGTATCAATTTGTTCCCCCACCTCTACAAGTTAGACATCCCAAAGTTCTCAAAATGTAATACTGACAATCTTTATGCTAAGCTTAGCATCTGCAGCTCCATATTTACCGCACATACAGACATACAAGTGACATCAATCTTCTCATCTAATTAACGTCAAGACATTGAATAAGCAAATCTCCTGAAATGTTACGCTACTCCTTTAAAATTATTCTCAAGCATGAGAAATTACAATCAAGCCATGCTACATTAAATAACAGCTGAAATATCCACAGAAACATATGAGAAGCAGAATTGCATCACAGGCAAAGTAAAGACTCACTACTGAAACCCTACACTGTACTGCACCGTCTACTACAAAGTGGCTTCAATTACTACTGACGGGCACAAGAGCCAAGATGAGTCTGAGCTGCTCTCAGTGCTCCAGCTGTTATCAGTTCTGGTAACTTACACACACACACACACACACACACACACACACACACACACACACACACACACACACACACACACAGAGACACACAGACACACACACACACAGACACACACACACACACCTTGAAACTAAATGATAGCTGTCCTCACTCTGAGCATTAGAGGAGCCACAAAGAGCTTTGTGAACAAACAGCAGTGAATATGACACACAGTATGTGTCAGCAGCTTCTCATGTTTCCTCCTCCCCTGCAGTGGGGCTGTAAAAGCAAAGCCAACATGTATCATTCTACCACCTGCCTGCAGACTGGTTTTCAAACGGGGAAGGAGCCTGCTCACTCCAGTTTTAATATAATCATGACCACAGAGCATGTCACCCTTATTTTTAAGTTAAAAATAAATACATAAACACTTGTGATTATAAGTCTGGAAACCCTTTACAATTTGATGATTGTGAATAAAATCAATTAATGTTCCTCTTGAACTGCAAAAAGATCATTAAGGCACATTTAAACTTGGGTCTTATTTTCCTAGTTTTGGTCATGTATTTTGAGCCATAATCACTTATGTTAAAATTGCATCCACTGAATTAATAGCTAAGATCCGTGAACACAACATGAAACCAAAAACACAAGCGGTCAGAGATTTGGGCAATTTGTGAATAATAGATCAAAAACTATTTGTGGTTTCCAACGTGGGGGTCCAGAGGTTGCAAGATAAACTTATCAGGTGAGGAGATGATTAACAGGACATGGAAAGCCTTTTACTTCAGACTTTCATTTTACTGTATGATTTAATCAAAAAAATTGTGTGGATAATTCCCCATATTATTAGGCCCCTGAAAATATTCAAATCAAACAAGAGAAATTAAAAAGTTTGGTTGAATTAGTGTTTAGATCAGTGGTGGAAAAAAGTATTGAGATTCCTTACTTAAGTAAAAGTACTAATATCAAACTGTGAAATTACTCCACTATAAGTAAAAGTCCTGCATTCAAAACTTACTGAAGTAAAAGTACAAAAGTATCAGCATCAAAATATACTTAAAGTATCAAAAGTAAAAGTAATTGTAATGCAAAATGGAACCACTCTGATATATAGTCTAAATACATTATTCCATTATTTGTCGTGGGTTAAGTAGACATGTGCCTTAGAATGAAAAATTACCACACATTTATCATCAGAAATCAGAGAAATGTTGCCAATATCAGTCTGGAAAATTCTTTGTGGAAGCTGATTTTTATACTGTAACTGTTTCAAAGCTCTTTCTTCCAAATATTTTTTTTTAGCTAAAACGAGGGTTTGTTCAAAACCTTTATGGTTTTCTGACTGCTTGTGTTTCTTACCCAACTTTATTTCAGTGGTGAGGTCACAATGTTGCTACTGCCAAAATATATAACCTACCCAGCTTGTGTGAAACTGGGATTATCCTCACCATACAGCACAACGGATGAGTCTGCTTTGGCAGCCTGACATGAAGCAGCTCAGACCTGAATATCCTGCTGAATCTCACCTTGGACGGCCCGTTGGAGTACATCAGAATCATGTTCTCGGCGCCCTGTTTGACCTTGAGCTCGATGTCGTTCTGTCTTTTCAGGGCGGCCAGGCGGCTGCTGCTGGTGCACATTCTCGCTTCACTGTTGGGGGTGTCTGGGGTCAAAGGGCATTCTGGGTAGAGACAAAAAAAAGTACAAGTTACAACCTTATGGCACTTTGGAAACGTATATATGGCTCAGTACGTGCAACTGGCATTTGTCACAAATATACACCGACTGTGAATAGAAACTCAGCATGCAAGTGCTATTTTTGGCAGCCAGCCATTGTGAAGTTAGCTAAACCTTCCTGCAGCACGAACTTTGCTTACAAAAACATGTCAGGTTGCAACTTCAGTAGTCGCATAATGTATCCAGAGAGATCTGCTGTTTATAATTTGATATGGTTTGTTAATACAAGACTCTAACTGACTCAACACTCTCGAAACAAAAATAACTACACAAGCCAACAACATTAGGACTGGTATCAGGAGTCTGACATAGAGTAGAATCAGATCAATAAATGGTGTCAGAGGTTGACTTTGAATAATTGAGCGTTGTGTAAAAGACACATCCAATCCAAATCAGACAGGGAAAATAGAAACATGATTACAACACAAACACACAGTTGTTCAGTTTGATTTGTTATGGGTCTTTCATAATCAGGGACTACAGTTGAAAGACAATCACTGCTAATTCAAAAGATTTTTCTGTCATTTCATTGGCTCTCTCCTGAAGGCTGTTCAAACTCCAACAGCAGAGGGAAACCCTGCAGCCATTTCTATCCTGAGACTGAAAACAAAACAAAACAAAAACAAGTGTAAACTTGCAGACAACTACCAATACTACAGGGACATTACTGTATATGCAAATGTGGTGTAAACACTTTCAATTTCAAAATATTTTTTTTTACATTGCTATTTATCCAGAACCCTAATAGCAGCTGGGACAACAGAGTGCCGCTGAGCATATATGTATTTCTGCATTTACACAAACAAACCACGTAGACGGATAACGTGAAAACGAAAACAACTGTTTTCTATCCCCCGAGCTGGACCACAGTTCTGGCCGATGAGCTCACTGTTTTGTAGTGTTTTTTAAGTCATGTCTGAACTCGAAAAAGAAAACCCCTCCCCAGCCTGATCAGTGCAGCACAGGGCTGAACACACTTACACACACACACACCACACACATTCTCACACACACAGGTGAGGTGGGCAAAAAAACCTGCCTGACTTCTCCTGACTTGACTTGCAAGTTCAGTTTCAGTGTCTGTGGTTTCTTGAAGCAACTTCTCTGAGAAAGGACCCAAAGAGTCCACTTAACAAGGTGCCACATGCAAAACACAAGAAATGTCACAAGGCCCGAGAAATTTGTATAAGATAACAGTATTTAAGCTCAATTCTACACTTTTAGATGTTTAAGTCCAATGAGAAAAAACAAGTCCCATGAGATTAAACCATAAAAAAATAGATACAAATTTTGAATACCCTTAAGGTGTCTTGAGTTTATCCAAGTGACCCCAACTGCCATTAGTTGAAATAACACTGGTGAGTAAAATCAGATGCTGCCAAACACAGATAACAATAACCAGCAGGCGGGTCGGTGATTCACTCACTCTGAATGTTTCACCAAAACAGTGTCTAAAAGATCCCTTTGAACACCTGCGGGATCTGGGCAAAAAGGAAGCATGTGACTCCTTGAAATGAAAGTCTTAATGATTCATCTAATGACCCTTAATAGGCTGAGAGAGCATCGCTGCTGAGGTTTCTTTGCAGGAGGGGAGGATGTTAGCCTTCCCGGGGCAACCCTCTCGTACAAACACACACTGAGAGGCAGGGCTAGACGGGAAAACTGAGTGGGCACTTGCAGATTCTCATCCAAAACCACACATGTGGAAAAGCCTGTGGAGCAAGGTGAGGATTTACCAAGGGGCTTGGGGCAAAACTGACATTTCATAAAATCCACATTGCATAATAAGACGTTGTAGCGTCACAGTGATTACATTAAAATCGAGTTAAGTCAGTGTCATGAGGCACGCAGAGAAACACACGTGCAAAAGTGCAGCTTGTATCATCCAGTCTGCATTCGAGGCTTTCCTCTCCGCGTGTGGGGGGGTGCGGTTTGGACAAGGTCACATCGAGCCAAGAATTCAAGGACCCCCGCCCCTCCTTCTCAGCACAGTTCAGCCCACGCTGGGCCGGAGAACGAGACACCGAGCTACTGAATAGCTGCAGGGCTGATGTCACTGCTGGACAGCTGACAAGGGGAACCCTCCCTCAGATTATCCACATCTGTACGTGACGAGAAGGCAACGAGGAACATGCTAACAATACTCTGTTAACAGTTACATCATGAAGAGAACTGGACATAAAACTAGCGTGGGCGCTTTGTCACTTGATGACTGGAAGGAAAACAGACTGGACTTGTATTCAGGGAGGAAACTGCTGATCTCGGGGCAAGTTTCTTTATGAATGAGATCATATGTGACAGGAGACCTGACTGGTGACCCTGTATCAGAGTTGCTGTTGCTGCTGCTGCTGAAGGCGAGTCAGTCCATTTCTGGCCTCAGCAGAGTGGCGGAGAATAACCAGACCCCCTCAACTTTCTCCTAGAACAAAAACAGTTTCTGGCTGCTTGCAGAGGCAGGGCAACTCCTTTTTACTAATTCAGGAGACAAGTGCTGTCTTTTGCGGAGAGCTAAACGCATTTCAACGAGTTGTCTCATGACCGTGGAGCTGAGCTGCCCTCGGTCCCTTTCCATCATTTTGCGATAGCCAGCGACATTCCTCTGGCGTCGCGTCACTTAAAAAGAAAGACCTCGTTCATCAGATTGAGAGTCACCGAGTCAGGCTAAATTTGTTCCCACTTAAGATAACCATTTACCAAGATGACCTCCCTTCCCTCCCCCTCCTCGTCTACTTCCTAATGTCAACTGAAGCAGGGGGATGTGATGGTAACAGGCAGACAAATACCATTCCTTCTCTTCCTGAATTCACCCGGACATTCGCCACCAACAAATGCTGCATAAGGCAACTACTGTAACAAAACTACATTATGCTGTGGGTAACTCTCTCCAAATTCCATTGTTGTCGACGAAACGCACAGGAGCAGGCTTTCAACAGCCTCGGAGGGGAACAATCGACAGCTCATTGTAACTGTCGGTGGAATGTGGAATGCAACAATGTCAGCCTCTGGAGAGTGAGTCACCTCCAAACACTCAGTGAGCTCTGTGTGCTCATATAGGTGTTGTTCTGACACAACACTGGCAAAAGTATTTACTCAGCCAGAGTTTGTATTTGCAGTAAGCCAGTAACTTGGAGAGAATGATAAAGAGATAATGCCAAAAAACTAGGAGTTGCTGTTTTGTGAAAGGACACCTGGAAAATTCTCAGAAAAACTTATGCTGTTGTAAAGAGAGATTCATTCTGATCCATAAGCGTCACACAGAAATGACGGGAGGAAAATCCTCCAACCAACAACGACTCTGGAATACAAATGTTAGTTAAAAGTTGTTTTTGAGGTTTATATATGCAAGTATGTTTTAGCGCCAAAATGCTTCTTATCAAGCTCCATGACAACTTTTTCCTGACGTAGGTTTATAGGTGATGGTGTTGCTACATATGTCCTTATAAAGGTGCATCTCAATACATTAGAATATCGTGGAAAAGTCCATTTCCAGTAGTTCAAGTCAAACAGCCCCAACAAAGTATTGAGTGCAGATAGATGGACATACTTTTCAGAGGGCAACATTTCCATACTAAACATACTTTTTAAAATTGGTCTTTTGTAATATTAATATTTTTGAGACACTGAATTGTATGTATTCATTAAATGTAAGCCATAATCATTATAATTAGAAGAAATTAAATAAATTGAAACATTAAATGTTTCATTCCGTGTGTAATGGATCTATATGTGTTATTTCCACTTTTTGAATTGAATTACTGACAAACTTTTCTATGATATTCTAATTTATTGAGATGCACCTGTAGGTGATGGTGTTGCTACCTACGTCCTCATACACAGGCAGACTATTGCAGACAGCGGTCAGCATGCTCCTGGTTTCAAGAAGCAGAAAACCATCATGGCAGCTAAGCAATGTATGGCTGTGGACACTGCATCAGTTCAGAAAAGTCACACAATAAGCTACTCCTGCTTTCTTCAAGGTAAACTTACTGTTTTTGTCAATGGAGTCTGGTGGCTTTGAAGAGAGCGATATGAACTCAGCTTGTGCCAGCATTCAAACTATTCATAACCTTAATGATAAGCTTACTGGGGTAACCTACATCCATGCTTTCTGTGAAGGCCAAATACCATTTCCATTTGATAATATGGATGGAGAAGGGCGTTAGATATTCTGTATTAACCCACTCATTGTGTTTGGAAAACGTCAATAAAAATAAAATTGCAAATAAATAAATAAAAGAAAAACTGATAACCGGCCTAGTTCAACTGTTGGGCAAACAACTGGTGCTGTTGTTACCTAGCAGCTCTTCAGGGTCTTTGACCACAATGTGGGCGTTAAGCTCTTGCAGCTCCTGGTGAAGCTCCTCAACTTTCTTGTTAGATTTCTTCAGCATGTTGTCAACGTAAGCCAGGCTCTTCTTGTCTGTGGTGACCTAAAGAGAGAAGAGCATAGTAGACTTTAGGACATTTGACAATTTATCTCATAGCAAAGATTAGCCAGCCATTATGGAAATTCACCAATTTTAATCATGAATGCCTCTTATGACTAACTCAGCAATATGGAAGTGTAACTATGCCTTTGAGAGAAATGTCCTCCATCACACTCAATGACTTTACCTTGCGTAGGTTCTCGGCACCTTCTTTGATCTTCAGCTCTTTGCGGATCTCGCGGCGGATCTGCTCCTTGATCTCGTCCAGCTTCTGCTGAACCATGGTGTCGGATAGGTCCAGGTTGTGTCCCAGACCCAGTCGCTCCGCCACCTGCTGGCCCCTGGCATCCCCCTGAACGACAGCAGAGCAGGATGAAGAGGAGGAGGAGGAAAAAGAGAAGATACGGAATGTAATTTAGAGGTCAGGAAGGAGGAGGAGGAGGAGGAGGAGGAGGAGGAGGAGGAGGAGAGGACATTCAGAGGTCAGTGACTCAGTCAACTAATGGACTGGGATTATTTGAGCAGCATTAAACCAACAGGACTCATCAATATAAACAGAAAGCAGCACCAACTTACAATGTTATGAAACAGCTAAAGCTATTGCCCAATAGAACAAATGTAATTTTGTTTTGATAAGAGCAGCAACTCTTGACAGCAGTAAAAAAATGATAAAAACAGCTCCAGACAGGTTCATCCCAGTGAGTTTGTCATAGATCGATAGATATAACTTTATTATTACAGAAATTTATCTTTGACACTGCTTCATCACAAATTAAAACAGACTTACAAACACATTCACACACAACTAGGCCTTTCACGATAATTACTATATCGACTTATCGTTTGATATATAAAAGTGGACATGATAGTTTTTTTCTGGACTCAATATATTGTCGTTTACATGCGTGACTTTTTGTGTTGTGTTTAAAGTAATGCTGCAAATGTTTGACAGGCAGTAAGAAAAATAACAATCTTTCCCAAACAGCCATTCCAGCCGTTTATATGTTATTTTAATAATAAAACAATATAATACATAATGATTATCTCATTGCAATGTTCTGTTAACAGAGCTTGAAAGTCTATTTTATTTGCTTTGGTTGTAGTTTATTTATTTGTTTTATTCATCTTGGATATTTTATATTTCTTTTCCACATTTCAATGATTAATATTCTCGACAATAAAAAAGGCATTGTTGTGGAAAAGGATGTACTTATTATGCTCTAATATCATTATAAAACTAAAACAACATCGATACAACAATACTATTGTTTATCGTGATAGTTTCTGGGAAAATATATCAGGCGTTTAAGCTTAGACTACTAGTCAAGTATAAAACTAAGAAAACAAAATTGTGTACATTATGAGAGCCATTTGAAATCGTTAATCACATTTCTCTACAACCAAATTGTATTTTAAATGCTGCCGAAATATTTGTTATTTTGCGCTGTGCATATTTGAACATTGTATACTATCCTAGGAAATATGACTACAACCAGCTAAATAAAAGTTAACAAATAGCATTTATTGACACCAATAATATTTAACAAAAGTAAATCTTTAAGTTGTTAACAGTAGTAGCTAACGGATGCTCGTTTTTTTATAAAGCAACATTTGACTAGGAAGACATGACATTTGATATGCAACTTAAATATGTAGATTAATAAAAAATAAAAAGTTTAACCAACCTTGTAAGTGGACTAAACATGCACATATTTCTCATAACTTCAAAAATGTGTGGGAAATAGGAGTTATCTGATCTTGAGCCTCAAGTGATTGTTATTTTTTATGAATCAAATTATAATGGCTTAAATGCAGTGACCAGCCCAACCTGAGATTTTGGGAGGTCAACGCAGTGTCGTAGTGTGTTTTGAACTTGAGCTTGCCTCTGTGCGTAGTGTTTTCACTGCTGCTGTCAGTAACCATTTACTTGCATCCTTAAAGCCGTCACCTTAACTAAAGACGGATTAGCGCTCACTTCCTGAATGGCTTCAGCTCTGAAGTTCACCGTGAATGCAGTGGTGCACTGGTTACGTTACACCAGTTGATCACAGAATACATCAGTGGTTATCGGATGACTGTGAATAATCGGCTTATTCAATGTCATTACACAGCTCATCGATCTAAGATTTTTGGGCTTGAAAATATCTTCTAATCCTTAATTTTGTTGTAGGTCAATATAACTTTTAAATAGTGTTACATGGTTACTATACAACTATGAAACCACAACATTTCAACCTATGAGTCATCAGAGAAAAATGCAAACCAAAACATAAAGCCTGACCTCACTCTGGAACTAATAACTGCTCAATTAGCTATGCATACGCATTATTATTCAACATCTGTGACCTTTGATGTTTTGGAAAAATCATCAGCGTAAAGTGCGCTCACTCAAAGCAAACTTTGTGTTTGACTCCGGATAACAGAACCAACTAAATGTGTGACATATAAAAGGTGAACCAGAACTAGCTGGAAGCCTCTGAAGCTGTGCCAGAGTTTAAGTGTGTGGAAATTAACCTTTTCAGTTCATAAAATGAGGGCCAAATGAGACATAAAAAAACAGAACATCACCACTCTGTGACTACAAGATCTGCATATTCCATAATGACTTTACTATAAAAGGAAGCAGTCAAACAACACTTTTAATGCAATTTGACTGAACTTTCTGGCCTACTGTTAGAAGTACAAGTGCCTGAGGACAGGATGGAATAAGTCAATGACTTAAAAACAACCTCTCTGGGTGATTAATCTTTCTGCCTTACCTGAACTTCATCAGTTTCAGCCAACTCCATCTCTAGATCAAAGGAACCGACCCGTCCCCGCATGTTCTGCTGACAAGCTCCAACTATCATTACATGAACTAAAGTTCTGTCCGGAGCAATGATATCCTCCACCACAAAGGATAGCTGGCAGAGCCTGCGTCCAAAGCCACACTCATTCACTCTGCCGGTATCCGATTTTCTACACTCTCTTTCTCACACAGACCACTGACATCAACAGGGAAGATAAACCGTCTGAGCAGCAACAGCCAAATCCCTCTTAGCTTCTAACTCTGTGAGGTCACAGCAGCCCAGAATGGGACCTAATCTCACTCCGGGGAGAGGACTGTGTCTAAAATTAACCCAAGTTAAAAACATAACACTGGCTGTCCATTGTGGCCTCCCCACAGCAAATCAACTAGTGTGGAGGAGGAGGTGAAGCTTTGACACTCCTACAACTGTAATAAGGTTCAAGCTTCAAACAGCTCATTAGGAATTAGACCTGGGTTTTGTTAAGAAAATTACAATACCTGTACCAATACATTTACAGTGAAACCAATCCCAATTGACCATTCACAAAAGCGCTGCCCCCTTAGTTACTGTTGCTATGCACTGCAAGCTTCCAAGACCGTCAGCAGCCATGGAGCGGACCGGTGATGTTTTACCTAGTGTTTTTGGAGTAATACGTCCACAAGGTAGGCTGCCCATTCACAAAATGCTACAAAGACTAAAATAGGTTCATGTTGGCCTGTTGGGACGTTATGTTCAACATTGATATATATATTACAGGGCTGTATATTAACTTTTTTTTGGCTTGTAGCACTGGTGCTACAGAGGTTGATAGTTTTGTAGCACAATCCCCAAAATATTTATCATTGGTATGTAACTATAGTTACAAACACGTCATCTGTAGGCAACAATCTAGAAAACATGTAAAATAAGATGTCACTGGTGCCCAGATGGTAAATCACCCATAGCACAGACTGATGTAGCATGTGTTGTAGGCTACATCTGTATTTTACTGTACTGTGACTTATTGTGAAGGACTGAATGAATATGGAACCGGACCGGGTGTGTTGATAACGATGGTTAATAACAGATATTTCCCCCGGAAAAATCAGCAGCCCCCAATGAGTACTTCATTTTATACCTTTTCTCTCTCCAATTCATTCAATACCCATCCGGTGAATGGAGGTATCGAGTTGTGTAAAACTCCTCCCCACCCAAGTGAATTATACACCAATACATTACACACTGAACTGCCAGCACACTTGATTTCATCATACCACAGACTGAAACTGCTGCAGTAGTGGGACAATCAGATGTTGCATCACAGAGCAAAAGCCTCCATATTTAGTAGATATCACCTAGGCCGTCATCTTTTAACTCAGTTGATCAAATGAATTGTTGCCTCAGCTGAGTGGTTACCTGGAGTAAACGCTACTATATTCCTTCCTGACTGACAGATTTAAGTTGGAGGGGGGAAAAATCATGTTTGGAACAATAAGGGTTTTCCATGGGCCCAGTCATTCCCTCACCGGGCCATTGTGAAACCTCCCCTCTCCTCTATAGGTGCTCAATTCAGAGGAAACTATAGTTTGCATGTATCCTGGTCCTGCAGCTCCTTGATGACTCATAGGTAAAATGGAGGTCACAACTCCTGGAAGTGGAAGAATAGTGTGTGTGTGTGTGTGGGGGGGGGGCAGCTCTCTTCTTCAGCTCACTGCCCTGCAAAACTTGTTTGCACTGTAGCCGTGTTTGCCCAAACGCGGTATGAGGACAGCATGAGGACAACCGAAAGGGCCTATTTTACTGCTCAACAATGCAAGGAAATCCATGAAAGGCCGATCAGATAAGGTGGAAATAAATCAGCTAGTAGACCCACAAGGTCTGCGTTTTAAATTGAGATCAAACAAAGAAAGTATATCCAAAAAAAAGAGAGCAGGAGCTCATTTGCAGGATTGGTTTCACCTCTTGTTTCTCTGAAACTGCAATACTTCCTTGAGTTGCTCTTTTACCTGTTTGGCTCTTATCATTTCTTGCTGCGTAAACGTATTGCTCTGTCAGGGGAATGACGCCACACAGAGAACTCGAGACTTATTAGGTTCAAAGACGAGTGAAGCAGGAACTGTAAGCAAATGTTTCCACTCATAGCACAATGCATACAGTTTGTGATGGATGGAGGGAACTTGTTCTTGTCAATGTGGCTCTGCTAGCTGCTCTGTGACATGTTCAAGGCTCAATGAAAGACATTTTAGCAAGGAGGTGTTTAATTTATAAAGGTAGATAAAAAGGAAACTGTTCATCCCCACAAAATAGAAATACAAAAATATATAACTATAGCTAGGAACTGTATTAAGAATTAAATATATTCATGCAACGAGTAAGGCAGCTGTTACCTTGACATGTTGAACTTGTTGAAGAGCACTTTTAGGGCCTAAGACATGAAAGGAAACTGTGAGGCAAAAGCAAACATTAGGTCTGAGCCTCAAGTGTAAGCAGGTTAACTTGCTCTTTAAGCCTGAAAGCTCCAAGTCCAACAACAAGAGCTCCATTCAGACAATAGGACAATGGAAAAGTTGAGGCCACTATCCCAGGCTCACGCTTAAAAAGCCAAGCCCTTGCCATTTCTGTGAGAGGCCTATCTCAACCTACAACCTGACACCCGGCCGTATTACCCCACAGCTGGCTGCAGAGCATGGGCCACAGCCTGGAGCCCTGCTGCAACCAGAAATAGCAACAGAGGCTAATAAACGCAGATCCCACAAACGCAGCCTTCACACGAGCCTTAGACATATCCCATGTCAAGTCAAACTGTAGGTAAAGTCTTGCACTCCAGGTCAATGTTAATGGACATTTCTGAGCTGGAAAGACAGTAGATTTATTGTGTGTCCAGAAAATAGACGCTGCAATGTCACAAAGGAGAACGAGCAATAAAGTGCACCGAAGCACCTGTTGCTCTGCTGAGTTGATCTGGTTCCACCCCATATAAACCACCATGGTGATATATGTTAAAGTTTAGCTGGCTCGGGCGTCCTGAGCTAAACATAGAGAGAGCATGATGTCCAGTTAGTATTTTTAAAGTTCTAACATGCAAAATGCACTGTGATCTCATTGAGGAATACAACATAGGACTGGGTTTGTGTTATTGTTACTTATCATCTGTCATTGGTCATTGGCAGGTCAGTAAACTTTCCAATTCTATCCAGTCCAAATGGATGGGTGTTGCCTACATACACACTTTAAACAAAAGCCCATCTGGAGACAAGTATAGCAGATTAGTTCATACTAGAAGTGCTAAGTGTAATATTAGTCTATTCAGTGAATTGTATAGCATTTTGAAATAAATTATAGTAATAAATCTGCACTTTTTGCACCTAAAGAGATATTTAAATGTATCTATAAACATTATACTATTGTTGGAAGGTTATTGTTATCAGGGCTTAGCAATAATTCTGTATCATCTTTTATTAACTCTTGGCGTGGGTATCATTCAAAAAATGGCAATACTAGTATCCTTAAAGTGATACAGATACCAAAAGAGTACTTCATTTGATACCCATCATGTGAATGGAAGCATTCAGTTACGGAAAAATGCCTCCACCAATCCTCCACATTCAAATTAATTATACACAAATACATTATACGTTGAACTGCCAACAAATACACCATGCTTCGAAGAATGCTTGTGGCGATTGACTGTGAACAAATAAATTATTTTTGTCTAGACCTGGGTTCAAAAAGGATCAACAGAAAGTGTTTTTTTTTTTTCACTCAGCGAAGACTGATACTATTGGTACTGGGTTATTCGGTCAATACCTTAAAAAGGTATCAAGTACCGAGACCCAGCCCTTATCAAGTCTAAATCCCAACTCTCATTATAAAGCATAAAATAAAGGATATCTTTATCCATTTATGTCCTCATACTCAACAGAACAGGTGGTCTCTCCTCAAGCTGTTTTGCCATCAGTTTACTCTTTTCAGACTTTAATATGGGCTACTTTTAACAGTTTAAATTGTATCAACCCACGGTAGAAAGTATTGTTCATCCGGCTGTGTCTTTCATGCATGTCACTGATAAAGCATTTTAGCAAACGCCTTTGCTGAGTGGCTTAAATAAATGCTAATACTAGATATAATAGGCCATTTAAAATCAAAAGGAATACTTCACCCTTAAAATGACCATTTGTATATCAATAACTCACCTTTAATTCTTTTTTTTTTCATTCACCATGGAGGCAGGTGAGAAAAACAAACAAAATGAGAAAATCCTTGATGAATTGAAGTGAATCAGGCTCACATTCAACAGTTACTGTTTACAACATGCATAATCCAAGTGTCAAAGCATGAGACGGTAGTGGTGAATGTATTTAAAATAGACTTTAGTGAACATATATGTCTTTGAGAAGTACTGAGCATATGCCTGGATAAATGAGACCTAAATTATACTGCACAAGCTGTGTGAGAGTTAGTAAAGATATCTTTTTTTATAGTTTTGCTGTTGTGAAACAAGGCTAGGGCTGTGACAGTATGGATTTTTTTGCTCTGCACTGCTGCTTGCAGCTACATTCACAGCTCTTAACAACATTTACTATATCGAGTTTTGTTTAAGAATTCATGGTTACACAGGGCGAGTAGAGCCATAATTTCAAGCATTAAGTCTTCTTTTTTACATTAAGTATAATACGTTTTTTAAGATTGAGCTGGCAACAGTTCATTACCACCTGTTGCCTCAGTCTGCAGCAGCTCTGAGGAAACATTTGAACTAATACTTCATACTAGCTTTACTTTCTGCTGTACTCATTTCCCTCCAATACTCCCTGTGAAGATGAATAATAGTGTGTGTGAGTAATCAGACTGGTCTTAGCTTTGACATGAGCACACAGTTTCTGGAGGATATGCCTAAAGCTGATGCTTGACTGCACTTCAAACGTGATTAGATAAAGTTGTGGATGAGTTGCAGGTCTTTTGGACAATGTTTTTTGTCAGAAAGAGTTATTCCAGGTATGACGTCACTCAAGTGAAACCACATTAATCAGTGAGTCATGACTGTTCTTAGTGAATAAGGAGACATGGCTGTAATGCTTACATGCACTTACTCCCTTTTCAAATCGTCACACTGTTAAAAGAAAGTCATTTTTTGTCAAAACTTTTTTTTTTGCCTAAATCATCTCCTCATGACGCCGACCACCTTTCGTAAAATCGCCTACATCCTCAGTTGATCAGATCATGTGATTTTACCCCTTTTAGATAATGGCCTATGTCAAGTGAGTGACTTAAGCAGATTTATTATGCCTTAGTCAAAATAAAATGTGACTTAGGCAATTTTTTGAACATGCCTTTGTGACTTAAGCAAGATATGATAACACTTTATTTTGAAGGTGTCCACATAAGAGTGACATGAGCGTGTCATAAACATGACATGGGATGAGTCATGAACATTAATGACACTTTTAAGTAACATTAATGCTCATGATACTTGTCATGTCATGTTTCTGACAGGCTTGTGTGACTCTTATGTAGACACCTTCAAAATAAAGTGTTACCATATATTGCTTAAGTCACAAAGTCATTTATTTCTCTTAAGTTACATAATTTGCACACAGTGTTATTACTATGCCAGTAGCCATCCTTTGTTACATCCTTTTTGAGTGAAATGATCAATAAAAATCATATGTTACACTTTTGGTGAAGTTTTTTGTGTTTCCTGCAAAACTTGAAAAAATGAGTTAGCGATTACTTTAACAGGGTGACGAAATAGAAAAAGAAAGGTGCATTTGCACGTTAGAACAGTTAGTTCCTGGACTTATTTTACAATGCTAATGTTTTATATTCATCCGGTCTATAACGAGTTTGGAAAAAAAGTGTTGTCAAGCAAACACTTGTCCTTTACTAAAGATGGGACAAGTTTCGCTGTTATTCAAATTACGCAAAAACGTTTTATAACGGAAAAATATGTCGTTACCGGTACATGAACACACAGTGACACTGTTTATTTCCCAAAGTAACGCAGGTTAACGTTACGTTAGGCTATATAGCTGTTAGTTAACGTACAACAGACATTATTTGACGTGAAATACAGTAACGTTTAGGTTTAAACTTTTTACAACAACGGCCGTTACATTAATTAACACAACAGCTTCCGCACAAAAACGCCGGTTAAAAGTTGGGAATTTCAGGAGAAGTTACTTTGGGATAATTGTTTCCCAGGCCTCAATCCATGGATAATTCCCAGACAACCCTTTGGGGTCCAGCAGAGGCCCTTAACTCATATAAAACCCCAGCGCCTCACAGCGACTCAGCTTTAATGAGATAAAACTTTTTGCTAACTTTCAGTTGAGCCCCTGGAGAAAGTTTGCGCACTTTTCGCAACAGTTGTCAACTTTTCCTACCTGCACGGAATCGGCGGCCATCTTGGTTTTCGCCTTTGAATCAAATCCTACGGGGAGAGAGGAGGGGAGGTGGAACTCCAAAAACAAGCCTTGTTTTAAGTTTCCCTCTCTGGCGACAGAAAGAAGTGGTAATTCGGACCAAATCTTCGGTCATCTCGGGCACACGGGCCTTCCCATGCCGTCTTCACACTTCATTGACGCGGTCGCACCGTCCTAGAGGGGTCCCGCAGGGTGGCCTGGTGCTCATAAATGAAAAAGCTGAAGCATAAATCTGTCCCGGAGCAGTTGGAGAAAGAGGCGGTGGTTAGAGTGGAAGCGTCCGCCCAGAGGAGCTGCTGCTGCTGCTGCTGCTGCTGGGCTGCTCTCTGCCCGGACAGTTACACACGTGATCCAAAAACTTCACACAGACTGCCCCTTACCTCATGCTAATAACCTAAAATCATCCCGGGGTAAACACACACAGATGGATAACATGTACCTATGTATCTCAGGGCCAGAGTTTAATTTAAGAGCTGATATCCAGCCATTTTCCATGGTTTTCTTGATAACGATTTTGGTTATTATCAAGAAAACCATGAAGAAACGAACAAGAAATTGAAGAAAAAGGGCGGTTTAATATTTTTTTTCCATGACTATAGTAAAAATATGGCATATACAGACTTATTAAATTATACAGACTTAAAAAAAACTATTATTAGACAAGTAAGCAGGTAACAGGTGGCAATACATTAATATTAATTAAGGTACAGTGATTATGTAACTATACTTCTACTTCACTATGTTGAGGCAAATATTGTACTTTTTACTGCACTACATTTAGCTGACACCTTTAGTTACTTTTCAGATTTTTTATGAAAAACATGATAC
The DNA here is from genome assembly GCF_030273125.1 of Centropristis striata. NCBI lineage: Eukaryota > Metazoa > Chordata > Actinopteri > Perciformes > Serranidae > Centropristis > Centropristis striata. The sequence continues at coordinate 11,504,750 of NC_081527.1, read as the reverse complement.
ATTTAAATTGTATACATTTACATTGATTAGAAAAAAAGTTTATTTTTTATTTTTTAAATTAAACCTCTTATATAGTATTTAAAATGAGCTCTACCTTGAGAAAATTAAAACGCTGCTTACATAACTGCATCAATAATAATACAATAATATATTTGGGATATGTTAAACAATCTGAGTGGGTCCATTCTGCATAACAAATACTTTTACTTTTGATACTTTAAGTACATATTAATGCTGATGCTTTGGTACTTTTACTTGAGTAAGTTTTGAATGAAGGACTTTTACTTGTAGTGGAGTAATTTCACAGCGTGGTATTAGTACTTTTACTTAAGTAAAGGATCTGAATACTTTTTCCACCACTGGTAACAGGTGACAATAAATTATTATTAATTAATTCAAAATTCAGGTCCCTTATTTAAGTAAAAGTACTGAATTCAAAGCTTATCAGCAAAAGTATCAGCTTCAAAATGTACTTCAATTATCAAAAGTAAAAGTACTCGTTATGCAGAATGGACCCACTTAGACTGTTTTATAAATTCCTAATAAATTGGCGTATTATTATTATTTATGCATTTATGTAAGCTTTATCCTTTTTAGGTAGTAGTTCAAGGCATGCAAACTCCCCCAAAATAATAATGATTAAAAAAAAAACATAAAAAAAAACCAATTGATGACGAACATGTACGAAATTCTAACAAAATATAGGCTAACACAAAAAGTCACATGCCACCAAAAAAAAGGCCACTCAATTTAGGTTATTGCAAAAAGTGTCCAGTTGTACTCAGGTCATAGCCTACACAAACAAACAAACAAACAAACAAAAAAAGTAATAGAAATACCCCACTAGTCATGGAAAAGTGCAAGGAATGTCAACATTGGCCTACAGTTTGGGGTATTGCTCCAAGCAGAATGCAACAATTTTTCTGAACATTAGAAAATACATAGCAATAATTAATACTTAGGACTTATTGACCCGAAATATATTCAAGTTGGGTTTTACAAAATCCAGATTCAATGTAGCCGAATCAGTTTTCACAGGTGAGCTGATACGCTTCCTTAAAAACACATGAGAAGAGGTCAAATTTAAAAAATCTTTTTTTTTTTAATAGCCAAAAATAGTTTGTAGTTTCATTAGTTAATGCCACAAAAATGCTGAAAATATAACTAGAACACCAAATTTTAAAATGAACATATGTGGCAGGTGAACTCCCAGCAAGCTACAGCAACATTTACTTAAAGGACTAGTTTAATTACATGTAGTTCACTCCTTCCCAACATTGCTCTAATTTTACTCATAACTTTGCTCATACTTTTAGGTACTCAGGTAGAAGTTCAGAGGTATTACTAGAGCTGTAAATTCTAAGAACAAAAACAAAATTAATTTTTATGCTGAATGACTCCAGCAGTGATGGAGGGAAAAGCACTTTTACTGAACTCAAAATGCTATTATTATAAATATTGTATTTTAGTCAGGTGCAAATATGGTTTAACCCTAAAAGAAATCTAACAAAACGTTTCTCAGTGGTGTAGTATCAGATGTACTTAAAAACATACTAAGTTTACCAATTTTTGACTCAAAGAAATGCCCCATTTTCAAAATAGTGGCCACAAGGTCTTTAAAGTGACCATTACTCCTTTTAGTCAGGAGGCTGAGCTAAAAAAAAAAGGAGGGACACGTTGGACAAAAGCTCCACATTTTTTCCCACGTGCTCTCTATCATCATAGGTTTCAATTTTTGATGGAAGTCACTTCATCAAGATTGCGGATCGGAGATGGCAGCCATATAAAATCTATGAGAACCAATATATCTTCCAAGCCACTTAGAAGGTCAATCTTGGTGTCAAAATGTACATTTTCTGGGTCAAAGAATAATTTAAAGCTATTGAGAATATCACTAGATTATTATTTAATCAAAAAGATATGTTCATATTGCCCATGTATTTCCGTAATTTCCAACTCATTAATATAAGTCATATATAGTACATATATTCTGAAAAATTCCAACCCATGCATACATTTAATTGAACTTTATTAGCTTCACTCATATTATTTATCACATTTACAACCAGTGTAGTTCCAGTGAGCCTTCCTGCATGAGCACCTTTCACCACATACATTTTATAGTTTCCCTTCAGTAATTGTATATTTCTCCTTTCTCATATGGCTTTGCCTAGTGTTGGCCACTTCCTGCCCATCTTGAAAATGACACCTTTCTAGTGGTCAGATTTTGGTAAACTTTTATTATGTTATTAAGGACATCTAATACTACAAAAACAGCTGAGAAACCTTTTGTTAGAATTTTATTAGGGTTCGGTGGAGTTTTTTCATTTATGCACCCGTCTATTTTGTTTTTAATGCATTAACACATTGACAGCAGAATTATAGTTGATTGAGGTGGATATAACTTCTAGAACTGCTAACTGTTGGTAGAGTTTATTGTATAACAATCAGTGGTGGAAAAAAATATTCAGATCCCTTACTAATACCACACTGTGAAATTACTCCACTACAAGTAAAAGTCCTGCATTCAAAACTTACTTCAGTAATCATTAAGTAGAAAGGACCCACTCTTATTGTCATCCAAAAATATTATTAGAATATTTGTATTGATGCATTTATGTATGCATCCTTTCATTTTTTTTCTAAAGGTATGGTTTATTTTAACTACTTAATATACTGTTATGAGGTGAATTTTAAGAAAATGTCTAATCACTTTAAATTTATGATGTTTTTTGTATTAAATCTTGACCTGAAAAGTAACTAAAGCTGTCAGCTAAATGTAGTGGACTTAAAATATAAAGTTACATAAAATAGAAATACTCAAGTAAAGTGCAAGTACCTCAAAATTGTACTTAAGTACAGTACTTGAGTGAATGTACTTAGTTTCATTCCACCACTGCTATTACCCAACACTGCTCTAACAAAAAAAAAATCCTTTTTATGCTGAATGGCTCCAACAGAGATGGAGGGAAAAGCACTTTTACTTATTACTAAAAGTATGACTCAAAATGCTATTATTATAAATATAGTATTTTGTTTATAATGCATTAACACGTTGACAGCAGAATTACAGGTGATCGAGGTGAATATAACTTCTGTAACTGCTAACTGTTTGTAGAGTTTATTGTATAACAGTGCATCATATTTTGCAAATATGTGAAATCTTAATTTGCAAAGAAACAACTAGTGATGACTGCCAGTAGTAAAAACAGTGTGAGTTAATTTTCAAAAACTTTAACAAGTACAACATTTCCCTCTGAAATGTAATGAAGTAGAAGTATAAAGTTGTATAAAATAGAAATACTGTACTCAAATAAAGTAGTGCCTGGGTATATATAAGCAGTTACTTTGCAGAAATTTGCACGCATGGAAGACGTTCACCTGTTTAATACTAATCATCAAGCCATAGTTTAAATCAAAAGGATCATGCAGATGTTGTACAAACTTGCCAGAGCTGCAGTGCAAACAAAAGCTGCTATATTAAATACTGTAAGAGTCACAGTTTACTTTGGAGTTGCCAAGCCAGATAGATGAGGAGGAGCTGCTTTGAAGAAAGCACAGGACAAACACTGAGCTCCTCTCCGCCAGGGCCGCTGCATGACATGTCACACCTCAGTGAGAAGACTTACTGCTGCATTACATAACCCTCAGGGACACAGTCATCACAAGCCATACGTCTCACAGACTGGGCACTCTCTGTGCTTATGGCGCAGTGTCTCAATATTTATTGGTGTGGACAACAACGCAGGTTCCTCACTCATAAACTGAGCATTGTCCACGTCATAAAAATGGCAGAGGCCTTGTTGGGTTGACTTATGAATTATGTGATCCCGTTAAAACCCCTCTACAGTGACACTCGTCTGAGGCTGACTGAGGACAGCTGCTTCAGATGGGATGATGGTTTTGTCTTGCCTGTATGGATCAATATCAGTAATATCCTCAACCCACACGTAATGGGTGCAGTGTTTGGCGTGGGAGGAAAACTGGAGATGTATTGCTGTTTCTGTACCATCGGGTTAATTAATATCTGCCTTTATCACAAAGACACAGGTCTGCAGCTGCTTCTGCAGCTCTGTTTTTACAATTCAATGAACACTTTACTTATCTGTGGGCGTGTTATTACCCACCATAAACATGGTGATTATTTCTCTGATTAATAGGATGATGACTACGTTTTATGTATTTAGGCAGACAGGTATTAACAGTTGTCCCACAAGGGTGGAAAAAAAACCAGAGCATGAACCCTGTCATCCTGACTATGATTGTATGTATATATATATATATATATATATATATATATGTGTGTGTGTATATATATATATATATATATATATATATATATATATATATATATATATACATATTCAAAAGCTTATCAGCAAAAGTATCAGCTTCAAAATGTACTTAAATTATCAAAAGTAAAAGTACTCGTTATGCAGAATGGACCCAGACTGTTTTATAAATTATATATATATATATATATATACAATGATGAAAAATATTTATAGTATTTTGAAATTTTTATATTTATTATGCACTGTACTTGCAGAATTATATATTCTAAATATATTATCACATTACTTGTATTGATGCTTTTATGTAAGCAGTGTTTTAATTTTGTGTAGACAGGGCTCATTTAATCACTTAATATACTATTACAAGATTTAATTTAAAAAAGTCTAATCACTTTAAATTGATCACATGTTCAATCTTGACTTGTAAAGTAGCTAAAGTCGTATGCTAAATGTAATGGAGTAAAAAGTAAAATTTTTGCCTAAAATGTAGTTTAGTAGAAGTATAAAGTTACGTAAAATGGAAATACTCAAGTAAAGTGCAAGTACCTCAAATTGCACTTAAGTACAGTACTTGACTAAATGTACTTAGTTACATTCCACCACAAAAAATCACATAATTTCCTGCAATACCAGCTGGTGCATTTGTTTTTTGTAAGGTCTCTGATGCACTGCAGTATCTAATAATGTCTCAAAGGACTGAAAAACTCGGGATCTACTCGGAACATTTTGATGAAATAAATTATTATTCAAAGCAAAGTATTTTCTGTCAGATTTTTTTTTTCTAACAAAAAAATAAATAACCTCTTCAGAAATTCTTAAAAGAGCATCTGTTCCTACCCTTGTCCCCCCTCCAGCTGATAAATGTGACAACAGCCTCCTTCTGTCAAACTGCAGTGCATGTGTTTATCTGGGTCAGGGGGCCAAAACCAGGAAGCTGTACCTGGAAAATGATCTGAGATTAATGGGGATGAGTCCAATAACTGATGACTGTCCAGCAGGGATTATGTGAGTGCAGGATGACTAACACAGAGCGGCAGCACTGGGTCATACCAACTTTCTCTGTCCTCCGTGACTCCCCTCACTTCACCTTATTGTTTCAATGCTTTCAGTTTTTTTTCTTTTTCAGCAGCAGCAACATAGGACTTCCACAACCAGATAAAATAAATGTGTACCAGTGGTGGAAGAAGTATTCAGATTCCTTACTTAAGTAAAAGTTCTAACACCACAGTGTGAAATTACTCCACTACAAGTAAAAGTCCTGCATTCAAAACTTACTTCAGTAAAAGTACAAACGTATCAACATCAAAATGTACTTAAAGTATTAAAAGTAAAAGTACTCGTTATGCAGAATGGACCCACTCAGATTGTTTTATATATTCTAAATATATTATTACATTATTTGTATTGATGCTTTTGTGTAAACTGCCTTTTAATTTTCTCATTTAAATAATTAATTTACTGTTATAAGATTTAATTAAAAATAAGTCTAATCACTTTAAATTGATCATATATTTAATGTTAAATCTTGAACTGTAAAGTACTAAAGCTGTCAGCTAAATGTAGTAAGTAAAAAGTACAATATTTGCCTTAGAAATGTAGTTTCACATAGTTACATAAAATGGAAGCACTCAAGTAATGTAAGTACTTCAAAATTGTACATAAGTACAGTACTTGAATAAATGTACTTAGTTACTTTCCACCACTGCTGTATACATACATTCAGGTTGATAAGACTACATTCTGTGCTTTTATAATAAGAACTTAAAGTATAATTTAGCGCCAACATATTTCTCCCACTGCAATCACCATATCAAATAGTGAAGAATTACTCTCAGAGGAAATGGAAAGGACGGTAAAATGGATAAACACACACACACACAGTTGGAGGCAGGAGCAGACCTGGCAGCTCTTTATCTCCCTCTGCAGGATACCGACGCTGATATAATCCAGCTTTAATTTTCACAGCAGCAGCTTTATCTGTCTTTACCACTCCCGGCTCTGTTGTACCTGATGACAGTGGTGATGCACAAACATTTATATTCAATTAAAGAACACACACACACACACACATCGTTGGTAGTTTTTAAAAATGTGTGTATTTCTTTTGGCAATCAAAAAAAGATGAAAACAAACACAAAGATCGTTGCTTTTACGTTCCATCTGACAAAGCTGCAACACAAGTAGAGCTGGGCGTAGAGAAGGCACACAAAAACTGAGTGGCAGACTACAGTATGTCCTCAGATAAACATGAGTACCTCTTGATCTGTGTATTTAAATACTTAAGGAACTGTAATGTGGCAGTACATCCAGTAGAAAAAAGTCTGTGCAGCTCTTCCAGGTGAATTAGTTGTTGGGGGCAACATTATGTCTCTTTACCAGCTGTTAGTTAGCAATTTATAAAGGGTAGACAAGAACTTTAATTGGCCAATAAAAAGCAATTAAAACCAATAAAATAAACCAAACCTTTAAGAAAACGAGAGATGAATATGACACAAGCAGAGTTATTACCAAGCTCTCCAGCATCTTTTACTAGAATTGCAAAGAAAAAAATGGACAAGATTTAAAGGCACAATGTGTAGGATTTATCTCAAAAACAATGTATGGGTTTGTACAAAAAAAAAAATACCTCTGTCATCAGTTATGAACCACTAGAAGTGTGTGTTGGTGTCAGAGATCCTGTCCTCTGCCTGCTTTTTCTGCATTATTTTAATTTGTCTGTTGTCCAGGATGTTTGTGGGCGTGGTCTGTGGCCCGGCTGACTTTATAATCTGTGTCATTGAAATCAGTAGACACAAATACAATGCTGAGAAGCGAGCGAGACAGAAGATTTCTAAACTCGCTGGCTAATTAGATGGTGGCTGGAGAGGAGGGGCCAACTTTAAATGCGGTTTACAAACACAACAGACAAATCCTACTCATTGTGCCTTTAGAGGAACAGTTTGACATTCTGAGGAAATATTAGTTTTCTTGAGTTCAACAAGTTGGATCAATACCACCCTGTCATCAGTTTGTTAAATATAATGCTGCAGCCAGGTTAGCTTAGCATAAAGACTGAAGGCTCTTTAATTACCAGGTTCTATCTTGCTAATTTTAATATGTATAAAAACAACATGTTTGCAGGGTTCTTGTGGGGGTTACGGGTCAGTGACAGGCTAGCTGTTTCCCCCTGTTTCCAGTCTTCATGCTAAGCTAAGCTAACCTGCTGCTGGTGGTAGCCTTGTATTAAAGTGACTGATTGAATTCTTGACATTTCCCAAAATGTCTTCACATAACTGGTTTTACAATTAAAAGAAAATGACAAAAAAATGAAAATGTGGACTAAAAAGTTAAATGTAGGACATGAAATGAATGTACAAACTGATCAAATGCACAGACTTTAACTTTAAAAGGTTGTTAAAGTGATATATCACCAACAAAATTACCATTTGAGAATCAATAACTCAACCATCGTCAACTTAAATTCTTCATTCACAATGAATGCAACCAAGATATGAATAATGGGGGATGAATAATTAATATACAAAGGGTCATCTTATAGGTGAAGTTTTCCTTCAACAGTATAAATGGGCTTATTTTATACTGTAGCAAACTGTCCGTTAACGAATCGGACTGAAAAAAGTAGTAGATATTTACAGCAGCAGCATCTTCACCTTCATTAATACCACGTGTTCTTTCATCACGGAGGAAAAGCCTCTGGGCAAAGCTGCACATTAACATCCAACAAAACACATCAAGTACAGTATAAAACATACTCACTTGTCCCAGTAGATAGTCCGTGGTCACAGGATTTTTATTTTGTAAAAACCTCATTCAAGTCCAATAATACAGCACAGTAGTCAGTTTCTTACACTTAAAATCTCTTTAAGTTAGTAGTAGTGGTGAGGCGTGGGCATGTCACCGTCTTTACATACAAAAGACAACCATAGTAAAGAGTTAAAATACAACCAAACACAACCAAACAGTACAGAGCCGATGAAAATGTTTCGTCTGGGTCCGAGAACAGAAAAAGTTGAACAGGAGTCGAGGTCTGTCCAGTCCGGCTGTTGGACAGGCTGTCTCCAGCAGAGGTCCTCTGTGCAGACAACCTTTGACATGGACGTGAAGGAGGCCTGCTGGGAACACAACCTGCTGACGAAACACGAGCTCCTTGTCCAGTTGCTCTCTAACAGAGCTGTCATCAGAGGCGGATTTGTTCTGCAGCTCCACGTTATGTTCCCGTCCACATGCACAGAGCAGCCGCACAGTCACCTGCCGTCTCTTAAGTCTCACTTTCCGTCTCTCAGACTGCACATCTGAGCCTGTACCAAGAGTCCTCCTTCTGCCTCCTTTAGTTTTTGGGGTAGATTTTCTCATAGAAGAAGTTTTGTGCCAGCAGGTAGAGCTCCCCGTCCTTTTCTCTGACAGCATGCGCCCTGACGAACTGGAACTGCTCCAGTGCAAACTCGTAGAATTCGTTCTCCATCTTCCAGATGGCCGACTGCTGCAGCTTGGCGATGGACTCTTTTGTGGGCGGCTTCTTCTCGCTGGTCTTCCTCAGGTGGGATTTTTTCCCTGTGATGAAAGGAGAGAAGGATTAGAAAGGGGTCAGTGACTCAACATGAACATGCGCTCGGTCTATTACATTTCATTCTAATATAAGCATTACTACAGCCTGATTTTGTTGTAGTTTATTTGGTGCATTTCATTTACAAGACAGAAAACTATCTCTTTTACACATGATGCAACTAAACATGGAGCCGGAAACAGTCAGTGGTAGAATGTAACTACTCCTTTACTTGCGTATTTGCATTTTATGTAATTTTATACTTCTACTTCACTACATTTTGAGGCAAATATTGTACTTTTTACAGTACTTCTACATTTAGCTGACAGCTTTAGTTACTTTTCAGGTCGAGATTTAACATGAAAATCATGATGATTTTAAAGTGATTACACATTTCTTTAAATTAAAACTCTGTTTGTTTTTTTTGTAACTGCATTTTCACTGTGTTTTAACTGTAAATCATCTGAGTACCATGTAAAGAGCTCTATAAATAAAATGTATTCTTCTTCTTATATATACATATTATTATTATAGTATATTAAGTACCCAATATGAGCCGTATCTTTGCAAAATTAAAACACTTCCTACAAAAATACATCAATAATAATATTCAAAGTGTGTCCATAACCATTACTTTTACTTTTGATTCTTTAAATATCTTTTACTGCCGATACTTTTGTACTTTAACTTCACTAAGTTTTGAATGCAAGACTTTAACTTATAGTGGAGTAATTTCACAGTGTGGTATTAGTACTTTTACTCAAGCAAGAGATCTGAATACTAAACAGTAAATCATAATCAGGTTATCCTGATGATAATAATGGGGGCCTCAACTAGAGATGAGGAAAGCACTGATACACTGAAGTATGGCAATATTATGTTTTGTGTTAAATTGTTTAGTTTATATGCAAAGATTCATAGGAGACATATTCCACAAAACATTTATGTTACAGGGGACTGCAATAAATGCAGATCACACTGTTGTGATTGCATTAAAAAGTAAATATTTAACACATATTTTCTGCATTTGGTGGTTTGTTCTTTGTACTATGACAGTTTTCTGGGAAATTAGATTAAAAAAAACTTGTCATATATTTATTGCCTTATTTACACAATGTATTGAATACTGCTGAATTGAATTTATTGGACCATATATATCATGATATGTATGGTACTGCCATACTCTTAGTACGTGTCTGTTATAGTTGCCCCATGATAAAGTCAGTGAGCTTTAGAGGTGCTGGAAGAAAGACTTTGTTATTTTGGACAGAGCCAGGCTATCTGTTTCCAGTCTCTATGCTAAGCTAAGCTAAGCTAAGCTAGCTAAACCAGCTGCTGGTTTGAGCTTCATATTTAAAATACAGACTAGAGAGTGGTATCAATTTCTCATCTAATTCTCACAAACAAATAGAATATGTATATTTTCTTAAAAAGTCTGTGATGAATATTGTGGAAATATGGCAAATATTTAAATCCTGTCTTGTGGTGTATTTTTCTGTTTTCGGCCGGGTTTTGAAGAGAGACTGCATGACGAGGCTCAGTCTTCAAATGCATTAAATAAATATGTGATTAACTTGAGTACTTGGGTGTATCTGCTGCTAAAAGTGATGGACGTCATACTTGAGTCATTGTACATCTACATCACTGTCAGATTTAATCCTTCTGCGCTGTCCATTATTCATTCTGGCTGCACTCGTTGTAACTAATCTGTAACTACATCAGCGAGAGGCATGAGTGCATATTGATCACAATTCAATTCTCAGGGGAGCGATTCAGACTGCTAATATGCAACCGCAGCACTGAGACACTTTAGCGATGCAATGTGAGTGAGCCATTTAGGAGCTTTCTTTTCTCCAATGTATTTTATAAAATTGGTGAGGGAAACAAAAATATGCAAGGGAGCAGCAAATGGTTTCAGAGTGTTTTGCGGACCTGTTTTGTACAGCTCGGTGGCTCCTTTGAAGAAGCGTGGCAGTGCGGCCTCCAGCATCATGACGAAGTCCTCCAGCTCTTCTGTTACTCCGACCAGCATGTACTCATTCACCAGGTTGTACTTGGCCTGCTCCAGAGCCCATTGGCTGCCCACGTTCCTGCACAGAGATCATTGTGTTTTTTTTCCTTATTTTGCTTTAATAGTGACAGTTCTGCTGGACGCAAAACGATCACAAGGAGGACAGAAATGAGGGGGAGGAAGCGAGGGAGCTGAAAGGTACAAAGACAGTGACAGCGAACATGATTAAGTGGAGATGTGAACAGAGTCCAGAGAGGGTTGAGACAACGGGAGGACCAGAGGAGAAAGGCAGGAAGGAGCGGAAAATAAAGTGAAGTCAGTGGCAGGTGCTGTCATGGTCAGGAAATTTAATAATAAGACAGGAAGTCGATTGTTTAAACCTATAAAGTAACTTTTTGGCAAAGCCTTCCTAAACAAAGCATTAGAGGACTGGCAGCGACTTCACCCTTTTTGTCTTCCGTATTTATTTAATGTTTCCAAGGTGCTTTCCACTGCTGTAATATGCTGCTGGTGCAGCATAGGGAGCTCAGACGTCGAGTCGGTAACCCGTTTCAAGAGGGTACATGGTTAAAAGATGGAGGGCGGAGTGAAGGAGAGATTACAGGAGGGTAAGAGGGATAAGTGAGGGCAGGGAGAGAGATTGATACAGATCATCATGGAGAGAGAACGGATCAAGGCTGAGAGAGCTATCAAAGGCCTTGACGAGAAGTGATAGAAAAGGACTATGAAGTTTAATGTGCTGCATTATGAAACAAAACTGACACAGCCCTCCTGAACTACCTGAACGGCCTCAGGGGAGTTATTTGAAAAAAACAAATCCCACTGGAAAGACCAAAACCAATAATAAGCCGAGGTCTGTACACACTGGGGGTGTGATGAATAAATGATGGAAAAAAATCAAAATTCCTTTCAGCAGATATTTTGCATCAAAACCATTTGTGCTGGCAGGGATTGTTCAGTAAAGGGTTCAAACTGATTAGCACCTTCTCATTCTTTAGGACCAAGGATCCCATTGACCCAGAACAGCTTCTGGCAGTCTGTCTGAGGTCAGTTGTTGTGTAGCCTGAGCTACTGTAAGATATTTTATTGAGTTTCCTTTTAGCAAAATGCAATGAGTGAATTTGTTTTCCCTGGTAGCACCGTGCATATGTGTATAGTAGAGACGGGGGAATAAATTGATACAGTATAGTATTGTGATATTTTGCGTGGCAATATTATATCGATTCATGGCCGCCAAGTATCAATATTTAGCGTTGGAGATACTGGTATCATATGAAACTAGAAGATCTAAGGAAACTATAGGCTCAGGATATTGTGCCCAGAAATTGTCGAAATAACGCTGCAAAGTTAAGCTATTTTTATGTTTCATTCAAAAAAAAATCAGAGCAGTGAAGCTTTAAGCAGAAAGTTTAAGAAAGTTGCAGTTGTTGTCGTCCATACATGTTTGATATCAATTCAGTTCAGTTTTACTGAATACTTTGGTCAGTCTGTGGGTTTTACCCTCATTGTCAAAAGACTTAAGTAAGATGAATAGACTGAAAATTTTCTCTTATTTCATAAAACAATTCTTGATTGAATTGAATTTTGTGGACAGAAAATGCAGCTAAAATGCAATATATTACATCACAATATTTACTGTATCGCAAAATACTTAAAATCACAATAATATTGTATCTTGACTCAAGTATCGGGATAAAATCGTATTGTGGGGCACGGTGTATAGGGCTTTTATTGTGAAAGGTAAAAACTGAAGGAGCTGCCTTTGTCAAGATTGGAAGAAGTAATAAAGTTTGCCATCTTGGTGCAGCCTCTATGTTGATGTGTTATCACACAATATGGTTGGTTGATGCCATTACATGAAACAACAGAGACACAAGTGGGGCCAAAAGTCCACAGACAGCAGTCACTGGTGTCTGACTTTTTACATTTTCAAAACCCACCAGCAATAACTTCTGAAAAAATCAGAGCATCAATGTTCAGTCTTAAAAGGGGCATGATGTGCGTTTATTTTTTTTAGTTAACAATGGAGCTCTAAGACACAGACAAATAAGCTATGAGTCTTTGGCTACACAGACAATACTTGTTTGTGGGATCAGCTCATTGTTGATTTTTATCTTTTCATGGGATTTATTGACAATATGACAGTAAGAAAACGATCACCAGCCATATGAACAGAGAAGTGTAAAATCTGACTAAAGAAGAGCTAAATCAAGCTTTCCTTCTGTCGTTTCAACGAGCGTTGGCTGAAAAACGGTGCATCGTCAGGTGTTTGAACACTTACCAGCATTCAGAGTAGTGACCACAGAAAAAGGGAATCTGGAGCCAGAGCTTCTCAGGGGCACAGTCTGAGCCGCCGGCTGATACACATTCATCAAATGTCTGCAACACAATGAAAAAAACACTTTACAAATTAGTTTAAAGGTCCAAGGATTTAAGTCTTTCACAATGCTTGGAACACTTTACATTTCCCCCACACATTATATAAGTGCACGTTTTAAATGCATTAAAAAAAAATCTTGTAATGGCCACTTTAAATTATCTTTAGCAAGGTTCTTTTTGGCCAATTTATAATGTATAGCTTGTCGTTCATGTTAGTATATTTTCTAGGTGTTTTACAATGTTTTTATTTTTGAAAAAGTGCCGTCCAGTGTGAAACGGGTGCTTTTATTTTGAAAGGTAGTGACAGGAAATAAGTGTAACGGTAAAATAAAAAACGAACAGTAAATAATGAGTGCTTCTTAATTCATATAAAGTTGATATAAAGTATCAAAAAGGCATCAATAGCGCCTGGCTGACGGGGGCACAAGGTTTGTAAAAGTTTATTTTCTTCTGTCATATATATTAGTGGCTTTTTTTGTTGCCTTAACTACTGTTAAAGTGTTTATTTGCTAAAGCGCTAATGCTAATGTTTTCTATTGTTTTCCCCACCTCGTAGCTCTTAAGGTGAATTCACAAGGTGGTCAAGAATGTCTTACTTTTTTTTTTTTTTTTAAAGATATTTTTGGGGCATTTTGTAGCTTTATTGAGAGAGAGAGAGATATTGAGAGTGAAAGGGGGAGACAGAGGGGATTCGAACCCGGGCCGCCTGCTTACGAGGACTGGGCCTCTGTGGTACGCGCTCTACCAGGTGTGCCACCGGGAACGCCCCCAAGAATGTCTTACTTTTATTTTCATGGAGCTACGGTTGTGAATAAATCTTGTGAACGATCAGTTAAAGAGTCGACTGTCATTCAGCCAGGGATGCTACAGCCACTATGAAGGGATGATTTTAGCAGTGTTCATATGGGCACCTGACTGTTTGAAGACAGACTTGAAAAGCAGTTAACCTATCCCGTGAACAACAGAAATGAGATGGATTTTAACCTTCTTGTCTCCTTGTTTCCTGCGTCTCAAGCCGGGCCGGTAGTCATCCCCGAAACGCAGGAAGTAATAATAGGACACCAGCCTTTCAATGGGGTCCCGGATCACGTTTATGTAGATGGGCTTCCTCTTCACCCCAAACCTGGCAGAAATGACAGTCATTAGGTTGAAGTACTGAACCAGACTTCATTCACACTAAGATACATTCTAAACATTCAGACACAGAGTCAAAATTCAAGCTAAAAAAAGTGTTTTACTTTGTAACATTGCTCAAGTATTGTACTTGAGTACAATTTTGAGATACTTAAATATATATTATATATAGTATACTTCTACTCCACTACATTTTGAGGCAAACAATTACCATTTTACTCAACTACATTAAGCTCCCAGCTTAAGTTACTTTTCAGGTCCAGATTTAACATGAAAAACATGATCAATTTAAAGTGATTTTTTAAAATTAAACCACATAAAAGTATATTAAGTAGTTAAATGAGCCCTATCTTTTCATAATTAAAACACTGCTTACATAAATGCATCAATACAAATAATCTAATAATATATTTAGATTATAGAAAACGCTCTTGAGTGGGTTCATTCTGCATAGTACTAGAGTTCTTTTACTTTGTATACTTTTGTATTTTTACTTGAGTAAGTCTTGAACACAGGACTTTTTCTTGTAGTGGAGTAATTTCACAGTGTGGTATTAGTACTTTTGCTAAAGTAAGGGATCTGAATACTTTTTCCACCACTGCATGTAGATCATTACACTGCACTGTGCAAGTGAAAAGCTGTAAATGACCACAAGGTGGAGTCACCTGCACAAAGCCACAGCAGGGTGAATAAACAGGTTTTTTTTTTTCAGTGTTAATGCAAGACAACATATTTACTTGGTGAAGTCCAGGAAGGAGACGTGTCCGTGGTAAAAAGCCGGCTTCATTTCCCTCCACTCGGTCACATTCTTTACAAACCGTACCTGAAACCAAATCATGATTGTTATTACAGTGGATGCCTTTTGCTCACGGTTAATGTAGGAATATGAAGAAAACGGGCCTTTATTACAAGTAAAAAGTGTCTGACCTGGTCCTGTATGGACATGACCGGGTTGTTCTTGGTGGTGTTGATGTGCAGGACGTGGTAGTGGTTTTTCCCGCACAGGTCGTAGGCGATGTTTGTGAAGGAGGTGCTGGCCGTCTTGGGCACGCGGTTGTAGATGATGACGATGTCGTCGTCGCCCTCGGACACCGACGTGGTGGACGAGTCTCGTTCCCTCAGGCCGTCCTGCGTGTGCCGCTGCTCGATCTCACGTACCTCGTGTCTGGCGATTGCTCGTTCTGAAGGGGTGACAGGAGAGTTGGATACAGTTGAGTTCAACTTAAATACTGCGGAATAGGAGCAGCGAGCAAAAAATGTCCTTCAGTGAGTTCCTCATTATCAAACCAGATCCAGGAGTGCTGCTGAGCTGAGCTTGACCTCTGACCTCTCTGTGGAGCAGAATAAGTCAATAAAAACCTCTCTATAATAAGCAGGAGGAAGAATTATATACTTGTTAAAACCACATGGTGTAGACGGGCAGCAAGGAAGAACTGAACCTTTTGAACATAAAATATCACTCCATAATTTTCTCATATTAGACATTTGTATGGAATCCAGTCAAAAATGTGTAATGTGATGTCACTGCGACCTTGACCACCAAACTCTAACCAGTGAGGTTCAGAATCCAAGTGGATGTTTCGTGGATGTATAAAGACGATACAGTGGATACAGTGTTGAGGCGCTTTTCCCCTATTATTCACTTAAAAAGTAATAACTTATTACTTGTTGGCTACAGACACCTGGGTGCTTATCTTTGCCATTATATACATCCAGGATCTGCCTTTCACTATTTTATTCCCACTGCAGTTAGCAGACAGCACGAGGGTCGCAGGTTCGACTCCGTCCTGTGGCTCTTCTGTGTGGAGTTTGCATGTTCTCCCCGTGTCAGCGTGGGTTCTCACCGGGTCCTATGGCTTCCTCCCAGAGTCCAAAATCATGCAGATTAGGTTTAATTGGTGACTCTAAATTGTCGGGTAGATGTGTATGAGAGCATGAATGATTGTCTGTCTTTATGTGTCAGTCCTGTGATAGTCTGCCGACCTGTCCAGGGTGTACCCGCCTCTTGCCCAATGTCAGCTGGGATCGGCTCCAGCCCCCCACGACCCGAGTGCGGATAAGCGGTTAAGGATAATGAATGAATGAATGAAGACATCAGGGGCCTTCATTAGGTTAAGGGAAAAGTTATTTTTGGGCCAGATGTCACCAACTGACGGACAGTGTTACAAGCAAAAAGCACAACCACCTCCAACTCCCGAATCACAAGACCTTTGTTGACATACTGGTTAAAGTTTGACACGTCTAATAACTGAGCTCAAACAGCACTCAGCTGATTCATGTTTGACATCTCTGCTAAAAATCTAGACTTGAATGTAAACCTGTTCTACTTAACATGAGCAACCCCTTAAATATCTTATTCTGTCCTTGTCAGTATAAAACCGCCGTGTGAGAGACTAAACTGTAACTTCATTAAAATGGATTTCCATTTCTTTCGAACGCAGTCTCTTTTGGAGCGCAGGCAGCTAAGAACCCACTTTCCTGCTTCGCACCAAGGATCAAGAAGAATGTCAAACAGGAATATTAGTTAATCATTTTGTGAGAAGCCTATTTCACGCTGCGGTACCACCTCTCTTGTTCGCTAATCAGATTCCACTTTTATATCAGTCTCCTACCTTAACTTTCACTCTCCTTATTTAACCGCCGTGCAGACCGTCTGTGTCCTCCTGTTTTAGATCAAGTAAATGTGCCGTCATATGGCCGACTACGTCTTTGTGCGCTTCAGACAGACGGTGTGAATTGATTTCTCTCGACCTAGTTTCCACTTCTTCTCGAGAGAGCGTCTTGAAACGAGGGGTGAAAGGGTGAAGAGCGAGAGGTGACGGGCTGAGGGTTAGAGGTTGGTAGTTAGACGGTAAGGCTACTGTTATTTGATCGCTAACTGAACGTTTACAGGACATCAATACACTTTAAATGATGAGGGCGGGGGGGAATCTCAATCTGAACACTGCATGTGCAAGCGGCAGAAAAGCCAGACCTCAGTGCCCCAGTGTGAATAGACTCAACACAAAGAAGCACAGGCCTTTGTTACCCTCTGGCTTTTCTTCGTCTGAATTCGCCTCAGATTGACTGGTGTTGACAATGCCCCAGAGTGCTCCACAGGAAGGATAGAGGGAGAAGAAGCAGAAGGGTGTTTATGTGTGTGTGTGTGTGTGGAGGCGAGGCAGCACTGGAGCACCTAATACCCGTGGGAGCACTCAGTGGAGCCAGCGGTCTCCTAAAGCCCTGCCTAAAGCTCTGCCTGGCTGCTGAGACACTGTTACCGACTGGACTGGCCGGCTTTAAAGGCTGGCATCTGGCACCGGTGGCCAATTAAGATGTCAACTGTGATTCTGCCGCCCTCTCCTTCATCAGTGCGAACACACGTGGCTGTGGACATAACACACACACACACACACACACACACACACACACTTGCACAGAAATGCTGTCACTGCCCCCTCTCTTACACCCTCCTGAGCAGCTGTTAATGTTCCACTCATCAAAGCTGGATCTGGTTACGGACGGAGCCGAGCCACTTCCGCACGCTCGCAACTGCTGCTTCGGGGGGCCGGTGGTCGTGGAGACGTGCCAGGTGGCCGAAATGGCTGTAGGCTGTCAGCACGCAGAACAACTGTAATGGAGACATTCATTCACATGTCCTTCCAAAAGAACACGCATTAGCCAACAACAACAGCAATAACAGTTGCTATGCTGGAACTTTATCGCCTGGGCTCAAATGTCCTTTTAGGATTATTTTTACGATGGTGCACGGTGAAGGGAGACAGAGGAAGACAAGCGACAAAAAATAGAGTCAGAGAGCAACTCGTGACAATACAAGTCATAAATATTAGCTGCCTTAAGGCTGATGTGTCGTACCAGGTGTCTGCTTTACTGAAAACTAGAGCTGGGTTAAGAAAAAAACCTGACTTTCTGTCTTTTCATATATGCCTTTTCTCATTGATGTGCAAAGCTTTAACCCAGTTGGTCGTGTGTGTCCAGCCTTTGGTACTGGCCTTGTGAGAGAAATATGCCGGGAGCTGCTCCACTGAAGGCACCGCCAAGACTACAGGCAGATGTCTGGATTTCAGATATAAACACTATGAAGACAGAGAAGAGTTGGACAAAAACAAAGCAATATGTAAGATGAAGTGCAAAAATGACGATTTAATGATTTAACACCCGGAGAAGGCATTTGAGCTCGACTTGACTGCTGCAGTGTGTTCATGTTAAGTAAAAATACATTAATGTAACTGCTTTGGAGTTGTGAATGTAAACGTTAATATTTTTAATAAAGCACCAGGTTAGAGGTTTCCTTCTCTGGGAATCTCTTTCATAGCCAAGCCAAATAGGTATTGTGACTAAAATCTCCTTCATCAAATCAATTTGGAAATCAAAACGAATCTTGACGTGAATTGGAATTGAATTGACTAGATTCCAAAATCGATTACATACAGTCATGAAAAAAATGATTAGAAAACCGTTTTTCTTCAATTTCTTGTTCATTTTAATGTCTGGTAGAACTAAAGGTACATTTGTTTGGACAAATATAATAACAACAAAAATAGCTGATAAGAGTTTAATTTAACACCTGATATCTTGACATTTTCCATGGTTTTCTTGATAATGATTTTTGGTTATTATCAAGAAAACCATGGAAAATGTCTAGATATCAGCTCTTAAATTAAACTCTTATCAGCTATTTTTGTTGTTATCATTATATTTGTCCAAACAAATGTACCTTTAGTTGTACCAGGCATTAAAATAAACAATAAATTAGAGAAAATAAGGGTGGTCTAATACTTTTTTTCCATGACTGTAGATAGAGCACTTAGCAGCTGAAGAGCCAGATATTTCCCTCAGGAGATGGAGGAGACCAAAAACAGAACAAAAAGATAAACAGAGAAACTTCAAAATTAAGTTACTTCAAAAAAAATGAACATTGCACTGTTTGCTGGATCTGCACATAAATGGTCTGTGACTAATCATGGATCATGTTTTATAAAATAAATAGTGAGGATTTGAAAGTTTCAAGTGCTTTTAATGGTATGAAAAAAACAAACAAACGCCTGGTGCAATACTTTCTCACTTTCCAATAATTCTTTGCTCAGGTGTAGAGACATCTGCGGTGAATGGAATAGTGTTTGACATCTTTTCACTGCTGTGAGCAAACCGTAAAGAAAAATAATCAACAGCATTTTTTTTTTTTCAGGGAGTGTCACCGCTGTCAACAGTCTTCACCGGAACTACTTTCCTTTGAAGAAATACTTCATGAAAACTATCGGCAGTGAGGTGTGTGAACTATCAAGAGGAACAGAGACACTGATTATGAAAGATCTCACTGGTGAGTATTTTAAATGTAATGATTTAAAGCTGTGAGCAGCACAAATTAAACACCTCCACTGTGGTGGCGACAGACTCACAGCAAGAACTCTCATAAAGAAAATTGAGAAATAAGACAAATGCTAGCTGCATTGTGAGTAGATACCATTAGAGGTAAATGAGAGAACTTGTTTAATCGAGAGACCTGACGCTGTTGATGAAGACTCGAACCATATTATAAACTGCTGAGGGCCAAACAGGAGAACATGCATCATCATGTAAGCTTTCCTTTTGCTTTGCTGTAGCATAATGCCGCAAATTTAAGCTTTTGTGTAGCTCAAATTTGCAAGGAGGGCTGGCAGTGTCTCAGGTTTTCTCTTTCTCTTCCACAGGAGAGTGAGAAAGACCGAGGGCCACTGTGTCCCCAACTACAACGTCCTGAACTATGCGAAGGGGCCCAGAAACCACTTGTTAAAGACATGGTGTTTTGTGGCAAATTTCCAACAACCAACAAGGAGGCGAAGCGGGCACGAAGAGGGCTTCTTAGGCTTTGTAGTAGACGCCCTATTCATTGCTAGGCTGAATACACTTGGCACGGACCTCCATATCAGAGGGCGCCACACACACACACAAACTTAAGCTTAACGTTCCCTTCTGAGGTCATTTAATTAGAGAACAAAAGCCCGAATTACTATGGCCACACAGCGGGCCCCTTTTCTTTCCACATTTCCGTCAGTTTCTTCCCCTGAAGCCGTCTCTGTGCATTAAAAGCTAATTATGAACCGTGAAGCCAACACGGGTCTTAAACATTGTGACAACTACAAGCCTATTACTCTGAGTTTCATTCAAAGTGAGAGACAGGAGGAAGACAGAGCGCTGGTAGTTGAACATATTTACTGAAGCAATTTCGCGGCTGATTAGACGCAAGCATTTGAAATCATCATTCATATTCGCCAGCAGATCTGCAAAATGTGACAGGCCGTCGTGTATTATTGCCATCACGTCAGATCTGATGGGATAATAAAAGTGGGGGAGAGAAGATGATCCTTTCTCCAAGCGGCACATAAATCTATCATCGCTCCGATCCGCCAGTCGGAGCTCTCTCCCTCTGTTTGCCTCCCCTGAGAGGGTTAGCCCTTCGAACCGGAGCCTTGGGCTAGGTGGGTAATAGAGATTGGCTATCAGCGGCAGACTGAGGTGTACGGCTTGTATGGTTCTGCTCGGATGCCACTGGATTGCAAAATCAATGAAGGATGACAGGGAGGAGATCTAGGTTGCTGCTGTATAAAAATCGAGTTAGTCTGCTGCTGCTGCTGGTGCTGTTTCTCCCTCTTCTCTCTATATAGACTTGGATTGCACGCTGCTGTTTTTGCAGTGCCAGGTTTAGGGGGGACAGTTATGTCACCACTGCAGCACTCAGAACATTTGGATAAACAGTGCACTTCCAAATTTCTAATTATTCTAATTCAGTCTTCAGATCCGTTTAGCAGAGTGGATTATCAGAGGAAACAGGAATGAAGTCAGACCGTTGGTGGAGATTCAGGCCTGACTCAACAGAGCAGATCCTGCATTACCATTGTATTTAAGTGATGATGAGGAATATGAAACATGCTGGGAAAGGATTCTGCCGTGCAGCTTTGCAACGCTGCTGGCAGCTGCAGCGAACTGAAAAAAAAGGAGACGGATAAACGAGTGCTTTCATTAAGTGATTGTGAAGGTGTTCGGCACATTCGAAAAAACGCCTTCAGAGCTTTCAAACAAGCTCAGTATGAGAGCGAGAACAGAGACACAACCACGCACAGTGAAACACAAAACTTCCTTTAAACTTTGAACTAGACAGCAAAACTTTTTTAAGCTACAGGCTGAATTTCAATGATAAGACACATTTGAGTCAATGTGCAATTGTTTTTAGAATAAAAAGAAAAGAAAGGGTCAATTGCAGAAGCTGGGGGCATTTTTCCCTCTGGCTGTGACACACAAGTATGACATTGACACTCAATGAAAGGTCTCATTCACTCTGCTGTGTCTCTGAGCAGTACAGCTGGGGGAGAGGAGAGCTGGGAGTGTAGGGGGAGACAAGAAAGAAGGAGAGGCAAAAAGGTGGCAGATTATTTGATCACTGTTTCAAACAGCTGAGGCAGGCTGGGATTAACCAATATGGAGGCACAAGGTAAAAGTTTGCAGTTGACCCCTCTGTGCACCTCTCGCCTCCAAGTTCACATTAAGTACAGTGCACACTGCAGAATGTATGTGGCGGCTTCATTATTTAAACATCTGGAGACTCAGACACAAACGAGTGAGTGCCCTGATGATGGAATAACACCTCATGGCCTCTTTATTATGTTCAGTTTTGGTTCTGTTTGCAAGCAGGATTATGGAAAAACTACTGGCTGGATTTTCATGAAACTTGGTGGAAGTGTGTAGCAAGAACCCATTCAAAGCTGGAGTGGATACAGATCATGGGACAGATGCATGATAAATTCATTTTCACTTCACAAGATCGGGCATGGCAGAGTTCTGAGCGGTCTGGGTGCTCTTCTATTTTAAACTTTGTTGATAAAACGCGCCATGAAAGCACAATATGAACTATAGAAGCACCGATCCAACTTTTTCTCTCTTGATACTGAATATCTACTGTGACCTATGGCACCGATTCCATACTAGTGATCACTTCTTCCTACATTTAAAACTGGTGCTGGGGCACTAACTGTCTAAATGGATGTAGCTGATATAGGAAAAACTGAAATTTCAAATGTAAAAAATATTGTATTTAATGTGGATTGGTCATGAGACAGTACAGTCAATCTCAGAACCCATTAGCTATCAGTCTAACAAAGATTTAGCCTCTTCGGCAACTGCAGATATTTTGGGAGTTCCAGTGTAATCAGTGCATATCAAAATAATGGTTATTTGGGCCAAAATTTAATCTTCTGTGCACCTGTTATTGTTCAAAGTCTGTTTAATAACTTGAGTTACTAGGTGTTGTAGCTCCAGATGACATTTCGTCTAATCTCTATAAAACATCTACATAATATATATTCTTTAAAGTTCACAAAAGGCTCAATTGTTTTCAGAAGATAGCCAGTGGGTTCTGAGATTGTGTTTCCAGGCCTGTCACGATAACACATTTTTTAGGTCCCAGAAATGATCCCAATAAACGATAGTATTGCTGTTTTGATGTTGTTTTAGTTTTACAACAATATTCAAGCATAATAAGTTCATCCTTTTCCACAGCAATGAATTTTTAAATCTCGAGAATATTAAACATTGGAAGAGAAATGTGGAAAATAAATATTAAAACATCCTAGATAAATAAAACATAAGTAAACTACAACCAAAAAAATAGAATAGATTTTCAGGCTCTGTTAACAAAACATTGCACTGAGATAATCATTATCTATTATATTATTTTATTATTAAAATAACATTAACAGTATTGGTCAATACCAAACGAACTGCAAACAGAAAACAGAAAAAATTCCAATATCAAGTTCTTGTCCAGTTGCCAACACATGTCTGCATTAGGAATGCAGACATCCTTTTACAAAGAGTAACAGTCCACTCAGTAAAGTCAGTAGTATTTGAATATGGTGTTTCAGATCCCCAAGCCTCAATTATTCCCCAATATAAACTTACATAAAAATCTTAAAACTTAGTTTTGAAACAGGGAACCAAAAAGACCAAGTGACAAGGTGACTTTACAATTCACGACTAATCAACTGTCTGAAAATAAATGTTTACAAACATTAAATCAACAACTCAAACAAAAATATTTTCTGGTTCCAGCTACACACATGGAATTATTCTGTTGTATGAATTTCAAAGGAACTATTAATTGAGTTTTGGACAAAACAAGCAGTTTGTTGATGAAAAAAATTCAGAGCAGTGAAGTTTAAAGTTCAAATCAGTTAAGTTCAATTTGACTGAAAAACTTTGTTGGTCAGTCGGTGGGTTTGAGAAATAAAAAGACTAAAGTGAGATGAGTAGACTGAGAATTTTATCTTATTTGACAAAACAATACTTGATTTAATTTAATTTTGTGATCACACAATGTAGTCAAACAGTTAAATTGCAATAAGTGTATCGCAATACCTAACATTTCGCAGAATGCTAAAAATCGCAACAATATTGTATTGTGACTAAAGTATCGGGATAAAATCTTATCTTGGGGCCTCTTCTGATTCACACCTCTAATATTAATGTATCGATTTATCTTTAAAAAAATGACAGATTCATTAGTAATGACTACAATCGCTTCAATGTCCATAATTTTCTCCAATTAAAAGATCAAATACAAAGAAACTGGGATTTTTTGGGGCCTGTTGGTAATCCAGCCATGAGAGTTACTGAACGAATGGCAAGCACTGTCAAACAGCAAAGAAAAGAAACATACAAAAATATCTAGTCTACAGGAAGACCTTCTATTTCTTTGGTCCTGTAGATTCATCATAAACGGAGGAAGGTCTGATTGTGAATGCTAGAAACGGTGCCGAGCAATGTATTAAAGTCCGACTGCAATATAAGCAACAGAAAGGCTCCACTATTGAAATTCAAATCAACAGCTGCTCCCAGTGAGGTGAAGTAGTGAAATAAAATGTCTGGCTACATTGCAGATTCTCATAAATAACAAGTGTTCACAGTGACGTGATATTTCCTGTCCTGGGCTTTGGCACTGCTGCTTTGTGAGGCTCCATAAATACAGCCTGAAGACTTTTTCATTGTTGTGACTTTCACGCTAGTTCTGCTTTTACTAGAAGGCACAGAGGAGAGCAGGAAAGGTGAGGAGAACACGGTGGTGGTGGGGGCAGCGTGCTGCTAAGGTCATGAGCTGGATTTCCGCCTAAAAAGGCAGGTGCACGATGGAGGCGCTCCATCCTCCAGAGAGATGCCGCCGCCAACGAGTTCAACTCAGCACAAACATTCAACGTTAAGGATGTGTATCCAGAAAAGCTTGGACATGTTTGGGGTTTTTTTTTTTACTCCCAGGCGACATGTCGAAAACAAGAGTGTTTTTGTCCAAGAATGCCGACAAAGCATTCCACACATATAGAGAAGAGACAGAACTCGGCCTTGTCAGCGCTGACAGACAACACTGTGCAGACAGTTCAAAGTGGTTAAGTGGTTCGGGGTATGGGTCTCGAGACCATAATTACTCCATTGAGTGTTGTTGAGGAGGAAGATGTTAACACTAGAAACTTCAGAAATGACCTTTTTTTCCCGAAGAGCAGACTGTGGAAGTGTAGCAGCTAAGGATGGCGTGCTTATTGCTCCGTAGAGTTCACGAACTGCAGCTGAAAAACAAGCTGTTCGACTAAACTCCAGGGTACACTAAATAAGCTTGAGCCACATGTGGCCCATTTATAATTCCTAGTCTAAATGCAAGCCATGTCCCCCCACTAATGATAACAATCCGGAATAGATGGAGATGATAATCGTCATGGTTCAACCTGCCACTTTCTCCTCTAATATCTCTTTTGCGCGATCGAAGCCGGTAGTGGCGTCTGACAGGTGAGCCAATAATGTCTGGGAAAACAGAAAGAGTAAAGAGGGCCACATTCTGCTGTGCGCTTCGTCAGAAACAGCCAGTCAGATGAGATTATGGAGCAATTTACACAGATGGCAGATCCCATCATTCCCCTGCCTTGTTAAGTAAAGGCGGGTCTGACAGGTTGCGGAGGGGGAGGGAGGGGGGGGAGGGGGGGAAGCGATTGATTGGAACAGATCTCATCTTGGCACAGATTGTCAATGACTAAGCAGTGGGAATTAGCCTACATTTTAGAGGCATTTGCGCTTCAAAGGAAGGAGAAAATATCTGGGTAACTCGTGTCAAGAGAACAGCCATGAAATGCTGTTAGAGGAGAAGAAACCGCAGCAGGAATGTCTCTGTCTCCGCTAAACGTTCACAGCCTCGCAAACGCCGCAGTCAAATGCCTAAAGTGGCAGAAACTCACACAGATTATTGAATGAATATGGATCCAGAAAGTCTTTGCTCAGAGACCTCATATCCGAATATAACAACAAACAATGTTTGCATAACAGTGCAGATCTGGTTGCAAGCTACAACCCAGATATGTGATGTTCCCTTTCCCCTCTCCGTCTCTCGGCCCTGCAACAGATAATTAATAATGCATGTATGGGAGTCCGGGGAAAACTCCACACTCTATTAAGACAGAGCAGACGACAGCTATTCATAGTTTTAATGATGAGTGGGAGGGACAGGTGAACACCGCAGAGGATCCGTCCCACACAGAAACGTGCTACAGAGTGAGAGCGGCGTTCTGCAGAACATCTCTGCGACGACCCCAGTTCAACTTGTTATCACTTCATCTCTGCAGGCTTATCAGTGCGTCTTTCATCTCTCCGCTTCCGTTCTTTCTTCTCATTATATTTAGCATCTGCAGGCCATCTATCCAGTGAGGATGTTGTACCATGTTCGCCATCAGTGGATCACTGTGGTCGGATGAGCAGGCCCCGCTTTCACTCTCCAGATACCGGTTCTGATATCACCATGTGGAGCTGATTCAAATTTTTCCTCTGTGTGTACAGTCACACGAGGCTGTAAATACACATCACTTCTCAAGATGCTGCTAAAACGATCCCCTTACTTTCAAAATCTTATTTTTGACTTTTAGTTTCAGTTTGACTTACTCACTGAAATTTCTGTCACTGTCTAAGATAATCTCTAAAATGATCAATGCTCGACACTCGCAGCAATATTAAAAGGCAAACTCTAACAATTTTCACAGAGGAAGGAAAGAAGTAATGTCACTTGAGTCAGCATCAGCTGGGTCTGAAGACTAAGCAAGAAGTGTGGGGCATAAACTCTATAAAAAAGTGGATGATGCATCCACTTTTCGCAACTCTACAAACACGAAGCCAAAATATTTCAGAAACAGGCACCGTCATCTCGCACTGGTGACGTCGTCTGGAGCCTATGCAGTAGTGACTGGACAGTGGAGCTAGGGCTTAATTACGAGTTATACCGATACATTTTAGAAATCAACATGTAGTTGAGACAGTACTGCCATACTGATGTATAATATCTTTTGATGTTATCTTAACTTATGACCAGTACTTGTTACGGCTGTTGGCTTCTCTCTGTGCCCGACAGACACAAAGCATTCTCTGCTGCTCATACTCTTTGGCTCAACATGTGATAAAGTCTTTAAATAAAACAGGTTGATGATGACTACTTGTGACGTTGAGTTAAAACTAAACACTTTGCATGTTTTGTTTAAAATACCAATATATACCGTATATCGTCATTTGGCCTAAAAATACCGGGATATGAGTTTTTGTCCATATCGCCCAGCTGGAGCTACAGTATATATTCCTGCCAGACAAATCGTGAGTATCATGGCTGTCTATAGTGAAGTTACACTCCTTTTTAATAACATTAAAGAGCTAATTAAAACCAATAGAGCATACAGGCGAAAGAATCATTGGTACCTGTTTATCTTTAAAGCCACAACCGAAAAAGTACCTCCATCCATAACAAGACTTCTTCATTGGAATCATGGACGGTATTTGACACGATCAATTAATTGGTACACTCTGACAGTTTCCCATGTGCAGACTGAACTTGGGAAGTCAGCCTTTTGTTTTAATGCCCCGCGGCCTGGAATGATCTTCAACGCACACTGAGGATCAATACGCCCAGAATTTTTTTTCAATTTCGAAGCTTGATTGCGGGCTTTCCTGCAACTGTTTTAGCTTTGGTAATGTTAAATAGCATTTTGTCTGTTATCTGTATTTTGAATTTGTATTTCTGTACTGTTTGTAAATGTACTCGTCGTCACTGTGAATGAGGGAAACTTCCGTGCTTTACGAGTTTAAATAAAGTATGTTGTATACACATCATTGTGACAAGAACTAAAGAAAATGACAGAAACCATGTTTGGGAATAAACATTTGATGGGTACTTTAAGCCTATATATCCTGTATGCTGTTTATGACCTATACTGCAGCCAACCACCAGGAGGCGTCTGAGGTTTTTGGCTTCACTTTTGCGTGCTGTCATGCCATCAATCTTTTTATACAGTCTATGTGTGTGGAGTTAATAAAATGTGAGCTTAGCAGACCACCGTACCCTGCTCCTCCTCTCTGCTTGATGCTAGCAGCTCAAAGCTATTAGCCACTACTAGCATAACACACCCGAAACTCTACCGACTAATTCATAATGTAGGTTTTGAAGGCCACATGGAGGCTGCCCTAACTGCGGTTAGTGGAGCTTATTATTTTCCTTTTTTTTATTTTTTATTTTTATTTTGGCCTAGACACCATTTAATGTTACAATATCAATCAAAGCTACATACGAGTTAAAATAATTTGATGATTTTAGTGGCTGTATTAAAATTTGTTCAACTAAATTACAGTCTAGGCCACACAAAGACCCATTTATTAGCTTAATATGTATGTAAGTATGTAAATATATAGCACTCAATCACTGTAAATTAAATAAACAAGCAATGAAAAGGCATCACCATGAGCTTCTAGAAATTTTGGAAGGCTTTTTCATTATTTTCCATAAACATTTAATGGGCCAAAAGATAAATGGTGTCACTCTGAAAGTAATTGGCTGACTAATTAATGATGAAAATAATTGTTAGTTGCAATCCTAATGAGTAAAGACATTAATAGAGAAACGTTATTTTGATGCTTGTGAGAAATTTTAATTATGTTTTTCTAGGAGGCTCATAAAACTGCATTTACATTTTTTTAACAACAGTGACAAGAGACAGTATTTCATTGTGCCATCATTCATGTCTGACTGACATCCAATCTGTTTAATAAGGTCAGAATAAGAAGCAATACTAATCCAGTGTACTGGATTGGTGTGCTGTTAATAACAGTGAGAGGCAGGATAGGATAGATACAGACACGAGTCTAATAAAAAAAAAAGCTTAATCAATCAACCCTGTGTGCAGCATTACCGAAAGTGTTTGAGAAAAAAAAATGAACACCGGAGAAAAAGAGAAAGAGAAGCAGACACATAAATCTACTGATCCTCACTCAGCGGGGGGACGGTCTGAGCGTATGAGCTGAATATTCAGCAACCCAGATATTTCATTAATAAGGTCCCGCACACACACGGCACAGCTGTTTGCCGTGTACTTATTTGTATTCTGTCTAATGAACTTCAAGTTGAATTTCAGGCCGTTTGGCAACACCATTCAGCACGGCGAGGAGAGGGAAGGAGACATGCAAAGAGAGAGAGAAAGAGGAAAGAGGTGGAGAAGTCTGGGAAAGGGAGGAGGGGTAACAGTGTAGTAGCACCCCATTAACAGTTGGTCCCCGAGGACGCCCCGTGTTACAGGAAAACAAGACAGAGTCAGCTTTAAGCCGACTCGAAAACTAACAGGAGTGAAGTTGAACCAGGGGCTGAGGAAGGAGAAGGGCATCGCCGCTCGACCACCTCATTTTCTCTGATGAAACTGCTTGTAAAAATGCTGCAGGCCTGCTTTCTTCGTTCTTTTTTTTTGTAGGGGCTTATGATTTCCACAAGCCGGGGCTTTAAATATTTCTGTGTCGCAATGAAAATTAAATCATCTCTTTCATTTCACCCTCCCTCCCCCCCTCCCTCTTTTGATAGCACCTTATTTCCGAAGCCAGCGGCGGATATTCTCCTTTCAGGCGCTCATCCAATGAGGTTAGTAAAACACAAGAGGGATTTGACTATCACAAGAAGAGGCTCAGCGCGCGAATAAAGAAGTTGTTTACAAGTATTGATCCAGAAGCGGCTGGATGAGCTGTACGGTCATTATAAGTTGTAATCATGAGAGAGGTTTATTAGCTGCTCGCCTGTTCTCCTGTCAGAGGAGGAGAAGAAACACTGCTCAGAGCAGAAGAGTTGGAAAGGGAACTGACTGCTGTCACGTGTTTACAACCACAGGATCCATTATCTATCACAAACCCAAAGCTTTAGCCAAGGTGCGAGTGCCCAAAAGAGTTTAAATTTGATCTTGTTGCTTTTAGCATCATTAAAATAGAGTGTGGAGAGTGAAAAACTGATTATTTCTGAGACCACACAGAAGGAAGAGTCCCATCAGAGCAGCACTCAGGATCAGTGTCCACTCTTGCCGTGTTTCCACTGCATGGTTCGGCCGCGACTCAATTTTGGTAGCAGGTCCTCCTTTATTTCACTTTCCACTGCAGATAGCATCCCCTCAGCGATAGAGTGGGATTCTCCCGACATGATACTACCATGACATCTTCTTTAACACGACACTAGTGGGATCTTTTTATCACTAAACCAAACAGAACAATGTCCTCTTTGTGATTTGTACAGTTAGTATATGGTGTAGTTTTTGCAAGCTGGCATTTTTCTATTCCCCATTCTCTCTGACTAATCTGTGGTTTTAACTCCACCTTCTAGTATTGGCCTGGCTCTCTTGGAATCTCAACCAAGGTGGTACAAAAAAAAAAAGTATGTTATCCACTCGGGGTTGGGGAAAAATAAATTCCAATTGATACAGCATAGTATCAGGATATTTTGCATGCCAATAATGTATATAGACACGCGGACAAAGTATCGATCTATTATATAGATTTTATTATATAGATTAACAATACTGTAAATACTAACCTTTGGGTACAAAAATAATATAATAAATAAACAAACACTAGATGGTGCTGAGGTGAAATGTTGTTTTATTTCATTTTGATTGACCAGTACTGACTTTAAAATGCCCTAGTTTCTGAAGGGGCTGCTTGACTTTTTTTTGTATATGACATTGTTCAAAATGCCTGTAAAGTCGTCCACACATATTTGCATCTAGTTACGTTGGATTACATGGACTGTAATACAAACAGTTAAGTTTGTCAGGTGCATGCAGCATTTATTTAACAGTGTTGGTCAGTCTGTCTGTTTAATACCATTTCTCTGCAACAGAAATAACTGAAGTGAGAAAAACACATTTTAACTTACTAGATTAAAAAAAAGTTTTCCTTTGGGGGCATAATATACAGTTGAAAAAGGTAGTAAATTGTGATAAATTGCACTCGCCCTTGCTTACTCATCTAGCAGGTTTGTGGTATAGTATCTTGCCACACTGGCAAGTGGTTATCTAAATGTGTAATTGCATAGTGGGTTGTGGGCCTAAATTTTTGAAAAAGTCCAGGGACTTTTTTTAGTCCCAGTCCGTCCATGGTGATAAATATATTATAGTGGGCCCTAACTATCTACAACTTTTGCTGATGGAAACCCAAAGAAGAGTGAGTTGAGTAAACCGTGCTGTACCATGCAGTGGAAATGCAGCTTCTCAGCATCTCTGCAGGACTGTTTGTTGACACTCATCTGATTTATTGCTTCAACTAAATAATAACTCGTCAGCCATCAGTCAGAGCTCCACTTGTCCCCTGGAGTTCACTCAATATAATCTGACCTGCAGCGTTTTGCCGCGCGATATTTGAAGGCCATTTCTTCGAGTTGAGTGAACTGACACCTCTGCCCCACAGTGACACGGGGAGAAATGAAGACGGACGGGCCACTGCGAGGAGGAGAAAGTGTGTCTGTGTTAAGAGGTGGGGAGGAAACATTGGGGAGAGGCCAACTGAGGGGAGTGATGGGTGGGTGTTGGAGCGGGGTGTTCTCCGAGAACGGCCTCCAATTACATCCAGGGTGTGAAACCGTCCATAACACCCCGATTAGCCTGTCTGTCATGCTGCTGCTGCAGCAGCGAGCACCGTGCTGGCTCCGGTTGCTGCCGTGCGCGCCACTTTGCAGGGGGAACACATTCCCTGTCAGACAAAGTGCGCGCTAGGGCCCATAAATCCTCAGCCCCAATCAAAGCCTGCTTCTAACAATACAGCAAAAGCCCAGTATGACCATTAGCACTCAGCCTCCCTTCCTCCCACAACACATCCATCCCTGACACCTACGCCCATCTCCGCTGTGGGCTCTCCTCCATTAGCCGCTCAAACGGCATGTTTCAGAGAGTGACTGAGCAGGCAGGTTCAGGCGATAGACGCTACCGACTGCTCATGGTAGCAGATGCCAACGTGCAGAGTGAAAGCAAATGACTCATGCACCCTTTATACCCCTCAGGGAAGCTAAAAACAGAGATGTGGGGTGTCAGGAAGAGTTCAAAGGGAATGTGAGTGCCGTGTCCACAGGAAGGATAAGAGAAGGAGAGGAAGAAATGCTCAAGGTTACACATTTAAGAGGCTGAGGTTTGCACCTGCAGCTGCGAGAGAAGACGCGAGGCTCGGGCTGGTTGAGTGCCACCGATGTGTCACCAATTAGCTTCAAAAGAAAAGCCACCGTTTGGTGTAGCAGCCCTTTGAGCGAGTCACCGAAAACCAGTTGACACACACTTGACAAATGTGTAGGAGAGTAAGGAGTAAGGTAGATGCTTGGATCATCAATAAAGTCAAATTTCAAACAGCTCAAGGTCTTATCGGCGACAGGATGAATGATGTGCAGCGGGGGGTCTGAGCGGCAGCGAGGCAGCTCTGAGGTGTAAAGTCGCCCAATCAAAGTCCAAGCGGTGCGAGCATGAGGAGAGACCAGCGATGCCTGACCAACGTCCTTTCAAGAGCAAACTCCAGACCGGATCCCCAGGTCCCTTGGCGGCGGAGTGGTGCGAGGGTACGCTCGAGGCTGCGAGTGCCTGGCATGACAATCAAAGTCAAATGCAAACCCAAGCCCAGCAGCGACGGGCTGCAGCGACAAATGAATGCTTAAAAGTCTTGCGTCAGCTCTGCAAACACTTTGACAATGAGCGCATGCATCTCCTTCCTTCTTCTGCATTCAACAGCGTCTCTCTTCTCTCTCAGAGCTCATCACAGAGCCGCTTGTGTCTGGGACTAAATATCACCATGCAACAGATGGAAATTGAATTCCTTTAATCAGGCTGAATAACGGCCAGCAGCTAAAAGGCGATGATGCTGAGAAGAAGAGAGAGTCTTTGAATATCTGTCCTGCAGGCTGACACATGGCCCTCACACGGCCTGCAGGGCCACAGAGGTGGAAAGGTGGTCTGCTACAGTTACAAAGGTCACAAGGTGACAGTTTTATTCACAACGCTTCTATTTACACGGCTTTTAACATGCCATAGATGCCCTACAGAATTAACCTGCCAACTATGGCTCCATGTTTTACTACCAACTGGTTTTTATAACAACCAAAAAAGGAAAAGAAAAAGAGCAAAAAAAGCTGCTGAAAAGCTAGGATTCCTAGAATAAAAACAGGTTTTCTTCGTCTTTATGAATATTCTCCCTGAGGAAATAAGTTGAGCATGGCTTGAATCTATAAAAGCAGGTAGCAGGGACAGATGTTACACAAATAATGATGCACTCAACTGTGTAATAAACATGCTTTCAGTGAGAAAACACAGGAATAATAAAAAGAAATGTTTCAGCAGCCATACTGAAAGCCCTGGGCTTCAATTAATCACCCATTATACACCACACTAGGTGTAATATTATATTTATAAAATTGAGTATCAGGATACTACTACTAGTACTATTTTGTGATATTGTGTTAATTCTGAAAAGCACTGTATAGATTTTTAATTAATAGATTACAATCAAACAGATGGCACAAAAAAGAGCCGATATTGGATTTCACAGGGATAAATGCAAATGCAGGTCCCACTGTTCTCGTTGCATAAAAAGTCAATTTTTTTCAGGCCATTTCTTTCTCAGATTCATATTATTCATACGGTGATGTGTACTTTATAGGATGACAGTTTGACTAAAATGTGCAATATACTGCCTTGCTTCGAGTTTCGTAATACATTGAAGTGTAATCCTTGTATCATGACATCTGTTTGAGGTTTTTTCATCCCATTAAATGGCTGATATCACAAATATGGGTTAGAAGGTGCCTGCTCCACCTACTTTGTGTGCAGAAGGTCGCTATCACACCATGAAATGGCTGGTGGCAGTTTTATTAGGTTTAGGCGCCAAAACTACTAGAGGTGGGGAGCAAAGTATCGTGGTATTTTGCATGGCAATAATATATATCGAATGATGGCCACCAAGTATCGATATTTAGTGTTCCAACAGCCGTTGTGTTGGGTTCTTTTTTAGGAATATACTGGAGATACTGGTATCATGAAACTAGAAGATCTAAGGAATCTATAGGCACCATGTGCATCAGGACATCGTGTTCAGAAATTGTCTAAATAACACTGCAAAGGTAGGCTTTTTTTGTTTCATTCAAAAAAAATTCAGAGGCAAGCTTTAAGTTGAGGAAAGTTTGAGAAAATTCTGCAATTGCTGTCGTCCACACATGTTTGATATCAGTTCAGTTCAATTTGACTGAATACTTTGTTGGTCAGTCTGTGGGTTTGACTCTCATTGTGGAGAAATAAAAAGACTGAAGTGAGATGAACAGACTGAGAATTATCTCTTACTTGACAAAACAAGTCTTGATTGAATTTAATTTTGTGGACACCAAATGGAGTTAAGCAGTTAAATAGCAATAGATTGTATCACAATCCTCACCATATTGCAAAATGCTTAAAATCGCAATAATATCGTATTGTGACTCAAGTATCGGGATAAAATAATATTGTGGGGTCTCTGCTGTTTCACACCCAACTACCTGGTTAAGTTTAGTATGTTTATAAACATATAAGGACGCTTCAAATAAAAAAGACTTATGAAGTAACTTTTCATTCATTAGAGGTCGCCACCCAACAAAAAACTTTTAATATAGCAGCCTATTTAATGGGCTGATAACGGCCTTCTGAACCTACTAGAAGATGGAGCAGGCTTCTTCTAAATCATACCTATGAGACGGATAACGTCCATTCAATAATGTGATAATATCCGACCCGGATGATCAAGATGCGTATCACATCACCACACTCTTGCCAACACACAGCCCTACGCCACACTGACGCTTTGTATTATTGTCTTCACTGAGCTTATTGTGAAGTAATACAGTGTCTCATCCTACAGCCTTAAGTGTCAGCTTTGCAATTAAAAAACAAATCAGTGCCAATTTAATCCGCACATACAAGAGATTAAAGAGAGAAAATCGTATCATTTGAATATATTTCAGTCATGCAGATGTCCACATGACGCCCTGCATGAAGATTTTTGTTCAAATAATTGAAGTAAGCCACAATTCAAAGATAATATAAATACTTTTACTTTGACATGACAATTATTCTCCAAAAATCCTTCTGGTGAGGGCTTTTTTGGCTCCGTATGAAAAGCCCAGACTGACTGATCAAATTTCCGACCATTTGAGAAGATCTAATCACTGTTGAATCAAATTTAAGTATTTGCCTCCTGTTTGACGTCAGCGAACATTACGCAGGAATGTCAGCCTTAGACTTCAGAATAATAGCATGAATTTTTTTCAAGGTGAGCTTCTGAAATTGCCTGAACTGGGAGGGAGTTAATGGCAACCCTGACAGGGTAAGTGGCCCTGAATCCCTGTTCACGGCACTTTATTAAAGAAACTTTATTGTTTCCATCCATCTATCTCTGCACAGCCAGTCTGCGTTACTGTTGACCCAGCCGGCAGCAGCGCCGGTGAGCAGCCGGAGAGAAATACTGTCAGAATAATGGATTAGGCCCACAGCAGGACACACAGCTGCATCGCGGCGTGATTGTAATGCAGGAGACTTCTCGGAGAAACCTTGCGACGACGATTAGCTTGGAAGCAAATCACAGCTTGTCTGCCCTGCGGGAGGTGTCTAATGGGGGAAATGATTCAACCTGCGTGTCAGGCAGTAGGGTCCCATACTGTGAGAAGAGGCTCCGGTCAGTCCGACCCACATGAAGTTAATTGTGATCATGTGAAAACGTGATGCGGGAAGATCTTCCGTTTTTTATCACACAAGAGTCATTCATGGAGACGTGACTCGGGCGTGGACGCCACCTGTCCTCGTTTGGTTTTTATTGTTGCACAGATGGACCTGCAGCAGGCGTACCTGGGAACGTGACCGGCCCTGTGGCGGTCTGTCAGCATCGTGCCTGTGAAAGCCTCCGTCACAACTATTTGGCTATGCAGCACATAATTCAGAGCTCCAGTGTACAGACGTCTGCTCAGTCCAGTCATCCATCAGAGCGCTTTTTGCCAAGTCAACAGATTCTCGTGGTGGTGGGCAGTCGGGGGAAAGGCCTCTCAGGTTCTGTTTCAGCATCGGGAGTGTGTGTGTGTGTGTGTGTGTGTGTGTGTGTGTGTGTGTGCAGCCCAGGAGAGTTTGGCTTTTCACTTGGTGTAAAGTATAGCCCTTTACAGCAGCAGTTAACCATGTCACAGGCCAATATAGCCATCTATACCCCCAGGGCTCCTGATTGTTCCAACATGTGAAAACTCAGCTGGGATACTTTATTCAATTAAGAGAACTGTTAACTATTTTATTCACAATCTGGCCTGGAACTTTCCAACGCTGCCTCATCTTTGACTCATCTCACAAAGTCTGTCTGCGTGCCTACCTTTAAGCCCCAACAAACACGGAAAACAGAAAAACAGATTTTAAAAAAAAAAAGCTTGAACATGGAATTTGTTGTGGTTTTTGCTTGTTGCTAATTCATTTTCTCCCATTCAACTAATCATTGAATTAACTGTTGCCGATGAGTGTCAGTCACTGAGCCAAACAAAAGTCCCGATAGTTGCAGTCTTCAGTCCTGACAATTGTGCTACTATTAGTCATATAGTTGGCGGCCTGTGGTTCAGATCTGCTGGTTGATAAATGCAGATTTTTCGTAACAAGTGGATGTGTACTAGCAAACCCTGATCCATGCATCACTCATATGGAGTAGAATTAGCCAAAAAGATCAGCTAAGTAGGTGAGAATGTACTGTTAATGGTAATCAACATCCAACATACATACTAGGGCTGGGCGATATAAAAAATATATTGATATATTTTTAAATGTTATATGGAATTAGACCATATTGCATTTATCGATATAGTTAAAAAAATATTTCTTTATATATAAATGCTGCCCTTACTAGGGTTTGTCATATTTGGTTCTTTTGTAATGTTCATTATTCTTCTCTCATATAAATATATTTATTTCAGAAAAAGATTGGCCTATTTTATGTCATAGGCTATCTTTATTTAGAATATTTTTTATATTTTTTTTATTTAAATGTGCACTTTATAGAGCTTTAAAAAAAGTACTCCTGTTGTTATACAGTATTTATGTTCACTTAAATAAACGGTTTCAATAAAACTACTTTTGACATGTCATATTTGACTTGACTGAACATTTAATCTTACTTAGCGATAAAAATATCGGTATATATATGGTATATAGATATTCAGCCTTAATATATCGGGACATATCGCCCAGCCCCTCAGACAGGCCTCCTCACTGTCTCATTTTAAATCTCTTCTTAAAACCCACCTCTTCTCGTTGGCTTTTAACACCACGTAGAGTGTTGATTTTATGTTGATTTTATGATTTTTTGTTTTTATTGTATTCATGCATATTTTATTTTGTGCGGGCAGTACATTTTATATTTTATTTTATTTATTTTTATCCCATTTTTAATTTATTGCATCTTACTGATCTATTGTTTACTACATCTCTTTGTATTGTGTTATGTATTTATTGTTTGTGCAGCACTTTGGAAACCTTGTGTTTGCTAAAATTGTGCTATATAAATAAAGGGGATTGGATTGGATTGGAGCCCTAATACATACAGGAAGAAAAGAAACAATAATATCATTGTCTAATCACAGTATTTCACTGTGTATGCCATTTTCATAGACCGACCCAGGTGTCAGCTATAATTCCAGTTAAAGTGGCATGACATCACCTATCCAACGCCCTAACAAGAGCTCTAAAGCTGGTTAGTTGAATAATCAGTTAGTGAGTCAACATAAAATGAATCACCAACAAACCTGACATCGAGTCAATTCACAGAAAATGATCCTAATCAGGAACACTTTTGATCATCAACAATTATCACTTACTCTAATATACATTACCATAAATTAAATCAAGGCTGCAACTAATGGTTATTTCCTTCCAGATTAAACTGCCAGTTATATTCTCGATGAAGCATTTGGTCCACAAAACATCAGCCAGGGTAAAGTCAACAAATGTCAGGTTTTCTTTGAATCTGTTATTCAGTTGTTACAACTGTTATTCAAAGGGATTATGTCAGATTTCTTGGAGTGGTGTTGTATGAGGTACTAATCTGTAGTCAGTGTATTACCTACAGTAGATGACAGTCGCCACACATACACACACACACACACTTAATTTGGCCAGTTAAACCTTTACTCATGACTGTGTGGGTCCATGCTTGACTGACAGCTCCCTGTCAGTTTTGTTGCACCTTATAAATACCTCATATTTAAAGATAGATAGACCCACACTGAGCACAGGTCTATTCATGAAGAATGACTGTGGGGGCGTGCAGGGCCTTTAAAACACACAATAGCTGAAATGTAACAGGCCTTCCTCACAGCAGACATCTTCACTTGTCATAGCACAGGTGTTACTAATAAAATTAACTACTTCTCTGTTCCATTAACTGTCCCTGCAAGCCGTCTGAATGAAGCAGCATGCGCAAAACCCTGGAAGTGCTTCACCTAAATGGAATTCTGCAGCCCTTTTTAATGTTATTGATCACACCTGTGCTTTTCCTGCTATAATGTGTCAAAATGTCTGCCGTGGCAAGGAAATGGTCTGCTGGCTGCCTGTCTTCTGTACCCCCGGCTCCCGCTCTCATCAAATAATACAAGAGGTGGTGTTTGAACCCCTGAGGCACGCTGGCTGCACCCTCACATTTGTCTGCACTGCTCTACTGTTCCTTAAAAAATCCCCACAGTGGAAGCACCAGAGAGATAATCCTGCAATGTCCCAGATCTTTATTGGGTGTGAGCCCCTGATGGGAGCTCGCAATGAGATTTGAACACAGCGCGGCCACGTTTTATTTAGAGGAGAGAGTTTGGTAAAGGGGCAGGAGGAGGATTTGCAGCAGGGTGGCATCCCCATGCAGGCAGAAAATGACTAAAGGCAAAAAGAGGTTTCATGTTGGTACCTAAAGCACTGCAATATACTGTACACTCATCACTGACCATCCAAACTTTCAGTCTGAGTCCAGAACCACCAGCTCCAACACTGCATGTAATATACTTCAGAATTAGCTGTTCCTAATCTATAATCATCAAAGTTTTGAAAAGCAGTTGTTTTTTTATAAGCAGAAATTACAAACTCCAGTTCCAGCTTCTCAAGTGTAATGCATTTACTGATTTTCTGTCTTTTTTTAAATCAAGTGAATATATTTTGTTGTGCAAAACAGACACAAAGCAGTCATCTCATGCTGTGATGGGAAATTTCCAGTGTTTTCTGACAGTTCATGAACCAAATAATTGATCACATCCTGAGAATACTTTAGAGATTTAGAGATTTAACCAAAAATAACTGTTGGCTGCAGCTGTGGAGTATACAAACACACTCTCGCTCACTATCACAGGGCAACAGGCTGAAATAGCAGCACCTCCTCAGTCTCTCACTGCATTGCACAGATTAGGATGAGAGGTAAAACACTATCTGGCGGCAGTAAATGACTACAAATACTCAGAATGGTTATGCAAAGTTCAGCAGGACAGCTCGCAGATCATGACACATTTCATGACTGTGTGCCATTGTCGTGCTGGATTAAGTCTCGCAGCACATATCTGCATTTATATATAAATATAAATATACAGTGACCCAAGAGAGGGACCTCACAACCAGCCTGCGGTGTTCCTGGACTGTTGTGACGGGATTTTAACGGGCTGCAGCCCCTTCAACTTACCGAGCTTCCCCCGGGACTCCTCCAGCTTCTGGATCTGGTTCTCCAGGAAGAACATGGCCACTGCGAACGCCAGCAGCGCCAGAAGCTGCAACTTGGGCGGCATCATGACTCTGAGCAGCCCCATCAAATCATCCAGAGAGGGATTTGGTCAGTCCATGCTCAGTGGAGGAGACACTGAAAACACACACAGAGCGACGACGGTGATTACAAAGCGGCTGAGAGTCTGAGCATGGCCCTCTCTCTCCCTCTCTCTCTCTCTCTCTCTCTCCCCCCTCTGTGTTTGTGTGTGGAGAGCTCCCAGTGTTCAAATCCTCTGGTTACCTCAAATGCGACGTGTTCATGCTCGGCTCGGTGATTTCATCAAGTCAGTTCCCAATAACGGAGCGTCGTGGGGTTTCTCCACAGTGCGAATATGTCTCTCCGGGGTGTAGGAGCGGGTGTACCAGCTGCTGTCGCCTGTGTCCCCCATGTAGCGCTGTCCTGTCCCATCCAGTGTGAGTCCACCACCACCGCACCGCGGACACACTATTACTACCACTCAGGCCATTGGATGTCTCGACAGTCCACCACGCAGCTAAGTCTTTCAATTCGTCCAAAATCTCTGTCTGTTCAAACCGGATTGGACAATTCTCACAAACGGGCCTGAGCTCCAACGGCAGGTGTCGCGGTTATTTTTGAACCCCGATAATAAAACAGACGAAGAAGAACATTTGAGTCGACTTTGGAATACGCCTGAACTCAAGACACATACGATTACATCAAGTTCTTATTAATTACTCGTATATTTATAAAAAATAATCGTCATAAACATGACATGGGGTGTGTCATGAGCATTAATGACACTTTGAAGTAACATTAATGCTCATGATACTTGTTATGTCATGTTTCTGACAGGCTTGTGTGACTCTTATGTAGACACCTTCAAAATAAAGTGTTACCATATCTTGCTTAAGTCACAAAGGCATGTTCAAAAAAATTGCCTAAGTGATTTATTTCTCTTAAGATACCTAATTTACACACAGTGTTATTACTATGCCAGTAGCCATCCTTTGTTACATCCTTTTTGAGTGAAATGATCAATAAATGTCATATGTTACACTTTTGGTGAAGTTTCTTGTGTTTCCTGCAAAACTGAGTTATTTTAACAGGGTGGCGAATTACATCAAGTTCTTATTAATTTCTCATATATTTATTTAAAAAAATAAATCACATAACTTACATGCATGGTGTTGTGAGCAAGCGTGGAACAGTTTTAGAAAAGATAAGCGTCAGATATATAAAGTTTAATAGCCAGGCGCGGAGGGGGCAGCCCTACAGTAAATACAGGGGTCCTCGGAGTGGTTTTCGCTAACAAAGCAGGCTCTAAAATGTCGGGAGAGGTGTATCTCCTGTGGCTCCTCTCGCTTATACAAACGGTGAGTTTATTTACAGCGAAAAAGAGCAGTTGTCGCCGCTTCTAGTAGGTCTTTATAGTTCACACAAACGGTTGGTGGAGCTGTCAACCGTCACGTTATGGTTAGTTTGGTCAGCCGGATCCTGCTGAACCCGGAGCTTCAAAATGACGTGGCTTATCCTCCAAACCTGATCGGGAAGTGAAGCATCCTCACTGTCTATATATATGCTAAATGTGGTTTTTACAATTTGTAAACCGAATTATAGTCGAAATGGTAGCCAAGGAATTGCAAACGAATACTTCCGGTGTTATAAATGTACCCGTCCCCGTCGAAATCTGTTCCCCGCTGAGTTAAATGAGACCTATACGCGCGTAAATAGCCAAAAGGTTTTTATTGATTTCATCTAAAATTATATGGGAACCGTAATAACAATGAGAGAGTGCATGATGCAGCGAAGCAAAATGATATATATTGGACCTTTTCATGGGTTAATCACACTTAAGAGGACGTTGGTGTCCTGAATCCTGAAAGCGAAAAACAAAACTTGCCTGTCATGGAAAACTAAAAAAAAAAAAAACCAGCAGCCTGCATCATGAGCTGATTGCTCTGTGACGCCAGGGCATTTTGCATTTTTGG
This sequence comes from Centropristis striata, assembly GCF_030273125.1. Taxonomy (NCBI): domain Eukaryota; kingdom Metazoa; phylum Chordata; class Actinopteri; order Perciformes; family Serranidae; genus Centropristis; species Centropristis striata. The sequence goes on along the minus strand of NC_081527.1, from coordinate 11,463,335 downwards.
TCTGACCTGGGCAATATATCAATTGATACCAGGTGTCATCTTTGATTTTGTATATCGTCATATTGTAAAATGACACGTGTTTTCTTTTCCGGTTTTAAAGGCTGCATTGATTGCAGTAAAGTGATGTGATTGTCTGAATTTACCATACTGTTCTAGCTGTTTTTTTTTATTTTAGTCAGGCGGCTTAGGACCAGATTTGAGAAGAATGGGGACACATCTGACAAAAGCACCACATATATTATTATTATTATTATTATTATTATCATTATTATTATTATTATGATATTCTCAATAGCTTTAATGCATTCCTTGACCCAGAAAATGTATATTTTGATACCAAGATTGACTTTCTAAGTGGCTTGGAAGATAAGTTGGTTCTAATTGATTTCATATGGTTGCCATCTTTGATCCACAATCTTGATGAAGTGGCTACCATCAAAAATTGAAACTTATGGTGAGGGAGAACATGTGGGGAAAAAAATTGTTGCTTTTGTCCAGCGTGTCCCCTTTATTTTGCTAAGCCGCCTGACTAGTTGCCTTTACCCACTTCATGTTATACATCCACAGTACTGATGATTATGTTAAATATCATTGCGTAAATATTTCTTAATAGCAACAATAGTCAACCCTGCCATCTTTGCAATATTAAGTCAGTGTTTGGCCAAAATATCTTTATATTTTACTTTCTCCAAATCGCCTAGCCCTAGTTTTGCATTTGTTCTTTAGCAGTAAAGAGGATGAACACACCTCAGACTGTTACATCCTTTGAATTAGCCTGCCTGTTTATTCACATTCCTGACAATCCAATCTTTTGTACCAGTTAATTACATGAATAATAATTGCAGTCCGCCTTCAGTAAATGTGCCAAACATTTGCTTTTCTTTCCATATCACAAATCAAATCAATTTGTTTGCAATTCTTTGTTTTGTTGATCACTCTAAATAGGAACCCTTGAGAAGTCACTGAGGGCTTACATTTTTGAACAACTGAACACAACCTTTGTAAATCATTGATGATGATATTGTAGATTTTTCACTACTGTCCTATAGACATTTCATTCATTGGTTCAACAGTAAACTGAACTTACTTAGAAGTCGTCTCACCACCTCATACAATTCAAATCTCGTAGTTCTCATCTGTATTCGTTTCAGGATTTTAGCACATTTTAAAGTATCTCAATTCCTAATTTGAGGCTTTTTAAAAAGCATGTCATATAACACATTTTTACCCTCACACATCTGCAAATGAAAAATAATTACTTCATTAAACTTGGCCTATATTTCCTCTCTGTGTGACTGTTATCTCTTTCTACCTCTCTCCAGCTGTCGGCGTACGGAGCCGATCTGTCGTCTGAGGCATGCAGGGAGCTGGGCTTCTCTAGCAACCTGCTGTGCAGCTCCTGTGACCTGCTCGGGGAGTTCAGCCTCACCAAGCTGCAGCCCGACTGCGGGCAGTGCTGCCAGCAGGAGGCCCAGATGGAAGCTCGCAAGGTAAAGGGAACAACAGAGCTCCGGGGAACAGTCAAACAGAAAGTAATTGGCTGTCTAGATTCAGGCGCAGCGGGGAGCTTGTTACAAAGACCTTATAACTGGCGATTCAGTGAGAATGGAGGAGGTGTAACTAGAAACAAGTTTTACAGAATGAGCAGCTTTAAATGATCAAATGAAAGTGTTGTTTATGCTGCAGGACGGAGAGTTGACAAATTGAATGATGCGCAACAGATAGTTATTAATTGTGGGCTTTTGAGCTGCTACATTCTGTCTGTGGTCATGAGCTGTGCAGATGACACGCTCCTCAGTGGATAGTAGCAGCACCCAGAGGACCGCTGTGTCACAATGTGTCACATTTATTGACAGGATCACAACCTCCAGCTACTAAAAACAGCCTAGTTTGAGCCTCCCTGTCACTGTGTCTGTTGACGCTGTTTGCAGCTGTGCATCAGATCTGCGCTGCCACACACCGACTCTGTCACTAGCTGTCTGTCTCGATCTTCCTCTCTGATGTTCTCAGCTGAGACTCCTTAACCCCAGCCTGACACTCCCCATGGGGTCGAAATATCAAGTTTTGCTGTAACAACCTCTCTGTAAGCGGCGAGGAGGTGTTACTGTGTGCTCATTGCTCCGGTGATTACAGCAAATTCAAAAGGAGTCCCTGCTGGGCTCTGACGGATAAACACGGAGTCAAGTGATGGTGGAAAAACAAAGTAATTCTTCTTTGATTAAGCAAAGCCCCGAGAGCGTGTGTGGTATCCTAGCAACGGCACCTTGGGAAAGTGCAGTGCACACCTCATTACACCTCTTGACGATAACTCTGTTTCAGACAGACACTTAGAGGAATGATTACTCCTCTTCCTCCTCATGGTTTGAGTGAAAATGTCACTTGGAAGAGCAATTGGCTGTCTCCAGCTGCACTCTGAGGGTACCCGCGGAAACGGCAGTGTCACTAAGCACATTTTCTCCTCAGACAGCAACAATTATCTGCCTTAAGAATTCTTTCAGACTTGCAATTGACATCAGTGCCGTGTCATTACACCCTCTGAGAAATGGCTTATTGCGCAGCCTTGTCGATTAGTAAGATTCACTAAGCATGGAGGGCATTTCGGGTTCTCATTTTTTAATGTGTGCTTCTCTGCAGAGCACCCTGCACTCAGCAGCACCTCAGCTCCCCTGGGTGCCACTGTACAGCATGTCTCTGCAGAGCAGGAAAACCTTCCTGAGAGTCTCTGGCGCCAACACAGTGTACAGATGAGAAGCTTTCATTTCAGGCATTTTTAGCCATGGATGACTTGTTTTGTGATAGCCTGTTGGATGCTGTGTTAGCTTCAGCTCATTTATCAAATGTGAGACAGGCCTTTATATTCCTCGTGGTCCAGTGGTTTTCGCCTTTGCATCTCTCCCAATAGGCGTGTTTCCATTGAGTACTTTTTGGAAAGCGGTCTAGTGTTTTGGCTCCGCCCACTAGTTAGTTCCCCTCTGCCTCTGTTCCCATACAGGTACTTTTGTAGCGGCTAACCAACGGAGTTCGAATGTGACAACAGACCGACTTTATAGCTACTTTGTTGACTCTTTTTCAAAAAAGCGACTAGCGACAAATGTAGCGACTTTTTCTGGTGTTATTGGAGACTTGTTCCTATTCTCCTCAACGAGTAGCAGGTGCCGTCCCAAAGCACTCACAAGCGGCCCAGTCCTTGTCTCTCCCAGCTGCAGTCAGAGCAGGAGATGTTAACCCCTCAGTGTCCAGTTTGCACCAGTCTGCAAATGAGTCATGCATGTGCGAAGTCACCGCCTCAACTGTAATCAGCAGCGACTAGTTAGTAGCGGATCAGAAAGTACCTACCTGAGGCAGGTACTTTCTGATCCGCTAACCGGTGAAGTTCGGTGAAATCTTGGGCGGATCCTCTCTCCCAAGTCACACCCATAGCGGCTCACTAGAGGGAAAAATACCTAATGGAAACGTGTCTATTGATACCATTTTTGCCCAGTTTCTTTCGCTTCATGGAACCATGAGCACTGACAAACTGAGGCAGTCGATTCCTGCACTTTTTTGTCTGGGTTTTTTAGCGGCTTCCTGTTTGAGTCCTTGATGTACATTTCTGACCACTTCTGGGAAGATTCACCACGCGAGGGTCAAAGGACAGTGGGTGTCACATGTTGTAAAGATTATCAAGCCCTCTGAGGTGATTTTAGGCTTTGAATAAAATTGAACTCTTCCAAGATTCATCCATTTGGAGATAATGGCTCCTTCTGTGGTTCAATTTAATCCCAGGGCCTTAGAAACCGTTTTATACACTTCCAGACTGATTGATTTCAGTAACTTTCTTTCTCATCTCTTCTCTTAGAGAGTCCTTGTAGCTGAACGGCAATTACTTGACAATTACAATTACTTGTCACAATTTCAATTACTTGTCACACATGGCCAGTTGGTCTCTGACAACTTTCTTTCCTCCAATTAATAGAAAAAATTATAATTTGTTTAATTTTGTGTTTACTTAGGTAAACTTAATTTAAAGATCTGAGACAGTTAAGTGTGACAAATATGGAAAGTTAGAAAAGTCAGGAGCGGGCAAACACTTTTTTATGGTGCTGTATTATATCGCCAACTTTATCCTTTAATCTTGACTCAGAAATGTTGTTTTATGATTTAAGAGGCTTACGGAATAATTATGTGGTCTTTTTTTGAATAAAAAGGGTTGAATGATCCAGAATAATCCCCAATTAAAAAAGGGACATTCATCAATCTTTTGGCGTTGAAAGTCTTCATTGTGGTTTTAAATATCATATCTCTTGTTAAACTTAAATGGAGGAAAAGGAGTTATCTTTGATCTGGGCTAGATCAGATAGTACTGCATCATTTATAAATATCACCATGCTTTTAATTCTGAGGGCTGTAGTGATTTGAGTGCTTAGAAGTGAGATAATGAGAACATTGATGAAGTTATTGAGAAAGTAATAATAGTTTTCATGCTCCCTGATAAGACAGGGTGACTGGCTAATTAGAGCATTTTGAAATGTTCAAATGCTCCAATGAGTCCAGTGGGAGCGGCCTATCATTTGTTTCCTGGTTTGCTGCTCCCAACAGAGCCGTGCCTTGTCTCTGATCTGTGATGTGTGGTGAAATGAAAAGCACGGAAATTTAATTTTCAGCAGTGCCGGACTGTTTACAGAAAGACATGGGAAGGAAGGCAGGAAGAGGAGAGGATCTTAGCTTTGCATGCGTAATTTAATTTGCTGCGTGAACCAGCAAACCCGGCCATTTACCACTCTCCTCCCTGAAAGCAGAGCATGGTCTTGAAATACTGCTGTGACACTCCAATTTCCTCTAACTTATCGTATATTGGTACCGGAGGTTTGATTACAAGGGAGGCCTGCGCAAACCGCCATCCATCAGCCTTGCTCCATATGCACAGGCTCACAGTTTAATGACCCCCAAGGAGTCGCCGGACACGTTTATGAATCAGTCCGCCTGAATCAAATTACTCCTGCAGGCTGGGCGTCCAACCGCCAGCAGGGCACCTGTGTGTGTGTGTGTGTGTGTGTGTGTGTGTGTGTGTGTGTGTGTGTGTGTGTGTGTGTGTGTGTGTGTGTGTGTGTGTGTGTGTCTGTGTGTCTGTGTGTCTGTGTGTGTGTGTGTGTGTGTGTGGTGGAAAGAAACTCTTTATCTGACACTGTGTCTCTCTGCACGCAGCTCTACGCTGGAGCCATCCTCGAGGTGTGTGGATGAAAATTGGGGAGGTTCCCTCAAGTCCAAGGTCAGTATTTTATTTGGAATACTGCTGAGTATTGAATCTTTTCGACTGAATCCTCCCTCCCTCTCCCCCCTCAACCTCTATCTACTCTATTCTACTCTATTGATCTGTCCTGTACAACGACATCGATTGCACGTCTGTCCGTCCTGGGAGGAGGATCCCTCCTCTGTCGCTCTCCCAGAGGTTTCTTCTTCTTTTTTCTTTCCCGTTAAAAGGGTTTTTTGAGGAGTTTTTGCTTTTCTTTGTTTCAAGTATTTATCAAGTATTCACACAGGAGAATGGAGGCTTTCTTATTAGCCCCTTTCAGACTGCTGTGATAAGCCGCGATATTTACGCCTCTGTGACGTTTCGCCTTCAGTTTGGACGTCCCAGAGGCGTAATAATGGGACAAAGTAATCTCGGCTCTGTACCGCCTTCGGAGGTAGGTAAATAGAGGTAGTAAATTGGCGGGACTGTGAGAAACACGTCTCCCACTTAAGTCCGACAGTAATCGAATCATGTTCAGCAAAATGCAGAACAACTTTGTTTGAGTCTGTAGAATCTCAACAGCGAGAAACAGCACGACGGGCAGTTCTTCGCTGCTCTGTTACACGCCACTACATGCATGTTATATAGAAAGACTGCAAAAGATTGAGTCAGCCCTAATTGAGTCATGATTATAGTCTGATATTTATAACCATGTTTTCATAGTAACAGCTCTCTGCTGCAGCTGAGCTTGTGCTTTGTGTGATTCTTGATCAGTGCAAATGAGTGTGAAATAAAATATCCTCTCCAAATCACTTTTTGCAGTAGGTGGTCTGAAACGCCCGAGGGCCGGTTTTCAAACAAGCTTTTGAAGTTTCTCACCGTGTGTGTCTCGGGAGCAGACCTCCCATCTCCGCTCGGCGTAACATTTGGTTAATTCGGTGTCGGGTTACGTTGATGGAGTTCCTGCAGCTCCACTCAGTATGGGGCTAGACGTCTGGAGCCCTGTCTGTGCCATATGGCTGCCGTTTGTTTACTTCAGCTGCGGCCGTCCTGTGTTCTCAACTGTCTCCGCCGCTGTTAACGCTGCATTCCCAGGAGGTGTAGCAGTTGTCACTAATTACAGAGCTCAGTACTAAAATAGAAAGGCTAATTGACTGATTCATGGCTTGACTTTTGTCTCACTGTTGTTGTTTTTTGTTTGTTTTTTCTCCTCAGCTTTTGTCAGGGGTGACAAGCCAAAGACGTTCAAGGGTCTTCAGATCAAGGTGGGATTGATGATGACGAATTGAGGATATTCTCTCAATTACACACAAAATATTGCAATTTCAAATCAGAATATGTCAATCGGATGACTCATAAACATTTCTCTGAATATCGTTCAGAAGTAATGAGGGCAAACCTGTCTTCCTAACACCCCTCCTCTTTTTCTCTCTTTCCCACTCACCCCCTCCCACACTGCAGTACGTGAGAGGCTCAGATCCTGTACTCAAGCTTTTGGACGATAACGGGAACATCGCTGAAGAACTCAGCATCCTCAAGTGGAACACAGACAGCGTGGAGGAGTTTCTGAGTGAGAAATTAGAACGGATATAGACACGTGTATGATTTTTGTTTGTTAGTCTTTAGTTAAAGGGTCGATTCACTCAAATTACAAAACGCCGTGCAGATATACTGTTTTATGTGCCTGATATTTCTGCGTCCACCTTCAGGTAAATGGAGTTTTGTTTTTTTGTGGTGTTCACAGCACTGAAAAATTACAGACATGGAAAAAATGATCAGACCACCCTTTTTCTTCAATTTCTTAATTTTATTGCCTGGTACAACTAAAGGTACATTTGTTTGGACAAATATAACGATAACAAGAAATATAGCTCATAAGAGTTTAATATAAGAGCTGATATCTAGACATTTTCTTTTGCTTGATAATAGCCAAAATCATTTTCAAGAAAACCAGAAAAATGTCTAGATATCAGCTCTTAGATTAAACTCTTATCAGCTATTTTTGTTGTTGTCATTATATTTGTCCAAACAAATGTATCTTTAGTTGTACCAGGCATTGAAATGAACAAGAAATTGAAGAAAACAAGGGTGGTCTAATTATTTTTTTCCATGACTGTATATTTAAAATATTTAACAGAAGCTTGTCCTGCCAGAATCTGTGTCCTGGTTACTGTAGATCGACTGCTTTTTCAACACTTTTCATAGGAATTGCTTTCTACTGAAGAAAAAGTTCCTTAAAAAAGTCTTCGTAGAAAGACTTGAGCTGTAAATCTAACTTTTAATGTTCTGAGCACCACAAACAAAAAAAAACCTCCCCTCCATTGTCTCACAAGACAGCACTTTTAAAGCAAATTAAAACTATGTGCATGGCAAAAAACTGCTATGGGCTGCTGATATTTTTATTTTTTTTTGTAATTTGGGTGAACTGACCTTTTAGTTATTTACCAATTTGTACACAACTCGGCCTTGATACATGGTTGTTACATCACTATATGACTGTTTTGTATCTGAAAAATCCTGAATTTCTTGTCCGGATTTGACCAAATAACTTATGTGAGAGTATGAAAAAGACATAATCACAGAGCCCAGCTGGGCAGCACACCATTAAATAATGACCAACATAAGGTTTGAAACTCGAAAAATGCACATCATGAAGTGTTTTGTTGTCTACCTGTGGGAGTTTACGTTCCCCCTTCTGTCTGATATTCTTGTATGATTATTTTTTTACAACGCTCAAAATTGTGACTGATGGAGATTTGTAGTAAGAATGAATCCTAGTTGCTCTCCGAATGCAGACGTCTTTGCTGAAGCACACGTCAGTGAAGACCTCACAGTAAACCAGTTGTTGGGATGTGAGGTCTGATGTATGTTTGTGTTTTTTTAGCGTCTTCTGCTTTGAAGAGAAACTGGATTTATTTTTGGATGCTTGTTTTTGAGCGAGTGAGGTGACAGTTTAAATATGCAACAATAAACAAAGTCTCTGATGGGTTTTTTCTGTCAATTTGTATTTATTGTTTTTTTTTTTTAAAGGGTAAATTGAAGTGTATGATGACACGATCATCTGTACTGTTTTAAAACGTGAATCTGCTGACATCTAGTGGTGAGAAACAGAATTTCAGCTCAGTGCAGCGACAGGTGGACAGGTACTAAGTAAGTACTTTTGTACTTTACTTTAGTATTACCATTTTATTTATTTTACTTTATCTAACTTTATACTTATACTCCACTACATTTAGAGGCATATATTGTACTTTTTACTCCACTACTTTTAGCTGACGGCTTTAGTTACCTTTCAGGTTGAGATTAAACATAAAAACATGATCAATTTAAAATGATTAGACTTTTTTATTTTACTTTAAGTTTATAACAGTATATTAAGTAATTCAAATGAACCATGTCTTTACAAAATTAATACATTGTTAACATAAATGCATCAATACAAATAATCCAATAATATATTTGGAATATATAAGACCATCTGAGTCGGGCAATTCTGTATTTCTACTTTTGATACTTTAAGTTCATTTTGATGTTGGTACTTTTGTACTTTAACTAAGGTGAGTTTTGAATGCAGGACTTTTACTTGTAGTGGAATAATTTCAGTGTGGTATTAGTACTTTTCTTTAAGTAAGGCATCTGAATACTTCTTCCACCACTGCTAAAGAAGTTGTAAAACATGCTCAGTAAGTGGGTTCAAACTTGTAATGTAGCCTTATATTGAGAAAATGTTTTGCCCTATATAAGTATATATCTACATCTTAATGCACCAGTATTTACATTTGTGTGTATTTAAAAAATGGTTCCTGTGATTAACTGCTAATATGGATCACAAAGCTCAGGACAGAATTATTTCCAAAAAATGCTGTTTAAAAAAATGTGCTTATAGTGATATAAAACTTAAAGTTTCACATCAATCATGTCTGTAAATCTTCTCTTTTATATTCTAAAACAAACCACATAATGAACAAATCACCGTTTTATTAACATAGAAATAAAATGATCAAACAAAACAAGTAAAAAAAAGTTCAGTTACATACAGCATTGTAAATTTGTACTTAATATGAAGATGTGGATGTTAAAACTACTTATTTTGCCACAACTTCCTTTCTTATTACACATTTTGGGCTGCTGTTAGACATATGAGGCATTATCAGATAGTTAAGATTTAGTAATGAAAATGAAGCAACTAAAAAACATCTTTTCTCAAAGCATGCTGCATGTGAACAGCTGAAAGCACAAGCCATAACACACACACACTGTCAGTGCCGGAGCTGAAGTTACACATATTGCTGCTCTTTCTTGGCGCCAACTGAGTGGTGATCGCTCAGCTCACTCTTGGCGTGGTCCTGTCGTTTGTAAGCAATCCCCGGGTAACTGAAAAGCAAGAGGCAACAATTATTGGAGATAAATACAAGTTTAAAGCCCCGTATGATTCAGTCCCCTTTTATTGAGAATTTGGGTTTGTGGGCAGTGGATTTTTAGGGGGAGATAGCAGGTCAACAATAAATGCCACATAGAAGTGGTGTAAATCATCTGAAAGCTGTGAACCTGAAGATTAAATTAAATTAAATTAAGTTAAAGGATGCAGTTCAGCACTGTGTGTCAAGTTTTTCTGGTCATAAATCACTAATAAATTGACTTAATTAATTAATGGAACATTAATGTTGTGCTTTTCTGAAGCCTGTTTAGGGACCCCAGTATGTAGAAATATATAAAGAGGACACTTGTCGGAACCCATAAAACCAGTTTTCATGAATAATATATGACATCAGAAGTCAGAGGATCGCTTTGAAAATTGCCTAGTGAAAAAAAGCCTAACTTTGCAGCGTTTCGCCAACTTTCCAACTTCCGGATAAAGCATCCTGACATGCTGGGTACCTCTTACAGTCATGGAAAAAACTATTGGGGTCAGCTAAAGGTACATTTTTTTGGACAAATATAATGATAACTACAAATATAGCTCATAACACTTTAATTTAGGAGCTGATGTCTAGACATTTTCCATGGTTTTCTAGATAATGATACTGGTTATTATCAAGAAAACCATGGAAAATATCTAGATATCAGCTCTTGAATTAAACTCTTAAGAACTTTTTTTGTTGTTTTCATTATATTTGTCCAAAAAAATGTATCTTTAGTTGTACCAGGCATTACAATGAACAAGAAATTGAAGAAAACAATTGTCTAATAATTGTTCCATGACTGTATGTTTCATAGGATATCAATATCTTCTCTGTATGAAAAAAGGAAGCCTGCTATATTCTTGAGAGCCCAATCTCCCAAGGGTGGTACACTGGAATGCAAAGGGGTTTTAAAAAAAAAACATTCAGTCCAAATCCACAGACTTAAAATCTACAGTATGAGGAGACTCACGTTGGTTTTTCATTTTTCACCATTTCCTTGAAAGCCACTGACTTCAGGATGCCGCCAATCAGTAGCACGCCGCCTCCGATCCAGGCTACAAACAGAGCCGGGCCAAATGTGTATCTGTGAAGACAAACAAGACATCATGTGGCTGTACGGACAAAATGAAAAAACAAGCATCATATTCATCTTTATTTCCTACCTGGGCATTCCTCCCATTCCTCCACCCATTCCTCCTCCCATTCCTCCTCCCATCCCTCCCTCCATGTTGTTGTATCCTCCTCCATAGTTGTAGGTGGACATCCTGAAACTGGCCACAATCTGATTGGCGTAGATGGAAGCTCCTGCGATGCCACACACACCTGAGAGAAGAGTGTAAAGTAACATAGACGGTGATTTTTTTTTTACATAAAGAATCTATTAATAGATTCATCTCCCTAACCCTCCTGTTATGTTCGTTTTTCAGGAACAGCAATAATGTTTGTGGGTCAATTTGACTCATGGCATGTTTATTTACCCAAAAGGGTTAGAAACCAAAAAATCCTAATAAACGTTGTTTATATATATTTATCTTAATCAAAATTTTACTGCATTGGTGCTCTTTACCTCTCACAGATTATGGTTCAATGAGGATAATTCACTCTTTTTTTACATAAAAAATACATGTTAAAACTTTTTTTATGTACATCAGAAAAACCTACATATAAAATACAATGGTTTTACATGACATTGAGTTATTGAAAAACATTTTTTTTTACATTTTTTCTTTTTTTCTTTTCTGGAGTGAGTTGATAAATTAACACGAGTCACCGCTTCTGTTCAGGGTCAGATTGACCATTGAACAGTATCTATGTAATATAAACATGCAAATATTTGAAATGAACCATTTTGATTTTATATGTTGATTACATTTATTTAGCCAAGCAAAAGAAGTTTCATCCCTAAAAAGTACTTTTAACTTTTTACTTTTTACTTTTTTTAGATTTTTAAACTTTTAAATGGGTCGATTTGACTCGCAACATGACAGGAGGGTTAATTTTTGTTTGTATAGTATGTTCCTATATTTTATATTTCTACTTGTTTATATCGTAAATTGTCAATACTTTATTATATTTTTTGTTGTTTATTTGCTTTTATTTCTAGTTTATACTGATGTTTACTATTTATTGTTGTTGTTTTTTGCTATCCACTTTGCTGCTGTAACACTTGAAATTTACCTGTTGTGGGACTAGTAAAGGAAATCTTAATCTTAACCTTAATCTTAAAGGCGTGCTATGCAGGAATTGTTGCTGACTGCTTGTAAAAAACTGACAAACTTGGCTACTTCTCTGCTCAACAAAAGATTAAGTCTTGTTTTGGAACAAAATTTGTCAGATTTTTATTTCCCCTTTCTATATTTTTTCTTTTTTCCGTACTGTGTCTGCTATTTTCAGGTGGTAGGTTTGTGCCAAAAGGTCGACGCCCAGAAACAACCCGAACACAGCCAAAGTGAAAAGAAAAGTCAAAATACAGGCAGACGACAGAGTCTCTGCAGATACAGACACCTCTACACACTTTTAGTGGGTCATCGGTAAGATTGAGAAGGACCATTTTTAGATGAATCCATACATTGTATTTCTTTCAGAAAATCCTGCATAGTATACCTTTAAGAACCACAGATGTCAAACAACCACTCATTTCGGTAACACTTTATATTAAGGTCCTTGTAATAACCATTAATTAACAAGTAATAAGGCCCTTGTAAGTCCTTACAAGATGCTTATTAACATTATTGTGTGTTTATAAGCTTATATAAGTGTAAATAATGGCATTACAAACACCCATGACCCACCCATTATGTCTTTGCCATGCCTTTATTAATCTTATTTTGTTTGCTTATTGATATTAAAATATACTTTATTACTCATCTATTATAAGTTAACTATAAGTTAACTATGCTTTTTGCAGCTACCGGATCTAAAGCGAGAACAATGCCTTATTACTTGTTAATTAATGGTTATTAAGGACCTTATTATAAAGCGTTACCCTCATTTCTCATATTTCTGTTTTTTTTATAACCATACCGCCGACGATGAACATGAGGCCGGCGGTGAGGCTCATCTTGGCCTTGGTGGTCTCTGGCATGCTGTTCATTGTGAGGCAGGACAGGGAGAACAGTGATATCACCGCCCCGATAACACCCAGCACCACACCCACTATCATCAGGGCTCGCACAGCCTGGAAAGAACCTAGAGGACAAAAAAACACAAATTACTGATTCGTTTATTGCATCTTACTCTACCAAGAAGCTCCTCAGTGCTTTTATAATCTGCATCACAAACAACATAAATAATACTTCCTCATCATTTTCCAGATGATGTAACAGATGCATTTAATGTAATAATATGAGCTGCTTTATTTTCACAGTAGGTGTGCTGTAGGAACCTGCCCTTTGCTTGTTGTTTGTTCTGTTTCTGATAACTGTGTTGACCAAGCCTGTCCATTATTGTGACCAGAATGTACTGGTGCTAATGCAAACACTGATAGGAACAAGCTCAACAAGAGTTCGTATAAGGACGTCAGAAACACATTTATAGTTATTAGTTATAAGTAGAAGCTTGAAGTTATTTGATTTTTCACCTTAGCACCTTAGTGAGAATCAAAAAAGGTTTTTCACCTCTTTTTATTACACCATTACATTCCTCGTTTTCCCTCACAATTTCATCTTAAATAGGTTTTTCTAAACTATGTGACACATTTGTTTGTTCCAGACCTTCATTGGAAGTATAATACAGTTTTGAGTGACACTTTTGAACCAAGGAACCCATCATGCTTTAATTTATTTTTTTCAGTATTCTGATTCAGCTTGTCTGTTTGTCAGCAGCGTTACAGAAAAACTATCGGCCTGATTTTCATGAACTTTGGTGTTAAAGTGAAGCATGGGCCAAAGGAGAACCCAGGACATTTTCGAGTTGATCCCAGTAACAGGGTGGAAACAAAAATTATTTTTCACTTTCGTTAAGATTCGGGAAAGGGCATGCTCTTGGCAAAAATTGTCAGTCGACACAAGTGGTCCCCTAGTTCGAATTAGATGTGGTAGCTTTGTCAAAAACCAACAGGAATTGACTGCTCTTCTCATCATCTTTTATGTTTAACATGGTATTTTACAGATATGTCGTGTCATGGGGTTGAAAAACTTACACACGTCATGCAACTGAGAGTCAGAAAAACCTCCTTGTCATTTGAGAAGAACTAGTTGGATAAGTAGTGAGAAAACCTCTTTGTAACTGGAAAGTACTAGTTTATTTACAACTTATACTTGCTAACTTGTTACTTACTCCATCATTTGTCCTGTAATCAGAGAAAGCTCAGCATCTCTTTTAAAGAGTAGAAATGGGAGAGATTGTTTTAATTTCCTCAAAAGAAACACTCATGAACCTGTGGCCTCAACAGGAAATGTGACTCCTTCTAGCCACAGTCTAATTATTAGAACATCAACAGACTTAAACTTATTTGGAGGTAATCAGTCGTTGGACACTGATATAAAAAAATGAAGAGTTCTGTCCTACCTGAGAAGCCCAGGAGGCCATAGAGCGGACGACACTCGGTGAATCCTGACGAAGCCGTCTCACAGTCCCGCCACAGACCCTTGTAGGTGTACACAGATGTCACCACGTCCCCCTGCCTGTCCTTCACACTCCAGTTGTTCATGGCAGTAGCTGCGATGAGGGCTATCGCACCGATCAAGCCCAAAACGAATCCACCGTTCTGCAGAATTGGAGGCGCCATCGTCGATTTCCTCCTTTCAGAAGTTTAAAGAATATACCAGGAGGCACAGTGTGTGTGTGTGTGTGTGTGTGTGTGTGTGTGTGTGTACAGGATCTCCTGTGCCCAGTTTAAACAGATAAAGAGACCTGAACTAAAGCTGCATGTAAATGAGTAAAGGTGCCAAAGGTGAGCAGGTGTGGTGTGCGGAAATGGGCACTGTGGCACTTTGTAGTGATGGTGGCGTTGGATGGAGGCGGTTGGGTTTCGCCCAGTGGGTGACACAGCAGCTTGGGTTGGGCCACCTTGTGCTGAGAGGTGTGGACACAGTGGTGATAGGAGCACCTGGCACCTAAACGAGAACTAACTGTTTAAATGTAAATACGGAAAACTGAATCACTGACTGCGCAGGGCTTCAGGTGAACCGTTGGCGAGTGTGTAAATGATGCAGCCATGCCAACGCCCTCACACACTGACACATGATGCAGAACGTTCAAACACACAGGCAAGACTGAGTCAATCAGATCCAGCAAGAAAAAATAACACACTTAACAAGTGGAGGTTCTCAATTATGACATCATCCTGGAGCGAAGGAGAAAAGTTCATGTCAGGGTTCAGGGTGTGTCGATAAAAGAACAAGAGAAACCAGGAAAGTAAAACTCTTTTCACATCCACAGGGAGGTCAGAGGTCAAGCTTGTTGACAGAGCTGCACTCTTTGAATTGAATTGATAAAGATTTGGTGTTGTGCTTGAGGGCACTTCAGTAGGATGAAATCTTTAAATCCAATACTTTCTCCTTTCTTTTCTCTACTGTACTTAAGTACAATTTTGACATACTTGTAGTTTACTTGAGTATTTCCATTTTATGTTTCTTTATACTTATACTTATATTGTACTTTTTACTCCACTACATTTATCTGACAGCTTTAGTTATTTTTCAGGTCGAGATTTAACAAAAAAAAAACATGATCAATTTAAAATGATTACACATTTTTATAACTTAAATCTCATAACAGTATATATAGTTAAAAGGAGCCCAACCTTTACAAAATTAAAACACTGCTTACGTAAATACATCACAACAAATGATCTCATAATATATTTAAACTATATACCTGAGTGAGTCCATTCTGCATAACGAGTACTTTTACTTTTGATACTTTAAGTACATTTTGATTCAGTAAGTTTTGAATGCAGGACTTTTACTTGGAGTGGAGTTATTTGCAGTGTGGTATTAGTACTTTTACTCAAGTAAGGGATCTGAATACTTCTTCCACCACTGAATGTAAAGTTACATTCCACCACTGCTAATTACAACATCTCAGATTTAAGTCCAGCCAAGGACATTTGTTACATTTATACTGTCTAAACAGCTCAAAAATACCCCCAAACTCCCCTCCGACCCAAATATACTAATGCAGCATCATCCTTCCTGTTTGATAACTCTACATCATAGATGCATTATGAGTCGTCACACACAGAGATTCAATCTCAACAGTTTCAGTGTGAGGACTCATTCCTTCTTACTAACTTTGAAACAAACAGCACCTCATGCAATTTCCATGATTCAACTTATCACCTTATCGCTCTGTCAACAACTGGGGAGGAGAGAAGTTTCTATTCTTCTCTTATCAGGAGACTCGCTCTCGCTCACAAACACACAGAGACACACAACGAAACTCATACAAGTGTCAAGAAACATGATGGGACTGGACAGTTTCATTTTATCTTAACTGACTTCTGTTTTTTTGCTTTATATTAATATGTTTCTTTGAGCCTTTGTTGTGCACCTTATCGGTCAGCCTGTTTAAATAAGAGCGCTCAGGTGGTCAGGAACACGGAAATATTTCATACTTCCTCCAGTTACTATTACAAATGAAAACAGTTAGAAATAACACATTGATAATCAAATGAGGTTAAAAGTCAAATGCAACAAAAAAAGGAGTCATGTGGATAATCCCAAAAATCAACTCAATATAGGTATTGATATAACTGCCATGTTTAAAACTGAAATATTTATATCATATTTATAATACAAGTATGATAATATTGTGAATATAATCAAGTAATCATTTCAGTTGGCAGATGTTAGGAATTGTGATTTTTTTGTTTTGTTTATCTGGTTGCCTTTTCATTATTCATTGAGTTTAATAATCATTTTTTTTCTAAATATGTTTTCATACAGTTACAGCTACAGACTCTCTCCACCTGCACTCATATTTTGAATTAAATAATTTGCTAAAAAAGGAGGCAAAATGCACAATAAACAAACTGAAAGATTTTTTGACAATTTTTTTTTCAAATTTCAATAACTTGACTCAACGTCACACTAATATTGTTTACTGAACAGCAACTGACTTATCTAAAAATGCTGTAGCTGCTTATGTTTCGACATTCTTATAGAAAATAAAAGACAGACAAATATTAAACTCCAGTTATTACACAATGCTTCATGGAAACATTTATTATTTCCACTTCAAAAATGATAATTATAATAAAAATGCCTACATGCTGAAACAGATATACGGGGGGACAAAAAAAAGGTGTTACTGTTCACTGTGAATAAAAAGTTAAAAATTAAACTTAATTTATAAAAACTGCATAAATAAACATGTGAAGACATACTGTACATTGGCTCTAACAGGCTTACACTCACAGCAGCTTTATGTTTATCTGACTGGTAGTAATGTGGACACAGAGGTCAGATCACATCGTTATTTAGAAGAATAACATTGGGTCTCCTGCTTTTTATCAAACTAAACTGGTCTGCATGTAGCTTATGTCTTTGTCAAACAAAATAACAATTTTACCAAATCTTTACTCTGCTTTTACAAGAAATAACGACTAATATAGAGACTTGTGGTGTGTTTTGTTGGCAATTCATGGTATTTTTAAATGTATTTAATATCTGCAGAAACACTAAATGTACATTTGTTTGGACAAATATAATGATAACAACAAAAATAGCTCATAAGAGTTTAATTTAAGAGCTGCCATTTTCTATGGTTTTCTTGATAATAATTTTGGTTATTATCAAGAAAACTATGAAAAATATCAGCTCTTAAATGAAACTCTTGTGAGCTATTTTTGTTGTTATCATTATATTCGTCCAAACAAATGTACCTTTATATGTACCAGGCATTAAAATTAACAAGAAATTGTAGAAAACAATGGTCTAATATTTTTTTCCCATGACTGTATTTAGTTTTTCTATGATATGTGTAGAATAAAACGTGTACTGAGCCCAGTTCTTTTTGGGGAGGTCCTGTGCGCAAACTTTTTCTCAGTGTGTCCAGCGTGTCACACACTTGAGCTGGGTGAAGTGTACGAGTCCACGCCGCTCTTGCTCATCCCTCCAGGGAAGAGGATATAAGCTACCTGAGGCTGTAGACTGGCAGCTGACCAGGCGCTACAGTTACACGGCACCACGTACCCGGGGCCGGAGGGAGACGGGTGGGTGTGGGTGTGCTGTCCGTGGCATGCCAGCCCCCCGATCCCTCCGGTCTGGTACCCGAACGTGTGCGCGCTGTAGGGCAGAGCGCCGGCGGCCAGAGCGTGCGGGATCTCCGCCATCCGCTGGACAGCTCCGGTGCTGAACTGCGCCACCGGCTCCAACAGCGAGAAGGAAGAGGGGGAGGAGGAGACGGGAGCGAGGAAAGCTCGGGCTTTATCCCCGGGGACGAGGAAGGAGTCCATGGAAAATCCCTTCAAATGCTCAGAGTCCCCGAGTAGAGACGGCAGCGGGAACACGAAGCGGTCCCTCTTCAGGAGACTCTTGGGTTTGCGCCGGGGTCTGTACTTGTAGTCCGGGTGCTCCTTCATGTGCTGAGCCCGCAGCCTCTTGGCCTCGTCGATGTACGGACGCTTCTCAGAGTCGGACAGCAGCTTCCACTCCGCGCCGAGTCTCTTGCTGATTTCAGAGTTGTGCATCTTTGGGTTCTCCTGGGCCATCTTCCTCCTCTGGCCTCTGGACCACACCATGAAAGCGTTCATGGGTCTTTTGATGTGATCTAAAGGTTTTGCCATCTCAGAAGCTGCCACATTAATCACTCCTACTTTTAAATGAAGTCACCTCTCCAAGAAGCTCATGCTCCTGTCGTGCGTAAAAATGAGAAAAAAAGTAGAAATGTTTTCTGTCTCTTTGGTAAGAAAATATTAGAAACTGTAATTCCAACTTGACTGAAGCATTTGCACAAAATGGAACGGAAAAGTACATAAAACGCAAAGCCTGGGTGCATGAATGGGAGTCACACAGGACCAAGTTGGAAGCTTGTTATGGATGATGCCGGGCATGTCAGCCCATCATCACCACGCCACTGTCACGGCGGGCCAAGCCAATGGGAATGAGAGAGAGCACTGTAATCCCTTCACAAAAAGTGACTGTACAACATTTCTGAGGGACTCCCTCCTTCTCCCTCTTTTAGTCTCTCTAAATATCTCCTGAGGCAAGTGCAGACAGGCAGGAAACCAGAGTAATCTGCTGCAAATACACACAGAGAAGTAGAAATCAGAAGATTTAGTAAGGGTTAAAGAAGTACGTTTTTTTTGCCCTGCAGCACCTATAATGACCCATGTGTTTCATTTGCTCGGTAATGAACTTTACAAGTTTATTTTAAGATCTAAGTAAACTGCAGCATACTTGAGTCATCAGAAAATAGGGCTGGGCGGTAGGACCAAAACTTTCTACCCCCAAATACATGGCCACCCATAAAGTTGGAGTAATTTGGTTTTCAGACACAATCCTCTGTTAATTGTGATATGTTTGGAAGATATTGATTAATACAGTTCAGAGAAGATATACACTTGTTAATCACATTGTCACAATCATTTCATGGAAAGAGGTAAAACATGTTTTATTCCAACTTTAAGGGCCACCGTGTAGGTCATCTCTCTGTCCCTACAGTATCACAATACAGTTAAAATAAAATAACCACATGATAAAGCCTATTTTTGTGTACTCCATACTCCATTTCAACAAAACAGCACCTCAATGGTTTGCTCCAGCTTAACTACCACATGCAAAAATTAAAGTTTTGTACATCAAATGACGTAGATATTGCCCTAACACAGTTACAGGTGCTGTATGGCACGTGGCGGTACATGGCTTTGGTCCACCCTCTGCTATTCATATAATATTGGTATGAGCACCAATATCCCATGGAAGCCCTGCCCAAGCAGTGCACAGTGCAGAGAGGCGAAATTAGCTTGCCAGTGGGAGAACTATTATGGTTGCGAACCAAATTGACCTGGACCGAATCGCAGCTGTCCAGCGACATTGGTGGCCTGTCGAGGGTTGCGCATCTTTCACACCTACGGGCAATTTAGAGTCAACAATAAAACCTAAGCTGCATGTCTTTGGACTGTGAGAAGAAGCCGGAGGACCCAAAGAGAACCCACGCTGACACTGGGAGAACATAGAAGATTCATACCCATGACACTCTTGCTGTGAGGTGTAAGTGCTGAACCACAGAGCAGGCCATCCTATTAGTACCATGTTTCATTTTTTTCTCTTCATTATAAAAATTACAGACATACAAAATAAAGTGTAACTGGTTTACATTCCAATATGAAAGTCTAATTCCTCTCTAATCTACCAGACATAAAATTCTGGGGGAGAAATACTGAATCCGGGTGGAAAAAGAGGTCAAAAAGTGTAAGTGTAAGGCTGAAATCTACATTTACAGGAATTATTAATTACTGTTAGTAAAGAGGGTTCAGGCCTGTGTATCTTCTGTGTGGAGTTTGCATGTTCTCCCCATGTCAGCCTGGGTTCTAGCCGGGCCCACAGTCCAAAAAACATGCATTTACATAGGTTTACTCTAAATTGTCCGTAGGAGTGAATGAGAGCGTGATTGTCTGTCTCTATGTGTCTGCCCTGTGATAGTCTGGAGACCTGTCCAGGGTGTACCCCGCCTCTCGCCCAATGTCAGCTGGGACCGGCTCCAGCCCCCCACGACCTGAGTATGGATAAGCGGTTAAGGATAATGAATGAATGAATGTTAGTTAAGACAAGATTAAAACTCGGTCCCTCCTCTCAAAGCAAACCCAGATTCACTCTTGTTTTGTAACAAGTTTTGTTGTGTTTTTCAAAGCTTCTTGCACAAAGGCTCATGCCCAGAAACTTCCCGAATGCATCAAAATTAAAAGCAAAGGCTGAAATACAGGCAGAGGGCAAGGTCTCTGCAGCCTCCACACACTTCTCATGGCTCATAATTATGAGTTTATATATTATTTTCTTTTGAAAATCCTGCCGTGTACACCCCCTTCCCCTCGCCTCCCCAAAGTTGTTAAAACTCCCAAATTCCACTCAAAAAACAGAGGACATGACCCTGCTGTTAACAAAATGTAATATTAAAAAAGTTAGAGGATGGAGGCTGTACTCCAAACCGGCCTCTATCTTTGTTGCAAAAACTCTCTCAATTTGTACTCTTACTTTTTAAAACGTTGTCCTCAAAATGGGCACAAAAACATTCATTAAATTCTTTCCCATGATGCCATTCAGGCTTCTTATGTATCAATATGTGCACAAGCAGCGGCTCACCTCTCCCTCCTCCATACTCTACAAAATCAATATTAATCACAGATATAATTCACTGGCCCTGGGTGACTCGTTGCTTGTTACAGTTTTCATAATTACTCCACCTTATCTGATCAAATATAGCCATCTCGTCTGTTATTGAAATGACATTGATGGGGAAAAGTCTGGGCAATAACTTAAATATAAATCATATACAGAGTTGTGCATGTGTACACTGGAGCTTATAGGTAACAACACAGGATTACTGTGTGGACTCAGGAAGCTCATTTCACAAGGAGGAATTCAATACCGTCTTTCTGGGCGTCTAAGTGGAAGCTTCCAGGCCAAAATGGCGTCTGTAAAAAGGATTATTACCATGACAGGAGCATGATGTGTTTGCTGGTAGACAGGCCTGTGGCGCTTCGCTGAGGCTCTGGGTTTAGGCTTTTTTGGTAGCAGCGATAAACTTCGATATCAGGGTACCAGCGAGGAGGAGGCCTTTATTTCATTTACCTCCTACAATCAAAGGCACCGCTGGCCTCTTCAGAGGCAAAATAAATGGACATAAAGGATCCAGTGGTGCACGCCACATCACTGGTGGAGATGATAAGTCGTTTTCGGAGAGTGTTTTTCTCCAGGTTTCCTCAGAGCATAAAGGCTGGAGGGATAAAGTGATTGGCAGCAGGGGTCAGACAGTTGATCTGTCTCCTCATGGCTGTGCTGTTATCTACTGTGCTGTAGGTTCAGGCCTCCACACACAGGAGGCACCCACCGCCACACAGAGACAATGATTGCTTCCACGGAGGAACCATGTTTTTGGAGTTTTTTCCACAGTGAGAAGAAGAACAACAACATACCTGAAGGGCAGTATGGAGAATTCATCATCTCAAAGATTTCCTTCTTTTATTCTGCTCAAAGCTGGAAAAACACAGAGAGTATGTGTTTTGTGTACGATTCGGTGTTTGCTGTGACTTCTAAGAAAGGGCAGCATTTCAACTCTGGAGAGATGAGGGGGGGGGGAGAAAAAAAAGGGTAATAAGAAAAACTGCCAGCAGCACAAAATGGCTGTGGTAATCCGGTTATCCCCCGGGCTCTAAAGATACTGGTCCTCTCCTTAGGAGTCTATCTTTTCTTCTTATGTCAAAACTGTCCTCCATGCACTCAGGTGGATTAAGGAGTCACACTGTAGAAAGAAATTGACAGGTACAGAAAGACCTGGGGGTGAAAAGGGAATGAAAGAAGACAGAGAGAGGCAGGCCGGGCGCCCGGGCCAGGGGAGCGTGCCAGCGTGTGACAAGAAAAGAATCTATCGAGTCAAGTTCATGCCGGAGAGGGAAAAAAATGCTGCTTTCCTGCTAATTGACTGTACTGATTAAGTGAATAATTAGTGGCAGAGCTGATTATGTATCTTGTAAATTTCTTTCTCTGAATGTTTGACTGATGCTGCTGCATTATCTGATAGAGGTTATACTGGGTTTAATGGCAGCTCCTCGGGAGAGTCCAATAATACTATTAGAGCAGATTACATTCTGGATGGATTTTATATGCATATCCTCTTCCATTGTTGAAAAGACCTGAACGAACGGCTTTTCTTAGAAGGAGAAGAAGCTGCAGGATATGTCATTTTTGACATTGCCGGATGATTAGTCCATTAAGAGAAAATGAACCGGTTATAATAGTTTAATCACAATCTTTTAGGCACAGATCTCACCATTACCTGGTTGCAGCTTGTCAACTGTAAGGATTTTTCTGTTTTTCATTGTGGACAATTTGGAACCAGGTCTTTATTCCCATCCCTAACACTGGTCAGTTAACCACAAAAATGCAGAAGTACATAAAATACATTATTTATGTTATACCTAAAATAATCTATAGCACAAATCCTCTGAACCTTAAAACCAAGTATTATTATGATCTGATCTACAATCAGTGTTGTACAAAGTATTTAGATCCTTTACTAGAATAACAGTACTAATACTAAATTATATTATATCATTAGATTATTATTACTTGATTGAGGTGGAGGTCATTTTAAACTATTAACGATTATTTTCTCTAGATTTTCTGTTTTTCTTTGTGACGTGAACAGTATATATTTGGGATTCGGACTGCTAGTTAAACAAAACAAAGAAATCAGTGATGGTTTTCTTAGTCAAGGAAAAAGTCTGCTGAGCCTGGCTGCATGGTGCTAATGTTATTATAACAAGATACCTAAAGGACGTGCTGCTCAGTTGGGAAGCAAATAAGATTTACTTTGTGACCTACATTCAGTTGAATACAATAGACAGGAAAGATGTCTAATGCTCCAAATTGGAAACTTTTGATTTTTAATTATTAGACCTTTGTTTTCATCAACTTCTTGTTCATTTTAATGCCTGGTACAACTAAAGGTACATTTGTTTGGGCAAATATAATGATAACAACTAAAATAGCTCTTAAGAGTTTAATTTAAGAGCTGATATCTAGACATTTTCCATGGTTTTCTTGATAATAACCAAAATCATTATCAAGAAAACCATGGAAAATGGGTAGATATCAGCTCTTAAATTAAACTCTAAACATTTTACACAACGTCTGAAGTTTTTTTGGAATCAGGGTTGTAGAAAGATGTTTCAGCATGTTGGTGTGTCTAACCATTACAGCTGCACTCATGTTTCTTTATTAAATGAAGCCACATTTGACATATTTGACCTCACTATCTTGCAGTGTACAACTGTCAGAAAAACATGCCGATATCAATGATTTGGACAATTTGGAACCAGTTCTTTAATCCGATCCCTAACACTGGTCACAGTAATAAAAATGACCGGGTCAGTTAACCACAAAACTCCAGAAATAAATAAGATACGTGATTTCTGTTACGCCTAAAATATTTTTCTACATTATTCTGTGACATTTCATACAAAAATGAGAAATAATTAACAGATTAATTGACATTAAAATGATCATTGGTTGCCGTCCTCTGTCATTGTAAACATTATAATGTATTTACTTATATAAAAACTTAATATAAAAACAGATTTGATAAAATAAAGGCCAAAGTACCTATGTGGGAATGTGTTGCACTGCACAGGATTAAATCCTGTCTGTCTGTTTGTTTGTTTGTTTGTTGTGTTTTGCTGCACATCAGTGTGGTTTATTCAAATGTTCTCTATATGAATACACACATTTATTACATGGAAATCTGTTATCTGAATAGAGGGATATAAAACACACACACACACACACACACACACACACACACACACACACACACACACACACACACA
Organism: Centropristis striata; assembly: GCF_030273125.1. Lineage (NCBI taxonomy): Eukaryota > Metazoa > Chordata > Actinopteri > Perciformes > Serranidae > Centropristis > Centropristis striata. Next base: position 11,439,229 of record NC_081527.1, on the reverse strand, counting down.
CACACAAACTTAACCTACACTGCATGCACACTGGATTTACTATTACTATTATACACTAGTGGGCTGGTGAATGGGTTTTCATCTGATTATGGGGAAAGTTCAGATGCACTCATACTTCAAATTCTGTCATTTCAGCCCAAAATAAATAGACTGAAATCCAAAACTACATTGAAGTCTAACAAGAGTTTCTGACACTTCTGAGCAGCCCATTAGGAAACATTTCAGGGGGAAAATCCCAAAGATTTCCAGTGCTCTGGGGGGGGGGGATTTCACTAAATCTTGTGCTTATTCTCATGATACTTAGGAAAAGTAAAGCGGGTTTAATAGCTTTCCCCCTGACACATTGATGGTGGAATATGCTTTGGCTCTGTGGCAGATAGCTTCAATCCCGAGAGGTTGAGAGAGAGAGAGAGAGAGAGAGAGAGAGAGAGAGAGAGAGAGAGAGAGAGAGGAAGAGAGATCTGCTGCCTGCCTGTACACTTTTCATAAGGCCCCATCTAAACTAAATTAATACACTTCCTCCAACATCTGAGGATAAACCTGAGGGCCACATTACTGTGGCAGCCCCTATCAGCCGGCTTGTAATACAACCGAGTCAGCAGTCAATGAGATACATTTGCAACCAGGCATTTGTCAGCGACTCAGAGCCACAGAGGCAGGAGATTTAAAATGTCCTGCAGTAAATTAAGTCCTGCTTGAAAAGTGAAAGGTGCCGGCTAAGCAGGCGGCTGCTTACTTTAAATGACAGACTGGTTAAGGGGGTGATGATGGTGCGGTGATGCAGAGAGGAGGAAACTGAACCAGGGGCGAGAAGTTTTCTTCTGATTACGGCACGAATGCATTTTTAAAAATGTAAAAATATCTGCCTTAAGAGACTGAAATAGCTATCTCTGAAGTCGTGACATTTGAAATGAATGTTGTGGATATAGATGGATGACCGTGTTGTTGTGTACAAACTGTAGTCTGCCTTTTTACTGACACTAAAGTGATGTGATGTGGACAAGAATCAAGCTCAGAAGAGAATTTAAGTATGTATTTGAATCAATTATAGAGTTAAAAGATGCTACCTAAAGTTAATCACCTTGCCAATAATTAAAAAGCACAGAAAGTAAATCACAGAGAGATTTGTTGTGATTTAGTGAGACGTTAAGAAAAATCTAATAACACCTTCAGGTATACTGATGACTTTAGGATTAATTATATTCAGGAATCAATTTATTTTTAGGTGTCTTTTAAACTATGTAGGTATTTCATAAAACATTCCACACACACTTGCAACTACACATTTTTTGTATAAATAAATGTTTTATAGCCCAGATCCTCTGAAGGAGTAGTTTTATTAAATGAAAACCAAGTTTTATTATGATCTGATCAACAATCAGTGGTGTAGGAAGTATTCAGATCCTTTACTAGAGTAACAGTACTAATACTAAATGATATAATTTTAAATATTTAGATTATTATTACTTGATTGAGATGGAACTCATTTTGAACTATCAATGATTATTTTCTCCAGTAATCACCTGATTGTTTGGTTTGTAAAAATTCTGAAAAAAGTGATAAATGCAGACACAATTAATCAGAGTCCAGCGTGAGGCCTTCATGGTGTTTGCTTTGTCAACAACTTTAACAACTTTGTTAACATTATTACAGATAAATTAAAAACATTAACAAACAAACAGAACATCATGATTTAAAGCTGGAACCATTAAGTGTTTTGCATAAAAAATACACCATTATAAAAAATGGCATTGTAATAAAAAATGAAACTGAAGTAGAGTATGTTGTCTATTAACCCACCAGTTTTTGTCATCAAGTTTCTTGCATTTATTTCATAATGTAGCTTGAGAAATTAAAGGAAACATGTGGTTGCTAAGAAATTGCATTGCGAGGTCCTTTTGATTCCTTGCTCTGAGCAATGGGATTACGGATTACAGTATCCATTTAAAAACTGAGAATGACCCATTCATATTCAAAGCAGAACAAAAAACCCTTTGCCATATTAACAGAAAATAGGCACTTAAAATATATAGAAACTCACACACTTCATAGTATGAAGCAACTCTGCAAAGGGCAGAGCATGGCGCCACTAAGAGGCTTATGGAAATAATGGAAATAGTGTAGCTCCTGTGGCGATGATATGCTTGCTGTAACAGAAAAGGAAAGAGTGGTATTTACCGAGATATCTCCTGGACTCGTGTGAAGCAGAGCTCTGGCTGTCCTGAGCCAGACTGGAGGGAGGGGAGCAGAGATGCTGTCACAACAGCAAGCTCAGATAAGCTCCAACTGTGAGAAGACAGAAAAGCATTAAGTGAGCATATCTTTAGGTAGTCTGATGCTCCTCCTGCACCGCTGGAGTGAGGCTGTGCACAAAATAAGTACAGGCAGGTGATTTAGACCCGGTGGATATGACTATGTTCATTTGTGAGCATGTTTTTTTTTTTTGGCTCCAATAAGTTTCCCCATGAACAGGTGACATGTGTCATAAGAGAGAGGAACTGAAAGAAGCTTCAGACCCAAAGAACTTCTGTGCATCCGCCTTTTTTTAAACTAGCCTACTAACATCTTGTATTTAGATAAACCATAGTATGTACGGTACATGAGACTAAATTATCTCTTCAATTTAGATGAAAAACAAAGAAAAAATGAACAGAGAAGCATAGTTGTAGTACTGCCAAAGTCCACTAGAGACCAGTACAACAATGCTCTATAAATCATGATCATAGCCAGTTGATCAGTCACATCCGCAAGTCTATTTTCTTTCACAATACAAGTGTAAACGTACGACAAGAGTGAAATAAATTATTACATATAATGAAACAACATAAAAGGCAAAACCTGGGCTCGTCCGGGATTTGAACCCGGGACCTCTCGCACCCAAAGCGAGAATCATACCCCTAGACCAACGAGCCACATGCCTTTATTGAAGACTGCATGTCTTATATAGTCACAGCCAGGCGTTCATATATATTTTTTGATACGGCTTTGACATACTGTTGCAATTTTAAAACATTAACTTACCTACAAAGAGCTAACGCTAGTTAACGGTTATATCTAGCTAGTAAACCTAGCTTGCAAACAGTAGCTAACTGTAAGAGCTAGCTAGCTAACGTTAGCTAACTCAACTGCATGAGGAAAAAGTTCCTGACAACTTTAGTTTAAAATGGCAAATATCCCTTTGTAAAAGTAAACAAGCATACTAACAGCAAACAAATTCGTTATTAACTTCAGATAACATAGCATGTTCAGATTAGTAAGGTTAGCTTAGCACAAAGAGGAAGATGCATTTCACTCTTAACTTGGATTTAATGCCAACACTCTTTTTACCAATGTATTTTATCTACCATAATGTTTATTATTTTTTTTAAATGTAAAATTAATCAATTAAACATTAAACTTGCCAGGTACCAAATATCATTTACACTCCTTTTGGCCAGCTACCATTAATGCAAGAAAAAATAATTTAAAACAAACATTTTATGGCACTACAATATATATCAAATATTGGACTACAGCATCATATTGACAAGGCAATAATCAGGATTACTGTGTGTGCCAAACTTGGGTTTGAGCTGTCTGTGTTACCCCAGTGGCCTCACTGTTATTCACTGGGTTATTTCTATTTAAGTTTAAGTCTTAAATGTTAGAAGTAGAAATAAAATATAAATAAATACACCTATACCTTTTTTTACATTATATTACACTACATGTCATTTAGCAGACGCTTTTGTCCAAAGCGACTTACAATAAGTGCATTCAACCTTAACAACACAGCACTGACTTGATGCTCTCACCCTCTCCGTGAGGAACTCTGGCAACTGACCAGCCCCCCTCCTTTCACAATAAAATTAAAAAATAAATAAATAAGATGTTTATTCCCACCCCTCACTTTCCCCCACTTTCTCCTGCACTGGACTTAAGTGAAACATTGCACTCATTGCACATAGGTTATTCCAACACTTCCATATGCTTGCACTATTAGTTTAAGTTTTTGGCATACCACTATTGGATGTAGGGTCTTGGTCATTTGTATTTTTTATTTTATACTATTTATTTCTATTTCACCTTCATTCTACTATATTCTATTTCATGTTATTATTCTATTCTATGTTCTAATCTGTTTACACTGTACTTGTATAGCTGCAACACCTGAATTTAAACAAAAAGGAATTAAGAAACAACTGAACCTGACCCCACAGAGTGAAAGGGTATCGTAAAGTCCTATTGTTAAGCTGAGAGGATAAACACTCACTTAAAGTGTATCATGATGGTCTCTTTCCTGTGAAATATTTAAGATGAATGCTTGGGCTATTCCTTTAGTTTTTCAGTGGGCTCTGTGAACTACTGAATTACATGAATTACTAAGGCCTTTGACAATGCGACAAGTAATGCAAAGTGAAGAGGAGTGAAGAGGAGTGACTTGGACGCCACTCAGAGGTTCTGGGCCCCTGGGCCTGGGGCCAGCAGGTCTGTTTAGTACTCCAACCACGATGCTAGTAGCAGGATGAAAAGTGGTGACGATTCAGATAGTGAAGGTACACAAATGCTCCAGTTAGGCCGTAGCATAGTATTTTCACCATACTGGAATTTCTGACTTCAATACAATATTATGAAATCTATCGATATTCAATTCCATTTCCCATACCGGGAAAATTTGGACATAATGTAACATCACCTTTCATGAGCTAACAACATAACAAAACCTTGAATTATTATATTCAACAGCAAATGAAACAGGTTACAGGAAGGCAACTCGATGTGCCCAGGTATCAATACTACCGAAAGATTATATTGAAATTGTAATATTATATTATAATAATAAATGTAATATTCTGTCTTTGGCCCTAGAGTTCTTACTGCTCCCCTGGATAACACCATTACATCAGTAGATTTTATATATCTATGTTATGTTTTTTTAATCTTTAATTATAAGCTTAAAATAGCTGTTACAAAATGTGTAAGCAGTCTTTCAATGTAAAAATAAGAAACAAATAAAATAAGGACAATTTATTATATGTCTATATTGAAACATTTCTCCCGTACAAACACCATGGGTTTAAGATTGAGCATTTGACAAAAACAAACAGGTGCATACAAAAATATAGGAAAATAAATAATTTGATTATATCAAGGGCTAGGGCTTTAAAATATATATATAAAAAACCCAATATGTTCACGCTTATATTATATAAGAAAGTAGCTCACAAGAAACACACTGAACATAACTTTCACTTTTTATATTCTTAAGATAAGATAAGATTTATTCAGTAGCAGGGAAATTCAGTTGTCACAAAGATATGAAGACATACTTAAAAGATAAGACGTTATACACATACATACAGTCATGGAAATAATTATTTGACCATTGTTTTCTTCAATTTATTGTTTTTTTTAATGCCTGGTACAACTAAAGATACATTTGTTTGGACAAATATGATGATGACAAAAAAAAATAGCTAATAATAGCTTAATTTAAGAGCTGATATCTAGCCATTTTCCATAGTTTTCTTGATAATAATAAAAACGATTATCAAGAAAACAATAAAAACAAATGTACCTTTAACAAGGGTGGTCTAATATTTTTTTCCATGTCTGTACATACATACATACATACATACATAAACACACTTTTATTTAACATTATTATTATTGGACATAGGGTTATTCCTGAGAGTATTGTGTATTGCACAGATATTGCACATTAGTGAAAAATAGATTGTTGCATGGGACGATACATTTACATTTAGTCATTTAGCAGATGCTTTTATCCAAAGCTACTTACAGAAAGAAAGGGATCAAGGAATAGTGCAATAAGAGCCATTAGTGCAGCAATAAGTGCTTGTGACAATTCATTAAGGAGTAGAACTGTTGTGTAGTTCTAGGAGAGAAGATGGGTCTTCAGGAGTTTTTTAAAGAAATGCAAAGAGTTAATGATACATATAATTCATATAATAAAATGTATATATTTATGTATAAAATGTATACAATAATATGTATGCTAGCAGGGAGTCACCATTCCCATTACCCATGACGAGCCCTAAACATGTTCAAAAGCAAAGTTTCCAGAGAACACATGAGTAGCCTTGGTGTGCACATAGATATATGGGTCAATGACAAATAAGGGTTGGCAAGATGTCATATGGTGTAACCACAAAAAATGATAAATATGAATACTTCATCCACCTACATTGTATTTAAGTGGACTTATACATATAATTACTTCATTTTAAAAACCATCAAATTATTTTTTTTTTTTTTAGTATTTCTACATTTATACATTTCGTCAACATTGAGCAAAACATATTCTAAATACAGCCATTTTTTTCAAAAGTTTTGACAAATTATGTAAAAATGTGTTATGTACCATAGTGTTGCAATGTAAACGTGGATTGTATTTTTTCACATTTTAGTTCACATTTATTTCCCTGTATATAATCAGATTTTTATGGGGAAAAAATGACTGGTTACACCAACTGACACTGTGTTAGATCACGTCATTGACCCATATATAAGAAAGGTGTTTTTATATATATCTATGGTTGTGTGGTGCTGGCCTGCTGCTCTCGCCCAGTGCATTGTGGTCTGTGTGCTACAGGAAGCTGCTGCACCGGAATCTGAAGAATTTGAGGTGTCCGCCAAGTCTGCTGCTCATCGGCTCTCTGTGTCTCCAGCTGCACGAAACTCTGCGGACACGCTGTAAGGTGACACTCCTTATTACTCCAATTCATTATTTATTAATCACTAAGTTATCTCAGTGCTGTGTTAATGGCGGAACCGCAGTTAAACCGACGACGCTAACATTAGCTGTTTAAGTGAACATCCTGCAGGAGAAGCTAGTCTGAGGCTAAAGTTAGTAGTTGACGCTATGCTAAGCATGTCTTGTACCACAGTTTACTGAACAGCTAGCGAGAAACCATAGCTTGGTGAATAGCTCTGACTTGGACTTGTTTACAATAACAAGAATTACCATTAAAATATGGGGTTTTGTGGAAGATGTCGGCTTCAGCACATTTCACTCCCATTACCGTTATGATAGGCGTTGCTAATGCTAATTAACCGGCTAATACCCATTCTAATAACGGAGCTAACGTTTGGTTTGAGAAAATGAGCTAGCTGTTACTAATGTTCGTTTTAGTTAGCATTCCATATTTATTTAACTTCAAAAGGGGTGAAGCTTCTTATATTAGCTTCTAAACTAGCTTGGACACACTCGTTTGTCCAATCAGATGGTAAAAATATACGATTAAAAGTATAAGTTTGAGCCGAGTCAGTGTGTGTGGAGGCGCAGAGTGCAGTGGGTGTGTTCCTGACTGTTTCACATCATTTTGAATATAACACACAGACTTAACTACAACACAACACAACAGCCAGCACTAGGGTGGTAAACATATGATACCAGTTGGGATTAATAGCATAAGCATGGCTTAATCGCTTTTGCTCAGATTATATCATTGTAGTAGGACGCAGCTGTAATGCAGCTATCTTAACAGGAAAAGCAGTTTTTTTTTTGTGGTGAGACAGATCTCTCTCACAAACCTTTTAGAGCACAAACCAGACTTCCTGTCTCTCACACACTCAGTCAGGCCTGTAAGTATGCGCTTATATGAATTATCTCCATTTCAGAAATGGTCCACAGAGCCCAGAAGAGTTAAAGCATCATGAGTAATCTTTAAGTTGTTTTGCTAAGTGACTTAGTGTGTTATACAGCCTGTCTTTTGTTTCAGGTTAAGCAAAGAGGAAAAATGTCTCAGGCCGACAAAATGAAGGTAAGTCTCGGAAACCCGAAACCAGATATTGCTTATGTACTGGTACAGCATGCAGTTATACCAGATTCCTACTTCTGCTTAAGTGATTGTTTTGTTAGGCCAATGGCTAAGCAGTATTAGTGATGAGAACGTAAGCTGTGTTTGTGTAATATGCCCTTAAAACCATCATCTTAGCCAGTTTTGTGCTGTTATAAATATAAGCAAAATTCTGATGCGTCTTTTAATTCATTTTCATGTGTCATTTCAGTGGAAAATTTTGTGCTTTCCTGCTTTTTCTCATATTATTTTCTGCATTTAGCTGTTGTTTAAAGCACAAATATTACCCATTGAATGCTGGGTGGGTCACTGAGACATATGCTCATTGTGCTGCTCACCATCCACATGACTCACTGTTGTAGCTTTATGCGAGTTGAAAGGCCCAAAGGCATAGCCACAACACACTGTTTATCAAGCTTATCAGCCATGACCTTTGTTGAAAGGACGAGGAAGAGAGGTTCATAAATCTTGCAAGACTGTGTGGCCAAAAAGAGCAAACTAAAAAAAGAACATAACTTTTTGTGTTTGATTTGACATTCACTTTGTAGCATTACTACAGTGGGGTCTAAAAGCTGTCCTCTTGGCCTGCTTCATAATGGTCTGACTAACCCTGTGTAGGAAAGAGCTGTAAACACAGGAATGATGGGTGGAAGGTCTTTTGCAAATAGTCTTCAGAGGACTCTCCCTCCTAAATACCCGGCTGTTAGTGAACAGATGTCTCAGTTGTTTCTACTTGAGCACTAATAATCAGCTGTCATGTTATTGCTATAAATTTAGCCAAAACATGTTTGACCTATATTGGATTTGGACGTTTGAAAAAACGAGTTAACTGAAGTAATAATTGTGTGCGAAGGTATGTTATTTCATTTTCAGTTTAAATGTCACTGAAGTTTGAGTTAAAGTTTGACCCTCCTGTCTTTGTTTTTTTTCTTACAGCAGGGCCAGTTCACCAACCCTGAGACCCCAGGGTACGTTGGATTTGCCAACCTGCCTAATCAGGTTCACCGCAAGTCCGTAAAAAAAGGATTTGAGTTTACATTGATGGTAGTAGGTGAGTAAATCATCTCGGTTTTTCAAGCCTTTTCTCATTTCGTCCACATCTTCTTGTCATCATGCAACACTGATTTTATTTAGTTTGGAAAATAGTAGTGTATCCCACAGATAAAAAGGTTTATGCTAGACTTCTTTAGTAAACATAGACATTTAAGGAATGTGTTTTGGCTCACATGAGTTTGTTTCTGTAATAAATGTACGATGGGATCTTGGCTCTGAGCCTGTATGATATACAGTTGTTGCTGCCTTTTACATCATGGCCTTTCTAAATAACCGCTTTAAAACTCTTTCAACTCTGTGGATCCTTTTGTTTGAATGCTGAGAGTAAGCTAGTCGTCTTCAGTAATGCATAGGTGCATTTCAGTTTGCATGAATGCTTTTGCTGCGTAGAAAATGGCAGATGTCACATCAGTGTAGTTGCTCAGCTGGCATCAGCTGCAGTGTAAACTCTTGATGTGAACACTGTGACTGTGTGAACCTCCCTGCTTGTTAGTAAGGGGGGAGGGTAGAAGCTCCCCTGAACGCTGCTCATCCTTTTGCTTTAAAATAAACCAGAGAGGAATGTAGCCAGTGTGCCTCGAGGGATTGATTCACACAGTGGACAGGGCCTGCTGGACCCTCTACTGCAAGAACACTCAATGAGTGCTTATTTAACCTTCTGTGTGACTCAGGTTATTCAATACATCTGTGTTTCCTGTATTTTTAGATAGCTGCAGTTCTCCCCCACAAAAACAGTTAACTTGCTATAAAATGTCATGATTTCTCAGGATGCATCACTTTTTATGCTTGCACAGAAATACTATTTCCTCTAAAGCCCGTCTTCCTCATACACCTGAAACTGTGATGTGTATGATGTGCTGATTTTCCATACAAGACATTCTGGCAAATTGCCAGTTTAGGGTATAGCAGAGACTTCTATAAATCCTTTGTTACGGCTACTCGGTGGGAACCACAGCAACAAACATTCCCATGTCACAACATTTGTAACTTTGTGGCCATGAGATCATAGTTTCTTACATACTGTTTCTGATATGTTGCTCTCTGCTTAGCTGCTGCTGAAGTTTTGATGCATTTCCCAGACAGAAATTAGAACGATGCTCAGTGGGTCTTCAAAAATCAGTAGAAAGTTATTTTTAGTCGGGTATAAGGAACAGGCCTCATCTTGGAATCAGGCCATCAGCTTTTATTTAAAACCTAATCACTCGGTGCGGATGTTAAATTGTCTGTCCAACTGTCTTGTGTTGAGAGTAACTTTACACCTATTGCTGGTATATGAAAGTTTCAGAGGCAGCCAGTCAAGATTTTGTTTCTTAATGTTGTATAGTTTAGTTCCTAAATAATAAAGAGACTTTCAAATAATATCAAAGTCTGCAGTGGGTCTTGTTGTTGTGAGTGTTTTCTCATTTCAGTGCAGGTTCATATGTAAAGATGGAGTCGAGTTACAAGACAACATCCAGGTTCTTTGATTGAAACTGTCCAGTGTTCTTCTTGACTCGTAGCCCCTGAGTGCAGCTGACTGATTATGAACACTTGCACTGTTTCCAGCCAGGGCACTAGGATTGTTTAATCAGCCACCTGACGCAGTTCTGGGAAAGATTAATGCTGAAGTCACATTTAGTGTCATGTATTTCCGTTTGGTGCGGGGCCTACTGTGCGTCACAGGCAGATGTCTTGTTTCCTGTAGCACAGTCAGGATCTCTTTTGTTCTATTCATTGAAAGTGAAGAGATCGGCGCCAGAAAAGAAGCCTGACTTTGCTTTAGCCATTTTAATCAACTATGTAATATTTATTCACTAAGCATCTCATGCTGACTGCACGCTAATTCTTTCATTGTTCTCTGTTGTTAAAAGGTGAATCTGGACTTGGAAAATCCACCTTGATCAACAGCCTGTTCCTCACTGACCTTTACCCCGAGAGAGTCATCCCTGGAGCTGCAGGTAAACCACACATGCATGTAAAAATGCTTGTTTTAGAGCAATAGGGATGTCCCAATTCCAAATATTTCATAGTCTATACCAATACCAGTGAAAATATATGATTTTCTGTACAAAATGCGATACTATGGTCAAAAACAAGAACAAAACAATGAATCCCGTTTAATTCTTCCTGACCGCCAGAAACTGGAAAAAAAAACCTGGATGACAAATTACTCATGGCAGTCATTCAGAATTTATAGAACCGTAGTAAGATCTGCTACACTTTCTCTGTTATTGCCAAATTTGATTTCATAACATATCAGGAAGAATTCATTAAAACCTAGTTATATAACTCTCGTTTTGCTGTCTGTTACTCTAATTTTTTTCCTTTTTCTTCTCTTCACCTGGTGCGGAGTGAAGAGAAAGGTGCACCGACAACTCGGCAGTCCACTTATTTGTTGCTCTTATTACCAATGTCAGCTGCTCTGTTTTAACCATGTTTGGCAGAATTTTTTTTTACATGTAGGTAGAGGTGGGCAATATATATCGTCTATGATAATATTGTTAATGTTGTTTTGACAATATGCAATTTTACATTATCCAGTATTTATAATATCTCAAAGAAAACAAACTGATGTTTACTCATTTCATGTCTCTACATTGAAGTTTAACTGGGAGTGCTAAAGTTCAAAGAAAATACACCAGAGCTGTTGTACTGAAACATTGTGTCCATCCATAGATGTCCTGGTAAGCCATAAGAGACTTTAATAGCTTTTTTTTTGGTAAAGAAATAACATTTCAAAGAATATTGTCAGATTATCGTTATCAGAAAATAAAAAAAATAATAATCAAGATTTTTTTTTTTTTTTTTTTTTTGCCCATATCGCCCACCCCTGAAATTCAACTTTAGTTTTCTGGAAAACTTATGTTGTTGCACTGCACGAAGCTCGCAGCTCAGTTCACTGTGGCATGTAGGCACACTGAGCATCCCAGGTTCTGTACGGTACCTGCAGGACTGTAGAAACGTTTTCAGCATTTAGGCACGGACTTGGCAGCGAAAATATCGTTTTTTGTGGCATCCCTAAAAAGCACTTTGTCAAATGTATGTATGTATTAAAGGCGTGTAATCGGGGACTGACTTTTTACATGTTGTTTTAATTTCTTGCACTTTTTCTTCTTCTTACAGAAAAGATAGAAAGGACGGTTCAGATTGAGGCGTCGACCGTAGAAATTGAGGAGCGAGGAGTAAAGCTCCGTCTCACTGTGGTAGACACACCAGGATACGGAGACGCCATCAACAGCCAAGACTGGTATGAGATCTTTTTAGGGCGTATGCTGATGAGAAGATGAGATATTATTAAGTTTAAATTACCCGGTTTCATTCCTGTGATCTTGAACAGTGATGAGCCACTAACTTTGGACAGTTAAAATATATGCTACTTTCACTGTTTTAAGCTGTAAGGAGAGTTTATTCATCCTGGCTTTTGATTTTAGCATTTAATGGGTGTGCTACAAGCATGATATAATAATACTGTGACACATAAGGTAAGTTTAATGTGATGTATATTTTTCTAATCCAGTTTCAGCACCATCATCAGCTACATTGATGACCAGTTTGAGCGCTACCTCCATGATGAGAGTGGTCTAAATCGAAGACATATTGTTGACAATAGAGTTCACTGCTGCTTCTATTTCATTTCCCCACTCGGCCATGGGTGAGTCCTGCTTCACATGCCTGCACAAAAATACACTTAAGTTCTATTTTACTAACCATATTTGTCATGCCCCCTTCACTCTTTTCTTTTCATAACTACTTGATTTTCTGTCTCTCTTTGACCTCGTGCATGTGTGTTTCCTGTCCCACCAGCCTGAAACCCCTGGATGTTCAGTTTATGAAGGCCATCCACAATAAGGTCAACGTGGTTCCTGTCATCGCCAAGGCAGACACGCTCACCCTCAGAGAGAGGGAGAGGCTCAAGCGCAGGGTGAGGATAACAGAGTTACCCATTGTTCAGGATCTCTTCCAGTTCCTGAAATAAACAGTAGCTGTCATGTGCTTGTGGTCAACTGCTTTAGCCATCCTGTGTATGTAAATACTGCTTGCAACTACAGTACTATATTGAAACTGGACTTAATATTGAATTTATAAAACCAAAAGATAGATAAACCATAGTGAGACAGGCAGTGTCAAAAGTGATTTTGATTAACAAATGTGTTGTTAGCTCACATTAAATCCTGACCACAGACTGTTGTGAACTCCCATTTTGAAGCCCCAAATTTTGCATTTTGGCCCTGATAGCAACTTGTTATTCTCAAGTCTATTGTCCTGACTGAAGGAGAAATAATGACATTTCAGGTATGTGCATAATGAAAGATGATAATAAGCCGTGTTTTGTCCCTGCCTCCTTGGTAAGATTCTGGATGAGATCGATGAACATGGCATCAAGATTTACCACCTTCCTGACGCTGAGTCGGATGAGGATGAGGACTTCAAAGAGCAGACCAGGATCCTCAAGGTAAGCTTTCCACTCCCTGCAAAACCTTTCATCCCTGGATGAATATGAATTCCCTCTTGCCAAAGACGAGTTGGCGTTTTTCTTTCACCACAGGATTGTAAATTTATCACGGATAAAAGCAGTCAGCTTTATAGCCTCTAATATATCCTCTAATAAATTTCCATTTAAGTCATCCCATTACTCTAGAGATGTGTTTTAAGTGTTGTGATTATTTATGAGAGTGGTTGAACCGTAACCACAGACACATGAACTACTCCTCTTTTCCAGGCAAGCATCCCATTCGCAGTGGTTGGATCCAACCAGCAGATTGAGGCCAAAGGGAAGAAGGTGAGGGGCCGCCTGTACCCCTGGGGGGTGGTGGAGGTGGAGAATCCAGAACACAACGACTTCCTCAAGCTGCGGATCATGCTGATGTGAGTTGTGCAGGAGGCTACAACCCTCTGCTTGCATTTTCCCTTAAAGAGTAAGATGATATTGAGATTTTCTGCCATACCAAACTGGGTACAAAGCTGTGGAAAGAAACCATAGCTGGCCTGGAAAAGTTGTTAGTTTGGCAGGGTGCCTTCAAACACAATGAGAGCAAGTCTACCCCTGCCAATAGCTTTTTGTTAAGGTGTAGCTAATTGGAAAAGGGATGTAGCCAAGGCAGGAAATGAGAGAAAAGATAGATACCAACAACACAAGCAGTGTTATGTGGCTCAGACAAGTTTGGTTATAATAAAGACTGTGCACTTTATAACTCGACACCTTCTGCCAACGTTACATCTGTAGTTTTCAAAATGTCCATGCAAGAGTATTTATTGGTTTGTGACTTTTCCACAACCCCACAGAACCCACATGCAGGATCTACAGGAAGTGACTCAGGACCTTCACTACGAGAACTTCCGCTCGGACCGCCTCAAACGGGGTGGCAGGTTGTCCTCCCATGGTTACATTCTGCCTCTGTCTCCTGCGTACGTACTTGTCTGTCAGCTTGCTTTCCTGCACCTCCCCCACCTCAAACAGCAAAACCTTTGATAAGATGTATATAATTAAAGTGTTTCAAAAAACACAACAACACAGAAATGCCAAAGTCAGGCACATGCACACTTCATAGATGTTGCTGTAATTTAACAGTAAAAGTATATTCTGGCTCCACACTAGAGGATAATTGGGCAGATTTTTGGGTCAGCAATTGCAGAGGCTGGTCTGAGCAAAATATCTGCTTAATCTGCATTTCAATATGTTATTTCTGTGGCATAGGAAGGTTCATTCGATATTTGTGAACATGAGCTACACTGTCTCAAAGCCAGAAACCAGCGAGAAGTAGGTCTGAAACTAGTGATGTCAAAAGCTGTCATAGACAATGAGTGGGAGCCTGTTTTTGTAGTCCCACAGAATGTTTAAGCTTTTTTCTATGGTAGTGTTGCGAAACAGAAAATGTTCCTCCGGGTGCTCTGTATCATCTATAACATATTTCCCTATTAATTTTCAATGGAGCAATTCCACACTTTATACTTGATGAAATCACAAATTTGAGTTTAAGCACTCTTGTTTTTGGATAAGAGAAACTTCATATTTACCAATACTATTGGACTGTCTTAGACCATAGGAATCAATGTCTGAATTGTGAAAAAGACGTCCTTCCTCTTTAATATTACCGACCAGATCGGACTCTCCCCAATTCGGACTTTTTGATATTTACAACTTTAAATCCTGTAACGTGAAAAGAACAGCGACAGGATCTTGAGCTGACCAGAAAGCATCACCAGCTGGATGTTACATACTTGTGTGCAACAGAAACATGGCTGCCAGCAGCACAAATATAACTTTTTTCTCCCAACCGGAGTCAGATGGACTGTGTAGGTGCATCTAAATAAATTAGAATATCATAGAAAAGTTAATTTATGTCAGTAATTCAATTCAAAAAGTGGAAATAACACATATATATCCACTACACACATAATGAAACATTTCATGTCTTAATTTATTTCATTTTAATTTTTTTTTTTAATTTTTTTTTTTTTTTAAGTATGTTTAATATGGAATTGTTGGCCTCTGAAAAGTATGTCCATCTATCTGCACTCAATACTTGGTTGGGGCTATTTGACTTGAACTACTGGAAATGGACTTTTCCATGATATTCTAATTTATTGAGATGCACCTGTAGATGTGTCTGGCTTAATTTCTGTATAATGGATCATGTACTTAGACTTATTCTTTTGTTGTAGATTCAAACTGGTATCATTCTGTAGGTCAGTAGCGCTAACTCATCATTCTGCATGCTCCCTACATCAGCTAGGCCGTGGTAGCGAGGCATAAGTGAATTCAATGATGTGGGCTGTGGTTCTACATGGTTAGTTGGTAGCTAAATGGCATGTGTAGTTTGAGTATCTGTAGCGGTCATAAACAGGATTACTGTGTGTCATTTAACATAGTGTGGACATATCATCATTTAACCCTCAATGTAGACCAAAAGGATCCTTTTAGACTTTCTTCATAGCCAACCCCGGATAAGGCAGTGGTTTTACTGTCTTCACATTGCCTCGCCATCTGTCCAAAGATGGCTGTCTGGTCTTGGTTTGTCCAATCCCATGAGTGGACTGTTGGAGGTACCGTGTTTTTTTTTAATTTTGGGGGAGGTAACGCTGTTCCCCTGACTCTCGCACTTGCTGCTTCTCTCTTGAATCTTCTGCTCTCATCTCTTTGTAGTTATTTGTTCTAGCTGCCCACTTTTCTCTTCTGCCAAGAAAAACTAACCCACTGACCCTCTCTTCACCTTCTCAGTGTGGCTTTTGTCATGTTTGCCTAATGCTACTTAAAATGGTTCAACATGCACTTTCAGGCATGCACACATACTCAAAATTCTCCACTGACTCAGTCATTGCAATGCTTTCTAAATCCTCACACAAAGTGTTTTTTTTACATTTATAACCTCTGAATCTGCATTTAACTTGATGGTTCTTTTTGGATTGGCATATATTCTGCAGAAATATTACAGGTTGATTCTGTAGCTTCATCAAAAGTAACTCTAGTTGTGTTGATGCAGAAAAGGACCGGAGCCGGAGGAAATGGACAAGGATATGATCCTGCAGGAGAAGGAGGCTGAGGTGAGTTATTTCCACCTATTGAACAGGTTATACACTTAATTTGCTCTCTTGCCAATAGTTAGATGGGAAGGTTGATACCACTTTCATGGCTGTATGCCTAGAGCCAGTGGACAGTTAGCTTAGCATAAAGGCTGGAGGCAAAGGGAACTATTTCAGTAAGCTTTTGGTGAGTTGGTTAGTGGATTTTCTTTGGTTAATGGAAGTGTTGGACATAGCATAGACATTAGAAAATAATTTGACGTCACCCATTGGTTTATGGACTACCATTTTGGAGCCTAAAGTTTGAAATTTTGAGTGGCGCCATCTTTTTTTTGGAGCCTGAAGTGAACATATTTAGACAAGAGGTTGGTTACCACCCAACAGGGCCAGGTAAGGTTAGCATAGCAAATGCTAAGACACCAACTAGCCAACACCAGCTGACTTGGGTTAGCAAGGTGCATCCGTAATCCATCCACACTGCGATATCAATTGGGTTGCACATTTTTCCTGATTGAAAGGTTGCTGAGACAGCGATGTGTCAATCATGAGGTAACCCATGCCCTAAAGCATACCTTGCTTTATCTTTTATTATTTGAAATGTGGCCATAATTTAAAAAAATGTGTGCTTACATGCTGTATTGAAGAAGATTTGAAACTAGTGACCATAAACTCATTAGAAAAATGAGGAGTATTAATTTTCTTATAGACTTCTATACAGTGTTTTTTTTTTTTTGCAACTAGTGGAGTCGCCCCCTGCAGGCCATTCCAAATAATTCAGGTTTAAGATACTCCTGCACTTGCATCACTTTTCAGACCTGGATACAGTCTGTGGTTCTGACTGTAGGGCTTCACTGCATCCACTCCTTTTATACAGTCTGTGGAACAGAGTCAGGCTAGATCTTTCCCCCTCTATCCAGTCTCTGTGCTAAGTTACACTTACCACCTGCTGGCTGTGGCTTCATATTTAGCATACACATGTGCGTTGGTATAAACTTTCTTATCCAACTCCTGGCAATATAGTAAATATGTTTCATAACTGATTTCTGTTGAGTCAGTCAATGTGTAACCAGTTGTTTCTCATCAATTGTTTCTAACTGAAAGAAAGATATTAACGGTAATGTTTAGCCAGACCCCTCAGTATCTCATCTGTTTAAGTGTATGTGCTTTTGTGCAGTTGTCATACATGTTGATCTTTTTTCTGTCACACAGTTGAGACGTATGCAGGAGATGATTGCTAAGATGCAGGCCCAGATGCAGAAGCAGGGAGACGAAGGAGACGGCCCACATGTGTGAAAAGCCTGAGGTAAGAGCAAAACCCATGCAAGGTCCTGAGTGTGACAAAAGTTCAGAAGAATTGACCTTCAGCCGAGAAAAAATAATGACGCCTTTTCACCGTGTAATCGCATTCTGTTGAACAACAGTTTGAAAGCAATATATGGAAGTGTGAATTAATCTAATAAAAAAAACACCCATGTTGTGTAACAGCCTTGATGCAGACATACTGCAGACTGTGTAATTTCCTGCTTTCGTAAGTTAAATAATCAATGAAACCTGGTAATCTGTAGATGCTGGTAGTCTGTGAGGCCAGGCTTGTTTTTAATAATTTTTTTCATTTCTTTTCTCCAGCAGATATTTGAGCCACTGCTCGAGTTTGACCGGATAGAGAGACGGACGATGGCAGTGAACGTGTAAAGGCGATCTGGTTATTGACTCATACTGCTTGCCACTATCTTTTTTTTTTTCTCCAATCCATCATGGGATCTGGAGATATTTTTTTTTATAAATACAGTAAAGTATATTCAAACAGTGTTATGTTTATATATTTTCACACGGTTCTATTTCTTTGTTTTTATTTTAAATGAAGTCACGTGACCCATCTTTTTAAAAACGATGGCATATATCTTTGATACAAACTCCATTTTTTGTTCCCCCTTTTTTTTGCTATTTAGAAAACCAAAGTACTGCTGCCTGTATTCAGTGCTGTTATTTCTAAAAACATCTTTTAGAGTACGTGCTAACATCGCTCTGTGAAAGAGCTTCATTGGGAGAGTCGGCTATGGTGAAAACCAGTAGCAGAAGTAGCTTTTTCTGCCATAGTTATGCCATAATCTCTGTATTCTTTTTGTCAAGAGGAAACACAATTCCATATTCCCTCTGGTTAGGAAATGACCACACAAGATCCCCATTAATTAGCTCAGTGTTAATCATGTTACCCTCCTCATCTGCATGCAACTCTTGACCCCATCTGGTCAAATTTTCAGGTGAAATTTCCCTCTGGTGCTGTGTTTGGATCGGCTTCTCCCTTTACTGCCCAAGTCTTATCCATTAGTGCAGTTCTCAGATCAGTGTCTTTAATGGCATTCAAGTGTCGTTAAGCTCCTTTTGAGTTTGATATTGAATAAATAAACTGTGACCCTTGACCTCTTACAGTCTTCCTGTAGACCTGACAAATGAAGGACGTGCAAATGAGGTGCGATGCCTCTGTTTGGTGCTTTCAATCAACTAGAAGTAATGGTTACTCCATGTTTCCTCCACACTGTAAAGTGAAGTCATATGCCAGGGAGCATTAACTGTTGTGTGTTTTCATTGATGCAGTGAGATTTCAGAGGTATACTCTTTTACCTGTCCCAACTGCTGAGTACTTTGTGGTTTCCGTGACCACAGAGATTTAAAAAAAAAAATGACCCGATGAGGTCAGTGTAGCCAACATTTCCCTCACCAGCCAAGATGTGAGTTCTTGACATTCCTCTTTGTGCTGTTTTAGCCAATATTAAAGCACCAAATAATGTTCTCGATGCATATATTGTAATAAGTTTTATTAAACTTTATTAATCTCTGTGAATTGAGCCTTTTTTCCCCTTCTTTTTTGTTTATCTACCTTCCACCTCTGAGTTACAGCCTTTAGTGTCTCACCATCTTACGCTTTCTGCTCCCTTTGTGTTTAATTTCAGTGAGATTAATTGCCTCCGACAGGCAAAACCACCATGAACCTGCCCTGACTAACCGGGCGTCTGTAATTACAGTACAGTATAAGGAGAGGTTAATTACTCCAGACCTGCAGCCTATAATCTTTTTCTTTTAGAAAGAGAAGGGAAAATTGTAATACAGTGGGTTGTGAAGGGTACTTTTTTGCACAATTTCAATTTAAAAAGCGTACCTTTTTATAATGTATATGTATTTGGAGAGGGGTACACATACAGGAGCAATACATGGTCCTATGGCATGCTTTGATAAAAAAGTATTCATATTTAATTAAATTGAAACCATGTACTTCATTCTTCCATCACATGTACAGATAATTAGATAATTTGTCAGCACCCCATTACATATGATGAATTCAGTAAACCCTCCACATCCACAGTGTATTCTCCTATTGCACGTACACCCAAATTTTGCACCATCTGAGCCAAAGGACTACAGGAAGTGTTGTTTATACTGCATTGCTGGAATGGCTATATTTGATACTTTGGTGATATATCAGTAAACCAGCAGGTAGTAAAAAAAAAAGTGTTTATAACTTAACACCCTTCAGTTTGCTAGCTAGCTGTTACCACGTGAGGTATACAATTTTATTTATTTTATAAGAGTTCAAAGTTTAAACACAATCCAAGCCATCAACCCGAAATTTCAAAGTACATTTTCTTACTACTAAATTTGCTAGGTCGCTAACTCACCACATTCACATCAAGAGATTAATTTGGCTTATTAATTATGTCTATGCCTATATATATGGTGAAACATTTGTTTCTATCTGCATAGCTCCTATATTTAGGGCCCGAGGAGGCAACGACCTTCAAGGTCCCTATTGTATTTCGAATTATTATTTTTTTTCTTCCTCCCAAATGATCGCATTTTTCACTGCCTGAACATCCCCCAAAACTCATGAAACTTTAAATATAAGTCACACCTGGCTAAAAATGTTAAAATCTATTGTCATCCTGAATTTCCACCACTAGGTGGCGCTATAATAAAGGAAAGTGCGTTTTGGCTAATAACTCCCACAAACTTTATCACACATTCAAAAGCCTTATATCTATGGTTCACTGAGTTGTGCTGAATCTCGTGATATAGGCCACGCCCATTTTCGCCAAGAATTTTTTTTTTTCCCGCAAATTCGCGAAATGTCATCAACCTACTTTTTCGAACTCAATTTCATCGTTTTGCACCAAACTTTGCAAACAGCATCTATGGAGCCTAATAACAAAAAGTTATTAAAATATTTTTAATTAATTAATTTTTAATTTAATATTTTTTTAATACATTTGATATGATGGATATTACAGTAAGCCATCCTTTCATATCGGTTTGTGGTTTCAGGTAATTTAGATCCTTTCTGTATGAAGGCGTATAAGGGCCAAGTATGAAAAAAAAAATATGGAACCGGTGGAGGGGGGTATTTTGAGAAAAAAGTCGCAAATTTAAGAGAAAACAAGTTGCAGATTTACGAGATTTAAAGTGGCAAATGTGCAAGAAAAAAAATCACAGATTAACGAGATATAAAGTGGCAAATTTGCGAGAGTGAATCTATGAAATGTAGTTAGGTAGTACCTTGAAAAACAAAACACTAGCCTATTTTTTCGACTTTTTTCTCAAATCTGCTTCTTTTCTCTTGTAGATTTGCCACTTAAAATAAACTCATAAATTTGCGACTTTTTTTCTCAAAATATTACCCCCTCCCTGGGTCTGCGTTATTATTTCTTTTATCATACTTGGCCCTAATATGCCGTCGTATTTCTGCAACAAATGCTCTTTAAAAATATTTGCACCCCAAACACTATTAGTGCCAACGTTGCTGAATTCCTGCTTGTGAAAATGTGACACAAAACGAGACACTAAAGACAACAGGAGATTTTCCATAGACTTTATTATAGTTTTTTCTTCTCAATCTAACAGGTATACACAACGCTCTAAATGTCATGGCTTTTTTGTTTTAAATACTCTCCGCTCTTAAAGAAAAACTGTAAAAATATTTAATTATAACTAATTAAAAGATCTCTTGGGGGACAGAACTGGGAAGGGTGCAAAGATACGAGGGGTGGTGGTGGTGAAGGGGGGGAAGGGTCTTCTGTGGTCCTTATCTGAGGCGTTGGGTGGGTGTAGGGGACAGAAAAGGGAGCAGGGTTAAGTTACATCCAGCTGGGGTTTCACCGCGAAGACGGGGTGGTGTTACCGTTTAAAGAAAACCTGGAAGAAAAACGTAAAATGAATTGATTTCTGTAAATATTTTCTGCTGCATAATGAACATCCCAGCAGACGTGATACTGGACGGTATCTCACCTGCACACTCTCTCCATCATGTGTGTGACAAGGCGGTCGGAGATGCCCGGACAGGACTCCTCAGCAAGGTTGAAGGCGTTTTCCAGCTCCTCGATGGCCCCCACGCCCCCGCCACTCGCCCGCCGCTTCTCCTTCAACTGTTTGGAGGTAAAAATCAGTTAGAAAGAATTCTGTATTTTGCACAAAGGAATGCTTTGACCAAACTTATTATTCAAAACCTAATTTAAACTGTAATGTCTGCACTTATAACAACATAACAAGCATATATTGGTCATGTTTGGTTGGCTTTTGTATTTATGGATGGAGCTAAATGCTTGAATCCAGCGATTTAGACAATAAACTTATTGGGAAAAATATAGAAAAGTAGGGTCCTTTAGTCACAGAATTCTATCTGATCTGTTTAACACACTTCCGCACTGGCTTCACTTTCCACTCATTTTTGTACTGACAGGAGCAGCCCATTAATAGCAACAAATCTAGTTCACTCTAACAGTGCAGGCCATTTCACTTCTGCAGCTCAGACTTCCAGTTTTATCTATGCAACTAATAAAAAAGGAGGAAATCAATTTCTAGAAGTGCTTTTGGTGATCCAGTGCAGTTGTTATAAACAACTTCAGGCCAGTGCTACAATTACTAATGAAGGAACCTTGTTCAGAGCTCAACATGTCAAGAAATATCCAAACAGAAGGTGTTTCTAAGAAAAACCAACAGGTTAACTGCTCTAGATTAAAGCCAGCTCTTGTTGTGCTGTGCTCAAAGTGATACAATCCCCATCCACCACAGTTGGGCCTACCTCTCTGAAGATAGGTGTTACCAAAGCAGACAAGCATTGTGACTTGGGTTGCCTTTTCACCGAATCCCCTGACTGAGAAAAGGAAAAACAGTGTGAGAGGGGAAAAACCAAAAAAGATTGGACTCTGTATATCTGTCCTGCATGTGTCTTACCTCTGAATCTGTGTGTGTGTAGCCTTTCTGTAACTTGTTCATAGAGGTAGGTCTGACTGTCGGGAAGGTCCACATGGGACATGTGTCAACATCGCCATCAGCGTCCCTGGAGAAAGGACGGAAAGAGAAGAAAAGAGAAAAAAAGGACAGATTTAATAATGTGAGGGGCACAAACGTGATTCAACATTCATACATTTTAACCTAGATTTACATCCAGACAACATGTTATTATTGAAGAGGATTTAGACTAGGGATGAGCTTTTGAACGATCAATTAATTGATTAATGGCTGCATGCATACATGGGCAACATAAAAGATATATATACAGTACTATGCAAGAGCCTGTTTTGTAAACTGCTGCTTTTATTTTGAAAGGACGAAAAGAGATTTCCTGTCGATCGTTAAGTGTGTTTTGTGTTTGAAATATGTTTTGGATAAACTATAACCCAGTAATTCATGCTAGCAAGGTTTGATACAGTAAGCTAGTTTTGCTCAGATTAATACTCTTGTATTTCTGTGTATTTTATAATTGTTATTGCAACTTTCAGTTTGCAAACTGTAGCTTTATCCAACTTAATTCTCAGCTCATTGGCTTATTGACGTACAGTCGCAGAACTGAACGCTCGGCCGTGTTTCAGTTCAGTAATACTGATATGCAGTCAGAGATAAAATTAAAATTAAAAAATACACAGATCGATTCAAAATTCCATGTGATCGACCAAATTCTTAACGACCATTAATCGATCATCGATTAATTATTCCCATCCCTAATTTAGAGGAATAGATCCTTTGGAAACAGTCCTTCTTGAGACTCACATATCTGAGTCGTCAGAGCTGGATTCCTCCCCGTGCCCCTCTGACTTCCAGCGGCGGTAGCGGTCAATCAGTTCTGTCAGATAAGCCGTCTTCTTGGTGTAGCGTGTGATGAACTTGTGCTTTAGGAGCTCTTTGGCTGTTGGCCTCTGTGCAGATATATGGCAAAGACAGAAGGAGAAAAAGGATTAACATGCAGTGACCCTGAAGCTGGAAGAAGAATCACACAGTAGGGATCAGGTTGTTTAGCTCTATAATGAGTCCACCATCGCATTATTGAGACTTAACAGATTTTAGGTGCATAACAAAAATGTGGATTGGATTTGAATATTTCAGAAAGCACAACACAAGTTATAATTCCTATTAAGAACAAGGCATGCTAATCCATTTGAAAAATATTTGGTAGGATAAATGATCAAAGTCTGTCTCTCAGAATAGCACCAATCTGTGTTTCTTTTCCAAATTTCTGATCTTATTTAGCCACAACAACACAAACATGTCTGATCACATTTTAGTTCTGTTTCAATGCAGATGGATGCAGGTGTATTACTTACAAAACGAGGGTCTTTATTTAAACAAGCCTCCACAAACTCTTTGAAGGGCTTGCTGTAAGGTCCCTCAAGTGTGGGCGGAGTGTTTTTCGGGATGAGGAAAAGGACCCTCATGGGGTGCAGGTCAGAGTTGGGAGGTTCCCCTTTTGCCAGCTCAATGGCGGTGATTCCCAGGGACCAAATATCAGCCTGAAGAGGAGCGTGAGATGTGTAAGCAAGGTGTGTTAAGTTCACATACAGACACTGGAGAATGTGTAAGGAATAGAAATATAGTTCTTTAACAAGAATAATGCTATGGAAGCCCATTTCGACCAGTAAAAGAAAAAAAGATGTAAACTTAGCCTTAGAAAAACAAAAGATCCTTTAAAAAAATATATTTTTCAACATATCTTTAACAGAAAAAACTTGTTTAAAATAATGAGACATTTGGTCAAAAGATACACATTATATTACGGTAATAAGTCATTATTTTGATATTATTCATTATCATTTTTTCCCAAACACATTGGGGGAAATGGGCTTCCATATATTGTGAATCAAATAATTCTTTCCATGCTGAAAATTTAAGGTAGTGTCTATTTGTCAGTGCCTCCACCATTAACAAAACATTATCTCTTCCCGAGCTCAATGGTCTACCAAAGTGAAACCTCTTTTCACCCAAAAGTGAGAAAAAAAACAAGCAAACAAACCTAAATAGAGCTTTCACTCAAAGCAGTAACACAGGATGTCTCTTGTCCGCTCCACAGACTCTGGCCTCACCTTGAAGTCGTAGGCAGACTGTTTGATAACCTCTGGAGCCATCCAGAAAGGTGTGCCGACAAATGTGTTCCTCTTAATCTGGGTATCTGTCAGCTGTCCCGCCACCCCGAAATCTGCCAGCTTCACGTCGCCCTGCTCCGACAAGAGCACATTGGCAGCTAGGGAGAAGAAGAGAGAGTAGTGTAATGTTAAAAATACAAGACACAAAAACACTCAGCAACATACAGGTGCATCTCAATAAATCAGAATATCGTAGAAAAGTTTATATATGTCAGTAATTCAATTCAAAGAGTGGAAATAACACATTATATAGATCCATTACACACAGAATGAAACATTTAATGTCTTATGGCTTACATTGAATGAAGACCTAAAATTCAGTGTCTCAAAATTTTTTTTAATATTACAAAAGTCCAATTTTAAAAAGTATGTTTAATATGGAAATGTTGCCCTCTGAAAGTATGTCCATCTATCTGCACGCAATACTTGGTTGGGGCTATTTGACTTGAAATGGACTTTTCCATGATATTCTAATTTATTGAGATGCACCTGTGCTATCATTTTATAATGACTGTGTACTGAGAAACTCCAATAAAAGGTTTCCACTATTTTTCAAATTCTCCTGCCCTTGCTTTGGTTATGCAAGTCAGTCTGCCACATCCATAAACATATGAAAGGTATATTCATTGCTCTGCAAGATAAAGCAGTCATTGCGACCTGCTGAAGTCCTAAAACTAACTAACTAATAAAGCTATTTGGATATATACCTAGTACCCAAATATTAGCTTTGCGTAGCACCTTCACTCCAACAATCTCAGATATAGTTTGAAAAACTGTTTCCAGTATTTTTACATTTTGGATAGTCCCATACACAGTGCAACAGAGTACCATTACTTTTAAACTTTTAAAAGTATCCGGGACATCAGTGGACCATCATTTAGGTTCTCATGAACACTTATGACATTTTATGTATTAAGTGATTGCTTTTGGGCTTTAAATATGCAATATCCCAATCAGACTTGTATGTCCCCTTGAAAATTTGTTGAACTTTATAAAAAGTTCAAGAATTTCCCCTCCTAACTTCTAATGAGGAAATATTATATATGAGGCAATTGCTGTGTAAACAAACTATATTCAGAAGCAGGATAAAGTTTATTGCCTAGTAGGGTGTCACCTACAAGGAAACTGCCTTGGTGATCTTGGTGTACAATTAACATACTAAGAGGAAATAAAAATAAAATACAAGTACCGGAACAGTCAAGAACACAAGTATAGAAAATAAAAATACAATGCAAATATGAAAAATGAATAATAACATGGATTTAAGAATGTATACACAGTGGATAATGCACATCACTGGTGGCCCATTTAAATGAGAGAAGTTAGGAATTGGACTTGAGGGTCGCCGGTTTGATTCCCAGGACTGACAATTTAAGGACTGATGTGTCCTTGAGCAAGACCCTACCACTGCTCCCTGCAGAAATGTGCTGCCCACTGCTCCTAGCATGGTGTGGTCACTGGTGTGTCAAGGATTGGTTAAATGCAGAGGACAAATTTACTGCTCCCTGTTTCAGTGTGTGTGTGTAAAACTGAATCGTAATCTTAAAATTCAGGACAGCTAAGGGAAAAAGCAGGATTTTTTTCCCTTTAATGCATTAATTAATATGTTATTACCTTTAATGTCTCTGTGGATCTTCCTTTCAGAGTGCAGATACTCCAGCCCCTTCAGTATTTCCCTCAGTATAGTAGCAATGTAAGTCTCTTCCAGAGTCCCTGGACGGAGCTAGGAAGAGGAACAAGTAAATCAGAAAGCTGGAAGTTGGAAGAGGGAGCCAACAACAGGTCAAGTTTAGCTTCTCTTGTGTAAAAAGTGCCACTTTGTGTTAAACTTTGTGTAAGCTGCATGAAAATACATAACTTCTTACCAGATCCAGGGCAGATCCTCCACCTAAATACTCCATGATAATCCACAGCTTGGTCCCCTGAGAGGAAAAAATACCAGATAAAAGTCATTTAAAGTTTAAGATGTATACATATGGCTTTGTCTGTCTGCCTGCCTGGGTCTGTTTCTCTACACATCTTTATGTTAGACATAATCTGTGTATGTATCGCTTTGTTATTGTCTCACCTTAAGGTATGATCCATAATACTTGGTAACAAAAGGGCTATCACACTGGCTCAGCACTGTGATCTCCTGTTGAATGTCTTCTATCTCATCCTCTGCTTCCTCCAGATCTATAATTTTAATCGCCACCACCTCCTTTGTGCGGTTATTGATGCCTTTGTAGACCTCTCCGAAGGATCCCTTCCCAATCCGCTCCTGCTTGGTGAAGTACTCCTCAGGGTCCAACCGGGTATTCTGCTCCATCGACAGCGAAGAAAGCATATTTTATGATAACAGTACAGGCTTATTTATGTGTATAGGAGTGAGTGTGTGTGTGTGTGTGTGTGTGTGTGTGTGTGTCTGGCCGAGCACTTGATCAGCAAACGACTTGTTTCACATATGAATGCTCTTTTATTAGGTTAATTAGACGTGACAGGAGGAGTTACATCTATCTGTTGGCCTATATAATAATATTCTCATGCACTGCTCCAATATAAAAAACACAATGGATGATTAACATTTCTTATCTGTGCCAATACCTATCTATTCAGTCACAGCCCATATAACTACCTGTACTCTAGATCGAACTTTGTGCCAGTATGTAATTCAAGAGGCATGACACTTGAAAGTTCAGTGGTTTTCTCTCTCCAAAACAGCAGGAAATGAGTAATGATTTGCCTGAGTGAGGAAGTCATTACATTCAAAATATTTCAGTATGTATAGTACGTGACAACTGGAAGTCTTAAAACAATAGAGAGTTTTATAATATTGCTGAAAACTGTCATGAAATGTAAAGTTTTTACGTGCATGTTTTTGACAGCTTGTTGGTTGCTATGGCATTATTTCAACTGATTCTGACAATGGCAACGAGATGAAAAATAAAATCGAAACATAAATACATCTATATTTGTGCATTTAGTAGGTTTTATCACCATGCCTTGATGTCTTAGACCCCCACCCACCTATTCATGGAAAGCCTGACCAGTCATGGGGGTTCGCCTTGTCTTGGACAAGAAGAAGGGAGGTGACAGTGGGTGAAAAGATGATTTCTGTACCTGGTTTTGCATGTTTTGAAGATGTGCCATCCCCTCTGCAGGTTGGACGGGACACGGACAGCCACAGCTCTCTCTTTCTCGAGGTTATCAAATGGTCCTTTCGGGGTTTTCCTCCCCTCTTAGCTGTCTAGGAAGCTAGCTAGGTGGCTAGCCAGCTAGATAAACACCCAATCTGCTGGCTTTAACGGGGCTGTCACTCCGCGCTGTTTTCGGCCTCCAACTCCAACGGAGGACTGAAGAGCCCGGCGAGACAACAAGCTAGTGGCCGAGAGACTCCATTGATGTCGGCAGTGATGAACACGAAGATGAAATGCTTCCTCCGTCTATTAATATTTAATTCATTTCAAGGAACGCTTAGCCTGTTGTTCATTTGAAGCTTGAGGAGGACAAAATAATGGCCCAGCCGGAGGACGCATGCGCATTGGTTCTGAAGAGGGTGGATTTGTGGGAGTTGTATTTTTAAGCTCTGTTGGGCTGAATCACCTGAAAATCTCTTTTATGTTGATGCGTTGGCTTTATGACCAATATATACAGGTGCATCTCAAGGAAGGACATTGCCTCGTTTGTTAACACAAATATTTTCACTGGTTTTACTTTGCATTTTAAATATGTCATATTTGGCTGTTTTGATCACAAAAAGAAGGATGATGATGCATATTTTCTATTTTCATAATTAAATTTTTCTTTTTGCCAAATACCACATACACAAATTTAAGTTTTCAAGTAAAAAAATAAATTTCTTTTTGTTGAAGTCAGAGTTTGAACAGTATATCTCAACTCTCTCCTATCTACAAAACAAAAAAGCTGTGAAGACTGCCAACATATGCACTGCGTTTAATGTCTTTAACATGTAATCTTGCGTCTGTTTATTATTATTATTTATTTGTTTGTTTTTGTTTCATTCTTTTCCATTGAATTATTCTTCTATTTTATTTTTTAAATATTATTTACTTCTATTTAATTTTTTTGCATTGTTTATCTTTCTGTAACTCGTTTCTTCTTCTAAATCATTTTTTTAAAGTTTTTAAAAAAGTTAAAAAATAAATTTAAAAAAAAGGTGCATCTCAATAAATTAGAATATCATGGAAAAGTCCATTTCCAGTACTGAGTGCATATAGATGGACATACTTTTCAGAGGCCAACATTTCCATATTAAACATACTTTTTTAAAATTGGTCTTTTGTTATATTCATTTTTTTGAGACAATGAATTTTAGGTCTTCGTTAAATGTAAGCCATAATCATTATAATTAAAAGAAATGTAAAAAAAAAAAATAAGACGTGAAATGCTTCATTCTGTGTGTAATGGATCTATAAAATGTGTTATTTCCACTTTTTTAATTGGATTAAGTACGTTACAATTATACATTTAAACTCATTGCATAGTGTCACCAGACATATAATCCGGTTCCAAAAAAGTTGAGAAATTATGTAAAACGTAAATAAAAACGAGGATGCTTTAAATTAAGAAGTCAGGATATATGAAGGCTACAAAAAAAGGTTAATCAGTTTGAACATATAATATACGTAACATACTGTACATACGTACAGTTTGCAATTGAATACATGTCACAAAGGATTAGCAAATTATTGCACTCTGTTTTATTTATATTTTACACAACATCCAAACTTTTAGGGAATTGCGATTTGATAATATGTTCTAAGTTTATTGCCTAGTACGATGTCACCTACAAGGAATTTGCCTTGGTGACCTTGGTGTACAGTTAACATATTAAGAGGAAATAAAAATAAAATCCAAGTAGTGCTTCAGTCAAGAACACAAGTATTGAAAAGAAAAATTACAATACAAATATTAAAAAGAAATGTGTCGACGTGTCTATAATTTTCATATGTTGCTGTTTTTGTGTATGCATATAGTAAAAAACAAGAAATAGAGCATAATGAGATGTCACTGGTAGACATACCGGGAGTGTCTGTCATCATCCAGGATTCAAAGGTCAACCTCAGCACAGGTTTAGATTCAGATTTCCTTTTACTCTGGCAGTGTGTAAATTTACAAGTGATTCATGTGGATGCACATTGTTGAACTGTGAAAGAGTGACTTATTAACTACACAAAATCTTAACAAGTGAGGTAATAGTTTTACTCCTCTGACCAAATCCTGTTACTCTACATTATATTCATGTTTTTTTCATGGTATTTTTTTTGTAAGCTTATGCATGGTTATACACCACCATAATGGATACAGATTAAAACTGACGTATGTACAGTACTTTAATTGGTGCTAATAGAGAAAGTCCAAGTTTGTTACCATTTCCTTAGAGATCCTTTCTCTGAAACTGACTCCCATTTGTGTTAAAAGTATTTTTTTTAATCATTGTCAATTATGTTGCTTCTTATTGAATTGTTTTTATGTCTGAATGTCAGGAAAATAATTATTGAACCAGTGTTCTCTCTGTAAGTAAAGCAGTATTGAAAGGTGCCATTAATTTGATTTTAATGAGTAAATTATTAAAATTACAGCTGGAATACATGATATAAGATAAAATGTATTGATCCCACATAGAAGACCGGGGGAGCAGCTCAATTGTCAAAAAAACAAAGGAAAAAAAGTGAGTGATTGATAAATAACAATAAAATAAGATAAAGACAAGTCAAAAATAAAATAGCTAAATTCACTTTATACACCTTTCAAAAACACACCAATTTCTATACAACAACTAAACCATCTGTTCTTTGTTTTATTTTGCAATAATTAGAGCAATTACATAACTGTAATTTTTAATTCAGGATTCACAGAGGAACTACTATAACTGAGCTATTAATATAGAAAAAGTTGGAAATTCAAAAAAGTTTTTTTCTTGTTGCTTTTGAATCAGATGAGTTCAAATTAAGCTATGTAGTGTCAAATCATATAAACAAATGGTCTGTGTTGTGGATGTAAATAAGCATAAAGTTGGGTCTGTTCCCAATTTTTTTATTTTTTTCATATAGTCTATGGTCTGTTCTTTATAAAACCTGATTTTACGTTTTGTCTTTTAGTGGGAAATGAAAATCCCAAAATTTGAGAAAAACCTGCACAACAATGAATGCCATGCATTGCCTCAATTTTTGCAGACTATACAAACCTTTTTTAATTTTATTTATGGTGTGAATCACAGGGTGGCAGTTGAAATGTGTGTAGTTTTTATTTTTCTGTAACAACATGATCAGTGGCAGTTCCACACAGGGGCCACTGCCCCTGTGAAGAAGCCCTTGGTCCCTGCTGTGGCCCCTGTGTCAAATTCATAATAAAATGATCAATTTATAACAATGAACAATGGAACAATTCTTACCTATTTTCTATTCAAACAATATCTCATTGTACACAAAAGGAACCCATAATGTGTACATTGTAGAATAGTTTAATTGTGAAAAAAAAGCTTGTGTATATGAGAAAAAGATCATTCTCACTGTGCTGCACTTTCAAAATAAAAAAAAGTAATTGTGCACAAAATTGAGAAATGTAATTGCCGCACAAAAATAATTGTTATTGTTAAGTGTCATTGTTTCAATCAATTTATTTGTACCTTCCTAACCCTTTTAAATAATCCAAAATAAAGATTTTGAATGCTTAAATATCATCTTTGTGGTTTTTTAATGTGCCCCTCTGATTAACCCTCTGGAGTTCACAAAATCAGTGGAGCATAATTTCTTCATGATGTCACAACTTAAAAACGAAGCAGTGTTGTGCCCTGTCGTCAACTTCCCTTGAAAGTCCTGGCTTGAAACTAAATGCCAGTTTTTGTTTGATGATAATAAGTAAAAACTGAGATAATGTCAAACATATTTAGTATAAAAACAACTAGATATTATGCTTATTTTATCTCTTATATGTTATATTTGCAACCAGCGTTCACATTTGCAACATTAAAAAATCTTAATTGAAAGTAATTATGTTTTGAAAGTTAAAAAAAAAAAAACATTTAAGATATCCGATTTGATGTTCATTTTTGTGTTTCTTTTGGGTTTCCAAATGTTGATCCAGTAAATTTAAGTAAAAAAGAATAGTTATCAGGTCATATAGGTGAGGTTGTTTTGAAAAAATGATACCAACATGGCATGGTAAACATTAGTAAAGTGGCAGAATGAAAAATATTCAAAAACTGACTGAACAGCCCAAGTCTCCTTAGGGTTAAACACTGGCCCCTCCTTGGCCCCCACAACGACACTGGTCTAGAACCGCCACTGAACATGATCATGAGAAAAGGCCATGTCTGAATTAACCAACTAACTTGAGTGTGATAATTGTGAGCGCTCGTTTTGTGACCTGGGCGCCGCCTGCTGCTCAGACTCTGTTGTTCTGACAGTGTACCTGATAAGCTCCGCCCCCGCGGACACACCGGGTAGAGCTGTTGGCTACACACAAAAACACACTGGCTTGAAGCGGTGTGTCTTTCGGTTTCGCACGTCGTCTGTTCCGGTTGTTGCTGTTAATATTTTACCGACCGAGAGGCATTTTGACACATGACCGTATAAACCTCGTTGGTAAAAGAATAACGGTGAGTAGTCATTGAAGCTTAGTGAAGCAATAGACAGTAATAACTGTGGTTAGCCAGCTTTTTACTCCCAACTGTCAGCGCACTGTTAAGCTAACGTGTTGTGATAAAGATAACACGAGCGTTAGCTAATGCTAAACATACTAGCTCAGCTAGTATGTGCATACTAGTTATATTAGCCAGATATTAGCTACGTGCTAGACATGGCGGCTTATGGGGATTTTCATTCAGTGACATTGAAGCCATGTTTCAGACAACAGCTACACCTCATGTCAGCGTTATGTAATTTCATGCAACACAACGTAAACACTTATTATTTATACATGATTTATTAGCTTTAGCATGATCCTTCACACGGGCTGAGAGAGCATGTTTTGGCCAGTGCTCTTTGCCACTCAGCCAGTTAGGAGGGACTCAATTTTAAATTAGGTTAACCCTTTATAGGGCACTCCTGGAAATTGAAGATGTCAACCCTGAAGTGTTATTGGAGGATATTACAAGATAGTCTCTTTCCCACAGCAACCCTAAATAGACAATAACACATCATTTGCATCCATCACCACTTTACCTTTAAACTATTTATTATCTTTTTAGACTACTTATTACATATGCGTAATGTCTGCATGTGTTTTTTAAAGCATCTTATATATGAGAAGCACACGTAAGTTTAGTTGTATACTTTTTTTAATACAATGACAATAAAGTAAAGCTTGAATCTTGTATGATTTACTGATTGGTCAGATGCCACAGTGTCAATATCTGTGATGTAGAAATCCATGTGATTCCTTGACCTCACAGAGAGCGAGGAGACCTGTTATAGATGTCTGCTCAAGTTACCAAATATGGTTCTTTACCTGATAAAGGGTTAAATAAATTTGGGTTATACAATTATAAGGTTGCTTAATGCTATAATAAGAATATCCTGATCAGGATGGGGTTGCAGGCAAACCACTTACATTCCCATTAGAGTAATGGCAAACATCCAGGACTCAGATATGAGCTTGATTATTAAATATGACACTCCTGTCTCTGTAGTAGTGCACTCACTGAAGGGTACCTCAAATGTTCACAGTTTGACTTTTTCTCCAGTCTTACAGCTCCTTATTTGTTTGTTAAGTTTTTTTTTTCTCCAATTCTGTCCATTTGTTGTGTCTACAGGCTGAATGAGTGGGCCATTCACCTCCCCCTCTGCAGAGGTGGCTGAGATGAACCGCATCCATTATGAGCTGGAGTACACGGAGGGCATCAGCCAGCGCATGCGAATCCCAGAGACCCTCAAGGTGGCCTCAGGGAACCAGTCAGGGTCTCTGTCACTTCAGGAGCCCCTGCCCATTCCCACAACTATGATGCATGTGCCAGAGAGGATCATTGTAGCTGGTAAGGAAAAATCCTACATATCCAGAAAAACTGTGCATGGAAAGCTGAAATAGAGGACACTTTCCATGATCAATTTTCATGTAACCCTCTCCTCCTCACTTCCTTCCCAGGTGATGAGGGGGACCCTGAATTTTCTCGTCCTCGAGACCTGGACTTGATTCAGTCCGTCCCTCCCATGGACCTCCTGAACATGAAGGCCCCACCGCGTGTTCTCACTCTTACAGACCAACCACTGGACTCCCTTGAAACGGAACAATCTGCCTCTTCACAGAGCCATCCCAGCCATGCGGTAATGGTCAAATTTTTTTTCGGAAATTCACGCTGTCATCATTTGTTGAAGTCTTCCTTAAAGGAAAAATAAGGCACAATGTTTGATTTCAACCTTAAACTTTTCATGGGAGTATTGCACAATTTTAAATCTTGGTATCATTCACAGGCCCACTTGCATGGTCGGTCTCGAAGGGAACGCAGTGCGAGTGAGCACATAACTGGCCGTCACAGCAGTCAGATTGTTAGAAGTGATATAAGGTAAGCACACATCCACAGCTGATATTTGTATTACAACACTGCTTCACTGCTGGTGCCTTTTCATTCTGAATTTGTTATCTGGTGTTCTTATTTTACTCTTGGTTTGTTTAAAATATCTTATTTCTTTACTGTTTCTCCCCATTTTACCTCTCTGCCAGTGTAACCCCTTCCCCTTCTGCCCCCCCAGTCCGGTTGTGTCCCCCCCTCTGTTCCCCTGAGGATGCAAACATCAACCTGTTTACAGCTGCGGGATTCCTGTCTTATATTCAGTCTACAACACGACGAGCTTACCAGCAGGTCCTCGAAGCGCTGGATGACGGCCACCGCAGGTGACTTGGATTTCTGAGGAAGTAATTTAGGGCATTTAATGGAAAAAAGGCCCTTCTCATAATATTGTAACCCTTAGATTCAGGTAAGAAGCTGTAATTGAGGAGGAAGTTATGGAAGTTTTGAAGTAAGGCTGCATAACAGGACAAAAAATTCTTGATGAATTATAGAAGTAAAGTGATGCACAAGTAAATTGTCCTTGGGTGATTGGTTTGTTTGTTTGATCTATTTTGGGGCCTGTTGGCTTTTTTCACTAAACAAAGCAAGCCTCAACTTACACCATCTCCCTGTGATCTGTGTGAGCCAAAAACCCTGTTACTGTGAAGGTATCTGAAGTTGTCAGTGTCATGAATGGTACACTTAATATAATGCTCTTATCCAGCAATTTATTTGGTTTTATGAAATGTATGTTGTAGAAAGTTCCCTTTCAGAATAGTGTCTGTAGCTTTTCAGAGTATCTCAGAGCTAGACTAATTTTAGTCATGTCACTGCTGTCATCATTCTAAATTGAGATCTGTTGTTTTTCACAGGACACACCTTGACCTGGCCCTGGATATAAACCCAGATGAGTCTGGCTTAGTGGACGCCTCCTCGCTACGACGACAGGTAATATGTCTCACACGCCTAAATGATTGCCTCTGTAACTGATAAGTGATTCTCCACTGCTCTGATGTGCATATTGTGTCTGTTTTGAGTATTTGCTTCTATTTTTAGGTTTGTAATTTACAACTGATACGGTACGGTGCAGGCATGCTGACACAACAAGCTTATGTATCTCATAACAGTCTGCTACCAAAAGATGCTGACAGAGCAGCCAAATACAACTGACATTCTTAGATACTCTGATTTTACCAAACAAAAACAAATGCATTACAAATACAAGTAATAATCACATCACAGGCATGTAAGAAAGTACTTAAGAATGTTCCTTAAAGGGATAGTCTGCAAACTTTGAAGTGGGCTTGTATGAGGTACTTATCCATAGTCAGTCTACAGTAGATGGTGTGGCACGTCCTCACTTTGGAGAAGCTGGCAGTAGTACCAAAATGGAAGCTAAGTAATGTGCTGCTGTAAAACCAAAGAAATCTATCAGTTTAGATGTAAGCTATATATAGCTTTATATTGCTGTCAGACAGCTTTGTTTAAGTTTACGCAGAGGGAACTGAAGCCATTATACTGTATATTCTTTCTTTACCCAGCAGTACACAGGTGTTGCTGCTCCTCCACTGTCTCAAGTGGTTAGTTTGTATTCTAGTGTGACTTTGGGAAATCTGTAGTCACACACCGTTTTTAAAGTGGAGAAAATTTTTCTTTTGGTCATTCAGATTGTGAAGTTGAACCGGCGTCTGCAGCTGCTGGAGGAAGAAAACAAAGAGCGCTCCAAGCGAGAGGTGATCCTGTATTCTGCTACGGTGGCATTCTGGCTTATTAACACCTGGATTTGGTTCCGTCGTTAAGATCGGACAAGACTGAGTCTCCCAAAACACTGGAAGCCAAAGCAATTCCTTGTTTAAGGTGCAGCCATTAATATACAGTTGTTACTACATCTAAGGGCAACCACAGGAAGCTACAACAACACTGGAAAATGTTCTCCACCACAATCCTCTGTGTTTCTATTGCAAATTCTACATCTGGATTGCACTTTAAATTTCAGACTTAGTGCTGTCAAGATACGACCCGAGGCAGTAAAACATAACCAAATTTTACAAAACCAGTGACGTACTTATGTTTGGTTCATCCACCCAACATTACTAAATTTCACATTGGCTAGTATTCACACCTTCACATCTGACTACAAACTGGCTCTCGCAGGGTAAAGTTAGCGTATCTTACTTTTAACAATTCATCCATGTATTTTCATTCATGTGTAAACATGCAAACAAGACAAAGCACAATGACACTACAACTGGATGTTTGCCAAATTATAGCAACTGCTTCAATGTGGAAAGCTGAAATTTGCTTTGTTGCAGAGACAACAACTTACCTTATTTGGCTAAAACTAGCTACAACATAAACTGCTGTCTGACAGATATAATGCAGACCCTGAAACTGCACTGATGCTCACCTATGCTTAGGAGAAACTATCTGTGGGTCCGATTATTTGGATTATGGGGACCAATTTGAAGTAGCTAAGGAGTGGCTGGTATTGATCAGCAAAGCCTCACTGATATTTGTGGTTATTTTGTGCAGATATTACTGATTGCTCCTTTAAAGCTTGATAAAACCTTTGCACAGCAACAACAAATGTGAAAGGGGTGTTTTCCATCATTCATCTTTGTGAGAGTAAGTTAAATTTATAAATTAGTCTTCTCGGATTCAGTAGAAAAATAATTTTAGGGGACACAAGGATTTACTTGAGCGACAAATGTTTTGGGAACCGATCCCAGAACTTTCGTTACAGGACAAAACCTCAAACCTGACCTGCCTGTTTGACATCGAGGTTCATCAGTTTTCTGAAAAACTACCTGAAAACGGGGGTACTAAGTGTCAAAAGAGGATGAAAAAATCTCGAGATGCCATAACATTTACCCTGAATGTTCT
The DNA here is from genome assembly GCF_030273125.1 of Centropristis striata. NCBI lineage: Eukaryota > Metazoa > Chordata > Actinopteri > Perciformes > Serranidae > Centropristis > Centropristis striata. Next base: position 11,402,099 of record NC_081527.1, on the reverse strand, counting down.
TTGAGTTCTGCATCACCCAAAACATCTGTATACAGTACTTGAATAGCCTATTGTTGTAAATGTTGTAATTTGTCTTTAATGCTGTTTTCCCCTCTCGTTGGCAGTCACATGCCTACGGATTCTGTTATAAGCTTGATGAAGTGTCAACAAAAATACTAAGGGTACTAAGGGTATTATCTGTGCAGTGATAATGTTTTCTCATGCCGTTTCTACAGTTAAAGCTTGTTTTTCCACCAAATTTGAAAATTCCTGTTTTCCCACTACAAGAATAAAAGCATGGGCTGTGGTTTTATTCATCATACAATGTAATACACATCTTAGAGCTACTATCTGTGTGATCATATGTAATAGATGGCTATGTATATAAAATATTGCTGTCATTATTTTTCAATAATGAAATGAGTGTGAATTTCATGGAGGTTTATTTATCACATGCAATGCAGAAGCACCAAGAAAATGTTGCAGTAACCATTTTTTTCTGTTAGACACTGTACCTATTACTGGGAGCTTTAAATTAAGTGTTTTACTTTTTGTAAATATATGAATACATTCATTGTTAATATTTTTGCTGTAATAAATGATGATGGATGTTAATTTCCTCCAGTTTCTGTGCAGTGCTGACCCCTGCTGCTGCAGTAGCTGCTGTACACACCAGGAAGATGTTCAGGGGTTTTAAATGGGCATCATTGTAGTTAGAGCTGGTTTAAGTGAAACTAAACTCCATTTGTACACCCAGAGACCCACCACAAACGGCAGATAACTTTCACCAAATCCATCTTGAGCAGGTTTTCCATCTTTTCCCCGAAAGTATTGATAAACAGAAGCGCAGCAGCTGGCAGTAACACAATGGGGATCACCAAGCTGGCAGATTTGATCCGGCTAGCGTCTCCCTGTGCTATTTCTCATAAGGACATCAGTGACTACACAGGTGATATATCTGACATTACATTAATCTCTTTTCTACTAGCACGGTTCATATTTTTCAGCTCAAACAGCAACTGCTAATGGCTAACGTTAGCATACATTCACCTGACTGCTAGTTAGCCTAGCTAACTTTGATGTTAACATACCGTCACCCTGTTAAAATAATTTTTGCAGGAAACAAAAAACATCACCAAAAGTGTAACATATGACATGTATTGATCATTTCACTCAACACTTTATTTTGAAAGTGTCTACATAAGAGTCACACAAGCCTGTCAGAAACATGACATGACAAGTATCATGAGCATTAATGTTACTTCAAAGTGTCATTAATGTTCACGACACATCCCATGTCATGTTTATGACACGCTCATGTCACTCTTATGTAGACACCTTCAAAATAAAGTGTTACCATATCTTGCTTAAGTCACAAAGGCATGTTCAAAAAAAAATTGCCTAAGTCACATTTTATTTTGACTTAGACATAATAAATCCCCTTAAGTCACACACTTGACATAGGCCATTATCTTAAAGGATACTACATAAACACACCAAGACCTTTGAAGCCCCAACAGTGCCAGCATATTAGTACTACATATTAGAGATACAAGGTCTTTAAATACTTTCTGTTGAAGTAATACAAAGAAATTTATTAGAAATATTTTCAAGACTCTACTTAAGCAGTAAAAGTTGACCTCTGGGTAAAAGTGGATTTAAAAGAAAAGCCAAAAATGACTACATGGAAATTGTATTGTATGATGTTGATGATGTGATGCTGGTGCTGTTTTACACCCTGCAGGAAAAGTAATCGCACTCGATACCTCTATTGTTGTGAACCAGTTCCGTGCAGCGACGCCTTCACTAAGGTGAGCTTCTCAATGGCCGATGACTCATTCTGTCAATATACAAATATACAAACCCATTTCCATCCCAGTTAATTTCCCTTTCAGAAAATTAGAAACACCTGTAAGATGCAAGGCCTCCAATGACTTTGCTTAAAATACTCTGATTACTGTTTCAGTTGCTTGTGTGCTGACTTAACGTGTACTTGCTGGTGTTCTATGTCAACAGTGGTGGAAGAAGTATTCAGATCCCTTACCGGGAAATGTATTAATACCACACTGTGAAATTACTCCACTACAAGTAAAAGTCCTGCATTCAAAACTTGCTGAAGTAAAAGTACAAAAGTATCAGCATCAAAATTTACTTGAAGTATCAAAAGTAAAAGTACTTGTTATGCAGAATGGCCACACTCAGATTGTGTTATATATTCCAAATATATTATTACATATTGTATTGATGCTTTTATGTAGGCAGTGTTTTAATTTTGTAAAGACAGGGCTCATTTAATTACATTAAATTGCATTACATTGCATTACATTATACTGTTATAAGATGATTTAATAAAATAAAAAAAGTCTAATCACTTTAAATTGATTATGTTTTTCATTTTAAATCTAGACCTGAAAAGTAACTGAAGCTGTCAGCTAAATGTAGTGGAGTAGAAGTAAAAAGTTACAAAAAAAGTGAAATATTTAAGTACAAGTACAAGTACACGTACCTCAAAATTGTACTTAAGTACAGTAATGTACTTAGTTAGTAAATGTACTTAGTTACTTTCAACCACTGTATATCACTGCATTATATTAGATAGATAGATAGATTACTTCATTCATCCCCGAAGGGAAATTCGGTATTATACAATGCTTCTAATATCTTTATCAACTCATTTGCATATGATCAAAAATATACAATCCAACAGAACGTCACCACAAACTGAATCAATGCAGAGGCCTTTCTGTCCTTTTACCAGTGTGTTTGTGTCCTTTATTTGCTCTCTGTAGCCCACTGACTGGTCTCTTCTTCCGCACGCTCACCTTCCTGGAACATGACATAAAGCCAGTCTTTGTGTTTGATGGGAAGCCTCCCGGGGAGAAGACGCCTGTTGTAAGTGACACCTTTGTATCTTTTGACTCAACCTGATACTGAACATATCCTCCTGGTGTGTGTGAGACAGTCACAGGTCAGAGAGGGATGAGCTGAGTGCTTCCCTGGTGCTGGTAGAAATGCTCTCCTTACATGTGTTGATTGAAGGAAATATCCTAAATAAATAGTTGGAAGTGAATTCAATGGGTCAGTGCAATATAACAGATACAGCTAACACCTGTAGTGTGATACAAATGATTTCTTCTGTTTTTCATGCAGCTGGAGAAGCGAGCTGAGGCAGCTGGTTGGAGGTCTCCAAACCGCACAGGCACAGGTACAGATTAATAACCACAAGCACAGGTTTTGGAGGTATTTGTTGTAGGATTTATGGTAAATTTTTTCGAAAATCAGCATTAGCCCAAATCACATGTACCCAGGTGATGTGGGTACAACGGCCTTGACATTGATCAAATAGTGGAAAGTAATGAGGATGTCACATCAACTTGAAAACACAACTACTGTATGTTAATGGTTACTGCTACCAGAACTATTGATACCCTAGCCTCTGGCATTATGATCAGAATGAAGAAACAATACACCAGCCACAAAGACCTCCAATTAGAGACAGATGCACCGCCAAAACTCAGCGTCTCAGAAAATTAGAATATTGTGAAGTTCAATATTGGAGTCCATAGTCAGTGGTGGTTTGGGGCCATGTCCTCTGCTGGTGTTGGTCCACTGTGTTTTCTGAAGTCCACAGTCAACATAGCAGCCATCTAGCAGGACATTTTAGAGCTCTTCATGCTTCCACAAGCTCTTTGGAGATGCTGGTTTCATTTTCCAGCAGGACTTGGCACCTGCCCACACTGGCAAAGGTACTAAAATCTGGTTAAGTGACCATGGTGTTACTGGGCTGGACTGGCAAAAATACTCAGCTAACGTGAACCCCATAGGAGTCTATGGGCTGTTGTCAAGAGGAAGATAAGAGACACCAGAGTCAGATGACCTGAAGGCTGCTATAAAAGCAACATGGTGCCGTAGCCTGATCACCTCCATGCCACACCATATTAATGCAGTAATTCATGCAAAAGGAGCCCAACCAATTATTAATATATAGAAATATACTTGTCAGAAGCCTGACATTTGTGTTTAAAATATAATATTTTTTTATTGATCTTATGTAATATTCTAATTTTCGGAAACACTGAATTATAGGTTTTCATTATCTGTAAGCCATAATCATCAAAAATACAAGAAATACATGCTTGATATTTTTCACTCTGTGTAATAAAACTATATAATATATGAGTTTCACTTTCTGAAATAATTGACAAAAAATATTGAACTTTTTCCACGGTATTTTATTTTTTTTGAGATGTAGCTTTACACTGGTAATAATATTTTAATTTGTCAAGTCTTCTCAAGTGAACTCTATTTGTACTCATGCAGCATCATCCCAGACCAGAGATTGTCTCCAGCTGCTGAAGCTGCTGGGTGTACCTGTCATCCAGGTAAACATCTATATATATATATACATACATATATGTATTTTTTTGTTATTTCTTTATATTTCTCTCGCTGTCTCTTTCCTTCCTTCATTCACTTCATGCATTTTCATTATTATCTCTGCCTCTCTGTCTTGTGTTTCAGGCTCCAGGGGATGCTGAGGCACTGTGTGCCTGCCTGGTGAGAGAGGGGACTGTGGACGCTGTGGCGTCAGAGGACATGGACACTCTGCCATTTGGGGCCAATATTCTCATTCGCCAGCTGAATGCAAAGAGGGACAGGTAAGAGCTTTGCAATGCATTCCAGCTCCTAACCCGAGTCCCCGACCTCCACTAGGGATCGCCTAAAAATCACGTCGAGATTGCCAAAGCCTCATTGATTTTTAAGTAGTGTACGACAACTAACCATAACAATAATAATTAATACAGTTGGCCTGTATCATGGCATTTAAAGGATTTCTGTGATGAAAACTAAATGAAATTGTCATATTTTAAGATTGGAATATTTTCTATTGGTGCATTTTAATAAATTGGAATATGATGGAAAAGTCCATTTCCAGTAGTTCAAGTCAAATAGCCCCAACCAAGTATTGAGTCATATAGACGGACATACTTTTCAGAGGGCAACATTTCCATATTAAACATACTTTTTAAAATTGGTCTTTTGTAATATTAACATTTTTTTGAGACACTGAATTTTAGGTCTTCATTAAATGTAAGCCATAATCATTATAATTAGAATAAATTAAATAAATTAAGACATGAAATGTTTAATTCAGTGTGTAATGGATCGATATAATGTGTAATTTCAACTTTTTGAATTGAATTACTGACATAAATAAACTTTTCTATGATATTCTAATTTATTGAGATGCACCTGTAAGACATACACTGAAAAAAAAGCTCAAATGATCAGGGCTCCAGTGTATCAAATATATTTACTTTGTAAAAAGCATTTACCTTACATGGTTTGTATGCTCAGATGTAAAGTTCCTCTTTTCTTCCTAAGTTTTCTGGGGCTGGTGAGATGTTACCAAGCTGATCTCATGTTAATCTATGCTGTTCTTCTTCTTCTTCACAGTGAAGTTGTTGAATATTCTTTACCCAAGTTGTTAGAGAAACTCCAAATTAGTCACAAGGAGGTGAGCCTGAAACTTTAAACTGTCTATGATATTCTATTATTTTACAATACCTAATACCACTTTGCGGAAATACTCAAACTTATCTTCCTTTGCCGTTTTCCTCCACTAGTTTGTTGACCTGTGTATTCTGTTGGGCTGTGACTACTGTGACAAGATTCCCGGTTTGGGTCCAAAGAGAGCTCTGGCACTGATCCAGAAGCACCGTACTATTGAGGATGTGGTTTTGCATATCAACAGACAGGTACTAGATGGAGAACCGGTGTCCTTATGTACATCGCTTTACAAAAAAGTGTAAGATCTGATAACACAGCAGTATCTGCTACCCTTCAGACCCATCCTATGCCACATTTCTGGAAATACAAAGAAGCACGGAAGATATTCTTGGATCCACCACATACAGAAGCTCCTGAACTCACCTGGTCTGAGCCCGATGAAGAAGCCTTGGTTAAGCTCCTCTGTCACGTCAAATATGTCAAGTATGTACTCTTTTCTTAAGTCCAGCCTTCATTTCACGTTTTTCTTGTCTCTAAATGTACACGTGTTGATGTGTTTTTAGGGAGGACAGGGTCCGTCGACGGATGGAAAAGTTCCGTCAGATGCGGGAAAGTAGGCGAGAGGAGCGGGAAAAGGAGACGGCAGCAGGACGTTCCAGGCAGACTCGCATGGAGGACTTCTTTAGAGTTACCAGAAAGAGGGAGAAGGTGAGTAAAACATAATTCTCTATTAAAATATGTACTTTTTTTTTTAATTTAGGGCCTTTTTTTAAAACTCTTTGTATCCCACATCCTTTCGGCCGGTTTTAAAGGCATGGGTTCTTTTAAAATTCCTCAAAATTACACCTTTTATCATAGCCAAAAACTGTATAAACAGGAATTATCATCAGATTTTCACATGTCCGATGGTCCTTGAATGTATCATGTGACTCATGTATGAGCCTTTGTCTGGAAAAATAACCAAATCTAAGTACCAAAAAGCTGTAAAAACTGGAATTCTGTGCTCCAAATTTAACATTCTTACTGAATCTGAGTATATAATATATAAATGCATATATATATATATATATATACTTTTATTTATTTTTTACAGATGTTTTTTACATTCTTTATCAATCTTGGCTCAACCAACATAAACCCCTGGCGCTGCATATTTTTGTAACTTTTAAAAATTTCTGCCTTGTTCCATGTTTTGTGCTGTTTGTATAATATGAACTTCATGAATAAAGATGTTAAAAAACAACAAAACAAATCCAAGCTTAAAATAACGACATTTCATTAAAATCACTTGATTTTGCACGTCTCATTAAAAACTTTGACAAAAATTAAGCATTTGCACTAATCGGATCCTGTATGGTATGTTGATTATTCTAAATAGTTCTCTCTTTCTTCCCCCAGCCTGTGGAAGCTGCAGACTCTTCAAGCAGTGACAGAAAGAGACCAAAGTCAAAATAAGGCCGCCACCATCTCTCCCTTCACCGTCAAAGTTGGAAGTTGTTGTCAACATTGTCTGCCTGTCAAGTCATCTCAAACAATTATGAAAAAAAAAACCCAGACAAATCTGTCATAGTAATCTTGGATTTCTGACATGAGAATATTTTTTTAACAAGTCTGTGATGATGAGAAAGTCTAGATCATCAACATCAAGATCAAATCATCAACAACCATGTCAGTGATTGTCGATGGTATTCCATGTGTTTTTATTTTATTTTCTGTAATACCAATAATCAACACATTTCAGAGGCAGCAGATTTACATGTTGAATCATGGCTTTGCATTGGTAAAAGATGGGTCTTTTCCAAGTGCCTTCTAGTCACCGCTCAATTTAGAAAAAGACAAAACAAGCGTCTTGCAAGACACTGACTTCAAGTCTTTGTCTTTGCTTGGGAGCTCTCACTAACAATGCAATAATCTGATCTCGTCTTAGCAGCAGTGTCTGCAACAATGCAGTTCACTGAGCAGTTCTACAGTTTATCCAGCAGTTTCCCGCAGAGCTACCAAGAAAAAAGCAGGCGTTGGACGGCTATGAAAGAGAACAGTGTGATCACTGTCAGGGTGGCCTTCCCCCAAGCCAGAACTGCAGACAGGGGATGTCTCATCACTAGATATTCAATGAGCACCTGTTGTGTAAATGGTGCCAAGTCAGCGACCAAAGACTTGAATTTTAAAACATGCACCACAAAGTGCAATCATGTGAAAAAGAGAAAGTGAGATGTTTAAATCCATATGAAAAAAAAACTTTGTATTTTGAAAATACAGAATATGTTTTATATTTTTGTTTTATATGTAATACTGTTGTGTTTTTTTTTTAATTAAAAAAAGGTTTAAGTGTATTTTTGTGTGGTATCATTATGGAAAGTTTGATAGTGTTTTCAAAGCACCATTTAAAAAAAAAATCCAAAATGTTTCTGAATAACAATGTTATTTTTTAACCCTCTGGAGTCTCCAAAAGCGCCAAAGCATGACTTCTTCATCACATCCAGACGTAAAAACAAAGCAGCATGGAGCCCTACTGTAAATTTAAAGTTCTGGCTGTAAACTCCATGAGGCCAGTTTCAGTTTGATGATGATATACCAAGTAAAACTGGAGACAAGGTCAAATATATTTTGTATACAATTATAGAACTGGATGTAACCCTCTTATGTTATATGTGCAAACTTTGTTCACATTTCAAACATTTAAAATTCTTTATTGAGCATGATAGTGTTTTGAAAGTAACAAAAAGATTCAAATTACCAAAAAAAGACACAAAATGACCAAAAAAAGATACAAAATGACTTAAAAAAGACACAAAATGACCAAAAAGACCATAAAAGACACAAAAGGAGAAGACAGAATGACCAAAAAAAACAGAGGACACAAAAAAACACAAAAAGACAAAAAATACCAAAAAAAGACACAAAATGACGAGCATGATAGTGTTTTGAAAGTAAAAAGATTCAAAATAACATTTTATGTTGGACTAAAGGAATGAAAAAGACACAAAATGACCAAAAAAAGACACAAAATGACAAAAAAATGACCAAAAAAAGACAAAAAAATGATTAAAAAAGACACAAAATGACCAAAAAAGACACAAAATGAGAAGACAGAATGACCAAAAACCCCCACAGAAGACACAAAATGACTTATAAAGACACAACTGACACAAAATTACCAAAAAAAGGCACAAAAAGACACAAATGACCAAAAAAAGACACAAAATGACTTACAAAGACACGAAAGGGATTAAAAAATGGACAAAATAGCCCAAGACTCCATGGTTACCGGTAATGAAAATACGAGGCATGATTCCGAGTCGACAGGTGGCGCTGGTGCTTGTTCCTCCTGTCTGCTTCACTTTTCCTCCGTGTAGAAGAAGTAGTTAGTCAGTTGCCCAGTCTCCCCGCTAGACCTCAGAAAGGTGTTCGCCCGGTCGCCGCGGTAAGTCTACCCTGAAGGCACCCGCCCTGTCCCCAGTCCCCTGACCAAACTTCCTCCCCGGTGTTTCCAGCCCGCTGTTTTCGGCCATGGCGACGAGTGCGAAGCGAAAGCAGGAGGAGACTCATTTGAAGATGCTCCGGGAAATGACTAGCCTGCCCGCGAATAGGAAATGCTTCGACTGCGACCAGCGCGGCCCGACCTATGTCAACATGACAGTGGGCTCCTTCGTCTGTACCACCTGCTCCGGGATCCTGTGAGTCTCCTTTTGGGCCAAAGTGTCATCTTTTTTGTTTACAATGTCCCCCGGTAGAGGATAAAACACCGCTGTCTGTCTTGGAAGTGTCCGGTGGTACCGTTAGCTCGTTAGCTTGCGTTAGAACCAGGACAGGTAACGTCGGTTCTGGGCTTTCAGTGTCGGTTTGCTTACAGCTTTACTTCTGTGTGATAAGAAGTGTTTTACACATACATTTAGTTAGTGTGAGGGGTGGTGTCAGTGACTTATTGCTGTGTGGTCAGGGTTAGCACGTCAAACGTAAAGGTTCATCTCGTCACACTGTTTAAATAATCGCCTAATTTTTTGTCAAAATTGTTTTTTTTTGCCTAAATCATCTCCTCATGACGCCGGTCACCTATGGTAAAATCGCCTACATCCTCAGTTGATCAGATCATGTGATTTTACCCCTTTAAGATCATCACTTCTTTGACAATTTGCCACATTCATAGGCATCAGATAAGAACCCAGCAAAGAAGAGCTAGAGGGAAGTTGTTTAGTTATCAGTTTAGTTTTAAGTGTTTTATAGTTGACACTAATATTGATAACACTTTACTCTAAGGTGTCTACATAAGAGTGACATGAGCGTGTCATAAACATGACATGGGATGTGTCATGAACATTAATGACACTTTGAGGTAACATTAATGTTCATGATACTTTGTCATGTCATGCTTCTGACAGGCTTGTGTGACTCTTATGTAGACCCCTTCAAAATAAAGTGTTACCATATATTGCTTAAGTCACAAAGGCATGTTCAAAAATTGCATAAGTCATTTATTACTATGTCAATAGCCATCCTTTGTTACATCCTTTTTTATTGAAATGATCAATAAATGTGTTAAACTTTTGGTGTTACAGTTTTTTGTGTTTCCTGCAAAACTTGAAAAAATGACTTAGGCGATTATTTTAACAGGGTGACGATACACCTCACAGTCAAATATTTGACCACTTTGTTTAAAAACAGCACGTCACAGGGGACCTCCTCTCGTTGAACTTTAGCTGGATCCCGACACGACATGTCGCAAACGCACACACACCTCGAGATAAGCAGGAGCAGGGTGGGTCTCCCAACTTGGGAAGTAGGTTAGTTGGCATGAAATCGTCCTCAGCTGATGTTTGATTCACCACTTCTTGTTCCTCAAAAGCTTAAGTAGTTATGAAATCAGAACCGGGATTTAGCAATGAACCAGATTTAGGCAATATCTTTATTTCCCACACCCATTTAGTTGCTAAAGAGGAAAACACTTGGTGTTTGTCTTGCTGCATGTATGTTGCATGTGTTTTCTCGTAAGTGACGGTGTTGCAGTGTATTTGTCAACAAGTTATGTTCTGTGTGAGGACAAATTTGTTTTTAGACCTCAAGAGTGAGAAGATTATTTGTACATCTTATTTTTCAAAGGCTTGTTTGAGGGTTAAGACTTGGTTAAAAGGTTTAGGTTCTAATCAAGTTCAGTTTAGAGTAAGGGGCTAGTTTGTGAACTGTGTTAAAGTTAGTACTCTTAAACCAAATTACACCAATAAGATAAATAACATACTTTTTTTTATCTGTAGTGCTGTTTATCAGCCTGGATTGTTTTGGTGTGGCCGTAGAGATGTCTGTCTTTCTCTCAGATATAATGGAACTAACTAATATATATATATATATATATATATATATATATATATATATATATATATATATATATATAGTATCCCAGCATCTAGGACGGAAAATTATGCTACAAAGACAGAACTAACCTTGAAAAAGCAACCAGTAGCTTGCTGGATTCATTTTTAAGGAATGCGTGTGCAACAGCTGCTATACAAGGAATTAAGGGTGGACACGTTGACTAATAACACTCATGATTGAAATTCAGATTAAAACAACAAAGAATTTTGTTTGGGTACTATATTAATCATCATTTTTAAAAGTTAGTGTTTTAAAAGTTGAGCCCTGCTTGAGTAACTGGCTCATGATTTCTGGAAAGAGACATTGCTTTTTGAGTTTTTCAAAAAAGATCAAGATTAAAAAATGAGTCTAGGTTTATGTATTTCTGATTTTCGGGGTGAATATAAGCATAATTAAGTAACAGCTGCTTAACTGAGCAACAAAAAGTGAGACTTAAATATGCAAACTTCTACCATATTATCTAAATTAAGTACCAATATGCACACAACATAATTGATTACACAAGTATTATTCTTTCTCTTGAAGTCAGCATTATTAGAAGCACCTTTGGCAACAGTTAGAGTCTGGAGTCTATGTGGGTGAGCCTGTATCAGCTTTTCACATGTGGATTGCAGTTTTCCTTTATTCTTCTTTGCAAAACTATGAAAGCTCTGTCAAGCTGCTGTGAACAGCAATCTTCAAATCCTGCCATAAATTCTGGTTTGGATGGAGGTGTGGACTCTGACTTGGCCACACCGGGACATTGCATTGTTGGTTTTCAGACATTCCTGTTAAAGGTTGCATCAGCTTTTCCTTCAGGATATGTCTTGACTCCGTTTTATCCTCAACCCCCACAAGCCTTCCATGGCCTGCAGCAGCGTCCCCAGAGCACGATGCTGCCATCACAGCCCTTTGGGATGGGGATGGTTGGATTTGTTTTGGTCTCATCATACCCACACCCCTTCTGGCAAACACTAGTCCAGAGATGAAAAGTGTGTTTATTTCTTTTATAGTGGTTTTGTCATTGCCAATCTGCCATAAAGCTGCCCACAACTGGTGAAGCAACAGTTGTTGACTGCACTGTGTCTCCCATCCCCGCAATAAAAGCTCATCCGGACCGGAGTTGCCTTAAGGCTCTTGGTCCCTCTCACACAGACCCTCATATGTTGAGAACTGGCTGCTTGAGGCAAATGTACAGCCATTTAACCCATTTAGGCCTAAAACGCCTGGAAAAAATGCCTCTAAAACCTATATTTGAGAGCTTATACATGTGGCTTTTATAAGAAGTTGAGTTTATTTGTCCAAAGCTTCAATAAAGTTTTTTTTTTTTTTAAATCAACGTGTTGCATTGCGACACTCCCACATGTATTCTGATGCATTTCATTTGCCAAGAGACCGAAAATAGGTGGAAAAAACTAAAAATACTACAAAACGACGTATCCGCTTTCCCGGCTTAAATGGGTTAAAAAAGATTTATGATTGACCTTACTATACTCTGAAGTTTTGGTTGATTCTTTTCCCTATTATCAGTGTTGAGTCTAAGGATTAAGGCCGCTTTGGCAAAAACAACAACCAGTGATTCTGTAATCTTTTCACAGATTTGTTTAAGGTCATTTGTCTTTATGACACTGATGCACCTTCCACCTATTTAAAGTGTTTATCCTGGTGTCACTTTACACAACGCGTTTACATGCATGTGATTTCAATTTGACTCTTTTTTTTTTTTTTACTTCTTACAAACTTTTGCTGATGTTATGGTGTAATTTTCTTTATGTCACGAACCCAAAATACTTAATTATTTTGTGTTTTGACTTTAAGGCTCAAGTATGCTTTCTGTAGATCATGTGAAAAAACTGTGATTTATTGTTTTAAAATAATGAACAATGAAAAAGTGCATTTTGAATATACACATATTGAATATTAATATGTTTAACACCTCTGTAAATGACTAAATATATACATTAAATGCAGTAAATGTGTGCATCTGAATACATTTAAATGTGAAAATGAGAATAATGGGGCAAAAATAAAAATTCTCTCCAATCTTTTGAATCATATCACAATGAAAGTCAAAATAATTGCAATTATATATCAAATATAATTTCTAATCAAATTAAATCAATTTAAATAGATATTCCTGAATCAACTTGTGGGGAATATTTATTTACTATTAATTATTTAAAATAATAAATAAGTTTTACTAAATAGAGAAATACCAATACAACAAAATTACATGGCAACAGTTGATATGGGCTCCAATCACATGCATGTAAAAAGAAAATATATAAATGTTTCTGTGTTTGGGTCTTTTTCACATGAACAGCGCTGGGTTGTGTCCTGCTCCTCTTGTTCTTAAGCTAACATATATCTCCTCCATCCACAGGCGAGGACTGAACCCCCCACACAGAGTGAAGTCCATCTCTATGACCACATTCACACATCAGGAAATTGAGTTCTTACAGAAACACAGCAATGAGGTATCGTGCACACTTTACGTCAATGGACTCGGCACCATTATTCACATTGTTAAACAGTATTTTTATAGTCATTCTTTCTTTGATTCATAGCATCTTGGCATTTCTGAACTCTGCATAGTCAACTTTATTGGCATTCCTCTCTCCCCACTTTTTTCTCCCATTTCTCGTCATCCCCTCCCCCTTCCCCTTACTTTCTCTCACCTCTCTCCCGGCTCTGCCACTACCCCCACCCCAACCCCCTCCTTACCTCCCACTCTCCTCATTCCTCTGCCCCCCCTGTAGGTCTGTAAACACATCTGGTTGGGCCTCTATGACGACAGGACATTAGTTGTTCCAGATTTCCGAGAACCACAGAAAGTAAAAGAGTTCCTTCAGGAAAAATATGAAAAGAAAAGATGGTAACATAAACTTATTGTTGTTTTTATTTGTTTGTTATGTTGTTAAAAGACCAAAATCGTCATTGCCATTCTTAATTTAGTTCCTTACCATTTGGATGCACATTGTATTAAAAAAATATATGTAGTATTTTATATTTGGGTGCATACAGCTTTAAAAAATGTAGCTGGAAAAGGGAGTAAAAGTTCAGTGGGTCATTCAGTAATTCTGGCTTGTTACTATAAGCTGTGATGTGAAGGAAAAAAGTGCTGAGTGACTCTGTAGGAAAAAAAAACCCAAAACACTGCAGGGATGGATTTAGTTAATCATATGTTTGAGCTTGATAGCATGCTCTTCATTGTCTACAGTTTCTATGTCTACATGTCTCTCTCTTCTTTTACTGTAGTGATGGTGGAAAGAGAGCAACTTTAAATCCTGAGCTTAATGGAGGAATGTCCTTTTTAATTTAAATACTTACCTTTATCCCAATGAGCTCAATCAAATAAATAATTACTCATTTGTTGCGGTTTAGGTATGTTCCTCCAGACCAGGCCAGGGCAGTAGCAAGCGTCCAGGCCTCTGTGTCTGGCTCCTCAGCCAGCAGCACTGGCAGTACCCCAGAAGTCCAACCCCTCAAGACCCTGCAGCTCAACAAGACCCCACTGCGCCAGGTAACAGAAATGTACAAAGAGGCTTGGTTTGCCCATTACAAAATTCATACAAAGTCTTGAAAGTTTGGAAAATTCTCAATTTAAACCTTTGTTTTCAAAGTTGGGAATAGTCGTGAACATACTCCTTAAAATGCTTCTTTTTTTTTTTTTTTTTAACATAATCTGGTGTTTAAAGCAATCAATCACTACATACCTAAGTAACCTAAGTCTCAATGAGAAATTAAAATAGTTTAATGAGCACTGTAAATATGTTGATATATTTTCATGTAAACATTCTTTTGTGGTAAAATCATAATTTCTTTTTGTTGTTTAAACAGAAAAGACCTATTTGATGATGAGATACTTTCTGTTATATGCAGACATATTAACAGATAAAGGCTGTCACTTTTTGATGTGATGATAAAGGCTTTGAGAGATTTCATTTTTGGTGGCTTATTACCTTGAAATAACTTAAAAAGATCTTAAAAAGTTGTATGAACCCTTCATAAATATGAATGATTGAACGTCTCATGGAATCTGGTTGGAGATTTAACTCTGTTTTTTTTCTGCTCCTGCCCAGTCTCCAGCGCTAGGTCGTGCCCAGGCTCACAGCGCTGCTCAGGAGAAGAAATTTGACTTGCTCTCTGATCTGGGAGGGGACATCTTTGCTGCTCCACCTTCTCAAACTTCCAACTCTGCCAACTTTGCCAATTTTGCACATTTTCCAAGCCAGTCGGGTAAGAGCGATTTCTGTCAAAGCTCCCAAAAGGTCCAACTTTCACTCAGACAGATTAATACAGATATTTAGCAGTGTGTAGCGTTTGGTTTGTCATCATCCCATACATTTGCCCTACCATTGTTTTTTATTTCCACATTCATTGTATGTGTTCATTTTTCCTTGTGTATGGCTGCAGCACCTCAGGGTAATTCAGATACCAACTTTGCCAACTTTGAGGCATTTGGAAACACTGCAATTCCATCCCATCCGAGCACGTCACCCCCCTCAAAGTCCTATTCATCAGGTACCCCCCTCCCCACCATCATCTCTCCTCCACCCTGTCACCACACACTCACCCTAGGTGTCCACTGGGTAAGGCCTTTCTGTATTCAGCAATACACTGTAGAAGCTAAGAGCAGGTCGTCATCACTACTGTTAAAAAAACTTTGATGGCATCACATTTAAATCTAATTCTCTCACTAATGCAGCGAGCACATTATTACATCCTTTCAATCTGAATTAATTTAAGGCATTAATTTAAGAGATCTCAGATGGTTTATGAAGGGAGACACCCAGTGGACATTTAGCCTTAAACCTGACACAAAATACCACGTTTATCCCCAAATGATGGAGTGTATTATTTGTCTGTTTATTATTTGAGTATGTGTGTGTGCACATGCAGGTGTCACTTGATTTTTTATTATCTTTTTTTTTCTCTCCAAAATTTGCCCAAAGGGGGAGGTGTGCCTATACCAACTGTTTCAAGTGCCATCCCCACCCAGTCCCACCCAGGGAGCAGAGAGGACCGCTATGCTGCTCTGGCTGAGCTGGATAACGAGCTCAGCTCCTCTGTTACCTCAGGCAGCAGTGTGCCAGGGTGAGAGACTGGCAGACACACACACACACACACACACACACACACACACACACACACAAACACGCACACGCACTACTAATAAATGTTCACCAGAAAAAAACAAGTTTTGCTGTTTTAAGATTGAGCTTCAAATTCCACTTCATTACTTTTCATCGGAATACCCCCAAACTTTTGAACCTGATTGATTTGCGTAGGCAATAGGACAATGCATATATTTAAGTCCCAGCTAAAATTTTCAAATCAAGTCAACATTTTTCACTCCGAAGTACTAATTTCACAGCTAACTGCTTTAAAAAAAGCTGGAAATGATTACAGTATCACTGAATGAGATCTAAAGGTTAAATAATTCTTGTCATGCGACTGCACAAACATTTAATCTTGTCTTCTTTACAGGAACTTATATGGACCCGTGCTTGGTTCATCGCCAGCCCAGAATCCACCTGTGTTACCCAGCATGCAGCCTGGCTTTGGAGGTGGTTATAGTGATTGCTACTACAGTAGTCGTGTTTCCATCAGCAAATTTTGAAGATTCGCATGAGAAAAGCTTGATGGAAACACCCAAATTTGATAAAATTTTCGAAAATGCGCATAAAAGTTTTTTTGTCTTTTTCAAAAATGAGTTAATGCGCTAAATGGGAGATGGAAACACTTCTGACGTAGCGAACATTTAACTCACATGACTGATCAGCTGTTTTCTCTCTGGAGGTCAAGACGAGCTGACATGAAAGAACAAATATAAGTTGCTGAGTTGAATCCAATTCCTGAAGACTTCTCTCCATTTTCTCTCATGGGTGGCCAAAGTTGTCCAATTAGCAACCTCTTTTTTTGTTGTTAATTTTTCTTGCTCGCACAATCTCTTCTTCTACTGCTTACTGACGGATTAGCCTACAACAATGCATTACAATCAAAAATTACAAAAAAAAAAACTACACTGCCATCTTCTAACCGAAGTACATTTATGCAACTTTGTTTATTCGCTCTAAACCAGTTGATGGAAAATGTCCCTAATTCGCATTTTCTGTAATGTGATATTTCAAAATTTCGCTTGGAAACACGGCTAGTGATGCATACAGAATGAGAATGCATTTACACAGTTTTATATTTTCATGAGGCTTGGAAGACTCATTTTGCAACTACCATCTGCATTTCATGTAGCCGTCCCATCTACAAATCCCTTCGTCGCTGCAGCTGTTGCCCCGGAGATGGCCACCAACCCGTTCCAGACCAATGGCAGAGCTCCAGCTGCAGGTGTGTGTGTGCATTTAAAGTGTAGCATATATAATAAGACACATTTTTTTAGCATTTGTTTTACTTTGATGTAACCCAGTTACGTTGCCAAGTAGCTTTGTGATTTGCCAGTATCTAGAATTTACTCCTCCTTGTGTGTGTGTGTGTGTGTATTTGTTTGTTGTGGGTGTGCGTGTGCATTTGTGTACACACATGCCACGTGTGTCTCGTAGCCTCCTTTGGTACTGGCTCTATGAGCATGCCTGCCGGCTTTGGGAATGCGTCTTCCTACTGCCTCCCGACCAGTTTCAGCGGAAACTTCCAGCAGCAATTCCCTGGCCAGGCTCCCATCCCTTACTCTCAACCTGGGGCCTACCACCCTCAGTCTAATGGTTAGTGGCCTCCCACATCCCTCTGTCCTCTCACCCTGTTCCACCTGTGCAGTACCTGTCACTGATTTGAGTCACATGCAGCATTTTCCTTATGTCATCTTTCTCTTAATGATGGCCTTATCTTTATGATGGCCATCTGCATTGGGAATTGTGTTTGTCTTGCTGCAGCAAATTAAAAGGCAGTGTCAGTGGCAGCTACTGCACAGTGACAAAAGGTTGCATTTAGGGTACAAAGTTTTAGGGTTCAACATATTGCAAAGCTCACGCACAATGAAGAAATCTGACATCACTCATAAGGCTCTGTTTAGTACCTGAATGCAATCTGGCATGCTGGGCTTGGCTCGTTTGTTATTTTTTCTCCTCTTACAGTTTTAGTCCCTTAGAGCTTTTAAAAATTAACTCGTAGTATAAAAAGATGCTTATATTTTCACTCTTTATAGCCTGCTCTTTATTGCCTCTTGATATAACAGTTGCAATGAAATATTATTAAATTGCTTAACTGCTGTAGAAAGAAGACTCAACCTGTTGTAAAACCCTTTCTCTGTATCACTCCTAGGCCCTGCATTCCCAGTCTACGCTCAAAACAAGCCCTCCATGACGCCTTTTGGGCAGCCCATGGCTGGCCCGGGCATGTCCAATAACCCATTCATGGTGAGCATGCATTACCTTTTGTTTTCCCAACATTTTGGGTTAAAAAAAAAAGGGAAATAACGGATTAAGTATGGTGGTTTTATCAGTTTAACAAAACAAATGTAATCATCGATTTTAGTGCAAAAATAGCTAATTATGAGGATATTGTTGTCTGTTGGCGTCTAAAGTCTGACTTGTTCTCAATTTCAGGCGGGAGCTCCAGCCGGGTCATTCCCTGCAGGTGGTTCAACCAACCCTTTCCTGTAGCACAACTCCCAGTCTTTGCCACTAGAGGCCAGCATGCAGCACATACCCAACGCACCGATCCGTCATGCAATTAGTGGCAGTACATTTTTTTAAAAAGACTTAAGTTTTTGTTTTTTCATAAAAAAAGTTTACAACACTATGAAGGAGTACAAAGGACTAAGTTGAAGACTAAGGGACTGTTATGGGGGGGGGAATGTACTGTTTGGACTATATACAATGCATTATATGCTTTTTATTTTTTGTTTATGACTGTAAGCTATGTGCATATCATCATTTGTAATCACAATTAAGTACATGTTATGTATAACAAGGACTGAGTTAACAAGGGTGAGTATACACATACCTTGTGGAAAAAAAAACCCACTTCAAACTTTCTACGTAGGTAAGGGTTATAGACTTTAAGACTATTAACAGGGTTCCATCCAAATTCATGATCTCTGGTTTGAAGCAACCATGATGATGCAGGTATTTCATTTTCAAAAGGGATTTCTTTTTCTTATTTTAGTGTAATTGCAACTATACTAGCACCATGGTGCAAAATGTCTTTTATTAACTTACAAGTTGCCTATAATCCAAAGCAACCAGCCAACCAACCAATGTCTTTTTTTAAATTAGAGTAACAAAGGGCCAGGGATTTGGTTTGAAACCATGGACTCCTTGAATATGAAACCAACATAGACTTCAGATGTTTTAGCCCACTGGGTAAAGACACAAGCACGTCTGCTAGAGCACAAGAGGGATAAGATGCAAGAAATGCAGGCTGTAAGATGAGTGTTTCTATGTCTGGTCACACTACCTAATATATAAATACTGGTAAAAATGTTAAATATACTCCGCTTTCTAATATTCACTATATTTTATGAATATGGAAAAGACGACAGGAAAGGCTCTTAAGAGAGCCTCAGGCTTGTGGGTGTGACCCAAATTGGGTTGCATCAAAACAAGTGAAATGGTTATTCACATGGTTGCAGGTGACTTTGACAGGGAATGACAGGTTTACCAGACCCCGTCGAGACAAAACAAATGTACTACATTTTAAAACAAAAATATTTATGAAATGTTAGTTATGTTGTATTCACTACACTCCCTGACATCTGTCTTCTCCTTTGCCTCCAGATTTAAAAGCTAATAGAGTGAAATATTGATCTCTCTTCAGTTTGCTTTACAATTAAGGCAAGGGAAAAGAACAGATTAATTTGGGGATTATTACATTACTGGATCAGCCTGGGGACTCTGGTGAACTAGTGTCTCAATTGTGCCACCAATAACTAACAATGAATTTGACAGTGTGTTTCTTGTCTTTACAAGAATAGGTAAGTAAATGTGTACATATATAAATATATGTATAAATAAATTAAAAGATTTTTAACTACATTTTTGAAGTTGTGCAACTATATGTTTTGATTAATCCATCAGAGAGTTGAATAAATAAACTCAGCTAAAACTAATTGGAGATGAATACAACAGTCATGCAATTAATGCTACTTTTGTGAAGGTTTTAATGATAATTTTTATCTTAAAAGCCCATAGATGATTATTAGACATTACGTCTCAGCATATACAAACTAAGCCTTGAAAATAAGCACAAGGCACTATAGTACGAAGTAAGTACTATAGTTTTAATGGAGGTAGAATTTGTTGTAGGGCTGTTAAACTTTAAGTATGAGCCAATGTACAAGTACATTCAAATTGTATGTGTATCATTTTAAATAAGACGCATGCCCTTTCACCTTTTGTGTTACAAACAGTTTTATGTACATATTTTGTTTAAAAAAAAAAAACTTGTTTCGCATTCATATACACATACAAACCTACCTACACATGTACAAGCGTACAGAACTCGAACAAACAGTGCCCCATAATGTGCCTTCCATTATCCCTCTCTAGCACCCGGTCGACAGTAATAATAATGGCAATAATAATAAGTAATAGTGGCAAATGAACAGAATAATTACATTCAAAAGATGGCGGAAATTCAGTTTGTAGGCAAAGTGATATTAGCAATAGACAAAGCATAAATCAAATGGCATTTCAATTCATTCACACATTCAATATCGTCACACTGTTAAAATAATCGCCTATGGCATTTTTGTCAAAATTGTTTTTTTTTTTTTGCCTAAATCATCTCCTCATGGCGCCGGCCACCTATGGTAAAATCACCTACATCCTCAGTTGATCAGATCATGTGATTTTACTCCTTTAAGATAATGGCATATGTCAAGTGTGTGACTTAATCGGATTTATTATGCCTTAGTCAAAATAAAATGTGACTTAGGCAATTTTTGAACATGCCTTTGTGACTTAAGCAAGATATGGTAAGACTTTATTTTGAAGGTCATTTTTAACTTTTTACCCAAGTCGCTACTTTGGCCTCAAGCCGTCTTCTTCAAGGCGACGTTACCATGACAACACAGAAACTTTGACATGATGGCGTCGCTCCTAGCAGACCTGCTGTTTGAAACTTCTGGGCGCGGTCCTCCTCCTAATAATAACTTTTATCATTTCGCTGTCACCAAGTCAGAGGTAAGTATTTATGTTTTTGAACTGCCATCACTCTGGGTAAAAAAAACCCCACGGTGCTGTTTAGTAGTCATAATTTCTTCCGTCGTTGCTAGCTTGAATGACCTATACCTAACGTTACATTAACAGTAGTTCACCTGCCAAGCGAACACTGCAGTTTATGTTAGCTAGCTAATATTAACTTTGACGTGGTTTTGCTCTTGTAATTCAGAAAAAAAACTTCAACGAGGCTTTATATAAATAACTATAGGTAGTTGAAATGAACCAAATAAGCTGACAATAAATGTAACGTTAAGTTAACTGACAGAATAGAGGAAGCTTAGCCACAATGTTGTAATGTTAGCCCTTTGGGATATTTTGTCGGTTGTTGAATACTTTTCATTCTGCCACTTAAACAAATGTTTACCATGCTGTGGTGTTGGTATATTTTTTTCAGGACAACCTCGCCTTTATGACCTGATAGTTATTTTTTCACTTTGACAACATTTTGAGCCGAAAAGAAACAAAAAAAACCTCCAATATAAAATCAGATTAAAAGAATTATATATATATATATATATATATATATATATATATATATATATATATATATATGTATATATGTATGTATATATATATGTATATATATATATGTATGTATATATATATATATATATATATATATATGTATATATATGTATGTATATATATGTATGTATATATATGTATGTATATATATATATATATATATATATGTATGTATATATATGTATGTATATATATATATGTATATATATGTGTATATATATATATATATGTATATATGTATATATATGTGTATATATGTGTGTATATATATGTATATATATATATATATATATATATGTATATATATGTGTATATATATATATATATGTATGTATATATATATATGTATGTATATATATATATATATGTATATATATATATGTATATATATATATATATATATATCACGTTCATCCTCAATGAAGAATTTTAAATCAAGTTATTTTTTCACTTTGACAACATTTTGAGCCGAAAAGAAACAAAAAAACCCTCCAATATAAAATCAGATTAAAAGAATTATATATATATATATATATATATATATATATATATATATATCACGTTCATCCTCAATGAAGAATTTTAAATCAAGTCAAATATGAAAGATTACTTCACATGGAGACAAAAAACTGCTGAGTGCAAATACATAAAGTGCCTGGAATACATGTGCAAATTAGTTTTAGTCATAGGAATAAAGTGCATAGATCACATGTGAGTTAAAGTTTCTAAATGTTGAAATTGGTTGCAAATATAGTATATAAAAAGGTAACAGGAGGACAACATCTATTTTTAAAAAACTTTTTTATATTAAATATCTTCTTTTTTACTGTCACCATCAATCAAAAACAAGATTGTAGTTTAAGCCAATCCTTGCAATCGTGACGTCATGAAGAAGTAATGTGCTGGTGCTTTTGTGGACTCCAGAGTATTAACGTATGTAGCTTTATCATTTTTTCCCCTGCTGGTCCTCATTAAAATGAGAATTATAACTGTCTGACTATCACAGGTTACATTTCTATTATTATACTTAAATAACTATATTATGGTTAGGAAAGTGAAACAAACAAGAAAACATACGAGAAGAAAATTTTGCGTTTTCATAGCTTATTGGTAAAACATCTAACACCAGTTATTCGGTCACTTCCAGGCAATCTGGAGATGGTGGAAGATATCTCCAAGAGCCGTAGACAGGTACTCCAAGCCTGGGGAGCTGAAGGAGTCTCACCAGGACTTCTTGGATGACACTTCACTGCACAGTAAGGACTTCATATTCAGAACTGGTTCCAGAGCTGAACTCCTTACCAAAGTCTTAGCATGTTAACCTCTCAAGTGGTTGGTTTGCCGTTTGTGTCCATCATACTTGAGGGAAGGAGGTACAATGAACAGGTTTTGATGCAACTTTTTAAAAGGGCAATAGGCCACATCTCATTGATGTGGATTTGAAATGTTGTAGCAGTAAAAGCACATTTGTAAATAATGAAATTAAGCAATTGAAGGCTAAATTACATTTACTTTTAGTAATGGTGATGGCTAACTATTACGCTGTCATGGCTTACTGGAACACCAATAGATCTTTAATAATATTATAATCTCCCGTGCTTTTCCTTTTGTGAAAAGTCAAAATAGCAGCTGTGGGAAAAATGCATATGACTGAATTCTGCTGCTTCTCATCAATCATAAGTTCGATGTAGGCAAGGCAAAAACAGTGAGTAAACTATTTTTCACTGCAGTTGTTTTTGCTTTTCATAGGAGGAAAAGCACAGGTGAAACCTTTTAGTTAACAAGGGCTTATATACAGTATAAAGTAATATTTACTGGTTTGCGTATCTTTGTAAGTGATGCTAGAAAGAGGACATGTATTTTGTCCATTTTGCTTCAGTACATGAATTATTTTTTAATACTTACTCTCTAGCTCTTGTTTGTAGGTACTGATCATCAAGGCTTGATAAGCTTCGGCTTTGATAAGCCTGGAAGATTACTTATGGCATATTTTTTGTATCCTCTGTCTACTGTAGACCTGTACAGTAATACATCTTACAGTTCTTTAAGTATTTATCATTTTAAATTCTGTGTCTTGTGAGTATTGTATATGAGAACAAAGTGAATGTTTGAAATATAGATGACAGGTAAAATAATGGGCTCCTTTCCAGGTGAGGTCAGTATGGTTTTCGGTCCTCGAATCTTGCAGTACACCAAGGCTTTGTGCCAAGGCCATTATGATTATCTGGACCACCTGTCTGATTCCCTACTTCTGAAGATAATAAATTATCTAGAACTAGAAGATGTAGGTCAGCTTGGAAGAACGTCACGCAGGTTCAGACAGGTGAGACACACAAAGAGTGCATGCTGCAAAAAATAATAATAATTAAGATTTCACTGTTGCACATTTTTATCTTCTATCATATCAGTGCAACAAAATCATCTTTATGTTTATTATAATATTGCTTACACTTTCACTCATTTCTGCTCCTCAGCTATGTGGGTCAGAGGAGTTTTGGGAGCAGGCAGTAAAGCGACGCTGCAACACAGTGTCAGCTGAGTTGGCATCTCTGGCGCTTGAGGTGGGCTGGCGCAGCATCTTCTTTACCAGCAAGCTACAGCTGCAGAAGTTGATCAGCCGCAGGAGGCTGAAGACTGATGAGTATCACGAAGGACAGGCCTCTGACTCAGATACAAAGACAGAGGAATCTCTTGATGAAAGCTCAGACACAGACCAGACATCCAGTTCTGAGGGGGAATCTCAGCTTGACATTATCCAAGATCTAAGTCTGGGCATTGATCCTGGTCCTGGCTCAGACTCTGGCACATGCTGTGATGTTGACCCTCGCCCTAACCCTGAACCAGAGGCCGGCTCTAATTCCAGCGTGCCTGTACCCTGCCAACTGTTTGTGGATATAAAGAAGTGTGTGGTGGAAACAGCGGTGCAGAGTAGTGCACCGAGCAATAGTAGAGGAGACTGCCTTGCAGAGCTAGACGAGACAATGAGTTAATCCTTTAGTGAAGTACTGCAGAAGTCTTGTGTTTCAGACCGCCTGTTATATTGATATGACATTTGTACGCATTTGCACAGTTGTGTCTTGACTATAAGAAGAATAGCATCTTTTTTTTGCCATCTCATTTTCATTAGTATGTCCATTGTGCCATGACTTTTCTGACTTCACATACATTGACACCAGCAGAAAAACAAGAGCTTGTTGATTATATTAATTGTTCCTTGTAATATACAAGTTGTTATGTACAATATTGATCGTTATGGATTTAAATTTTTGAACTGAAATATACAATATGCAATTCTGCGGTGTGTCATTTATTAACTATATCTGAGTAAAACTTCAGTAAATGCATACAAGTTTGGGATGAGACTCTACTTTAGTTTAAGGGACACATATATATAGTAATTTATTTGTATTATAATGCATGCTCAGAGACAAATCAGTATGATAACTTACTCTAATTGGGTGGCTTAATACTGGATCGATGCTATCTAGCAGTCAAATAATATAACATTGTTATTAAGGAGCTGCTTTTTATTCATAAGCAGTCACTTTATTATTTGTTCATTACTCATTCGTTAGCAATTAGTCAGATCTAGACAGATTTTGTGTTTATTATTGGTGTGAATGCTGGAGGAATGCAGGATTCAAGACCTTCAGAACACAGACAGGACATTATTAATGTTCATTCACAATGTCTGCAACAGCTGTTCTATGTGCCTGAGTTTAGTTATGCCGGTAATGTAAAGAAAAAGTTGGATCAAGTAAGGGTTGTTAATTTTTTGAGTTTATCTGAAGTTTGTTTTTAAGCTCTGAAAATATAAGATATGAGTGAGATTTCACAAAGTATAAAAGATGGACACACAGTGTACTGTCTGTGGACGAGACAAGGAAGTTACTACAGGCTACTTCAGATAAACTAAAAATATTATTTTAATACACAGTCCTCTTTGAAATGCTGCTCAGTGTAGTCTGTAGTGGTGGAACAACAGGAGCAGGCAGAGCTCATACAGTAAGATTAATCCTATCAATGCAACACTAATACCTGAATCTGGAAATAATGTTAGTTATTTCTTCATATATATGCTGCAGCAGATGAGTCCAAACCATAGGTCTGTAGGCTCCCAGGCAGTCAGTAGATAACTCAAAATATCCACCAGGGGGTGATCACAGCCCAACTGTTGAGCTACTTGCTGTTAGCCTCTGGATCTAATCCAAATCACAAATAAATAAACTCATTATTTGTCATCTTGATAACATTATGAGATTGGGCAAGGCCATGGTATTGGTCTGTGCTCTCAGAGTGCCCTTCTAGTTAAGTTTGACCCTTTTATTGATACACCTTACCATTAAAATGTTTATCAGGTCAGAGTTGTATTTAAGTAAAGAGGAGCTGCTTCAGCTCCTGTGAAATTGTGACGTGAAATCAGCCGAGTCAAGATATGTTGTATTCCCTTCTCCCATCAACCAGTGCCCATAACACTGTTCGATGTCATCCTCAGGCACCCAAGCTCCTGCATCCAGCTGCCTTTAGTTTAGAGAAGTAGCAGATTAAAACAGACAATACATTAAAAGAAGTTACACTTTTAGGTTTTCAGTTGTTTAAACTGAAACTAGTTCAGATAAACACAATTGTCAGAACTTCCGAACTCAACAAAAACACCCCGAAATTGTGCTCTGTGAAAAAAGAAAAAACACAGACCTGCAATTTCTATTTGGATCCATGCTATCTATTTAAAGAGTTCAAATAGGTCAGTTAGTTCTATCATGATCTGGATTCTTAGAAGACACAGATAATGTCTGTGAGTTTGATAGGATTAAGAGTGCAGTGTACAAAGAAAAAGAAGTCCCCTAGAGGACACAAGCTGCTAGTACTAATGGTCCATCATGCTCAGCTCATACTGACACATAAAGTGTCTTTCCCTCTGTCTTCATGTGTTTTGCTATACTTTGTGTTTGAATGCTCTGTAATCATGTTAAATGGAAGCCTTATTTTCTTTTCTTCATTTTAATTTTCTGTTAAAAACCAAAATCAAAAACAAATAACAACAGTTTCCCCAGCAATATCTCTGGCTTGCAACCATAGACTGTAGCTAGCAACTGAAACTCAGATGGTTTTAGCCAGAACGCTGCCAGCTTGAGACATTTTGAGCAGGGATTAGCCAGACGTGAGTAGCAGCCACCTGTGCTACTGGCCTGCACTGTATCTCCTTAAAGGGACATTTCAGCACTAATTCAGTTTGAATGTAGTCTGTGCTGGTGACTCCCAGACTTCTTTCAGCTTTACCTTGTGTCCACACAGCATATGTGTAAAGTGTAGGGGCTTCTTGACGTGCATCTGCTACCCTGAAAAAAAATCCCCTGATAGGGGGAGCAATCCACTTTCCTTTTGGAAAAATAGCTGGGTCTTGCCAGTAGAATAAACAGCTACAGAAGGCCACCTAGAAGTCATCTTCCATTGCCTCTCTCTGCACCTAAGCTTTCAAATCTGCAGCAACTTCAGTGAATTAATTTTCTGGCCTGTCAGTACCTCCCTGCTCCAAAGAGTCCCGAGAGATTTGACACAATGTATGATTGAACAAGATCCAAGTCCACAAACCTTTGCATATTTTTTGAGACATGATGGTTGAAACCATTATGGACAAGGCCCCATAAGTCAGGCATTACTCACTTTGGGTCCTGCTCTATATGGGAGCCTCACCTGCTATCTGATCTAACTTAATGACAGAGGTGACCTCAATTCCCCAAGGATCAGAACCTCTGATGTAATAAAAGATCGACAAAGTCACTCACTGACCGCTACTCACTCACCATCCTCTGTAAGGTCATGAAGGCCCCTTTTAATTTCAAATCACGCTCCAGTTGTTCCAGTCCTTTCACTGTAAAGTCACCTAATCGAGCCATCCTCAGGAACCGACCCTGCTTTGCTCTAATGGTCAAACAGTTAGTCAGTCTCCCTCTCTATGAGAAGCAGGTCCATCAAAGAGACCTTTTTTATCTGCTAGTCCTTCTCATTCCTCCCTACCCTTCACCCTGAGTGAGATAATAAGGTAGAGGCTGTGCGTTATGTGTTTGGCCTGTGTCTATTTCAGCTGCCAGAGTTCGTTTGGTAACAAGGCTCACACAGCTCAGCGAGGAAAGAGTAAGAGAGAGGACATTCTTCATAAATCCCAGAGGGGAAATTAAAGTTTTTCACTTTGCAACCATACATATTACATACACACAGGCCTGATATACACATACATGCAAACAGGACTGTACAAACAGGACCTATAGAATTGAGAGATGTCACAGACTGCCCATAGACAGGCACACCAAGCTCTTGGGGGTTCGGTGTCTTGCTCAGGGGTTCCTCAGCAGCACTCTCCAGCTCCCAGTCCTCTCTCTGTATTTGGTACCTATGTGAACTTTAGGGTGACCAGCTCTCCTGAAAAATTCAGGATAGTTGCAATTTACGAGCAGTTTTCCACAATCCTGTCCTGTTTGAACCTTTATAAGAGTTACTTTTTGAGTCTACAAACAAGCTGGCTGCTGACTTGACTTTCGTCCTTGATTACTTAAAGTGACTTATCAAAAGTACCTCTCTTTACACTGATTGCGAGAGAACAGAAACCTCAAGACACATTGCAGTGGTGTAGGTACTACACCAGACTATTTTTTTTATTTTAGTTGGTTCGATGCTTATTATAAGCACACCTAGAAAAACCCTATCTACTGTATTCCCACCTTTTTCTATTTTATTTCCCACTGCTCTGCTGGGAATACTTAACATCCATTGCCTGATTTTATGCAAAGCTTGCGAGAGGCTGTAATAGGATGGAGTCAGACCACGTAAAGACCAAGTAGTGAACCATGTGCGAGATGGGATGAGTATGCTTTGCCCATCTTAGCCTTTACTCCCTCCTCAGGCCAGGCTAATCCCCCCCAAGGTTAAAGAAACAGGCTGCTACAGGAGCAAAGATCTAAATCAGAAAAGATAGAACTTCTAACACAGAGTAGAGCAGAACAGTAATTCAATTTCCTCTTATGTATGTATGCACGTATGTATATATGTATGTACCACTGCTCAACTTTTCAAAAACTGTCTTAAACTCCCTTGTCGCCACTGTATCACTTAATCCCACATTGCTTTCTACAACAGTTTGTTTAAGGCTGGTGCAGAGCACACTTCTTGAATAAAAGCATTCATTTGTAGTACGTCATTGACAGTTACACAGGTCAGCAGGAATCCCGTGGAGTGATGTGTGTGCTCTACTTTTACCCCTCTTTACTTTCCCTGACCTGGTAAAGATGACACCTTTGACCTCTTTATATCCCCTCAGGAGGCTTAAGTGCTTTACTGACACTATGATCCATTTACAACATGAATGACATTTGACATATTTGGTATTTATGGCAGGTCTTTTTACTGGCAGGGCAACTCTTTCTCTAAAGTTTTGAATCTCAAATTATAGTTTTGTAAAATATTTGTAAATAAGATATATGTTAAGATCTATTCAGTCCTTCATCCATGTAACCAGTCATTATTTTGTTTTCATTTTGGGAACAATCCAACCAAAACCACCATTTAACTGAGGAAATTGTGATTTTATTGATTACTGTGATTTTCTTTGGTCACACTTTAAAATAACTATAATTTATAAATGGTAAACAGATAGTTTATTAATGTTTAATCATCATTTATAAACCATATATAGGCCATTTAGAATGGTAAATACATAATTTATTCATGTTAAACTAACTACATCATTTATAAATGACAAATCAATGGTATATTAATGTAAGTTTATAGTTAATTTACCAATAACAAACAATTAAATTATAATTAATAGTTTAATAATAGTTTTAGTGGCACTCATTTTAACATTTTTAACACCATTTTAAGTATGTTAATGATTTTGAAATGATTCATATACCTTTAAGAAATTGGTTGAAAACATTTAAAGATTAAATATGTATAGCACTTTGTAAATGGTTAATAATTGGTCTATAAACATAACTTAGTTGGTTATTGTAAAGTGTTACCTTTTCTATTCAAAAAACATGTATCCACGTCTGTACTGTGTGTGTGTGTGTGTGTGTGTGTGTGTGTGTGTGTGTGTCTTTCTGTATGTTAAGTCAAAAGGTCTGAATCTGGAGCTCTCTGACGGCAAGCAAAGCCCTTGATCTGGTACAGGGCACTGACAGCTTGAGACCATTTGACAAAAGATTAGCTAATATTATCTGAGGTTTGTTGTACATCACCGTAGCTGTAGCGTAGAGTTACTGCCAACAGCAACAAAGGAAGGAAAGTGCCAATATATCATATTACATGTGTGTAAATTAAGACCACCTGTCTGGTTCAATTAAAGTGCTGCATCAGTGAAATGCCAGTATTAAATTAATGTATATATCATATTCAGTACAATGCAGTATAATTACGCAATCTAATATCAGAGTTGTTATTGGCAAAGACTACAGAGGGGAAGTATGTTTTGGCTCAATAAGAATAATACTTGTGTCTGTCTGAAATCTTCTGGCTTTCCTCCTTTGTGTGTGGTATCACTGTTAGGTATCAGGTGTCTCGCAGGTTTAACCTCAGTTCTGTCACATGATTAAGGTCATACTCCTCAGGCTTTTTATAAACCAACTAGTAGAAAGAAGCTCTGGTGCCACGTTTATCAGATCCTCTGAGTCTCTGTTCAGGCTTTATTTTAACACTCAGTGCTCCAGTGTAACATGGCAAGATGTATACCATTGGAAAAGGAACATGTTCAACTTCTTATTTCTTTGGTATGCTAAGTTTCTTTCTTTTTTTTCTTTTTTTAACAAAAGCAAGTGTTACTGATATAGGGAAACAGCTATTGTGGGTTTGTACTTACAGAACATTGCATCAGTAATTTGATCACTTTGAGAACCATTTGATTTCATAATTTATATAATTTTTTAGACTTCAGCCTACACGTCAAAACATATGACACTGAATATAAACTACAATCTGAAACTACAAAATACACATTACATGGATGAAAAGGAGCAGGGAGAAGAAATTAAATATTGTCTAAAGTGTAAATTGTGTCAGAGAATTTTTGGGTGAACATTAGTCAAGAAGTTCTCCAAACCTTTTAACCATGTGTCATATGTTTCCAACCTTAAAATACGACCCACAGTCAGTACCAATGGCAGAAAATCAACCCATCATCGAACCTAAAAATACTGATCCCCATTTAAGCAACTTGTCAAAGATGTTTAAAAGGGGTTTGGATCGTTTGGATAGGTTTAGTCAACAAAACCATTGCCTGAGGATAGGGAAAAAGTACCAGTTGCTCTGTGAAAAAACTAAAATGAAACATTTACATCCAATCGGCCTGAATAAACTTGCTATTTTGTAATACATTATAAATAGACTTGAATACTCTTTAAGTTTTCATCTGTATGCATACAAATGACTTTGACTTACAGTTCACTCTGCAGCAATGGCCTTTACATTGCATGCACATGCAAATTTTGTTATAACAGGACATAGTAAAAATAGTGATAATATTTGGTAGAATTTTTGAAATGTTAAAGGTAGTTATGGTAAGGTGGTGGTCGCTCATGAATGAGTGTAAATGAGAATGAAAAAGCAGACAGATTAGGAGTAAGCTCTCTGAAGTACCTGCTCTGTTTAAAATGGGAGAAGGAAAGAGAAGATGAAGTGGACACCATATTGTAGACCCATGGTTTACCATATTGCCTGTCTTAGTGAAAAATATTTAATCAGTATTATGCTAAGGGCTCCAAATTCAATCTTATCTGTTCATATGGTACAATATCATATGTAATATCTCACAATATTTATAGGTCAACCTTCCAAAAACTACTGACTTTTCTGACTTTTTAAGGCGCTTTGCTCTTTCCAGAACATTTTCTGCTTCTTCCATCTTTTACTGTGTCTCATCATTACATGCATAGTAGCCATAAAGAACCCATAGGACCACTGTTAGACACAACTGAACACTGTGAACAAATATAGAGGGCTACAAAGCCTCTTAGGACAGAGTCCGCTTACGATTCCCTTTCCGTGCACAGCATCCTTGGAATAGTCCACTCAAAGATCCTTAAGCCAAAATCCCTCCCTGGTATTTAATTCTAAATGAGTAATTACTGGGTGTGTCAGTGTGTCTTTGGTTTGCAGGTAGGCTGGGTGAAGGAGCTCATTTGCGCGCTGGCTTTTGAGCGAATTGCACGATCACACAGACACCCACATTCTGAAAGACGCTGAGGTATCTGTGGGAAGCCACTGAAGAACCCAGTCACTTAGGGGGGACAGACCACAAACAGCCGCCAAGATGTGTGACATGGGGGGACTGGACAACCTGGTGGCCAACACGGCCTACCTAAAAGCCCAGGGTGGTGATGAAAAGGAGATGAAGAGGCGTCGTCGCAGCTTGTCTCTCCCCAAGCCTGAGCAATGTGCTGCAATACGATCTGCCGTTGAAAAGGACTATACATCGATTTGTGAAAAGCAGCCTGTTGGCAAAAAGCTTTTCCGTAGCTTCTTGGCGAATCACCCCGAGTTTAAGCTTGCCGCGGATTTCCTAGATGAGCTGTATGACTGGGATCTGAGTGAGGGTGCAGCAAAAGATAAGGCACGAACAAACATCATCAACAAGTATTGCAAGTCTACCTCCAAGAACTTCCTGACCTTTCTTACTGGGGATCCTGCGGAAAAATTGAAAGGTGTGACAGATGCCAACTTTTCCGATGTGATGAAAACCAGTGTCCAGGAGGGTGTAAGAGAATATCTGAAAGCAAAACCCTTCACAGATTTCCAGGCCAGCCCTCTCTTTGATAAATTCCTCCAGTGGAAAGAGTATGAGAAACAGCCCATCAGTGACAAATACTTCTATGAGTTCCGAACTCTTGGAAAAGGAGGCTTCGGAGAGGTAAGCATGCAAAGACATCTACATATCTTTCTTTTTTTTAAGTATGTTGAAATATGTGTTTTGGCAAATATTTCATATTTTAACATGCTTTTAGTTGCAGGACTTTCCCAGGCTTATTTTCTATGATGGTATTTTTTTTATAATATATAAAACAAAAGTGAAGCAAGCAAAATGACAAAAAGGGTCATCTGTATTCAACATATTTTTTAGTTGTACTGATTTTGCTACAGTATGTCAGTATGCAGTGTCAGTATGTTTCCCCAAGCTGTAGAGCTGCATTGGCTTTGAAGCACAAGAAAGGATATTGTAGGGCAAGAGATCATACCTTACATAATAACAAGGATTTACCTTCTCTCAAGGTGACCATGAAGTCATGTGACATACGGCCATACCTCTTGAATTTTAGAAAGTGATAGATTATGTTTCATAAGGTAACCAAGCAAAGCCACATTGCAGGAAGTTGATTGTTAGAACTAGCATCAATATTATACTGATTAAGAAGCTCTTACTGGAACACCATTCAATAGAAAACGACTCAAGCTTTTAAATGTGGTAATTTGGTCTTTAATATTAATTATTTAAAAGATTTAAGATTATTTTTTATTATCAAACAATTATTATCTCATCATGCAACAGAGGGCCCATGATTGACCCTTGAGGAACCTCTTTTTTGAGTCAGGCTCTTAGCAACAAGCTTAAGTATACAGCCTAAAATAAAGCAACTTATTGAGATAAATGCTATAACATGTATATGCAGGAGTGAATCAAAAAGCTTTGCTTGACAAAGTAGCTTTGATACTGGTCAATCACTTTAAACTACTCATGTAACTCAACAGTATAATTCAGTGGATGGACCTGATCCTAGGATTCCAAGACACAGCTGACAAGGGTCAAGCTTAGTTGGTTTCTTGGACCAAGTTTCTTGCCTTTAGCCCTACCAGTGATTCTATAATGCCATAGATTCTTGATTTAATTTTTTTGTCCACAAGGGACCTTTTATTTCCATTACACTTTCAAATAGAGGACACAGTTTGTGCTGTCTATCAGCCTAATACCAATAGACCATGCTTTGTTTCTGAAAAAATGGATCCTAACTTATTAAAAGAAAACTGATCGGACATTTTTTAAATAAATAATTGTTTTTGCTCCAGGTGTGCGCTGTTCAGGTGAAGAACACAGGCCAGATGTATGCCTGCAAGAAGTTGTGTAAAAAGCGACTGAAGAAGAAGGGTGGTGAAAAGATGGCCCTGTTGGAGAAGAAGATCTTGGAAAAGGTTAACAGCCTGTTTCTGGTCAACTTGGGTTACGCTTATGACACCAAGACCCACCTGTGCCTTGTCATGACCCTGATGAATGGAGGAGATCTCAAGTACCACATTTACAACATGGGCTATGATGGCAAGGGTGTGGACAAGGGCATCGAGATGAAGCGCATCATCCACTACACGGCGCAGATCACCACCGGCATTCTGCATCTGCACGAGATGGATATCGTATATCGTGACATGAAGCCGGAGAACGTGTTGCTGGATAGCCAAGGCCAGTGCCGACTTTCAGATTTGGGTCTGGCTGTAGAGATGGTTCCGACGAAGACCACCACCCAGATGGTTAGTAGATGTCCACAAAACAATGATATTCTGGTTGAAAAAGCAAATTCCAGTCAGGAAAGCCCTATAAAGCAGCACACTTAGTACACCATGAGCCACTCCCAAAGACATTAGGGGGCTTTTAATAAGAGGACATAACACAATGATGTCATCAATGATAATGGGAATCATTGTTAGATTTTACATGGTAAAAAAAAATGCCTGTCCTAAAGAGACGTTTCATCTATTATTCAGAGTCAAGGACCATCCCCTGATTCTGTGATTTGTTTCTGATCTTTAAAACAAAGAGAGCTTTGTGAAGCCTTCTCATAAACTGAACTCAGACTTGGACAGGCTGTCCATCTTGGAGAGATTTTTGCTTTAAATCCGGACAGGGATTACTGGATTGCTTGAAGATCTGTACAATGAGTCTCTGAATCCATTATATAACTAATTTGATCCTTTGGCAGGCAGATTATAGCCTGGCCATTTATAGGCCAGCGTTTTGTGTAGGGGCTAGGTCGGAGACCTCAGAGGTCAAGTGCTTGTTAAAATAGCAGTCAATAAATGCAAGACGTTTTCTCTTAGCAACCTGGTTGCAGAGATTTAGTTATTTCTGCAGTTTCCTCCTATGACACTTTAGAAAAGCGTGTAGCCTCTAAGTCTTCTTCTTGTGTTGAGAAGGAATAATACAGATATGTCATCAATTCGTTCAAATTTGATGCTATACCATATAGGGGGGTTCTTGCATCTAACTGATGATGATGATGCAAAAGAAAGATTGTCCAGTGAAAGAACATAATGATTGCCTGTCAGATCAGTCACTGCAACATTAGTCAGATGCTAACAAAAATGTATTACACAAATGGAGCATAATCACACGCTAACACAATTACAAATAGAATGACCTAGTGTATACTTTAAAAAAAAATCATACATATCATACAGTATAATACACCCCACCTCCACACACCTTTGGGTGACCTGATGAAAGATGAAGAATTCTGCAACAGGGTTTCTACAGGACTTACTTGTGGTAGCAAAGAGTAAGCTCTCGGCTCCATGAAAGTCCAGTAAGCTCATTATCCAGTACTCTGATGCTCCTCAGCCAGCCAAAGTGACTGGGCTAACCTCCTACAGACAAGGCTGGCTTTGGTCCCCTAATCTTCTTAGTGGGCATTACACAAGTCTGTCCCTGATTAGATTGACAGATCCAGGTAAAAACCTTTGCTGAATATGTTTAGACATATTAGTGACATGTTAGTTTGCAAACAAGTTGAATGTAGCTTCAATAAAGATCAATTCATTTAGCTGATTATTCTGCAACCTGTAACATCAAAGAGTTTTGCCCCTTTGACTGACCAGAGAGTGCAGGTCCACATATTTTAGAAAATAGAACATAGTTACAAAAAGCCACCAGGAAAGGTTGAGAATACTGCAGGAGTTTAATAGATCAACATAATATAGAAGGACAATGAGGTTTTTGCATGCAAACCTGCTTAAGTTGTGTCAATGGAGTTGTACTATCAGACCTTAACTAATCAGTCAGAAGGGTCAAGTAAAGAACACATCTTTAGGTGCCATGAGTGTTAAGTGATCACAATCTGTCATTAAAAATAAAAAAAGAAGAGTTTGTTGAAAATGATGCCTTGATAACCCTTGACTTTTAACCTATGAATCTATTATAAAAGATTTTGCGTTTCTCTGGACTTACTGAGGGGGATCTCCTGGCTCTATGCCAGTTTGTGGTTTCTGTGTGCATTAATTATACATTAGAGGCATGGCTACCTGTTGTCTGGATGTTACGTATTCCCTCAGGTGAATATAGCATCCAGAGATGTCCCAGCCTTTATATAAGAGGCTGGAGACCTCTGTCAGCGTGTAGACACACATGGCTCTTCACAGGTAGTAGGCTTAGCATTAGGATTAGGGCTGCAGGTGAGGTCATCCAGAGAGAGGGGGAAGGGATGGAGAGAGAAAGGGGAAAGTTATAAAGATAAGACAGAAAGAAACGACTAGAGTAAAGGTTTTTATAACTAAGGCAGCTGAACTTTAAAACACTTAATGGAGACATCTAAAGGTTATGTGCCCCAGTTTTAAAGTCTTTATGTTCTCTGTGGCCTCTCGGGAACAAGGTTATGAACTCATTTACAGAACTCAATTATAAAAGAGTAGAGATGTCATATAAAACACTTTTCATTCTAACAAGTAAAACATGTATCCATAGTATTTATAGATTATATTCAATCTCACCCCTTTACTTTTCTCTCTCGTCTCCAGGCTGGTACTGGAGCGTACATGGCCCCTGAGCTCCTGACCAAAACTCCATACAGGACATCAGTAGACTGGTGGGCCCTGGGCTGCAGTATCTACGAGATGGTGGCTGGCTACACACCTTTCAAAGGCCCTGAGAGCAAGAAGGAGAAGGTGGAAAAGGAGGAGGTACAGCGCCGCATTATCAACGAGGAACCAAAGTGGGAGCACAGGTGCTTTGATGCCCCCACCAAGGACATCATCCAGCAGTTCCTCAAGAAGAAAATTGAAGAGCGCCTGGGCATGAAGTAAGAGCTTCTCCAATCTTCAACGTTACAAGCAAGCCATGTTTTGTTTTATGTGTGCGTGGCAGTCGCTGAGTTAATCAGAATTTTTGCAACGTGCAATGTCAGTTTTTGCCTCGATCGGAATTTTTGAGATGATGCATTTTTCTAAATTTGATCTGAAAATCTAAAATTATTATAGTTATTTAATGGAATTTGGTTGAGTAAGAGCAACAGTAAAACCTTAACTGTGACCAGAATGTAATCAAAATCAAAATCAATCAAATAAATCAAAACAATCAAAATTACTTTGTTTATCCCCAAGGGGAAATTCAGTTAGTCTGGTAGAATCTCTTGAAGAATGACACATCCTGATGGCTGTAGGAGCGAAGGATCTTTTGTGAGAGAGGAGCCGTCCACTGCTATTTTTTTGGTTCATGTAGCGTGAACCCGTGCAACCACTTTGTTCTTGTTTCATTGAATTTGAATTGAATTCAATGTTGTTTGTTTTTACCTCCTCAATAGGAACAACAAGGAGGATCCCAGGAAGCACGAGTGGTTCAAGTCAGTCAACTTCCCCCGTCTGGAGGCGGGGCTCGTGGACCCCCCATGGGTGCCCAAGCCCAACGTTGTCTACGCCAAAGACACCGACGACATTGCAGAGTTCTCCGAGATCAAGGGCATCGAGTTTGACGCCAATGACAATAAATTCTTCACTGAATTTAGCACAGGTGCTGTACCCATTCAGTGGCAGCACGAGATGATTGACAGCGGACTGTTTGACGAGCTGAACGATCCCAACAGGAAAGAGGGTGGTGGAGGAGATGACGACGGGGAGAAAAAGTCCGGCACGTGTATTATGCTGTGAGAAGCCGCACGTTTGATACCATATACCCATAATAATATTCAATCATTTGTTTGTTTTCTCAGTCAGTTGCACACCGACATTGATGTAAAAGACAGATCACAAAAGAGGCGAGCGTGAGGGTCTTTGTTAAAAAAGATGTACCAATCCTCTCTTCTAAGGATGCTCAAGAGAGATGCACTTCTTTCGAGGCATGGTTCGGTACAATACGGAGAATATGATGATGTGTTTGCATCATCTCTCAGGTTCACAGCTTTTTTTGAAAATTAATAATGTAGACTTACAAGCACATTCATAGCTAGGAGTCATTTTAAAACCTTCTTTTATAAAGGACACCAGTATTACATTAGTAGGTTAAAGGCCTTCATGCCATTAATATTATATTACTTTATGAAAAAAACTGTAAATATCCAGACTGTTAGAACGTTTTCTAACAGTTCTTGCAGGAGAAATACCATATGAAGCAGTTCTATTGCATTAACCATGAAGCTTTAAACAGGTTGGAACAAACACAAATAATATCCTTTAGTATCTTTGTAAATTGTGTAAAAGTTACAGCATTTTTTTAGCTTGCCCTCACCTTCTTATGATTCACTTTCTACAGTGAAAAGTGCTTTTTAAGCACATGTGGCAGAGATAGTTCTAGTGTTTAATAAAACATGTTGTGATCATAAATCAGATCACTACATTTACATCCGGGTGGTTTTTCTTCCTCCGCCCAACATTTTAGTTTTATAAAAACTATAAAAAAGCAATTGTATGTATTGTATATAAAGAAAAGAGTCTATCTATGCACAGAGAGAAAGGTGATGTAAGAAGATGAGTCGCTGAGTCCTTTACTGTTGGTGCTACGAGGCTCAACTTAGTGAGAAATGGAGACTGTTTAGCCTGGGGATTCTGGGAGGAAGATGAGTGCAGAAACAGCAGGTTAACTGCTGTGTATGAAGGAGGAAAATTTAGAAGAGTTGGACAATAAGTGCAGGTTGCCCTGTGCACAGCCCTGAAACACTGTGATACTTCAGGGCTCTTTTCTTAGTTTGAGATGAGTGTGAATCACTCAAACTAGACAGATCCTGAATAAAAAACTCCACTGTTTGTGGTCATTAAGCTGAGGATAGAGACTTGGGTTAGTGTGAAAAAATAAATCCTTGTTATTCTTGTTGACTTGTCTCAGGGTAATTTATTTGCTTAAGTTTTTAAATGTCCAGATCGGGGACAGGAGAGAGTTGAGTTTTTACAGGTAATGTTAATAAGATATATATATATATATATATATGATACATGTAAATATAACATGAGAGGAATTGCTACTATAGATTTGTCAGATGTAAAGCAGAAATCTCTTTGAATCGTGAATGAATTAAAAATATGTCTTTTAAAACGTGTCTTTTTCTGTGATTATCAATATTAATGTTTGTCTCAACATGTTTGTTGTGGTCTTGAGACTTAGAAAGACTTTAAGAGGACATCTATCTCTCACCGTCGTCAGAGAACAAACCAAAACTGTGCCATGTTACGCATGTTGTGCTATATATAACCACAGAGAAAATGCTGCTTAGGGCTCTGGAGTAAAACCTAAAAATATCAGCTGCATAAATCTCTTTGAGGATGCTGACTACGGCCAGGCTTTACTCCAGGTGACCACAAATGGCAAGTTCAACCCTTAGCTGATAAGGCGATAACCAGTGTTATCCTTGTGCCTTCTTTGCTTAAATCAGCTTCAAATCCCCTCAGGGTCTAAGTGAAAACCAGAGCCACAGTGCTGAGCTTAGAAACGTTATTTCATTACATTTTGACATTTTGTGTGTGTTTTTTAAAGAAATAATTCTGTTTAAATTAAACTATATATATATTTTAAATAAGCCAATGAATTGTGAGTACTGAAAAGTGAAAAAGTGAGCAAACTAATTCTTATTTATTTATATTTTCAATATAATAGTGGATACATTTTGAGCACTAGTACATGAAATGCAGATACACTCATCTATTAAAGATCTGTCTGGCTCAGATTCTAAGTAGCTACATCATTTACAACAATTCCTAGTTTATTTTATTTTAAAAACAGCAGCTTACAAGGTGCTTCAACAGAGAGCAGTTAATTAGAATAACGCCATAAGGCTAAAAACAATTCTTACATTAAAAGAAAAACAAAAAGAGACACAGAGCAGGAACAATCACAAGACATTCTCAGATACACAGAAAATAAAAGGTAAAAGGAGTAAAAAATAAAAAGTGAAGAAATAAGAAGGAGTAATAAAATAGAAAGCATTACATAAAAGCAAGTCTATAATAGTGGGTTTTAAGAATTATTTAAAACAAGTTACTGATTGATTTTCCCTGCTGATAAATCTCTGTTGAGATAGTTCTAATAGGACTGATGAAAATATCTGTTCAGTATTTTCTTCTGTCACCACTTGTTTATAGCGTTCTAACTCAAGGACAGTAGGAGTTTAGGACACACTAAGGTGGATTCGAGCTGCAGCTAAATCCCGAGAGATTATCTCAGATGTAGCAGAAGGACTTTGGTTCAGACTGCTGTTGACAGTGAAGGAAGGAGCTGCTGCTGCCTCAGGGCACCAAGGGAGCTGGATGGACGGGTGTGCTGCGAAATTCAAGCAGACAGGTGTGATCAGAATCATTTTTATACTGACCTGTTCTGACTTTTACAGCATATTAAGTCTCTGGGGACACAGCCATCTGCACAGTGATGGGACTGTAGCATATATATATAACCACAGATGTATTACAGATCAGGCCCGAGGCCCAAAAGGCCAGCTGCACCCCTGGCCTTCACTCACAAAATAACACTTGAGGAGACAGATACCAACCAGGAGGGGACTCAAAATGACCACAAAGAAAAATTAAATGACAACAAAGAGACTAAAACACAATGAAAAGTGGTGAAACAACCACAAAAAGACACTAAATAAAATACAACAAGACACAAAATGACCACAAAGGGATGTGTAAGGACTGCAAAGATGCCCAAAAGAAAAACTAAAAGAGACTAAAGAACTATAAAGTCCGCGTGTCTTGCTCTTTTGTAATTGAGGCAGCGGTAGAAAAATTATTCAGATCTCTTACTTAAGAAAAAGTACTAATACCACACTGTGAAATTACTCAACTACAAGTAAAGTCCTGCCTTTAAAACGTACTGAAGTAAAAGTACAAAAGTATCAACATCAAATTTACTTAAAGTATC
The DNA here is from genome assembly GCF_030273125.1 of Centropristis striata. Lineage (NCBI taxonomy): Eukaryota > Metazoa > Chordata > Actinopteri > Perciformes > Serranidae > Centropristis > Centropristis striata. The sequence goes on along the minus strand of NC_081527.1, from coordinate 11,361,473 downwards.
AAAAGTTAAAGAACTTTGCAGAATGAACACATGTGGTGTCAAAATAATCCGGAAAATACATTTCGAACTGGGAAAATTTACATAACATTACTAGTAAAGCACACACACACACACACACACACACACACACACACACACACACACACACACACACACACACACACACACACACACACACACATTCCTAACAGATTATGAAATTATTTGTATTGATGCATTTATGTAAGCAGCATTTAATTTCCTCAAGATATGGCTAATTTTAACTCCTTAATATAATGACATGAGGTTTGATTAAAAAAACAACATCTAATCACTGTAAATTGATCATGTTTTTCATGTTAAATCTTGACCTGAAAAGTAACTAAAGCTGTCAGCTAAATGTAGTGGAGTAAAAAAACTGGATACATTAAATAGAAATACTTAAGTAAAGTACAAGTACCTCAAAATTGTACTTAAGTAAAGTACTTAAGTAAATGTACTTACTTACATTCCACCACTGGAAATTTTATATTTCAAATATATTATGAGATTATTTGTATTGATGTTTGATATTATGCAATGTCTAATCACTTTAAATTGAACATGTTTTGATGTTAAATCTCGACCCGAAAAGTAACTTATGCTGTCAGCTAAATATAATGGAGTAAAAAGTACAATACTTGCCTCAAAAATGTAGTGAAGTAGAAGTATAAAGTTACATAAAATGGAAATACTCAAATAAAGTAAAAGTACCTCAAAATTGTACTTAAGTACAGTACTTGAGTAAATGTACTTAGTAACATTTCACCACTCAGTAGAGGTGGTGGGGCCCTATGTGTGTCCGTGCCCAGGGGCCTATTGTCTCAAATTCTGTCCATGAACTGGACATGCAGGCAAGTATACAGGTGTCTAGGTGAAAATAAAATAAATAAATAATAGAAAATACTCACATAGCTCATTTGGCAGTGGCTGTCATTGTGGAAACCAATGCAACATTTAATAATGTGGATTTGTCATGCAGAAAATGTAAAATGTAAAATACCTCACTTACCTCCTCAGTGTCTCTGCTGCTGCCCCGTCCCTCCACAGCCTCATGATGGAGACATACTTTCACTAAGTGCTTGTTCTGTCTGTGTTGTTTCTGCCTCCCTCCTGTGGCTGCACATTAGTGCTACAGTGATGCTGAGAATGTGATTGAATGCTTGATTACCAAAACACACTCAATCTGTCTGGTCTCTCTCTAATGAACACATGAACAATTTTGAATTAGAATTATTGTGTATAATTACATTCTACATTCAAATATTAATTTTGGATCACCAGAATGTTTTTCTCATATGCCTCTCAGGTCTTTTGCATTATTCACTTGCGTCTCCTTACAAAAAGCAGTATCTAATAGGACCTCATGTCACATTTCAGATGATCTGTTATCAATTTGACCAAAAAATTACTTCCCCTCTAAAATTCTCATATGGTTTGAAATAGATAACTGTTTAGTGCCCTAAGAGATTTATGATAATTCACAAGAAAGCAAGTGAGAGAAAATACTGAAAACGGAAACACCTGAACTAAGCTACCTAACTATATGTAAAGTACTTAAACCTAGTTATACCTAGTAGTAATACTTTGCAACTATTTACTATTATTAAACCAATAATGTATCAGTAACAGTTTCTGTCTTTAAATCCAGCACTTTAACTTGTGACACTTTAAGTCTGTTTTGCTGGAAATACTTAAATACTTTTATTTTGAAGTAGAATTTTGAATGCAAGGCTTTTATTTTATAAATGTGTTGTATTTTTTACTTATTGGGAAACCTTACAGGCGAATAGGGCAAAGGATTTTGTTATGATTAAATATGCAAACGAGGCATTATCTAATGCTAACACTAACAAACTGACAAAGTGTAGCAAAATGAACACTTAATGTTTATTATGGATTCTCTCTTTCCGCTCATCTGAAAGAACAAAAAGACCCAAATCTCAGCATTTTGTCTTGCCTTCAGTGAAAGAACTGAATATTTCTTTCACCACTGAGAAAAAAAAATGCAAATTAAGAAATAATTTAAACAAATCAAGAAAAAAAAGAAAAACTTTTTTCTTCAAAATCACTTTTATTCCACAATTTATTTCATCAGGTCTTAAGGCACCCTGAAGAGATGTTACAAGTTGGTCTTTCAAATACGGGTTCCTTTTAAGACTGTGTAAACATAGCTTTGAATAAGATAATTTCCTGTAAATCTTTGCTTAAATTATTTCTTTACAGTGCACAGACATTGTGTTTTGTGACAAAAATACAATGTGAATTAAGTAAATATGGTAGATAGTGTATATATATATACATTGAAGAGTAATAGATTGGCAGACAATCAGATCAACAGGCTGAAGAAGAGAGAAAACTAACAAACAATCTTTGAGACCCAGATAGATATACAGATCACGTGAAGATATACAGTACATAGTTACAGTGAACTTTTTATTTTTGCAATGCTTTCCCGTGTTAAAAGCAAATATTTTTTTTACACTGTACCTTCTTGTGTGCGTTTGTGTTTGTGTGTGTGTGTGTCTCCTCAGCCACCATCACTACGCAGCACCCCGAGGTGGAGCGAGACACGCTTCTAGTCCTGGAGGGCTCACCCACATGTTGGCTATTGCAGTGGAGAGGTGAGTAAACAGGAAGACGGGCAGACAGACAGACATACAGACAGACATGCAGACAGACGGACAGACAGACGGCACAAGACTGGGTTGTGGCTACGCAGGCCACAACACGAAGATCTATAATTCCCTAAATATTGTAAGGATCACAATGTATTTATATGTAGAAAGGGACTTTGTAATTGGCATTTCATATACAGGGATACAGTGGCTATACTTGATTATCAAGGTACGATCCTATGAAGTCTTTGTGATGTGATAATGTGAAATACTCTGAAGATGTGTTTGGAAAGATGATCTACTTTCTCAGTTATACTATACAGCAAGATAAAAATCCCCTCAACACTGGCGATAATACAGTCGTTCATAGTTTGGAGAGATGATAAACAACACTCTCTTCCTGACAGCAGAAAGATCTAAAAAACATTTAAAAAAATTGTATCAGCAATTACACAACAGCTCCAAATGGCTTGGTTGCAATGGCTATAAGTTATCTAATCACATCAATACTAAAAAAAAAAAAACAATAATGATAATAAACTGAGTGAAGAATGAGCAGTGCAACAGGTGAATGAAGGGATGGATGGATGGACGGGTGGGGTCAGGAGCAGAGCAACCTGTGTCTTTGATCTTCGAGGAGATCACGAAGGAAAGAAGGGTCAGAAATGTCAGCAAAACAACATTCAATATCTGTATCTAACTATTTGGCCACATCCCAAAAATGCCGTCTTTTTCTGACGTATTTGACACTTCCTTCCTTTTTTTATATTTATTTTTAAACATAAATCCTTAGCAAATGTAGGCAGCCTCTGCTTCGGTTTTTCCTTTTTATATACGGGCCGTCTTCTCTTTTACTCGAGCACCTTGATCCTGAAGTTGATGCGGCCCAGGAACTTATCCCTCTCGTCGTTGTTGCGGAGGTTGGAGCCCTCTACCCTGCACTCCACCGACAGCTCCTTGTTGTAGTCCTCCTTGGTGAGCAGCAGCTTCACAGCCACCAGGGGCTGCACATAAGTCTCCTGCATCAGGACAGAGACAGCTGTCTGTCAATAACACGTCAACGTGAGGATGTTAGCGGATTTGATCTGATAGGGGATCAATACTTACATGGGCTTTCTTGCCGTAGTAGGGGAAATACATCAGATCAAAGCGCCCCTCAGGGGGGAAATACTGCATTTGAATCGGGGTGTCTTTCTGCACAGAGGAACATGTGTTAGTTATTTTTTTTTACATCAAATGAAATGCATATTATGTTAAATTAATAGCAAATGAGACATTTTTCCAAGATCACGAGACAGGACTTGAAAAAAAGGAAAAGCAATGGGCCCTCGGTTTGTTAGTGAAGAGATTTAAAATGAAGCGGACAACATGATGTGCTCTGCATTAATCTGCAAAAGGACATTTGTGGCAGAAAATTGCGCCTATTAGATCAAAATGACTTGAAAATGGCATTAAGATGGGTTTAGAGGCACTTGCATAATGACTTGTTACATAATAAAAATGTGTTAACACCCCTACTGGCCTTATCCTGATAATTTGCATATTATCTTACCCTAAAGCCGTCAGAGACAGCATGCAGAAAGAAATCGGACACAAAACAAACAAAAAGAAGGAAAAAATGAAACAGAAAGAAAAAATATTGACACTGTTATGGTCACTTTTTTATGAAAGAAATTAAAAAAAATACACATACGAGCAACATGTAGAGTATAATGTGGAGAGAGATGTTTACTTTTATTGTGCAGTTGATGTAGGGATCCCCGAGAGGCTTCAGGCCAATGATCTGTGAGGAGAGGAAACAGGAGATGTTGAGACTATGCAACTAAAATTAGAATGTAATCTCATTTATTTTGGGAACTGTCAGCAAGCAAGTAAACAAATGTTGAGCAGAAGCTGTCTGGAAAAGGGAAGAAAATGTTGAAAGACAGATAAGATGAAAAGATTTGTAGTGATTTTCCGGTCACTGAAAGCGGTTGTTACCCTGTTCATTTTCAGCACCACGCAGGGTTGTCCCTCAGAATATCCAAAGGTGGTGTCAGAGAGGCCGGAGCAGAGACTCAGGGAGCCCCTCTTGAAGCGGCAAGCTTTCTTTGTCATCCCTTCGGAATCGTCCTGCAGATAATACTTTCCTTGGACACAGTCCTGGTTCAACTCCTGCACTGAGTCGTTATAGTCTGAGAGACAGAGAGGTAGACACAGTGGTATGGAAAGAGATCCGGGAAAAGGACAGAGGAATTTGTTTCATTACCCCATCTTTTAGTCAGCTTTAATATTAATTTCAATGAGGGAGAAGTGCACTTACTCTGCAGGTAGTTTTCCAGGAGCTGAACATACGATGAATACTTGGTCGGGTCAGATTTACTGAATGTTATATCAAGTGAATTTGGCTGAATGGCCAACCCTGCAACAAAGACGTAAAGCAAAACAAACAGAGTAAAATGATCCCTAACAGGAGAAACGAATGCACAGTCATCACTTGGGTCGGTCTTGAATTACAAATGGACAGAAAGCATTTACTGCTGGTATGACACAGGAAGAGACTTCAAAATAGATCGATACAAGAAGCAGCTGTAATGTAGCACATTATTGTGACAGCATCTCATTGATGCGAGTATGAATAATGAATGCTTCAAAGAGCCATGCTGCCAGGTACAGTAGCTAAGAGCTCCGGTCCTGTTGAGAGACACGAACCTGGGTAGGGAACGCGGTCTCGGTACTTCGGCACATAATCGTCCAAAGTGAGCAGCATCACCCACATGGTCAGGGCGAACATCCCAGCCAAGAAGCAGTAGAAAACCAGGTAGAATAGCAGGATGAGGGCTGGAGGAAGTCAGAGAAACAGAAATGGAATAGAAAGGAGACATAATGAGGGGGTCATTTATAATTAACAACGGGCTTTAACTACACAAGCTCGGACAAATCTGGCTGATTTGAATGCACAGTCCCTTTGAGAGAAACCATTTTGGATGAAGGGGGGGAATGCTACGTGCTGCTAACAAATCTGAGGCCATTTTTTAACTGGAGATCCCTCAGTTTCACAGAATCTAGAGAGTGCCGAGAGCCTCGTTTATGCACAATGCAGAGAAAAAGAAAAGGAGCCACAGTTGTGGAAACATGAAAATGGTTCATCACCATCCAGCTTGCTCAGCACGGATGCCCTCTAAAGTTGCCACAAAAAAAGAGAGAAAAAAAAGGATGGACCCCTCAGCTTCCTGCTGTACATCCCCCCTTTCTCTCATTCCTCTCCAACAGTATCCCACAATGCACCTGCCTAGTGCGTGAAAGGGAGAGAAAGAGGAGAGAGGGAATCCCATTTGACCTTGACAGGCATGCTAATGTGGGCGGCCATGCAACTGCAATGGAGCATCCCACTGCACAGCAGCACAGGGGCCCAGGCAGCCTGACAGCCCGCGCGAGCCTATAGGAGCCTGGCTGCTGGAGGGAGGGTGCCGTGTTACTACCTCACTCTGGAAATAACTGGGGAATCATTACATAAAATGTATGGGAATGATCAGCTATGGATACTGCTCAGGAATGCTGTAGCACACTCCTCAGATATGATTAGGTAATCAGGGGGGGTTTAACAGCTGGGCTCTGCACTGTGAACACAATTTAATCCTATTAATGGAAATAATAAATATTAAAATAAAAAAATCTCTGTTGTTGTGATTGATCATCACCTGGTTGGTTATTTGTGCAGCAAAAAGAGACTGCTGCACACCTTTGATAGCATCATTTGTCTTGGTACAGGCTTCTCCTTTACACCTTCATGTAGGCCTATGATGGCTCCTCCGCTAATCCAATATCTATATGGCAGTCATTTTATTTCATCCATGCACAGAAATGTACAGATGGCTATATATTCAAGAGGCGCACATCTTTAAATGCTTTGGAAATGTGAATGAGACACGAGATTAGGTTAAAGCCCCGTGAATGTCAAAGCACATCCCCTAATTGGCTGCTGTAGAACGGGGATCCTTACCCCAGCTGCTGGCGGTGCGACCCAGCACCTCCCCGGTCCTCGGGTTGTAGAAGGAGTCCTTCCAGCTGGATGTGTTCTCCTTGTTGGCCGGTTTGTCCTCGGTGCTCGCCATGGTGATGGTTTCTTGATTTGGTCCAAAATGCGCGGTTTCTTCTTCCTAAAAAAATGCAGAAAAAGGGCAGCGGGCGATGTAATGAGGCGAAGAAGCCGGCGAGGCGGCGGTGAGTGGAGTGGGCGGTGTAGAGAGAGAGGGAGAGCCGAAGGAGAGAGATGCTGTGGTGGAACAAAAAAAAAAAAAAAAAAGGGGGAAGGTGAGGAAAGAGAAGAAGAAAAAAAATCAGTGACGTCCACACAAACCCCGTCGTGGCAGCGGATGCGGTGCGACCAGATGGATGTACATTGGTTAATGACGGAGAGACGCACGGAGACGCACCGTTACGCGCAGAAATTATAAATAGAGCGCACTCTATCTTTCTTATCATCAATTATATTATAATGGCTACACGGGAACAGGCAAGGATCTCCATATTATAGATAGTGTTTGGATCCCTTAGAAAGAATAACGCAAAAAATGTGCCAATTTCGGCTCGTCAACAGTAAACCATGCTAAGAATGAATGTATCCTTACCTTCTATTGAATCACACTAGTATTACATGTCATCCTGACTTATCACAGCCCTTCACTACACTACAGCTCCTCTGCGCACCAGTCTTGTGCGTTGAGTCACCAAACCAATAACCAATCCCATAGGCTAGAGTGTGTTTCGACAGCATTGCATGCTCTGCTAATCACTCTGCAGAAAGCTCATGTTTAGTGCGCACACAGACACAGAGACAGACAGACACACACACACACACACACTTATTTAAGTGCATAAATGCCAGTGATCAGCACATTTGAAGCCCATGAGGATGCTATTTGTGACTGACTGGTTGAGCATAGATATTTGGAGCATTTGCCAATCCTTGTTGCTATGGCAATTGAGCACTACTGAAATGTGTGTAAATGCGTGTGCGCGCCGAGAGTGAGAGAGTACATAGAGTGCATGAGAGAAAACAGATGTGTCACAGTTAACAGAACATTTTTCCTGGGGATAAAAGAAAGAATGGCATTTCATTCAAACACTGTTTCATATCTAATAATTAAGCATCACCTGCACATCTTATATATAGTGTCTGCACACATGCATGTCTTGCCAGTGATGGAAATTAACTGTACTGATGGAGAGTGGAGGGGTTAGGTAGCAGGGGGCTGACAGAAAGAAAAAAAAAGACAAAAGCTTAACTTCCAACCCCCTGACACTCCAGAGAACAATCACAGTGTGTCAGAGAGAGTGAGGAAAGAGAGGAGGGAGTTATATAATGACCCTTGATGCAGGGTTCAGCTCGTATGGGGGGAGGGGGACTGGAGTAGTGGTCGCATTGCATCCAGTTCCTGCTGTCAGATTGAATTTGTTGCAAGGCAGGGTCCACCACAACTCATACAATGCGGCACCAGGCACAAAACCGGCACGCACACACCCCCATTTTACTGATTAGTGTGAGAGCCGGCAGCACTGATTCATGGGCTAGTCCTGCCTGTCTCACTCACTCTAGCACATTTTTCTCTGTGAAGGCATCCCACTGCAAGCCAAGCCCACTGGCACAGAAAAACTGATCATGTTAGAGTGAGAAAGCCAAGATTGACAGCTCAGCTAGAGGAAGCGTTTGGTTACAGGAATGAGGGGGGGTTGATACAGAAAAGATAGTACAGTATGGAGCTCTGTGATGTACACAGAACTTCTGCTCTTCCTCTGAGCGGACATGCACACAATCCTCCCATTGTTTAGGAAACCCCCTTTCTGTGCACTCAATTAGCACCCCCTTCACCATACCAGCACCATGAGCAGGAAAACACACCCCATTTGTTCTCAGTCACTCCATCCGCAAGCTACCATAGCAACCCCTCACAGCGAGGTTGGTCACATCAATGGGAAACAATCCCTACACTCATCCAACAGCCTGCATTTCTGATAAATCCCCAGGGACAAGACAACGGCATTTCCCCAGAGTCCATGTGAAGTCAAAACCCTTTAGGCAGCAGCTGCTCACTCACCATGTCGGTGACACCCACTGTACACACGCCACACACTCCAAACACCACAAGAAACGGATGATCGTTTACATTTCTTTAATACTATGCAATTTGGTAACAAAATGTTTGATCACACAAATGTATCATTTGTTGTTTTGCAGCAGCTTGTGATGACACCTGTCCTTCAATAACAGGGCTGAGTGTTAGAAATGGAATGTCCTATTCAATCTGAGCTGTTAATTCTTGCATAGTGTCCCTTTGTATAACAAACCTTTAAAAAAATGACATTGCAGTAAAAACATTTAACAACACAGTGTAAACGGAATACATAGAGAGATTCACAGTCTATGTTTACTTAGTCATTTGTTAGCATTTATCATCACAATTTGTAACATTTGTCATCAGAGTTCATCAGGTCAAAGACTTGAGTCAAAACTTTATCATATGACATCACCATGGCTGCCAGCCAAGGAACAATTCAACATTAACTAATAACTGAAATGACAGAAACACAACATAGATGGGCAATGAACACATTTATATGTATCATAATTCTGTTTTGAGCAATTTCAGTTCCTATTTAAATTCCTGAAAGATCCATAAACAACCATAGCAAAATTTGAGATTAATGACTGCTATTAATTATTATATTCATTCATGTTCTAATCCCCCCACATACCTATAAAAAAATCCCACTCACTGTCAGCTTGAACAAACTTTTCTAATTAATTTCCAATGGAGATGTTTTTTTTGCATCGGAAAAGCGAGTAACTCTGACATCGAAAATACCAAAATCCATCTGGATTCTTTCACACAGAGCAAAACACTTACAGGGAACTTGAACCAGAGTTCATGCAAACACTCATGAATATCTGCAATTCCTCAATCACATGCACACAGCTTACTGCAGGGCTGCGGAGGCCACGCCCCCTACCGAGACCACGCTCCCTACATGCACTGTGCATTTCTCCATCACATGGAGGGAGAGGGGCTCTTTTTTCAATAAAATAATTAAAACTTGATAAAGTCCTACTTAGAAATAAATCTGTTGAAATGTCATGTTTTTAATTGTATTATTTGCATGGATGTCTGCTTACGACAAAACAAAATGTTTATATCTATGTTTGGATATGATACAATTCATTTGAATTACCCCCAATTTCCAGTTAATTCCCATAAATTGCCATAATTCCCATGGATTGTTTCCAATTTGGAATATTTCAAAAACTTCCTATGTGAAGTTTCTGGAAATTTACCAGAAATGTTCCACCCCTTTGCAACCCTACTCAACATTATATTTAATAATTGTTTATAGTTTGAACATAAATACTGTGGAGAGCATGTAGCTAACATTTATGATTTTAAACATGAAGCTGCCCCAGATTTCCAAAAGGCAACTTGTGAGGCTGGATGTTTTCTTCCGAGGACTAACATTTCCTTGAAATGATAGAGACATTTCTGTTAAATAAAGAAGAAACAGGTATGTTTAAGAGGAAAACAGTAAACTGTGTTTGTTAGGTGTTGTTAAATGTCTAAAAAAATATTGGAATTCTGCATCTTATTTTACATCCTTTACATCCTGAGGCATAATGAACACAAGACTCAAGTGCTGCTCACAGATAATCAAGTGTCAATCTGAGATCAAGGACTTTAATCCTTACTATCATGTGGCTGCGATGATGGTTCAGAACTGAAAAAGCTGTAAGGCCAGCCGTTAGCGCCCCCATGTGGGAAGATATATAAATAGTATCCCAAAATATTGTAATATGAGGAGGCACCAGTGGCGTGACATGTGGATAAAGTATAAGGTAGCTGTGGTGTAAATAAATCAAGTACAAGATTAAGCTGTGCAGGTGTCTGACGGCACTGTGACCTGGATCAGACGTGGGCTGGACCTTTCAACCATGGTTATCAGTGCTATTTCACTAGGTGAGAGTATGACCTTTAGCCGTGTTTTCTGCTGGCATTTACCCCCCAGAGAGACTAAGTGGCTGCTGTTAAAGGGACAGTTTGAACCGTTTGAAGAGGACTTGTATGAGGTATTATCCATAGTCATGTATTACCTTCAGTAGATGGCTGTTGGCACACCACAAGTTTGGAAAAGCAGGTAGGAGGACATGCACAGAAGCTAAACAATGTACTGCTGTGGACGGGGCAGCAACAAAACATACTTTAGCCTGTAAAAAAATAAAGAAGAATTGATTTATAGTAGGGTTGTCAAAAGTATTGATACTCAAAAAAGTATCGATACTAAAATGTTGTATCCGGATACAATACTCATTTTCAAAAGTATCGAGTATCTGAAGCTTGTTATCATAGTTGCAGTTTCTTTTTGCACAACTGTTTTTTATTATAAATACTTAACCTGTGGTTCTGTTAATTTTTACATGTTGCATTTTTCTTATTAATAAAAATATTTCCGTTAAATTTTGGGGTCTTTGTTTTTATCCTGGTGGTATCGAGTATCGAATATTTTCCTGAGTATCGGTATCGAAATTTTAGTATTGTGACAACCCTAATTTATAGAATATTTCCACTTTCAGACGGCCCTTTCTGGGACAGGGAGTGAAGCTGTTACATGTGCTCATCAAAGCCACCAGACTATGTGAGTTGCTGGTTTACTGCTGCCTCTACTGATTAGTTTGTTTGTGTCATTGTGGTCATCATGACCTTGGCGACTGCGAACTAACCCACTTAATCAAACGGATCGAGGCCAACTACCCCAATGTTCTGTGAGGGAAAAAAAAACATTGTTTATGCCAACAGAGTCTGGTGGCTTTCAAAATAGTGTCAATAACCGCTTCAGTTCAGGGTCGTCTGACGCACGATAAATTATTGAAAATATCCCGAATATACTGGCACTTCAACAACACAAGCAAAGATCTAGCTTAGCTTCCGTCAGCCTGACAGCCTGCTTCTCCAAACTGGGGTGCTGACAAAAATACATTTAAACTATCCCTTTAAATGTTACACAGCAAAGCATCATTGCCAAATCATTTATGTATCATATAAAATTTACCCTTAACTAGACACTAACTAACTGAGCTAATAGCTGTTACATCTTAAACTGTGATTTTGTTTAAAAAGGACCATCTCCTTTCGAAACCCAAAACCCTGGACCTCCCTCCGGTTTCAAGGCTTGTTGTACCAATTCATGGATCGTCGCATAGCTCTCTCCCAGCTCTGCAGAATGGGGATGTATTCCTGATTTGGGATATCGCCCTTTGGTGCTCCTTTGGGCAGGAATATCTTGTCGGTGCTCTGCAGCTTCTTCAGCTCTTCCTTGGTCTTCCAGAAGCCTGCAGGGCCAGTGGAGGACAGAGGGAGACAACGTTAACACTAGAGGTGTGAATCACCAAAGGCCCCACCATACGATTTTATCCCGATCCTGACTCCTTGAGTCACGATATAGTGAGTATTGCGATACAATACATTGCTATTTAACTGCATTTTGTGTACACAAAATTTAACGAAATCAAGAATTGTTTTCAACTTTAAGCTTCACTGCTCTGAATTTTTTTGAATGAAAACATAAAAAAAGCTGAATTTTATGGAAAAAATTATATTTTTCCACACTGGCTAGCTGCTCCATGTCTTAGTGGAAAGCATGTTGACAGCAATTAAAAATGACACAGTATAGGATAACAAAGATTCTATAATACGGTATCTCCCGACTGTGAATAATGTAATGTGAGGTGTTTGCTCTCATTTAGCTCTCAAAGAGCATGAGATTGATGCATTTTACTTTACAAGGAGATGTTTCTTTACCTGCTTGACAGTTTCAAGACTCCAATCTTCCTCAGAAGTGTCATTACTAGTCCTTAAATTAGTTTCAATATGAACATGGACTTAAAATCATTGTTTTATTTTATGGCCAAATGGCCTTGCCCCTAACATGACGAAATTCCAGGCCTGCTATGTTGTATCGATTATTTTCCCCCACCTCTAATTAGCACAAACCATTTAAACACAAGATGTCCTATGAATGCAGAACATGGCACTGTGAGGGATATAAATGAGTCTTTGCCCTCAAACACACAGCTAATCAACAGCTGTAAGCGGTGGTGCACTATTGGCTACTGATCCACTGAGAATGAATGTTTCTCAAACACATGATTCACATTATTATTGTTAATATTATAAATATTCAGTCATCAGCACCACCTGCTTCTGTCTTCTGGTTATAAAACAACAAGAACACATTCATCTTCTGTGTTTGATTTGATTAAGCACTGACTAATGTATAACAATCTAATTACATAACGTGAAAAATTAAATGCAAAACAGGTTACATAACTAAGAGCAGCATTTCAGTTGCCACTGCTTGGAATAAAAATAGGACTTTTGATCAGAACTTTTCAAATGCAACTCAATGTCATGACCATGAATTGTGATATTTTTAGGGGAAAACAAAGAACCATTTTGAAAGTAAAGAGTAACATTGAAGCGTCTTTGTCTAACTGTTTGACAGAGCTGCTTCTCTTCTTCTTTTTGCCTCTCTGAAAGACACAGCTGGCTGCTGTAACCTAAAAGCAAATGTTTCCAAATTGTAAAGCATAAAGTATATGTTGTGTGTGAGTGTGGGTCTGTGCGTACCCGATCCGAGTCCAGCGACAAAAGCCGCCCCTAAACAAGACATTTCATAGTGTTGGGGTCTGCCTAACTTTCTGCCAATCAGGTCTGCAGTCAGCTGCATGATGAAATCGTTGGAGGAAACGCCGCCGTCCACCCTGAGACAGAAAGAACGATAGCGCACTCAATTACATGGGAACTCACTTTACTGTAACAGTATCAGAAAAATATACACCCCTAATGCATTGGCAATAAAAGCTGAACTGCATTAGTGGAGGCACAGGAGTCCACTCTGTTACGCCCTGTTTGCTGGCTATAATCCAAATCCTACAATCAGATATTGCACTGTAAGCTGGGGTATCAAAAGGTTGTGGGACTAGCTCCTAGAGCCAAATGCCGACGTGGAGGCTTTTTCACCTGTGCAGCAAGCTCACGTTACTACAATCAGATGCTTTTGGAAGCCCATTTATGCAAATGGGATGAAAAGAAGATCCTGTATGACATTATAATGACAACCTTTCTCAAAATCATGACATAATATTGCAAATAATGAGCTTGTATCTTTTGACAACGTCAAATTATCGTATTATTTTGAGTTTTTAATCATTTCTTAAGATAAGAAAACGGCCGTTCACACCAAAGACGATTGCTATAATAATTTATTCACAACTATATAATTCATACCGGCTGAAATCAGACTGTTTAACAGCAGCACCACAAAATACAGCACTGTTTTCTCCACCAGGTCACTTTACTGCTTTATTTGCACCATCTCCCTTTATATGGGACCTCATTAGGCCTATAATAGTCCTTCTGTATCTTTTCTATAATATATATGTCATATATCACTTATACTGTACTGTGTATATAGCTGCATATATTTAAATATATTTATTCATTGATGTTCATACCACTACATGCAACAACTCATTTAACCTATTTAACATGCTAAAAAGTACTTTCAGGAAAACAAACAAAAAAAATATAAATATTAATATTTACCAACTGGGGGATAAATAAAGTCATATCTTATCTATAAAGATAAATATAACTATGTAGTTTTAAAACCTGGCTGGCAACACCCTAACAATGAACGCAACAGTGGCGAATGATATTAAACAAATCACTTTGACAGCGATTTGAGGATAGAAACACTGACAGCCATTCAAAATCAATCTGAATTTACAGTGTGTTACATTGAAGGTCTACATAATAATAAAGTGTTCTTACTCTCTCCTCGGCGCTGTGGTGCTGAAAGACACACAGACACAGCAACTCCTACTCCAACTTCAATTTTTTTGTTAATCTTATCATTCGCATTCTTAAGAATAAATGATAAATAAAGTCTAAAACAAGTACCTTGTAGCTGCCATATCTTTCATGTAAGCTAATTGGTGGTATAAAGGAGAAACAATAATGCAGAAGATGAAGGACGTGTGGGGCTCCACCACAGCTGGAGCACGCAGCGTGTGCTTTGTGCCGCTGTTTACAGATAATTATTGTTCATCAGTGTGGATCGTTATAGTCATCATTATAGCTGTGATTCTTGGTGTGGATGGGCCTTGAGAAATTATTTTGAAGAGTCTCATTTTATACACTATTTAATTAACAAAAAAAAGATTACTTTCAGATACAAATTCATTAATAAGAGAGAGCTTCTTAATATAATGACTTGAAGGATCATCCCCCCCCCCCATCACGCTGACATGGGCTACCACAGTCAGTGGTGGAAAAAGCATTCAGATCCTTTAGTTAAGTAAAAGTACCAATACCACACTGTGAAATGACTTTAAAGTAAAAGTCCTGCATTCAAAACTTACTGAAGTAAAGTTACAGAAGGTATCAGCACTACAATGTACTTAAAGTATCAGAAGTAAAAGTACTCATAACACAGAATGGCCCCACTCAGATTGTTTTACAGGTACATCTCAAAAAATTAGAATTTCATGAAAAAGTTCAATACTTTTTGTCAATCATTTCAGAAAGTGCACATAGAGTGAAATATTTCAAGGCTGTTTTTATTGTAATTTTGATGATTCTGTCTTAGAGATAATGAAAACACAAAGCTCAGTGTCTCAGAAAATTAGAACATTGTGAAAAAGTTCAATATGCGAGTCCTGGGTCAGTGATAATTTGGGGCCATGTCCTCTGCTGCTGTTGGTCCACTGTGTTTTCTGAAGTCCACAGTCAACACAGCAGCCATCTAGCAGGACATTTTAGAGCTCTTCATGCTTCCACAAGCTCTTTGGAGATGCGGATTTCATTTTCCAGCAGGACTTGGCACCTGCCCACACTGGCAAATGTACCAAAAGCTGGTTCAGTGACCATGGTGTTACTGGGCTGGACTGGCAAACCTACTCCGCTGACCTGAACCCCATAGGAGCCTATGGGCTGTTGTCAAGAGGAAGGTGCTTTTATAGCAACAAAGGCTGCTATAAAAGCAAGTATTAATGCAGTAATTCCTGCAAAAGGAGGCCAACCAAGTATTGAGTGTATAGAAATGAACATACTTTCAGAAGCCCTCTGAGACACTGAATTATGGGTTTTCATTATCTGTAAGCCATAATCATCAGAATTACAAGAAATACAGGCTTGAAATATTTCACTCTATGTGTAATGAATCTATATAATATACGAGTTTCACTTTCTGAAATAATTGACAAAAAATATTGAACTTTTTCACGATATTCAAATTTTTTGAAATGTACAGTTTAGTTGACATAGTGGAAGAGAAAAAACTGCACCTGATCTTGGTGATGGGAATGTTTGTTTCTCTCAGCATAATCTCATACAGCTGCTTGTTTCTGCAAAAAATAAGTACAAGGAGATGATATCAGTCATGACTGAGACAAGAAACTGAAAAGTCACTTTAAAATGACTCACCTGAAGGCGACAGACTCCATAATGGCACGGACAAGATGAGCTTTAGTCGTGGAAGGTTTGAGGCCCATGAAGGAGGCACAAGCTTTAGGGTCATTCAGAGGAGCCTTTGAATGCATAAAGTATAAACACAAATGTTTCAGAAACCTCGTAAAAAAAGAAGAAAGTTTAAAACATGACTGAAATTATTGTTATGTATTATTTATTGTAAGTGAAACAGTCACAGAGTGGCTAGCAAGAGTGCAGCTCTATGGCACTATGCACTGTTATGGTTTTATAGGTCTCGATTACACATCCATTAAAAAAACATCACATCAACATGCAGGACACACACTTACAAAGGCCAGTTCACAATGGAGGGCAGAGGGAAAAAAGAGACACATTACCATGTTACATAGAGACAAAATGTAAATAATAATAATAAATATAAAAAGTAAATCCATGCTTGTATTAGTGAAACACTATGGTCCTAATTTATCAAACGAGCGTAAAACAGAAAGTGAGCATAAAGTGGCCGTACGGTCATTTCTACGCAAGGCTCGGCATTTATCAATTTGGACGTGAGCGGAGGGTACGATCAGATCTCACATCTGCTCTCAGTTCGTGTACGCAAATATGAGTCAGCGTGAAGTCAAGAGTCGGAGAATTGTTATTAGACTGTTGTATTGATGCTTGGAGCTGATAAAACTCTGCTGTGTTTTTTTTTAATGGTGACAAATCAAAGCATGTTTAGGCTATATAATTTATCACTAAAACATCATTAAAAATAAATAAACCCTGCAACCATAAAATGATTTAAAGAGGCTACTAGCCGAGGCTATTAAATGTTGTTGTCTTTTGTTATCAGATAAACATCTAATGCAACACAGTCATGCAGCTCGGAAAACAGGGGTCCGTAAGTTTCTCCTTCACCACCCGTTCTGCCCAAATAGAAACATTTCCAATAAGCGCTGCCTCTGACTGGGACAGAATTCTTAATTAATGTAAAGAAGTGAATATAAGTTTTAATGTTAACTTTCTAATAATATCTCTCCATTATAATAATAATATTTGCATATTATATAGGCTATAGGCTATATATATCACAGATGTATAAATGACATATTCCAACCTCACTGGGACCAAACCAGTTGGTTCAGTCTCACCTGTTGGATGAGATATTCCTTTTCTTTTGGAATTTAAACTTACTTTCAAACATTGCTTACCTCATGCAACCAAAAAGCTGTGAAAACTTTAAGTCTGTGCTCCAAATTTAAAATATTCACTGAAGTGTTTGAGTATATAACTATAAATACTTTTATATGCTGCGTATTTCTGTACCTGCTTGTAATGTTTAATCCTCTCTTCTGTGTTGTTATTTGTAACGGTGCGTTTTGCTAATAAAGGTGACTTAAAAAAAGAAAAGGGAAAACTCTTGGGGTGAGGCCTCTGAACGAGTAGGTTCGCTGGTTTCTACGTTCGTTTGATAAATGCGGGCCTATATGTTCTATAGTGATCACACAAACTGTTTTGGGTGGATATGGTTTTGTACACAACTAACTTTTCTTTGACACAGACGCACTGACATGCACATCGTAAACATCTACCTGCAGGCCGCTGAAGGAAGGAACGAAACACACTCCGTCAGAGTTACTGACGCTGTAAGCCATGTCGCTGGTCTCCTTAACGTCTGAGAATAGCTCTGCAAAAACACACACGTCTCAATCTGTTAATCGTTAATATATTCAGTGTAAACAACATTATCTCTAAAAAATAAAAACTTCCCGCCTTTTAAGATGAGGTCCAATCAGTATTGATGTAAAATGTGGTCAATTGAAGCAATATGTTTCTCAGAGTGTGCTTTATATACTGACCATGAAGTAATGACTTAAGCTTTATATGAATTTAAAACTGCTCTGCCTGAAATGAGCCCTGGTGACCGAGAACTTTAAGCCCTAGGGCAGAAGATGACGGATGATGAGTCAGTATTCTGGACACCTAATGCTGTTTCAAG
The DNA here is from genome assembly GCF_030273125.1 of Centropristis striata. Taxonomy (NCBI): domain Eukaryota; kingdom Metazoa; phylum Chordata; class Actinopteri; order Perciformes; family Serranidae; genus Centropristis; species Centropristis striata. The sequence goes on along the minus strand of NC_081527.1, from coordinate 11,343,336 downwards.
CTATTCAGTTGAGTTCCCTCTGAGCAAAGTGCTTAGCAAATTGAAGTTGGGCTTTTATTGTGAAAGGTAAATATTTAAGGAGAGAAGCTGTAAGGCAATTAACAAAGTGGAAAATAATCAATAAGTTGTTGGCGTCTTGGTGCACGCTGGTTCAGACTATGGACACTCTGCCAGCGCAACTTCTACCCCTTGGATAGACTTTGTTTTGGCTGGGCAAAAATAAATACAACGAGCTCACAGACATGGGAGTGGATCTTTCCTTTACCTCACAGATCACAGATTACCTGACAGGAAGGCCACAGTCTGTCAGGTTGGGGAACTGTGTTTCTGGAACATTAATGAGCAACACAGGGGCTCCACAAGGGACTGGTCTGGCTCCATTCCTGTTCACACTGTACACAGCAGACTTCAGATACAACTCTGAGTCCTGCCACATCCAGAAGTACTTGGAGGACACTGCTATTGTGGCGTGTATCAGGAATGGACAGGAATCTGAATATAGGGATCTGATAAAAGCCTTCAGTGACTGGAGTCACAAGAACTATCTCCTACTGAACACCTCAAAGACGAAGGAAATGATCATAGATTTCCACAGGTTCAAGCCCCCTTCAGCGAATGAATACCTGTGGGGCGGACATGGAGGTGGTGCCAAGTTATAAGTATCTAGGTGTATACCTGGATCATAAGTTGGACTGGTCCCTAAACACAGACACTCTCTACAAAAAGGGGAAGAGCCCCCTCTTTTTCTTAAGGAAGCTCAGATCTCTGGACATGTGTAGTAAGATGCTGCAGATGTTTTATCAGTCTGTGGTGGTAGTGTGTTGTTTTATGCTGCAGTCTGCTGGGGAGGCAGCATCACACACAGAGATGAAGGCGGTTGGACAGACTGGTCTAAAGAGCTGGTTCTGTGGTTGGAGCCAGGTTGGACACACTGGAGGAGGTGGTGGAGAGATGACCTGTCAAGATGTTCCAGGCCATCCTGAAATACTCGGATCATCCGCTACACAAAACCTTTATGGACCAAAAAAACCCAGCAGTGGACGGCTCCTCTCTCTCTCCGTTGCAGGACGGAGAGATTTAAAAGATCCTTTGCTCCTACAGCCATCAGGCTGTCTCATTCTTCAATAATTTACAGAACAGCTAACAGCTAACTGAATTTCACCTCGGGGAAAAAGGAATTTTGATTTTTATTTGATTTGATTTGTCAATGATTATGGAATGAATCCTGGTACATTTAGGCACAGCCAGCACAGCTTTACAAGCAGAGACCTTACCTTTTCTGGTCAATATAGCGAATACTGAGGAATTTGTGCTTTAGTGGATTACATTTACCATCAACACTGATTGGAAATCAACATAAAAAGGTGGTGAATTTTACCTTTAAACATTGATAACTTCAAATTGTTCCTTATATAGCCCTATAAAAGCCCCAATTTCTTGTGAAAATAATCATCAGAGTTATTGCATCCTCATCATCACTCACCCAGCGCCTGTGCCCATTTGATGGCTGTGCCTGTGTCCGCTGAATTGCCCTCCGCCAGGTACACCACGTCTGAGCCGATCTTCCAACCCACCAGAGGATACAGACCTACAGAGAGGAAGGGCTTGTAACATGTCTGATTGGATAAATGTGGATAAAAGAATCTTAATATGTGTAATTTTTGATTTACCTGATAGGGACGTATGTGGTTTGTTCCCGGTGTTGATGTCCATGAAGGTGCCCGTTCCCATGGTGACCTTGACATCGCCAACACCAAAGCAGCACTCTCCAAACATGGCTGCCTGCTGGTCCGCCATCTATGGCAGTGGGAAAGATGAAGCCATTTGTATGTTGTGGAAACAAAACCTAAACAGGTTTACTCTCACCTGAGCAACACTGGAAATGTCTCGAAGACCTACAGTGTGCAATAAGGGACAATCCAAGAAGAAGACTCTGTGCCAACCCACCAGCAAGATTGAACATAAATAACAAGAGAGTGTAAAAACGAAAATAACTGTTGGATCGTCACATTTCTTTTTTGTTGTTGCTCGAAAACAAGTTTGCTACTTCCCGCCCAATAAATTGTCAACGAAATTCAACTTGTTTTTTTCTTTTATTTTTGATGATTTGGGACCTTATAACTGTGTAATACTGCACAAAAGACACTTTTGAGTTCTCTGTACTTCTAGCCATGACTGTGCTGTTTTATGTAAGGTGCAGGACTTATTCTGCCCTACAAAGCCTGACTACAGTAACTAAGCAAGTTTTTTAAGTGGCCAGCCAAATGGGTTTTAGGTAAGTAAGTGATAAGACACTTATTTCTACATGAATTGATGATGAAATTTATATGCTAAAAAATCATGACGATTTATTTGACCTTTGAACCCCAAAATGTAGTTACTGCACTCTCAAAACAGAGTGCGGTAACTACAATGTTACTGTCTTCTTTCAGCTTTTATATTTTATTTTCAGTGAATAAACGTTTTAAAACTGATTTTTAAAACTGAAGCATGACATTTGTGTTTAAAATATATATATATTTTTAAATTGATCTTATGTAATATTCTAATTTTCTGAGACACTGAGTTTTGTGTTTTCATTATCAGTAAGCCAGAATCATCAAAATTACAAGAAATACAGGCTTGAAATATTTCACTCTATGTGTAATGAATCTATATAATATACGAGTTTCACTTTCTGAAATAATTGACAAAAAACATTGAACTTTTTCCCAATATTCTAATTTTTTGACATGTACCTGTAGATTGAAGTGAAAATGAGGTCCACAATGAATAAAACATGAGGGGACCTAACTTGGCGTTTAGGAGTCAAAGTTTATAAAAAGGTTTAAGTTTCAATACCTTATAATTCAAATCAGGGAATCTCTCTACCAGGAATTCCACGTATCTATTACGTTATCCTCCTGATATGTTCCTAGCTGATGATTGACAACATTAATTAGCTCAATTGAGTTTTTACAACATAATAGTGGTGACATGGACAAGCTGCCATAAATGGAATCGAAAGGTTGCGATCAATGTGTGGCACCACAGATGTTGACAACTCACCACTGACAGGATGGGGATGGAGACTCCGAAGATGGACGGGTCAGTGGATCCAAAGTAATGGCTGGGAGAAACCAGAGGCAAAGCATCATCTCACACTCTTCAACCATAATCATAACACAATAATAATACTTATATTCAGTGTTTTTAGTAAATGCATTCCTTTGTTTTTTTGGTTGCATTTTTCAAGTTAGTGGGATTACAGGACAGCAGACAGTAGGAGAAACATTTAGAGGGTACTACTACTAACTACAACCACTTTTAAAGTACACATATTCTCTGCTCAGAGAAGCAGGATAAAAACTGATAAAAAAAAATTGGATGAAAAGTAAATTAATGACAGCGTCTGGCAGACAACCACAACGCTGGTACATGTGCAAAGGGCATATGATGGAATTTTTAAAAAGTTACATATTCTTGTGCTTGTGAGATCTTAATCAGGGTCTCTGCAGGTTTCAACAAGTCAAATTTAAGACGTTTTAAGACTTTTTTAAGACCATAATAAATACAATTTAAGACCCATTTCCAAAAAACAAACGTCTATAATAGTTATTGTGAAGGTATGGCCTGCAGCAACACATACAATAACTACTATTTACAGAACTAGAAGCATCTTTAAGATACAAAACATAAAGACTAAGATTACAGCTGAAATCAGGGTCTCTGCAGCTTTCAACAAGTCAAATTTGAGACTTTTAAAGACTTTTTTAAGACCACAATGAAGATTTACAATTTAAGACCCATTTCACATCCATACTGGCAAAAAAGTACCAAAGACATGAAGGAAAAACGGAGGACGGGAATTACTTGCAAAGTACATTAATTTATTCACAGCTCAAATTGTTACCGGGCTGCACAGGTACTTAGTTCTGTTTTGTAGTTATGTTATAGCGTCCTCAAAAATCGAAACAATTCAAAGTGAGACAGTTTATGCGTTTGTTTTTAAATAAAAGCAAGAAAAACAAAAACTTTCAAAATCGTATTTAAGACATTTTAAGAAAATTTTAGACATATTCAAATTATTGGATTTTAGAATTTTTAAAACCCTGTGGATACTCTGATAATACAAAAGTATGTATTTATATAATTCATTTATATATATGTGCAATATTCTCTGTAAAACGGCCCATATCCAACTGCTGACTCTGTCTACAGTGTATATAATGTTCCTAATGTTTTTATTTTATTTTTGTTTTAATTGTTAATACTTTTTATATTTCTACTTGTTTGTATTGTACATTTTTTAACACTTTATTAAATTTGTACTTGTTTATTTACTAATACCTCTCTTTTATTTCTAGTTTATACTGCTGTTAACTATTTATTGTTTTTTTCTATCCACTTTGCTGCTGTTGACTCTTGAAATTTCCCTGCTGTGGGAATAATAAAGGAAATCTTAATTTAGGAGCTCTTGTCACAAGACGCATGTAGAGTTATGAGCAGTTCAAATGAGGGGGATTTCGCATTAGAGGCCTTAAAAGGTCAAAGTTTAAAGTGTTTCAGAGAAATAGCAGAAAAAGACCTGAAAACAACAACAGTATTTTGTGGTTCACTCTGAGCCATTTTGGTTGTTGCCCATCTATTGATCCAGGCTTGTGTATGAAATTGCTTTTCAGTGTGTACACAGAATAAACAGCAAGCAGACTGTGAGGCAATATTCACTGAATTTGATCAAAAGAGTAATTAAAGGATTAGAATTGCCGACTCCACCTTTAAAATACTTTACTGACAGGACAAGTGTCAATTTGCAGGAAAAGATTGACTCACCCTGTGTTTTCCACTTTGGGTAAAATAGAGAGAGGCAGAGATAAGAGCTTGCCGATTAACCCACTCCAGCACATCTGTGAAAGAAGAAGAATATTACAGTGATATTAAAAAAAACTAAGAAAACAAACCTCACGAAATTAACTGTAAATAAACATGGAATACACCAGACCTGATAGGAGTCGAACAATCCCGTTGAACTGGCATTAGAGTAGTCTGTGACATGGACCTGACCTGAAACAGATTTGGTGACAAGAATGAATCAGGAATATCCCTTTCCAAAAGGTCTATAAAAAAACTTTTCATTTTTCCAACTCCTCCTGTCCCACAGGAGTTAGCTCAAACATTAATCAGTGATGCAATTGGATTAAAACGCAACATTCTCTCAAAGCTTAACATTTTGTTAGAGAATACGAGATGCATTCCACTGAAAAAATTATACAATACCTTTACTGTTCATAAAGACACCACACCCACCTTTCGTGAGATTGAAAAGGAGCCAGGTGTCAATAGTTCCAAAGCAGCAATTATCTTCAGCTATTGCTTGTTGAACCTGAAAAACAAAACCAAACCATGTTGGGGCTGAAAAGAGGAATTAAACAAGTGAGGAATGTGATTGTAATTTAATACAGCCTCTTCCTGTTTGCTGTCAGCCTACACACACATGCAAACAAACCTGTTTATAGTGCGATAAGGCCCATGAGAGGCGTATTGAGACATGTTGCGTGGAAAGGACAATAAGACTTGCTGCAAGAAACCGCTTCTGCCGGGTCATGAAGTAGAGAACCTTCGTCACGCCACGCATCGCCTATAGTAAAAAAACAAAAGTAATATAGTATGAAGTAACACAATATCCAGCAGTCATTGTCAAACTATATTTTTTAAGAAGGCTGCACTGAAATAATTTAAAAGTTCTAGTATATTATAATCTCTTGTCTTTACAGGTGCATCTTAATCAATTAGAATATCATAGAAAAGTTTATTTATGTCAGTAATTAAATTTAAAAAAGTGGAAATTACACATTATATAGATACATTACACACAGAATGAAACATTCCATGTCTTAATTTTTTTTTTTAAGTTTAATATTACAAAAGACCGATTTTAAAATATATGTTTAATATGGAATTGTTGGCCTCTGAAAAGTTTATCCATCTTTATGGACTCAATACTTGGTTGGGTCTATTTGACTTGAACTACTGGAAATTGACTTTTCCATCATATTCTATTTATTGAAATGCACCTGTACTTTACAAACACATTTACTAAAAGTACAAAAGAGGCAGTAGAGCTCACCTTCATTGTGCAGGAACTGTTCCAGGACTTCACCAGGTCTGCAGCCCTCTGATCCTGCCAGCTAATGAAGTTGTGGAAAGGAACCCCAGTTTTCCTGCCGAAGTGAAAGAGAGGAAGCAAACCTGAGATGGAGCCAGGATGGTAAAGAACTGTACAACAGTATACAGGTTTGTTACAGCTGTCCTCTTCATGATTTTTTAATAAACATTTTTTTAAAGCAATTTGATTAATTATAATTTTACCTGTCCCATGTAGTAAAGGTGCCTCGTTGTGTGGAGATGCCCAGGCCTTCTATCTGACACATTTGCACTCCTGCATCTATATTATGAGTAAAGCAGAACAGGCACATGCACACAGTCAATCGATTTGTTGTTCTGTTAAATAAAAAAGAGTCAGAAAATGATAAAACATGCTCTGTGTAATTTTCCAGAGCCCAAAGTAGGGTTTCAAATGGTGTTATCCAAGTAACATTAAAAACAAACAAACAAAAAATGTTTCTTATCATGAACTCGCAAAACCCAACAAACACTTATAGCATTAATAATTGATGTGTCACATCAAACATGCACAAGTCAAACGGTGTGCATATAACTATGTAAAATGAGTCATAGCCACTCTAAATTCCTGGAATTTGTGTAGCAACAAGTTATGATGCAACTATACCTTCCACAGCTCCTTTGACCACACTGATAAACCCTTTCCATAATGCATCTGGGTCAATCTCCACATGTCCTGTCTCTGGATACAAGGGAACAACCTGACAACAGAAAGAGAAACAAAATGATCAGCCAAATTAATAATTTAGTATTTGTTGCATTAGAGCCAAAAAGGGCAGCGAGGGGGAGATGAATACCTTGGTGGTGCATGCTCCTCGGATTTTTGCCTCCTTGTCATAAACGTGGCATCTGATTGATGTTGTCCCGACATCCACCGACAGAATAAAGCTTTCTTTCTTGAACCCATTCCTCTGACTCCCCATTATATTAAGCTTGTCCTGCTGTTGCTCAAATCAGTCCCACCACGTCCTGCATGGTCAACTTATATAGGTCTTGTGTATAGCCAGCATACATCACCTGACCTGATACCTTATCTGCACCGGGTGAGTTTTCGTGTTGAGGCTGAAACACAACCTTCGGACCGTCGCGGGTTCGTCTAAATCCAGTTCCAGTTCTACCTGTTTGAATCATGACCCAAGTTTCAGGTTACGTGAGGTCATGTGTACAATAATCACAGAGAAACAGTGTTGGCATGGACGTCTTATCTCTCAGGTTTCCTTCTACAATGCAGATTAAATACGTATAACAAGGAAAAAGAAAGAGAAAGTAATCCAAGTAGCAAAACACACAACGTTAAGGAGAATCAGTTCATCTGGGAACCATATTGGCATATATTCAAGTAAGTTTCTATGCCTTCAGGGAGAAATACATATCATAGCTGCAGTAGGAGTTCCCCTACTCAAGAGTCTAACGTTAGTTAAGCTAATTAGCTAACGTTACTTAGCTAGCTGTCAGAAATAATATTTGAGCGGTTAGTTGCTTCGAAAAAACATTCCCAAACATGCTTTTATGTTATTTAAGTTTAGTGTTGTTCAGTATTACCCAATATGTGCTCATATCAGTGAAGTCCATACACTGACTGGAGTGTAGTCAGGCGGGGAAAGTCTTGCTGTAGAAAGTTGTTGTCTTCGAAACGCAAAACAACTGGAGTTCCTGTGGGCACCCGTAGTACAGGACACGCATGCGCAGTGTGTAGTTTGAATCAGTCGCATGTGTCGCTGTGTTTTTAGCCCAACACACGTGTACTCACCTGCAACAGATAGCTGTATCAGACTGTGATCTGCGGAGTTGTGACAAAACATGGCGAAGACGGACGTAAGAGTTACACTACTTTACATTGATATTTATCATGCTTCAGCGTGCATTAAGTACATCGTGTCAAGCTATCCGATGTTTGTTCTTATTAGCTGCAGACCAACAAGCTAACAGTTGGTTAGCTGGAATGACCACAGACCTACAAGCGCTGTTTCAAGTTAACACAAGCTGGACTGCCTGTCAGTTCGTTTTTTAAAATGGGAGCTTAGTCATGTATTACAATTAGTTAGGTTATGACATTTAACTGTCTCGAAGGGGCGAATTATTGGTATTATTGACTACAAAAAGCCCCCCCTCCCCCCAGGGATAAATAAAGTATTTCTGATTCTGATACTTCATTTGTCGGTTGACATGCATGACAAATTGGCATCAGATCTGACTAGCAATTAAATATTTTAGTTAGTTATCAAGGGTTTTACTGGTTTAAATATCCCGATCATATCCTGATATATTTAGGCAGAATATACGATATATATATATTCCCATATTTTTATCGCAAACTGAGAGCAAATGTTTAGTCAAAGTTAAATAGGACATGTCACAAGTACTTTTATTGAAACCGTTTTTTAAAATTAACATAAATACTATATAACAACAGGAGTATAACAACTGTTTAAAAATAGGCCAATCTTTTTCTGAAATTAATATATTTATGAGAAAAGAATAATGAACATTACAAAATAACTAAATATGACAAACCCTAGTAAGGGCAGCATTTATATATATATATATATATATATATATATATATATATATATATATATATTTATATAAAGAAATAATACAAAAAGGAACTATATCAGTATATGTGATATGGTCTAATTCCATATCACATTTAAAAAGATATTGCCAAGCCCTAGGCTTTACTACAGAAGCGTAATTTGAACACCAGCTTTTGGAAGATATCACATTTAGATTATGGAGATGGTTATGGACATGTATGAAATGATGTAAAGCATAATGTTTATAATAAATCTTTACAGTTGTCAAAAGTAATCAACATTAGAAATAATTGTGGTTCCAGTTTTACATGCAGTACATGCAGTTACACAGGATCGTAATTTAATGTTTTTTGGTGTTTTTTCAGGCTGCAAGACGGAGTAAAAGACAGAGCAAAGTTGTCCCCAATGAAGTTTTAGAAGAAGAGGACAAAATTGGCAAGTCATGTAATTTAAGAGGCACTACAAGGAACTACTAACTGGTTATCAAACACTCAATTTAATATTAAAGTCTATATGTGACTTTCATAAGCAAGCAAGACCATTAGCGAGAATATTGGCTTTTCGGATTCTGACGAAATCATGCAGGTTTCACCAGAACCTTTTTAAGCTCACAGTCCCTAGGGGCCTCTGGCAGCGACCACTGCAGTCTGAGCTCTGTTGCAAGGCATTGGAGCTGTTGCAGGAGGTGGAGAGCTTCATCTTCAGAGCTTCGCCCCGCTGCTTTGCACAGTTAAGGCTAAAACATACTCTGCAAGAACGGATACATTTGTTCTCTCTTCCAGGGCTTCAAGAACAAAATGATGTCATTTTGTTCTTGAAGCCCTGGGAGAGAGAACACATTTCTCCGTTCTTGACACATCTGGGCAGAAGATTGTTCTTGTGTGGTGTCCAAGAACTATTGTGTGATTGGTCAGAAATTTGAATTTGAACGAGACGTGTGCTGCAGTGGGAGGGCCCTGTGACGACTTCCCAGGAGTTCTGTGGTGGAGTTTCTCGTGAACTATGAAATGTCCTGACCAGAAATAACTTTTTTCTCATTCTTGTTCTCAAGAACAAGAACACATTTTTCTGTTCTTGTGGAGTATGTAAAGGACTTAAGTGGGAGCCAGCACTGACCGCACGCTGCTGGAGGCCCAAGCTGTTTCCTGCTGCACAAAGGGATACAGAAGAATCAGAACCAGGACTGAGTAGGGCAGACTGTTGGAACTTGCGGCAGTAAAATGAGAATTTTGAGCATTCTGGTGCTCATGGACACACTAATTCTTGTCCTCAGACGCCAAAGTCAACACAAAATTAAAGTTCCTAATAGCTACTTTAGACTTGGATTACAACATGACTGACTTAATAATGACAGTAACATGAAATAATTAGTATATGGTATATTAAAACACAAGTATTGATTATTTCAGAGGCTGTCTCTTCAAGCAAACAAATAGCCGGAACAGAGGAGGATTCTCCCTCTGAGAGCACAGAGATGAAACAGGAGGAGGAAGCTCTCAAGGAGAACCCAGATGAAGAAGGTACTGCAGATGCATGAAACATGATGTCTAATTGAAGCTTCTGAGCTGTGCCATAACAAAGCTACATCCTTAGATTCTCAGATGGACGCTGTCATTGAAGTGAAGGGAAGTACAACCACTGTGACTGTGTCTTGGGACAAGAAGAATGAGGAAGTTGATGATTCAGAAAATGGGACAAACGCAAATGATCAGATGATTGATACCGGTGAGGATGTTTGCAAGAATCCTACGTTACTGTTGCATCACTTTTTAGACATTTGTCCTCCATTGAAACATCATTAACTTTTCACAGGGTATCAACGGGGTCTTCAAAAGTCTTTTCAATTTAAGGTTTTAATTTAAGGCCTTAAAATGCTTAAAATCTCTTACAATTTCATAAAAAGTTTTAAGTATGATTTTGAAAGGACTTAAAAATGTATTAACATTACATTTTATTTAAATCAAATGCATAAACCTTAGTATCACTTTTAAATGTTTTAAATTTTGAGGACTCAATAACATAACAAAAAAATCAGAACTAAGTACCTGTGCAGCCCGGTCAGAATTTGAGCTGTGAATAAATTCATATACTTTGCAAGTAATTCCGATCCTCCGATTTTCCTTCATGTCTTTTGTACTTTTTTGCCAGTATGGATGTGAAATGGGTCTTAACTTGTATTCATTATGATCTTAAAGTCTTAAATTTGACTTGTTGAAACCTGCAGAGAGCCTGATTAAAGCTCTAATCTTTGTTTTGTATCTTAAAGATGCTTCTAGTTTTGTAAAAAATACCATATCTTCACAATAACTAGTATATATGTTTGTTTTTTGTGTGTGTGGACCAAAGAGGCCAATTTTAAAGTGATTCTCCACCTAAACATCTGTCTTAAGTGGGAAACACTCTTTGAGCTTGAATGGAGCAGGCAATAAAAGTGTTGTTACTGACTTTTAGTCGTTAAATCTAATCATTTACTTTTTTCTCTTCATCATCTCCTCAGCTGATGCAGACGACACCAGTGAGGGAGCGGAGACAAAGATGAAGCAAGACATTCAGGAATCTGGAGGTACTGCGAATACAAATCTGTCTTATGCTACCTATACATCAGAAGACTTTGAAAAGATTTGGAAAATACTCCCGGAAAACTATCAGCTCACACCTGCTCACATCTAAAGACAAGAGTTTAGAGTCTCAGACTGAGATTTTAGACAGACTGTGAATCTTGCAGGGTAACTATTTACGAAACTACAACTAGATTCTTTTAGCATTTTTCTCCTACCGTGCAATTTTCCCCCCATCGTGCTCTTAGTAAAAACTTACAAAATGAAGGAGAAGCAGCTTTTGGCTACAGCTGCTCTAGTGTGTGCAGAGGTTTGTGTTGAAAAAACAACAACAAAAAGAAGAGAAGACGCCACAAAATGCCCCCTCACAAAGCTGAAAAGGGGTTTCTGTTTTTCTATTTTACAGTAAAATTAATGAAATGAATTCCTGATACATTTATGTCCTATTTAATTATAATTTGTTTAATTGAATAATTATATTTATCATGGAGGGGGTGAGAGGTGTTGTCCATGATGGATTTGAGTTGGCTAACATCCTCCTCTCACTCGTCTCCTCGATGTAATGCCGTGCACAAGACAGCATTTTTTGTTCAAGTAATATGTGGAACTTCCCTTGTAGTCATGCTTGTTAATGTTTTCATTGGCACTCTTGCCACAAAACGTTGACACGCCTTTACTGTTGCCTGTTTCTTGTAGATGCAACAACAACAACTTTGTTCGCGTTGCAAATGCAACACATACAGTAAAGGTCCTGTTGTAACAAGTGACTCCTCATTTAAGGTTTCCCCCTGAACCTGTGTGTTACGCTCTCATCGTCTGTAACTCCCTGCCGACTTCCTGGCAGGTCCGGAGCCTGCTGGCCTCTTGGCTCGTGTTTTTGAACAGTTCAAAAATATCGATCGATCTGATTTGTGAGCACTGAGCCAACGCTGATTCGCCTCTGATCTGGGGCTTCTCTAGAGGAGCTCCTAAAGCTGTTGGCAAATGGAAAATCAGGGCTAAAGTTGAGTTTCTGTGAAATTCAAAGCGGTGCCAGTAATGGGGCTTCCTCTTTAGAGTCTGAGAATGACGCTGAAGATGAAGCCACTGTAACAGTGACCTCAGAGAAGAAGAATGAGGAAGACGTGAATCATGATGTTAAAAATGAAACTGAGCCGGGTTCGAATCCGGCCTGAGCTCCCTTTGCCGCATGTCTTCCCCTCTGTCACCCCCTTTCACTCTGTCACCTTCAATAAAGCATAAAAATGCCTAAAAAATAATCTTAAAAAAAAAAAATGAAACTGACGGCGGTGAACAGATGATTGCCTGTAGTTCTTTTCTCTTTTTACTGCTGTTCTATTCTTCTTCTTCACAGTGGTCTGTTTTGGACTCAAATGATGTGTAATGGGGATGAATCTCCTCCCTGTGGCACTATAGCAACACATTTAAAATTGGAACCTAAACATTTTAGTATAATTCTTTTTTTATTTTTTTATTTAGAGGATAGTCGAGAATATTTCACCAGCCACACAGAAATAGCTTTACGGTTACATAGAGCATTAGAGAGGGACAGTAAATTAACAGCATGACTTGAAAAGGGATGTATCGTAACAAAGAAGTACATAAACTTGTTGGGAGACAGTCCAGCTGGTTATCAAACTATAATTCTCAAGAAAAACACAAACAAAAGGGGGTTAGGAGATCCCTTTTCTATATATTTTCATATTATAAACAGCAACAAAAAAGGATCTGTTAAGGATCTGTGTCTGCCATATATAAGAAACCCATTGTGACCATAACTCAGTAAACCTGTTCGTTTGTAGGCTGAGTGAAAAGGAATTTTGTTTCCCCATTTCCTAAATCTCGTTCCCTGTATCTGTCTGTTTCTCTTTTGTGGGGGTTCAGAATGAATGAATGAGTGAATGGGCTGTTTTCAGGCTGATATCAGGACTCCAAATAAATATTCATTGAAGTAACGTGGATGAAATTCCACCGTAAAAGTGCCATAAAACTGAAGGGGTACTTTCATATGAAAAATGCCTGTTTTGTGAATGTCTAACCAGAAATGACTGGACTTTCGCAGAATATATGCCAATGATCGGCATCCTGGCTTCCACAAAGTCTCCAACAAATTGTGTCCTCTCCTGTAGAGCTGTAGTGCTTTTTTCTGGGGTGATTGTAGTATCTTTCTACTGCTTACAATGTTTTACCAAACTGTACCAGAAATAATTCTTTTATTAATGATGGCTTTTGGGGTGGCACACCTGGTAGAGTGCGTACCATAGAGGCATCGTTGAAAATGCCCAAAAAATATCTTTAAAAAAACAAGATGGCTTTTGGAGCCAAAGTCACTGACTTTTAATAGTTTTCTCCTCCTATAACCGTTGAAACTTCATCCACACTGCTTTATTTATATATATTTAGACCTAAACAAGTTATTTCAACCAATTTGCCTAAAAACTATCACAATCTTTGAAGCACAAAGGTCTAAAAACTTTCCTTCTCAGCAAAACCTTTGGTTCTTCCCACCCAGATGGGTTTTTAGATGTTGTTTAGGTGTTTATGTATGTTTATATGTATTCTATTTTTCTGTTTTTAGCTGTTTTTATCCTTTTTGTAATTAGACCGTTGTACTTTTAAACTGTAGCACTTTGATATTTCCTTTAATGTAAAGTACATTATAAATAAAATGAATTATTATTATCATTATTGTTATTATTATTGTTAATATTACTGTAAATGCTGCTGTAAATATGTTTCATCCTATGTGAGGCAGTATTTACCTGAGTTTTTTGTAAAAGTAATTTCAGGGGCAAAGGGATCAATGTGGTAGATGACTAATGATTTATTAAAATCTTGAAAAAGCTTTAACTATGTAGGACCAAAAACTCTTAGGAGAGACCACAGATCCTACAGAGTCCGCTGCTTTTTCTCACTGTATCTCATCTTTTGTTTGCAGTGAAAGGGAAAAGAAAGGCGATCTCTGCTGCCGAGACCAGCCCAGCAAAGAAAACTAAACTCATCAATGATGGTAAGAAATATATATACGTTTTTTTTCTTTAAGGTGCTAAATATTCTCGCCCTCACACATCATACTCACTCATTTTGTTTCAGGTTTTTGTCTTTTTGTTGGCAACCTGAACAACTCAAAAAAATCTGATGAAGTCAAAGAGTCATTGGCAAATTACTTCATGAAACAAAGTCTGCTGTTTCAGGACATCAGATTGGCCCGGTCCAAGTGAGTATGCTGTAAAACGGACATTTTTGTTCATTGTTTTTCTTATAATATCCTATATTGTGATTGTTTTTGTAATTGTTTTGGAGGCTTTGAAGCAATCTGGAACTAGAATTTCCTTCGGGATAAATAAAGTTATATCTCATCTCTCACTGTCGGGTTGCTTTAGTAGGAACATTAGATATTGTTTGTTTCATCCACGGGATTAGTATTGGTGGTAAATTAACTCAAAAGAAATGTTTTGCTGCTGTAGAAAACACGCCTTTATAGATTTGGCCTCAGAGATGGACCTGACCAAAGGCTTGACGTTAAATGGAGGAATGATCCATGATAAGCCGATGAAGATCGCCAAGGCAAAGGTCAAAAGCGAGGAAACGGTGAAAGTTTCAGCAAAGAACAAAAAAGGTAACTAAATATAAGCTTTATCACACTTTACTTGCCATTTGAGATAGTGGAGTGAAGTTTGGTTGTTCTTCATTACCTGCTAAAATAATGGATTTATGATGTGATGATCTGGGGATGTGAAACATAAAGTCCAAGGAGGTTGATATAAATTGAGTGTCTGATGTGAGTACTGTCCTGTGTTTAGCTGCCAAAGATGAAAAATGCTTGTTCCTGAAGAACGTCCCGTACAACGCAACTAAACAAGACATTTTGAAAATCTTCGCCAAGGCCGTCAACGTTCGGTTCCCTGGAGGAACTGAAGGCCCGGAGAAAGGGTGAGAGTTTAAAAAACCCTGCATTAACTACTTAATGTCAGAGGTCCCGCTGGTGAACCCGTCTTTTATACTTCTGGAGGGCGCAGTGGGCTCAATTTTAGGAGTATACTGAAGGTACTGATATTATATGAAACTATGCGATCTAAGGATTCTATGGACCCAAAGCATCATGCTATCTGAAGTAAAACAGGCTCTGTGTTCCCACAAATCTCCTCTTCACACACATTCCTACTTTTATGCTGATAACATGCAGTTTAAGGCGAAAATCACATCGTTTTTCTCATGTACCAACTTTCATTATTTTTGCATACTGGGGTCCCTAAACAGGCTTTAAATGACATAAACTGGGTAAATAATTAATTAATTAATTAAGTCATTTTTTATTAGATATTTTTGACCAGAACAACTTGACACACAGTGCTGAGCTGCATCTCAAATTAATCTTCAGGTTCACAGCTTTCAGATGATGTTCACCATGTAGCATTTATTGTTGACCTGCTATCTCCCCCTAAACATCCACTGCCCACAACCACCAATTCTCAAAAAAAAGGACTGAGGATACTTGAGTCACGATACGATATTATTGTGATTTTTAAGCATTTTGCGATATGGTGAGTATTGGGATACAATATATTGCGATTTAACTGTTTAATTGCATTTTCTGTCCCCAGAATTAAATTCAATCAAGAATTGTTTTGTCAAATATGTGAAAACTCAGTCTATTCATCTCACTTCATTCTTTTTATTTCTCCACAATGAGAGTCAAACCCACAGACTGACCAACAAAGTATTCAGTCAAACTGAACTGAACTGATATCAAACATGTATGGGTGCATCTCAGTACATTAGAATATGATGGAAAAGTGTATTTCCAGTAGTTCGTCAAATAGCCCCAACCAAGTATTGAGTCATATAGATGGACATACTTTTCAGGGGCCAACATTTCCATATTAAACATACTTTTTAAAATTGGTCTTTTGTAATATTATTATTTTTTTTGAGACATTGAATTTTAGGTCTCCATTAAATGAAAGCCATAATCATTATAATTACAAGAAATTAAATAAATTAAGACATGAAATGTTTCATTCTGTGTGTAATGGATCTATATAACAGATAATTTTGAATTGAATTACTGACATAAATAAACTCTCTATGATATTCTAATTTATTGAGATGCACAAGTATGGACGACAACAACGGCAGCATTTTCTCATACTTTCCTCAACTTTAAGCTTCACTGCTGTGAATTTTTTTGAATGAAACATAAAAAAAGCCAAGCTTTGTAGCATTACTTCGACAGCTTCCTGACACGATATCCTGACATGGTGCCTATAGATTCCTTAGATCTTCTAGTTTCATATGATACCAGTGTCTCCAGTATATTCCTAAAGGTGAGCCAGCTACGGCCTCCGAAAAAAAAACAGTGAAAATATTGCTGGAACGCTAAATAACGATACTTGGCGGCCATGAATCGATAAAATATTGCCACGCAAGATATCGTGATATTATGCTGTATCGATTTTTTCCCCCACCTCTACTGTTCTGTTCTTTCATGTAAACTGCTGCTCTGGCTTACGTGAATTTCCCCCCAGGGAGAAATAAAGTTTCTCTCATTCTGATTAAAGTAGAAATTGCATTTTTTTTTTTTTTGGATCTAATATATACTGAATAAAATGTCCTTATTTTTTTATCAGCATTGCCTTTGTGGAGTTTAAATCTAAAGAGGCTGCCGAAAAAGTAAGGAAGCGTCAAGAAGTGAAAATCCAAGGCCGTGTTCTGATTGTGGACCACGTCGGAGCAAAACATGTGCCCATAGTCACCAAAAAAAACGAGGACAAGGATAACAAAAAAGGTAAATTACTGCACAATTAGAAATGTACTGTCATTAAATGTGGACTTAGTGTGTTGACAGATGGTCTCTCTTCTGTCTCACAGATGCGGTGTTGCCTCCAAATAACATCTTATTTGTGAGCAAATTACCTTTCAGCGTGAAAGAAGAAAACATCAAGAAAGCCTTTCAGAAAGCTGTTAGTGTCACTGTGCCTCAGAGTCAAGGCAAATCAAGAGGGTACGTACATCTTCACTGGCCTCATCTGTTTTTCTGAAGAATAAAGTATTTTAATATGCTCAGAGAAAACATTTTTAATCCTCTGCAGGTTTGCTTTTGTCGAGTTTGCAACCGTGGCAGAGGCTGAAAAGGCCCTGCAGTCATCGAAAAACATCAAAATCTGCAGCAAACCGGTCAGAGTGCAATTCTGTGAAGCAAAATCAGAGTCTGCAACATGTACGTGAGATAGTTTATGTCCTATTGTTTATGTTATCTAGGTGTCATGATGTACAGGTGCATCTCAATACATCAGAATATGATGGAAAAGTCCATTTCCAGTAGTTCAAGTCAAATAGCCCCAACCAAGTATTGAGTCATATAGATGGACATACTTCCAGAGGCCAACATTTCCATATTTTTAAAAATGTTCTTTTGTAATATAAAAATTTTTTGAGACACTGAATTTTAGGTCTTCATTAAATGTAAGCCATAATCATAAGTAGAAGAAATGAAATTAATTAATACATGACATGTTTCATTCCGTGTGTAATGGATCTATGTAATGTGTTATTTCCACTTTTTGAATTAGTTACTGACATAAATAAACTTTTCTAGGATATTCTAATTTGAAATGCACCTGTATAACATGATATTTGGTAGATAAAACATAAATTTGAAGTGTTTTCTAACGTTGGTTTGTCATGAGTAATAAAAATGGTGATAACTCGGTTGCTTTTTCCTTCTTCAGTCCTATCAAACTCACTGATCGTGATGGGCCTCGCGGAGAAGACGACGGTGGAAACTCTCCAAAGTGCTTTTGAGGGGGCTTCCAGTGCCAGAGTCATTGTGAATAAAGAGACCGGCGTTTCAAAAGGGTGGCTAGCCTAAAACTTGCTTTTTCTCGTCATAATTATAAAATTAATATAAGTGTTTGATGTTTTTCTGGAGGTCTGATTTACACTGACTTGTCTAACATTGTTCGCAGGTATGGTTTTGTTGACTTTGAGAGTGAAGACGACTGCAAAGCTGCTAAAGAAGCCATGGAGGACAGTGAGATCGATGGCAGCCAGGTGACCGTGGCTTTTGCAAAAGCCAAGAGCGAAAAAAGTCCAGGAAGTCCGACCAAGACACCTCCGGCACCTGTTGCTGCACAGCCGGCAGGTGAGGCGGCCGGAGGAGGCAAACGGAAAGGAAGGAAACGCAACAGGAAAGGTAACATTCGAGTTTAACTGGCATGTTAAAGGGCGCTTTCACAACCCAAGTCCGTTTGGTTAGTCCGAATCTGTGTGAATTTGATACATTTTGTTCGATTTGTATTTAGTCTGGTTTGAAGATTTGAAGAGGGGCGTGTACAAAGGCGGAGGGCTGGAAATTTACTCACACGAGTGGCGGTTCTAGACCAGTTTCACTGTGGGGGCCGAGGAGGGGCCAGTGTTTAATCAGAGGGGCACATTAAAAAACGACAAAGATGAAAACCTTTATTTTAGCTTATTTCCAATTCTCATTTAAGTATATTTGAAAGATACAAATACATTGAATGAAACAATGAGACTTACCAACAATAACAATTATTTTTGTACGACAATGACATTTCTCATTTTTGTGCACAATTACTTTTTATTTTTATTTGAAAGTGCTGTACAGTGAGAATGATCTTTTTTTATTTACACACGCTTTTATTGCATAAATAAACTATTATACATTTATATACACATTCATTTGTGTACAATGAGATATTGTTTGAACAAGAAATAGGTAAGAATTGTACCATCATTCATCGTTATATATTGATTTTTTATTTTTTATTAATTTGACGCAGGTGCCACAGCAGGGGCCAAGGGCCTCTTCACAGGGGCAGTGGCCCCTAGAGGCCCCTGTGTAGAACCGCCACTGACTCTATTATTTATTATTGGTTGAAAAGTTGCCGGTGAAAAATGTAAACAAAGAAACGTGGAACCGAATGCAAACCAAATATGTACGCATTTGTTTACATATCATGTTCTTCATACTCATAGCATTTGGAAGTTTATATATTTTTATAGTGAGTAATTACACATGTAAAATTAAAGTAAACAATAATGTACATAAGTAGATAAATGAATAAAGAAAATAATGGTAAGGTGGAGAAAAAAAGACTAATATGATGGCGCATGTAAATATATGCACTTATTGTACATAGACAGGACTATCCCATATATACATACCTACATAAATCTACTTCTATATCTGCACACTGCATCTAAAAAAACAAACATTTCAGGGCTAAATAGTGTAATATTATTTAATTGTGATTCTCGTATGAAATCCGTTTATTCCATGGCTTCAAATATTATTTTTCAAATTCTGATTCTATAGGTTATTCTCTCCATTTCTAAGATACTATTTTCTTTTGACTGTACTGTTATTAATTTTCTTTCTTTTTTCCCTCTCCTTTTATTATTATTTTTTAGGTAAAGGTAAAGGCCCTGCAGCAACACCACAGGAGGCTGTTAAAGAAGTGGAAAATAAAGACTGAGCTGCGAAAAAGTTATAGAGATTTTTCTCACTTTTTAAAAAAAAACAAAACAAAAATGAGCTGAAATGTATGAGCTTAACAAGTTGGGTTTGGATGACTGTGCAAGGGTGTGAACATGTGTTCATTACTGTCTGCTTGCAGGATGTGACACTGTGATTTTAGCTGTCATGTTTTGTACTTTAAACCATTGATTCCATAATTGTTATGGAAAACATATGATGAAAAGTGAAAATGATTAAGGACCTAATCCTAATGTGAGGATAAATATATTTTAAAACCACAGCAGCTGTGTCTTTGAGTTTTTTGTTCTAACATCTGTGATGGAGAAAGGTTATCCAAGGACTTGGCGAGATCTCAGCCAAGTCACAGCCTATTTCTTCTTTACCACTGACCTGAAATAACACCAGTGTCACAGCTAAGCATGCCATATTCTCCACCCAGTGGGCCGAGCATTGCTAAAAGTTGCATTAGTGCAGAGATAGAGGAGGAGACTGCAGGATGCGTCCCGCTCTGCTCACCGCTCGGCACTGCACACGTCGCTGCACTTCACCGATTTGTTGCAACTTGCAGAAATTCTGCCCCAAAACACGCTGTCCTTCAGTGACCTCACATCCTGTTTTGCCCACTTCCTTCTGAATGGACCGGTTTGGGACGGTCCGGTCCCAGCGCAGCGTGGGTCAGTGTGGTGTCGGCGCGTGTCGTCTCCACACCGTAGACTGTATCAATAAGATCCACACACATGTTAGATCCGCAGTGTCGCGAGGCTGCACGGGGCACGCGGGCAAACTTTTAATGCAACGATTTAGTCACCTGTTGATGCATCGTCTCGTGCATTGATAGAGAAGAGGAGAGGTAAGTTTTTAATGCGCAATGAGAAATGCTTTTGCACCGTTTTATACTCCGAGTTGTGTTGTGTGAAGGTAAAGTTACTTCACAGCTACTTATAAAACAGCTATAAGACTGTAACAACTGGTTAAAACAGCGACTGAAAATGGCTCCTCAGGCACTGTTTGGTGCTGTAAGGTCCAGTGTTGTAATGGTTTTGACTCTTCAACTTGAGTTTGATCATTTAAAACGTGTTGCTACCATGGAAATAGCACGAGAGCTTGTCCATGTCCACATTACCGGACGTGGTACTAAACTGCCGATAATATATCTTTTTAAATATATATTTTATTCTTTTAAAAAAAAAACTGTCAAAAAGTGTCTCAAAGAAAATAGAAAAATAAATAACTAAAAAATAGAAAAATTATATTAAAAATAAATACATGTTAAGTAATAATAGTAGTCAACAATCACAATAAAAATATAATACAATTAGTAGAATGAAATTAGAAAGAAGATAGGTCTGAAAAGTCAGATTCAGATTTCATGCATGTTATTACGCCCATAAAGTAGTAAACAGAAAATAGACATAGGTGTCTGGATAACGGAGACTGCCGATAATATTTATTTATTTTATTTTTATTTAGGGCCAAAGCCTAACGATAGCTTGTTCAGCTTAATATAACATGCAAAATCATAAGCATTAAGGAAGAAATCTATTTATCTGAGAAGCGTACAGCAGCATTTTCTGCATTTTTTTGGCATAAAAAATTACTTTAATATTAAAATAAAAAATAAAATATTAAGCAGTTATTTTCATGTTGATCGACTAATTGTAGCACCTCTGCTTACAACTTAATGTGCTGGGCTGATTGGGATTTGTGGACAATTTCAAATATCATGTCAGTCTGAAATGTGTAATTGTACGAACCTCCTGGGGAAAAAGGCACTACAGGAACAGAAACTAAACTACAGTTTTGTGTGGTTAAAAATGGACAACGGCTGCATGTTGTTGTGCTTTCCTGTGTTGTAAGATAAGAAAAGACCCTTGAACCTTAAAGGGACAGTTCAGCCCCTAATAAAAAAACAGTTATTTCCTCTTACCTGTAGTTCTATTAATCAATCTAGATTGTCTTTGCGTTGCAGAGTGTTGGAGATACTGACCATAGAGATATGCACTCCTTGTGATTACCAGTGGTGGAAGAAATATTCAGATCCCTTACTTAAGTAAAAGTACTAATACCAAACTGCAGAATTACTCCACTACAAGTTAAAGTCCTGCGTTCAAAACGTACTTAATCAAAAGTACAAAAGTATCAACATAAGAATTAACTTAAAGTATCAAAATTAAAAATATTCGCTATGCAGAATGGCCCCACTCAGATTGTTAAATATATTATTAAATTATTAAATATAGTATTATTATTTGTGATGCATTTATGTAAGCTTTACTTTACTGTTGTCAATGTAGGGCTAATTTTAACTACTTAATATACTTTTATTTGGTTTAATTCATATAAATGTGTAATTATTTTAAATTTTTCATGTTTTTCATGTTAAATCTCCACCTGGCAAGTAACTAAAGCTGTCAGCTTATTATTAGTTATTATTTTTACTTTTTGCTGCTATTGGAATTGGTTGTTGTTGGTTGTATTTTTTTGCACTTTGAGCACCACAATCGAAGCGACATAGTTTAAAAAACACTACAGGTAAGAGGAAAATTATGCATTTTAGATTTTGAGGTAAACAGCAAATCCGTTACATGGATACATTCGGAATCAGCGTTTTGTTAAATATATTTATGTGTAAAGTCTAGTCAAATTGCATTGGGTACCCTGTCACAATTTCTGTTTTTTTTTTGACTGAAATCTTGACTCCCCTTTGGCTGCTCTAGGACTGCAACATAGTTGTTTTGAAGCCAGCCCTGTGTAGCTTTGGCTTTATGTTTGGGGTCTTTGTCTGCCTGGAAAATAAATCTTATCCAAAGTCCTGGTTGGCTTGCAGACAGCAGCAGTGTTTCGAACAGGATTTCTCTTTTATTTTTGGTGCCTCCAGGACCTCGAACCTTCCAGGACCTTCTGCAGAGAAGCATCACCACTGTATGATGCTGCTGCCACGACCAGGCTCCATAGTTTTAGCATGATGGAGAAAACTATTTCTAAATCACCCCGAGCATTGTTTTTTGCATCGCATTGGTCTGTGAAAAAGGTTTTCATATTCAAAACATTAGAGGTGGGGAAAAAATTGATTGATTTGCGTGGCAATATTATGTTGATTCATGGCCGCCAAGTATGGATATTTAGCCGGGGGCTGTAGCGAGCTCACTTTTAGGAATATACTGGAGATACTGGTATCATATGATACTAGAAGATTAGTTAGGCTTTTTTTATGTTCAAAAAAATTAAAGTTGAGGAAAGTTTGATAAAATGCTGCAGTTGTTCATACAGTTCGTCCATACATGTTTGATATCAGTTCAGTTCATTTTGACTGAATACTTTGTTGGTCAGTCTGTGGGTTTGACTCTCATCCTGGAGAAATAAAAAGACTGAAGTGAGATAAACAGAATTTTCTCTAATTTGACAAAACTTTAATTAATTAAATTTAATTTTATGGCCACAAAATGTAGTTAAACAGTTAAATCGCAATATATTGTTTCACAATCCTCACCATATCGCAAGATGCTTAAAATCACAATAATATGGTATTGTGACTCAAGTATCAGGATAAAATCGTATTGTGGGGCCTCTGCTGATTCACACCTCTAGAAAACATGTATGTGATAGGCTAATATCGGCCGCTGATGTTAATGTCAAAAATATTAATCTTTCCAACAAAATAACCTTACTCATGATAGTGCTTATTGAGAGGTCAGATCCTATAGACTCTGAGTCAAACATTACTGTAGGTGTGACTGAACACAAACATGTGTGGTTCAAAGGTTTCATTACAATCTATTCTGTACATCATTGTTTAACATCGTAACAATAAATCACATCTAATCATCCTTTTGTCAATGAAGCAGAATTTAAATCTCAAAAACAGAAAACCATAGTAACTGTTCTTATTCTCACCGGTGTTGCAGTTCAGTCAGGTTAGAACTTGCAGAAACTGTGTCATTATCTACAAAAGTAGATAAGGATTTTCCCTAATTTATGTTTCTATATTTAACCCCATACAAACACATTCCCCTTCCTCTGTCTCCACTGCAGGAATACCAATTGATCTAATATAAATTAATGATTTACTCACTTCCTTTAGAAGTAATAAAACTCAATCTTCTCCTGCCCTTGACCGAGTTTAAAGTTGCGACACCTTTGCCGACCAGACAGAGTCGAAGACTTCTATGACAGGGAAGCTTCGGCGAGTAAAGCGCCTGTTGGAAATAAAGTAAATAAAGTGTTTTTTTTAATGGCTTTTTCTTTGCAGCTGCTGCACTTCTGACAGGATGAAGACGAGAGAGGGGAAGATTCTAAACCAGGGTCTGGAGGATGAAATGGTAAATATCACTTCCTATTTTAATGTAGCCATAAAATTGTCTCTTCTATTGAGCAATGTGCCATAAAACGCTTACTTTTTATAAAGTGATCATGAGTCTGGTGTATAGTAAACATAATGACATG
This sequence comes from Centropristis striata, assembly GCF_030273125.1. Classification (NCBI taxonomy): domain Eukaryota; kingdom Metazoa; phylum Chordata; class Actinopteri; order Perciformes; family Serranidae; genus Centropristis; species Centropristis striata. The sequence continues at coordinate 11,319,136 of NC_081527.1, read as the reverse complement.
TTTGCAGGGAAATGGAGGGCGTCAATCACAAATATTACACAACTCGAGATTTGTAGTATCTTAAGTTTAAAGAAAATAACTTGCATCAGATTGGATTTTTATTCGATTTTCATTGTAGGCCACTGAAATCACATACAGAAGTAATTTGGAGAGTTAAAATATGTAACATAGTGACAGGATGCTACAGTGCTTATAGCAATAATTTGACATTTTGAGAAATAAGCTTTTTCGCTTTCATGCCAAGGGTTACATAAGAAGACTGATATCACTTTATGACTTTTCAATAAAAAACTGCTGGTTGGTCTGCCAGGTTAACACAATGACTTTACATTTGCTGTGTCTGCAGTAGGGTTGTCACGATACTGAAATATTCAATACTCAATACCATTTTCGATACCACAAGGTTAAAAACAGGGTTAAAATACCTCAGGTCTGAGGTAGTGCAAAAAATAAATACAATAAACAATAACAATTAGAACAATATTTTGAGGTTGTTTGCTGTGCACAATATCTGGCAAGCTTGATGAAGTGTTCATTCCTTGGCTAGGTATTGATACTTTTGAAAATGAGTATCGTATCTGGATACAACGTTTTAATATTGATACTTTTTTGAGTATCGATACTTTTGACAACCCTAGTCTGCAGAGGTTCTCTCTGCTCTTGGAACAGCATTTTTTTTTGTAGGAAAAAGTGCTTTAGTAGAGGATTTCTTCTCCTCTTTGGCTGGTTGTTCACATCCTGGTCCAAATAGTCACTGCAGAGCTGATGGTCTGAAAGTGTCCAATGAGTTAGGATCTATTTGTAGCACAGCTAGCCACACCTTCACACTGTCTGCATCCAACAAAGGTAGCCCTTGAAAACGTTAATGACATCATTGGATTATTGGCCGCTTGGGTTTACATGCTAAGTAAGATGAGTTCCTCGTGGAATATTTTCTGTTCTCATAAATTACAGTGTGACGTGTTGGAGGTCCCACGCAGAAGATAAGCATGTTTTAATATCCGTTAGCTACCAGACTCCAGTCACAAAAACACCATTTTTATCTTACAGAACACAGGAGCCTCTATCTATGGAGGATGGAAAATGACATAAGTAGAAATGAATGAATGAATAAAAACAAAAACAAAAATAATAATAATAAAATAAATAAATAATAATAATAATAATAATAATAATAATAAAAAAAAAAAATATATATATATATATATATATATATATATACACATATAAATACATGCAAAAAAATAATATTTTTTCATTAATTTAGTCCAATGACTAAATGTGACTTTATACTTCTACTCCACGACATTTTGAGGTAAATATTGTACTTTTTACTCCACTACATTTAGCTGACAGCTTCAGTTACTTTTGACATGAAATTCCTGATAAATTTAAAGTGATAAGATGTTTTTTTGTAAATTAAACATCAACAGTATATTAAGTCGTTAAAATGAGCCATATCTTGAGAAAATTATAATTATGCTTACATAAATGCATCAATACAAATAATGTTATAATATATTTGGAATATATAAAACAGTCTTGAGTGGAGTCATTCTGAATAACGAGTAGTTTTACTTGTGTATTAATCCGCTGCTTAAAATAGTCCCCAACAAATGAAGTAGTTACTCCTGTTCGAGTAATGTTTTGTGAACACTTGTTCACAGAAGACATTTTGACATAATAGGAAAAGCAAATGTGTTAATAATGAAATGAATGATTTCTGGCTGAAATTCAGCTGCTGCAGTTTCTGGTGTGTGCTTTTGTTTTTAGTAACACCTGTGCTTTTTTTCTACTATTCTGTTAAAAAGACAAACTCATCAGTGTGTTTAATATGGTTTTATGCTGGTGCAGGAGGTGTGGGGTTACCAGCCCTGTCTGTGGAAGAGGATCCTGGTGGGTGTGGGTGCTGTGTGCTCCGGCGGTCTCCTGCTGCTGCTGCTCTACTGGCTGCCTGAGTGGGGCGTCAAGGGAACCTGCACACACACCTCGCTGAGGGACGCACACACACTGCTGCTCAGGACCACGGTAGGACAACAGCAGAAGTTTCTTTCTTTTTTTACACAATTGACTTTATAAAGTTTTATTTATTCTATGTACGTTGTTTTCAGTGGTGGAATGTAACTAAGTACATTTACTCTACTAGTAAGTACTGTACTTAAGTAAAGCTTTGATGTACTTGTACTGGTAACGCTTTATATTAAGGTCCTTGTAATAACCATTAATTAACAAGTAATAAGGCCCTTGTAAGTCCTTACAAGATGCTTATTAACATTACTGTGTGTTTATAAGCCTATATAAGTGTTAATAATGGCATTATAATACAGCAAATAACAAGCTATAAGAGATGTATAATAAGAACATTAATAAAAGCCTCATGAGTATCTTATAATTCTTCATAATAGCATTACAAACACCCATAACCCACCCATTATGTCTTTGCCATGCCTTTATTAATCTTTTGTTTGCTTAGTGATATGAAAATATACTTTATTGCTCATCTATTATAAGTTAACTATGCACTTGTTAACAGTTAACTATGCTTTTGCAGCTAAAGGGATCTAAAGCGAGAACAATGCCTTATTACTTGTTAATTAATGGTTATTACAAGGACCTTAATATAAAGCGTTACCCTTGTATTTTTCTTGAGTATTTCCATTTTATGTGACTTTATATATTCTACTCCACTACATTTTGAGGTGAGTATTGTACTTTTTACTCCACTACATTTAGCTGACAGCTTTAGTTACCTTTGACATGAAATTCATGATAAATTTAAAGTGATAAGATGTTTTTTTTTTTTAAATTAAACATCAACAGTATATTAAGTCGTTAAAATGAGCCCTATCTTGAGGAAATTAAAATGCTGCTTACATAAATGCATCAACACAAATAATGTAATAATATATTTTGAATATACAAAACAGTCAGAGTGGGTCCATTCTGCATAACGAGTACGATTAAGTATATTTTGATGCTGGTACTTCTGTACTTTTACTTCAGGAAGTTTTGAATGCAGGGCTTTTACTCGTAGTGGAGTAATTTCACATTGTGGTATTAGTACTTTTACTTTTAGATCTGAATACTTTTTCGACCACTGGTTGTTTTCATACTAGTAAAATAATAAAAAAAAAACGGATTGCTTTTTTCTAAAACGAAGATTATCCTTATTGTCGATTATTACAGATTTATGTGTCTGAGGAAATATTTCTTCTTCCACAGAGTAATAAGTTCATTCTTGTGCTGCAGCTCATAAATCATCCCGACATGTGTCACATTCTCTGGCACAAACACTTTATTACGCTGCATGTGATGAATTCAGTGTCGTCCCACAGCTGAGGGGAATTCCTTCTGCTCTCCAACAGGACGAGTTCAGGCAGTGGTTTCGAGCCAAAGTACACGTGATGTCGGCTCCAGGGAGGAAACCATTCGACAGCTTGGATCTGCAGTCCACGGCTCAGCTGCCGAACGGAGACGGAGACGGCATCAGTGCTGTGCACGAGGAGCATCATGGGAAATCTTGTCAGGTGCCTCAGCGGGAAACGATTTCTGCTTTTTTTGAAAAAATCATTTGTTGTTCACCTGAAGCTCATTTTGGGTTTATATTAACACTGATCTACAGTCATGGAAAAAATATTAGACCATTGTTTTCTTCAATTTTTTGTTAATTTTAATGCCTGGTACAACTAAAGGTACATTTGTTTGGACAAATATGATGATAACAACAATAGCTGATATCTAGACATTTTCCATGGTTTTCTTGATAAATAACCAAAATCATTATCAAGAAAACCATGGAAAATGTCTAGATATCAGCACTTAAATTAAACTCTTATCAGCTATTTTTGTTGTTATCATTATATTTGTCCAAACAAATGTATCTTTAGTTGTACCAGGCATTAAAATGAACAAGAAATTGAAGAAAACAAGGGTGGTCTAATATTTGTTTCCATGACTGTAAGTTATTGATTGGTTTTAAATACATGAATGTAGGATTAGAGTCTTGATCTGATTGGTTTTGATGTTTGTTAGTCTCTTTCCAACCCTCCTAGATCCACTTCTTCACCCACCACAGCACCAAATACTACTGGAACGACATGATACAGAACTTTGAATTCTATAAGTAAGAGTCCCACTAAAGAAAAATTTGTGTTTTTATTTGGAAATGTTATTATTTCTTAGCTAGATACACTAAATGTGTGTTGCTCTGCACAGTAGAAATGAATGTGTGTGACTTTTCTAGAGGCTTGGAGGATGTGAAGGTGAGCTGTGCAAACATCCACTCTGACCACGGCTCTGGACTGTCAAAAACACTGCAGGACTACAGGTACACACGGATTGTTCTCTAATGTTATTTAGTATTTAAAGCATTATAATTGCATTTTGTAGCAGGCCTGTGATTACATTAAAATTACAAACTGCTTTGCAGGAGGTTGTTCTTCGGGGAGAATGAGATTGCTGTAAGAGTGCCGTCTTTATTCAAGCTCCTCATAAAAGAGGTGAGTTTACAGCTCTTTGCATAATATGCATTTAATGTAATCGTTTTACACTTTTATGTGATACTGATTGCATAATTATTGCACCAACTTGCAGTTGGTGGGGTTGGGCTGCAACGTACATTTACTTAAACACTGTACTTCAGTACAGTTTTGAGGTACTTGTACTTTACTTGAGTATTTCCATTTTGTGTAACTTTATACTTCTACTTCACTACATTTTAAGGCAGATATTGTACTTTTTACTCCACTACATTTAGCTGACAGCTTTAGTTACTTTTCAGGTCAAGATTTAATATGAAAAACATGAAATGAGTAATTTAAAGTGATTAGACTTTAAATTAAATAACAGGTAGTTAAAATTAGCCCTACCTTGACAACATTAAAATGCTGCTTAAATAAATGCATCATAAAAAAAATATCTAATAATATGGTGTGTATGGGAGTGGGTTCATTCTGCATAACAAGTACTTTTACTTTTGATACTTTAAATACATTTTGATGCAGATTTGAATGCAGGACTTTTACTTGTAGTGGAGTAATTCTGCAGTGTGGTATTAGTACTTTTACTTAAGTAAGGGATTTTAATACTTCCACCACTGTTGGGCTGTTAGGGTTCGAGCTAATATTATATATTTAGTCTATTTTTTTAATTAATTTCGATCAGGCAAGACCATTTTGTGAATTTGTGTTTGTCGGGGCAGTAATACTCTTCTAGTCAGATGGTTCAGACCTAAAACACACGACTGTAAAGTACTTATTAAGTTGCTTTGCTGCACTTTTTATTATCTATATTTTTCCTTCCTTTTATGAATTTAAAGCTTTTAATGTGTTTTAATATGTTAATTTTTAATATCTTCTAATTTTTGATTTTAAGTGCTTCAGTGTGAAGCACTTAGTGTCTGTAATGTCTTTATTTGTATAGCAACATTATTATTATTGCTTATTTAAGATGCTGATGTCAATACTTTCTGTTCCTCCCTCAGGTGTTGAATCCTTTCTACATCTTCCAGCTCTTCAGTGTTATTCTGTGGAGTGCTGAGGACTACTACTATTATGCTACAGCCATAGTTTTCATGTCTGTGATCTCAATAGCTACCTCACTGTATACCATTAAAAAGGTGAGTCACACAGTAACAACTCTATTCCACAATAATCCTTCCAGACTTTTATTGATACAGTGTCTCTCTTATTGCAGCAATATGTGATGCTGCATGACATGGTGGCAACACACAGCGTGGTCCGTGTTTCAGTGTGCCGAGGAGATAAAGGCATGTTTTAATATTAGAGTATTAGTGCAAACAAGGCTGTCAGTCGTCATTTAGGAATGTCTGATGTTGATGCCATCATGTGTTGATGGTGTTATAGTGTTTACATTATGGATAAGCCCCATAATTTGGTAACCCTTTATATTAAGGTCCTTGTAATAACCATTAATTAACAAGTAATAAGGCCCTTGTAAGTCCTTACAAGATGCTTATTAACATTATTGTGTGTTTATAAGCTTATATAAGTGTTAATAATGGCATTACAAACACCCATAACCCACCCATTATGTCTTTGCCATGCCTTTATTAATCTTATTTTGTTTGCTTATTGATATTAAAATATACTTTATTGCTCATCTATTATAAGTTAACTATAAGTTAACTATGCTTTTTGAAACTACCGGATCTAAAGCGAGAACAATGCCTTATTACTTGTTAATTAATGGTTATTAAGGACCTTATTATAAAGCGTTACCCATAATTTTTTCTGTTATTCTGTAATACAAACCCAATTCCAAAATAGTTTGTATGCTTCGTAAAACATAAATAAAAACAGAATGCTTCAAATTCTAAGTCTAGCAGTTTGAACATCAAATATATGGTCATTATACAGTTTTTAATTCTATACATATCAAATAAGGATCAGTAAACTTGTTCGGAATTGGAGTTTTACGTCAATCTCAGTATTAATGTCTGATAGCCTCCTCATGAGGCCTGCAGCTAGAGACTTTATGATCTCATTTAAAATGTTCTCTTTCTTAATGTTCCCAGATATCGATCAGGCCATGTCAACAGATCTTGTACCCGGTGATGTCATCATTATTCCAGCGAATGGGATGATCATGCCCTGTGACGCTGCCCTCACCCATGGGACCTGCATCGTAAATGAGAGCATGCTGACAGGTGGTGTATCCCGACACTCCGAGCTTCATCTAGAAGTAGCAGTGTGTAGCATTTAGTGTCATCCAGTGGTGAGGTTGTAGAACGCAGCCAACTGAATACCCCTCCCTTTTTCAAGCATGTCAGAGAACCTATAGTGGCTTTCAGGAAATGTAAAAAGAAAAAAAAAACACCTCAAGAATAGGGAGATTGGAAGAAACCTGTGAACTTGAGCATCTGTAATGTTAACAATGAATTAATTGATTAATTGCTGTATGCATACATGGGCAAAATAAAAGATAAATAAAAGCCTGTTTTCATTTTGAAAGGATGAAAAGAGACTTCCTGTGGATTGTAAAACTAATTTAAGTGAGATTAAACTGTAAAGATAACGTCAAGGAGTTCAGTGTTTCATGTTTTAGCCCCCGAAGAGGCATGAGGTTAGTTTTCACACATCTACTTGGTTAGTAAATAAAATAAAGAAATGCACCTGATTTTAGTGAAAAAACGGAGTTGGTTTATAATATAAAATTTGGCTGTAACAAGAATTCTGAAACGGTGTAAAATATCTATAATCTACGCAGATTTGCCACTTTTCTCATTAATCTGCAACTTTTTTCTCACAGACTTTTACTCTTGTAAATTTGCAACTTTTTTCTCAAAATATAACCTTCCTCCCCCAGGTCCGTATTTTTTTAATTTTTAATTTATACTTGGCCCTAATACGCCGTCGTATGTTTGAGTTCACAGTAAAAAACTTGTTTTAAAAATATCTTGTATATTCATCTAATATCAGACAAAGCAAATGTAAAATTGGGATTTTAAACGAGCCAGAGTAAAATTTAAGATTCTCCTGATTAAAATGATGTATTGCACTAGACACTGAATGCTATAAAGTCGGAATTACTAGATAAATACAGGACAGTCAGGCACCCCTGAAATGGTCTTAACATTTTTAAGGGTATATTCAGAATGTTTTAACGTCTATTTGGCGTTAAGTAGCCAACATTGGATTGGTTTGGTAAAGCTCAAGAGACACTTTATACGCTTTTTGGCATCATGATGCCTTTTATGAGAGTTTGAGTTAATGTTTTTGGGAATGTAATTCACCCAGACATTAGCCCTGTACTGACAATCACACATTATCATCAGTCATCACGCCACTTTCTGGCATCGAGCTGAACTTGTTACGGTAAAGTGGTGTGTCATGACTCAGATAACATTAACTAAAGTGCTGCCAAAGTTTTAGTAAGTCATTAAAGATTCCTTAGCTAATCAGACTGTAGCCAGAAGATGTTGCGAACTTTAATCTTCGACTTAATCAAATAAATAAACATATCATTTATTGTCTCTGATCTCTGTTGAGAGTTGCACATGTGCAGACGGATCAGGCACTGACGCTGCTCGCTGTATGAAGCTCTCATTCAAAGTGAAAACATGATTCTTTGTTTCACATTATTTTGCACAAATGAAAACATAATTCAGAATATTATGTCTAACTCGATCCTTCACATTGCTCTTTTTTATTATCATGTACACAGAACACATAATTGCAAAATTATTATAATTATTTACCACTATTCTTGAAATATTATATGATTATCAGATTTTACTATAGACATACCCATCACTGACATATCCAGTTCTACTGCTGCTACTGTTAATAATAATAATAATAATAATAATAATAATAATAATAATAATAATATATGTTTTTTTGTGGCGTTTGAAGCCTGGTGTCAGAGTAGTAGCATGGTTTTAGTACTTTTACTTAAGGAGGGGATCTGAATACTTTTTCCACCACTGCACCTGTGTGATATGAATAAATTAACTGTGCCTTCTTCGACCTACAGTAAACCTACCTTCCTTGAGCAATGCAAAAAGTATTCGCAGAGGCCTAAAATCGAAGGACTTTTTTTCACTTAAATCAGTAAAAAAAACCCACTATTTTTCTGCTTGATGTGTGATTTTTATTACATGTTAACTCTCCGTTCGTCTTCAGGAGAGAGCGTACCAGTTACCAAGACGAGTCTGCCAAGTTCAGGCGAGGACGCGGCCTGGAGCTACGATATGGAGGAGCACAAGAGACACACCCTGTTCTGTGGGACCCACGTTATCCAGACCCGCTTCTACGCTGGAGAACTGGTCAAGGCTGTTGTGGTCAGAACAGGTGAGAGGGAGGAAAAACAGATTCAAAATTCCATACAGACTGATAAATATGAAAGTAATCATTACCTCTGCGTCCCTGCAGGCTTCAGTACAGAGAAAGGCCAACTGGTGCGCTCCATCCTCTACCCCAAACCAACAGACTTCAAGCTGTACCGCGACGCCTACCTTTTCTTGTTGTGTCTAGTCGGGGTGGCGGGGATCGGCTTCATCTACACCATCGTCCTCAGTATCATGAACAAGGTAACATTTTAAGATAAGATAAGATAAGACGGTCTTTTGGGAGTGCCCAATGGTTAAATCCTTCTGGATAGAGCTTCATAAAGTATTAAGTGGCATATTTAACACTAACCTACCCATGCAGTTTTCTATATTATTTTTAGGAAATTTAGATTTACAGGTCAGGCAAGCTGATGAATATTTATTTGGTATTTTGATAACTGCTGGTAAAAAAGCACTCACAAGGCGTTGGTTGCTCCCTGAGCCACCTACGGTGCAGGAGTGGATCGGTATAGTAAATGACATTTATCTTATGGAGAGGATTACCTTCTCCCTTCGCCTTCAGAAAGATAAATGTGTTAAACTGTGGTCGAAGTGGGTTGAATATGTTAATGTGGAACAGACAGAAGTACTGTAAGGATGACCCTGTAATGCTGTTTTGTACTGTAACGTACTATGTTTTATTGGGTCTAATGATTAGTTTGTATTACTTATATTTCATTTTGAAACTCCATGGTGGATAATTTCTTTTTCTTTTTTCTATTTGCTCTTTTACATATGTCTACCTTTCCCAGTTTGTTCAAATTTCTCAAATGTAATACGTTTAACTTTCTGTATCTTGTTTTTGTTTTGTAAAGAAAAAACCTTGATTGTGAGTGGCAGAAATACTATTGTATATTGTCTGAAAGTAAGCACTGTATGATAATGCTATCACAAAATAAAAATAAAAAATGAAAAAAAAAAAAGATAAGATAAGACAGAACTTTATTAATCCCGAAGGAAATTCTGGTTCCAGATTCCTCCAAAGTTACAAAAAACAATTACAAAAACAACCACAATATAGGATAATATAAGAAAAACTATGAACACAAATAGGCAACAATAACAATATATAATATAAATATGACTATTAATATAACAATACAAAAATTAAAAATAAAGTGTCAGAGGAGTAAGGTGCAGATGACATGGCATGTAATAAATACAGATATATTTTGTACATGATTGACCATATTATGTCCGTGGTGTTGAAAATGGTATTGCATATGATGTTCAATAGTCAGTCTGATGTATTAGCGTTCCTCCCTGCAGAAAGAGGAGGAGTTATACAGTTTGATGGCCTCAGGTAGGAAAGACCTCCTGTTGTGTTCTGTGGTGATCTTTGGTCGCCTCAGTCTGTGGCTGAGGGTGTTCTGATTGGACTCCAGAGTGGCGTGCATACATATTTTCCCATCAGACATTAAAGGAGAAGCTCAGATTTAAATGTTTTATTTCTGCTAAATGTATCTTAGGATTCTCTTTTTATCACTTACATTCTATTTTCATTTTGACAACAGCAAGAAATATAATACAAACACACAGTCCAACAAGCACCTCTGCCTGACATCCAGAGTTCTCAAGTCAGGAAATACAGAGCATGTTTTCTTACAATTATAAAACATAAGTTGCTTTAAAAAAAAAAAAAAAAAAAAAGGTAAAATGAGGAGGTGAAATCACCAGCCATGTCCTTTATTCCTTCCAGTATGATGTCCATTTGGCCCATCTGGTGATATATACGTAAATCTTTTTTCCGTCTCAGAAGGAAAGTCAGTCTCTCTAACTTATGAATCTCCATGACGATTTCTAGCCAATTGTCCACTGTGGGTGGATCGGTTTGTAACCACTTATGAGTGATTGCTTTTTTTTATTGCTACAGTCAGTATTTTTTAATTTAAGAGCTGATATCCAGCCATTTCCCATGGTTTTCTTGATAATAACCAAAATCACCATCAAGAAAACCATTGAAAATGGCTAGATATCAGCTCTGAAATTAAAAAACACCGACTGTAGCAATAAAAAAGCTATTAAAATTATGAGCTATTTTTTTTATTATCATTATATTTGTCCAAACAAATGTACCTTTAGTTGTATCAGGCATTAAAATGAACAAGAAATTAAAGAAAACAAGGGTTGTCTAATATTTTTTTCCATGACTGTAGAGCTGTACATGTAAATGGATTTTGCTGTTCAAAAATCTGCTGCATAATTTTCCAAATACTATCACAAAACTGATGTAACTTTGGGCAGCTGGCAGTGGTGGTGAATCGCCTCCCCATCTCCACAATCCCTCCAACACGTGTGGTCTGATGAAGATAGATATGTCTTCATTTTAGGAGTGATACTAAAACGGACAATATTCTTCCAACTGGATTCACACCATTACATAGAAAAGGAGTAGAAAAGACAGTTTCACACAGAGATTTTAGGATTCTATCGTCCTATAGAAATCATTCTTTGTTTGTCATTGATGGGTTCTGCTCCGATCTCATCCAGGTTCCAGCTAAAACCATCATCATTGAATCTCTGGACATCATCACCATCACTGTGCCCCCGGCCTTACCGGCAGCCATGACAGCCGGTATCGTGTACGCGCAGCGCCGTCTGAAGCGCGTCGGCATCTTCTGCATCAGTCCTCAGAGGATCAACATGTGTGGCCAGCTGAACCTGGTCTGCTTTGACAAGGTAGTCTAAACCATTCTGGTGTTTCCGGTATTTCTTTCTGAGTGTCATTTTTTATCATTAACAGTCTGTATTTTGATTTCCTTCAGACTGGAACTCTGACTGAAGATGGTTTGGACCTGTGGGGTGTTCAGACCGCTGAAGATGGCAGGTAACAGTTTCCTGAGAGTAACCTCAAAACAGACGAGAATCAAAAGTCCAGATAAATGTGACTGTAGCAAATATTGTTGTAAAGCTCTTTTACTGATAATGGTAATTATCTCACTGGCATTTCCATATCCCTTCCAGGTCTCTGGTTTAGTTTGACCATTTTTAAAATCACAAAGCAGAACTGCTGTATGGCAATATTGTGTTTCTACAGTCATGGAAAAAATAGTAGTGCATTATTTTCTTCAATTCCTTGTTCATTTTAATGCCTGGTACAACTAAAGGTACATTTGTTTGGACAAATATAATGACAACAACAAAAATAGCTGATAAGAGTTTAATTTAATAGCTGATATCTAGACATTTTTCATGGTTTTCTTGATAATGATTTTGGTTATTATCAAGAAAACCATGGAAAATGTCTAGATATCAGCTCTTATATACACTGGAGGAAGAAACATTTTCACTGAGGCCTGAACTAAAACCCAAGGACTTTGTTTACTTAGGGTGCTTTCACAACTAACCTGCTTGGTTCAGTTAAAATGAGCTAAGGTCAGTTTGACCTGTTCCTGCGGTTAATTTGGCCTGCTGTGAAAACTGTCAATCAAACCCTGATCGCAGACCAAACAACTGAACTGAGACCACTTGAAATGGTCAGTCTCAGTCTGCTTTCTGGTGGACTCTCTGTGCTTGAGGTGAGCCATCCACATGATTTTAAGATAGCAGATATGAAAGTGCAATAAATCACAAGCTATAATAAATCAATCAACTGCTTGTGAAACCTAATCAGGAAATGATCTTAAAATTGAGCTGCACAATATTCAAATTCAAAATTCAATTCAAAATTACTTTGTTTATCCCCGAGGGGAAAATCAGTTAGTCTGTTAGCTCTGGAAGAATGAGACAGTCTGATGGCTGTAGGAGAGGAGGATCTTTTGTATCTCTCCATCCTGCAACGGAGAGAGAGGAGCTGTCCACTGCTGTTATTTTTGGTGCATAAAGGTTTTGTGTAGCGGATGATCTGGGTATTTCAAGATGACCTCCACAGTGTGTCCAACCTGGCTCCAACCACAGAACCAGCTCTTTAGACCAGTCTGTCCAACCGCCTTCATCTCTGTGTCAACACACTACCACCACAGACTGATAAAACATCTGCAGCATCTTACTACAGATGTCCAGAGATCTGAGCTTCCTTAAGAAAAAGAGGGGGCTCTTCCCCTTTTTGTAGAGAGAGTCTGTGTTTAGGGACCAGTCCAACTTATTATCCAGGTATACACCTAGATACTTATAACTTGGCACCACCTCAGTGTTCACCCCACAGGTATTCACTGTGTAACTTATTTGTGTAGTATCATAATTGTATGTCGGTTTGTGTTTTTCTCCTTCTTCTGTGTTCAGCTTCTCTCCCCCGGAGTCTGATGCAGCTAAAGAAAGTCTGGTTAACTCTACGTTTGTGGCCTGCATGGCGACCTGCCACTCTCTGACTAAAATAGAGGGCGAGCTCTCCGGAGACCCTTTAGACCTCAAGATGTTCAACGCTACAGGCTGGGTGAGACTGATAATGTTTACACCCAACGTGCTTAGTCACTGGCACCGCGGCTAGCCTGGATACCGATCTGTGCATGAATTATGCAGCACCACGCTCGTCTCCTTGGCAGAGCGAGCTCTTCTTGGCTAAAATGTTAAAGTCTGGTGCCGTGGAAACTCCTGCACAAACAGTAGACAATGCCACGATCTTTTATGAGCAGGCTGGGACTAAGGTTAGACTTAGTGTAATGGGGTGTATAAACTTAATTAAGATATTATATGATCTTGTTTTTGTTTAGATCCTGGAGGAGCCCACAGAGGAAGAGACCGCGCTTCACAATCCCATAATGCCCACAGTGGTACGACCTCCAAAGCACTCTGTCCCTGAAGCCAATCAGAACAATCCACTAACTCAGAACATGGTACAGTGACTCCAGATCAGTGCTTTTGTTTATGTCTGTAAATAAATATATTTGGAAGTTCTTGCTTGATCTCAGATTCTCACCATCATTTAATTTGATTTTTTTCACCAGGAGCTGTCTGAAATATCAGTAAGTTGTCTTTTTTTTTTTTCCATTAAAACTAGAGCCCGAACGATATGGGATTTTTGAGACTGATGCAGATACTGATTTTAGAGCGAGAAATTCATCATTAACTGATATGGTGGCTGATAAAGTAATTTTTTGAGCTGGAATGAAAATAAACCTTTTCTATGTGGATTGTGCACCAATTCCTCACCACTTGGAGTAATAATAGCTCTCTTGGTACAATGGCAAACATAAAACTTTATTAAATCATATTTAACATTGTTATACATTATTATATATTATACAAACAATGTATGCCAATTCTATAAATTATGACTCAAAAAAAGAGAATACATAGGAATAAAATGAATACCTCAGTAAACATCATTACTGTTCAGTTTCAGGTAATTGACGACTACTTAAAAAAAGAAGAAGAAGAAAAAGATGAATAGCTGATAGGATTTATAAATAATGTCAAGCGACATTTCCTGCATTATATATTCCATAACGGCACATACACCGATACTGACCGTCCTTTACCATTATCGGCCGAGAATATCTGTCAACAGATATATCTGTCGGGCTCAGTAAATGCTTTGACACAAATACGAGAGTTGCCGAGAGTTAAGTCCTTTTAAGTTCTAGGTAAAATACTGGGATAACCATTCAGGAACATGCATTACATTCAGGAACATTTCCATCTTTTACCTTTTCACACGTGCCGTGGCAATGCTGGAATAGATGGAGCCCAGCCCAGGGCGGTAATGCAACACTTATAGATGCCAACTGTCACTTTTCTATTTAACAACTTAAGCCATCTCCTGACTGTTGCTTTGGAATTAGTTTTTCAACTCTTAATGTGTCTTTTGCTTCTCAGGCCTGTGAGATCGGTATTGTGCGTCAGTTCCCTTTCTCCTCGGCCTTGCAGAGGATGAGTGTGGTGGTCAGGAGGCTGGGGGAGAGACACATGAACGCCTACATGAAAGGAGCTCCGGAGGTTGTGGCCAGTCTCTGCAAACAGCACACAGGTCTGACACCTCTCCTGTATGCTGACGGTTTGAGGGGGAGATTTCCTCCTTTAATCGCCAAGTAAGATAAGATAAAATAAGATATGACTTAACTCGCAGTGGGGAAATTTAGTTGTCACAGCAGCTCAAGATAGAGAAGACAGAATAAAGAACAAAAGAATAAGACATATATATACATTCTATACACATTATATACATACATTTCTGGTATTTGGCATTATTAACCAATTTAGGCCTAAATGCCTGGAAAAAATACCTGTAAAACCTCTGGGCGATTTTAAAATAACCCCCTAAAACCTGAAGTTTTTCTGGAAATTTAACAGAAGTGTCAACGGCTACTAAATAATCGATTTTTCAGCCTCTGTAGCACATTTCAGCCTCTGTAGCACTCATTAGCCTCTGTTATATTTGAGCTCCCTCCGCTATAGTCGTCTTCCGCCACGATTTCAAAGTTCTGGAAAAGTTCCATGTTGCATTGCAACCACATGTATTCTGATGCATTTCATTGGCCAAGAGACCGAAAATAGGTGGAAAAAACTACAAATACTACAAAACGACTTATTCGCTTTCCCAACTTTAATGGTAGAATAATGCAACAGCGCCCTCGGTTTTAATGGTAGAAATGTGATAATGCTTTCCCAGCTTAAATGGGTTAATATATAGTTTTTGTGTTTGTTTGGTTCCTTGAAAGTACTTTGCATTTACAGAGAAAAATATTTTAGCATGTTAAATAGGTTGTTGCATGTAATGGTAGGGACATCAATGAATAATTATATTTAAATATATGCAGAAACATATACAGTATAGAGTAAGTGGTATGTCATAGATAATATCGAAAAAATACAGAAGGCCTAATGTGGTCGGATGTAAACAGAGATATTGCAAATAAATAAACCAGTAAAGTGACCTGGTGGAACAAACAGTGCTGTATTATGCAAATAGATGAAGAAAAGTTTTTTCTGTGTTTCTTCCCTGACTATGAAACAAATACACTCATCTACTACAGACCAGACTGACAGCTCTGTGTTTCTCTTCAGTCCCAGAGAGCTTCACAGAGACTCTGGAGACGTACACCAGGCAGGGCTTCAGGGTTATTGCTCTGGCACATCGACAGCTGGAGTCCAAACTCTCCTGGCACAAAGTCCAGAGCCTCAGCAGGTACCTCTCCCTACACAGATAACACTCTAGAGTAAATGTAGCTACTGACAGATAGAGCAGTTGACTAATTCATTTTAAAACAGATTCTGATAAGTGAATAGTTGTTGAAGTAAATTTGTATTTTCAGCCTCTTAAATAAGAAGATATCGTACTTTTCTCTTTTTTATACCATAAAAACAGACAAAATGAAACCCTTGAAGTCCTCTCTTTGGACTTTGAGCAGTGGTGGAAGAAGTATTCAGATCCCTTAATTAAGTAAAAAGTCCTGCTTTCAAAACTTACTGAAGTAAAAGTACAAAAGTATCAGCATCAAAATGTACTTAAAGCATCAAAAGTAAAAGTACTTGTTATGCAGAATGGTCTCACTCAGATTGTTATATATTTTCTAAATATATTACATTGTTTGTATTGATGCATTTATGTAAGCAGCATTTTACTTTCTCAAGGTAGGGCTCATTTTAACTACTTAATATACTGTTATGAGGTTTAATAAAAAAAATAAAAAGTGTAATTGCTTTAAATGGATCATGTTTTTCATGTTAAATCTCAACCTGAAGAGTAACTAAAGCTGGCAGCTAAATGTAGCAGACGAGAAGTATAAAGTTACATGGAATGGAAATAAGTAATGTACAAGTAGCTCAAAATCATACTTAAGTACAGTATTAAGTAAATGTACTAAGTTTAATTCCAGTTTTTACCACATCCCGTTTATAGACCAAATGATTAATAAAGAAAATAATCAACAGATTAATCTGTTTTTTGCTGATGCAGATTTTTCTTTCCATTGCAATGTCTGGAGGACTTGCTCTACTGATAACTGGACACACATAGATCAAATTACGTAACATCCAAATATTTACATTGCTGCTACAGCAGAGCAGAAAATGTTCCAGTTTTTGAGGACACGAGTAAACGTCAGTTTAGCTTCCTCAGAATCACACTGCAAACTGTTGGCTGGACTGAAATTCAAGCGTCCAGCAGCATTCAAATATACATTGAACAGACACTGTACATACATTAAAAATAAACTAAACCTATAAATAATTAACCTCTGATAAATCAGAATTTACATGAAAACCTTTGCTACAATATTTAAACATTTGCAGAGAAATTGGACATTACTGTGAAATTAATCATTTGCAGGAAATTCAATTAAATAATGTGCAGATAAATTATACATTTGCAAAGATGACCAAAACATAGTGCAAAAATGTTAAGTTAAAGGGTGTAACTGTGTTCAGGGCCTCGATATTAATGAACTATTTGGTAATCTTGCTGGATTTACAAGCCCTCATGACCCCTTTATTGAAAGCCACAAATTCCTTCCTGTTTGTGGATGTTTGCTGTCATCATGATAAATGTAGAAAATAGTTAAATAGAGCAGAAGCAGATAAGGTAGGAACGATATTAGCGACAATAAAATTATTTTAATGATGGTAAAATGTGTGATTTGTTGCTTTTAGGGACCTGATTGAAACCAACATGGATTTTCTTGGTTTGATCATCATGCAGAACAAAATAAAAGAGGAGACGGCTGGAGTTTTATGTGAATTACGACAAGCTAACATCCGCACTTTGATGGTCACGGGTAAATCAGTTTAGTGACTTTATTCCACTTGTTTTGATGTTGTTACCATTACAGTGATGGCTAATTTGCTGTGTACCGAATACAATCGGGACATTCCACATCAGCACGTTCTCTCTTGTATCTTCCGTTAGGTGACAACATGTTGACGGCGATATCCGTGGCTCGGGACTGTGGGATGGTGCGTGCACATGAGAGGGTCATTATTGCTGATGCTGCGCCTCCCAAGGATTTCCACCCTGCTACCATCACATGGCATTACACTGAAAACCCTGCTCAGACCAACAAGGACAATGAGGTGAGACACAGAGTAATGGAATAAAATACTATACACCAGTGGTGGAATGTAACTAAATATATTTACTTTGTCAAATAAGAGAAAATTCTCAGTCTATTCATCTCACTTCAGTCTTTTTATTTCTCAACAATGAGAGTCAAACCCACAAACTGACCAACAAAGTATTCAGTCAAACTGAACTGAACTGATATCAAACATGTATGGACGACAACAAATGCAGCATTTTCTCAAACTTTCCTCAACTTTAAGCTTCACTGCTCTGATTTTTTTTAATGAAACATTATAAAAAGCCTAACTTTGCAGCGTTATGTCGACAACTTCAAAATACGACATCCTAACGCATATGGTGCCTATAGATTCCTTAGATCTTCTAGTTTCATATTATCTCCAGTATATTCCTAAAAGTGAGGCCGCTACGGCCTAAAAAAACAACAAAAAAACAGTGAAAATACTGACACTAAATAAATGCTAAATATTGATACTTGGCGGCCACGTATCGATATAATATTGCCACACAAAATATCGCAATACTATGCTGTATTGACTTTTTCCCCAACCGCTACTGTCACCAACCCAGAAAAAAATCTAAATGACTTTATTTATCCCTGAGAGGAAATTCAGTTAGTCTGGTAGAATCTCTTGAAGAATGAGACAGCCTGATGGCTGAAGGAGCGAAGGATCTTTTGAATCTCTCCGTCCTGCAACAGAGAGAGAGGAGCCGTCCACTGCTGTTTTTTTGGTCCATAAAGGTTTTGTGTAGCGGATGATCTGGGTATTTCAAGATGGCCTTGAACATGTTGACAGGTCATCTCTCCACCACCTCCTCCAGTGTGTCCAACCTGGTTCCGACCACAGAACCAGCTCTTTAGACCAGTCTGTCCAACCGCCTTCATCTCTGTGTCTGATGCTGCCTCCCCAGCAGACTGCAGCATAAAACAACACACTACCACCACAGACTGATAAAACATCTGCAGCATCTTACTACACATGTCCAGAGATCTGAGCTTCAAGAAGAAAAAGAGGCGGCTCTGCCCCTTTTTGTTTCTCATATGCATCACCGACACTGCTGACAAAATAATCCGACTCCCAACACCCAGTCTCACAGAACTGAACAACAGGACCATCTCACGCATTGGAACCACAATAGAAGAGGACTTTACACACCCACTTCAACCAGGACCTCACCCCACTGCCTTCGGTCGGAGGTACCGAACTATAAGCTGTAAAAGGATCGCCTTGGAAAAAGCCTGATCCCTGCAGCCATTGCTGCTCTAAACAAAAGGGCGCCATGAGCACAGAGTGTAAAGTTGATTTTAATGTAATGTTTATTTGTCATGAGTTGTGTGATGTTGCTGCTGATCGTCTGTGTTATTTGTTGATGTTCACATTTACAGTGCTGTGAAGATGAATTTCTCCCTTGGGACAATAATCGAATCTAATCTAATAAGATCACAGAGATATCACACTGATTAATATTAACATTATGTGCAATATAATTTTTAATATATTATATAATATTTTAATATAACTTTATATTACATCCTGCCATGTCATTTCAACTTCACTCACTTTACTCCTTAGACACTTTATTTTTAATTTTTATATTGTTATATTGGTTTATTTATATTATATATTGTTATTGTTACCTATTTTGTTCTTTGCTTTTCTTATATTATCCTATATTATGTATCCTATATATGTTTTGGAGGCTTTGGAGCAATCTGGAACCAGAATTTATAATAAAGTTCTATCTTATCTTGTCTTATCTTATGATTAAATCTTCTAAAATTCATGCAAGATAATACAGTGCGGTAGTTTTCTAGCCTGTAGTGATACTGGCTCATCTTCTTCTCTCTTTCAGACTGTGGAGATAAACCTGGAGGACGGGATTTATGACAAGCAAGTAACTCAGCAGGAACAGAGCTATCACTTTGCTGTGACGGGCAGAGCCTTCGCTGTTATCACCGAGCACTTCCCTGAACTCGTCCCAAAGGTACAAGCTCATCTTTAGACACATGTTCGGCTCATTATTTTACAGAATAAACTACATTAAAGCACAAAAAGCACAAATAAATACAAAACATTCTCATAACAATTACAATAAAACGTAGATGATACAAATGCTTGCAGCTTAAGGAAATATGGCCGACAATGGCAAGCATGTCCTTATCACGTGAGCATAAATAAAACAATAATAACGACATTATACAACAAAGACAAACAAAAACTCTGCACCATTAGGAAACAAACAACAAAAATAACTTGCAAAACATAGAAATACTCCTTATTTCTCTGTCACTCTGGCTCTTCTTCATGTGCGTACGTCAACAAAAACAACCCTCCTAGAAGCGGCGAACAACAGTTCAGCTATTGCCATAACTAATTAATTAATTAATTCTACAAATATGAACTTAACTATTTATTTATTTCCTTAAATGTACAGGTACATCTCAAAAAATTAGAATATTATGAAAAAATTCAATATTTTTTGTCAATCATTTACACATTACACAGAGTGAAATATTTCAAACCTGTTTTTCTTGTAATTTTGATGATTCTGACTTAGAGATAATGAAAACCCAAAACTCAGTGTCTCAGAAAATTAGAATATTGTGAAAGAGTTCAATACTGGAGTCCACAGTCAGTGGTGACTTGGGGCCATGTCCTCTGCTGGTGTTGGTCCACTGTGTTTTCTGAAGTCCACAGTCAACATAGCAGCCATCTAGCAGGACATTTTAGAGTCTTCATGCTTCCACAAGCTCTTTGGAGATGCTGACCTACTCAGCTGACCTGCACCCCATAGGAGTCTATGGGCTGTTGTCAAGAGGAAGGTGAGAGACACCAGATGACCTGAAGGATGCTATAAAAGCAACATGGCGCTGTAGGCTGATCTCCTCCATGCCACCAAGTATTAATACAGTAATTCATGCAAAAGGAGCCCAACCAAGTATTGAGTGTATAGAAATGAAGATACTTTTCAGAAACCTGACATTTGTGTTTAAAATATCCTTTTTCTTTAGTGATATTATATAATATTCTAATTTTCTGACACACTGAGTTTTGTGTTTTCATTTTCTGTAAACCAGAATCATCAAAATTACAAGAAATACATCCATCCTATTTCACTTTATGTGTAATGAATCTATATAATATACAAGTTTCACCTTCTGAAAAAACTGACATGTGCCTGTATTAACTTATTTATTATTATGAAGCTATTAAATGAACTAAAATTATTTATTATTTATAAAACTGCTTCTGCTGGCAGTTACACAGATTAGTAGTTGTCCTTTAGGTTTCAGTATTACCTCACTGGCATCATGCTGTTTTGGATGTTGCTGTAAATCTTTGTGTGTCCACTTGGGGGCGCTGCAGATCGCGCTGAGAGCCTCCGTGTTTGCCCGCATGGCTCCAGACCAGAAGACTCAGCTGGTGGAAGTCCTGCAGAGCATCGAGTGAGTCTCTCATTTGTTTGTGGCTTCAGTTTGAAATCTGTTTGAGATCATGTGATTATAAAGATTCATCAGAGACAGATGTGATGCGTTCACTCACTGTTGTTTTTCCAGCTACACTGTTGGGATGTGTGGTGATGGTGCCAATGACTGTGGAGTAAGTAAGGGCCGTCTTTTTTTTTTTTTTTTTAACACTGTTCAGATTATACTCATATGCACCACCATTACAATTCAGCATGTTTTCATAAATAGAAAACGATTACAGCAGTGCAACAGTCCAGTTCCACCCTAAGGCAGCGGTTAGAGGAATATCTGGTAGATGGATCAATAAACAGAATATCAGATTAAATAGAACTGTAACTGTACTGTAATATATATACACTACAGGCCAAAAGTTTGGAAGCAAGATCAAATTTGTACAAAAAAAAAATCATAGTTTCATTGCTATACTTTGCAACAAAATAAACGTGATTATTATATAAAGAGTCATTTATTAGAACACATTTTTACTATGGTTATCAGGTCTTTGGGTTTTTATTGCTTAGACTTTGTGTATCCTTCTGTCCTTAATGTATATATCTGAACTCTTGTTTCTTTACTCATCTACTTCATATTTAGCCATTTCTGTGGTAGTTTGTCATAGATACGAACACAGTTGAGATTTATTGGGATTTTTGTATCCAATCTCTCAACAGCCAAAGAGCTAATGCGAATAATGCAAACTGTGATTTGTTTTTTACTTTTGCACTGAAGTTGTGACTCTTCCAAATCTTCTCAACCCTAAAACTAAGCCCTTCTTTTCTTTTGGTAACATTTATTCAGCAATGGTCTGGTAACATCAATGTATACCTAAAGGTAAATTGAGGAAAATGGTTAAATTCAATAAAGGTAAAGTATGATCATGCAGTAAACACATCCAAAAATGTTAGCCACCATGAGAGGATTAAAACAGTTAGTGCAGGCTTCTTCTTCTTCTACTAAATCAAGGTTTCCCTGTCTGTATGTATGTGATTTTTTCCAAAGGTGTCAACATCTACCTAATCCAAAAAGTCACATTTGGTCTACTCATCTTCTTCCAAAAATAAGGCAATTGATTTTTTTAGCATGTAAAAGGCACAAATCTATCAATATCTGTCCATTCAGTGTATATGTGTGACCTGTGGGATAGGATCCTAACATAGAAAGGGCAGGGTTCATCAAGCAATCTTTTGAGATAACCTTTTTCAATTGCCTTTTCCTCCCAAAAAAAATTGATTTTCCGACATTGCCACATGCAATGAAATAATGTCTCCTTTTCTCCCCTACATTTTGTGCACCAGTCTGGGACACTACTATCATATTTATTTATGTTCACTGGTGTGATTTAAGTTTGCATTGTCCATTTACATTGTAATAATCTTAATCTTGAGTTGATTGTCTGAGTGTGAGCTTTACTAGAAATATATTTCCAGTCTCCTGGGGAGATCTCTATTCCCAAATCCTCTCTCCATCCCATCCGTTTATCATCCGAATTTCCTTGTGCATATGACATTAGCAAATTATGCAGTAAGTAAGGGTCTTCGGTAACGCTTTATAATATAAAGCCAAACCATTAATTAACAAGTAATAAGGCATTGTTCTCGCTTTAGATCCGGTAGTTGCAAAATGCATAGTGAACTTATAGTTAACTTATAATAGATGAGTAATAAAGTATATTTTAATATCAATAAGCAAACAAAATAAGATTAATAAAGGCATGGCAAAGACATAATGGGTGGGTCATGGGTGTTTGTAATGCCATTATTAACACTTATATGAGCTTATAAACACACAATAATGTTAATAAGCATCTTGTAAGGACTTACAAGGGCCTTATTACTTGTTAATTAATGGTTATTACAAGGGCCTTAATATAAAGAGTTACCGGGTCTTCTTATTGATAATATAGGAATGCAACATGATTCATATTAATTCAGCATCTCACTTCGTCAGGCTTTGAAGAGAGCTCACAGTGGGATCTCTCTGTCGGAGCTGGAGGCTTCTGTTGCTTCACCCTTCACCTCCTCCACCTCCAACATCTCCTGCGTCCCCAACCTCATCAGGTACAAACTCACTACTGGTGGAAAATCATTCAGAATAGAGAGTTTGACACTTCAGAAATGTGCTAAAATAAAAAAAATTACAAATTGTTTTGCATGTTTTCAGACTTTTCCACATCAGTTCTGACTCTGATAATCTTTAATTTTCTTGCTGGAATCGATCAGGGAGGGTCGAGCCGCCCTCATCACGTCATTCTGTGTTTTCAAGTTCATGGCTCTCTACAGCATCATCCAGTACCTCAGCGTCACTCTGCTCTACTCGGTAAACACACTGCTGACTTTATAATCAAGGTTATAACAGTCTTGAGTTTGAACTACTTTTTATTTTAGTATTTGAGTTTAATTTGAGTTACTTTAAGTTGGTTTTCAGAGTTTAGTCTAAGTTTAGTTCTACTTTTATCTATGTAGTTACATTTTTTTTAGTTTGGACCTGTGTAACATAACAAGTTTACACATCTATAATTACATACAGTGGTGGAATGTAACTAAGAACATTTACTCATGTACTTTACTTAAGTACAATTTTGAGCTACTTGTACTTTACTTGAGTATGCAACTTTATACTTCTGCTCAGCTACATTTAGCTGACAGCTTTAGTTACTTTTCAGGTCGAGATTTAACATAAAAAACATGATGCATTTAAAGTGATTACAAACTTTCATAAATGAAACCACAAAACAGTAAATTAAGTCGTCAACAATAGCCATACCATACAACATTATTTTTGATACTTTTGATCCTGATACTTTTGTTCTTTTACTTCAGTATGTTTTAAATGCTGGACTTTTATGTGTAGTGGAGTAATTTCACAGTGTGGTATTAGTACTTTTACTGAAGAAATGGATCTATACTCTACTGATCTCTACTTCTTCCACCACTGATTACATGTATACAAAATACATGACTGGAGAATTGTATTGAAATGGTGAAATAATGTTTAATCCTCACGCTTCTCTACCGTACGATGTGGAGTGAAACTGGAACTTCAAGTCTGTTCAATTTCTGTGGTTCAGTGTCACGAATGAAATTCATGTCAATTAATTCTGCTGCTCTGTAATTATGTTTATTTCTCTTTCGGATATTGTAGATTCTCAGCAACTTGGGAGACTTCCAGTTCCTTTTCATCGACATCGCCATCATTCTCATCATCGCCTTCACAAGTGAGCAGCACGAACAACACCAATGAATACTTTTAATCAATGATTGAGTTCAAGAGGTGTTGGATGAAAGCAATCACATATGATAACTAGAGGTGGGGTAAAAGTCCATACAGTATAGTATTGCTATATTTTGCGTGGCAATATTGTATCGATTCATGGCCGCCAAGTATCCATATTTAGCGTTCCGACAGTATTTTCGCCATTTAGGTTGGGGCTCACTTTTAGGAATATACTGGAGACACTGGTATCACGTGAAACTAGAAGATCTAAGGAATTGTTGTCGAAATAACACTGCAAAGTAATGATGGTTTTAGCTACGTGCTTGAGCCACTGGAACCAGGTATGTGTCTCCGTCATGACGTTATTTCACAGACACAGTCGTATCAAAGCTATTCAGAGCAGTGAAGCTTAAAGTTTGAGAAAATGCTGCAGTTGTTGTTGTCCATACAGGTTGGGGAAAAAGTCGATACAGCATAGTATTGCAATATTTTGCGAGGCTCATTTTTAGGTATATACTGGAGATTCTGGTATAATATGAAGCTAGAATATCTGCGGAATCTAAAGGCACCATGTGCGTCAGGATGTCGTACTTCAAAGTTGTTGAAATATTGCTGTAAATTTAGGCTTTTTTAATGTTTCATTCAAAAAAATTCAGAGCAGTGAAGCTTAAAGTTGAGGAAAGTTTGATAAAATGCTGCAGTTGTTGTCGTCCATACATGTTTGATATCAGTTAAGTTCAGTTTGACTGAATACTTTGTTGGTCAGTCTGTGGGTTTGACTCTCATTGTTGAGAAATAAAAAGACTGAAGTGAGATGAATAGACTGAGAATTATCTCTTATTTGACAAAACAATCCTTGATTGAATTTAATTTTGTGGACACAAGCGCAGTTAAAATTGCAATATATTGTATCGCAATACTCACCATATCGCAAAATGCTTGAAATCTCAATAATATCGTATCGTGACTCAAGTATCAGGATAAAATCGTATCGTGGGGCCTCTGGTGAGTCCCACCTCTAATGATAACTTCTACTGACACACAGTAACTTCTGTCTTCAGTGAGTCTGAACCCGGCGTGGAAGGAGCTGGTGTGGCGCCGCCCGCCGTCCAGTCTGATCTCCGGCCCGCTGCTCTTCTCAGTTCTGACCCAGATCCTCACCTGCCTCACCTTCCAGGTCCTGGCCTTCCTCTTAGTGCGACAGCAGAGCTGGTATGAGACGTGGACGCCTCAGTCAGAGTGAGTAACGTCTGAAATCAGCTCCTACCACACGACCAATCAGTAAATCACTGGTTGGTAAATACATGTAAATGTTAATATATACAGTCTTTTGTCTCGGCCTGCTGTCCAGCTCTGCTGACCTCTGTTCACTCTCACAGGGAGAACATCTGAATAAAACAACGGCTACACATTATGCTCTCTGTACACTTCTCCCTGGTTTCAAATCTTTGCAGTGCTGCCCACATCTCCAACTGAACAAAAATGAATCTAATGTGAAACAAACTGACATTTCAGGTGGATGGTCAGGCTTTGTTCACATTGTGGTTATTTTTTTGCTTTGGGTGGTTAATTTGGCCAAAGAAAAAAAACAGATAAAGGAAAAAATATTTCTTGTTTGTCCATCCGATCATTTTTGTTTTTGTTTGTACATAAATCCAAAAGTATTGTTTATATTATTCATTTATGACTTTTTTTTTCTACAAAAAAAAAAGAAGAAAAAAAACTTCAAGCAAAACAGCTCTCAGTTAGAGTTAGAGTTTCAAGAGTTCAATATCTAAGAAGAATTTATACAAATCCAGTCTATGCATAAAATTTGCATATCAGTTAGTCCATAAGCATTTTCCAATGTGCCATAAATCATCCAATTCTTTAATTAACAAAAAACAATTTTTCTCATTTTAAGCTTGTCAAATATCTATCATTATCAATGACACAATCATTTATATTTCCAAGGTATATATCTTTGCACATGACGGAATGCCTTTAATTGTAACATGTACGTTTTCCCCAAATAATTGATGTGAAAATGAAACTGTGTTTGTAGTTTGCCTCCATCAAATTAGTTGTACACTTGTTTTTATTCACATATTATCTGCCTGGCAAATTGATATATACAGTAACATATTTTATACACTAGAGTGCAAAAAAAGACTGAGAAGATTAACAAATTTAAAATGTTTTCAGAGGTTTGTATTGTCTCCTCCTGCAGTGCCTGTAACGTCTCTGGCTCCAGCGTCGTTCACAATCCGAATGTAACGAGCCCTCACGACCACAAAAACATCAGGAACTACGAGAACACCACCCTCTTCTACGTTTCCTCCTTCCAGTATTTGGCTGTGGCCATTATTTTCTCCAAGGGGAAGCCCTTCAGACAGCCGAGCTACAAAAACTGTGAGAGTCATTCAGTCCCTGTTGAAGTGATGAATTATTGTGTGGATTATTTTCAACACAGAACAATTTTCACCAGGTCACTTTACTGGTTTGTTTGCACTCTCTGTTTACATCCGACCACATTAGGCCTTTATTAGGCCTTCTATATTATTTTATACATTATATATGTACATTTACCACTTTTAAATATATTTCTTCTTTGATGTTCATGCTACTCCATGCAACAACCTATTTAACCTACTTACCATGCTAAAATATATTTTCTCCAATGTTGAATATCTGTAAAAATGTGAAGTACTTTCAGGAAACAAACAAACTCTAATCATAATGTTACTTGCAAGTTGAAAATAACTTTCTTCTGTGTTTTTGTTTCATCAGGGCCCTTCATGCTGTCCTGTATCGGCCTCTATACTTTCCTCCTCCTCATCATGCTGTATCCTGTCCCTGCCATCGACAGCTTCCTGGAGGTAAACTTTTCTAAGCTTTAATAAAGGTCCTGGCTGTAGATTTTAAACTAGGGATTAATTCATTATCGATTAATGGTCGTTAAATATTGGTCGATCACGTGGAATTTTTAACCGATCTTTTATTTTGCCCATGTATGCATGTTTTTATACATACTGGAGTATATATAAAAAACTCTTGCATTTCTGTGTGTTTTATAATTGTTATTGCAACTTTCAGTTTGCAAACTGTAGCTTTATCCAACTTAATTCTCAGCTCATTGGCTTATTCGCGGCCACGTTCCAGTTCAGTGATTACTGGAGTATGTGTAAAACATTGCGATTAATGCATTAATTGATCGTTAACGTTATAGATGCTCGAGTTGGCAGGTTTCTTCTAAACACCCATCCCTATTTTAAATTATAGAACACAAGAGTTGTTACATTTGAAAGAAGAGAGTAACGGTGAGATGGAAGCTGCATGAAGTTGATGTTGTGTGTGTGTGGTGTGCTGCTCTGCCTCTGTTCAGATCGTGTGTGTTCCCCATGACTGGCGCGTTACACTGGTCATCATTGTCATAGTGAATGCGGCTGTGTCTTTCATGCTGGAGGTACGCTTTAGAGACATCACACCCTACAAGCTCTCTGTGACTGATCTCCTTTTTTTTAAATTAGAAAGCTGTGATTTGCATGCATTGATTTTTCCTGCTGAATGCATCACTGCCGAATGAATTAAATCAAGTGAATCGTGTTTTTTCAAAGTTTCCTTTTGAGTTATTTCTCTTGTGGCTGTAACCCAATCTTCATCACCAGCTTATTCTCAAGTTTCCGCTGAAATCTCCTGTAGATTTTGATCCTTGACATCATCTTGCGGAGGCTAGTTTTCAGATGCAATCAGGGGGTAAATCGCCCCACAGAGCCGCCCTCTGCTGACACACCTCAGGTTGGGAAGCTTTTGACTTTTCTTTTGCTTTGTGTGGTTTCACTTTATAGAAAAAATTATGCTTATGTACTCTTTCCTGCTAATAAAAAGAAAATTATGTGCATCATCTTGCAATATGAATTAAATCCAGTGGTGGAATCTAACCAAGTACATTAACTCAAATAATGTACAATTTTGAGATACTTGTACTTTACTTGAAAATTTTCATTTTATGTATCTTCTTGTATACTTCTACTCTACTTCATTTTGAGGCAAATATTGTACTTTTTACTCCACTGAATTTAGCCGACAGCTAACAGTTACTTTTTAGGTTGAGATTTACCATATTGACATAAGAAATTTAAAATGATTATGCATTTAAACCACATAAAAGTATATTAAGTAGTTAAAATTAGCCCCACCCCTGATGAAAGTAAATTAAAGTTTACATAAATGCATCAAAAATAATAGAACAATTATATATTTGGACAATCTGAGTGGGTCCATTCTGCATAGCGAATACTTTTACTTTTGATACTTTAAGTACATTTTGATGCTGAAACTTTGATGAAACTGTTTTATTCTATTTAAACCTCATAACAGTATATTAAGTAGTTAAAATGAGCCTTACCTTGAGAAAATAATTAAAATTAAAATGTTGCTTACATAAATGTATCAATATGGATAATCCTATATTATATTTGGAATATATAAAGCAATCTGAATGGGTTCATTCTGCATAACGAGTACTTTTACTTTTGATACTTTAAGTACATTTTGATGCTGAAACTTTTACTTCAGTAAGTTTTGAATGCAGGACTTTTACTTGTAGTGGAGTAATTCTGCAGTGTAGTATTGGTACTTTTACTGAAGTAAGAAATCTGAGTACTTTTTTTTTCCACCACTGATTAAATCTAAATGAATAAGATGTTTTGGTGACAAAACCTCCTGAAGAGGCTCATTCATGCATTTAGCAGAGATGATTTCAAGTTTCTAATGTTCATAATTAACGTGTTCCCAGATGACTAACGACCGCTGGAGCCCAGCCTTTCTCTCCTGGTTGTTCTGTCGGAAAAACAAGCCACCAAGGGTTCGCTACATGCACCTGGCTCTGGAGCTGCAGGATGATGCCGAGTGGCCCCCCAGACCCTCCGCCGTCACCTACGCCAGCGATCCACAATCCCCACTATCTGCCCCTCTCTGACACCAACACGGCTGACAAGTAAACTACTGCACAGACTGAACCTTAAACCTGAGCTGGAGCTGAGCTCAGAGATGTGATGGATGGTGTTTGCAGCTCCTCTTACTGTGAGCTGCTCACACCTCGTCCCAATAGACAAACACTCTGCACTTGGATTTTAGCTGTACTGTTGTGTCATACCGCTGAGCCACAGGCCTCTGTTTAAAGTCTGGGTAAAATAAAATCAATTTGTACAGGTACAGAATCATAGCTGAAAACATGTAAAAAAGACTTAAAACCATACATGACTGAATTTTGGAGTTAGACCATAAAACTGTTGGGCGTGTCTAAAATCACGGCACGATGACACACTGGAGCTTCCTTATCATAACTCCGCCCCCAACACTATATAAGTATCAATGGTGGCTAACGTTGCTACATTTAATTTGTATCAGCGGTCATAGCAACAGAGGTTACAATGTTGAATTAATATCCTACATACACTACAGGCCAAAAGTTTGGAATGAAGGACAATACAGGCCAAAAATCTTTTTTAAGAAACAGTATGAATTCTGTGGATTTTTGGATGTATTTACAGCACGATCAGACTAGTTTAATTCAATTGAACCATTTCCCCAATTTACCTTTAGGTATACATTGATGTTACCAGACTATTACTGAATAAATGTAAACAAAAGAGAAGAAGGGCTTAGTTTTAAGGTTAAGAAGATTTGCAAGAGTCACAACTTCAGTGCAAAAGTGAAAAAACAAATTCAATTAACGAACTGTATGCATTATTCACTTTAGCTCTTTGGCTTTTGAGAGTTTGCCTATGAATATAAACGAATGCCTCGTATATGCCATGCTGTTGTTAAAGCCAGAGGAGGTTACTTTGAAAGCAAAGTCTAAGCAAGAAAAACCCCAAAATTGTTGTACAAATTTAATCTTGCTTGCAAACTTTTGGCCTGTAGTGTACGCACTAATACTGGAGCATTTTATGAACCGTTATTGTCTACGGGTGGTCGCGAGGACCTCAGATCTCTGCACTGCAGCTCACCCGAACAGAAACACAAGATTTACTCTCTGTGGTTTGTTTGGCACGAACATTTTGAGAGATGCAGAGAGCCAGTTTGAAAGCAGCAGAGAGTCACCGGAGAAGTCAGATATCAAATATCAGGTTTCAGCGCCTTCAGCAGACACGCCCCCAGCGTTTCAGTGCAGAGAATACGGCTTATGTTTTCACTATTTTATAACCAAATTTTTTACCCATTGCGTTTTTTTTTCTGAATCAAATTTGGCTGGATGTTTAATAACACATTTTTCTATGGTTTGAAAAACTCAGATCACAAACAGTACTGTGCAAAATAAGAATGCTTTTAAAAATAGAAATGTTAATCATTTATTTTTATCAACTAATATTATGCAAAGTGATTGAACAGACGATCGATTTAAATCAAATTAATATTTGGTGTGACCACCCTTTGCCCAAACCAGCATCAATTCTTCAAGGCATTTTTTCCACACTTGCCTCAGACTTTTGCACAGTACTGTACATATTTTTGCTTTACCCAGACTTTAAGGAGTAGTTCAACTTTTTGGGAAATGTTCGCTCCCTTGCAACATTAGATAAGATGATTGATTCCACTCTCATATCTACGGTATCAATCTTCTCATCTAACAAATGAGCATATTTCCTAAAATGTCAAACTATTCTTTTAAGATGAGTGGAGGTCTTAACTCGCTACATTGTTCTTCACTACCGATGGCAACCTAACTACAACACTTGACATGTGTGTCAGACAAGTCTTTTTTTTTTTCTTTTATTATCTGAGCCAATATTTGAAAAAGTTGTATTTTCCCCATTCTGGCATCATCCAGATCCATTTTGTTCAGCTGCTGTCCATGAATCTTTCTGCTTCACTGTGAATAAAATAATAGAGCCTTCCACTAGCTGCTAAAACCTAAAAGTTGTAAAACAGTGTTAGGTCATATGGATTCAAAGAAACACAGGACACACTTAAGGGCTTTTTTTTTTTTGCAATTTTATGAACACATCTGGTACAAAAAACATTCCTTTGCTGCATTTCAGTCTCAGAGTTGCTTTCGGTTGAAATTCTTCCTGTGGAAGAGAGAAGCAGAAATTTCTATGTCCCTTTTTAAAAATGTTTATTGCCGGTGTGTGTGTGTGTGTGTGTGTGTGTGTGTGTGTGTGTGTGTGTGTGTGTGAGAGAGAGAGCAAGAAATTTGTTAGTTAACAAGAGAACTAAATAATTTCCATTGATTGCGTTCTAAAATCTTTACGTTCTGCTTCTCAAACTTTCTATGTCAATGAAACGTTTGCAAGTAAAAATAATGACACCGTTTAACATCACTAAGGTACTGTACATTACTGATAATGTTTTAAATGATTAATGAATTAATCAAAATGAATCAGAGACACTTGCTGCTGTGACAATTGTGTAACAGTTGATTTTAACTTTTGATTTTTATATATTTTTATGTAACTGTTTACAGCTGATGTATTTTTCTAGTTAAAAATGAAATAAATGGGAAAAAAGATTAGAATTAGTCACCTAAATTTCTCCTTTATTGCCACAGAAATAGCATTTTTTAAAGATAATTAAAAACAAACAAACTGTAATCCAGTATTTGTACTTGTTTTCTTATTTCAGTAAAATGTTTCAGTGTCTGTCAACAAATATCCCTGTGTTTGCTCAGCAGAAGTCCCATTACATTTCCCAATAAATCTGTATATTAAGCCACTCTTGCGTGCTTCGTGGGGGGCTGACCTTGGTCACACTTTTTCAGCCAAGACTTACTGATCAATTATGGGCTTTCCCAGCCTCCTCGCTGCCTGGCATATGGGCGCTTAAAGGCGCGAGAGTGGAGGAGAAAGAGGGGTATCATTTCATGTGGAGATCAGGGCCTATAGGCAGTGAATGGGTGGATTTAGGGGGGACTGTGAATAAGGGAAGGGGGTCCTCGCTTGTACCAAAAAGAAAAGAATCTCCCACAGATCAGGGAAGAGCCTTTTTGGGAATATTCATGATGAGGATGAGGAGGCATCATGAATTCATGTGTGTCTCCCTGACTTGCACGGATCATCTTTTCAGTAAACACCGATGTGTGCAGAGCCGCTTCGGACGTCTTGCTTTCGATGTTTGCGATGCAGTTTGGTGGATAGTGTTGCCTCTCCACAAAGCAATATGGGTTTTTGTGTACTCTCTGCTGTATTCCTTTTGTATCAGTAGAGCAACAGATGGAGAGTGGTGGAGACACATAAAGAAGCTAAAACACACAGCCTTTCTTCCTCACAGCCAGCTACTCGCTCTGAAAGATTTTCTCAAGCTTGTGCTCAGACGTGTGCTATTTCAAACTTTTCGGACTTCATCTCCTTTCTCTTTTACCCCATACGTTTTTTTGTCTGAGTCGTGTACTTTCAAGATTTGGGCCTGAGCACACAGTCTTTGTTTACTGTTTCTTTCCTCACAGCAGAACCCACAGAGTGATCAGACCTGCTCAGAATAAATTGTCGAGTAACGGCCACTGTTGCACACTTTTGTGCACCGACAGTTATCATTTCAGGTGCTTTCTCAGCGCGCCTCGCATGCTTTCACTTATTCTTCATAAAGTCTGCAAAATACTACAATCTGCTGCTGCTTCTCTTGATCTTGTGGGAGCTAATAAGACTCTGGTTAAAACTTTACTTAAAGTCGGTGTTAAGGTATTGTTAAAATAAAATGGGTTGCACTAACTACCCAGAAGTCTCCTCCTTAAGGTTTCCTAAAAATGTCCACATAAATATTTAAGATTTAACAATATCCCTTACAGTTAGTTAAACTGTTGCACAAAAGACCTTAGGTGCCAAAGTAAAGATAACAACTCGAGGTTCTTCTGACTCTATCTTGACCTCAAGATGGCCAAGTTTATAGTGATAAATGAAGAAAATAAAGGCATCTCGAGGACAGTGGTGCACAACTGGGAAAACTGAATATATGTCCTTAACGCTGAGCAATTCATTTTACACTATAGATTTGAGCGGGAATAAATTCATGATCTGTCCGACTGTCTAGAGTTGGATCACTTTGTTTTACAGCTGTGCACTTCCAGCCACTTTGCACTTAATGATTGCTTTATGGTTTTATGCTGCAGGATCTTTCCAGTCAGAAATAGTAATAATAGTAATAGTTGAGGTATTTAATGTCCACAGAATATTCGGTGTACCTTGTCATTAACTGAGTTTTAAACAACCGTAACTGTCTGCTGCTGAAGTTAAACAAGAGAAGGATGAGTAAGTGGCGCTATTCTTTAATGTTGCAACTTCCTGTCGGGTTGGTAGTGGGAGCCTGCTTTCTTGTATTGTATTCCTAAAGGAGTAAAAGCTTTTTCTCCTCAGAACAATTTGATTTTCTTGACTTCTTTCTTTCGCCATCTTTTTACTGTCTATAAGCCAATTTGTGGAGTGATCACAGTATCACATGGAAACTAACTTTTACAGCTGTAAAATCTCTTTCAATGCACTAAATGCCTTAAAGGGATAGTTCTGACTTTTTGAAGTGGGGTTGTATGAGGTACTTACCCACAGTCAGCCGTTTCACTTGCGTAGGAACATGGAAATTCTATGGATGACAAAAAGTAGTGCCAAAAGAAACTTCTGTGGATAGCAAATAAAATCAGTGGACATACTGTTAATATAGCGTACACATCAATGGGTGTAACATTTTTTGGGTGGGCCTTTGTTTAGGTGGTTGAATACGTTTTGAGAAAGGCCCCATCAGCAGTCTGTTTGCTGGCTGGTTCACACATCTGGTTTTCACATCTACTGCAGTAATACACTAACTGTAGGTAGGTACCTCATACAACCTCACCACAAAAAATAGGAATTATCCCTTTAACGTTTTTCCTTACCAAGAGAAACCTCTTCAGGGATTCTTTGCCGGTCTGTCCCTCAGCTCGGACCACTGAAGCCTGTGTCATACTAAAGGAAAAAGCTTAAGTTGTTTTATGCGACCGGCCGCTGGTCTTGATTTATAGTCGGGACACAAGGCCGACCTGATGCTCACTTACGGTTCGCCTCATTTTACAGATGACACAAAGGCACCCACGTCTGCTAAAAGGTCTGTGACCCACCAGACGGTCACAAAGCCCTTCTCCTCCCTCCTGTCCCCTAGGCATGGGCTCCTTCCCCGGGCCCTTCATGGCGTCCCTGTCCCCCTTCCTTTATCAGTCCTCCCAGGCCTGAATGGGCTCTGTGGTTGGTCAATAAATTCAGTGATTCAGGGGGTGGACAGTTGCAGCCGTGTTAACGTTTGTTCACAGGCTTGTCGGAGGGACGGGCCCCGCCCCGCGGCTCTTTGTCTCCCGTGGTCCCTCAACAGGTTAGAAGTCAATGGAGGGCCTTGTGCGGAGGTGGCAGGGGCATGGATGGAGCCGCCTCTCACATGGCGTTCACACAGGGGGAGGACCGGCCCGGATCACTGTGACACTTGTTAGCGTGGGGCCACACAACATTCCCCGGGTCGCCTCTCTCGCTGTCCCTCGAGGGCCCGTGCGATATCCAGCGCTTTAAACAAGCTAATGGGTGAGGCTGCAGAGTTGCGTCGGGGTAAGACGATCTGCACTCAGAGTCCTGGAGTGACCGCGCTGAAAAGAAGTACACAAGTGTATCTTACCATCTCAGTTTACAGATCAGACTCACAATAAAAACGAGGTCAAGCCTTCATTTGGTGCACAATCTGTAGTTTAAATATATACCAGAATAGCATTAATGCACTTTGTGGCCCCCGAAGGTGCCACAGTGTTGCTGAGTTATGGCCGTTTTCTCAGGCTCAGCTGGGCCGAAGCATGGGAACAGCCACACTGGGAGAAAAGAGACAGAGAGCCATAGATAGAGCAACACACAAACAGAGGAGGGCTTTAGGAGACAGAAAGCAGCGGACAGAAAAAGACGCACAGAGACTGAAGAGGGACTTAGAGCCATGACTGAAGCCTAACTGTCATGAGAAGATGAGAGTTGCCATGGCCACCCAGGAGCCACCCAGCAAGCATGTGAGCAGGGGAGGCACGGGGGGCTCGGGGGTCTGGGCCCAGGCTGGTGGATCACATGCACTAACCAGGGATTATGTGCATAAGTGATGAGCACTAAGCCGGCAGGTGAAGAAGGGAGGCCCTGGGACAAGGAGCGCGCCATCCCTCAGGACAGCTCCCCCTGTAAGGAGCAGGAACTTTTTTTTTTCCCAAGTGAGGCTGATCTCCCGTGTGAAGGGGACTCAGCCAGAGGTCCTCGAGTGCTGAAAGGGCATCCCCCAGGCTGCTTTCACAGCGTAAGTGGCCAAAACGCTGGTCTTGTGAGTCATCTTGAGTGGCAAGAATGGGCCATCTTCACATTCATAAATCCCAATGCAAACACACTCATGGATATGGACTAATCTTGGATGAGGATAAGCACCACATGGCAGTGCATCAGCAGGGCTCTTGTTGAAGCTTTTAGACTTGGCGCTGATATAAAACGGCCCATTTTACGATCTTTTATCCATCAGAAACAAAATTTAAAGACACAGTTCATCCTTAAATTACTTTTTTTTTCTCTGTAGGGCTATTTATCAATCTGGATTGTTTTAGTGTGACTTGCAGAGGGTCTGAGACATCCACATTCTCTCAGATATAATGGGACCATATGGCATTTTGCTTGAGATGCTCAAAGCGCCAAAATAACTTAAAAAACATGTTTCCTTATAGAAAATCATGACCCTGTTACTCAAGATAATCCTCAGACTTTGATGTCAGCAGTTTCATGTAGGAACTATTTTCTTTCTAGTGTAGTTCTGCTTACATCAAGGTTTTTGGATCATCTTGAGTAACCTGGTCATGATTTCTGAAAAAATGTTTGCTTTTTCTTTAAATTTTGGGTGTCCCTTTAAGCACTCGCTAAGTTAACTTTACAGTATATTCACGGCCTGGTTTTATACCCAGGATCAACAGGTTCAGAGGTTGTTTTGCTGCAGGGAATCAACCCTCATAATATCCATGGCCTTACAGGAATGTGTTTGAACCTTGATGGCACAAAGGAATCACATTCCCATGGTCCACAGAGAGAAAATACACGGTTAACCAACCTCCCCCCAACACCTTTTCAAGACGATAGTATCCCTGAACATATTAACATGTAAATACACTTAGATACTTTGACAATGCACTGAAATGCATATAATCTACATGCTAACTAGTCCTTTAAAGACTTTCCACTGCTGAATGTGGTTTGGGAACACTTTCATGTCTGGGTTTTAAAAATTAAATGTGAGGCCTCTCTTAGAATCTCTAAAAGCGTTTTTCAATTTGATGAGGGATAAGGCGATGACTGGGCTCCCTTTTCAAAGGGGGAGACCCAGAGTTCAATAAGACTTCAGTCTCATTGCCTTTGCCTCCAAGTTGAAGATCTAAATGCTGGCTTTTTTTTTAAGAACCCACCACGTTAGGTGACAGATGGCAGGTTGTTATGCTGAAATACCAGTTGCTATGGTCCCCTTCTCCTCCGCAGCTTCACTTGCAACAGCTAAGCATCCTCTCTGCTGGTGTACTGACTTGGAATAAGCTGACTTGAGGTTGTTGTTGACAAACATGAGCCTAGATGAGTCTCCTAATCTCCCGCTCCTTTATCCGCTCTTTATTGCCGTATAAACAGGCCTGAATACGCTAAAAAAACTAAACCTCTGTTTTCAGCCTTCTCTTATCTCACGCAGGGTTTAATCTAACGCCCTCTACCCTTTTTACATCTCTGCCTCCGCTAAATTCGACCATATTTTTGATTCAGCACGTCACCATGACAACCAGTTATTTCCCATCCTCGAGCCCCCCCTCCAGCTCCTCTTCTCCATTGATACCGCTGCCTCCCCCTTTCCCCTTCTTTTTTTTGTCCAAATAAAACAAAGCACAGAGTGAATGCGCTCTGAGGTAGGTAAATGTATTCAGTGACATCAGCCAGGACGAGTCTATTCTGCCGGATTCCTGTACCACTTGTTTCCAGCCTTGTCTGGGGGCCGGACACTCTGTTGGGTCCATTGTCCCACGTGTATTCCACACAGGCCCGCAATTAATGGAGGCCTTGTCTAAGGCTTCTGGAGCAGAAACTGCTGTTGGGGAGGGGGACAAAAGGCGGGCAGAGCCGGGGGCTGGGAGTTGCTAAGGGAGGGCCCCCCTTCTCTCTTTAAGGGGGAATTCAAAGGGAGAAGGAGGGACGGAGAGCGAGCGGAGCGCTGGATGAGATGTTTAAGTGATCCCCTCTGTCTGTGCCCTCCCCTCCTGGCCTGAGATGTTTTCATACCAGCAGTTGAAAGGAGAACCTTCGCTGTATTTGATGATGAGGATGGTCATTTCACTGCCGCTGCCGTGCCTGATGCTGGCTGGAGGAGAAAGCAGGGCCACAGCTCTCAGACCAGGTGAAGATGGAAAAGAGTGTGGCAAGTGATCCAATAACATAATGGTTCCACATCAGACAGATGTCTTGATGATTTATACCATCTCTTCTGAAAAACTGCAGAAAAAAGTTCCCTGAGACATTAAAAAGTCTCTCAAACACAACAGCAATGTGATCAAATTAAATTACTGACAACAAATAACACTGGGCCTCGTGCAAGGACATTTTCATTATTCTTACCTTAACTTTCTCTTACATTATAATGGATATAGAATATTTGAACTCAAAATCACTTCCATGTCATGAAATATAAAATACATTTGTGAATAAGTGCACATGACTCCTACAGCAGGTTTGGACCACTCATAAATTGTGTTTGTGCCTATGGAAAATTCAAAATATGAGACACTTTGTGAATTGGAATCTCTGTGTATGAGAAGTTCTTGCATGAGGACCACTGTCCATATGAAATGCACATCAACAAATATTTTACACAAATAATCAATCATGTGCAGAATAACATTATTTCGGCGCCGCATATCTTTCCTCCGTGTTCTCATAATGCTTGAATTATGTCTTTACTGGTCATATGACCCACTACACTGCACAATCAAATAAAACCTTATATAAAGAGCACTACATTTTCAACCAAACATTACATACATCTTTAAAAAAAACATTATTATATTTGAATATTTTTAATGGCTGTATAAACTCATATAATCAGGAAATTATGATGATGATATGAAACATATAAATTAAACACCTCGTTAGAATGCCTCTCTGAGACGGCCACTTAGTCTGATGAGTGAAAACAACAACTTTATTTTCCTCTTCGCAACCTGCTACATAAACTCAAGTCCTTGGCAGGTATAAGGGCTCAATTTATCCACACCCAAAAATTACTTTATACTAATAACATGAAGAATCTGGCTCAAGTTCTCTCTATCTCTCTCTGTTTTTGTAATTAGTAGTTTATTGAATTTTTATTTAAACACATGTTTGGAATTAAAAAAACAAACAAACAATAGAATTAAACCAGCACAATGTAAAAAAGAAATAAAATAATGGAAAAATATTTATAAATATGTTCAAAATAATAATAAAAAATAAAATGAAAGTTAAAAATAAAAGAAAATAAATGTTCAAAATAAACGTTCAAAATAATAATAAAAAATAAATAAAAGTTCAAAATAAAAGTTAAATAAATAAATATATTTATAAAAATGTTCAAAAATAAAAGTTAAATTAAAAAAATGCAGATGATCCTGGAGTTAGAAGTTGATAAAAGTTAAATAGAAAATAGAATAGTAATAATAAATAGAATAAGGAGCAAAACAAAAAAAAAATAAATAAAATAAAATTATAATAATATTAAAAAATATTAAAAGAAAAAAAAAAAGAATAAGGAGCTTGGCTTCTTTTACACTTATAAAACGGAGTCCAACTTATTTGGATCAAAGTTTAGGATGTTTATATCCAAACCCAGAATAATTGATGTCAGCTTGTGCTTATCAGTCCCATGCTGGACCCTGATAGCTCTCTAACCCGTCCTGCTCTCTCTGGAGCCTCCCATCGCTGTGGTTCCCACACTGATACAGATCAGAGCTGCACTATAAACCTCATGTCCACATCACCATCGGCACAATAAAGGGCTGTTTGTGGCAGAGCAGCAGGCTCGCTGAAAACACCACTGATAGGATGTAATTTATTGTTGCGTGGCCTCTTCTCCACAAACCCTCTCATCTGCTGCGAGCAGAACCTCGGGGCTGTTTCAAAGGAGCATCTTGTTAAAACATCCAGTCAGAAGATTAACTTTATGTGGTCCCAGGAGAGCGGAGGGCCGGAGGTACATCACTTTCCCACTGCATGTCTCCTCCTCTGCTACTGAAACTTTGGAAAGTCCAATAAGATATTTTGAGTTTAACTTCAACTTTTCACTTTTTTATCCCAAAGCAAATTTGACATCAAGGACCATGACAAACATGAAATATTGACAACAGTAAACAAAAAAACAAATTTCCACACCACAAATGAGAGCAACACTGCAAAAAACATTAAGCTTACCAATTATTTTCTTCTTACATTTAGCAATAGTATCTTGATTATCTTGTTTTGAGTATAATTTAAGAACATGTCTTTTTGTAACAAAAATGAGTGAATAACCCCTCTTCACAGGGATTTCAGTCTAGTGTAAAGACTTCTTTTTGGGATTGACATTGTTAGCTTTTTCATGCTTTTCAATCTATTCAACTGTTGAATAGTTGTTACCTAAAATATTGGTTTCAATTGACAGTTTTAGCTGCATGGAGTTTGAATGCTATTTCTAAAGCATTTACCCACAGCTACTGAATTGAGAAAAAAACACGCTAGTTTCAAGTATTGCTGGCTTATTTTAATGTTACTACAGTTGGGCTTTTCAAGCCACAATTGCTCAAAATAAGTATTTTTGGACTTATTTTAAGTGATTGTTTTTCAGTGCCTAGATATTTTTTACTTACTTAAAGAATTCTTACAAAGAAAAATGTACTTACTGCACTGGCAGATAATTGTACTTGTTTCAAGCATGTATTGGCTTAATTCTAGTTTCATTTTTGGTCAGTTTTGCAGTGAAGGTACACCTGCCACACTAAACCTGTAGCTAAAAAACAAGCTACAAACCTTATAAACATCAAATGACATAATACATGTTAAGTTCAGTGCTGTACAGAGTTATAAGAAATTAAATGGAAACAAAATTAATATTCATTACAGGCTAATCCAAGATATCTAAGAAGGATACACATAAAAGCAAGCAAGTTAGTGAAGTAAATTAAGCTTCTCACTGACCACAGGGATAAAAAAAAAGCCCTGGCACGCCTTGTTCTTGTTCTTTAGTAAAGAAAATATACAAACTGTTGATTTTTGACCAATGTTATCATTAGTTATGTAACAGGTAGAACCTATTAAAGCTTGAAGTCTAACTTGATTTAATTTTTATATTGCCTCAGGTCAGGAAGCCAGTGGTGCCTGAAGTCGTCTCGCTCTCAGAGAGGAAGTGGTGGGTGCAGACACTGACCTGGCTTTTAGGGTCATTTCACCTCTGAGGATTTAGGAGCTTCACAGAGAGCGTTTGAAGTCTATCAGAGAGGATGGAGACGTCTCATGATAAACCTGCACACCGACATGTCTGTCAGTACCAGTGGTAGAAAAAGTATCCAGATCCCTTACTTCAGTAGAAATACTAATACCACACTGTGAAATTACTCCACAAGTAAAAGTCCTGCATTAGAAACTTACTGAAGTAAAAGTACAAAAGTATCAGCATCAAGATGTACTTAAAGTATCAAAAGTGAAAGTACTCGTTATGCAGATCCACTCCACTCTGATTGTTATATATATTCCAATATATTATTAGATTATTTGTATTGATGCATTTATGTAAGGTGTTTCATTTTGTAAAGATGGGACTAATTTTATCTACTTAATATACTGTTATGAGGTTTAATTAAAAAAAATGTCCAATCACTATTAATTAATCATGTTTTTCATGTTAAATCTTGACCTGAAAAGTAATTAAAGCTGTCAGCAAAATGTAGTGGAGTAAAACATACAATATTTGCCTCAAAATGTAGTGAAGTAGAAGTATAAAGTTACATAAGATGGAAATACTCAAACAAATTACAAATATTTCATAATTGCACTTAAGTAGAGTACTTGAGTAAATGTACTTAGTTGCATTCAACCAATGTCAGTACATATATCAGCATGAAGCACATATCCCATTTGACTGGATTATTATGATGTTGAACATGATAACAGTGGGAAGGGTGTATTTAAATATATATATTTATATAAATGATGGAGATACTATTAGACCAGAGGAGGTTTTTTTAACATTAAATTGTCACACAATCACATCTAATAATAATAATTAATTTGATTACTTACAATGAGTCTCACCACAGAATAAAAAGCTTTAAGATCAGAAAGGATAGGAGAAAATATAAAAAACACTAAAAAAAGATAATAAAATAAATAAATAAAAATCCCAAAATCTTAGTGCAAATGAGCATCCTAAAAAAACACAAAATTTTCCTCGGGTTCTGTGTGTGTGTGTCTTAAAACAAATTCTTGCATGTAACAAAAATTTTATTTTATCTGTAAATTTAGTCTGGCAAAGGAATCTATATGATAATTAAAAATAATTTAAATCACTGCAATGTGCAAAATTTTAGACTCTTTGTAATATTGGCATACGATTTTTCAACTATTTTTCCCTTTCCAAGCAATACTATACAATAAAAAGCAGCGCATTAATACAAATCTGGAGGCTGTTTTTGGACAGTAAATAGTGGAAAAAAATCTATTAAAGTACAAAGTTGAGTTGAGTCGAAACGGTGCCATTGTTACCCTAAGACAAAAATAAAAAAGAATAATTTTGGTTTAATATTAGACTCTATCCCAGAGAATATGCACTATAGATATCTTTATTAATGGCATGTCCTTAAAAGTTTAAATGAAATTTACTGTTATAGAAATGTAACCGATTTCATAAAAGTCAAGAAATACATTCAGTCCTTTATGGACAAAAGAAAAAAAATACAACTTTAACAACAAACTGATTCTGATATTCTAAAAACAAACGCAGTGGCCTTAAAGACTCTTCTCATATCCTTTCACTAAGTTCTTCAGAGGGTTTGAAGTAACTCTCCAGCTTTGTTTCCTGGCTGACCTGTGATAACAGACCGGAGGTGTCAGAGTTCACGGCGGTGAGAGGACGCCTGAGTGTGTCAGAGATTTTCTTCTTCACTGGACATCAGGCCTGGAGTGTGTCAGAGGATCAGGTCTTCACCTCAAAGTCTGAAGCACTCAGTGACCCCCGAAAAACTGTGTGTGTGTGTGTTCAAAAGAGAGACACGTTGACAGATAAAGAACCTGTACAACTGGGTACAATTGGGTAGATCACTTTAGGTTCATTTGACAAAAAAACAAAATAGATTTTTTTGTTTTATGTTACATTTTTTGAGGGAAAGTTTGGGGAAAGTTTTGCAAGAAGGTAGTTATTTATAGGGAATATTTCATTTGCCAGTTTACTGTCAGAAGATTTATCAATTGGTAGAGGTTTATTGAAAAAAAAAAAAAAGTCTAATCACTTTCAATGTATTATGTTTTTCATGTTAAATCTCAAAATTAAAGGACCTAAAGCTGTCAGCTGAATGTAGAGGAGTATAAAGTACAATATTTGTCCCTAAAATTTAGTGGAGTAGAAGTATAAAGTTACATAAAATGGCAATACTGCTCTCTAAAGGCAGATTTAGCAGTCAGGTAAACTAAAAAAATAATTCTCTATTAATAGGGAAGTCGTGAGATGGATACATTTCACCAGAAAGTGTTACCTAAATAAATGTTTCATCAATTTTAATGTAAACTGCATTTTCTCTCTCTCTCTAGTTTTAATGTTCCAGTGGTTTAAAGTGTCATGTTTTTGGAAAAGTAAAAAGTAAAATATTTGCCTCGAAATGTACACTACAGGCCAAAAATCTTCAATTTTCTTTTCACAATGACTTTTTTTTTTTTTAAAACAGTATGAATTCTATGGATTTTTGGATGTATTTACTGCATGATCAGATCAGTATCAGATCAATCAGACATTTTCCTCAATTTACCTTTAGGTATACAATGATGTTACCAGACCATTATTGAATACATGTAAACAAAAGAGAAGAAGGGCTTAGTTTTAGGGTTAAGCAGATTTGCAAGAGTCACAACTTCAGTGCAAAAGTGGAAGAAAAACAAACAAACAAACAAACAGTTTGCATTATTTACTTTAGCTCTTTGGCTTTTGAGAGTTTGCCTATAAATATAAACGAATGCCTCCTATATGTCATGCTGTTGTTAAAGCCAGATGAGGTTATTTTGAAGAAAGCAAAAGCAAGAAAAACCCCAAAACCTGAATATTATAGTTTAAATTATAGTTTAAATGTGTTCTGATAAGTTATTTAAACAGTGTGAAAATATAAAAAATCATGTTTATTCTGTTGCGAAGTATACCAATGAACTATGATCTTTTTTGTAATACTCAAGTAACGTATAAGTAGCTCAAAATTATACTAAAGTACAGTACTTGAGTAAACGGACTTAGCTACTTTCCTCCTCTGATAGCAGCAGAGTAAAGTAGTCCCTGAGCATCCTGACAGGTAGCCAATGGGAGCCCGCCGCCTCCCGGCACCGTGTCCCTCCGCCCATTGGTCGGACTGATGAAACCCGGGCAACTCGCACACGAGCCGCTCGCGTGCAGGCTCGGGCTCTATAAATAAACCCGGAGGCG
The DNA here is from genome assembly GCF_030273125.1 of Centropristis striata. NCBI lineage: Eukaryota > Metazoa > Chordata > Actinopteri > Perciformes > Serranidae > Centropristis > Centropristis striata. The sequence continues at coordinate 11,274,991 of NC_081527.1, read as the reverse complement.
CTGGAAACAGGAGCGGACTGGTGTCAGCTTGGCGAGGAGACAGAAGTCACTTGTGACATTTGTCATCAGTAAACTGCTCCGCGGTGTGCCAGGGGAAGGCGGGACTCACTGCACGGGACTCACTTTTTTAATCGTTTATTCATAAAGTTTTTTAATTTGGACATTGTTTTAACCTGAAGATGCCAGCCGGTAATTTCGAGCGGACATCTCCGTCCAGTGTGGCTGCCACACCGACAACAAGTGGGGACTCCACACCCGAGAAACCCCGGAGTCTGACCGAGAGCAGAAAGGTATCACAACTGTTTGTTTTGCTGCAAATATTCAACTGTTACTCACTATAAAAAATATATAAACTATATATAAACCTGCAGGAATGCTACAAGTATGAAGAACATGATATGTAATCAAATGCAAAGTTGTTTTTAACTCCTGCAATGAAGTTGTTGTTGTTGTTGTTTTTTAAGCACCTGTTTGCCATCTGCTATTTTATTTTGAAACGTTATTTTTTCTATTTCCTCCAAAGTCCTCCAAACCAATCATGGAAAAGCGGAGACGTGCGCGCATCAATGAGAGCCTTGGCCAGCTGAAGACCCTCATCCTGGACGCTCTCAAGAAAGATGTAAGGAGCTGAGCACCACATCCCTCTTTCAGGTTTAAAAAACGTGAAAAATTCAGCACTAAATAACTCTTTTTGTGTGTTAATTTAGAGCTCCAGACACTCCAAACTGGAGAAGGCGGACATCCTTGAGATGACTGTGAAGCACCTCAGGAACCTGCAGAGACTTCAGATGACTGGTATGTTGCTGCCCTTTCTGGATTGACCATGTTGATGTTGTTGGATGTCTAACTTTAGATAGTCAACATGTTCTCACGGTGCACAAGATTTATTGCCCAGCCACAGCTGAGGCTCTTGCCCTTAAGATTTGATTTCACAAGCCTCAACTGAATGAAATCTGTTTTTTAAGTAAACCACTTAATTAATTAACAGATAATATTATTGATATCTCTTAATATACCCTTATCAGTGTAGCTTATCTATCTATATCTATCTATCTATCTATCTATCTATCTATCTATCTATCTATCTATCTATCTATCTAGCTCTTTCTTTGGTTTTATATCTCTTTGTGGTTATTTTGTATCTCTTTGTAATTATTTTGGTCCTTATGTAGTTATTTTTCCATGTCTCTTGGTAATTGTTTTGGTCTTTTTGTTGTCATTTTTTGTCTATGTAGCTTTTCTTGCAACTCTTTGAAGTTGCTTTGTGTCTCTTTGTAGTTGTTTCATGTCGCTTTATAATTGTTTTGGTCTTTTTATTATTTTTGTCTGTAGTTGTGCGTCTCTTTGTAGTATTTCTTTGGTCTCTGTAGTCATCTTGAGTCTCTTTGTATTTGTTGTGGCTGTTTTGTTGTTATTTTTGTCTGTAATTGTTTTTCTCTGTAGCTTTTTCGTCTACTTGTGTCTCTTTGTAGTCATTTTTAGTCTCTTTGTAGTTGTTTGCCATCTCTTTGTCATTTTGAGTGTCTCCTCTTTTTTTGCACATCTGCATGTCTGTGCATTAATATTAACCCATGTATTTGTATTTTCCTCTCCAGCTGCTGTGAACACAGACCCGTCTGTCCTGGGTAAATACCGAGCCGGGTTCAGCGAGTGTGTCGGAGAGGTCACCCGTTTCCTGTCCACGTGTGAAGGGGTGAACACAGAGGCGAGGACTCGTCTCCTCAGCCACCTGGCAGCCTGCGTGACCCAAATCAACGCTGTGAACTTCTACACACCTCACCCAGGTGCGCTGGGACTCGGGCAGACCGGTACACAGATTCCTCCTACTGCCTCCACTCCACAGATGCCTTGTAAAAGTGTCTCCGCGATGCACGCCTCACCAGAAGCGATGAAGCTGTACGGTGGCTTCCAGGTTGTGCCGACACCGGATGGACAATTCGCTTTTCTCGTCCCCAACGCGGCTCTTGTGCCTCTTGGTGCACAAAACAGTCACCACATGTCACCTGTCGCAGCTCCGCTCACCTCAGACTCTGTGTGGAGGCCGTGGTAGGAAATCAGCTCGGCTGGTTCTTCGGGGGACTATCAAACGATATAAAAACATATTTTTGTACATTTTGTAAATGTTTTCAAAACCTACATGAGAGGGATGTTTACGCACATTTGTGTTTTTTATAAGGACATTAGGAGATATTCTTGGCCTCTATGCTTGCTGTGATTTTCTCTGTTTTTGATACGGCATATTTGCCTCAAGAGGTCAAGAAGATTCTTGAAAAGCACTGTATTTTTTGAGATTAATAAAATGTTTCTATGATGTTTACTGCAATACTTGTCATTTCTCCTTCCTCAAAAAAACTTCCCCAGGTCGCTGCCTCTGAACAATGCTACATAGGTAACACTTTGACTTCATGTCAGACGTGCAGAAAGTCTTTTCAATTAACACCCCACCACATACAGCAGCCGTTTAAATATAGCCCCCCTTCTTGTCCGCACCTGATCATCCCTTTTGCAGTGCCACGGAAAGCTGCTTTCTGGCTGGAAGTAAATACCTCTCTAATGACGTAAGGAACCTGAGAGGTCGTGTTGAGCCCAAGTGGCGTGCTGTCAGTGCAGGGAGGAGGGTGGGGCCGGGTCTGTTGGCACATGCAGGCCCGTCTCTGCTCCTGCTAGATGGGAAATCATGCAGAAGCAATCATAGGGTTTGACTGTGAAGCTAGAGATGTGGCTAAATGAAGACAAGACTAAAAACACTGGTTTTAATCAAGGATTATGTTACTTTTTGATTCTGCAATAACTGATATTTGTATAAAAAATCTGATTTGATTCCATTGTATAAGTGGCTTTATGTGTGTGTGTGTTTGCACAATAGTTTATCAGCATCTTCCCTGCAGAGCCAGTCCAATCGTTGTCCCTTTAGCGGACAGTTGAAGAGATGACATGTCCCAGCGTGTGTCCAGAGCGTGGTGCTCACACAGCGGGCCACAAGCAGAGCGTGACCAGAGGTCACAGGTGCCCCTCATTCACACTCCAAAGACAACGCAGCTCCGTCAGCATGTTGCCCTAAATCTGGCAACCCATCAACAGACCTGGCAGCCCATCACCAGAGGGACAGGGCCTCCCTTTGACAGCATCAAACGGTGGCACCTCCAGAGGCAAAGACACTCACACAATCCCTGACCGTTTGGTCGTTCCTGATTTGATATTCATGGAATTTTAAGGATTAGGTCATAACGAGAATGACTTTGTTTCGCAAAGATCTGAATAGCAGTTGCAAAATATTCTGCACTCATGGGTAAATAATGTTTATACGTGGCAACATATTAAAGAGCAAAAATAAAAGATGTTTTAAATTGTGCATTTTAACATATGGAATAAGTGGTGGAAAGTGCATAAGCTATTTTATTCTTCTGTATACTCCACTGCATCTTGGAGGAACATATTGAACATTTACTGCTACGTTTATCTGATAGCTTTAATTAGTTTGGTCTACTTTTTTAATGTTGAAATCGTTAACTGATTAAGCTACCCGGCAGTCAGTGGTGGAAAAAATATTCAGATCTCTTACTCAAGTAAAAGTACTAATACCACACTGTGAAATTACTCCACGACAACTAAAAGTCCTGCATTCAAAACTTACTTAAGTATAACTACAAAAATATTAGCATCAAAATGTACTTAAAGTATCAAAACCCACTCAGATTGTTATATATATTCCAAATGTATTATAGGATTATCCTTATCGATACATGTATGTAAGCAAGGCCCTCAAGGTAGGGCTCATTTTAACTACTTAATATACTGTTATGAGGTTGAAATAAAAAAAAAAAGTTTAAAATCACTTTGAATTCATCATGTTTTTTTATGTTAAATCTTGACCTGAAAAGTAACTAAAGCTGTCAGCTAAATGTAGTGGAGTAAAAAGTACCATATTTGGCTCTAAAATGTAGTGGAGTAGAAGTGTAAAGTTACATAAAATGGAAATACTCAAGTAAAATACCTCCAAATTGTACTTAAGTACAGTACTATTAAATGTACTTTGTTACATTCCACCATTGCTGGCAGTATATAAACTAATCATTTTACTCTTTGCCAGCTGCAACACAGTGATGGCTACACATGAATACATCAATAATTAGAATTTAATAATATACAGCAATTTATTATTCTCAAATATGCCCTTGTGCATTATGAGTACTTGCACTTTTGGTACTTTTAATGCTTATATACTTTTACTTAAAAGGACAGTTCACACCAAAATCAAAAATACATATTTTACCTCCTACCTGTAGTGCTATTTATCAGTATAGCTTGTTTTGGAGTGAGTTGTTGAGTGTTGGAGATATTGGCTTTAGAAATATCTAGCTTCTTTTAATGGAACTAAATGGCAACTCGTGTCTCTTTTTAACAATCATGACCCGGTTCCTCGAGAGAATCCACAGACCTTGTTGTGAGCAATTTTTTTGTTTGTAGAAACTATACTAGGGAGGAAATAACGTGTAGTTTGGTACAAAGAAAATAGTCCCCTGGGTCATGATTTCTGCAAAGACACAGTGCTTTTAACTTTTTCAAATGCATTTTTTGGCCCTTTGAGAACCAGTGTTCCATTATATTTGAGAGAAAGAAGACATCCAACACTTGAAAACTCATATCAAAACAATCTAGATTGATAAATAGAACTACAGTTTTTTTGTTTGTTTTTTTTTTTTCCTTTGGGGTGAACTGTCCCTTTAAGTAAGTGTTAATTGTAACAGAGTATTTCTTACTACTTCTGCTTAAGTAAAAGCTTTGAGTACTTCTTCCACCTCTGATAAAACATGTAAATGTGATTCAAATAATCTCTGGGTCACTTTAAAAGTTATTAAAACTCCTCACTTTGTGCAAATGATACAGTCAATTAAGTTTACATCTCTGTTTTGGCACAGCTGAGAGAAGGCTGGCATTAAGAAGGACTAAAAGACAAAAATAAGAGCTCCCCCTCCTATCAGAGTATCCTTTGAGAAGACCCCGAACACAAAAACAAAGACGGGCCCCTCAGTGGCTCAATGGCTCCTCTCTTTGTGACCCTCTCCATCTTCATAAAGGGCCTTCCCCTTGTTTATCCAGGAAGAGGTTTAATGGCTGGGAGGGGGGGAGAGGACCATGCTGTCACTTTCACCGTGCTAAAGAAGGCTTATTGTTGCCCGCTCCCAAAGGTCCTGCTCTTAAATGCTTTTTGAGAACTCCTCAGGCCAGGCTGTTCAGATAGGAGGAGCAGTGAAGTGCTGACAGGTCGCTTCGATCCGTACCTACATGTGATGGAGAACCAGGAGTGGTTTTAATGAAAGAGCTCCAATGGACGACAGCCACTGTTGAGAAAATATGCGCTGCTAACCCTTTATCGGGCGAAGAACCGTATTTGGTAACTTCAGTGGATATCAAAATGGGGTCCCCATGTCTCTCTGTTTGGTAGTAGAACCACATGGATTTCTTCCAGCTAATCAGCAAAGATCAGACTACGTCACAGACGATGACACCATGACATTTGAGAATATTTCAAGAAAAAAGTTGCAAATTTACTAGATTTAAAGTGGCAAATCTGTGCGGAAAAAGTCACAGATTTAAAACAAAAAAGTGGGGAAAAAAACAACTTTTTTCAGATTCACCACTTTAAATCTCATAAATCTGCGCATTTTTTCTCGTAGATTTGCGACTTTAATCTTGTAAACTTTTTTCTCAAAATATTACCCCCCTCCCCCTGGGTCCGTATGTTGTTGTTTTTTTACACATTCTGGCTGTATGTAATATCCTACAATATTCTCTAGGGTTGAAGTATTTTAATGAGTGCCCTATTAAGGGTTAACCGGTGTTTGTCTCCTCCTTCTTTCTTTGTCAAATAGTCCAAGCCCTCCCTGATCAAAACCCCAGTTTGGTGCAGTATTTTCCCAAACCATGCGAACCAGAGAATGGTAAACATGCAGCAGGGTCGGCCCTGATTGATGGCCTCCCCTCACAAACACAGTGACAGCAGTGGCTGGTTCCCTGCTCGTACAGACCGTCTCCTCCTGACACTCACCGGAAACCCCTCACTGCCTCCGCCTCTGTGGGTGAATTGGCGTAGTATTGTTCTTAAGGTTGTTATGGTGCTTGATGGGGGTCGAAGTAGTCAGCGGTGGTTCACATCAGGGCTAATGAATAGATTATGCACTCGATATAAATGGTGAATGAACAATGCTCTTTGTCCCTTCACTCCAATTCATCCCTTTTTGATTTAGCTGCTTGTTTTTGAAAAACTCAACAACATACTGGTGGAAGTGCAGCTTCCGGGAGGGGGATTTAGTATCAGCGTGACACGATAACACTGGAAGTGTGAAATTTATCACCACACAGAGTGAAAGTAGTGTGACTATTAAAACCGAGTAACTCTGGTTTTGCATCACAAGTCACTGCATCTTCAAAGAAGATGTTGTGTTGGACGTCGGGGAGGGGGAGAGGAGGGCTTGTTTTTTCTTTCCATGAAGAAGAACATAAGATACACTTACACAGCAGGTGTCCCTTCAGAGTGAGACATCACATGATATAGATGCTCCAATTACAGCCTTAAAGCTATAGTTTGGATTTTTTTGACGTGGGTTTGTGTAAGGTACTTATCCATAGTCAGTGAATCACCTGCAGCTGAGGGAGTTCAGCACACCGGCAGTTTGGAGAAGCAGACAGGAGTACCAGCACAAAAGCTGATCAGTGTGCTACTGTGGATAGGAGCAGTAGCAAGATGTATTTTAGCCGCCTAAAAATAATCTATACCAGTTTAAATGTATGCTAGATCTAAAAAATATTCACTGCTTTACCTTGAACACCATCTACAGTCATGGACAAATTTTTTTAGACCAGCCTTGTTTTCTTAAAATTTCTTTTTAACCAAAATCATTATCAATAAAACCATGGAAAATGGCTAGATATCAGCTCTTAAATGAAACTCTTATGAGCTATTTTTGTTGGCATTAAATGAACAAGAAATTGAAGAAAACAAGGCTGGTCTAATAATTTTTTCCATGACTGTATGTTCTCTTCTTTGACCTGACTCCCTGGACAAAAACAGATATTTTACCTTGCAGAACATTGTTTGTTGCTGATCTGCCACTTCCTCCTTTGGTTCATTTGTTTGTGTTATTGTGGGACTTTGGTGTTCTTAAGAGTTACAACTGTTATATTTGGATAATTATATGAAGGCTGATAGCTCAGAGAATTGGCTCAACTGTAGCTTTCCTCTTTCCCACAGGCTTGAGACAGCACAGTTTGTGTTCTAGCAGAAGTAAGATGTGACTACAAACTGTATTTTATCATGTTTAGGCTTTGTAACGCATAGATACGTGCCTGTAAGAACAACACACACACACACACACACACACACACACACACACACACACACACACACACACACACACACACACATTGTGTAAATCAAACTTCGTATGGCATGAACAGCTGTTGTCCTAGGTAACTGGCCAATAGAACTCGGTCCAGTAAGTCCAGTTTCTGTACGGGGCGGGTCCAGCCCAAAGATGATGAAATGTGAATTATTACAGAAATCGGGGCTCATTCTGACTAGGATCCTGTGAGAGTGATGTCAGTCTGAGTCCAGCGCTGCATAACTAAAGTCTCCATTGAGACCAGACTTTTTTCTCCGGTTGTGTTTACTCTTGGGCTTCCAATAAACAAACCTGGAACCTTTACAGTTCAGATTACCAGATGTCAAACAAACAACAAACAATAACAAGCCCAAATGACACAATGACACAGAGGATTGATGGTTGATAGTGTATATAGTGTGTATGAAGTTAGATTTGGCAGGAAGGCTCTGCTGTTTGAGAATGTCTTTAAAAACCTGTGGGCCAAACTCTGGGCTTGGTCAACTGTTCCTACTGCAGATGATGGTTTTGTGCAGCACTGCTGGGAGAGGATGCCTCTCAGTTTTAAACTTCATTGAAAGTTAAGGCTGTTCTCTTCAAACGTATAACCAGGACGTGACTAGCTTTGGACCTGATCGTACTGCACTCATAAAATGTGACACAATTGATGCTGCTTATCAGCTGCTTTTATTGGACCATGAACTGAAGTGCAGTCAAGCAACATTTTAGCCAGTGATGGAATGTAACTAAGTACATTTACTCAAGTACTGTACTTAAGTATAATTTTGAGGTACTTGTCCTTTACTTAAGTATTTCCACTCATGTAACTTTATATTTCTATTTCACTACATTTTAGGGACAAACTTTGTACTTCTTCTTACATTAGCTGACAGCTTACTAGTTACTTTTCAGGTCAAGATTTATTCAATTTAAAATTATTACACAAGTTAATGAATTAAACCACATAACAGTAGGCTATATTAAGTAGTTAAAATGAGCCCTAACTTAACAACAGTAAAACGCTGCTTTTCATGCATTTAATCAAATAATATTTGGAATATATAAAACAATCTGAGTGGGTTCATTCTGCATAATGAGCACTTTTACTTTTTATACTTTAAGTACATTTTGACATGCTGATACTTTTGTACTTTTACTTTTTTGAATGCAGGACCTTTACTTGTATTTGAGTAATTCTACAGTGAGGTGTCAGTACTTTTACTTAAGTAAGAGATCTGAATACTTTTTCCAACAATGATTTTAGCATGTCTTTCTATCTTCAAACAATGGCCTCTCCAAAAAATTACTCCAGCAGCTGGAAGTTGAAGTGTGGGAGGTATATTTTCCAATTGTTTTGCAGCAACAAAATGCACGGTTTTGGGGTAACTCTTCAATATACAAAGACTGGCTGCATGCATGCATAATAAAAACCTCTCTATCTGGGCAGCTGGAAACAAAACAACATATAGGCGTATAAGAGCAGGTCCGCAGGGCCATAGTTCCTGATTCTTCCTCCATAAGTGTAATGTGATGATAAGGAGCTTATAGCCTCTTGTTATCCTCCTATAGGGACCAGTCAAGACAAAAGACAGTGTACTAGTATGCGTAAAAAGATCACCATTCTGGAGACATCTTTGCGTCCACTTAACACCCACGTCAGGTCAGCTGTTCTTAATTTGGTCAGCAACACCAATTTGGCCTCCGCCCGGGGGTCTGGGTGCACTGAGGGGTAAATATTGACCCTTGTTTGTAAGCAAGGCTCACATTTTGAGTGTGCAAAATGGACTATTTGTGTCCTTGAGATGTTTAGGTCATGGTGTCATGGAGGATGTGTATCACAATCTCATAGGCTGAGAGAGCTGATCTAATAGACACCTGCCCTCATAATAGCAACTGGTGATGGTTATTATTTCACGATTGACCGAGCTCATTTAGGTGAAGCTGAAAACTGAACAAAACAATGAACATGATAATCAAAGTAGTGATAAATGTGCCATTAATGTTACATCATGTTCACCCTCTGATCTGTGTTGTCAATGCTAGGGTATTATTACTGATAAAACTGATGATACAGACAAATATACACACTAATCTGATCTGATATCAGTGTACATTTTCACATCAAAACCTCTGCTCTTGAATTCTCGCCCCGGGCCCTGAGTCTGAGATGACCTCTACTCTTTGTCCCAAGGACTGTGCCCTGAACTCACCACCTCCCTCCTCACAGGCCGCTCTAAACTCTGTGGGAAACCCCCCAGTGCTTTGTGTTGTTTTGGTCATTGTGTGTCTCACCAGATAATGTCTCCACCCCTCTGGTTCTTTCCTCTCCTGTCTGAAGTGCTGCTGTGTGGAGCGTGGTGTCCGGCACTAACTGCCCACTAAGCAGGGCAGAGAGCTGGGATCTGACCGCGGGGGTTCAGAGCTGCTTTTCAGCGTGCCTCAGGACGCCACTCACACTCTGCTGCTGTAAGTTTGCCAGGCAGTGATGGATGCTGGCAGGTGTCGTGGTATTGAAGATGCATGTTGTGTGACGCGTGTTGCTCAACAGAACTTCAGTTCTACCAGTGATGTAAAATTTCCAAAGACGCCAAATATATCGATCACAATTCTGGCTAAATTACTGTAACGCATGCCTTTCAGTATGTTAACAAATGTATTGCGTGGTGGGAAAACAGTAAAACACGAGGATCAGTTAATTATTCCACCGTTTACTCTCTGGTGTGCAGGCAAGAACAACTACAAGACACATGCCCAAGAAGAAGAACATCACCTCTCACCCGGAAGACCTAATGTAATTTCACAACAAAATAAAGGGTAACACTTTATATTAGGCTACATGTATTCAACATTAATTAGTTGCTTTTCAGTATGCAAATTAGTACATTATTGGCTCTCAATTAGTCATTTTTAAGTACTTATTAATGCCTTATTCTGCATGGCCTTATTCTACAATCAGTAAGCCATAAAATAAGAGTTTTCCCTCTGTAACCTCAAAATTAATGCTTATTATTAGTAAGTAAGGACAGTTCAACCCCAAATCAAAAATACATGTTTTTTTTCTTCTCTTACCTGCAGTGCTGTATATCAATCTGCATTGATGAACAGCACTGTTTGTTTTAACTTTCCCTTTAAGATAGTATACAGTACTGTCCTGTATGCAATATTATCATAAAAAATTTCAAAGAGTTTTCTTGTATCTAAAATCTAAAAAAGTTAAACCTGCATCAGTTGATTTTTTGGCCACTAGGGGGCAGCATGACATTTAGTAAACAGTCACTAAACATTAGCATTGATTTGGAGTCAAATTTTACTTAACCTCATGAATATAGATCCAGTTGTCACTTTTCTTTAAGCTCTGTTTTGCTTTCACCAACACAGAAAAATATCTGTCTGTAGCTACTAAAGTTTTTACTCGGTTTACAAGCTAGTCGCTAACTTTGTGAGCTAATATAGTTAAATTGTGATCCATAAAAACCAAAGAGTTAGACATTTTAGAGAGCTGAGGTCATAATTCTTTGTGGTTACGACTTACAATTTTCACATTACATTTTTTTTCAGTAATTCATAAAGTAATTAACCATCAAGTAGGTTTGAAAAAGTTAACCCTGATGTAACAAATGACCTCGAGATTAAGATTGTTTTGAGGCTTAAATGCAAACTTAGAAATCTCCAAGAGCAATTACACTGCAAATCTTTATTTGTATTGATTAGAGTTGCTCTGGTCTACAAAAAACTATCAAGTGATTTAGAGCTACTATTAAAAATCACGACACAATATATTTAGTACAGAAACAGACTAATGTCACTAATCGTCCTGTATAATTTCACCATATTTTGTCTATTTTGTGACTATTATTTTCCTCTACTAGCTGTTCTGAATGATCCATATGAACCTCGGCACCCTCACTGAATAAAGATATGCATTTAACGACTTCCACTTGTCTCGTCTCTCATTAGCTAACGACCCTGTACTCTAAATGTTAAATGTCCTGTTTAAACCATAGTTTTGCCCAAGTGAGGATTACCCCCCACCTTAATGCCATCCCTCCAAACTTTAGCAGTAGGAGAGCCACCACTTTTTGTCCGGTGAATTGTGATGTCATTCAACTCGGACAGAGGACCCAATCGACCCCCTGGCCTTTGACCCTTATTAACCCTGAGCTAGAGTGCTGTATTCAAGGTGTAGCCATCTGTGTGCCTTGTTGTGTCCAGGCTGCCCTCCTCCCTCCCTCTTTATCATCCCTCCCAGTGTTCAGGAGCAGTGGACTGATCACAGGGTCTCCAAACAACGACATGACAGGATGGGTCACTTCTGCAAAGCTGTATACATTTTTTAAATATATATTTTACGTTTACAAAAGCAGTGGTGAAATGTGACTAAAAAGTAAAAATATTAGGTACTAAAGCAATGTTGAGCTCATATGATGTATTGCTATAAGTTAAACTGCCCAACAGTATAAAAAATAGACAAAATTAGCTTCACTTTCCAACTACAACAAATCAATTATTTATTAATTTAAATGAACTCAAATTCAAAGAACTGGTGGATTTCAAAACAGCAAAGTTTATGTTCAAAATTAACAACAACATGCTGCCTGACTGTATTCAGAAAATGTTCAATCTAAGACGAAGCCATTATAATTCAGAGGGGTGTGTATATTTATAAAGTTAAAAACCAGAACCAACACCAAATCACGTTGCACCACGGTAACAGCTGTTAATTTATGGAACAAATTGGAGAAAGACTTGAAAACTTGCAATACCATTAACTTATTCAAAAAATTACTCAAAAATAGGATGATTAATTTATATAAGTCAGAGTAATGAGTAATAAGCTTCTTTCTTTTCTCTTTTTTGTGACTGCTTATTTATTTTGTTGATAAATAACAGATTGTACATTTCTAATTATTAAATTTACTTGAGTTGTAGCAGGTTAGGCGTAATAAGCTATGCTTCGCCTTTTCGGTCCAGATGTCTATTATCATTTTTTTTCTCTCTGTTTACATGTTGATTACTTTTTTTTTTCTGGTTTGCTGCTTCTGTTTTGATGTCATGTATTGACCGAGATAAACAGATACGAAACGAAACGAATATCCTACATACACCCTTAGATCATAAAGTAAAGGTCTCTTCACTATACCAAAAATCAATTCAAAATCAGCTCATGGTGCTTTCAGTCATTATGGCCCGACTCTCTTTATTTGTGTCTTCTTTTAAAAGCAGACTAAAAAAATATGTTTTCATTTCAGCTTTTAAACAGGTTTTTAATTTCCCTTTTATATAAATTGTATATCTTTTTTTAATGTTAATACATTTGCATCATAAATGTTTGTTCATTTTAATTTTTTATATCTGTAATAACCTACTTCATCTTATCTAACTTTACTGTATGCTTTTATATTTGCATTTTTGTTTCCTTTGACATATATGATATTTGCCTTTTTTCTTTTGTTTGCTTTGTTTTCCATTTATTGCAGCACATTGAGTCTACGCTTGTTTGTGTGAAATGTGCTATATAAATAAACTTGACTTGACACATTAATCCATTTGTAATAATAATACACATACATAATTTATGATAATACAACAAGGACAAAAGCTGTTCTACTTCTTACTTTAGGCACATTTTGCTGATAGTGATTCCACATTCTTAACTCAAATTACATTTACTTAAAGGAGACATTTTTGCTCATTTTCAGGTTCATTTGTATTTTGGGTTTCTACTAGAACATGTTTACATGCTTTGATATTCAAAATAGACATTATTTTTCTCCTACTGTCCTTCTGAATATACTTGTGTTCACTTTGTCTGAAATGCTCCATTTTGTTGCACCTGTGTCTTTAAATCCCCCCACCCAAAAAAGAAAAAAACCCAGTATGGTGTGATTGTTCAGTTTTCTGGGTGTTTGGCATCTACACTCTCTGTGTCTCTGCGCCATCATTGCAGCCGGGGATTACACAGTTACTGCACTGTTGTGGCACTTTCTACCTATATATAGTCTATATAAAGTATATCTGTGACATCACAATGTTACAGAAGTCCTGACGGCTCATTTAAAGGCACAGTGTCTGAATGCAGGATGTGTTGTTCAAATTCTTACTTTAAGTATATTTTGCTGATAGTGATTCCACATTTTCAACTCAAATTACATTTTGAATTGAATTTGAGAATTTTTACAGTTACATTACTACTTTTACTTAAAGGAGACATATTTTCCTCATTTTCAGGTGCATAATTGTATTTTGGGTTTCTACTAGAACATGTTTACATGCTTTAATATTCAAAATACACATTATTTTTCCCATACTGTCCCTCTGAAGATATTTGCTCCATTTTGTTGCGCCTGTCTCTTAAAACCCCCTACTCAAAAAAACAAAAAAACCCCAAAAAAAACAAAACAGTATGCTGTGATTGTTCAGTTTCCTAGGTGTTTGGCATCTACACTCTCTGTGTCTCTGCGCCATCATTGCAGCCAGGGAATGACTGTAACTGCACTGTTGTGGCACTTTCTACTTATATTTAGTATATCTGTGACATCACAATGTTACAGAAGTCCTGACGGCTCATTTAAAGGCACATCGTCTGAATACAGGATGTGTGTATTTCTCTGTAGATTGAGCATTTTAATTCTTTCACTGAAGAATAAAATCATTTGTTGTTGGGGCAAATATTATTTTTTATTTATAGTTTGCACTGGCAACTGTTCCAAAACATTGTGAAAACAGCAAAATACATGATGTGATCATAACAGGACATATTCAAACAAGTATTCTGCACACCCTGATGACTATACAGTTTGAAAGTATCAGTGTTAATAAACCAGTGAGACAGAAGCATCAACTGGAGATGTTATAGCAGATGATTAACATTAACACGTTGCTCACAGTGATCTTAGAAAGTAAATGGGTTGTATTTTGAACTTTACAAGAAAAGGGTTCATCCACCCCTCTTATCATTCAGCAGCATGTTTGCTGGTTATCTGCTGCTGAGTCAGATGTTTGTTTACAGTATTGACTGTAACATTTAGAACATATAATGTGCCTAAAGAAAGAGGCGTTGAGATGTATTTGCACAGAGAACAAAGTCTGATAAAAGGAAAAATACTACTCGACGGGGATCTCAATCACTGTTTCGTTGCTACATTGAAGCTCATTTTTCAAAATATGCTCCTTAACGCTGCCATCATCCTCTTGAAACTGCACCTTCACTGTCAGTGGAGAGCATTTATCCACTTTACAACTGATGATCACTGTGTCTCCTGAAGATTGGAGCCTGCAACCTCTCAGATTGAGACTATCATCTCTAGACACGGGACACACCAGCTGGTCCTTGTCGATGGAGAAGACTGCCCGTCTGCTCAATAACTGTGGGCTTGCGCAGAGCATCCTGTCAAGCATCTCTACGTCTTGGTAGTGTATCTGCAACCAATCATGCAGATACCACATGCGGCAGTCACATTTCCAGGGGTTCCCGTGCAGTCTCACTGTGTGCTGGTGGACCAAAGGGTCTAAAAGGCCCAGTGGGAGAGTTTCCAGCTGGTTGTCAGACAGATAGAGCTGCTGAATAAGCAACTGGTCCTTAAACAGTTTGGCGTCCAACGTGCTCAGGTTGTTCTGGTGCAGGTGGATCGATTTGATGCTAAATAGATCACTGAAGATCATCTCTGGCAGCAGGGTAAGCTGATTTTCAGACAGGTCCAGATTCTCCAGGGCAGTAACATTAATAAAAATGTCCTCAGGAAGGACAGAAAGCTGGTTAGAGGACAAGATAAGGTCTGTAAGAGATGTCAAAGTGCTTATAGAGGACAGCTGAGTCAATCTGTTGCCTTTTAGATTCAGCTCTTTTAAATTTGAGGTCTCGAATCCAAACACTTTGTCGCTGAAGGTTGTTAGAAGGTTTCCACGGAGGTTCAGCGCTTTCAGTTCGGTTAACACAAAGAAAATATCATCCGAAAGCTCTGATATCTTATTCCCCTCCAAGTGAAGCTCTACCAGCTGATAAATGTTGTGGAACATGTCAGATGTGACATTACTCATGAGGTTGTTGTTCAATTTCAGGATCTCGAGTTTTGCCAGGCTAGAGAAAGTTCCGTTTCTTATGTCTTCGAGCTTATTCTGAGACAAATCCAGGACACGCAGGTTGTGGAGGTTCAGGAGAAGAGATGCAGGCAGATCTGATATCATGTTTCCTTTCATCTGCAGAGATTCAAGCTGCACGAGAGAGTCAAACATGCCAGGAAGCACCGTCTTAAATCTGTTGAAGTTAAGCAGCAGTTTGGTTAAGTTTCCCTGCTTCGAAAAAGTCCCCAGATACAAATACTCCAGCCATGGGTTCCCACTGATTTCCAGCTCCTGCAGCTCAGTCAGATGCTCAAAAGCCTGAGAGTGAACGCTCCGCAGGGCGTTACTCAGGAAGACGAGCTTGGTGAGTTGGGGGCTTTCCCCTAAAGTGTGAGTGAAGAGGTACGATACAGATGTTCTGATTACAATAAAGTCTTTGACCTGCTTGGACGTGTTCTTGGGTAAAGATGTCATCCGTTCGTCAGCACACAGTATTTGGACTGAAGTGAAACACTGGCAGGTGTACGGACAAGAGGTTTGTAACTGTGTGCTGCCTTTGTGAGAGAGAAGCAGCACCAGGAACAGAAACAGGCCTGACTCTTTGTCCATTTTCACTGTCAAAACATGAAGATGTGAATTAACACACAGTCAATGTTGCAGAATGTATATATATAGCTTGGTTGGTCCACTGAGAGAAAAATGTGTGTTTTTCTGTTTAAATAAATCAAATCCAACATACCTCTGTGTTACAGAGATCCCGTAGCATTGAAGCAAATTTCCCTGTGGATCTACAAGCCAGCCGACACAAAGTGCAAATGACAACAAGTCTGAATTAGGTAATACGAAAACCTTTGGTCAGCAGCTTTCATTTGTTCACGGAAAAAAAAAGTGGACAATCCTGGTCCAATAATTCAGCAAATCAGCTCAGAGAGAAGAAAATAATTGAGTTTTATATGTTGCTACAATTAATCCTATAAAGAATGTTTGTCTTTTTTAAATGTTAGTTTCAGTAAAACTCTATTAGAGATGAGTCACTCTTTACCAAAACTAAACAAATAGATCCGACAGGAAGTTTGCTTTCATCACTCTTTTCAGTTATTTGTTTTTTTTTCTGTGACTACTACTCTTACTTCCAAGAAAACATTGGATGTTGGCTGGGACATTGTCTAAAACATAAATAAAACAGAATGTGATCATTTGCTAATCCTGTAAAAAAAAAACTGCACAGAGACAAACTGAAATCAGAACACAACGTATTTTATACATTAAGAAAAGGGTGTATTTAAAAAAAAATACTCTACTTAAGTACAATTTTGAGCTACTTGTACTTTACTTGAGTATTTCTATTTTATGTAACTTTATACTTTTGAGGCAAATATTGTACTTTTTACTCCACTACATTTAGCTGACAGCTTTAGTTACTTTTCAACTTTTTTTTATTTTTATTTAAGCACATAGCAGTATATTAAGTAGTTAAAATCAGCCTTACCTTGAGAAAATATAAAGGCTGCTTATATAAGTGCATGAATAATAATATATTTAGAATATTTAAAACAATCTGAGTGGGTTCATTCTGCATAACGACTACTTTTACTTTTGATACTTTAAGTACTTTTTGATGCTGATACTTTTGCAGTTTTACTTCAGTAAGTTTTGAATGCAGGACTTTTACTTGTAGTGGAGTAATTTCATAGTGTGGTATTAGTACTTTTACTCAAGTAAAGCATCTGAATACTTTCCCCCCCACTGGCTACCACTATATGTAATTACATTTCTCACAAGGTAATGTGTTTCAAAAGACTTTCAGGTAAAATAAATAAAATAGAGACCTGGCAAAAACAGCAGGCAAGTAAACATGCATTAAAAAAACATTAAAAAATGTCATATTCACTACGACTACTGTACAGGGTAATAAAACATACATAAATAAATATACATAAATATATGTTTTTGTGTGGCGTTTGAAGCCTCGTGTCAGAGTAGTGATTTTAAAAAAAGTCTTTATACATTAATAACAAGGCACCATCTTACTATACGGTGCTATGATGGAGCAAAAACATTTCTAAGTACAAAGAAGAAAAAAAGGAAATACTACATATATAATAATAAAATTAATATATAATACACATAAATAATAACATCAGGTACGCAGGCGTGTGCAGATTTCTCACCCTCTGTAACTCTGTAAAAAAAAATCATATCTTCTCAAAGGTAAATTAGTTTTTTTCCTTTTTATTATTAAGATCCAAAACTGTGGAGGCAAATGTTTTGCTTGTAATAAACAAAAGGAAGTCATTTTCTTTTCTGCATTTACAATTTGCAGGAAAAATTACACGATTACAAAGTCTGTCTTATGAAACTCTCCATGCCTAAGCTGCATGCATCTTATTTCATATTAGATAAACCAAGACATGTTTTAATATAATTTATAAAATCACATATTTTGTGTTAAGATTAAGAGATTAAGATTTAGAATAGTAAACAGCAGTATAAACTAGGAATATAAGCAAATAAATAACTAAAACAATAATAAAGTGTTAACATGTAAGCATGAAACATTTCATGTCTCAATTTGTTTAATTTCTTCTAATTATAATGATTATGGCTTACATTTAATGAAGACCTAAAATTCAGTGTCTCAAAAAAAAGTAATACTGCAAAAGACCAATTTTCTTTTTAAATTTTATTAATTTATTTTTTTGACACTGAGAGGAAGTCGTGGTTTTATTTAAGAAAGAAAAAAAAATATTAACACCTGTAGAATATCAGTACAACTCCTGATTGGACAAACCAAAATCAGACACATCATTTTGTTGTCTATCCACTGGGGAGCTAAAAACACACACAGTCCAATTATCTGAGGCCCAGTTTCTTCTTCTCCTTCTGTTTCTTGCGTACCACTTCCATGTTGCGGTCCTTCCACATGCTCTTCCTCAGTTTGATAGGACGACTGCCAACATATTTCCCGTTTATCTCCCTCATGGCTCTAACGTAGTCATTTGGATCTTTGAAGATGACGAAACCATAGCCGTTGGTCTTTCCTGTACGTTTGACAAAAGACCAATTTTAAAAAAAGTATGTTTAATATGGAAATGTTGGCCTCTGAAAAGTATGTCCATCTATATGACTCAATACTTGGTTTTGACTATTTGACTTGAACTACTGGAAATGGACTTTTCCATCATATTCTAATGGATTGAGATGCACCTGTAAGAGATTTAGGAGCAGTTTCAGTCTTTGCAGGAGCCCGTCCCCTCCACCAGGTGTCCCCCTGTTCCTCTGAACCTCAGTCAGGGTTGATGGCATGCCTGGACCCTCCCTCTCCTCTGAGGTGTTCCCTGAGGATGCACAGGTAGACAACAGATCAGATCCACCACTCCACCAGCCCAAACCTCCAGGAACTACATCAAGAAAGTTTTTGGAACTTGTCAATATTTTGGAACTTTTTACACTTTCTCCCCAATTTTTTTTAGGCTCTGTAAGCGATGGCCAACGCAGGAATACAGCTTCTCGGCTTTGTGCTGGCCTTCCTGGGCTTCATTGGCTCCATAGCATCCACGGCCATGGTGGAATGGAAAGCTTCATCGTACGCAGGAGACAACATCATCACAGCTCAGGCGATGTTTGAGGGCCTGTGGAAGAGCTGTGTATCACAGAGCACCGGTCAGGTTCAGTGTAAAGTGTACGACTCACTTCTCCAGCTGCCAGGTAATGTTGTTTACACATCAGGGTTTCAGTATACCACTGATTAGATTGTTAAACCCAGCATAGTGACCATTAAGTCATTACAGCTTGCTGTGTTTTAAAAAAAATCAATTTCTACTTCTGCTAAAAAACAATGTGGGTGTGGGAAGAAAATGGCTCATGGAACAATCTCATACAATGTAAAAAAATTGTTATGAATGTATTCATTTATTTAGTTTCATATGTTTTAGATGCACAGGTCTGTATGCTGTTAAACAGGAATGTTTAAGTCTCTTTGGTCATTCAAACCTTCCTGGAGGTTAAAGAAAGTGTCCTCCTCTAAAGAAACCCTCCTCTATCCCTGCAAGGCCGCTTTAACGTGCGGAGACATGTCAGCCAAATACCAACAGCTGGCTCTTCACATAGAATCAAATCAAATCAATTAAGAAGAATGAGAATTTATGAATAGGATTCAATTTTAAACATGAATGTACCTGTGAAAAAAAAACAATTTTTAAAGGTCAATCTGAGCTTCATCAGATAGGAATGTTTGGAGGTGACTCATGTCGCCGGCACTCCCGCCTTTTGTGCCCGTTGTTAACAAGAACACAGAGATTTGGCAAAGACATTTTTTAACTTTAGGATTTGTTTAAGCTATTTTTCCCCCTGATACATTGCAAACAGAAGCAAGTATTTACATGTACTCAGGGGCTGATTATAGGACAGCAGGCCCCCGGGCACAGACAAGCAGAAGGCCCCATCATTAGACACAGACTTTACTATTGTTTAGCCTCTTTTTGTTGTTATTATTGTTATGTGTTTCTTTGTAGTTGTTCTGCATCTCTTCTTGGTTTTGTGTCTATGTGATTGTTTTAGGTCTTTTGTAATAATGCTACTTTATTTAGTAATTTTTGTCGGTCATTCAGCCCCTTATTTGTAGTCTTTTATGTCTCTTTGTAGTTGTTTTGTGTCTCTTTTTGGTCATTGTTTGTGTCTTTGTAGTCATTTAGTGTCTCTTTGTAGTTGGTTTGTGTCTTTGCAGCTTTTTTTTGTATCTCTTTGAAATGGTTTTGGTCTCTTTTTGTCTCTTTGAAGTAATCTTATGTTTCTTAAAAAGTATTCAGATCCCTTACTTAAGTAAAATTAGTAATACCACACTGTGAAATTACTCCACTACAAGTAAAAGTCCTGCATTCAAAACTTACTGAAGTAAAAGTACCAAAGTTTCAGCATCAAAATGTACTAAAAATATCAAAAGTAAAAGTACTCGTTATGCAGAACAGCAACCCCACTCAGATTGTTTTATATATTCCAAATATATTATTGGATTATTTCTACTGATGCATTTATGAAAGCAGCATTTTTATTTTGTCCAGAGGGCTCATTTTAACTACTTAAAATACTGTAATGAGGTTTAATTTAAAAAATATATTTTTATCATGTTTTCCATGTAAAAATCTCAACCTAAAAGTAACTAAAGCTGTCAGCTAAATGTAATGGAGTAAAAAGTACAAGATTTGCCCCTAAATGTAGTGAAGTAGAAGTATAAAGTTACATAAAATGGAAATTCTCACGTAAAGTTCAAGTACCTCAAAATTGTACTTAAGTACCGTACTTGAGTAAATATACTTAGTTTCATTCCACCGCTGCTTACTGGTGATTTGGAGTCTTTTTCTGATTGGTTTGTGATGTGTGACACTTTGTACAAGTAGGTAAAGGGTTGGTGGGGCGGGTTGGGAGGGACCCTGGACCAAATAGGCCCATTCAGTAATCCATCCATGTTTGCAATAAACACTACAGGAAGTATACTTAAAGGTCAGAGGTCGAAGCCAAAAAAAATAGATTTGGAAAGCCGTAAAATTGAATGAAACCTGTTTAAATCAAGCGCTCCTGTGGCCACTTCTTTGTCTCCAGGGATTGTGACGGGCACACGAGGGCTGATGCTGGCCTCCATCCTTCTGAGCTTTATTGCAATGATGGTGTGCATGGTGGGCATGAGGTGCACCACCTGTATGGCAGAGCAACCAGAGCAGAAGGACAAAGTGGCTCTAGCCGGAGGAGTTATCTTCATTATCGCTGGTCAGAGTCACACACGTGCAACGGACACACACCGATAGAACATCACCAGACTTGTTTGATGGGATATTTCTCTTTTGACTTGTAGTGTTTGTTGGTTAATGAATTCATACATGACAGATGATACAGTCCTGCATGTTTTAACCTGTATAATAATGTTTTTCTGCTTGTGTTTTTTCAGGTGTGGTTGCTCTGGCTGGAACATCTTGGTATGGCAACAGAATAGCCAGGGACTTCTACAACCCATTCACTCCCACTAACTCAAGGTGAGCTCGTCATTCTCTGTGACTTCAGCCTGGAATTCACACTAAATATCAGGTATCACTGTGGCTGAGTGTCATGACACAGACACGCCAATCAAACTGTCTTTTATTACACTGTTGTTCTCTTTCCAGTCCAAGTTATCATTTAGTTTTACATATTTAAATTATAGTTTGATATTTTCAGGGGTGGAATGTGTTTAATAATAATAATACATTTTATTTATAATGCACTTTAAATTAAAGGAAATCTTAAAGTTCTACAGGTTAAAAACGTAACATTCTAATTATACAAAGGATAAAAACAGCTAAAAACAGAAGAAAAAGAATACATACATGTATATACAGTCATGATAAATAAATATGAGACCACCCTTGTTTTCTCCTTGCTTTCATGTTCTTTTAATGCCTGGTACAACTAAAGGTACATTGTTTGGACAAACATAATGATAACAACAAAAATAGCTCACAAGAGTTTAATTTAAGAGCTGATATTAAGCCATTTTCTATGGTTTTCTTGATAATAACCAAAATCATTACATAGAAAACCAGGCATTAATTGAACAATAAAATTTAAGAAAACAAGGATGGTCTTATCATTTTTTCCATGACTGTATATATATATACACATACATATGTCTATATATGTATGTGTATATACATATAGGTCTATATATGTATATACACATACATACATACATACATACATATACACAATTTAGAATCCATCTGGACGGGAAGAACCAAAGGTTTTGCGTAAAGGTTTGTATTAAAATATCTTAAAACAAATAGACCTTATAGAGAACAAACAGAGTTGTGTACTTACATTATCCCAAATGTTTCCAACAATTTGAGAAATCTGTCTTTTTAATCAAGCTAACAGTCTGTTTCATTTGGTCAATGACATCACGTCTTTACTAATGACTATAATTCACTTTACACAAGAGTATCTCCTAAGTAAGTGCTCCTACAAATTACCTTAATGTTATTAAATGTAATTAAAACTATATAACTATTTGTGAAGAACTATTTATATGTTAATCTGTTCATACCGCCATAGTTATACTATTTATATCTTCCAGATTTGCCTCTGTCTCTTCTTCAATGTATATTTTTTTACATTTATATTTTATATCTTTTGCTTATTTTTTATATTTCATGTTTATTGCTGTTTGCACCGGGGATAAGAGGGAAATGCAATTTCAAGTCTCTGTATATCCTGTACATATGGCAGCATTGATAATAAAGTTGACTTGACTTGACTTGAACAATATGCATCTTGTCTGAACATCCATTTAAATATCAATGTGCTGTGTGAATTATTGACAGGTATGAGTTTGGGAATGCCCTGTATGTTGGATGGGGAGCTGCCTGTCTCACCATCATAGGAGGAGGCTTCCTGTGCTGTAACTGCTCCAGCCAGGACTCAGGGAAATCTCCACGCTACCCTCCGTCCCGCTCTGCAGGCCAGCCGGGCAGGGACTACGTCTGAGACAGCCTGTCCAGCCTTCATCAGAGAACCATGCTATTATTGCAGAGAATTGTCTTCTGTTTGTGATTTTTTTAAATGTTTTGCAATGTGCATACGCAATGTCTTATATTTGGTGTTTTTTATATATATAGTTGTTGGAAAATACACTCTTTATACAATCTTTGGTAATCCATAGAGCCCCAAATAAAACTGTTTGGGCTCCCTCAGTTCCACAGATTAGCAATGGGCATTAATATTGAAGATATCAACAACTTTTACCCATTTAATATAAACCTGCTGAGGGTGTAACAGCTTTATTTTTGTTATTTGCTTTGTTTGGAATCTTGCCATTAATCTTTCATATCATGTCAAATAAAATCCTCATTACTTCCCTAGTTTGGTATGTGTTTATAGTACTCGGGGTTGGTTTTGTTGATGTGTAACACAAGTCTGGTTAAATCCCTCGTAAGCCCAAAACCAACAAGCAGTTAGTATCTCTGAACCACAAGCCAACTCATTCCTACCAAGCTTTTAACCCTCCTGTTATGTTTGTTTCTCAGGAACAGCAATAACCCGGGGCATGTTTAATTATCCAAAAGATTCAGAAACAAAAAAATCCCAATAAACATTGATTATATTTCATTAATAACTCCATTACTAACCATTTCAATCTATATTTAGTGCAGTGGTGTTCTTTACCTCTCACATATCATGGTTCAGTGGGAATAATTCACTCGTTTTACATAAAAAATGACTGTTCTAACTTTTTTCTATGTACATTGGAAATACCTACACAATAGTTTTACATGATTTTACATGGCATTGATTTAAAAAAAAAAAACTTTAAAAAAAAAAAATTTTTTTTAGATTTTTAAACTTTGAATGGGTCAGGCTGACCCGCAACATAAGAGGAGGGTTAAACCGAACACAAATATATAGACTAATTTAACAAACAGCTCATTGAATTGGCTGTGCACTGTAGCAGAAAATGTTGAAGAATAAACTTCATAAAGATTTGGCAACAGGGCAAAAAACTGTTCGATGTTTTTTTTGTTTTTTTTCATGGAACAGCAAGAGAAATTTAGAATTATCTTTTGCTTTACACTTATGCATACGATATCTGGACAGTAAGTTAGCAGAAGTATGACGGTCTACTGGAAATAGGGACATGATAACAAATAACAAAGGAGTCAGGGCTTATGTGAGACCTGTGTGTACATGTGTGTAGAACCACTTCCCCCCATGCCCTCAGAAGTGATGCAGATTACAGCACAGCCCCCACCGCAAGGGCCAAGAAACAGTGTGACAGCATCTTACAAGGAAGGCGGAGACAAATGAACGGTTTCTAAAATGTTTCTTTAGCACTTGTGTGAGCATGAAGAAACACAAAAATGACTACTTCTGTATCCATTATGTAGTGTGGCTGTTTAAAGCTTCAATTTAACCATTCAATATTACTTAAAAAAGGTGAAAAAGGACTTTAGAATTAGCATTTTAGGAAGGAAAATATAGAGAAAAGAGAATGCAGCATTAAACCTAAAATAATCTGTTCAACATGTTTATACACAGAGATTTCATAGCAGTGAGTGCTGCAGAAATGTGTTGCCTCGGGGAAGGTAAAACTAAAGCAAACAGGGATAAAGGAGGCCGGGGAGCGGCTCCTGACAGGAATACCTCAAACCACTGACTCCTGTCTCAACATGCCTCTGCAGGCATCAGAGTTTCTGAAAGCCAGATTCCAGTTCATTTACACCCACCTACATACATTTAGCACATTAACTCACACTGTGTGGTTTTCTCTGTATGGAAGAATTTTTTGCCACCAGTTCGCTTACTAACAACATGATTTTATCTTCTGTTTAATCTTCTGTATGAACACAGTTTATCTCCATTGTGTCTCTTTGAACACACACTTTGCAGAAATTCTGCAGCAGAGAGCGCCACCATCTGGTCATCCAGGAGCAGTGGTGCAATGTTACTAAGTACATTTACTCAAGTACTGTACTTAAGTGCAATTTTGAGATGCTTGTACTTTACTTGAGTATTTCCATTTTATGTAACTTTTTACTTCTACACTGAAAAAAATTGGAGTGACATTTACTTTAAAAAAGTTAGGCAAGTTTTTCTACACAGAAAGCGTTTGTCATCTTTACTCAGGCTGTTTCTAAGTAATATTTATTTAATAGAACCACTTTTAAAAAAAATGAAAATACACAAGAAAAATGCAGACTCACTGATGTCCCTCATTTACATTTTACTTGGAAATATCAACTAATTAAGACAATTAACTGGTTTAGTAAATATTACTTGGATTAAATTAAATTAAATTTAAATTTACATACAAAACTGAGGACACGTTTTAGCACTGAATTCTTATTTTGTTATATAATTTAATAATTGAATAATCTAATATTATATTTAGAATATATATCTGAGTGGGTTCTTTTTACATAACGAGTTCTTTTACTTTTGATACTTTAAGTATATTTTGATATTGATACTTTTGTACTTTTACTTCAGTAAATTTTGAATGCGGGACTTTAACTTGTAGTGGAGTAATTCTGCAGTGTAGTATTAGTACTTTTATTTAAGTAAGGGATCTGAATACTTTTTCCACCACTGCATAAAAGTATATTGAGATGTTAAAATTAAAGTAAAATGTAAAATGCTGCTTACATAATGCGTCAATGATAATAATACAATTATACATTTGGAATATTTAACAATTTCACAATCTGAGTGGGTCCATTCTGCTTAACAAGGACTTTTACTTTTGATACTTTAAGTACATTTTGATGCTGATACTTTTGTACTTTTACTTCAGTAAGTTTTGAATACAGGACTTTTACTTGTAGTGGAGTAATTTCACAGTGTAGTATTAGTAATATTATTTAAGTAAGGGACCTGAATACTTCTTCCACCACTGTCCACAAGTCTGCTGCTAAACATCAGCGAGCTGTACTCACAACAAGTAATGTGTGAAACCCTGGATGTCTGACAATGAAAAAAAAGGTTTATGTTCAAATTGTTCATACAAAAATCAAAAACCACAAGACAATACAAAACACAATTATAATTCAAGAGGCTTTTTTCTAAATGCACTTCAGTGTGATTCCAAGAGTTGATCCCATTGACTTAATAATAATAATAATAATAATAATAATAATAATAATAACTTCATCTATACAACACCTTTTAAAAACAGCAGCTTACAAAGTGCTTCGACAGAGAGCCATTAATTACAAAAAGAATGATGCCATAAGGCTAAAAACAATTCATATATTTTAAAAAAACAACAATAAAAGACAGAGCAGGAATAATTACAAGACATTCTCAGATACACAGAAAATAAAAGGTAAAAGGAGTAAAAAAAAAATAAATTTAAAAAGTGATTTAAAAGAAGTTAACAACAAACAAGTCTCTTGTTCACTGTGTAACACACTTATACAGTCTATGGTAACACATGAATGAATGCTCAGTTCACTTCCCGAGAGTCACAAAAATACAAGTATGAATGAATCATAAAGACCGTTTTTCTGCTGACGTACACACAGTGTTGCAGCAGCCGTTTACTGTCCAACTTCCTTAAATGAGGAAATCAAATCTGAGAAGAGAAAGTGCATTTAAAGTTCAGATCATGTGGTTGTGGTGCAGTGGTGGGAAGATGATCATTCATTCTTTCCCACTTTAACTCCGGGAACTAACGTGGGCTCATATTACTGTCAGTGACACGGCTTTGTCTTTTTGACGTCCACAGTTACAGTTAATGATGACGGGACAGATGTATACAAGTTATTCATAAAGAGCAAAATATAAACACATTTCACAGTATATTTTTTTAACTTAAATTTTATTTCAATTTTTGCAGCTTATACAGACATATATATATATACATATATATATATATATATATATATATATATATATATATATATATATATATATATATATATGTATATATATATACATATATATATATACATATATATATATATATATATATATATATATATATATATATATATACATACACAAATTCACATTTAGTCTGCTGTTTTTCATTTGTGATCTGCTTAACACAGCATTAAAGTATATGCATCAGGTCAAATGTGTATAAATTACATGGTTAAACAAAAGTAACACAACAAACAATAAGTAATAAAATAATAAACTGTGTAAATGGAAATAAAATTATATGTAGTGAAATTAAGTAAAATAAAATAAAGATAACATGTCTTATTGCATTAGTATGGTCATGGCAGGTCTCCATCTGTTAACAAATAATTATTTTTGAAGTTATTTGTTCCATGTGATAGATTTCTCAGACCTT
This sequence comes from Centropristis striata, assembly GCF_030273125.1. Lineage (NCBI taxonomy): Eukaryota > Metazoa > Chordata > Actinopteri > Perciformes > Serranidae > Centropristis > Centropristis striata. Next base: position 11,247,727 of record NC_081527.1, on the reverse strand, counting down.
CTCAATCCACATATTGTATGTTGGGGGGTCCGGTTTTAACCATTTAATAGTAATACATTTAAGAGCTGAAATCAGTAATATCTGTAAAATATATTTTTCCCCCTTCCAGTTATGTAATTTGGTATTTGTCCAAATATTACCATCTTGGGATCTTTATTAAAATTTTTCTGGAAAACTTTTCCAAGTACATCAAAAACCTCACCCCAGATTTTTTTTCTTCAGTTTAGGGCATATCCAAAATATATGAATATGGTTACCAATGTGTGTCCCACAACTTCTCCAGCATTTATCTGAGCGTGTGAGCCCCATTTTAAATATGATTGCTGGTGTCCTAAAGAATCTGACTATTACCTTCCACCTGAATTCCTGCCATGTGTTCCTTTGTGTGCTTCTGTACATATTTCCTCCCATCCATCTTGCTGTATACCTATGTTCATTTCATTTCCCCATTTTTATTTAATCTGAAGACTTTCACTGGAATTCATATCTAAAAATGTTTTATAAAAATGGCCAATACGTTTCTTATTTCCATTACCAATTTGTAATTTTATCAAGAATTCTTCAATTGGGGTGGACTCTAAGATTTTAACCGATTCTCTATGTTTTGTTACAAAGTCCCTTATTTGTAAATACCTGAAAAAGTCGGTGATGGGGAGTGTGAATTCCATTCTTAACTGTTCAAATGATTTGCATTTCACAATATTTGAACATGCTATAATGTATAGACAGGAATCAAAGTGCAAAGTCAAACAGTGTTATGGCTTAAACCGTTTTAGACAAATTAAAGTGATGACGTTTGTCCACTAGAGGACAACAGAGGACATGTTTCGGATCAGATTCCCAACACCTGACATAAAACCAGCCTGAGTCTTTGACTGTTTATTTATTTATTTCTTAAAAATTGAATTCAAATCCAGGTTCTTTATGAATGTTTGAATTTTTATTATTATTTTTTTATATTTGGTGTTGATAATCAAGACTCATGTTGACTGACTGCATTTAAATATTTTAGTGAAAGTGGAAAATAATATAATAATATAAAATATTATATATATATATATATATATATATATATATATATATATATATATATATATATATATATATATATATATACTTCTATGACGGTGACTTTTATGAACTTCACTTTTCTACAACCATAAAGCATTTCTAATGTAAAAATGTAAAATTTGCAACAAAAAGAAAGAAAGAAAAGAAACAATTTTCTTTGATTTATATTATTCTGAACTTACACTTCATGACATTACATTTACATTTACATTTAGTCATTTAGCAGACGCTTTTATCCAAAGCGACTTACAGGAAGAGTAAAAGCAAACAATCAAGGTATAGTGCAGTAAGAGCTATTAGTGCTAGTGACAATTCTTTGAGGAGTAGAGCTATCATGTGGTCTAGGAGAGAAGATGCTCTCTGAAGAGCTGGGTCTTCAGGAGTTTTTTAAAGGTAGAGAGCTGCTCTGGTAGGAACTGGTAGTGTGTTCCACCAGCGGGGAACAAGAAGTGCAAAGAGTCTGGATTGGGGGCAGAGCCAGGCGCCGTTCATTGGAAGAGCGCAACGGTCGTGAGGTAGCATATGTCTGAATTAGGGCGTTCAGGTAGGTAGGAGCAGTACCGGAGACAACTTTGTAGGCCAGCATTAGAGATTTGAATTTGATGCATTATTTACACTTTTTATAAGGTTCTTGCTGTACTCAACTCATACTTCATATCTTTAAGATTTGCTGGTCTTTTCTGTTGTTTAAAAGCTTAAAAATAAATATTTGAGAATCTTGTAGTAGGAGGCTAGAGGTCAAACGGTTCAAAGTAAACAAACACAGTGACCTACAACATGGACTCAGATTTGAACTCAGCTCATCTCCACAGATTATCAGGTCTTTTACAGTCTTAAATGAATATAATCTTATTAGGCAAATCCTATTTCCCCAAAATGACTATATGCACAACTGCTCCATGCAGAAAATCCCACTGAAGGCATGTGTGTGTGGTAATCCTCAACACAAATGCTTTTATGCTTTATTTGCATTCCAGCAAATGAGCCGTGAAATATGAGGATATGCTGCAATAAAAATCCATTCAGCGAGACATTTTTATGATCTATGTAAAACAAGTGGACGCTCAGACTGATGAAGTGCATCAACAGAGCAGCACTTAACTGGAGGGCTTCCTCCCTCCTCAGCCCAGTATCGGATCTGGATCTGGACCAAAGTCTAACTCAAAGTGCTGTAATCAGCAGAGTGGAACTGCCAGACATCACAGAGCGACCAATGAGCGGGAACAGAATCAAACAGAAAACTAAACTGCAGCTGCTAAAATGATTTTTGTCTTCCAGTATCCTATGTGTAAAGAATATAGTGCAGAATAAAGTGTGGTACAGCTACAGATCAGCTTCTCTTTATATCAAGAATCATATCATTATAAATATACTATAAAGGGTATACAGTCATGGAAAAAAATATTAGACCACCCTTTTTCTTCAATTTATTGTTCATTTTCATGCCTGGTACAATTAAGGTACAAGGTACATTTGTTTGGACAAATATGATGATAACAACAAAAAATAGCTCATAAGAGTTTAATTTCTAGCCATTTTCCCATGGTTTTCTTGATAATAACCAAAATAATTATCCTGAAAACCATGGAAAATGACTAGATATCACCTCTTAAATGAAACTCTTATTAGCTATTTTTGTTGTTATCATATTTGTCCAAACAAACATACCTTTAGTTGTACCAGGCATTAAAATGAACAATAAATTGAAGAAAACAAGGGTGGTCTAATCATTTTTTCCATGACAGTAGAAATAGTTCTGAAAACAATGACTGACTAATGACTGACTAGAACTTAAGTAACACTGTGTCCTTGTTAAAATAATCATCTTAGAAAGGGATATAATGACTTCTTGAAGATTTGGCAGCATCAGCAGGATTACACAGACATGCTGACGATGGAAGAAATGTCCCTGAAATGTAATTACTACTACCTTACTTTGAAACACATTCTAAATATTGTAGATTAGTATGTAGATATTCAAACAACAGGTGAAGTTCCTTGTTGTTTTCTTGTGTCTTTGCTATACGTTTATATAATAGTGGAGGCTTGAGGATAAACACTACAATTCATCTACTTTCGGGTTCTTTAATGTATAAACCACATGTGTTTTGCTCCATTGTTGTGATTTTTTGGAGAGCATTATTAATAGAATGTATGTTATTAGTACATTCACTCACACTTAAGTACTTAAGTAAAACCTTGAGCTACATTAACTGAACTTTGAGGACATCAATTTTCTGCTACTTTCCTACTTGCCACTTCATTTCAGAGTGAAATACTGCACAGCACTCCACTCCGTTTATTTGACAGCTCAAATTACAATTACTACAGATGACACATGTATGATATATTGTTTCAAATGAAAACAACGGCAGTATATAATGTACCATGTTATATAATGTACCAAGTATCTTGGTGGGAAGGAGGTGAAAATAGTGCTCCAAAGTGACGCAAAATGTTTGCAAGGGAAAAACAGACATGTCCGTTTTCAATAGGGTTCCCTTGACCGCTGACATCAAGATATCTGAATGATAATTCGTTCTATGGGTAGCCACGAGTCTCCTCTTCACAGACATACCCACTTCATTTTCACCTATTGTCTTTGAATATTTCTGCATGCATACTGGAGTCCCTAAACTGGAGTTTGGGAATTGCATAGATCGGGTATGACTGGAAAACTGCCACTCTTGTAGATTCAATGAGCCCAACTGTATTCATGTGTAATCATGTTTGTCCCCATTGTAACCATTTAATTGTAGTGAGAACATTATTTGAAACTCTAAACACTTGGATAGTTTTAATCAATTTACCACAGACTTTCCGACCAGTGGGTAACCGATCTACCGACTGAGTCACAGTTGCCTGACAAACTATATGATTTTTTTGTGAGGGGGTTATCTTTGGACATCCCGTAATATGGTGTTTTTCTTTGCTATTTTTGGACAAACTTTACTACTACATGTATCAACAGACTATCATAGACCCATTTCTAGCATTTTTAGGCATTTTAAAATTTTACCATTTTTGACAAAAATCGACTACTATAGTATTACTTTTTTTGAGAGGGTCTTTTTTTGACATCCCACAATATGGTGTTTTTCTGTAATTTCTGGCCATATTATGCTCTAACATGTATCAAAAGACTATAATACACCCATTATTAGCCTTTTTAAATTTGACCTATTCTGACATACATCAACATACATAGGTTGACTTCTTTTTGAGCGGATGTAGGCTGCCATGGTTCAGTATCGACGAACGCAGTATCAGGAGATGCCATGGTCAGGGATTGAACCGCCATCCTTCCGATCAGCGAAGGACCAGTCTACCGACTGAGCCACAGCCGTCTGAAATGTTTTCTTGATAATAACCAAAATCAATATCAAGAAAACCATGGAAAATGTATAGATATCAACTCTTTAATGAAACTCTTATGAGCTATTTTTTGTTGTTATCATTATATTTGTCCAAACAAATGTAACTTTACTTGTACCAGGCATTAAAATGAACAAAACAAATTGAAGAAAACAAGGGTGGTCTAATAATTTTTTTCCATGGCTGTATATAAAATGATATTCAAGTATACATTTTTAAAATTGGATATAAATTAAACAATAAATTCTTTTTTTAATTTTTCAATTTTTAAAATTTTTTAATAAAAATTAAAACAAGGATATAAATAAAATCAAATATCAAAGGAATAGAATTTACAGTGCTGTAAATAACTGAAAGGTTATCAATAACTGAAAGGCAGTGGCAAAAGTCTTTAGTCTTGATTTAAAAGACTTGAGAGTTGCAGCAGACCTGCAGTTTTCTAAGAGTTTGTTCCAGATGTGTGGTGCATATGAACTGAACGCTGCCTCTGCATATTTAGTTCTGACTCTGGGAACACAGAGCAGACCTGTCCCAGCTGATCTGAGAGCTCTGGTAAGTACCTCATACAACCCCACGTCAAAAAATCAGAACTATTTCCTTTTCATACATCAAAGGTTTCTTGGGGCCAACCAGCAGAGGTCCCCACTAACCTGGTTTTAAACTCAAAACATCCTGAGCCTCAGTCTGGGCAGAAATCCTCCAGTGGAGGCTGCACAGCTGCACCTCCCCGATCAAAATAACCTGATCGATTGATCCTCTCTGCAGCAGAAGAGCTGCCTGTCACACAGAGACGACCTGTGTGTGTTTATACAGGGTGGAATGTGGAGCACAGGTTATTGCAGTGGCCACCAGTGTGATCGACCATATGTGTACATTTGCTTTATTATGATATATATTGTTAAAAAAAAATCCATATCATGATATTGACTTAAGCTGTACAGTATTTCCCAGACTTTCCACCTGTCTCTGACATATTAAATATACTATAAAAACGGCCTCTCTCACACTGATGTAATTTATGGGGGTTCACCTCAGGGGTCTCCCTGCTGGATGCAGTAGACGTACAGAAAAACAACCCACCTGCTGGCTCATCTGTTAGGATTATTATTGCACTTTGTTACATATGAGTCTGACCTGCTGCTGCGGTTTGGTGTGTGCATGAATTGTCCTGATCAGACTCCTTCTCCTCTCAGTGTCCAAGTCTTATTGGTGAAATTAGGCACTTTATAAGAATAAAAAGCACGATGTGCAGTGAAATTTGATAGAGAACATTAACATAAAGGTACACACACACACACACACACACACACACACACACACACACATCCTTGTACTTCTATCTTTGCGAGGACCCTCATTGGAATAGTGAATTTCCTAGCCCCTTACCCTAACCCTTAACCTAACCTTCACCATCCCTAACCCTAACATGAAACTAATTGTAACGTTAATCCTAAAACAAAGTCTGAACTCTTAAACAATCCTTGAAAGAAGTGAGGACCGGCCAAAATGTCCTCATTTCACGAAAATGTCCTCACTCTGTTGGTTAAAAACGTGTTCCGGTCCTCACTATGTATGAAGTACAAGAACACACACACACACACACACACACACACACACACACACACACGCACGCACGCACGCACACACACACACACACACACGCACACACACACACAAACACACACACACATACACACACACACACACACACACACACACACACAGATGATACTTGAAGCTTAACTAACCAAATCAGCTCAACTCAAGATTTTTCATTAAACTTAGCAGGAAGTCCGAGTCTTTCGTGCGTGTGTGTGTGTGTGTGAGAGAGCTGATTATTATGCATGCATGTGTGTCATATCAACGTAATCAACTCTCACTGCAACTCATAGCAGTGTGGCTCGCAGTTCATTAACACTTTCATTCAGAGTCCGCTGACCTCCTCCAACACCTGGACCGCTGTCTGCACAAAACAGATGAGCGTGTCCATGGGAACCAGTGTCCCCTCCTCCATATTTGTCAGGAGCAAACAGTGCTGTTAATGTCTCCATCCGCTGCTCCACATAAAGTACAAGAAGATGGATACACATGTATGTGATGCACGTATGTGATTAAAATTGAGCTTTTTGAAGAGAAACTTATTTAATGTCACATGTTTTATGTTGTGATGGAATTAATACATAATGACAGGAATTAGCTAACTGCCCCTAACCCTAATATGATATAATACAGTACAATTAGATATAACAAAGCTCAAAAGAGATACACAGATTCATGTGCAGTTTTCACATTAACTTCTTTTGTCTCAGCAGCAACAAACTAAAGGCCTCTCTAGTTGACATTCCCCTGTAAAAGTCCAACATTTACTGAATTATTTTCGAATCTGCAAGACAAAAAGAACATTTTCCCAGCTCCCCCTTTTCTTCACATCTTGTGAGTATTTTTCAGTGGGGGAAAAAGTATTCAGATCCCTTACTTAAGTAAAAGTACTAATACCACACTGTGAAATTACTCCACTACAAGTAAAAGTCCTGCATTCAAAACTTACTGAAGGAAAACTACTCAAATATGCAGAATAGCCCCACTCTGATTGTTAAATATATTCTAAATACTACTTACGTAATATACTGTTATGAGGTTTATTTTAAACTCCCCCCCCAAAAAACACTTTAAATTTATTGTGTTTTTTTATTTCAAATCTCGACCTGAAAAGTAACTAAAGCTGTCAGCTAAATATAGTGGAGTAAAAAGTACAATATTGACCTCAAAATGTAGTGAAGTAGAAGCGTTTGGAGTACAATTATATAAAATGGAAATACTCAAGTAAAATAAAAGTAGTAGTAAAAAGTAAAAAGTACCTAAAAATGATGAAGTACAGTAATTGAGTAAATGTACTTTCCACTACTGAAAAGTACTAATACTCCACTACAAGTAAAAGTCCTGAATACAAAACCATACTATAGTAAAAGTACAAAAGTATCAGCATCAAAATGTACTTTAAGTATGAAAAGTAAAATAACTTGTTAAGGACCAACTTCAATTCCTATATATATTCCAAATATATTATTAGATTATTTGTACTGATGCATTCATGTAAGCAGTGTTTTAAAGACAGGGCTGATTTGAACTGTCTAATCACTTTAAAATGGAGTAAAAAGAACAGTAAGAAGAATAAAGTTACATAAAATGGAAATACCTCAAAATTTGACATAAGTACAGTACTTGAGTAAATGTACTTAGTTACATTCCACAACTGGTGTTTCCACATTCTTCCTAACTATTGCAGATGCAAATTCTGAAGCCCGGGCAGGAGTCCCCAAAATCTCCACAGTGGCAAGTGAAAGTGATGTAAACTGAGACACTCCCAGGCATCATCGCTGCTCCAGCTTCCTGCTTCCGCCTATCTCATGGGCTGCATTACAAATGCCTTTTTTAAATTTATTTTTTATACTTTCATTAAGTACTGACGTTGCTCTGACGAAGTTAAAACTGTTGCATGCTGTATACAAACAATTAGGACATACTTTTTTGAAATTGCACCATTAACTTGCATTGTGGGTCATAATAGTCAGTGCAGGCTGGCTTGCATACTGCAATATGATCTGATGCAAAAGGACATCCTGTTTTTTTGGCATACTGAATTTGGCCTACTATGTTTTGGCACATATTAAATGTTATTTTGGCATGCTGAATAGTACGGTTGTATCGGTATCAAAAATCAATGTTGGAAGAAGTATTCAGATCCCTTACTTAATTAGAAGTACTTATAACACACTGTGAAATTACTCCACTTCAAGTAAAAGTCCTGCATTCAAAACTAACTGAAGTAAAATTACAAAAGTTTTAGCATTAAAATGTATTTAAAATCCGGCATTTCTTAACTAATTTGATATGGAGTTTAAGTCAGAATAAGCTCGTCCCTTCGTCTTTTGTCCTCAGACAGCCTTTGAGATGTTTCTCTTTGAGCCTTAAACAAATACAGCAAACCCTCCACGTGGCGGACACATGGTTTTAATCATAAGACATGGAAAGCCAGAAATGATATCTCTGTTCCAAACACACGCTGACTTTACCACTCTCGCTTTTGTGAGCTGCTCGATTTAAAAAAAAACTTTTTCCCCCTCCTCCTTTTTATTGGTGTTTTCTCCTCAGTGAGCGATAATGGTTTCTCAAATAGTTTTAGGTTTCAAAAAAATAAATCATAAATTATGGAGCAAATTAATAGGGAAAATAATAAAAATAACAAACAGTGAGGTACACTCTGGAACTGCAATGTCACTTTAGATCATTATGAAAAATGTTACTGTGTGGATGGAAACTTTTCAACTTTTCACCGCTGATCCAGATAGATAGACAGACAGACAGACAAATAGACAGACAGATAGACAGATAGATAGATAGATAGATAGATAGATAGATAGATAGATAGATAGATAGATAGATAGATAGATAGATAGATAGATAGATAGATAGATAGATAGATAGATAGGAACTTTATTAATCCCTCAGGAAATTGCACTTCCAGCGGGAGCACAACAACACCAATAGAATAGAAAAGAATATAATAAAAGTTAATTAAAGTTAATAAAAGTTAAAAAGGGCTCATTTTAACTACTTATGAGGTATGAGGTTTATTTTAAAAAAAAAAGTGAAATTACTCCACTACAAGTAAAAGTCCTGCATTCAAAACTTACTGAAGTAAAAAAGTACAAAAGTATCAGCATCAAAATGTACTTAAAGTATGACAAGTAAACTGTTATTGATGCTTTTATGTAAGCAGTGTTTTAATTTTCTCAAGGTATGGCTCATTTTAACTACTTAATATATTGTGAAATGGTTTAATTTATAAAAATAAAAAAAAGTCTAATCACTTTTAGTTTATCATGTTTTCATATTAAATCTCAACCTGTAAAGTAACTAAAGCTATCAGATAAAGGTAGTGGAGTAAAAAGTACAATATTTGCCTCTAAACGTAGTGGAGTAGAAGTATAAAGTTACATAAAATGGAAATATGCACCACCAAGCATCTGCAGATGATCCAGAATGTGGCTGCACGTCTTCAACCAGCCCAGGAGAGCAACATGTCACTCCACTACTCATCTCTCTGCACTGGCTCCTGGTCACAGCAGCATCAAATTCAAAGCCTTGTCTCTTGCCTGCTAAATAGCAACAGGCACAGCCTCTTCTTATCTGAACTCCGTTGTTCAGATTCTTGTCCAGTAGGCTCCTCGATTGAAAGACGTCTGGCTCCTCCGATGCTAAAGGTCTCTGCATCTCAAACCAGACTCTTCTCCTCTGTAGAGCCCCGGTGGTGGAACGAACTTCCAAATCCAACCGTTCTGCTGAGTGCTTATCAATCTTTAAGAAGAGACTGAAGACCAACTCTTTACTGAACACCTTCACTCTCGATCTACACTGACGACTACAACAAGTATCGCACCGACCGCTCTTGGGACCTATAAAGCACTTGTGTCCTAATGGACTCAAACTTTACCCATGGCTCTTACTCTTGCTATGTTTCTTGACTTCATCCTTGCTTGTGTTGTATTACTCTCATTTGTATGTCGCTTTGGATAAAAGCGTCTGCTAAATGACATTGTAGAATTGTAGGATTGTATAAATAATAAAGTACAAGTACCTCAAATTTGTACTTAAGTACAGAACTTGAGTACTTAGGTACATTAAACTGCTGCTTTTACGCCACATTAAGGTCGAGAAATTTTAACAAGACTGGGTAAACTGAAAACAAGACGCTCAACTTGAGACATTGGAGAGCTCACCATGAAAGGAAACTGAAAAAACAATAGTGTGTATGAGAGGAAGCAGAGTGTGTGAGCAGGCCAACAGAGGGAGTGACGAGTTACATGGATGGTAGCAGTGGGGAATCATCCATTTCTCAAGAAAAGTGCAGTCCTCCAAAACAGGCTCATAATCAGATTTATTTTTCTGTACAGTCATATGAATTTCATTCATTCATCCCAATGATTAATTTGGTCTACTAGACCTGGCACCAGCAACGATGGGAATTTATTCAGTAAGTCTCTCAATTACTGAAGACCTACTTTTAGTTTTAGGCATTTGTTCTCTTGTCTCTGAAATGTTATGAAATCCAACTCTTTTTTTTAAACCACAAAATAAGTATGCATTTCATCTGACAAAGGCAAAGCCTATAGCTCAAATTATGACAGATATGATGACATCATATAAGCATGGTATTTTACATGCAATTTGACATGTGTAAGCACAGTTTGTGTCAATAAATAAGCACTAAAACAGGATGCAAATATGCAAGTATGATGACAGTCCTCCTAGATACTGGTTTTGAAAAAAAAAAAAAAAAAAAAACTATAAATTAACTATAATTAACTATAAAATATAAAAAGTGAAATATATATACATATATTTTTATTTTTTTATATTGTATTGTTATAAAATATGGAAAATATTAAATTATATATATTACATTTTTTTAATTTTTACATATAGCTACACAGGTCAATTTTGACAAACAGTTAGTTATAGGTATGGCAGAATTTCCCAGAAGGCCAATGAAATGATCACAGTAAATGTATACATAACCAAACAACAGAAATTATTCACTCACTCACTCACAAACACACACACACACACACACACACACACACAAAATTAACAATAAAATATAAAAAAGTTTAAATAATAAAACAAAAATCGTGACCATATTCACTTAGTTGTCTCAAATATATATTCTTTAAAAGAAACTTGTAATTTGCTTCTTGCAAACTGTTTACCAAACAGTGATGTCATCCTGGGCCTGACCAATAGCATCGCCTTCTGCTATCTGTGTACAGATCCAGTGTCCTCCCCCTGGACAGTGTGAAGACACTCGGAGGCAAACTCTCATGAGCTGAATAGATGAAACGATACTACATTAGTGTGTTACATAACGATCAAATAACGCTCAAATAAAGGATTTCTTTGTTTAACAAGTCAAAAATCACATTAGTTGCATTCAGAGATAAAAAGGAATTTTCATCTTCAGTGTATGAAGTGCTTTTGCTCTGCCTTGGGCAAGTTCCATTATCTTTCTGCACTAAAATATGATAAAGGTGCTGCTGAGGGCTGCTGAGTTCATCATTAGTGGTAACTGACCTTCACCAGGTTTGCTCTGTGTGATGAGAGCTGCACCTTGGAGTCTGAGGCATTTAAAAAAGGTAATAAACCTCCAGTGTATCAGCTGTTGTGCTGTTTGGGTCATATCCTGAGAATCTCCTTAGTATCACTGGTAGAAAGTAAAGATAAGATAATATACGATCACAGCAGCTTAAAATACAGACACATAGATATAGAAGACACAATAAGAATATAAAAAATAAGACATATACATACAATCTATACACATTATATACTTACATTTCTGCTATTTTGCATTTATTAATACTAGTAGTACTATTACTATTAGTACTGCACTGAGTACAATTCTACAGAAACCCAATTCTACCAAGATTATGAAAAAAACAAACATCCTGTATGTCATTATAATGAGAGAATATTAAATTAGCATTGGAAAGATAACGAGAATTTCATTCTTTCCAGGTGGGCGATATGATAATATATAAAAACCAAAATGGCATTATAATATTACTTGTGTTACTAATGAACCGGAGAGGTGCTCATTTTGCTTACAAAAATAAGCTTTACCCTGTGGTTATTCAATATAGGCCGTTTGTTTATTACATTACCAGAAAACATCCAACTTAATCATTATTTTAAGATAAGTAAGTCATTATTATAAGAAAGTGTCTCATTATTTTGAGACATAAACTACTTATTATATGAGAGTTTTTCATTATTTTGAGATATAAACTACATATTATAAGAAAGTTTCTCGTTATATTGAGATATAAACTACATATTATAAGAAATTCTTTATTTTGCAATACCAAGTCCTTATTAGAAGAAAGTTTTTAATTTTCACGACTGACAGGATCAGTGTTGTAGTTTTCTGCCAGACGCTGTCACCAATAGATTTTTTTTTAAATCCAGTTTTAAGACACATTTTTACAATACACTTTTTGGACATTGATTGTGGATGCCTAAGAGCATTGGAGAAACACATTAAAGTTTCACATAACAACTGCTTTATTCACTGTTTTTAGGATTTTCTAATCGCCTGGTTGATTCGTTTTAGAGAATAGGAAAATAATTCAGCTCCCTATGAAAACCTCGTGAACGATGAACACTGACAGAATCCTAATGAGAGAAGCAGAACACATGGATAGAAATGATGGTGAGGAGAACAACTCCCATGATCTCACACTAATTCATGACATCTAGGAACTCCATCTTTTGAAATTATTTTGATGCTGCAACAAGTTCTCTAACATAAACGGCAGAAGAGGTTGTCTATCAGTACCACGAATTACGACACGTAGGTACGTATCGCGGCCCGCGGTACAACAATGGTTCTAAAAATGGCCCAATGGGCAATAAAAATCAGGTAGACCCAAAGGGATCTTTTTAGATATATAAACATTTGTTTCTTGAGCATTAGTAGAACACCATTTTAAAGTGAGCATGGAGTTTCCACTGTACTCATACAGTACTGTGTGTTCTTTCATTTTTTCCCTGCAGGCCTATTATCTTGCTTTGTTGTGCTGCATGTTATTGCATTTATATTAAAAAATGAAAATGATCCATTCTGACTTTCTGTGTTTTGACACTCTAGGATGAGGGCCATCTTGTGTAGCCTAAATGTAGTGTAGTGTGGAGTGATATAGTTCAGATATCTACATGGTTAGGAGAGCACTAAGATACTTGGTGAGTTATCAGTTGTGGTGGACCGGTCGGGGCAAAAATGCCAGGGCTGATTTTTTTGTCCCAGTCCAACCCTGCTACTGGGTGAAAGTCCACGACTTGTTGGACCCATCCACCACACCAACCTCCAACCGAACGAGGGAATCCGCCCTTTTCAACTACTACGTCAGCAAGATGGCGGCGGACGCATTGCGGCGGATGCATTACAGCGGACGGTGAAATACGGAGAAATAGATTATTTATGCTGCCTGTGCACACGACCTATAATTAATGTTTTTGAATGGAGAACAGGTTGGATCAAGAGACCCCTAGTTGCAGAAAATTGCGGAAGAGAATTAGAAAAAAATAATGAGAAGAGTGCTTTTTTTTTCATTATGCAGTTCCAGAAAAAAATGTAAGAGTTCGGTGAAGTTGGAAAGATATTCACAGATTGGTTGTTCCTGTATCAAGAAGTCATCAGGAACGTCACGTCTATCTAAACAGTCAAATTCAAAGTGAAAGTCAGCTTTACTGTCAATTCTTCAAATGTAGCAGACATACACAGGAACTGAAATGACATTTCGTAACTTTCCCACAGTGAAGACAAGACATTTCTAACACTAAAGTAAACTGTAAAGTGCACAGGCTCAACAAATAGAGACAAACTATTCTAACATTAAAGTGGACAATAAATAAAGTGCACAGTAGATGAAGACATTTACTGATACTAAAATAAACAATAAGAGAATAACAGTTCACAGTGTAAACCTAAGAAGTAGCAGCAAAGTTATTTATGAATTTTATTTTCAACATTTCAACTGTTTTATACAACTATTGTTTTGGGAAAATCTGCTTTTATGTAATGAATGTGATTTTTTAAAAACACATACCGGCACACACACACACACACACACACACATATTTATATATATATATATATATATTCAAGAGATTCTACCAGACTAACTGAATTTCCCCTCGAGGATGAATAAAGTAATTTTGATTTGATTGATTGATTTGATATATTAGATGTATTGTGGAAAATGAGGTCATAGCTTTCAGTCTACTTTACCAAACTCAAAAAGAGTTTTTTGGCATTGAATTTTAACTTTATTCTCGACATTTCAGCTTTTTTTTTTAATCAAAGTGCATAACGAACAGTTTTCCCTCCTGTCATTATTTCTTCTCCTAATCCTCTTCTGCAGAAAATTACACATTCAGCATTTAAAAAAAAAAAAGTTCTACTACTTGTTTTAATACTGTTTAAAATGTGTGATAATTTGTTGAAGGGAAAGAGCCAGAAAGCAGTTCAGTGACCTTTCCCATGTTTAATACATTTAAAAAAAATGCAGTTTCTGTTGTTTAAGCACATTGAGTGTGAAATTTTCATATCTTGTCAGTCATAAAAATCACAATGGTGAGATTTCTGCAGCCACACCAGAGAGCTGCATGTTGAAATAGTCATGTTGAGGCTGCTGAGAGATTAGAAGAATGTTACATAACACAGATAATGAGATTCAGCTTGCATTCCATGGAAAATTGAAGAAAATTACTCGGTAAAGCTTACATAAATGTATAATGTTGCATAAGCAAATGTCAAAATCAATCCTGTTTATGAAGTAATGCATTAAAAAAAGGAATTGACAGTGGTCTGTGGACACACCGGCTTCAACAAAGCTGCTAATGAAAAGAACTCTACACACAAAACCATCAATTGCAATTAGTTCTGAACGAGTCACGGGAAGCAAACAGCACAGTGTGTACATGCTGTTCCCCGTCTGATTCAATTTACCAGGGAACATGTGAGTGTCACTCAGAGGACAAACAGAAAAATACAGGAAGATGATAACAGGAAGCTGTGAGTGCTCCGCTGCAGTTATTTCAGTCTGAAAATGGCCAAAATGCTCTGTCTGTACCTGATGCTTTGATTGGACTCGACCCAACTCCAGTGTACCTCGGGGAGAGAGTCACTTTAAACTGCATGTCTCTTCAATGCAGAATACAGAATAATATCTAACAAAACCAATGTTTCAGCTGTGGCTGATACAGCCACTCTGCTGCTGCTTTGTAACTGTTGTGTTAGTCTGAGATACGTATCTAAAAGTCTTAAGATTAAGATTTCCTTTATTAGTCCCACAATGGGGAAATTTCCAGAGTTACAGCAGGAAAGTGGATAGCAAAAAAAAACCCAATAAAT
This sequence comes from Centropristis striata, assembly GCF_030273125.1. Taxonomy (NCBI): domain Eukaryota; kingdom Metazoa; phylum Chordata; class Actinopteri; order Perciformes; family Serranidae; genus Centropristis; species Centropristis striata. The sequence continues at coordinate 11,232,309 of NC_081527.1, read as the reverse complement.
AGTAAAAAGCAGTATAAACTAGAAATATAACAAAGGTATGTGCAAATAAACAAGTAAAAACTATTTTTAAAAATATTAACAATTTATAATTTAAACAAGTAGAAATATAAAACGTATTAACAATTAAAACAAAACAAAATAAAGACTTTAGGAACATTATATCAATGTAGACAAAGTCAGCAGTTGGATACAGACCATTGCACTGAGAATATTGTACATTAAATTAGATTTAAAAGTAGTGTTCATAGTGCAGTGTCAGTGTCTGGATTGTGTGATCTACTGGCTAGTGATTGTAAAGTCTGACTGCAGCAGGAAGGAAGGACCGTCGTTATCACGCCTGTGTGTTCATAACATCATCCAGAGGTGCACACAGCTCCAGGATCTGCGTCTGGATAACTGCTCTTACAGAATATAAAATATACAAAAACTGCTGAAAAAACAACAACATGACATCAATTTGTAATGTAGTTTGATTTATCAGGGCTACGCTAAGCAGGAGCCTCTCAATGCTGAGAGGCTTTTAAAGCACAGTATCGCACACATTTCTGTTCGGGTTGCAAAAGTTTCATGTCCTACAAACACATGAATGATGCAAATGTTGCGTATTCCGTAATTCGCATTACACAGTGTGAATTTGTGCCACTTAGAGGCAGTGGTCGAATGTAACTAAGTACATTTACTCAAGCACTGTACTCAATTATCATTTTGAGGTACTTGCACTTCTATTGAGTATTTCCATTTTCTGTAACTTTATACTTCTACACATTTTGATGATTTTGATTCATACATTTTGAAGCAAATATTGTACTTTTTACTCCACTACATTTAGCTAACAGCTTTACGTTTTGGGTCAAGATTTAACATAAAAAACATGATACGTTTAAAGTGATTAGACATTTGTTTTTGAATGTTACCTCATAACAGTATATATGGTAGTCAAATGAGCCATTTTAACTATTAAAACACTGCTTACATAAATGCATCTATACAAATAATCGAATAATCTATTTAAAATATATAAAACTATCTGAGTGGGTTCATTCTGCATAACAAGTACTTTTACTTTTGATACCTTAGGTACTTTTTGATGCTGATACTTTTGTACTTTTACTTCAGTAAGTTTTGAATGCAGGACTTTTACTTGTAGTGGAGTAATTTCACAGTGCGGTAGGCCTATTAGTACTTTTACTTAAGGGATCTAAATACTTTTTCCACCACTGGATCCAGCTTTGTAAAATTGTAGTCAAATCAAGCAAGATGTTACGCATTGAACAGTTCAATTCTTCGTTGAAGAGTGTGGTTTGAGGAAAAACAGATATTTACACATGCACCCACACATACTGCAGGCACTGTTTTTGGTACTCCATTAATATGTGTGAAAACTTTATAAAAAGGCTCCTTAATGACTGAAAATCCTTAAATAAGACAACTTCTGAATACTTTTTCCACCACTGGCTTTTACGGCACGATATAGCACACATTTCTTGTTTGAGTTGCAAAAGTTTGATGTCATGCGACTATGTGAATGTATTTCCGTATTTCGCATCACACATCGTAAATTTGTGCCTCTTCGTGTGGTGGCATTGGTTTTGTGAGAGGTTAGAAGGACCTTCAGCAGCTGGTTAGCTTAACTTAGCTTAGCATAAACCCTGAAATAGGAGAAAAAGGTTTAATGTGCTTGCATAACTATTTGCCAGGTGCAGAAAGACCTTTTTACACTTGCATTCTAATATACACTTTTATTCCTCCCCTGTTTTTTAATGCTAAGCTAAGCTAACAAGCAACTGTGTTAACCGGTGTTGGCTTCAAGCTTAGCATGCAGAGATAAGAGTGTATCCTGATCTTCTCATTAAACTCTCAGCAAGAAAGTGTAATAAGTGTATTTCCTTATTTCCCAAAGTGTCTCATTATTCCTTTAATGTGGAGTTGTCTTCTTTGTGAGCTCTCCAAAGCTACTGGCTGCTTCTTCCATGCTGCGTCTGAGACGACCAGAGGGGAGAGAGAGCTCAGGGTAACAGCAGGGTGTTCAGTCCCCAGCATCGATTATAGACCCCAGAGAGCACCGGTTGCTAAGGCTAATCTTGGCCTTTAAGCCACGGGTCACTAAGTGTTCATTCACAAGCGATTCAGCCTTCTGTGGAAAAATCAGAGTGGATGCTGCTGTGCTGACAGGCTTTCGTTCTGCAGAGCCAGTGGAGATATCGCATTAGGAGACCACACACATGCAGCATGACACACTGACTAGTCGGGGATGGAACTTGTGTAAAGCAACACCAGCAGCCATTTGAGGACACGAAGCCAAACGCATCACTGCGAGGGGAGATTAATGAAAATCTGTGCTCCTGTTGAGATGTGATGGTGTCAGTGAGACTCGACTCACACACTCTAAATAAAGTTATTCCAACATCGAAACGCTGTCTGGCTATCTCTGTGGAAACACACATGGATAAAGGCTTCTTTGATAAATGCTCACAGTTTGTTGAGTCTATTTCAGTTCAATAACTCTTCTTGAGGCTGTTCCTCTGTGGTGAATGTTCCCAGAAACCTTTTATTTTTGTTTTTTAGTGAAAAAAAATACAGATTGGATGTGTCATGCCTATTAATATTTTTTAAAAAGGGAGACACTACATTTATTCGTAGTTTTATCCTGAAGACAGAAAGAAAAGGTCAACAGCATACTGTTTATGTAAACTATTATGCTGTTTACAGTTATTTTAATTGGACACATGTCCGTATTCTTATTTGACAAAAACGATTTTCCAAAATACGTCAATAAAAGTTGAATTTTCTCATCTGCTGCCTCTTAAAGCTGCTATAATTAATAATTTTACATCTGAATGGATTAAATAAAGACATTAAAGGGGTGATCTGACTGTTGTCAGTGGTGGAATGTAACTAAGTACATTTACTCAAGTACTGTACTTACCGGTAAGTATAATTTGGAGGTACTTGTACTTTCCTTTAGGGCTCATTTAACTACTTAATACACTGTTATGTGGTTTAATGTATAAACCTGTGTAATCATTTTAAAATATAAATTCATGCTAAATCTCAACTTGAAAAGTAACTAGTGGAGTAAAAAGTACAATATTTGCCTCAAAATGTAGTGGAGTAGAAGTAACAAGTTACATAAAATAGAAATACTCAAGTAATGTATATGTACCTCAAAATTATACTTAAGTGCAGTACTCAAGTAAATGTACTTATTGACTTTCAACCACTGAGTAATACACATTGTGTTTGTACACCTGTCTCAAGCCAGATTTAGCAGTCAGGTAAACTAAAATATATTTTCTCTAATAATAGGGTAGTCGTGAGATGGATACATTTCACCAGAAAGTGTTACCTTTAATGAATGTTGCATCAGTGATTTTAATGTAAACTGCATTTTCTCTGTCTCTAGTTGTGATGTTCAAGTGGGTTTATAGTATCATGTTTTGGGAAAAGTGGAAATGAATTGATTTCAGGGTTTCTGCAGTATGTGTTTTTAGTCGTACACTGAACTCTATGTACCTATCTGACATGCTGCTGTGATCCTTTCATGATGTCTGCCAGGTTCCTGCAGTTCGCACCTTATCTTCACATCACAGTTTGCGCCAGTGGTGACCACTGACTGTAACATCAAAGCAAATAAACAGGTCACTGTAGTTCCCATACTCCACATTACTCTGGTTCAATCACCTTTTCTTATTACTTTCTGAGCTGTAAATACACGGAACCTGTACAGAATTATATACATGCAGCCAGGGATGTTTTCTTTAAATCTCACACCCAAGTCATGTTTTTAATGGCAGCGTGAACCCAAACTGATTAATGAGATCTTTTCTCAGATAGAAAACCTGCACATTTAGTGTATTAAGGCTCCAGCCTTTAGGGTGGGCTTGTAAAAGTTTATTTTTCCCTCATGCCTTTTTTTTTTTGCTCTTTCTTGCCTCATACTTTCTCTCTCTACTCCACATTCTCCACATTGAAGCAATATTGCAATACCTTTCTTGTTGTAACATAGCCCTGAGATATAGATTACATACAACCAGAATAAATGCCAGTATAATTAAGGTGTTTTTTCAGCAGCTGGGCTATATGTGATGTGTTTCCATCCTCTCCTGTGTCCTGGCGGAAGAATGTGATCTCTCAATCCACCCGAATCTCCTGTGGCAGACTGTGAACTGTGTGCGAACTGTTTGACCTGGACGAGTATCATCTGCTCTCACAGGTCTCGTAGGACACGGATCAAGTATGAACCTTCAAGTAAAGTTCCTAAATCCAAGCAAAAGTTGGAGATTACATGTACACAACAGACTCAAAGCATGTGTTGTAAACCATACCTGTTGTAAAGATAAAATTAGTTATGTCACCCCAACATTAGGGAATAGTTTTGCAGTTAAGGTAATATCTATCAAAACTGCTTTCAAGCTTTCAATGAGATACCTCAGAATGTATTTATTTTGAAGATCATGCATTTTATTGTGCACTCATCAAAATGTTGTATGTTAATTCATTTTAAGAATGCCTTATACAGGTACATCTCAATAAATTAGAATTTCATATAAAGTTTATTTATGTCAGTAATTCAATTAAAAAATAACACATTATATAGATCCATTACACACAGAATGAAACATTTCATGTCTTAATATATTTAATTTTTTCTAATTAAAATGATTATGGCTTACATTTGATGATGACCTAAAATTCAGTGTCTTAAAAAAATTTAATATTACAAAAGACCAATTTTAAAAAGTATGTTTAATATAGAAATGTTGCCCTCTGAAAAGTATGTCCATCTATATGACTCAATACTTGGTTGGAGCTATTTGACTTCAACTACTGGAAATGGACTTTTCCATCATAATCTAATTTATTGAGATGCACCTGTAGGTGTTTTTGCAGATTCATATTTGAATAAATGGATTAATCAGTACACGTGGATATAGTAGTGAACAAAGTTGATTACAATTTACAGAGTACAGATGTTATTATGTTTCCTCCCTCTTGTCTCTCGTCCTTGTTACCGCACCTCGGAGCAAACTGATCCGAGACAGCGAACACTGCCTAGTCCTGGAAATCTGTCACCTGCAGGTGTCAAATGCAAGGGCCCAGACAGCAGGGCCCTCCCTACGACATAGCCGGTACCCAAATAACCCCTGATGATTTGTCTCATGTACGCTGCTGCCCTCTTTCACACCTTCCTGTCACTCCCGTGTGGAGCAGTTGTTTACCTCCAGCTCGGGTTACACTTGTGGTTGTGCCTTGGCGAGTCTTGTGAAACCAAAGCGATGACCTGGAATTCTATCCTTTGACCCCTGTGTGTAAAGTGTGACGAGGCTGCACTCACATGATTGCGTTCTTTCTTTCTTTCTTTTTAAAAATCCCTCAAACCATTTATTGGAAAGAAAGACATGCATGCAACATCTACAAAATAAAACCACACCTAGAATATTCATAACATTTCTAATACAGAAATCCTCCATTTAACTCTTTGGGGGAAAACACAGCTATATCATATTTCAGGCTATACTCCTCAAACTGGATTTCCCATCTCAGTGTATAGCCCGACCTTGAATGGTGGAAATGTGAGCTGTAGTTCACACCAGGCAAACACAGAGCGCACGTCGTTCAAAAACATGGTGGCCTCGGAGCAAAGGGTTATTTCGGTTACGTAAAAAGCCTGTTTACAGCCCCATAAACAACCTGCTGCATTAAGAGAGTGCACAGCAGCTGCAGATAACTGAGCAACACAAGACAACATTTTTTTAATCATTATGAGTACAACATGAAGAGTGATGACCATAGCACCTTGCAGTTACTTCACAGAGGAATAAAATTAGGCCTGTCGTTTTGTTGATATCAGTGTGTGCAGAAGCCATTCAGGACAGAGCGAGCTGAGCAAAACGGTTAAGGACACTAGGTCAAGCTTCCTCACTGCCAGACAGCATTGATGCAACAATAAATATTTGATTATTAACAACAGCCTGTTAAAGATTTGAGTTCAGCTTCAAGTAAATGTCACGTCACACTAAACAATAAGTTAATGGGCTGTGCCTCCCAATCCACAACACCGGACCGCAGCCTGCAAGCTGCACAAGTTGCATTTTTTTGGTTTTTGGTTGGTTGAGGTTTTCAGTCGCTGGGATCCAATTCCTCAAAGTGCTAGTTGTTTTCCATGGCTTCATTCTTTTTCAGATTTCCATGAATCTTATGAACCTCACTAACTTCATGCTGACATGATTGTTATTTTGGTTTTCAGAAACAGCAGACTCAGCACACTGGGAACTGCAAACTGCAAGCCTGATGATAGTTTGCTGAAAGTTAATGGATCCACAATGCTGATGAATGGAATAGTGAATATAGAAATTGCTTGTTGACCAATTTTAGGGTGAGTATATTGATATTATATTATATAGTTATATATATATATTATAGTATATTGATTGTCAGGACTGTCCTTCCCTCAGAAAACGACCCCATCAGTTGTGCAGCAGCTTATTATGACCCATATTAAGTTTATTGTTAGGCAGTGTTCTCTCGTGGACGTAGTAATTATGATGAAAGTCAAGCTGGAAGGGAGGTTAAGGAGTATAAAGAACAACAAGGCTCGTTTTAGGGGGGCAGGCAAATGGGCCAAACGACCACAGGATTCACCCAGAAGATGCTGTTTGAGTCCCAGTGAAACCCAAAGCCAGTGATCTTATTTTTACATTGAGCTCTACTTCACCAACGCAACTAGCTTCGGACAGCCTGCATGTTCCAATTCAGTAAGCTTCGCCTCCAGCACAACTTATATGCTGCACTTATTACATACAACATTATCAGTAAAAGAGGCTGAGGAGCAGCCACAGTAAACATATGTTTTTTACGTAACTTACGGTAGTCACACGACCCTTGTAACTACTTCGCTTCTTGCATTTGCATACATTTATTTACTTTTTAATCTGTCTTTTAAAACACCTTACCATGAACTTTTTTGCCCTTAACCTAGGTCACTGGTTCTACAACATAATACGACAGAAACTGCAGCCTTTTTACAACTATGCACTGTACTTGTGCGTGATTTTCTGAACATGCTGCTGTACCGCGAGCCGACACTCGACCACTTCTGCCGTTTAGGCTGGAGAGCTTGTTACATTTGACACACAAAGCAGGAGAGAGAGAAGCTATCGCTAGCTGCTAAGCTAGTAGCTAACAGAACCGAATGACATATAAACAGATGGGATTAGCGATAAAGTCGCTACAAGAAGGAGAGAGGAGTGCTTAAGGAAAACTTGCAAAGGTGTAAATAAAGCGCCCAATCACCCATTCATTTAAATTAATTAAATGAAGATGTTATGGATTTTCCATGTGAGTTGGTAGTGTGGGTAACTTTGAAAGTTACTTTCAATTAAAAATAACTTAGTAAAGTAAGTAGTTACTATTTCAGGGAGTAACTTTTTAAAGTAACTAGTTGGCCTTAAAAGTAACTTTCCCCAACAGTGTTCACAACCACTACGCTGCTTCAGCCATTGCCAGTTACAAGCCAACGCTAACAAGCTAACATGCTAACAAGCTAACAAGCTAACATGCTAACAAGCTAACACTCTTGGTGCCACAACTCTTTCATTGGTAGACCTAGCTCGAGCAGTGTGGTGGGTAGGGTGGAGGTCACGAAACCAGAATTTTGCAATGAGGAAAAAAAGAGTAGATGGACTTCTGGACTATTTCAGTATTTTATTTTTATACTAGTATTTTAGTAATACGAACACAGTACATTAAAAGGCTTGTACAAAAAAAGAAAATGCCTGTGGTAAAAAAAAAGAAGAAGCCTACATCCTACAAAGCCTTCATTATAACACAACAGAGTGGATTTACCTTCACAACCATAGTAACTTAAAATGTCATTGATAAATGAAGTGTATCTATTTGAACTGCACTCAGTTTCCTCTGTAGTCCGTTTCTTTAAAACATGTTGGACGTTGAGAATACAATGGCATTTGGTGTGTGTGAGGAAGAATCCAAGTACTAAAACATCAAAAGCTGCAGTGCAATATGGATGATTAAAAGCATACCATCTGCTCTGTGAGTGACACTCCCTCTTTCCATGTTCCAGCAGCATTCCTGAAACTAACAGCACATATATTTTAACTGTCAGACAAAGAAACAAGACACGTGTATCTCCCACACAACCCTGCAGAGAAGGGCAGACATATATTCTGAGCTGCAGTTGAAAAGTTTAAAATACCCATCTGCCTGACATTTACACAGTTATACATTAACCTGTGATTTTAAATACCTCCACTGCAGAACCAACATAGTGCTGTGTTTGTTCCCTCACCTGTTTATCCAGTGCAGATGTTTCACTTTTAGAACTTGTTGTAAATCATAAGTTGCTGGAGAGACCAAAAATGTTCAGCACTCATAATCCAAGCGTGCTTTAGTGAGAGGATAAGGCTCTGTCTTGTTTATTGACTATCCAGCTCTTCTCTCAGGTGCTGGCACTGCAAACTGAAAGGGGGGAAACAAGAATTCAACAACATCTTTGCTTGTATTAAGCTGCAGTAAAGAAAATAATAGATGTTTTAGACTCAAAAGCATATACAGTCATGTAAAAAATGATCAGACCACCCTTGTTTTCTCTGATGTCTTGTTCATTTTAATGTCTGGTACAACTAAAGGTACATTTGTTTGGACAAATATAATAATACCAACAAAAATAGCTCATAAGAGTTTCATTTAAGAGCTGATATCTTGCCATTTCCATCCATGTTTTTCTTGAAAATAACCAACCTCGTTATCAAGAAGACCTTGGAAATTGGCTAGATATCATCTCTTAAGTTAAACTCTTATGAGCTATTTATGTTGCTATCATTATATTTGTTTACAAAAAAATGTACCTTTAGTTGTACCAGGCATTAAAATGAACAAGAAATTGAAGAAAACAATGATCTAATATTTTTTTCCATGACTGTATAAACATAAATGGGTCATTTTGCACCAGCTGGGGCTTAGTGAATCACATCTGTACCCAACACTCAGGTTACACAGTAATAGATCTCAACAGGGGTAACTAAGAGACCGCCTTTATGATGCACTTGTCCACCATTAGCATGCCGCTGGCTGATCTCCTGGAGACATGCAATGACGGTCACTGGATAGCTTGCATATTAACAGCATGCAGTGATGTTGTGTGCTTCATGCTTCAAATGCAAAGCCCCGCTTAAGGTCGAGGGTGGATCTGTGGCATGAACATGCATGGAATGCTTTTCCTGCTGGCGGGCAGCTGAACCCGGCAGTGATTTCCATAGACAAGAACAAGAGACATGTTGTCACTGGGATAAAAGATTGAAAGTGGAAATGTGACATCAAGCAGAGGAGGCACTGGTTACTATGGCTGCAGTGTTATTTAATTGTTAGTTTTTTCACTGCTCAGCATTTCAGAGAAGAAGCTGATCAATACTTAGTTCTTACAGTTATCACATTCATGATTCCTAAAATACGTTCATGTGTTACTTATCGGTCCGTGGACCATTTTGAGGGCATCTTTGGAGCCAGAAATGACCATATTAGTAAAAATTAAGTATGTAGTGTGAAGAGAAAATATCTGATTGTCGCCAAAAAACACATCACAATCCAAAAAATATAAATATGATAAATACCATTTATAGACTGTAATTGCATGGTAAGAAAGTGAAAGTGTGATGTTATTTATTTATTGAAAGCTTGGATTCTTTTTATGCCTGTTTTATTTTTCAGTGGAACGTTTTTGTTTCTATTACAAGTTTCAATGCAAATGTATTCTCTTTCACTCTAGGTTTTGTTTTTAAGTACTGTATTTTCAATGCCTAAATTTAAAGTCACTGCCCTGGCTTCATATGTTTTATAGCTATGTGAAAATTATTACCATAAACATGTAACGGCTGGAATATCTCCTGTATTACTTTGAGATATTGTGGGTATTGTTGCACTGTTTCTCTTATTAACCACAGTAATTTTCATACAGTCCCTTTGCTGAAATTGCCTGCAGTAACATAATAAAATCAAAAATAGATGTTCAAATATCTGTTGTATAACCTTCCACAATGTTTGTTTGTCCTTACAGCTGCATGTTCCCACTTTCCCTCTTCTTAAGTCAGCAGACTTCTGGCCATGGGACGAGATGAACCTTCAGAGGTCACCGAATTATCTAATTCACCCATCACATCCGGAATTAGCCGCTAATCATTGTTTTGGTCTTGTGACAGTTCCCTTGCTGTCTGCATCTAGTAGCCTAGACTACAGCTAATATCATTAGCTGCCTGCTCACTATGAGCGTTAACAACTAACCTCAAAGGTACAACCAGCAACTTTTCTCTGGCTTCTGCAGGTTTGAGTGTGCTCGCTGTGGATACACTGGATTCTCTGGGTAAAAAAAAAAGGGTGACATATTTATACAATGTGAATATGATGTCAAAGTAATGTAACTATTCCATGCAGTTAGTCCATTAAATCAAAATATTTATGGTGAATTTAAAATCTTAATGGGTGTAAATATTTTATAGGAATGAATCACTGTCTCACAAGTCTCAAAGGAGGACACTTGACTACAGTTACACACATAACAGGGCGTGCTCATTTGCATGTGGTGAACTGTTAGAGAGTGTGCACAACACATTTCAACAATATGATGCAGAGAACACAGTACAATCCCTCGTTTGTGAAGCTTCTAACATCCACTTTGTGTTCTGTCAGAGTGCAAGTGATTCAACGCTACGGGAGTTTTTAATGCCATTGTTGAGTTATTGCTCATTCAAGATCATATCATGTAATGAAATTGCATCTTGTTTGCACTAGAATATAATAAAATCCAATATAGCATCACAAACTATAGCCTCATATTATGCAGCTCCTATACACCGAAACATGTTTAAGCTCTGCTTTTTGACCTGTTTTGTCATCAGTAACGTTATCTCATATTATGTGTTCCTGTGTCCTTTTCATTATTCGATCAGTTATAATGAAAAATGATTAATTCAATCAGAAATTCATATAAATTTTGACCGTAAGGTTGCACATTAACTAATGACCTCCTGCCCTCAAATTCAAAGTGAAACTTGAATTTTCGCTCTCTTAACTTAGTTTGTTTGCCCCTGCAGTCCCACATTAGTCTGTCTCCAACATTGTTTACAAAATGTTGTGCACAAAACCCAGCAGGCTGCCTTCCAACATCATCCAGAGTCACTGTTTGTAGTTCAATGACGTTCATATGACTGCCCACTTCGGTTTGTGTTGTGTTTTTAGTCCCCAGTATCTCTGGGGAGAAGGGGACAAACCAAACAGGTTTTTGCCACGTCAATTGACAAAACAGCACACTGTTGATAAAAACAACTCACTGCAATGAGGCAAGACACACGTTTCTAATTAGAAATTATAATCATTAAGTGGGATCCAGCCAGTGGTGGAATGTAACTAAGTAACTAACTAACTAAGTACATTTAGTACTTACAAGTACTGTACTTATGTATGATTTTGAGGTACTTGTACTTTACTTGAGTATATTTACTTGAATATAATAATTTTATGTAACTTTATACTTCTACTTCACTACATTTAGAGGCAAATATTGTACTTTTTACTCCACTATATTTAACCAACAACTTTAGTTACTTTTGACATGAAAAATAAAGATAAATTTAAAGTGATAAGATGATTTCTTTTTTTTAGATTAAACATCATATCAGTATATTAAGTAGTTAAAATGAGCCCTATCTTGTGGAAATGAAAACACTGCTTACATAAATGCATCAGTACAACTAATCTAATAATATACTTGGAATATATAAAACAATCTAAGTGGGTCCATTCTGCCTAACGAGTACTTTTATTTTTGATAAGTTTAAGTACATTTTGATGCTGATACTTTTGTACTTTTACTTAAGTAAGTTTTGAATGCAGGACTTTTACTTGTAGTGGAGTAATTTCACAGTGTGGTATAGTCCTTTTACTTAGTTAAATGAGCTGAATACTTCTTCCACCACTGCAGAAAGCCAAGCGGCAACCTTGAAAGTGAAGCCAATGCCAAAAAACCTGCAGTTCCTCGATCGACCACTTGAAGCTTGCTCAAAAAGCGAGTCAATCTCCATCCACCCCTATGTCAAAATGTCCAAATTTACACCAGAAATTAACAGTCTGGTATTTTTTTGTCGCTAAATTCCCTGTCCATGACAAGTATACAGCCGGGCTAAGGGGGATTTTTACATTCTTATACAACCATTTTATGGTTAGTCATTCAGCTCTAAATTATAATAAGTCTTGGCTGTGGCCGTTTTGGGTCACATATTATTTATTTCAGCATCCGGGCTTCATTCGTCCCGCCTCAGCTCCTCCCACCCCAGGGTCAACGCCCCCTTGAAATTTGATTGATCTCACTGAGCTTCACAAACGCTCTTAGAAACCCTGTTGGTGACATCATGGAGAAAAAGTTCATGTTTTACGCAGCCTATTATTGACCATAGAGCTGCAAAAGTCTTCTCCTGTTGCCCTGTCAGGATCTCTGCACAGTTGACCTGAATTTCTATGGATACAATTACTGTTCCTTGAAAAAAAAATTATACCAATTATGGCAGATTACACTGTGAATGGATAATTGTTTTCACTAATATCTTTGAATAAATTGAGTTGAACAGACTTAAAGGTAGAATCTGTGATTTTAATCCAACATCGCTCAATATGTCTACTGCTGAATTTATTGCTTCCAGTCAATTCTGACATTTAAGTGAATGAACTGAATTGCTGATTTAGTTTCACCATTCAATTTCTGCAAAGTCAACATGTCTGGGTCAACAGTGTAAAGGTAGTTGTTGAGGTGAAAGATGTCGTTCCTCGTTCATTTTCCTCATCCAAACTTTCCCAGCACGTCCATCCTGAAGGTAAATTTCCAAAGCTAAAACCACCGGAGGGGCAAATACAATCGCATCAATAACTTTGCTCATTCTCTCACAGCCATACACACAGAAACATACCCTCACACACACCACACCTCTTGTTTCTGTGCGGCCCTGCCCCCTCCTCATCCTCCTCCCTGAGGCTTAGCTGTAAAACAACAGGGGAATCCACCATGGTGACACGGCGTCCCCTGGTACTTTTCCACAGACAACATGTAGTGAGAGGTGTTGCAATATGTGTTATATTGACTTTGCACACTTATTGCCTCACATTCCATGTATTCAAGATAAAGTATGTGCTATTCTCTCTTCAGGATAAACTGGGGAAATGAGAGAAATTAAAAATTAAAACAGAACTTGTAAGAGACGAGCCATAGGGTGATAAATCTCTGTCTGCCCATTAATATATTTTACTGAGAAGTGTGTGTGTGACGCATCACTTTCTATATGTCATAACGTACAGACGTGACCTTTTCCCCACATGTACAATCCATTTAGCCATTTATGTAACTGTGGATGCATTCTTTGAGGTGCAACAAAGTCACCATTCATGTCTCCCCTCTGAGCGTTTTATTTGAGGTTAGACCACGAGGACACAAGTTCTTGTCCTCATGTGACCTGACACCGATGAGTTGATCCAAATATTGTGATTTATCTTTTGGGCAGAGTTGAGGAACCCTACAAACTGGCCTTGTTTTCGCTTCAGCAGACGCTCTCAGGAAATCACTGCATAGAGGAAAGTTTAAACGAATGCTTTAAATGTTAATGTGTGGCCACTGTAAATAAGCACGGTTAATGTAAGAACATCCACTAACTTTTGCTCTTGGTAATTCATTGCTGATATGATCTCAGTGCAACGGAGATGCACTGAATTCCTTTGCTGGAATTCTCTGTGCACCTGTCACAACAACAGAATCTGCAGCTTTGACAAAAGTAAAATGTGATGGACTCTCTAAGCAATAAAAAAACATACCAATATAAAGTAACACAGGGTTTGCATCTCAAGAGCCAAGAGGAAACTCAATGGTCTAATATGAATCTTAGCAGAAACACGTTCCTGTCTCTGGTGTCGAGCCAGGCTGTGAAAACCACAGATATGAGAGTAATGAAAAGCAGGGTTCCTGTTTGATGTTGAAGGAGAAAACTGTACTTCTCGACAAACTTCTCTTCAGCCCCAATATCAGAAGAAATGCAGATAACAGGTGAAATATGAAATAATACAAATAGAGATAGAGTCATTTAAATGATGTTAATGTTCAAAAAGATGTACATGTCAGAATGGTCTCTGCTCATATTCACATTAAACAGGTGACCCTTAAAAACGGCACCTTTTCAGAGCCAGATATCTTCAGGTTTTGGGACTGACATGATACAGTGTCTAAGACTGGAACTAAAAACTATTTTAATAAGGCCTACATTTTCGTTCGCCAATTATTTTTAATGATTAATCAATGTTTTTTTTCTTTTTTTTTAATCATAAAATGTCAGGGAGTGTTGAAATTGACAGTTCTCTTTTTATTTATTTTTTTAAATCAATTTTTCAAATAATTTTCATTTTCATTACATACACATGCATATATAACCATAGGTATAACTTAAATATATTTATTACATTTTTATTGTTATTGTTGTTATTATCATGATTATTTTTTCCTCTTTTATCTATTTCTTGGCTGATGTCCTAATAAAAAATAAAAAATAATTTAACAAATGAATGAATGAATTATTATTTATAATAATAATAATAATAATAATAATAATAATAAACAATACTGCATTTAAAAAAGTAAAAATAAAGACCAAAAAATACCTGGATATGGGATATTACTAACCACCGCTGCCAGGAAAACTTTGTTTTTTTTTAAATTGAGTTTTTTGGTTTATCCTCAGGTGTCTTGTTTCACTGGATACAATAAAATGAAATAAAATGACAGTTACAATTTCCAACAGTGATGTTATAAAAAAGAGCTTATTTTGTCCAATAAAAATGCATGAATATAATTACAATTTTTGCAAATGAAGTATCTGTAAACAGACTCTTTCAGCTCTCCGGTGTCTCATATTGTGCTTCACATCAGGTGATTCACAATTTATTTAATCAGCTAGTCTCACTGAGATTTAGATTAGACCTGACAACAATAACACTTTAGGTTATTGACACTTATTGTAAACGATGGTATGTGCTAAAAGAGTTGACCTTCTTATCTGTGCAGGTCAACACTTTATTGGCAGTTTGACACCACAGTGTGTTTGACACATCTGGTTCAACTGAAGTTCACAGGTTATTATGTAAAAACCACATAACAGCAGCAGTTTAAACATATACTTCTCACTAAGTCCAATGCAGAAAGCGGTTCAAAGTTCACTTTGTTGAGCTCACATGTTCCGTATTGAGTGTTTCATGTTTCGTGTATACTTCATGCAGCTGCTGAAAAATGACACTAAACTCTGAGCTATAAATAAATGAGTCAGGTATTTTTTCATGCTTCTTCGTAAACCCTTGTACATTTTGATCACAAGCAGGGTTCTTAATATTATTTATTACCTTTCTGGGGCTTTTGTGATATGTATGTAATATAACATAACATAACCTTGCAAAAAAAAGAAAAAAAAAAGCATGCACACTGCTCTCCAAATTCAAGTGCACACTTCTGGTTCAACTGAAATGAATACTTCCCCAGTCCCCCCCCTCAGGCTGCGTGTCTGCAAAGACTGAACTAGTTTTAGAGTCATATTTTACTGACGTGACCTTTGATCCCTGTCAGGTAACCATGTGCCTGGGCCATGTTTTGGGACAGGCACGTTGATATCTGTCTGCGTCTGGGTCCCGGGTCAGCAGAGTTCATGAGAGGGGGTGGGGGAGTGCTTGTTAACACATAGCACGGCCTCTTTCACGACCAAGAAGGAGTGGGGAACAGCTCAAATCTGTTCCAGGGTTGGCTGGACGCATTCTTCAGATGTGCCCTCGAAAAAACAAAAAAAAGGATGTGTGTTTGGCTCTCAGAGCACAGACACACCTTATCAGAAACTTGATCTTTCTGCTACTTTTGTGATTTTTAAAAACAATTTTTAAAGGGGCACTCCACCAAATTGACTGATATTAGTTTACCTGTTATTTTTAGTATCTTCTGTCTCTTTGGAGGAGCTTTTGAATAAAATAACACTGATGATGTCATAGTGATGTCATCAGTTTTATTTCTGAGTTGGCTTGGAGACTATATATTTAAAATAAACTAATAGTTGACTTTGAAAGAAGTGAGATTTTACCTGCCAAGCAGGGTTTAAGGACAGGCACGATCAAGTTGCATTGGGGGAAATGTTTCATTTTTGTAACCTGAGCCTTACTAAGGACTAAAAGTCTGGCTATCTCAGCCTCTTTTGCTTTCATTTTTACAGTCTCTTGAAACCAACAATGTTTGGCTTTTAGTTTCACAGGTGAGACGAACAGGTGTCCTAAAAAAAGTGATACGCTGGAATTTGTAGGTATGGTAAGTTGTTGTAAGTTATTGCAATTTATTAAGGTGTGATGTTTGCGTCATGACGAAGACTTATATCTGACGTGTAGGATGAGAATGTGAACACCAGGAGACTGGTGGTTATATATATATATATATATATATATATATATAGAGAGAGAGAGAGAGAGAGAGAGAGAGAGAGAGAGAGGTGTGTGAATCCCCAGAGGCCCCACGACACGATTTTATCCCGATACTTGAGTCACGATACGTTATTATTGCGATTTTAAGCATTTTGCGATATGGTGAGTATTTTGATACAATATATTTAACTGTTTAACTGCATTTTGCGTCCCCAAAATTAAATTCAATCAAGAATTGTTTTGTCAAATAAGAAAATTCTCAGTTCTGAGTTGGGAGGCAAGCAATGTTTGTAAAGAGGAGACTTGTGAGAGGTCATTGAGGTAGTATGACATCAGAGGTCACATGGCCGCTTTGAAAATCACCATGACACATTAAAAAATAGCCTAACTTTGCAGCGCTATTTCGTTAACTTCCCAACACGATATCCTGACACATGGTGCCTAGAGATTCCTTAGATTTTCTAGTTTCATATGATACCAGTGTCTCTAGAATATTCCTAAAAGTGAGACCAATACGGCCTCTATAACGCTGAAAACGGCGGTCTGTCGGAACACTAAATATCGATACTTGATTCAATATAATATTGTGACGCAAAATATCGCAATACTATGCTGTATCTATTTTTTCCCCCACCTCTAATATGCTATATATATATATATATATATATATATATATATATATATATTTAAAGAAATCTATATTGGTTGTAATAAACTGCACCTCTTGGCTTAAGATTACATAGTTATATAATTTTTAGTGCATTGCTTTTGAGAATGAGAGCAACCTGAAGCACCACAACAGTTTGAGGTGCAATAATGAACTGGAGTGTATTTGCATTAAATTGCCTTTAAATGAACTCTTTGAACAATGTCTGTGAACATATGACAAACTTATTTCCTTCTACTTACAGCAGATTGAGTTGATAGCCACATATATACTAAGTAAATATATATATACATACATACTAAAAGTTATATAACAGGTTGTTGTCATTCTCAAAAGCAATGCACTTAAAATTATATAACTATGTAATCTTAAACCAAGTGGTGCAGTTTATTACAACCCATATGGATTCCATATATATATATATATATATACATTTTGTCTTGTAGAAAGAATAAGAAAAAATATTCCTTTTCAGGGAGAAAAACTAGCAGGTATGTATTCTGAAGTCCAAGCAGAAGCAGCATGTTTGTGTAGATTAGACTCTGAATGTATAGATATTTATCACGGAGCAGTTTGTGTGTTTCACATTTGCTCTTGCTTATCTGCCATTGCACTGCAGACAACCCTTTAATATGACATTTAAGATGCTGCGGCGATATGAGCAAGGGAAAGGCTGACTGATCAAATCTATGCATCCTCTTGCCTGCAAATAAACAACCAAACCAGGAAATCAGACCTTAATTTTCTGCCACGGTCTCCAACTGACTGAAAACGTTCTTTCTTCTCATTCAGACCAGAAAGTCTCGTTCTTTTGAAAGGATGTGAAGATGAACCCACAGAAACTTGGGCCACTAAACACAACCGCAGGGGAAAAACATCTCGAGCGAAAACATTAACTAGAAATAGACCTCTTTGTTGCCATAGCCACCTGAACAGCTGTAATTTAGACCTGTTGAGTTGCACTGCACATCCATTGCAGAGGGGGAAAAATATTTTCTGAAACATATCATAATGGTAGATGACTTTGATGTTTTTCTTCTCATTTTACACTGTTTATGTGCTGGTGATAATTCTAGCAGCAATATATTGTGTGTATCAGACTTCTGTAATCAATAAATAAATGTTATTTTAACTGTCATTTGTGTTAAATGTCACTAAATATGACCCACACATGTCATGTGTCTCTACCCAGTTTTGAAATGACGTTCCCTGCAAA
Source organism: Centropristis striata (assembly GCF_030273125.1). Lineage (NCBI taxonomy): Eukaryota > Metazoa > Chordata > Actinopteri > Perciformes > Serranidae > Centropristis > Centropristis striata. Next base: position 11,213,935 of record NC_081527.1, on the reverse strand, counting down.
AACCCTTGCATGCTCAAGACCACTGTTAACAATAGGCATAAGGTAATATTTACTAAATATATGCAAAAATGTCTAAATATTTTCTTTCAGTAACGAACATGCGGTCCTCAGAAAAGTCACAGCTCCCAGCTCTGTGGCTCTAAGTGACTGTGGTTTTGTTTTTTCCTCCCACTGAATCATCTAACCTCTCCGAGTGTTTGTTTAGCAAAGCCTCACTGCAGCTTACTGTGAGAGTGAAAGGTGATGCCAACAGATGGTAATTCTATATATTCAGAAACAGCCAGAAAACACAGAAAACCCTGTTTTGTTTTTTCACCATTAGATTTGACTGATTCATGAAAAAAAGAAGTGAAATAGGGAAAAATGATCATGTTATGTGTTTGAGATAACTTGCCATAATTCAACATTGCAGTATTTCATTAAGATAAGTTCATTTAAACGTAATGACTGATACTTCATATACTGTAAGACCACATGTGCCAGCCAGCTGTATTCCAGTTTAGCATACTGTGCAGGGAAGCTGAGAATATGTACATATGAGCAGGTTGCAGAATAGATTAAAGTAACACTTTGCATAAGGCACACAAAATCTGGTGTAGTTACCAAGGAACGAGTAAGGAACACAACACTATTCTTAAAACAAAAATAATAATAAAAAAAAAATGTGTACTGTCTCTATGTTATTTAGAAGTAGATATTAAAGGGGTAGTTAGGATTAAGATAAGTAATACACTGCTGTGGCAGTGGTGGAATGTAACTAAGTACATTTACTCAAGTACTTAGGTAAAATGTTGAGGTACTTGTGCTACTACTTAAGTATTTCCATTTGATGTAACTTTATACTTCTACTCATTCACTCTACATTTAGAGGGAAATATTGTACTTTTTACTCCACTACATTTAGCTGCCAGCTTTAGTTACTTTTTAAGATTTAACGTGAAAATCATGATCAATCTAAAGTGATTAGACATGTTTTAATTAAACCTCATAACAGTATATTAAGTAGTTAAAAAGAGCCCTACCTTGAGAAAAATTAAAACACTGTTTACATAAAAACATAAAAACTAATAATCCAATAATAGATTTAAATATATTTAACAATCTGAGTGGATCCATTCTGCATAACGATACTTTTACTTTTGATACTTTAAGTACATTTTGATGCTGATACTTTTGTACTTTTACTGAAGTAAGTTTTGAATGCAGGACTTTTACTTGTGGTGGAATAATTTCACAGTGTGGTATTAGTACTTCTAGTACTTAAGTAAATGATCTGATATCTTTTTCCACCATTGTGCTGTGGACGGGGACAGAAGCAAAACATTGAACCCTATTCCAAAAAAGTTGTGATGTGGCATAAAATGTAAACATAAATCAGAAATTTGCAAATCCATTTGTGTCATACATTCATCTCAAAACTGCACAAAGACAGTATAGTTTATATTCAAACTTTTTTTTTTTGCAATTAAACACTGAATATGATGCATTCTGCTGTTAAATTTACATAGTATCCCAACTTTTTTACCCACCTAAAAATAATCCACTTATAAAGAATCAGTATCACTTTAAGTGTGCGCTATATTTAGAACATTTTCACTGCTTTACCTTGCTGTCAGACAGCCGTGTATAAGTTTAAATGGGCTGAAATGAAGCTGTTTCATGCTCTTGTCAAAGCCACCAGACTACAATGACGAAAACATGTAGTCATGTCATTTTACCTCTCAGGACACGGGAGTTGCTTGTCTAGCGCTGCCTCAATCATTTAGTTTGTTTGTGCTATTGTGACTTTCGTGAATCCAAAGCAACCCTTTAAAAAACCAAAGTCGCACAATAAAACAAACACACTAACCGATGAAGGCAGTGGTCGACCGGCAACTCCGATGTTCTCTGAGGAATAATTACTGTTTTTCTCAGTTGAGTCTGGTGACTTTGAAGACAGCTGGAACAGCTGAACATCCCCCCCAAATAAACTTAAACAGGGTTGTCTGATGGTATGGTAAATATTGGTAAGGTAAAATATTCTGAATATAGTGTACATAGATTTTAATTTAGGTGGGACTTTTCTAGATGGCTAAAATATATTTGGCCCCAGCTGTACATTGCTTAGCTTCTATGACGGCACTCTTGCCTGTAGTCAAGTGTGGCGTTCCAACTGACATCAACTGCCATCGATAAATACCTCATATAACACATACAACACCACTTCAATAAATCCAAACTATCCCTTTAAGAAAGAGGTCAGCTATAGCAACATATTACACACTTCTTCATTAACAAGAATACTATGAAGCAATGTCTTACATACATCTTATATACATCAGTTCTTCATTCTGGGTTATTCAGAAACTTCTTGTTAGTTATTCAATAAAAAGGTTAGTTCCTTATTTGTTGACTCATTCATCGGTAAGTACTCAGAGTTCTGTGTTACTCATGAATATACAGCTGTGATGGTGAGACAGGAAGTGGTGGGAACACAGACGAGTGCAAGTGTGCCTTCTGGGGAGTTGAGGACTTTACAGACACACGCATGCACGCACACACACACACACACACACACACACAAACTGCTTTCTATAACCTGTGTGGCATTAAAACAGGACGTCACAGTGGTGGCATGAAAGGAAGCACGGACTAGAGATGAGATCAATTTTGACAAACAGTTAGTTCCCAGAAGGCCAATGAAATGATCACAGCAAATGTATACATAACCAACCAAGAGAAATTATTCACACACACGAGCTTCGTTAAAGAGCTTCTGTATGTAGAAGCTCTTTAACCAAAATTATATTTTTAATGCTAAAATATAATTATTATTGTTATCCATGAATTTTCACATTTACTGTTTTACAAAAAACTGTAGAAATAGTAAAGCACGTTATTTTTTTCCTGATTAAGATGTCAAAATATAGTTATTTACTTGCATCCCTGAACAGAAAAATTAGTTTTAGTGGTTGAAAGTTATGCTTGATCAATTTCTGAAGCCCAGTGAGCAGGCAAAAATTTGGGATGAATTCAGTTTATTATTTGCCAAATAATTACCAATAGCATTTTAGTTTTAAACACGCTTTTGAAAGACATATTTATGATTTCTCATTTTTATGACAATTGATCTAATAAATTTGTTTAATAAAACAAGCTTAATTATATATATATATATATATATATATATATATATATATATATATATATATATATATATACACAGTTGCCTTTTTACATGAAAAGATTGTGACAATGTGATTTATTCTTGACAGATAAAGTGTATATCTTATAAAAACTTTATTAATGAATCTCTTCCAAATATATCACAATAAAAATGAAACAACAATTGTGTCTGAAAACAAAATTATTCCAACTTTATGGGGCGACTGTATATATATATATATATATATATATATATATATATATATATATTTTAAATGTTATAAATAACTCCCTGGCTGGAAATTTTTTATTTTTAATAAATAAATATTTTTTTATAAATATATATTATAAATGTATAATAATATATATGATTTAATATTTACAGATACATTAAATATTGTGTCATATACTTAAAAGAAGAAACAGTAAAAGCACTGCACTGCAACTATATCTGGCAGCTAAAATGCAGCTAGTCAGAGTGAGCAACATATAAAAACACATGGCTAAAGTATGTGGTGGGGAGATGTTAAAGAAGGGAAAAATAAAACGGAGGTATTACATTTCAAATTATTAGAAGATGACTGACTTGTATCAACTCTTAGCTTACCCCGAGTAGGTTTACAGCGAAAACATGCCCTCGTATTCCCCACGGTATTTATAACTCGGTCAGCTGACCTTGCACTTGGACGCATCCACTACACAGGGAGATTAACCAACTTTGAGAGAAATGATTTAACTTCTATTATAGCTCACATATTTTATATCAACCCAATACATGTGCTTAAATAATAGTTCTAAATGAGCAGTCATATGTTTTACCACAAAATATTGACGGCAGAGGGTTGAAAAGAAGGAGATAGTGGTGAGCAGCTCCCCCGCCCTGCAGATAATGGTACGGTCTTCTGTTGAAATTCCGAGAATTGAGCTGCTGTGCTTCTTAGAACTGGATTCTGAGAACTGGTGATGCACAGAGTTTCGAGGAAACTTTTACAAGGTGACTTTTTTTTCCTTCCTATTTTCTCAGCATTAGGTCAGTAGTGTAGTGAAGGAGCAGATGCTCATGTGGCTGCTCCGGGGCTGGAAACTTTTCAATATTTTGAACATTTTGTGATGACTTAAAGCTAGAAGTGAACTAACAGATTTGAACTATGAACGTTGACTGACAGCTGAACTGTCTTTGCCTGTGTTTTAGACGGAAGTGCCACTTTAAGCAGTGTGCGGATTTAATTTTATCACTTGTACTCTAATGGCTGCCGTTAGGCTGAAAACAAGCAACGGTTCTGAAGCGTGTACAAAGAAGCTTTTAGCCATGTAAAACCTTTAATAGTTATATTTGAGATAGCATGTGTCAAGTTAGACGCTGACGTTACTAAAGTGGCGCAACAGGACATGTCTGTCTGGCTCTGTCACTTCTATTTTTCTCTGCGCATTTTTGTCGAGAAACAATCTTTTCACTTCACTAAATGTCTTCAGCGCAAAGCCGATGATTTGCTCTATTCGTGTCAATCTAGCTAAACCTATTTAAACACATAATTAAACAACACGGCAGTCTCCAGACACGACAACTTAACACTGTTTCTAAACTTGAACGGACTTGTGCTGGCCTGCTCGGCTTACAGCCCAAGTTACGCAGCAACAACTAACTAACCACTCCTTGAAATCACGTCCTACTAACTCTAAATCGTGAAGTCTTGGTTCAGACTAGATCAATATTTGAGGTTTAGAGATAACTCGAGAGATTAGTTTAGCAGCAGGAGAGCAAGTGTTAATGGGTTAAATGAGATGAGTTCTACTTATATCGGGGAACAGGAAACCTCTCTGTGTACTGGCAACCTAATCTGAGCAGCCAGGACGGAATGTGCTCAACGTCAAACACGTTTACAACCTCCAGGCTGCAAGCTGCCAGCACTCAGCCTGCTCTGTACACACTGAACCTGCAGAGAGAGAGAGAGTACAGACATGAGAAACAATATGTTCACCTTATTTTGCCCTTAAAAGTCAGCGATGTAGGATTATATTGGAATTAAATACATAGGTTGCACTTTTATCTTCTGTGGCTAAGTTTTGTTGTCGTCTCAAAATTATGATAATCGTTTTTCTAAATTATAAAGATGTTGACCCACTGACAAATATCACTTTTTTTTTTTTTTTCCAATAATAAGACGTTAAAAACATTCCCTATGTAATAACACCGTCGTTATGGGCCAATAACAAGTAAAGCATGGCGCACAAGATTCAGTGAAACTCCCTTTTACTTTTGTCTTAGCAATGGCGCCGCTCTTTGACAAAACACTGTCAAGACACTTGTTAGGTTCAGAGCTTGTTGTGATGGTTTTGATTATAACCCTTGAAGCTAGGTGATTTGTATTAGAGAAGTTCAAGCCAGAGGTGATTAAATATTGAGAGTGCTTATTGTGTTATATAAATGTTGGTTTATGCATAATTTAGTGTTTACAAATACTTTATTACAAACAAATAACTAATTGGCTTAACTTCTTGGGCCTTTAGATGATTTCCTCACTGGACCAGAATGTAGCAATGTTAAAAAAACAAAACAAGTGTTATTTTATTTTCTGGTTGTTTTTGCTCATATTAGTGCCAATATGCCCACATTGGGTTTTTTTTCTCCATCCATCCTATACAGTATGTGCACCTCTCCCATGTGTGGCTTTATTTAGAAGCAGATCACCTTTAAATTATATTTGAAAATATTTGATTTAAAAAAAAAAAGCTTTATATGTTACTTTTTTTGCATAAATATTGAAATAACAGCCAGTACCTAATTTAAACAAACATTTTAAAATGCATATAGACCATATCAAGTGTACATTGACAATAAGGTGGCACCATGTGGCCATGAGAGGCAACTGCACTTTGTGCACAGTGCAGATAAGAAAACTGCGACCTCTTTCTTTTATTCTTTTTACACGTTGTGTGTTGGACAGTAATCTAACATGGTTTTAGTGATGATTAAATGTTAATACTATCCATTGTGAATTTATTGTGGTGTATCTCAAACCTGGTAACCTAACCAATCTATTTGTTATTTTTGCCCTTGCTCAGATTGTGACAGCATGGCCACGACTGCAAATGGCTGCATTCAGTTCACACGCCATGCAGGCGACGTCCTGCTCAACTTCAACCGTCTCCGCAGCAGGAACATCCTGACGGATGTCACCATACAGGTGGACGGACAGAACTTTCATGCTCACAAGGCCATATTGGTGGCCTGCAGGTATGCACCTTTATAACACCTGTTTTGTTCTGTTTTTTGTGAATCACTGCCTCCACACATCCAAACTCTCTTATTTCGTACCTCATTCAAAATTAATATTTTTTCTTATTTGTGCTCATGTTTAACACTCCTCTCTTTTTCTCTTACAGTGGCTTCTTTTATTCTGTGTTCATGAACCCCAAGAACGCAAACCTTAGTGCCATCAGCTTGGACCCCAAAGTGGACCCCAAGGGTTTCTCCGTCCTGCTGGACTTCATGTACACATCCTGTCTGGACCTAAAAGACAGTCTGGTCCTGGCCACCATGAATACAGCCCTCTACCTCCAGATGGAACATGTGGCCGACACCTGCCACAGGTTCATGAAGACCAGGTAAAGGAAAATATGACAAGACAGTCTTTTTGGTAGAAATGGAATGAGTGTGAGTCAGGGTAATAACTTGTCATTGAATCTTTGTCTGCAGGAATCAGATTGAAGAGGTACAGCTCAACTCATCACATCTGGCTGAGGAGATCCCTGCTTTGAGGCCTGTTGATGAGAAAGAGCCAGACTTTACAAACAACTACACATCAACTTCATCTGCTCTCTTGGAGTGCAGGGGCTACCTCCCCAATGTCTTCAGGGGGATCAACACCTCTGGCTCCTATCACGTCTATGGCGACCTCCACGTCCCTGCTGGGAAGACCGAAAGTTCCCTTAAGGTCAACGACCTCCCCAGAGGCGGGGCTTTGTCCCAGAAACAATGCTCGCAGGTACCCAGCGACAACATGGCTCACAATGAGTCCACCACAATCATCTCTCACCCTGTGCCATCCCACCCCAACTTCCCCACCAATATCATCCGATCTGCAGCAGCACGTGGGAGCCTTCAAACATCTGTCTCTCCCATGGAGGAAGACAGCATTCAGCATCCACAAACCAGCTGCCTGAGATTGTCTCCAGGTTTTAGTAAAGGAGTGATTTGCAGCCCTCAAAGCCCCCTCCGATCTGACTGCCAGCCCAACTCGCCCACGGAGTCTAACAGCAGCAGAAACGCCACGCTGAGCCTCACGCAGCCGCCAGAGTCCCCCAAAGACGCCAAGGCACGCAACTGGAAGAAGTACAAGTTGATTGTCATGAACCAAACTCCTGATGAGAATGAAAAGGAAGTTCAGGGAGATGGCGGCGACGCTGCAGCCATGTCCCCGACACTGAGCAGCGGACACAACGAGGCCCAGGCAGAAGAAGCAGCCAGCGAGCACAGAGAAGAAATCCTCATGTCTCAGAGTGTCGACAGCTGCGGCAGCAGCACCTGTAGCAGCATCAGGTAAGACTCATTGTGAGGAACTTCATAGCAAATGTTTGAAACTAAATAACATTTATTTTAATTCTGTGGTCACATTTTTGTGTGCAGTTACCGCAGATGCTCGTCCTGTGGCTGCGACAGCCCACAGTGCATGGAAATGGGTCACCTTTCTCCTGACTCGTACAGCCGAGATGACACGACCAAACTACACTCAGAGTATTCCTCCTCCAGCTGTGGTAAGTAGACTCCACAAGTGCCATGCTATAAAACTAAATGTAAAGGCCCCAGAACAGACAAACCAAACACTGGCTGTAGAGAGGACTTTTCAAGTATTCATTTGGTTGCAATCTGCAACCTCACCACTAGATGCGACTAAATCCTACACATTTAAGTTATAATAAGGATTTGACAGAATTATTTGACTTAAATTCACATTGATTCTCTTGCTTCTCCATACAGACGGCAACATCTACTTCTGCAACGGGTGTGACTCCAAGTTCTCAGAGGAAGATTCCCTGAAAGAGCACATGGCCCAGGTGCACAGCGACAAGCCATACAAGTGTGACTTCTGCCAGGCTGCCTTCCGCTACAAGGGCAACCTGGCCAGCCACAAGACTGTTCACACCGGTAAGATGAATAATTCCTCAAGTTGACCGAACGGACACGTTTTTGACCATTGAAACATGTTCTTACAGAGACCCAGAATACAAGTACGAACCTGAAAATGAGCATGTTATGTCCCTTTTAACTTCCAGGTGCGAAGCCCTACCACTGCAACATCTGCGGCGCTCAGTTCAACCGGCCAGCCAACCTCAAGACCCATACCCGCATCCACTCCGGAGAGAAGCCATACAAGTGTGAGACATGCGGCTCCAGATTTGTCCAGGTGAGGAAAAAAACTCAAAGCTGTGCCAAAGTCAACCACTGCCCTTAATTGTATTTTATCTAATCTCATGTTGTAATCTTCCTCCAGGTGGCCCATCTTCGTGCCCACGTATTAATTCACACGGGAGAGAAGCCGTACCCTTGTGAGATCTGTGGAACTCACTTCCGCCACCTTCAGACGCTCAAGAGCCACATGCGCATTCATACTGGAGAGAAGCCTTATCATGTAAGCCTCCTAGTCAGTCCCTCCCGTCTTATCCACTGTGTCTGCCAGCTAAAAGGAGAGTAATCCCTTCTCCCAAGTGACCCGGGTGCCTATCAATAGTTATAAGTCCTGAGTGGTAATCCTGCAGAGCTATGAACTCTAGCTGTTGGGGTCGGGGAATGAAACTGTCCTTTTTAAAAAATGTGATTCTAAATAATTTTTCTCTTTTTTCCTCAGTGTGAAAAATGCGATCTTCACTTCAGACATAAGAGTCAGCTGAGGCTTCATCTCCGTCAGAAGCACGGTGCCGTCACTAACACCAAGGCTCAGTACCGCAGGACTCCCAGCAACATCATCACAGGCCTGGTGAACGCCTGCTGAGCCCGCTACAGCCCCGCTGTGTTGTGTTACTTTTGCATTGGCCGCCATGTTGTCAAAAGATTTTTTTTTTGTATTTTACAAACAGAAACATAAATATTATATATGTTTGCCCTTTATGCATTTGTAAATGATGCACATTATGTAAGCTCTTTGGTATTTCAAAGATTGTAGAAGTTTATGCTTTTGTTGTGAATGTCTAACAACAGAATGTACATGTTGAATGTGAATTTGAGCAGGCATTTCTCTATTTCGCTACTCACTTAACAGAATGTCAGCATTGAAGGACAGTCCTCTTCCTCATTCGGATTGAGAATCACTGTTACAGTTTTGTTTTAGATATTGATATGAGTTGCCCCAGCAATGTGGTCACAATTTATGCAGTTATTTTTTTGTAAATAAGATAATATATATTTTCAGATTGCCATCTGCTGGCAGAGTACGAATATATTTACGTTAAGTTTGTCATAACACAAGGGCTTGTTGTTTTGCCATTTCATAGTTTGTGGTACGTATTGTAATATGTACAGATTGTCATTTATTGCTATGTAGATATTTTCTTTTTTTTTTCAATCATTTCTAGCCTGTTGGTATTTTGCACATACTCATAATGCTGTAATTCATATATTTTCATACTTTTCATTCAAATATTTCTACTTAGAATGTTCTTGACATGTTAGACCCCGTGCCCAGCACTTGCTATTTTCCTATTTATATTCTAATTTTTCTTTGCTGTTTTCTTTTACATTATGGTGCTGCAATGATCCACGCTCCCCAGCTGGTTCATTAAAGTTTGCTCGTATTTTATCTAACCATATGTATTATAGTGCACTCACACAAACCAGTGTGTTAATAGTGCCTTACATTCACACTTCTCTACTTGCTACCTTCGCAGATTAACTCTTAATGCGTTATGACTATAAGAAAGCCCCGGTAGTTATTAACTGCTGTTATGATGCATTTCACCTCTGGTACTTTGCCCTGTTGTCATGTGTATGCATGTCTGGTACTATTGTTTTTAAAGCTGATTATCTGTTGAGTGTAGCTCTTAAAATGCAGATACACCAGGCCTCAAGCTAAAAACGCTCAGGAATATTAGTAATATGTGAGCAAATGTCTTTGTAACTGCAGATTATATATATATGAAATATATATATATATATGACATGAAAATAAAAAGGTATTATGTAGTACTTGTTGCAGTAATTGTTTTCATTATCTTCAAGTTAAGCCTTTAAATACTCTCGCTGGTGTGCACTCCTATGAAACATCATTTATTATCATTGGTGCTTTTAGTTAGCCTGTCTAATAGTCTTGTGTGTAGGGAAAAGTGGTAAACTAAGGGTGCCAAAAGATGACCTATTCATCATTAATTACATAATTAAATGCATAAATCAACACGTAAGAATATGAATTAGATTTTTAAATGACATTGTAACTATATGAATGCTGAAATAAATTTGACATACATATAGATACTAAAAAAATAGTTTTGAAATTTAGAAATACAAGAAAAAAATGTTTAGAAATTATTTATTTATTTTCCCATTACCTATTATTTGTAAAATCAATTCCTTATATATTTTAACACTGTATTTATAATACAAATGTTTATATCAGCATCAATTTACTTGTTTATTGATGAATGTGTAATTTTATCATCATCTATAAAAATCCAGCATATAGTTAATTGGCAAAAAATAAACACTCTAATTTACCTCATTTCTGAATCGATTACATAATTATCTCAGAATTCTGAGAAATTCTTGTTTTGTTAAATAACAAGATAATTATCTAATTATTTCAGGAAAACTGCAATATTTTCCCCCCATTTGAGACATATTCATTTGTATTCAATCCCTCATCTGTTTCACACTTAAATATTTACACAGTCAGATTATTAATTATAGCATTTACTTGATGAATGAGTCATTTTTTCATTCTGGTAAACGCAGTCAGATTAAACAATTCTACACAATTCTACAATGTCATTTATCAGGCGCTTTTATCCAAAGCGATTTTTTTTTTGAATATCCTTTTTATTGCCAAGTTCACATTGGCTAGAATACATGTTTCACACAAAGCAATCATAGTTTTATATGCTTTTTTGGTATACAAGAAAAAAAAACAATAAAAGTTAAAACAAATCAAAACCAACAACAAACAAACCAACAAAAAACAAAACTAACAACAACACGGCAGCATCTTAAAACATAAATAGATTGGATATGACAAAATGGCGGATTACCACACAATTTGGGTACAGTGTCCAAACAACAGCAACAAGAAAAAGAAAAGTGCTGACCTGAATTGGAGATTTATAGGAGAACAGCAGCAACTAAGACATAAATGGAGCTTTGCGTATGCCATCAGATGAGATCCATACATTATGGCAGAGGGAAGGATCTGCTTCCAGTCAGTATGATCACTTAATTGGAATCATTCAAATTTTAACATGAACCTCTCTCAGGTCCTTCAGAAATTTTAATACAGGCTTCCATACCTTATCAAAAATTGCCCACCTGCCTGCGTTTTTATATCGGAGTTTCTCCATACATAAGGTCTCACTGAGCTCCCTCATCCACATTTCAATTGAAGGAACATTATCTGACTTCCAGTGTCTTAGGATAAGTCTTTTAGCCAAAATGACACCAAAACAGAGAGACTGTTGTACAGACTTTGTACTGTTAGAGTACTCAGTCGAATCACCCGCTGACCCCAAAATGGCCACCAAGGGGCAGGGTTCACACCTCCTTTTAAAAGCATTTGAGTAAAAATCAAATATTGAAGACCAGAATGAGTGAAGACTGGGACACGTCCAGAGTTGATGAGTGAGTGTTCCAACCTGGTTCTTGCATTTGTTACACAATGCTGATATATTAGGATACATTTTGTTGATCTTTAGCTTTATGTAATGTAATCTGTGTATAATTTTGAACTGAATTAGTTTATGCCTAGCATTTATTGAGCAACGATGAATGTTCAAAAGACATGTGTCCCAGTATTCTGTAGAAGGGGGGACTCCCAGCTCAGACTCCCACTCAGACCTTTGTTTGTCTGTATTCGTTTCTATCTGACTGAAGAGTGTCTGGTATAAACTTGATACTACTCCTTTTTTACCTGGCATAATTTTAACTATTCTCTCAAGTGCAGGGTGTTGTGGAATTTCTGACAGAGTTGACACATGGTTCTTAATAAAATTTCTGATCTGCAGATAGCGGAAAAAATGTGAGACTGGTAGGTTATGCTTAGCTTTCAGTTGTTCAAATGACATCAGGTGCCCCCCCTGGTACAGATCTCTCAGGGATCCCACTCCCTTCTTCCTCCAACGAGCAAACACTGGATCTCCAGCAGAAGGCTTGAAAGCATGATTGTTACAGATTGGCGTATCCTTGTACATATTTGGGGCCTTCAAGTGTGATTTAATTTGATTCCAAATTTTTATTGAGTTGTGTATCATAAAGTTACCTTTGTACAGAGATTGGTTAATTTTGATGGGGCTGTTCAATAGGACTAGAAGCGAGGTCCCTTCACATTCTGCCTGCTCTAAAGAAAGCCAGGCAGGAGGTGGATTGGTTGTATCCTCTGTGAGTTCCGAGCTCCTCCAGAAAGCCAGAATATTTAGATGTGCTGCCCAATAGAAACATTTGAAGTCTGGTAAACCAAAGCCTCCCTCTTGTTTTAATTTACAGAGGTGTTTTTTGTTTATACACGCAACTTTATTCTGCCAAAGAAAAGGGATCACTACTGTGTCCAATTTCTTGAAGTATGCTTGTGGAATACAGGATGGTATTGATTGGAAAATATATAAAAAGCGTGGGAGAACTACCACTTTAATGGTGTTTATTCTCCCGACAAGTGATCATAATTGAGAGTTAACACAACACAAGCAAAGATGAAGTCAAGAAACATAACAAGAGTAAGTGGGTTTAGTTTGAGTCCATAGACACTTTTAAAAAAAGGACTAAAAACTTTCCTTTTCAGCAAAACATTTGGTTCCTCCCGTCTAGATGGTTTTAGATATGTATGTATGTACGTACGTACGTATGTATACTTTTTCTTCTGGTTTTAGCTGTTTTTTCCTTTTTAAAAAAAAAAAATCCTTTTTATAATTAGACTGCTATGCATTTAACCTGTAGCACTTTGAGATTTCCTCTAATGTAAAATGCATCACAAATAAAATGTATTATTATTATTATTATTTATTTTTATGTTTTATTATTATTATTATTATTATTATTAGTGCTTTTAGGTCGCGCAGGCGGTCAGTGCAAGTTTTATTTTATGTATTTATCATTGTCGTCCTTGTAGATCAAGTGTGGAGGTGTTCAGTAAAGAGTTGGGTCTTCAGTCTCTTCTCAAAGATTCATAAGGACTTAAACAGTGACGTCTAGCGCCCCCTGTTGGACGTGTATGGTGGCTTGTGAATTTGTATCCTTTAGCAGTTGATAACTTTATCAAAACTTTTTTTTTACCCTATAAAGCCAAGTGTATCATATTTGATACACAAGTTTTTGAGACCTCTACGTCATCAGTGTGATCCCCCCCGAAAAACGTGATGTATACATGTGTTGCACTTAAAGATAAACAAACTGAAAAACAAATTACACAAAAATACCAGATGTAGCAAAAATTATGTGCAGGTTCCAGATGTATGATGTTGTTTTATACGCAAAAAAATATTTAGCAAGTTTGAGGAAAATGTTAAAAGGAAAGTCAAAGTCTTAATAGCTTTAAAATGTTAGGTTTTATATGTTTTTGTTAGTTCAAGAAAAACTTAGAAGAACTTAGAATTCATATATGCAATTGGTTTTTAAAATTTGTCAGCAGGTTAATAAACACTCAGTTTAAAAAAATAGAACTTTCTGGCAATTATATAATGGTTCAGGCTTTATAGGGTTAAGTAATGTACTACAGCACAATAGTTATACAGTTGCATACAGGGTGCATTAACATCACTGGAGGGCTACAGAACTTTGAGGCCCCCGATCCCTAAATGGTTGACACGCTATAATTTGCCTATAAAAACTTGATACAAGGTCATCTTTAGCTCTGTGCCATTTATTTGTACCATTGTATGTACCAATGTATATCATTAAATATGTGCATTTCACTTTTGTAAAGGAGCAACATATACTCACCCACACACAATTACATCAGCACAATACTTCACTTAGGCTAATAACAACTATTTCATAGGCTATGCAACAAATCAAACATAGATAAAACAAGATATCAAATACTGCAAAATTATAAAACCCATCTAAAGTGTTGACTAAATGTTTTAAATTAAACAAGACAGGGAAAATTGTTTTTATCTCTCATTTTTATTACCCCTCCTTCAAGCAGATACAGTACAGATTTAACAAAATGTTCATTTTTATCTTCATGTTTCCTCTATGATCAGTTCAAGTGCCATAACTGTGATGAAGCTGGTACAGTTAAATATTCATTGAAGAATGGGCCATCTATCAGACAAACATACACCGAATAACTCTACAGAAGCAAATGCCCATATAGCACTGTCCTCTAAACATGAGACGGATGTTTTATGCATTTTATTTGTTTTGTCAGTTATATCAATCCATCGTCATTAGGTCAAACTATTTGGTCTGAAGCATTATGGCTGCTTCCAGTGACATGATACTCTGAAGACATCAGTGATATTTACCGTTTTTTGTTGACATCCACTAATGTAAGTGACAGAAAAGTGTCTATCTAAGCTAACAATTTGTAAGGTTTTGTTCCTTTGCAAAGGCCTCAAACATATGATGAAAGACAGTGCAGAGGAGCGTCAACTAGTTGATCACAAGTACTCTACTTCTCAGTCATACCAATACATATTGTACACATACTCACAAACAAGTGCAACATTTTTACAAAAGAGATGGAAAACAAAAACATGTAACCAAAAATAAAAAGTCATATGAATGGACATATAAACTTATTATAGTGTAATTGCAGTTGATAAAAAGAAAACTAAAAAAAGGTAAATTGATGTTGTTGGCAGCTGCAGGAAACTCAACCCTCTTTATCAAGGACGGCTTTCACATCATCAAACACCTGGAAGAGAAAAATTAGTGAGTGCACACAAACTCCAACCAAGACAGCACAAAACTTCCATAATTAGTTTTTTTAACTAAACAATTCATGTTCTATAAAGCAAATTCAGGTACTATGGCAGCTTGTGCTGGGCAGTATGTTCACTTTTTTAAACTGAAAATGAGTCAGACTAACCGAAATAAGCCTGGGTTATTTGGTAAGACTCACTTTATGGAACAGACCCCTGAAGTTAGGGCTGGGCGATATCACCTCAAATCAATATCAAGATTAGATGAACATTTTACCTCAAACAATTATTTTGATTTTGTTTTTTTGCCCTGCAAATATGCTCACTCATGGCTCAACCATTAGAGTTCACACCTTTGTGATTTTAAAGACATTAAAGTAAACACAAACACACACAGATGAACTATTTTGTGCTTATTCATTGTAGATATTGAACTTGAATCAAAGCAGCACTTGAAATGAAAACGTCAAATGTTCTGTGTCGTCTTCCCGAAAGCCAAAATGTGTCCAAATTAGGGATGGGCGTTTGGAAGGAACCTGCCAACTCAATTATCTATAACTTTAAGGATCAATTAATCGATTAATTGCTATGTTTTACACATACTCCAGAATCATGCATACATGTGCAAAAAAAAAAGATATACACAGTACTATGCAAAGGCCTGTTATGATAACGGACGTTTTTATTTTGAAAGGACGAAAAGGGACTTCCAGTCGTTCACAATACTAAATCAAGTGAGGTGATACTGTAAATAATGTTTTATGTTTTAGCCCTCGAAGAGGCATGAGGTTAGTTTTCACAGTAATCTTGCATATTTAAATGTACTTTGTGTTTAAATAGGTTTTGGAGAAAATTAAACCTAGTAATTCATGCTAGCAAGGTTTGATACAGTAAGCTAGTTTAATACTTTTGTATTTCTGTGTTTTATAATTGTTATTACAACTTTCAGTTTGCAAACTGTAGCTTTATCCAACTTAATTCTCAGCTCATTGGCTTATTCACGTACGACCGCAGAACTGAATGCTCAGCCGTGTTTCAGTTCAGTGATACTGATACACAGCCAGAGATAAAATTTAAATAAAAAAATACATAGATCGAATAAAAAATTCCAAATGAGCGACTAAATTCCTAACGACCATTAATCAATCATTGATTAATTATTCCCATCCTTAGACCAAACTATGGACATAGAATTTTTCTTGGGGACAAGCCTTCGAGTGCTCAGTCGGCTCGGCGTTTGTGCTTCCATGTCGCAGATTGGACGGGGCTGAGTAATGCCCAGAAAATGATCGAAATAATGGTCATGGGCAAGATTACATCGGTTTGATTAACTCTTAATTAATTGCCCAGCTCTACCTGGAGTGCTGCCATATTTAGAACTCTGATTACAAGTTAAAAAAAAACTTGTGAAAACAGCTTTCAGTGTCAAACTCTGCACACGGACAATACTGCAGAATTTAAGCATCCCAGTCAAAAACAACAAGGATTTCTGAGTGAAAAGGAACTTTGTCATGTTGCCATTTCTCCTAAGGGACTGAGTCACTCCATCCCCAGGTCTCAGCAGTTAATGGCAAGTAAAATATTGTAACTGATGACATTTTTAAACCACTAAATAACATTGATACGCAGAACCAAACTGTTATGACTGCTGCCTGCGCCCTTCCGAGGTCATGCAACTTCTCGGAGTCCAAAGTTAAGAGAGGAGAGCATCTTGTGGCCAACAAATGAACTACATAATAAGGCATTTAAACTTTAGCTTCTTCATCCGGCTGGGGTATTTTTCTACTGTCTGACTGGAGGATTTCATTCTACTCTGTGATTCCCCCTCAGCCTCAATTTAGCATCTGTCCTGTTTCCAATTTGTTCTCAAAAGACTTTGACAGACATTGCTGACAAATAGGTCAAAATACTTTACAACAGTTTGACTACTAATCTGGGACTGCTGCTATCTGACAAACCATCCTTTTCTTAAATTATTATTATTATTTCGTTAGCCTTGCTAAAAGTCCTTCCCAGTGTTCAAGCCAGTGTGGAACTGGCTCAGCTGCAATTCTTTTAATTGCCATTACAAGTTGGATTAAAAAAAACATTCTGCTCTTAGATGTATTACTGGTGATGCCTACAATACTCATCACTGTATCTTATATGATAAAGTGGGCAGGCCTTCTCTGTCAAAGAGGTGAAAGAATCATTGGTGCCCTCTTTATCTTTAAGGCCATTACTGGAAAAGTACCTCCATTCTTAACAAGACTTCTTGATTGGAACCATGGACACCATGTGAGATGATCAAATAACTGGTTTACTCTCACATTTCTCCATGTGTAGACTGAACCTTGGAAGTCAGCCTTTTGTTTAAATGCCCCCTCGACCTGGAATGATCTTCAACTCACACTGAGGATCAATACGCCCAGAACATTTTTTCAATTTCGTAGCTTGATTGCGGGCTTTCCTGCAACTGTTTTTAGCTTTGGTCATTTTAAACAGCATTTTTACTTATTCATTTATCTTGTCTGTTATATTTATTTTGAATTTGTATTTCTGTACCGTTTGTAAATGTACTTGTTGTCACTGTAAATCAGGGAAACCTCTGTACTTAAGGAGTTTAAATAAAGTGTTATAAATTCTCACACAATGGAAATTGTTGCATTTTTTGTTGAGGGTGTGTTTGCCCTGACTGACAGGCATTTCACACCTCCTCCCAGGCTCCACCCCCACAAATGTCCCTTCAGAAATAGACTGGTGGCGCTCATAGATGCTTTCTTATGGGCAATGCCATTTACTCACCTCGTTCAGGGAGCGGGAGCCGTCTATAGTGCGCACCTTGCCGTCTTTCTCATACAGATCTACGATTGGTTTGGTAGACTGCAGGTAGGTTTGGATTCTGCAAGAAAAATATGCTTGGTTATTGGGGTCAGATGACTCAGGGGACACAAAGGAGACACAAATTAGGTCAAAAACACATATGCAGGTGTCCAACAGTGATCTAAATGGGTCAGACAAATCTATACCGAAATACAAATATGCCTGCTGTACTTTGTTACACACAGAAAATAAACTGTTTATGAAATCAAGGCAGCAGTACATACTTCATACATACCAGTGCTGTTAAAGTCTATAGTGACATATTTTGTTTATGTTGCAGGCTTGTACCTTTTCTCCAAGCTTTCTCTGTTGTCGTCTGTGCGTCCGCTGCTCTTCCCTCTTTCTAGACATCTGTCGATACAAACCTTTGGACAAAAAAGACAGAGATCATGTGCTCAGTGTAAAATGTTGCTCAAGATAACAACTCAGTTGTCTGTGTGCATTTAAAAACTCACCTCATTGCTGCAGTCAAAGAAAAGCACAAACTTGACGTCTGCTTTGTCTTTCATGACATCGTTCCAACCCTTAAGGTTGTCCTCGTTTCGGGGGAAACCGTCTATGAGGAAACGGTACTTTTTCTCATCTTTCTGCATGGTCTCCTCCATTGCCTGTTCAAAAACAAAATCATGACAGACTTATTTCCCTCCCAATTTGAATTAATTAATAATAGCCATTTCTTTAAATCAGAACCTGATCAAAAAAAATGATCGCATTACAAATCTCACTCGTTCTTTCTGTAGAGGTCTAAACAAAAAATCTTAAGCTGACAAACTTAAGAAATCAGTATTCTCACACTGCAGCTGTGATTTTGACAGCACTGAAAAACACTAAGATGTTACAATATTAGCAGAAGAATAACCTTCAGTATATTTTCTTTAATATTCTCACCATTTTTATTCATTGTTTAATTTTTCATGTCAAAGTCTCTTGATGTATGTACTTTAAATAAAGATTTGTTTAGGTAATTAAATATTTCTGGTTTTATCTGTGTGTCTATTATACTGTTAAGATAAGATATTCCTTTATTGATCCCCCACAATAAAAATGAAATAGAATAAAAAAATGAAATAGAATAAAGATACAAAAATATATAGTGTAAAATAAATATACAAACAAACAACCAAGACCAAACTAAAAAACAAATTGTGTAAACAATTTACAATAAACAATTATATTTGTGTTCCATGTGTGTGTAGTGTGACAGGGCTACAATCTTTGTGTTGTAAAATGTCATATTGCCTGAAACATAAAGCGACATCCTCGAATAATGTATTATGTGTGACTAACAGCACAAAACCTAAAACATTTCAATGCAGTAATATGAAACATGAGGCATTATACTAAATCCTCACATTAATAAGGATAGGGGAGGTTTTTTTTGCAGAAATTTGTTGATGAATGAATGTAATCACTGTTTAATATCTTATTAACAAGTAACTGACTTGGTTGTTTTAGCACTAAACAAGAGAAGCTTTGTCCAGATATTATTATGATTAGCCAAGAGAGAAAAATCTATTTCAAAGCACTTTTATATATATATTATGTTTTTTTCACCAAGTCTTGTATACCTGCATTACCTGTCAAGCTGCAATATGTTGCAACATGTCATGAATAAAACAAAACAGTGACAGACTGATCAGGATTTGTCTCTTGCTAAACAAACACAAACCTGAATTACAGCCTGTAATGCATACCTTCCTGAGTAAGTTGATGGTGATCTCCACAGGGACGATTTTTCCCTCCTTGATGTAGTTGGCAATAAGCTGTCCAAACTCGGACTCCTCTCTAGCTCGCTCTGCTCTCAGCAAGTCCCCAGCTGACAAATGGGTGTAGTTGTAGTTCTGAGGGACAAAGGTTTTTTTAATGTGATGAGTTGATCTCATGTGATGACAATGGTATCTCAAAGCAAAGTCAATTTCTGGAGAGGGGAAAGAGACACTTGGTCAATTAAAAAACGGTTTGTAGATTTCTATTAACACTAAACATCTGCATTTGAGAAGATGGCAGTTACAGATAGGTTAAAGTCCTCTCACTCACAGCAAGGAAGAAGTCAGTCCTTGTGTACTGAATGAAAGAAGCCTCTATACATAGCTGCCATTCAGGCCTGACCACCTTACTTGAAGCACAGCAGCCAACACCCAGTAACATCCGTGAAGTAGTTATAAAGTCTCTCTTATAGCAGCGATTTCTCAGTCAGACACACGCATCAAAGCATCCACATCGGCCCCCAGCAGAGCTGCCGCTCCATGAGTTTTCATGAGTTTGACTCTCAGACAAACATCAAAGCAGCATCCTTATATAAAGTTCGGGCTTTACAAACTTTCTGAGTGCTTGTTAAAAATAACTTTTTTAATAAACCCATACCATTGGACTGCTGACTCACAGTCCCTTGCGCCTGTATGGGAAGATCACATTACAAATTCAATGAGTCACAAGCTGTTTCTGTTTGTTTAAAGTCAATGGTGGAGTGACCAAGCCCACTTCAGACTTTCTGACTATTACACAACTTTAACAGCGTAGATGACAGTGATAAAGTTGCAACACAGAGTAAATGTCAATAGAGGATCTCCTGCTGGCTCTACTTGAACTGTGAAGCTGATAAGCAAACACCGTTATAGCCTATTCATTCAGGAGTTTGACAGAAGAGCATTAAACAGTGGGGTATTATACTTTGAATTGTATTTGTACTCCTCAGCACTCAAAACTTTGGAGTTTTTGAATAATTAAAAACTTAAGAAATCAATACACTTTCACACAGCAGCTGTGATTTTGACAACACTGAAAACAGTTTTAAAACACTAAGATGTTCCAATATAAGCAATGAATCATTTTTTATTCATTGTTCAACCTTTCATGTCAAAAACAATGACAGCTGTCAAACACTACCCTTATTCCCACCAAAGTCTCTTGATGTATGTACTTTAAATAAAGATTTGTTTAAGCAATTTAGTATATATGGTTTAATCTTTATGGCCATATTATAATTCAAGATAAGATAAGATATCCCTTTATTGATCCCCCGTAATAAAAGTTAAATAGAATACAGGTAAGAAAATATATAAATAGTATAAAATAAACATACAAACAAACAACCAAGACCTAAAAAAAACTAAAAAAACAACAACTAAAAAACAAATTGTGTAAACAATTTAAAAATACAGTAAACAATTGTATTTGTGTTCTATGTCTGTGTAGTGTGACAGGGCTAGATTTATTTAGACGTTTCTTTGAAGTTCCTGTAATTAAGCACAGGCTTGTATATGACACAGACTGTGTAAATAAAATATATGAGCAAAATAAACTGTAAAGCCTGTGTTGCTAACTAGCTAGCTGGCTAACATACAGGTTCATTTTAGAGGACAACCGGATGTCACTGAAATATAGATATTACCTCAATAAAAGGGAGCTATAAAAGGCACAACCACTCCTAAATCCACCAACTACAATCTTTATCACGTCACACTGAATCCTAACTATAAAAGCAGGTAGTTTTCATTGTCCTTTCTCTCGCCATCTCTCGTACCTCTACGATTTTGGAGCACTGGGTCCCTTTGCCGGCGCCAGGCCCGCCCAGCACGAACACAACCTGCGGCTTCATCATCAGCAAGACCCGGTGAAACACCCTCTGAGACACGTTACCGAACAAACGACCGATCATAAACCAGCACCAGCAATTGCGGACGTAGACCGGCCGGGTGGGGACTCAAATAATAAGCCGAGCTGCCCGGTGAATGCGTGTCAGTGTCGGTGGGTAGGAAGTCGATGAGCGAAACGACACCACTTCCGCTGTTGACTCCAGCGACCAATGGGGTGTCACGTAGGAGTGACGCAAGCCGGTGGCCACGCCCCCTCGCACTTGTTATTTTTTTCAATGCAGAGGTCGGGTGACGCCCCTCCCCTGCTCCTCTAGCATCAGCACCTCCACACCGAACAAGGCGACCCGCGGCTGGGAAAGGATGCTCTCCGCTCCGCGATGCTCACCAGCTCGAGGAGACATCTCGATGAGAACCGAGAGGCGCTCGAGCGGCTGGGTATAGTCACTGTTTTCTGCACGTTTATGCTGCTTCGCTGCCTCCATTCATGATGCACCATTCATGCATCCCCAAGAATGGAAGCACATTGCGAGGAAAACATTAAAATAGCCTGTTATCGCCCTGTTGCCTCGCCTTTGAGAGACACATTCTGGCACATTTGATGAAGCTTCTTTTCATGTAGGTCAAGGTGATGAAGAGCCCGGTTTTGTCTTTTGAGGGCGCCGCGCGAATGTAGGGCTAATACAGGAAAGCCAAGCAAACAAAAGGCATCCAGCCCCCCTCCTCTGACGCACCTGGCTGCCCTGTCGCCACTTGACATGACAGCGCAGAGCCGGGAGCAGAGCAGCAGGATCAAGGGGCACCGACGTGCAGCCGGACGTGTGGACTCGACAGGGAATAGAGGAGCCTCCGGACGCACGGCGGAGAAGCAGTGGCAGCCCAGGGGAGGCCGGATTGCAGTTTCTGGGGACGAGCGCCAAGGGCAGTGCGGCAGTCAGCAGGCAGACCGGGGGGAGGAGGCTGCGGAGATCTGTGATACTTCCCCCCCAGGCCCCACTGCGCTCTCACCTCCATACCATCCAGAAAATATCATGGTGGACGCTTTTATGTTTGATCAATGGTGACTGAGATACTCCCCATTATTTTTACTCTCTTTTTTTCCCCTTTCCCAACCAATCAGTGAGGATGGGCAATTAAAATATTAGATCTGCTCTTCAGGCAAGGGTGGACCCCAGAGGGGACTGATGTGCATACTGGCCAGGTATCATTTGCTCCCTTCTTCTCTGGTTTTGCTCATTTTGCTTGTCGCCTGCACTATGGGCTGTATTCAGAGCATCGCATGCAAGCCCCGCATCAGACGGGAGAACATTGTGGTGTATGAGGTGTCAGCCTCTATTGACCAGTGTCCCACCATCATTGAGGAGAACTCACCAATTGTGCTCCGTTACAAGACGCCTTACTTCAGGGCATCAGCAGGGGTTGTGATGCCACCGGTGCCCCGCAATGAAACCTGGGTCGTGGGCTGGATCCAGGCTTGCACCCAAATGGAGTTCTACAACACCTATGGTGATATTGGCATGTAAGTGTATAGGAAACTTTTTGTCACTGGGTGAGCTCAGTAATGTGTGTGTTTTTGTGGGTTTACCGTTTGGATGTACACAACTCTCTCACAAACTCTGAACATCTAGATCACAACCCTGCACCTGCCACTGCCAAAAAAAGCATCTCATCCTCTCACTTTGTCCTCTTATGTCCACTGCCGCAGGTCCAGCTGGGAGTTACCAGAACTGCGAGAGGGTCGGGTCAAGGCCATCAGTGACTCTGATGGCGTCAGCTACCCTTGGTACGGCAACACCACTGAAACAGTCACGCTGACCGGACCCACGTCCAAACCGTCCCGTCTGACGGTCAGCATGAACGACAACTTCTACCCCAGTGTGACATGGGCCGTGCCCATCAGCAACAGCAACACGCCCATGCTGACCCACATCACCAGGGACCAGAGCTTCATCACCTGGCTGGTGGCCATGAACTCTGTCACCAAGGTAGGACAAAACAAAAAAAAAACAGCAGAGAGCAGGATAACATTGGAGGTGAAACACTTTGTTCCCACATGCATCAAACTCATATCTTAATAATGTTATTTGTTCCAGTGTTTTCTCAGTCACAGAGATGTTTTTCCCGGTTTAAATGAGGAACACTGACTATACATCTATAGAGACTACTCTTGCATTACACATACAGACTCTCTGTGATGTAATCCTCCCTGATCCCTGCACTTTCCCTTTCTGGTGTAAAGTTACAAAGTACCTCATCATTGCCTTCAACTCTGCTGAATAAAGCCCCTGCAATGGCTCATCAGGAGTCAATGTAACTCAAAATATGTGACAAAATACTTACAGTATTCTTGTATTATCTTTGTGGAAGAGTTATATACATTTTAGGCTATTATAGAGAAGGTTGTCAGGCCTGTTTTCCTCGTTGTTGGCTAATTAGTTAAGAACAAGCAGGAATCATAGATATATTGTGTTTTATATCTATGGATGCAACCACCAGGTTTAAAAAGGGAAGCCAGTAAAGTGTCATAACTTGTATTCTTTCTAATGGCCAGCAGGGGGCGACTCCACTGCTTTCAAAAATAAGTCAATAAGAAAATGACTCAACTTCTAACTTGATCTGTCACCAACTATCTTATAACGAGTTTATGATCTCAATCACTAGTTTCAAGTCTTCTTCAATACAGCATGGTATTCATTTTGTAAAATTATTCTCCCAATTAGAGTAAAATAGATAAAGCAGAGTATACTTTAGGATGTGTGATTGACAGGTGGCAAAAAGCTCCTTGAAACTTTCACACAGTGTGTTTTCAGTTCATGATGTTAGTTTTTAGGTACTTTATTGTGTCTTGTTAAGAGTTTGATTGTACTAAAGAACACTCTTTGGAGTCAGCTGTTAGTTAGTTAAATAGCTAGGTCTATCATTAGCTGAAAACGTAGCTCCTTCCATCAAATATGGTCAATTCTGATTAACACAAGATGACAACAGCAAAAATGACAAACTTGAGGCTTCAAAACTGCAATCCACAAACACATTGGTTACTGGTTTGATGTCTGTATTTTAGCCAAACTTCCTTTTGTGATAGTATAGTACAAAATTATATTTAACAAAGCCAGAGTGATTCATAATTTATCAGGATGTACTATAACTACAAGTCAATCAGCTGTAGAGGAAACATTTCACAAGCACCTTAAGCTTTAACAAAACACTCTTCATGTGCTTTAAATAGACTTGTATCGACCATATTAACATTGCTCTCCTCCTCCAGGAGCGCATTGTGTTGCAGACGGTGCGATGGCGGATGCGGGTGGACATTGCCGTGGACCCTGACATGCCTCTGGGCTCTCGGGCCTCGTTGGTGGGTCGTCCCTACCAGGAGCAACCGCACATCCTCAACTACCAGGAGCCCATCCCTCCCAACGCACTGGGGAGGCCCAACGCCAACGATGCCCAAGTGCTAATGTGGAGGCCACGGAGAGGGGCGCCACTCGTAGTCATACCGCCAAAATAAGAGCAAAACAGTAACAGACAAAAGTAAAATTGTTCCCTCTTGCAAAAAAAAAGGGGTTTGAAGGGGATGGAGTCATGAAGCCTATCAGAGAAGAGAGAACTGATGGTTTCCCCGCGTTCAAGATGCCAGAGGCTCATTAATCCCTGAAAGATTTAAGTGGACCATTTAAACAAGACAGAGTGGATATTACATCTTGGATGTGACACAGCGCAGTTTCAGAATGAAAGTCTCCTACAAACTAGTGTCAAGTGCCGAGGTTGCATCAAGGCTTTTTGGCCCCGGACAAGTTTTGGACTACATTAAAGAGTTCTGCCTGCTTTTTTAGCAAAGAAGGAACACTGTTTTTAGACGTACCACAAGAGGTATTAGAACACCACGAGAACTGCATCCTGCATCCTTATGTAGATCTTATTGCATGAGAGAGTGAGAAAGACAAGAAAAACTGTCCTTGGGAAGTTTAAGAATAGCATTTGTTTTTGTATAACTTGATACCTGAAGACATTTTGATTGAACAGTCAGCCAAATAAAACCCTGCGGGCTGGTTAAACCTCGTCAGTGCCAACAAAGGCCTTCAGCACACTCAGTACCAGAGTTAAAGGATGTATTCAGAGAATTTTAAAAGAGACAAAGTATTATATGAATCTTTTTAGGTTAAGATTAACTCATACATCAATCAGATTGTATTAAGAGCACCCACCTTGCATAAAAGTCTGGAAGAAAAACAAATCTGCTGGAGTTTTCACTGGAGTTTTGCTAATACACCAAACACCTATTTTCAACTACCATTGTGCAGCTGATATTTTATTCAGATGGGTTACAAGCTATCTGAGAGAGGAGTTGGACCTGTTACCACATTAAATAAATCATGTCAGTCATGCATTCAATAAGTGCGGTGTAAATGACTTGGAATAGTGCCATACAACAAATTTAAAACAAGAGGGTGGTACAGTAGCTGGAATGGGGCCGAATTGTACGCAGACCCATGGTGGATTTGATGTGGCACTAATCAGGCCATGTTGCACTACCGAGTTACATAAATCTTACTACAATCAGGGAATCCAAATGTACTCTTAATAGTTTCCTTGGTGTGGAATTAAACCAGACTGCATTTTGAAAATGAATGAAATAGTCCCATTATTTAACACTTGGTTTGTATGAGGTCATATCACAGCTTCACCTCACATCGTTAAAGAATATCATTTTGCAGCATTCTTCTGCAGATAATCACGGATGAAGGTTTCCTATGTCATGGCTGTGGTCCGTCCAGTAGCTCACGCTGGGCTCGGTCCAAGTCCCTGCCTGCCACGCCACACAGGAGTCACATGACTCATCCTCCATCTGTGCTTCTTTCCAGGTTGACGCCTCACCTTCCTCAATCTGCCTGCTCATTTTCTCCCCTGTCTGTCCCCCTCATCACACACACCATCTCCGTGCAAATACACCCATTTGCTCTGCAACTATGCAAAGACTATCTGTAACTGTAAACACCACCAGAGGGAGAAACACTGGGGAAAAAATAGGAAAAATGTGTATTTTTGTTCATTTGCCTCAATTTCTTTTTTTATTTGTCAGGGTCATTGTTGAATAAAAATGGCTGTTGTAAATGTGAAATACTCAGAGAGGTTAAATAGGTTATATTAATTCAGTGTGTCTACATTTGTCGCGGCACCGCAGCTCACTCAGCTCACTCAGCTCACTCAGCCATCTGTTGCTATAGAGACTGGTTTGGTTATTCTGAGTGCACTGCAACTGGAACTGGAAAAAAACAACTGTTCAAAATATTCATGGGTGTGCCTAGCTGTATGTGTGTGAGAGAGCGTGCACACAGACACACACACACACGCACTTACAGCTCTAATTTATCAATTCATTTCACTTTGAAGTAAGAAAAAAGATCAAGGCCAAGCTGGTTGTTTGAGCATAAAAGACGCTTTAATTTATTCATTTGTTCTTACATAAAGACCTTATTTTTGCATTTAAATAACAGCAAAATGAGTGCTTTTGATATAAATACTCAGACTGTGAGCAGCAAGGTCAAAGCAGTCATATCCCATCTTATCTCATCTCATAAAAAAGGACATTCAGCATCTTTGACCAAAGGTAACCCCTCCTCTTTGCAGCAAGTTTGCTCCTCGTTCCACCACTAGATGGAAGCTCTGTTGTGGATTTTCCTCTCTCTGAGGCAGGGACTGTCAGCACCATTGATAGTCTATTTGCTCTGTAAATAGGCTACACCCGTTTCCCCATATCACATAACACATAAATACATATATAGTATGTTGAACTACAAAATATCTGTGTCCAAATATCCACGAGGCCACAGTTTCATAATAATCTTCTATTGGTCGCTGTAAACTGCACTGATTCCATGGGATAACTCTCCCATGCAGTTTATGTGAGTTTCACTACAACAATGTCTGAAGACACTGAAAGTTAGCTGCACTATACTGTTAGTATTTTATATGGAAAACAATCATAAAATACATACACAAAGCATATTCCATATTACTGACCCCATTCTTTTGTGCAAAGCAGCATTTTGCAGAGGAGTGATGGGGCCCATCGAGCCCAGCAGCCTCTAGCTGTGGTTGTTTGGCAGTAACATTAACCGCATTCTTAATGTTTGCGCTCCAAACTCACTGTCACAGTTCACAGAGCCCTGCTCAGTCTATGTCAGCTGCCTGTCTTGACTTCTGTCAGGTACTACTTTTCACAGAGGTTTACACTTTGATGGCGCTGCCGCCGGCAGGTTTGCGCTCGTTGCTGTAAAGAAATGTGGCGGCAATAACCAGCACTGCCCCGAGGAAGAATACTCTGAGAGAAAGGGAGCAGCGAACAAAAGAGAAAAAATAAAAGAGGCATTAATAGTGAATTCAGTTGACAAACATTTGTGTACTCAGCTCATGCTATGCTAGCAGCTCCAAGAGGCAGTTCTACAGTTGCTAATGCTAATATAAACATGCTAACATGTTCACAGTGACAATGCTTACATACAGTATGTTGTATATTTCATGATGTGTAGCCGGTTTAATGCTTACCATATTCACCATTTTAGTTTAGCATGTTTGCATGTAAATGTTATAGAATTAGCATGAAACACAAATTACAGCTGAGGCTAATGGGATTGTTGTCAGTTTGACAATTGGAATTTCGCCCTCCTGTTGCATTAAAAGTCAGAGGATCAACACAGTTTCTATGACAGGTACTAGAGGTTTGAATCAGCAGAGGCCCCACGATACGATTTTATCCCGATACTTGAGTCAAGATGCGATATTATAGCGATTTTTATGCATTTTGCGATATGGTGAGTATTGCGAAACAATATATTTCGACTTAACGGTTTAACTGCATTTTGTGTCACTTCAGTCTGCTTATTTCTCCACAATGAGAGTCAAACCCACAGACTGACCAACAAAGTATTCAGTCAAACTGAACTGAACTGATATCAAACATGTATGGACGACAATAACTGCAGCATTTTCTCAAACTTTCCTCAACTTTAAGTTTCTCTGCTCTGTTTAAGTTTTTTGAATGAAATATAAAAATTAGCGTCACTTTGCAGTGTTATTTTGAAATCTTCCACAACGCGATATCCTGACACACATGGTGCCTATAGATTCCTTAGATCTTCTAGTTTCATATGAAATATCTCCAGTATATTCCTAAAAGAAAGGCAAAAATACTGCCATCGGAACGCTAGATATCGATACTTGGCGGCCATGAATCGATATAATATTGTCACGCAAAATATCACGATATTATGCTATATCAATTTTTACCCCATCTCTAACAGATAATGATAGAAACTGTCAGAAACTGTAACCAGTCTCAACATCTGCCATCTGTTCATCATCAGAAATGTAGAAGATCTTGGCAAGGACAAATGCCAATATAAGGAGAAGCTCTCAACAGACACAAAGCAGAGATATATTACATAAAATAGATTACTCTTTCCCTATTATTTCTGTGGGGAACCTCAACACCTGCAAAAAGACGTCATGGCAATCCATCCAGTAGTTCTTGAAATATTTCATTCAAAACCACAAATGTCAACCTCATAATGGCGCTAGAGAGAAAAATGTCGTCATTATCCCAATCATAAGGAAACTTCAGCTAGGAACCATGGAAGTCTGTACAAAGTTTCAGAGCAATCAATTCATTGAGGTATTTGAGTCTGGACCAATAGTAATGAGTAATTAAGCCTTGTGGGAGTGTGCATGAGTGTGTGTTTACCCTGTAGGGTTAAAGTCGTCCAATAGGAAATATGATATGAGCGTGGACACGATGATGGACAGAGAGGTGGCGAATCCCTTGAGGATGTTGTCTGCATATTTAATGACCACTGCTACCACCAACCCGCCCAGAGCCTGCACAGAGAGAGTTTAAAAGTATTTGGACAAACATGGCAACAAATCTGTATAGCAACAAGTATATATGCATGTACAACAAACACATTTCTATGACAATTTGACAGAATGAAGAGAAACATAATGATCAAACCTGTAAGGCAACAACAGTGCAGGTGATGGAGCTGTATCCCTGAAACATCCCCGACTCTCTCACCTTCTCGCCGTCATACACTATCATCCCTACGAAGCCGAACACAAAGCCGAACAAACCTTGAGGGCACAAAGGGAGACAGAGAGGTGAGGTTTTTTGTAAAAAAAAATAAAAAAATAAAAAATAATCTTTATTTAAAGAGCACTTTTCAAAACACATGTTACAAAGTGCTTTACAAAGACAAGTTAAAAACAGACCTAAAACAACAGATGAAAGTAACGTTACAAAATGACATCATTCTGTGCAATTAAAAGACAGTTCAAGGGAAGTTAAAATTCAGGTACAATCAGGAAAGGCTCTCCAATAAAAGTATGTTTTAAGAAGAGATTTAAAAGAGATCACTGACTCAGCCGACCTGATTTCCTCTGGCAGGTTGTTCCTGACGCTCTGTCCCCCTTATGTTTTTTAGCCCGGCCTACACTGCCCTACAAAGACTAACTGCAGTAACTACGCAAAGCGTAAAAATGAGAAAAGCTTAGTGATATGACACTTATTTCTACATGTACTGATGATGTAATTTTTATGCTCAAAAATCATGATGATTTATTTGACCTTTTACCCGAAAAAATGTAGTAACTGCACTCTGGATTTGCTGTGAAAGGTTGTAATAGTAACTTTACTGTTAGTAAAAACAGATTGCAGCAACTACGATGTTGCTGTCTTCTTTTAGCTTTTATATTTTGTTTTCAGTAAATAAACATTTTCAAATTGATTTTGTTATAATACACTTATTTTAAAAGTGTTAAAAACTCGATTCAAATATTTGTGTATTTTAGACTTAATATTATAAAGTATTGTTATATTTTAGTCTTGATATAATTTTATCTCACTTTTTTTTACTTAATCAATATGTAGATAATAATTTCCCTATCAAATAAACGTAATAATAATTACAATATAATAGTAATTTCTATTTTTCTTGTCTTCACTACAACACAATGAAGAAATACAAGGCTACACTGTATCATAGTCAAATCAGACTGTGGTAAGTGCAATTACTGCGGTCTGCTTTGGTTTTGAGTTGGATTTTGTAGTTACTGCAATTTTTATATCATTATTTCTCTGAAGTAAAGCAAAATTGAAATCTAAATATTTGTAACAAGATAAAACAGACATCAAGGAGGTTATTTTTTTTTGTTATAACTCAATTTCGACCAAAAATGCAGTTACTGCACTTAGGCTTTGTAGGGCAGTATAGAAAAGTCAAGGGACCTCTACCCGAGGATCTCAAAGTACGGACTGGTGTGTAGGATGTAGCAGGGATTGAGGCCATGAAGGACCTTAAAGGTAATCAGTAAAATCTTAAAATCTATTCTAAAACATGCTGGGAGCCAGTGTAAGAACACTAAAACAGGAGTGATTTGATCATGTTTCTTGGTATAGAGCAGTTTAACTGATCTTGTTGAAAGAAGGACAGGAAACATTAAGTAAAAACAGAGGAACCATTAGTTTAGCTTCAATTTCCGACGAGTTGTCATCTTTATTCACATTGTTATCCAAAGAAGATGTTTCACTATACCTAACTGTATTTAAGGTTACAGATAAAGATTAAATAACGCAGCAACCCCCGGGGCGGACGACTGAAACCAATTCCAAAGTGTCTTAACCTCCTGAGACCGAAGCTTTTGTTTGGTTTGTATTGTTAGTTTCCATTGTTAGTTTCTCCTTTAGAACCTGATAAGTACAAAACCTAAGCATTGTCTTTGAACAGGAAGTAGTTTTTGAAAAAAAACAATGGGTTTATTTTAGTGTACAACACAATTAATTCACCAGTGTATAAAACCATTTATTTCCTTACATTTACACCCTCTCCCATTCTCAAATGAGTACTTCCTGATTAGCAGTGTCGTAGCTTGTTGCTTTTGGTAAAAATAGTCAAATTTTTACCGAATATAAAGCTACAAACATTATTAAGCACAAATTAACAAGTTTTACCATAAAATCTGATCAGGTTTTGTACCTGCTCCAGTTTTGTCTGACTGTTGATTGACTTTACCGAGATGCTGCCATCTGGTTTTTACACTGATTGATTTATTTTGCTTTTTTTGTGTGTACTACTTTAATGTGTACTACTGATGACAACAGCTCAGAGTTAAGCAGAATGAAGTATACGGTCCAGCAAACCCAAAATGTAATGTCCACATACAGTCATGGAGAAAATAATTAGACCACCCTTGTTTTCTTCAATTTCTTGTTCATTTTAATGCCTGGTACAACTAAAGGTACATTTGTTTGGACAAATATAATGATTACACATTACTTGTCCAAACAAGATGTGATCCGAGCTGCCAGAAGAATTTCACAAGAACTTTTGCCTTTGGAGAGGAAATAATGCTTCGTATTATTATGATCTCATATCTGTAAAATGCACAGAAAGTTCAGAACCATATAAATTACCTCCAGCTACAAAAACAATCATATAAATGATGAAACGTTTTAAAGTTTGAATGGAAGAAAACAAGGGTTTCTTGATTGTGGTTATTATCTAGAAAACGATGGAAATTGGCTAGATATCAGCTCTTAAATTAAATTCTTATGAGCTATTTTAGTTGTTGTCATAATATTTGTCCAAACAAATTTACCTTTAGTTGTGCCAGGCATTAAAATGAACATGAAATTGAAGAAAATAAAGAGAACGCAGGCTGCAGGTTCACAGGAGGTAAAACATGCATTCTTTCTAAAGGCCAGCAGGGGGCAACACCTGCAAAAAGAAGTCTGTTTGTATGAGACAGGTAATGATGACTGGTCCCTGCCACAGTGCACTGTGTGTTTTCCTCTCAGAACTTTTACCCTTTCAAAGTGTGTTTTCACTTCATCAAAGT
Organism: Centropristis striata; assembly: GCF_030273125.1. Taxonomy (NCBI): domain Eukaryota; kingdom Metazoa; phylum Chordata; class Actinopteri; order Perciformes; family Serranidae; genus Centropristis; species Centropristis striata. The sequence goes on along the minus strand of NC_081527.1, from coordinate 11,181,389 downwards.
TAACTGGAACATTTTCATGTAGTGGTTGAAGCCCAGAAGACCTTGGTTGTACATGTGTTTAGTTACAGAGGAGGAAAAAAACTTCCACATTACTCCAATGTAAAAACGATAACTTAAAATCTTTTTTCCACAGTTCTGTTCTGACAAGAGTGTTAAATGTTGATTTCCCTTATCAATAACTATAACTGCGGTAAGGAAACCATGTAGCTTGGGCTTTCAGTGAGCCTCAACTAACTTACTTCAAATCCCATGGCCCAAATAACAAAAAAACTCTTTCTCTTAAAGTACAGTACACAGTAACCTGACTTACTGCTCCACAGAAGGTCCAAAAATAACATTTTGATACAAATATTCTTCTTCTTTGAATATGAATTACACCTAATTATGTTTATCTGGCTGATTTTAACTTAACATAAAACAGACTGAAATTGTTCCTATTTATTAACTTCTATAAATAAAATGGGCAGTCCGTGGCCTAGAGGTTCGAGTCCCAGTACCTTCAGGTCTAGGACTGAAGTGTCCTTGAGCAAGGCACCTAACCCCCCTGCACAGCTCCCCGGGCGCAGTAATGTGCTGCCCACTGCTCCTTGCATGGTGTGTTCACTTGTGTGTAAAAAAGGACGGGTTAAATGCAGAGGTTGAATTTCCCCATTGTAGGATTAATAAAATAAAATAAATGTAACTTGACTCCCACAATTTTGGTTGCTTAAAAATGTCTTGTTCAGTGTTCAGGAGATGATGCCGAACTCAAGGCTTCAAAGCAGCAGTCTGGGTGACACACAACAACTACATCCACTGGTAAACAGTGTAACATTTAGTTTAAGATTCACACACACAAACATACTGAGGAGAATGTTATAGTTTTGTCAGGTTTTGTCCAGTTTTGTCCCCTAACCCATAAACTCCTCCTCTGCCTCCGAGCACCTTTAACTCACTTTTTGTGCATCATCATAATACGCACACACATCAACATACGGAGAAAAAAACAAACACATACTCTCATTTTTCTAAGTATATAGTAGTCTACACATCAATTTCACATCAACTGGTTGCTTTGTTTCTGGATGTTCGTGGCTATAATGCTGATTGAATGAAGTGAGAACAGAAGCAGATAAAGAGGAAAAGAAAGTCTTGTGACCTCCTGGCCTCTGCTCTGACCACCTCATTCACACAAACCTGTAATTATCGAGTGAGAAGGTTGTTTAGGCAAACTTTTGTTGTTCTGTCCCAACATTTTGTGAACACAGATGTTCTTTTAAAATATATGAGGATGTTGTAAATCATAAGGGTTAAATAACAGGTCCTCTTAGGAAAAATGCAACTGAATAGAGAGTGTTTGGTGAGGAGGATTAAGTACAAAAGATAAACGTTTCTCAGTTGACTCCCACAGACAAGATATTGTGACAGAGGTGCTTGCATAATTTAATGTTACCAGATTTCCATCCTGATCTAAGAAAAGTTATTGACACGCAAAGGTAGTTAAAGTTAAAATTGCATTTGCTTTGTTTTGCATACTTTGCCATCTACAAGTGAGATAGTATTTCTTGATCTCTACTAGCTTGAGTAGTAAGAACATTTAATATCAGCTCTGTAGAAGTTGCTTCTTCTTGTAATGTAGTATAGCAGCAGAAAGAAATATTCAGATCCTTTACTAAAAGTAAAAGTACTAATACCACACTGTAAAATGACTCCACAAGTAAAAGTCCTGCATTCAAAACTTACTTAAGTAAAAGTACGAAAGTATCAAAAGAAAAAATACTCGTTATGCAGAATGAGCCCCCTCAGATTGTTTTATATATTCTAAATATATTATTGGCTTATTATTATTATTGATGCATGTATGTAAGCAGTATTTAATTTGATCAAGATAGGGCTCATTTTAACTACTTAATATACTGTTAGGAGGTTTCATTTTTAAAAAAAACAACCCCAAGTCGAATCACTTTAAATGTATTTTTTATGTTAAGTTTTGACCTGTAAAGTAACTAAAGCTGTCAGCTTAATGTAGTGGAGTAAAAGTATAAAGTCACACAAAATGGAAATATTCAAGTAAAGACCTCAAAATTGTACTTAAGTACAGTTCTTGAGTAAATATACTTAGTTACTTTCCACCACTGTGTAGCAGAAGAAGTATTATCCGCTTGTTCCTGGATGTAACAGAAACCCCAGTTTCACTGACACGCCTAAAACAGGCACAATCCACCGCAAACTTTATATCTCAAAAGAATTTGATATGTCCAGCATGAATAAAAGCACCACCCTTGACTCAGCTGGGTCATTCTTGTAACACGGCCCCTCGTATCTGTTATCCCTGAGAAAAAGGCCAGACCTAGTTTTGGATAGTAAACCTGTTAATCTGGCTACGAGAGAATAGGCAATCACACAGATATACAAATTTGATGAATGATTTTACAATTATTTTGTCAGGAAATTAGCTACTATGAACTATTTCACACATCAAACTCATTATTGATCAGTGTCATGGAGGCTTGGATCCCGTTAATTGGTTTTTATATGAAAAATAGTGTTTGTATGTTTGTATGTTCTTGCTTTTAAACCTGTTTTTAATCTTGTTGTACACTGTAGAACCTTGGGATTACTTTGAACAATGAAAAGTGCTTTACAAAGCAAATCTATTATTATTATTCTGATTATTCTGATTATTATTATTATTATTATTATTAGTGTTGTTATTATTCATTTAATTTTATTTCTCATTTTATTTTTTGGGTAGTCTTTTTCCCCCTGCAACTCTTCTGTAATACATCTTATAATTTAATCATAATAAATATATAATTATAGTAATAAGTTTCACTGGAACTCTCCTTTCAGACACATTTAAAGCAGTTACACCCAGAATAACATGAGCAATAACAACCCGGCCATATTTATATCTCAGAGACTCAGACCTTATATTTTTTATGTTCACAAGGATACAGTACATTAGTTGCTTTAGTGCTGATGGGAAGTGAGTTCAGTATGAGCGATATGCTGCAATCAAGAGGCAAAACAAAAGAGGAACACAAAGGCCTGCAGCTGGAGATTAGCAGAGCATTGTTGCAAAGGTGAGCCAATCATTGCTTTCATATTTATTGTTCTGCAGCACCATTTCGCTATCTTTAAAGATATCAATGAGAGTCGTCAAACATTAGGTGTGTTAATCAAACTGTGGTTGTATTGAAATTCAAGAGTATATTATTTGTCAGTAGATTATGGTGACCCGAAAGAGATACATTTAAAATACAAATGTAAGTAGTTTACTCATATTTTCTTATTTTTTAAAGTCTACCTCCATGTACAATCTATGGGTTGAACTTTCTTTTTCTTTTTTTAAATTCTTTAATTTTAATTTTATTCAGCTTGTCCAGAGTCTAATGGAAGAGGATCAGGGCCACACATGAAACAAATATTTGAGTTCTGACTTTATCCTCAGAATTCTGGCATTAAAGTCAAAATTATGAGAATAAAGTCAGTACTGTGTGGCCCTAATCCTCTTCCGTAGAGTCTTACACATTTCATAGTTTTTGTTATTTATACCCCAAACAAAGAATACAATGTACAAGCAAATGTATATACAATAATTCAAACATAATCTATGTTAAGCAGGGAATCAGGGGAGTTATGATAGGACCTGATACTTTTTTACCTAAAGTCGGTTCTATATGGGTTAATAAACTCAACCCAACCTTTCCAGCATATATCACTGTTGAGTCTCAAGGTGAACGTATTTTTTTTCTATTACAAAGATCTCATGCATCACATTAAACTAATCTGCTAACACCGGTGGATCTTGTTGAAACCGATTTTTTTGTAATGGCTTTTTTTTGTACTGGCAACCAGGATAACTTTAAACATATACAGGTACATCTCAAAAAAATAGAATATTGTGAAAAAGTTCAATATTCTTTGTCCTTTATTTCAGAAAGTTAAACTCACATATTATATAGATTCATTACACATAGAGTGAAATACTCCAAGCCTGTTTTTCTTGTTATTTTTATGATTATGGCCAAGAGATAATGAAAAGCCATATTTCAGTGTCTCAGAATATTAGAATATTACATAACATCAATAAAAAAAGGATATTTTAAAAACAAATATCAGGCTTCTGAAAAGTATCTTCATTTCTATACACTCAATACTTGGTTGGGCTACTTTTGCATGAATTACTGCATTAATACAGTGTGGCATGGAGGAGATCAGCCTGCTTTGATAGCAGCCTTTATCTGCCTTATTGGTCTGGTGTCCCTCACCTTGCTCTGTACAACAGCCCATAGACTCCTATGGGATTCAGGTTAGCCAAGTAGATTTGCCAGTCCAGCCCAGTAACACCATGGTCATTGAAGCAGCTTTTAGTACCTTTGCCAGTGTGGGCAGGTGCCAAGTCCTGCTGGAAAATGAAATCCGCATCTCCAAAGAGCTTGTGGAAGCATGAAGAGCTCTAAAATGTCCTGCTAGATGGCTGCTATGTTGACTGTGGACTTTAGAAAACACAGTGGACCAACACCAGCAGAGGACATGGACCCTAGTCACCACTGACTGTGGACTCTGGACTTCAAGCAACTTTTTCACAATATTAAAATTTTCTGAGACACTGAGTTTTGTGTTTTCATTATCTCTAAGCCAATATCATCAAAATTACAAGAAAAACAGGCTCGAAATATTTCACTCTTTGTGTAATGAATCTATATAATGTATGAGTTTCACTTTCTGAAATGATTGATAAAAAATATTTAACTTTTTCACGATATTCTAATTTTTTGAGATGTACCTGTATGTATTTGATGAGCCAAGTTTTTGAGGGGGCATCTTGAGTATTAAAGAACTGTCACTAAGGCCTCCATTAGTGTTAATGAGCCATTCAGTAACTCATCACCACTAGGCTTTCACCAGGCGAAACAAGCCCATCCTATCCTTTCACTCACTAGATAAACAACAGGGTGCTTTTCATGTTCAGTTTCAACCCTCCTACGTCCACTTTGCAGCTTCTATTTGGTTTCACTTTAAACTTTGCATAGGGAAATCAAGACTTCTCTGGAGGTGAGCTGATAGGGGAATCTTGGTCCTTGGACCTATATTTGGGGGTTCTGCTGAAATCCTTTAAAGATCTGATTGTCTCTGAGTGCTGAAATGTTTGTTATCTCAAAATGCCCCAAATAAACTAATAAGATACATTTTTGGGTTGCCAGATTGTAAAAAAAAAAAAAAAACCTTTCCCCAACTTTAACTTTTCAGTTCAGAAATAAAAGAAATAAGCAGTAGTTTGAAACCTTTTATCAGTTTGTGTTTTTTATAGATAGAACATGGATTTATGTGGGTGTGAGAAGCGGACGGGTTAGCTTAGCATTATTCTAAATGATCATTCCATTCATTATCTTAACCGTTTATCCAAACTCAGGTCGCGGTTGACTGGAGCGGATCCCAGCTGACAATGGGCGAGAGGCCAGACTATCACAGGGCTGACACATATCAGTCACACTCTCATTTAATTTAGAGCAATTTAGAGTCACCAATTAAACCTAAGCTGCATGATTTTTTGGACTGTGGGAGGAAGCCGGAGTCGAACAAGCGACCCTCTTGCTGTGAGGCGAGAGTGCAAACTTCTATTCTAAATAAGATTTAAAAAATGCAATCTTTATAATCTACTCTACTCACATACACACAGAAACACCAATACTGACTCAAGATGTATCATCAAGGCCAAAGTTACTCACCGAGCTGTATGTTACGCACCCACACACTCTGTTTAGTCTCCTTGAGGATTTTCTCAAAGTAAACTCCAGCGAAGCCGCTGGACAGGCAGGCCATCAGCACAGCCATCAGGCCCACAAACTGGGAGCCTGCAGACAGGATCTTCTGCTCAGAGTCTCCTTCAGACTCTGTGGGCCACTGTGGAGGTTCAAACACTGATCATCACATGCAAAGGGACAGGCACAGTACAGTAACAAGTACGACTAAAACATCTCATAACTTCTGTTGAAGCTATTTAGTTCTTGTTAGTATTTGGTTGTCTGTTTAGTTTATTATTAACAATGAGTATCGTTTGATTATTCTAGACGTTTGTTTATTTTGATAATATTTTTGTTTTTCTAGTTAATTGTTTAGTTTAATCATCATTATTGTTTAGCATATTTAGTTTACATATTATTTGGGTTGGCACCATGGGCGCCTGATGTTATATAGGTAGGTGAGTAGGCAGAGGGCCAGCATGCACCTGGGTGGGCCTGTGGTTTTTTACCAGCGCGAAGAGAGGCAGCAGGAGCCATGTTTCTTTGTTCTTTTTGTTTGCTTGCTCACAATGGATAAAATAAACCTTTGGAACTAACAATCATGCATGGACATCACCTTCTTTGCCTGCGTACACCACACGCCCATGGTGCATCAGTGGCATTTTGATTAAGTTTGTTTTAAGTTTAATTTTGTTATTTTTTCGGACAAAATTGCCACTACAACTTCATTAATTCATATTGCATGATCATGCAGAGATAAATCTGATGAGATAACATTGGTGTCTCGGTTGGTACCTGCACTAGAGTGACTCCAGCCATGAGGAAGAGCAGGGAGAGCCACTGGTAGGAGCCCAGCCTCTTCCCCAGCATGGAGACAGAAAACAGCGCTGTGGTGAGGATCTTCAACTGGTACGTGACCTGAGTGGAGCACAACATAAACACACTGCTAAAATGATAAGGTATCAGTTACATCTAACTTGGGTCACCAGAAAGAGCCAAAGTCCTGCACTGTAAAATATGTTTGTAGATTTTACGGTGAAAAACTGCTAAACCATGACAGTGAAAGACCGTAAAAAAAAACAAGAAAAAAAAAAGAACACGGTCGCTCTTGTTTCCAGACACAATCCTCTGTTTCACTGTGATATGTTGGGAAGAGATTGATTAGTAAAGTTTTGGCAAGATATACACTTTATTTGTCAATAATAAATCACATTGTCACAATAATTTCATGGAAAGAGGTAAAAAAATATTTTATTCCAACTTTATGGGCGACTGACTTTCTAATTGAGAAAATAATTTGTAATTTTGAAGTGCAATTATTGAGGACTTACAGGAGAAAACACACACACACACACGCACACACACACACACACACACACACACACACACACACACACACACACACACCAGTGGTGGAAAGTAACTAAGTACATTTACTCAAGTACTGTACTTAAGTACAATTTTCATGAAGTTGTACTTTACTTGAGTATTCCTATTTTATGTAACTTTATACTTTATACTACTCCACTCCATTTTAGAGGCAAATATTGCACTTTTTACTTCACTGCATTTAGCTGCCAGCTTTAGTTACTTTTCAGGTCCAGATTTAACACAAACATGAGGAATTTAAAGTGATTAGACATTTGTTGAAATGAACACATAACGGCATATTAAGAAGTTAAAAGGAGCCCTATATAATATATAATAATATATAAAATAATATATTTAGAAGAACATATAAAAACAATATGAGTGGGTTCATTCTGCATAAAGAGTACTTTCACTTTTGATACTTTAAGTACATTTTGATGCTGATACTTTTGTACTTTTACTCCAGTAGGTTTTGAATGCAGGACTTTTACTTGTAGTGGAGTAATTTCACAGTGTGGTATTAGTACTTTTAATGAAGTAAGGGATCTGAATACTTTTTCCACCACTGACACACACACACACACACACACACACACACACTCACTCACTCACTCACACACAATCACTCACTCACTCACACACACACACACACACACACACACACACACACACACACACACACATACACGGTGAACTTGAAGCAGGACGTGTTACCTGATAGGTGGCTGCGTCCAGGTTGGATAAGGCGACATAGAGCAGATTGTTCTGCAGTGTGTAGATCCCTGCAGGAATGGCCAGCTTCATGGTCTCCACGGGTTTGTTCACAATCTCCTCCTTCAGCAGCCGCACACTGAAATCTGGCAGAGACAGAGAGTGTGTTGTCAGTAATTAAACCGAGGGGACCACCCATGGAGTGAAGAGACACAAAGAGGAGAGAAAGTGGATCTGACACTCAGCTTGGGGGGCATTTATATGAGATGTTGTACCCTGTAGAGTGAAACATAAACCTGGAAATAGACTGAGAAGAGAAATAGAAAAAGCTTACTGGCTGTATCCCAATGTCAAGGAAGGATCCTCAAACGGCTGTAATTGAAGGATACTACGTCATCAACATCCGCCGAAGGACTGTCCCAATGTCCAGGGTCCTCCAGAGGACAGAGGCATGCCATTGCTCTTATTTCGCATCCATGCGTCCCTCACTTGCGTCGTTCACTTGCATCTTAGTCCCGCCCACCAGGGATGCACTGAGAGTCCTTCTTTTGCCCAAATTCCAAGGATGCATGTATGTACCCTCCGTGAGCCCCGCGTACCCATAATGCCTTGTGCACAACGGTCTACCGCGAGATTTACAAATGGCGAGCGGAGAAACAGCAATGCCGACGGCCCAATATGAATTTAAATATATAAGTGTTTTCAGTTTACACTGAATATTTGTTATCACATAACTTACAAAACTTGTGTTCAAAGTCAAGCAAAACATGCATAAACAAATGCCAGAATATTTAGCTAAAAGATAATAAACGTCATCATGATACATTACCAGTTAACTGATGCCATCTCAGTCGCTAAAGTTATTAATGTTAATTCATATATATGCGTCAGCCTGATGATGTACGATGTGCTAAGTATTCGAAGCTGTGCTATTCAGAAAGTTATACATTTGTTCATTGTGTTAACAGGGACCGAGAGTCCGCTATTATATGTTGTTGTTATTTATAAATAACTGTTATTGCACTTAACTGTAAAATTAAAAAGGAGAAACAGAACACTTCTCCATGCACTGTAATAAATTATTTCGTATTCATTTTATTTTACTTAATATATTTGATAAAATGTATTAAATATAAATACGTCCTTGATTTTGAGGCAGTTGTTTAAGTAACTTTAATAAAAAAATGTTTGAGATAGAATCAACTTATTTTGATCATATTAAATATAATCTTTATGTGTATGTAATTCTAAATCAAGAGAATTTTGAATGAATCCAACACAATAGAATTAGTCACTTTTTAATTGACAGGCACTTCCTGTTAAGTTATTATTAACTCAATTTGTAACGTAGTTAGATTTAATAAATAATATTGCGTGCAATCTGTTGCCTCAATTTTATTGAGAAGCTATTGTTTATCTTTTTTTTTTTTACATTGTGGTGAGTTTACGCTGCTGCTTTTATGAAACTGAGAAGGGGTCAAATTCAGCCAGGATCAGTGAAATATTCAGGTTTAATCCACTTTGTTGCTTTAACTTGCACACTCTGAAGGCTGTTCCATTTGTGCGTTACACCAGTGATAGGAAGGACTCTGGCCTCGCCTCTAGAGGACCTGACTCTGAAGGAAGGATCCTACCGAGGAAGGACCCTTGACTTTGGGATACAGCCACTGTCTCCCTCCCCACCCTTCCTACTCACTGTTCTCCATGAAGACGAGGAGGGTGCAGGTGAGGATCTTGAGCACCTCGGCCGACACCACGGCGGACGATGCCAGGTAGCGGGGGCCGTCTTCCTTCAGGGTGCGGGAGTAACGCATGGTGAGCACCAGCGAGGTGGTCTGCAGCACCAGCACCCCCAGAGACAGATACTTCACCCTGGAGGAGTGTGGCGAGGACAGCACCATGGTGGAGGACTCTGTGTCCGAGCCAGCAGACAACAAAGGAGTCTTTGGGATGGACGGAGAGATAAGAGTGAGAGTTTAGTCAAGGAAATTAGGGCCTGCAGCTCCTCACAAGCTCAGGGACTGATGAAGAGTGTCTCTGAAGAGTCTGAGAGAGGAGAGAGTGAGCGTGGAACAATCAGGAATGCTGGTCAGTAGTTAAACGGTAGTTTATGCCTCATGCCCGAGGCAGTGTAGGGCATTCCTGTGAGCGGCCTGCAGTCCCCGAGCACATAAAACAAAGATCAGAGCAGCAGTAAGAGTAATAGGGACAGGGGAGACACATGCATCTCACAGTGCAGCTCAAAGTTCAAAGCAGCTGTCATCTTCTCTCTACTTGTTATGGGCGTTTGTCCTCCACCGACAGAAACTAACTGCTGATTCAGGACGGAGGGATTAGTGAATCATTATTGGTGAAGCTGAAGAAAAAAAACAAGCCTTCAGCTTCCCTTTAAGATTTGAATTAAACTTTTTGTCTGGTTAATTATACACCCATTCCTAGTTTTGCATATTTGAAACATCCCATGTTTAAAAAAGATTTGATTACAGAGCAAGCCTAAGTGCTATATAGTGGTGTTGAAAATAATTGTATAATTATAATAATAATTATATAAAATGTAATATACTGTTTATTTTGGTTTACAATTCAATTTGCTGTTTTGATATTTTATGTTAACATTCAGTTCTATTGAGGAGAACACGAGTATACAAACTTCTTTTTGCTATCATTAATGTTTCTTACTACAGTTTGATGCCCTTTTAGTATATAAATATATATATATAAAGTATATCTGCCATCTGCTGTTTGTTCAGACTCAAGTCATGTTTGGACTCGTTATGTTTGTGATTTTTTTTTTCCACGTTCAGGATCAGGAATGTCCTTGGAGCATGAAGGAAGTTATTAGAAGTTGCAACTTGACCCCAAAAGTCGGCTATACATTTTGTAAAGCACAAATAAGAAGTAAATCCACATTTATAAGATCAGTAGTATTTATTGAGGAAAAAGTAACCATGTGCTGTAATTAAAAGAAAAATTGAGGATGTAACGCATTGTGATGCATCGGGGAATCAAATCGAATCGAATCGTGGACTAGATCATCCTAATTGAATTTAATTGAATGGTGGACAATCGAATCGAACTGAACCGAATCGTGGACTAGATAATCGTATCCAAATCGAATCCAACTGTGGACTAGATCATCATAATTGAATCGAATCGAACTGAATCGAGGACTAGATAATTGTTTCCGAATCGAATCAAATCAAATCGAATCGTGGACTAGATAATCGAATCGCATCAAATTGAAGCGTTGACTAAATAATGGCAATCGGATCATAATCGTAATGGAAGCGAAATTAATCATGGACAAAATAATCGTAACCAAATCGAATCATGGACTAGATCATCGTAATTGAATCGAATCGAATGGTGGACAGTCGAATCAAATTGAATCGTGGACTAGATCATCGTAACCGAACCGAATCGAATCGAGACATGGACGAGGTCATCATTATGGGATTCATCGAATCGAATCGAATCGAATCGAATCGAATCGAATCGAGGACTAGAGAATCGTAAACAAACCGAATCAAATCAAATTGAAGACTAGATAATCGTATCCGAATCTAAATGAATCGTGGACTAGGTCATCGTAATCGAATCAAATCAAATCGTGGACAATCGAATCGATTCAAATCGATTGGTGGACTAGATAATCGTAATTGACTAGAATTGAATCGAATCAAATGGTGAGACCAGTGAAGATGCACAGCCCTAGCGCTATATAGATACTATAAGATGCTCAAAACATTCAATTCACGGAAAAATGCACACAGTCTGCATTGAGGAAATGTTTTGAACATGAAACCTGTTCTAAAAGAAAGTTTGGACCTGAAAACCAGCATATGGGTCTTTTAAAGTTCTGTTCAAAGAAAGGAAGAGATTTTGTGACTTTGATATCCAAAGTAAATTTGTCCTTTAGGCAATAAAGGGAAAATACATTTTAGTATCTCAAAAAAAGATGTCATTAAAGCAAAAACTCCCTCCAATGAGTACAATTACTCTCTATTTATAGCTACTATTTTACGTAAGCCTTTTCAGTAACATTTGATGATGGGATTATCATTGGGATCTCCCACCCATCCCTCAGTGACATTTACACTAAACAATGCACAAACAGCTCCTCCATCATTAAGGAGCCCTCCCACGGATTTTCATCCTGCCGGAAAACCGCACCACAGCATCCGGGGAAGATCCTCTATTTATTTATGTATTTAACATTTAATTACATTTATTTAGATGACCTATGTCTTTATTCTAACTGGTTGTATTTTTTAGCACTACCTGCTTTTTAAAACCTTATTTGCACTTTATATTTTCATTCGTTCATGCTTTTTCTTTTGACAATAAAGTTCCTTTTTTATTTCCTTTCTTATTTTATCTTATGGTTATCATTGGTGTAACAGTCATGGTGGGAAAAGTACTCAGATCCTTTACTTAGTATAAAAAACTTACAAGGAAAAGTCCTGCATTTACAATCCTAAACCAAAAAAAAGTTAAAGCACACTGTATACTGTTAATGGTCTATCACACATTAATGGTTAGGTTGAGAGCAGCGGTGTAAAAAGTATTCAGATCTCTTACTTAAGTAAAAGTACTAATACCACACTGCAGAACTCCACTACAAGTATTAGTCCTGCATTCAAAACTTACTTAAGTACAAAAGTATCAGCATCAAAATGTACTTAAAGTATCAAAAGTAAAAGTACTCGTTATGCAGAATGGACCCACTCAGATTGTTTTATATATTCCAAATATATTATTAAATTATTTGTATTGATGCATTTATGTAAGCAGCATTTTAATTTCCTCAAGATATGGCTCATTTTAGCTTCTTAATATACTGTTATGAGGTTTAATAATGAAAAAAATAACAACATCTAATCACTTTAAATGTATCATGATTTTCATGTCAAAAGTAACTAAAGCTGTCAGCTAAATGTAGCGGAGTAAAAAGTTCAATATTTACCTCAAAATGTAATGAAGTAGAATATATAAAGTTACATAAAATAGAAATAGTCAAGTAAAGCACAAGTTGAGTAAATGTACTTAGTTACTTTCCACCACTGGTTGAGAGTAATGAGGTCATTATTACCGGTCTTGTAACTGCAGTGTCTGGAGGACGGTCTTTCTTCATTGTTGCCTTACGTTTCTTGAGTGAAGTAACATTTGTCTGAACACATTTCTTTTCAGAATCAGAGAGCATACTAAACGTCTGTAGAACTTGTAGTGTCGGTCTGCTGCAGCCTCCTTCATGTGGGAGTGACTGAGGGACCTTGGCCCAGTGTGAATGGTCCAGGTGGATTGTTTACACTAGTCATTAACTAGCTCCAGCGACCAGCACCGCCACTGCATCACTGCCACAATTATGCAAACCGATTTGACTGACAATGACACAGTTTTTTCCTTCCTACAGGTAAATAATTACTCTCTTATTTCAAGTTCACAAACTAGTTAATTTGTGAAAATAACAGGAGAGCATGTGAAAATCTCTTTTTGAACTTTTCCTGAGAAGTTGAGAGACAAAGTCCACTGAGCCGTGTCATAAAATGCTCTTTTTTTTTTTTTACTATAGTATGTATCCAGTGGTGGAAAAAGTATTCAGATCCCTTACTTAAGTAAAAGTACTAACAACACACTGTGAAATTACTCCACTACAAGTAAAAGTCCTGCATTCAAAACTTACTGAAGTAAAAGTAAAAAAGCATCAGCATCAAAATTTAATCAAAGTATCAAAAGTAAAAGTACTCGTTATGCAGAATGGCCCCACACTGTAAAAAAAAAAAGGGTGTCTAAAAACAAGATAAAAACACTAAAAATGAGGGAAATTATCTTGCTGCATAGACAGATAATTTCACTTGACAAGATTTCTTGAATTAAGATTGTTAAATCTAGAAATAAGCATGTTGAACACTTAAAAAAGAAAGAAAGAACAAGTCTTAAAACCAGATCAATTATCTAACACTTCTAAATCTAAGTTGTTGAGGTTTTTTTTTATCTTGGGAAGAAGATATTTTATTGTATTATCGATCTTAATTTTTTTTTATTACTTTATTGCAGGTTATGAAATTACAAATATTAACAGCTTCACCACATATTCAATTCATCCTGCCATATTTATGCATTTTTTACAAGAGACAGTGCCAAAGGAATAAATAAATAAATAAGTAAATAAGATATTCATGTTTAATTGTTTGCTTATTCAATGAATTGTTTGAGGAAAAGAAAGAGAAGAAAAAGGAAAGAAGAAAAAAAAACAAACCTCTTCATTAAGATCTTAAATCTTGACCTGAAAAGTAACTAAAGCTGGTAGCTAAATGCAGCGGACTAAAAAGTACAATATTTGGCTCAAAATGTAGTGGAGTAGAAGTATAAAGTTGCATAAAATGGAAATACTCAACTAAAGTACAAGTACCTCAAAATTGTTCTTAAGTACAGTACATGAGTAAATGTACTTGGTAACATTCCACCACTGTATGTATGCCGCTTTTAGATGTACAACAAGCCATGAAGGCCAGAGAAGTGTTGACAGAACAAGAGGTGTGGTGTGTTCAACACACTGACCTCCTTATGTGGCAGCTCCGTTTAGCAGAGGGCCACGGCTGCACAATCCCCCTCTGTTTGTGTGTCAATGTGTGTGTGTGTGTCCTTCTACACACAGCAAACACACTCTCCTCTCACTCTCTCTCGACAGTATCAAGCTTCATTTTCAGTTCCCAGTAAAATGAACATCAGAACAGAAATCCCAAAGCTTCCATGGAAGAAACGCAATATGTCCTGCTTACTTAGTGAGACACATTTAAGATTTTTTGGAGTTTTCTTCAATTTCTTGTTCATTTTAACGCCTTGTACGACTAAAGGTACATTTGTTTGGACAAATATAATGATAACAACAAAAAAGGCTTGTAAGAGTTTGATTTAAGAGATGATATCTAGCCATTTTCCATGGTTTTCTTGATAATGATTTTGGTTATTATCCAGAAAACCATGAAAAATGTCTAGATATCAGCTTTTAAAATAAACTATTTTTTGTTGTTATCATTATTTGTCCAAATAAATGTTGCACCAGGCATTAAAATGAACAAGAAATTGAAGGAAAAGGGTGCTCTAATATTTTTTTCCATGACTGTATTTACCTTCAGTTAAATGGGACAGGAGCCCAGATGTGGTAAACTTTAAACTCATAATTGGAAGATCTGAAAATGCAAATAAATGTAAAACAGGTCATATCAGCACAAGCTGTTCAAAAGAGCACCATAGAGCAGTGGTGGAAAGTATATGTATCCAAACTGTAGTTTAAAATGGTAAAAATCTGTTCCAGATCACAAATACTGGAAACAGCTGCTGACATTGTGATTTTTTCTAACAGCTCCTAGAAATAAAGTCCAACACTTCTTTTTTGTTGCAAATGTGTTGTTGTCCACATTATGACTTAAAGCTCCTCAACACCACAGAAGAACAACATCCCAGCTAGGCAAGAATCCTTGGCTTTCTTTTTACTTTTTTACCCTTTTATTTTTCTTTTCTATCTCTAACTCTGTTTTAAGATTGAGTTTTTATTACTATTTTATTGTTTTACTGTTTTTGGTATTTTATTGTTTTCATTGTTTTTATTTATACCCATTTGTGTATGATTTATTCTATTTTAATAACTGTACAGCACTTTGGTCAACTGAGGTTGTTTTTAAATGTGCTCTATAAATAAACTTTGACTTGACTTTGACTTGACATACAAGGAGCATGTGAATGCACCATTGGCCTTGGTGGAAGTCCTAGCTCTCTGAATGACTGATGTTTAGTCTTGTTATACATTGATAGATCCAAGAACATTCACATGAATACAGTCCAGTAAGTTTATGAAACTGCAGTGGTAGAATGTAACTAAGTACATTTACTCAAGTACTGTACTTAAGTACAATTTTGAGGTGCTTTACTTGAATATTTCCATTTTATGTAACTTTTTACTTCTACTCCATTATATTTTGAGGCAAATATTGTACTTTTTACTCCACTACATTTAGCTGACAGCTTTAGTTACTCTTCAGGTTGAGATTTTTTTTAATTAAACCTTATATTAACAGTGTATTAAGTAGTTAAAATGAGCATTACCTTTACGAAACTAAAACACTGCTTACATAAATGCATCACTACAAATAATATTCTAAAATACAGTCCATTCTGCATAACGAGTACTTTTACTTTTGATACTTTAAGTACATTTTGATGCTGATAGATTTGTACTCTTACTAAAGTACATTTTGAATGCAGGACTTTTACTTGTAGTGGAGTAATTTCACAGTGTGTTATTAGTACTTTTGCTTAAGTAAAGGATCTGAATACTTTTTCCACCACTGTGAAACTGAAGTATGGAATGATCTTTAGAGACTTTTAAGCTTTAATCACATAGAAGCTTTGGCAGACATCAGTATACTCTTAAGCAGACACCATTTGTTAAAAGTCTAAAAACATTATATTATGTCCTATCACAAATAAAGAGCATGGTGGTTCTATTTACGCTCTGAATACCAAAAGTGATTGATTTTCACAGAAGTTTTCCTGGAGGATTTGTTACTCAGCCCTGTTGCAAATCCTGAATCATGGTAGCACATTTTACAAAGCTGATGTAGTATCAGATAACATGCAGAGGGCGGGGCCAGGATTAGGTATCAAAACACTATTGTGACAGACAGGAGAAACTGTTCATGTCTAAACTATCACGCTGACATTTTTTGGCATGTTCTCTGAATAAACTGTGTAATAAGAAAACCATCTAAGCCAGCTGCCTACTGCTGGTGACGTGGATCTGTACAGTTCTGATTGGGCTGCAAATCCTCCGAAATCTCATTTGTTTTACTGGGAGTTGACTTGAACAAATATTGATAAACAAAACCTCATCAGGATGTGGATCCTTCTCAAGCCACAGTGGGAACTCCTTCTCACTTTTCCTTCTGGATGAATGAATTAAAGTTTAAACAGTTTGCCTCTAAACCCACATATCTATTTAAATGCTCATCTGAAAGTTATTAGTTACTTTCTATAGCTATTAATAAAGTCGAATTTATTCGAACTGTCTGAAGAAGAAGAAGAAGAAGAAGAAGAAGAAGAAGAAGAAGAAGAACAAGAACAAGAACAAGAACAAGAACAAGAACAAGGAGAAAAAGCTGGATGTTACACACTAACAAATCTATAACAGATGTATCTGCAGACAGGAGAAGATAATAAATCTGCTTCTGGGTAGTCTAACTTCTCCCTCCATGGCTGAAAGAGCTCCTTCTTCCCAAACTCTCCATCATACGGTGACTTACCTGTCAGACTGCAGCTCAGCTGAGGACGTGGATGAAAGTGTGCGGATAGTTTTTCGCTGGTCGTCCCCTCCTCTCTGCTCTCCTCTACACACTCACTGTACCAGTCGTAAAGTGAATCCGATCGCTTCTTGTAGCCGATCTGTGGCCAGCACACAGACAACTCTCTGCCAGCTGTAAGATGGAAAAAGTTGCGGTACACACTGAGTTTACTGCAGCAGGGTCTTGCCCTCTCTGAGCTGAATGAATGAAGACGTGCGACCACAAATTCCTAATGTTTGGTGACTCCTGCTGGAGAGAGTAAATACTATGGTTATACAGTAAAATAAATAAATAAATGCATGAATAAATGAATAAAACCATGCATTTTTGAAAACCTATGTAAAAAAAGAAGAAGAAAAAGAGTAAATGCGCACAGTATTAAAATACCGCAAATGTAATAACTGTTTTGACATAAATATTTTTAATTATTATTATTAATGTTATTCTATTTTCAACTTTTTTTAATTATTATTTTGTTTTTTACTATTCTTATTTGGGTTTTATTTTTCTTTCTAATTTTACGATGATTATGGCGTTCTATTCCTGTTTTTATATTCATTTTATGTCAATTTTTATACTGAAACAAAAAAACAAATAATGTAATCTAAAAAACCCCCAAATGATGTCATCTAAATAAGAATGTAAACCCTGATAGCATGTAAAAGAAATAAAAGACCCCACAGAAGACAGGATAAGATAATTCGGTCGTCTATTACATTATAAATATTGCTCATTAGAGTATTTTGTATTGCACAGATATTTCTAGATTGTTGTATATCGTTGTATGTTGCAATATTGAGAATAAATAAAACATATACATTTATGTAAACGCAAAGATAGGGCCAATCCTTTATTTTATCCTTTATGATTTATTAGGGCCACATTTAGAGGAAAAAAATAGTGACGAGTTTTTAAAGTCGTACATTTTGAATAAATTGCGAGAATTAGGCCTACGTCGTAAATATTGAATTAATTACGAGAATAAAGTCGTAAATATCGCAAATATTTAATAAATTCGAGGAGGAGAGTTGTTAAAATGAGGACCGTGGAGCCATATTTCAATATATTTACGACTTCAATGTCGATATTATTACTTTTTTTTCCTAAATGCAACCATTATTAATGCATAAATTTGTCCGTATAATTCTCATTTCATGTCTCAGTGAGTGTGTATGTGCTGTTTAGCGCTGACAGGGGGCGCTGTAGCCCTCGTTAACTTGACGTTCGACTTTAATTATTTCCCCGAAGAAGAAGAACACGTGTTTCCTGTGTTTCCCTTCGTCCTACATGGGAACGAGTTCTTTCTGTAAATAACTAGTTTTCAGCAAGCGAAACGTGTAAAAATGGTTCGTAAATTAAAGCACCATGAACAGAAATTGTTGAAGAAGGTGGACTTCATTAACTGGGAGGTGGACAACAACCTACACGAGGTCAAAGTGCTGCGGAAATATCGCATCGAAAAGAGAGAAGACTACACCAAGTAAGCTACAACATCTGTAAAATCATTGTTCTGCTGTCTTTAAACGAGTGTTGTAGTCAAATTAGGATGGGAACACTGTTCATTTTGTTGTTTGGAAATGTATTTCGAACATATAAACAGAGATATGGTCATAGAAACAAGTTATATTTACAGAAAATGATAAACATCAAGCAAAATAGAATGTCAGCCTTGGTGTACATGTTCGAAAAAAGGATCTCAAACTTATTAATTGATATTTAACCACCTATACACCACTTATATTTATTCCCTAAACAATTTGTATAAATATAATAGCTATTGATTGAGTCTTTTTTATGTTTGTTTTTTGTTGTTTATTTTTTCTCCTGTTTTTTATATTCCTATCATTTATTAATTTTGCTTGTATTCATGTATTTATTTTTAATCTTGCACTGATAAGAGTGCATATATTTTTTTCTATTCTATTTTATTCTCTATTATCTTTTATCTTTCACATAAAAATATAAATTCACTACTTATAGTTGTATCCTTATCAAAAATGAAAAAAATATGAATCAAAACAATACAATGCATCAGTTGTAAATGGATTTTAGTCACCATACAGTTTTATTACTTATATGTTTATCTTAAACATATTATCTAGTTATCTTTTGTAGATGAGTATGCTATTATTTATAATATGCCACTCAAATATGTTATATAATATACAATTTAAGTATAATATACAACAAGAAATATACTTTTTAAATATTAAAACTCTTTCTCTTGTTATTTGACTTTGAAGCTTAACATTTAAGACGGCTAACACTACATGAAATTGCCAAATACTAGGTATCATAAGCATGGAAAGATTATTTACAGTCTTGTTTTCATCTTATAATTTAAGTGAAGCTCCTTTTTATATATTGTTTGTCAAATTCTACTGGCTTTATGGGAAGCAGCTGACCAGTGAATAGTATAAATGTAGAAAAAACAATTATTATTTTTTCATAGCAGTGTATAGTAGGGCTGCAACTAACCATTATTTTCATTATCGATTAATCTGTCAATTATTTAAACGATTAATCGATTCGTTGTTTGGTCAATAAAATGTATAAAAATATCAATCAGTGTTTCCCAAACCACAAGATGACATCCTCTCCAATCTCTTGTTTTGTCCACAAACCAAAGAGAGATTCAGTTTATTGTCATAAAGGAACTAAGAAACCAGAAATATTCACATTGAAGAAGCTGAAATTAGAGAATTTGGACTTAATGTCTTTAAAAAACTGCTCAAACCGATTATTCGATTATCAAAATAGTTGACGATTAATTTAATAATCGATTATTGTTCGATTAACCGAATAATTGTTGCAGCTCTAGTGTATAGTGATATTATTCATGTGTCCTGTGTCTCAGGTACAACAAGCTGAGTCGTAACATCAGAGACCTCGCCCAGAAGATCAGAGACCTGGATGAGAAAGACGGCTTCAGAGCTCAGAGCACACATCAACTTGTGGAGAAACTGTGAGTTCACCAGTGTGATGTTGTTTGATTTAACACAATCAACTGTTTCCTTTGGGCCATGCTGTAATCAAAATATTTTCAACGCTTTACCTTAATGTCAGACCGCCTTTACCTATAGGGAACTGAAGCCATTATACACTCACCGGCTACTTTATTATCTAGCACGGTGTACCTAATAAAGTGGCAGAGTGGTCTTCTGCTTCCAGGTTGGACGTGTTGTGCATTCAGAGCAAGGTTATTATAGTGAACGAAAACTAAAAAAATAACAAACACGAGAATTGAAAAAATATTTTTGTTAACTGAAATTAAAAAAAATAAAAAGTTTAAAAACAACTATTACAATGGTTACAAAACTAAAATTATAGTGAAAACGTCGCATCCAACAATTTCCCCATTACAAAAAAACTAACTCTAAAACTAATGCAAAACTAAGCATTTTCAAAAAAAATAAAAACTAGCAAACTCACTCTAAAACTAATTAAAACTAACTGAATTTGAGAACAAAAATTCACAACATAAATAAAACTAATGAAAAATCAGAGATGCTCTTCTGCATACCTTGGTTGTAACAAGTGGTTATTTAAGTTACTGTTTCCTTTCTATCATCTCCATCCAGCATCAAAACCCTAGAGAACATCCCAGTAGATCAGCAGTTTGTGAAATCTTCTTCCCCATTCTGATGCTCAGTTTGACCTTCAGCAGCTCGTCTTCACCACGTCTACTAGAGGTGTGAATCACCAGAGGCCCCACAATACGATTTTATCCCGATACTTGAGTCATGATATATTATTGCAATTTTAAGCATTTTGCGATATGGTGAGTATTGCCATACAATATATTGCAACTTAACTGTTTAACTGCATTTCGTGTCCACAAAATTAAATTCAGTCAAAAATTACTTTGTCAAATAAGAGACAATTCTCAGTCTATTCATCTCATTTCAGTCTTTTTATTTCTCCACAATGAGAGTCAAACCCACAGACTGACCAACAAAGTATTCAGTCAAACTGAACTGAACTGATATCAAACATGTATGGACGACAACAACTGCAGTATTTTCTCAAACTTTCCTCAACTTTAAGCTTTACTGCTCTGTATTTTTTTTAATGAAACATAAAGCCGAACTTTGCAGCGTTATTTTGACAACTTCCCGACACGATATCCTGACAAACATGGATACACCTATAGGTTCATTAGATCTTTTAGTTTCATATGATACCGAGATATCCTAGTATGTTCCTAAAGGTGAGCTCTCTACAGCCACTGCCATGTGATTGGCTGACTAGATATTTGTGTTAACAAGCAGTTGGAAAAGTGTCCTTTATAAAGTGGCTGGTGAGTGTATTCATCTACCAGACTCCATTGACAAAACAGTACATTTGCCTGAAAGAACACAAGAATAGCTACTTGACATGCACCAGGCTCAATATACCTCACAATATCATCCTGTACTGACATAAAATGATGTTTGTTTTAGTTTGTTGTTCTGGTCCCATTAATATTTTCTTTTTTTCTTTGCAACAGGTACAGTATCGGTCTGATACCCACCAAACAGAATCTGGCCCTCACAGAGAAAGTAACAGCTTCTTCATTCTGCAGGTAAATCATCCCACAAACATGTTGCACTCTACTACTACTGAGTCCTTGGATGCAGTAATATATCACTCGTCTGTTTTTGTGTCAATAAATCCACCTGTGTGACTCCTGCAGGAGGCGGCTGCCCACCATCATGTTGAGCCTCCGTATGGCTCAGAACCTGAAGACGGCCATCACCTTTATTGAACAAGGACGTATCCTTCAAGTTCTGTGTCTTGAGTTTCCTGTCAGAGATTGGTCAGTTTTGTCTACTTCCAAGTTTAGATATTTTGTTTTGCAGTGTCGTCCTTGACTCAGTCTCAGATGTGCGTGTTGGCCCAGAAGTCGTCACAGACCCAGCATTTCTCGTCACAAGGTCAGTGTCCACATTTTGTTTTGTCTCCTCATTATTCTGGCATTTAGCAAATATAAATATATTTGGTAATCCTAACTGACCTAAAACAGGAAAAGTTTAGTCTGATTTAAAATCAGACTAAACTAAAAAAAAAGGTTTTGTCTTTTTATACAGTATATGTTAACTTCTGGCTTCAACTGTGTGTGTGAAAAAAGTGTCTCAAATGATAAAATATTGACACTATTACTGTGACTTTTTCCAGAAATATGGAAGATTTTGTCACTTGGGTGGACTCCTCCAAGATCAAGCAGCACGTCATGAATTATAATGACGAGGTGAGGGACTTGTATCCATATCTGTTTTGTTTCTATGTCAATGACCGTCTGGTGAATCAGAATCTGAAAACCTTTGAAACTGAGGATTGTTTTGGGCCAAAGCCTAATACTGATACAACTCCTGTGTCTTTTTCAGAGGGACGACTTTGATCTGTTCGCATAAGCCACTTGTCCACTATCCATCCACTACCCTGGAGGCCAGGAAAGGGACAAGAACTCTGCTCACGTAACAACCCAGGAGTCCAAAGTTTAAATATCCTATAAACTTGGACATTGTGGGAAGAAAATCAGCGCTGTCACCTCCTCAACATCTCTCTTTTGAGGTCAAAATTTGCAACTCAAATCTGCTCTATTGACGGTTGGCTGTCTAGTGGTATCTGGATTCATGTGAGACTGTCAGTAGCGGTGTTTTCCATTCAAATGTTTGCTTGAGAACTGAAGGGAAACATGACTACCACCTGCTCCTCCAACAGCAGCACGAGAGCACAGAGCCTCGGTTGTTTCCTCCTCCTGTGTCATCGCCCCGTGGAGGTGACTGCGTCTTCTCCTGTAGCTCAATGTTGTTCGCTCTGCATAATGTGTTCTTTGTGTGAACATGAAGGTGTGCACTCTATGTATGTATGTGACTGTGGAAATACTGGTTTGTAAGTGTGTAAATACCGTGAAGAGTAAATTAATATCAAAGGGATAGTTTAGTGTATTACTACAGTAATACAGCATGCCCCCAGTTCAGTTTTATCCACCTGTGCTCTCTTTAAAGCCACCAGACTCCACTGACAAAAACATTCATTTTACCAAACCGAACACAGGAGATGCTGGTCTGCTGCTGCCTCGTTCGATTAGTTTGTTTGTGTTATTGTATAACTGCGGTGAATCTGAACTAAAAACACCAAATTCACACAATCAAAACCTCATAAAACCCCATTCTCACTTGTTAAACTATCCCTTTGACATCATTTGTGTCATTAATGCATCTGAAAAATAAAGAAATTAGAAACTGCAATTTGATAAATATTTAACATTTTCAACACGACTTTGTAACAATGTAAACTTTGAACAATAAACATTCTTTTATTACATTTTTAAGAATGTTCTCTTTACCAGACCTCTGCATACTCATACATGGTTTCTACTCCATTTCCAGTTTTAAATTATCAAAACCCTGCTCTTTTTTATTTTTTGTAATTCAAATTTGACTGTTTTTAAAAAATATATTTTCCATTAATGAACGAGCGAAAGTGTAATAGTAAAACAACAACAGGACCAAACAAAAAACAAGAAATTAAAAAGGCAGGAAACATAACAGACATTGAAATAGACAACTAAAATTGGTTTCAAACACCCTGCTCTTAATATTCCAGTAAACAGAGACACTTGAACTCCTCATGAAGCCTCAATACATAGATAAGTGTCATTACAGACTCATGGCTCAGGTTACACTGTGTAGGTGGCAGAAGTCAAAGCTGGATAGTAATAACAGCAGGATTTCTTTCTAAAATTATTTATTTTTTATATGGAATTTATATTTCCCATTAATGCAAGACTTCATTATTTGATGTACTAGCGCGCCCTCGTGTGGCGGTTGCAGTATAACAGTGTATAAAGTAACTTTGAGACATCAGCTTGTTTCTATTGCTTCCTGACCATCTCTGAATATAACAGCTGGAAATGGAAAGAGCTGTAAAATAAAGGTGACATTATGAAATAAATAATTGTGGATTCATGCAAATAAAATCCCCTGGAGTAATAAAAAAGTAGGCATCTGAGAAACGTCTTTTTTCATACTTTTTATTTTTTTCAATTTATATATCCCTATTTACATTGTACCCTACTGGGCAGTACATAGCCCAGAGGTTAATGTATTTTGATATGTGATCCAAACTTTACTAACCACGCACATTCTTGTTAACTGACCATTACAACTAATAAACAAGTTGTAGTTTTATTAACATGAAGCGCAGCTGTCTACCAAATGTCCAATATACTAAAAAGAAACAAAATCATGTTCATTGTTTTTTGGAGGCGATTATTTTAACAGGGTGACGATGTTGATTTTGTCAAAAAAGGCCAAATTTTAAAATGCCTAAAAAGGCTAGAAATGGCCCAATTATAGTCTGTTCAAAAATAGCAGAAAAAGCACCATATTATGGAAAGTTGGTGGTTCAATCCCTGACCATGGCATCTCCTATTATTGCGTTCATCGATTCTGAAACATGGCAGCCTACATCCACTCAAAAAAAGTTGTACTATAATATGTTGATATTTGTCAGAATCGGTCAAATTTTAAAATGCCAGAACATGCTTAGTATGGGTCGATTTTAGTCTGTTGTTACATGTAGTAGTATAGTTTGTCCAAAAATAATGGAAAAACACCATATTATGGGATGTCCAAAAAATGACCCTCACTAAAAAAGTAATACTATCACAAGAAAAGGGACAGACATGAGGTTGCAGAGCAGTGACCTTTGACCCTTGAACACCAACATTTAATCAGTTTCTTACCAAGGTTATAATAGTTTGGGATTTTTCATTAGTTTTGGTTTTTGTGATTTTTTGTTTTTAAATTCGATTTTTAAATGCTTAGTTTTAGTTTAGTTTCTATTAGTTTTAGTGTTAGTTTTAGTTTTTTTTTGTAATGGGGTATCTGTTGATACATGTAGTGGTATAGTTTGTCAAAAAATAATGGAAAAACACCTTATTATGGGATGTCCAAAAATGACCCTCACAAAAAAAGTCATATTATATACGTAGTAGTCAATTTTTGTCAAAAAATTGTCAAATTTTAAAATGCCTAAAAATGCTTCAAATGGGTCAATTATAGTCTGTTGATACATGTAGTAGTACTGTATAGTTTGTAGAAAGATGACCCCCTCAAAAAAAAAGTCATATAGTCTGTCGGCTGTGGATACATTGGTAGTTCGGTCGTCCATTGATTGGAAGGTCTGTGGTGAACATAAACTCCTGCTTCTTTGATTATCTAGCTGTTCTCCATTTACTTTTGTTTTGTCTCAACATCACACTTCTCAGACATGTTTGTTCACGTCACCATGGATACAAAGGAGTCTTTTGTCTGGACTCAGTCACAGTATCGTGTCATGCTCTGTGACAAATGCTGTTTGTGTTGCGCTGAATTTGTGTCATGGTATTAAAACAACAACACAAACTGATTGTAGTCACTGTGAGAACAAATCATATCCAGTGGATAACAAAACAGAACACTTCTGGAATTTACCGTGACAATTTGTAATTGACATGAATCTAGACCAGTGTTAGGGAGGAAGCGACAGCACAAGAACTTTCATGATTAAGATTTAATGGTATAATGTGTAAAAATATTTGTTTTCAAATGTCTAAAAAATACGGAACCAGTTCATCCTGAGTGCAAATTGATGTTTGTGCCAAATTTAGAGTAATTCCCTCCAGGCATTCCTGAGGTATCGCATTCACAGAAATCAGACAGACTTGAGGTCAAAGTGCCACCAAAATCGAATCAGTTAATTTTTGTATCCATGTCGACATTTGTGCCATATTTGAAGAAATTCCTTCTAGGCGTTGCTGAGTTTTTGCATTCACAAGAAAAGGGAGGGACATGAGGTCGCAGAGCAGTGACCTTTGACCCTTGAACACCAATATTTAATCAGTTTATTACCAAGATTATAGTTTAGTTTTAGTTTTAATCTGGTTGTGATTTTTTGTTTTCAAATTCAATTAGTTTTACTTGAGTGAGTTAGCTTGTTTTTTTTTTTTTTTTTTAATGCTTAGTTTTAGTTTAGTTTCTATTAGTTTTAGTCTTAGTTTTAGTTTTTTTGTAATGGGGTATTTGTTGGATGCGAGATTGGTTGGAGATGATAGAAAGGAAACAGTAACTCAAATAACCACTCGTTACAACCAAGGTAACCCACTAGTTAGGGCCCAAGCAGGCAACGACCTGCGAGGCAACGACCTGCGAGGCAACGACCTGCGAGGTCCCTACAATATTTTTTTATTAAATTATTATATTGAATTATTATTATTATTTTATTTTTTTTATTTTATTGAAAAAAAAGTTTTTATTTAAATGTTTTTTATTGTTTTTAAAAAAATTTTTTTTAATTTTTTAATTTTTTTTTAATTTTTATTTATTTTTTTTTTTCCTGCGCTTCTGCGCATGCGCGACCTTTCAGCGCTTCTGCGCATGCGCGGCCTTGCGGTGCTTTTGCGCATGCGCTGAAAAGCCGCGCATGCGCAGAAGCGCCACGGGGCCGCGCATGCGCCGAACAGTTGGAAGGCCACGCATACGCAGAAGCACAGAAAAGCCGCGCATGCGCAGAAGCGCCACGGGGCGTCAATTTATAAAAATGACCTGAAAAGTAACTTAAGCTGTCAACTAAATGTAAAATGAGTAAAAAGTACAATATATGCCTCAAAATGTAGTGGAGTAGAAGTATAAAGTTACATAAAACTTATACATATAACTTATATATATCAGTTAAGAGTCCTCCTTCAGACACTGTATGAGGATTGAAGGGATAGTTTGTGCATTATTATACAAAACCCTCCTGAGGATAACCCTTTAAGGTTTTATTGATCTAAGTGGCACTGTGGTGGCAGTTTAATTTCATACGGCAGCATGCCCCGACACGCGTGTACTGCGAGGGCCTGTTCAGTACTGCTTGCAGTCCTAGTTTTATTTATGTTGTGAATTTTTGTTCTCAAATTCAGTTAGTTTTAATTAGTTTTAGAGTGAGTTTGCTAGTTTTTATTTTTTTGAAAATGCTTAAAACTAATGCTAACGCTTTGCATTAGTTTTAGAGTTAGTTTTTTTGTAATGGGGAAATTGTTGGAATGCGAGATTCAAAAAGGTCACAATAAATCTTCTCTTTATTTCCTTTTATTATCCATCTCAGCCCCAATTAGGTTATTAACTCTCTTGCAGCTCCAGGTGTTTAGAATTTTGGTTTGAGTGAAGTGCTGAACTTTTTGAAGGCAATCGACTCACATAGTCGTGTAACGTCCCAGTCTCAATAAACAGATTCAGTAATGTGTTCCTGCATGTTCACTAACCACCATTCCCATTTCATGTAACTTTATACTTTTACTTCACTACATTTAGAGGCAAATATTGTACTTTTACTCCACTACATTTACAGTAGCTGACGGCTTTAGTTACTTTACAGGTCAAGATTTAACATGAAATATATAATCAATTTAAATTGATCTTGACTTTTTTTTTTTAATTGAAAACAGTATATTAAGTAATTAAATGAGCCCTGTCTTTACAAAATTAGAACACTGCTTACATAAAAGCATCAATACAAATAATGTAATGATACATTTAGAATATATAAAACAATCTGAGGGCCATTCTGCATTACAAGTACTTTTGATACTATAAGTACATTTTGATGCTGATACATTTGTACTTTTACTTCAGTAAGTTTTGAATGCAGGACTTTTACTTGTAGTGGAGTAATTTCACAGTGTGGTATTTTACTTCAGTAAGGGATCTGAATACTTTTTCCACCACTAAACATATGACATAAATCTAAAAGTTTGTTATTCAGGCTTATGGTTACACAATGCAAAGTTTAAGGAGTCTAATTATTATAAAAAGTTTCTTCTGCTATATCTTCAGTTTTCTCTCTCTCTCTCTCTCTCTCTCTCTCTCTCTCTCTCTCATGCTGTGGTCCTTGCAAATCAATGCTTCACTGTCCCCTTTTTCATCGTTTCCCACATGACCTGTGTGCTGCTCTTTTAAGCCCTCGGGACCGAACGGGACGACACTCAGAAGACGCGCACACACTTGACCACACACTTGACCACACAGGCCTGATCTACCTGCTCAGCATGGACCTCAGACTCTTGTTTCTAGCCTCTGCTCTGCTCCTGGGGGCCACACTCACCATCTCACTGGCAGACCGCAACTCGCAGTGCAAAATTAAATGGTAATGTTTTTGTTTTTTCAGTATTTGTGGATTGTATTCATTGAAATTGGTTAAATGTGGTTAATGTGCATTTAAGGTATCCTTTAGTGAATTATTTTCTCTATTTAATTTGATTATTTAAGTCCAGAGTGCAGCTGTTAATGTTCACAGGACAGATGTGCATCATGTGACCAGTTAGACATACATTCTGTTTTATGTTGGTGTTTTGGTTGCATGAAATCCCCTATGTGACAGGGTCAAATGTGTGTTAGACATGGACTACAGGACTCACAAGACTCACATTAGTCACGTTTCTGCAAAGAAATATAAAGTTTTGATGATTATCTCAATGTAAAGTTATTTTTTTATTGATTTTTTTTAACACTGCACAAGCCTTTAACTGAGTATAACAAATCTAACGCTCGCTGTTCTGCAGGTTGTTTGGCATCTCATGCGACATTGTCACTGACAAGCTGGTGAGCCAGATCAAAGCCTGGCAGATCAGTCAGAGCTGTCAGTATAAAGGGGAGCGATGCTCGTACGAGGTCAGAATCATCTCAGTCTCAACTACTGCTCAAGTATAAAACACAAGTTATTCATGTGAAAAGAAGCCACATTTTCAAATAACATTTAAATGTGAATCAGAGTGATTGAAAACAGCAGATGGATGTAAATTATATTAGAAATAAACGTGAAAAAATGTTGATTATTCTAAATTCATGCCTTTGTCCACTTTCTGTAGAAGGTGGTTAAATTTATCCTTTCATATATGCCAAATAGCAGAAATGTATGTAGAGTCATGGAAAAGATTATTAGACCATCTTTTTCTTCAGTTTCTTGTTCATTTTAATGTCTGGTTCAACAAAAGGTACATTTGTTTTTGACAAATATAATAATGACAACAACAAAAATAGCTCATAAGTTTAATTTAAGAGCTGATATCAAGACATTGTTTTCCTGATAATGATTTTGGTTATCATCAAGAAAATCATGGAAAATGTCGAGATATCACCTCTTCAATTAAACTCTTATCAGCTATTTTTGTTGTTATTATATTTGTCCAAACAAATGTACCTTTTGTCTTACCAGGCATTACAATGAACAAGAAAGTGAAGAAAACAAGGGTCTAATAATTTTTTGCATGACTGTTTTTAATGTATATAATGTGCATAGAATATATGTATATTCTTTTTTTTAATATTCTTATTCTGTCTTCTATATCTATGTGTTTGTATCTTGAGCTGCTGCGACAATTAAACTCCCCCACTGCAGGATTAATAAAGTCATATCTTATCTTATCTTATGATCATGCAACAAATATGGAAAATATTTACTTTAAAATGTTCTGCAGCTCGTGTCGGCAGCTCCTTACGTGATCATAGCTACGCACACGTCTCCAGCAACCAAAATAGCCAGCGACCTCCAGTTTCTTCTTGAGCAGTCCACCGTCTGCAAAGTTACTGTAAGTGCCTGATTTTTAAAAACTGTGTCTTCAGTTTAAAGCTGCTTCCTCTTCCTCCTCAGCTCTACTTTGTTCAACACCACAGGATTGGGTTTAATTCAGATGAATACCACATTTCATAATGATAAATATTTGATTTAATAGTGCAAACGTAAACATGTAATGCTCTGGGTTCAGATATTTTAATAAGGCATCTTGTGGCTTTGATGAAATGTTGAAACGAGAAGAGAGAAAATGTGTGTGATGTTGTGACACAGTGAGTATTTTTCTGACTTTAAAGCTACTCGAAGGAAAATTAAAGAGTTCAGCCGACTTCTAAGCTACAGATAGTGACTTTCCTGACATATTGTTTCAGGGAGAGGCTGTATCTGAGTTCATCAAAAATCCAGCTGATAACAGCACAAACTACTGCAGCCTGCAGAACCTGATGGACGGTAAATATTTCATCTGATACAACAAGAGTGGATTTTATTGTATCTTCTCACCAGTAGTGGAAAAAGTATTTTCTACCTCTTAAGTACACTGTAAAAAAATATGTTTAATTCACGGTAAAATACCAGCAGGTGTGGTTGTCAGAACTACACCATAAAAAGTATAGTAAATGGGTTTTTTACTGTCAATTTAAATATAAATATCAGCAAAAACTGTAATTTAAAACTGAGTAGTCGCTTTATTTTTAGGGTAAAATTGTGTCCTTGTGACAATATGGTATTTCTCCTTTCATTTTAAATGAAACAAAATTGTGCGTTTTCTACAGTTTAAAAAAATTGTACTATTCCTTGATTTACAGTAATTAAAAGTGTATATTACGGTGATATTCATTTTTTAATTTTACGCTCTATTTCTGATGCAATTTGACTGTGTTTTACTGTAATTTCTTCAAATTTTTTTTTACAGTGTAAACATACTAATACCACACTGTGAACTTTAGATTTATGTCACATGTTCAGTGGTGGAAAAAGTATTCAGATCTTTTACTTAAGTAAAAGTACTAATACCACACTGTGAAATTACTCTGCTACAAGTAAAAGTCCTGAATTCAACACTTACTGAAGTAAAAGTACAAAAGTATCAGCATCAAAATGTACTTAAAGTATCAAAAGTAAAGGTACTCGCTATGCAGAATGGACCCACTCAGACTGTTTTTTAAATTCTAAATACATTATACATTATTTGCATTGATGCATTTATGTAAGCAGTGTTTTAATTTTGCTAAGATAGGGCTCATTTTAACATCTTAATTTTATGAGGTTTCAGTAATAAAAACAAGTCTAATCACTTTAAATTGATCATGTTTTTATGTTAAATCTTGCCCTGAAAAGTTGCTAAAGCTATCGGATAAATTAAGTGGAGTAAAAAAAATACAATATTTGCCTGAAAATGTATTGGAGTAGAAGTATAAAGTTACATTAAATGGACATACTTAAGAAAAATACAAGTACCTCAAAATTGTACTTAAGTACAGTACTTGAGTAAATGTACTTAGTACATATATGTACTTATATTCCACCACAACTTCTCACTACATTCATTAATTCACCCCCTCAGTGTTTCTGTCCAAAAGGAACAATGATAATGAGCCTGTGTGTTCTTCTGTGTGCAGGAAGTGATCTGATCAGTGCTGAGGGATACAAACAGTTCAGCAACAAGTGGATCTGTCCTGGGTTCGACACTGTCAACTGCACCTTATCTTAGGTGGAGCTCTCCCTCGCTTCAAATGTCATTTCATGTGTGGAATAATTTCAAGACACGATTCTTGATAAATAATTGCAAAATTTCCTCTGAAACCAGTTGTTTGTTTTACATGAATGCAAAGATGTGAAATTGCAGGATGATTTAACAGCTGATTCCCCTGAACATTGTTTAAATGCCTCATTTGATTGGCATATTGTTGTTTTTTTTCCTTCTAAATCAATTCAATTAAAGACAAAATAATACAGCTTTTGGTGTGTTTTACTGTTCTTACATAGTGTAACATATACATGATGCATGCTTTAAGGAGAGAAAAAATGCTTTTGAAGAAGAGGAGAGCCTAGATTCTGAGAGTGTTTCAAGTTCAAAGTGTATTCAATTAATTTGGCACTTAAACATGTCAAAAGTTGTCAAGAAAATTAAAGATATTATTTATTTAAATCCAACTGATTTAACTATTTTCAACCCAACTATAACATTTGAGCAGGAAGTTTGAGCTTCTATCTAAATGTTATCTGGCTGTTTTCTAATGAACATGTTATAAATGGTACACATTGGTCAATTATCATTTCACATCTTGACCTGCAGTGTCTCTTTAACCTGCACCGCCTACAGGCAAGTAACAGCAACAGCATGATGTGCACCATCTCTTGCAGCCTTATTTATACAGGCTATGTTTGTAACTCTGCTCTCCTGGAGGAGGCTCAGGTTGGCTGACAGTCATGAAGCAGCTCCCCCTTGTGGAGAA
This sequence comes from Centropristis striata, assembly GCF_030273125.1. Classification (NCBI taxonomy): domain Eukaryota; kingdom Metazoa; phylum Chordata; class Actinopteri; order Perciformes; family Serranidae; genus Centropristis; species Centropristis striata. Next base: position 11,149,202 of record NC_081527.1, on the reverse strand, counting down.
ACCGCAGCCTGCTAAAGGTGAATGTTACTCAAGCTACAATAAAGCCTTGTGTTGCAATTTTGGCAGTCATTTTGTTTTTGGAGGGCCTGATGTGACCATATTTGGATAAGAGGATGGATCTGGTGAGGTGACATATGTCAGGTCAAGATGGCAGAGAAAATGCTTTGTTAACAACCAAAGCTAGTGCTAGCTAACTATCTTGGTTATTTGTAATACACAATACATGTTATATTCATTGGTATGCTAATTAAGGCAAGCTGAAAACACAATGTACTTACCTGAAAATATGAACAGCCGACTCCTTAGAGTGTATTTTAGCACAACCAAATGCTGAATATGACTTTTTAGGTGACCAGAAAGATACAATTACACAAACAAACCTCATGAATCGAAAATACACAGTAAGAAGGGTCAACATTCTGAGATTGACACACAAAAGTCCACTGCTATGCTGTTCAAAAAAACGGGGTCAAAGTTATGAGACTAAAACTGGTAAAAATCCTTTAAAAAAAACAAAACTTTTTTGACACGTTGCCGTGGATACACATTGCTTTTCTTCTCTCCTGATGACGGCTCGCCTTGTTAGCCACCTGTCAATCAAAGGTAGCCACGCCCCAAATCATATGATTCTTTATCTTCTATTTTCTTGTAAATGGGGCCATTATTTACACAATTAACATCATATTGTCTTGAAGATTTTTGACTAGTGAGTGAGACCATAGTATTGTCCTTAAAAAAAAATCTGAGGTAATAAATCAAGTGAGAATTTTTCTCATTTTGCACTGAGATTGATGGACCAAAATCCTTCTGCAGCCGCCGTCACCGCCCCCTGTTGGAATTTTGGAAGAATGCAGCTGAAGGCACTTCCAGGTTTGCCTCACTACTCAGACCCGGAGGTTACTGCCTTCGCATACTCTGCTTAGTTCATTTTAACTCTTCTTACTTCTATTCAATCAGACTTTTTTTTTTGCAGTCGCCTCCTACTGGCCATTACAAAGAATGCAAGTTTAATCGCAATTCCGCATTGGCATTATTTTCAGACCCAGAGGACTCCCTTTAGCTACAACACAGTTGCATGAATCTTAACGTATGAAATCCTCATTGAAATACTTGAAAATTTTAACCCAACCAAGTGTTACTGGAGGATATTATATGACTTTTACTTTTTCAAAATGTTTCATTTTTATGTTGCAAATCAAGGTCAATTGAGTTGTTGTTGCTGTAATTATTATTATTATTATTATACTCATTGGTCACATGCCATGGTGTCACTATCAGTGACTTCGCTGAATAGCTGGGAGAAATCCATGTGGCTCTATATTAATAATAATTCCAGAATATTGGTTGAAATTGACATTTTTATGGTTATTTACATTAGCACAGTTATTTACATATGAATAAGTAATCAAACTAAGAAAATATCCCTGGATAGATTGATAAAACTCCAGTCACAAAAGCATTATTCAGTGTATATTTAAGACAGAAAGTATTCAGTTTACATCTTCCCACAAGTCTAAGAAGTAAAATGTGAGCTCCATATTTCTTCCACAGTTTCATGAGGGCCTCATAGAAAATATATTCCTGGATCTCTGTAGAAAAGTGAGGTGCCTTTTCAGAAGAAAGCAACAGTTCATAGTCTCTCAAGAATGCTCTTTCGTGGAGAGTCATTTGAGATGTCAGGCCTTTTTTTAACTTGACCTGAGAGAAGTAATCCTCACGAATGTTGCAGGCGAACGTCTGTCCATGCAGGGCCTTGTTTCTCAGCGTTCAGGGAGTGATGAACACGTGGACAAGACTGAAAAAAACTAAACGACGGATTGACAGCAGCTCACTGCGTTTTACTGGCAGCTTGTGCTTCTGTCTCAGTGTCGAATTCAGTCAGACAGCAGTAGAGCAGCATCTGGGCGTATCTGGTGACAAAGGCTGGAGGAGGGGAGAAGTAAATCAACTTAATAATGTCATGCTTCATGTGCAGTCATTTTAACACATATCCTAAAATATGACATTTTCTGTAGGCGGATATTGCCAAAAACTTACCGTTTAGCTTGTGTATGAATTTGGGCCTCCTCTCGTCAGGCAGGTAAATGGCCACATAGTAGACGGGAACCCCAGACAGTGCAATGCCAATGCCTATGAGAGAATTGATGGTGTCTCCGTACAGAGGGACGATGACTAAGAAGAGGCTACACAGACAGTAGATGAAGGGGAAGAACAAGGTCAACTGTGGAGAGAAAAAGATGGGGATGTGGTTAGTTTGTTAACTGATGTCAGAGTAAAGTTTCAACACAATACATAAACTGTTGTAATGTTCATAAAAGTAGGCACAGCATGACAGACCCACTAAACTTTTTCCTCAGCGCCTTACAGTCAATGTTTGTTTATTTCACACAAAGGGTAACTGAGTTTAGGTCCAACAAGTTGCATTTTTACCCTGAAATGTGTACATTTTTAATAATAATTTGCCTCAGGTCTGCGATATATGTATTTTTACATTTTTTTATATACTGAAACATTGTACAGCCCAGGTACACACTGGGCCAAAATAAACTTAAATGTATTAATACTACCATTCTATGTTCCTTTCAAAGCTACCAGACTCCATTCACAGAAACAATAATATCTCCTTGCAGAAAATACACCTCGCTTGTAAAATACACTGACTTTGGATAAGTTTATGTTGTTATATTTATATTATATATTGTTATTGTTACCTATTTTGTTCATTGTTTTTCTTATATTATCCTATTTGTGATTGTTTTTGCAATTGTTTTGGAGGCTTTAAAGCAATCTGGAACCAGAATTTCCTTCGGGATAATAAAGTTCCATCTTATCTTATCTTATCTTATCTTATCTTATCTTATCTTATCTTATCTTATCTTATCTTATCTTATCTTATCTTATCTTGTCTCATCTTATACAACCTCTCTTCAAAAAATCCCACCTATCCCTTTAAGTCTTTTATTCCATCATGCTTCTTGCAAAATACTCCACCCTGCGGTCCATTGAATAACCACGTTGTGAGTAAAACCTTTATATATTGAATCCGAATGTAAGTGCATATGTATCTGCAAGTGATACATGTGGGGTACAAAGTGAAATATTTACAGAAATAATCACTCAACAGAGGCTTTTCCACATGCATGTAATTATATTCAATATGATCTGAACTAAGAAAAGAAGCAGCACCTTCACAGGCCTGTGTCTGTCCGGCTGAGTGATGCGCAGGTAGATGAGGCCGGCCACAGACAGACCCACGTAGAGCCAGTAACTGAAGCTGAAGTAGTTGATGAGCTGGAAGACGTCCTCCACACACAGGAAGATCAGACCCATTAACCCCTGCAGAACATGATATAATATATATTTATGTTCCAGATGTGAACAGTTTTTGTCCTTAACAGCCATGGTGGAAGAAGTATTCAGATCCTTTACTTAAAAGTACTAATACCACTCTGTGAAATTACTCCACTACAAGTAAAAGTCCTGCATTCAAAAACTTACTGAAGTAAAAGTAAAAAAGTATCAGCAACGAAATGCATTTTAAGTATCAAAAGTAAAAGTACTCATTATGCAGAACGGTCCCACTAAGATTGTTTTATTATTCTAAATATATTATTAAATTATTTTTATTGATGCATTTATGAAAGCAGTGTTTTAATTTTGGAAATAAAGGGCTCATTTTAACTACTTAATATGCTGTTATGAGGTTTAATAAAATAAAACAAAAGCCTAATCACTTCAAATTGATCATGTTTTTATGTTAAGTCTCGACCTGAAAAGTAACTAAAGCTGTCAGCTAAATGTAGTGGAGTAAAAAGTATAATATTTACCTGAAAATGTAGTGGAGTAGATGTATAAAGTAAAGTAACATTAAATGGAAATACTCAAGTAAAGTACAAGAACCTCAAAATTATACTTAAGTACAGCATTTGAGTAAATGTACTTAGTTACTTTCCATCACTGCTTAAGTGGCATGAATGTGTATGCATTTGAGGAATCTGATGTTCATTTGTATTTAAGGTTAATGATCCTCACATTGAACAGCAGTGCAGGTATGGGCGTGTAGCGCTGCAGGTGAATCAGACTCAGACTGTTGGGGAGGTGGCCCTCTCTGGCTCCAACGAAAAACAACCTGCATAGTCAACAAAGAAGGAAAGTTATTTTTAAAACTCTCATCAAGATATGAGCCTAAAGTCAGTGTTTGTTCCTGATTACCGTGAGGCAGCAATGATAGAAGCGTTGAGTCCTCCGTAGCAGGACATGGCCACTGAAATAGGAACGATCCACTTGAACGGCCCCAGGACTGCACTCCCAAATGTCTGCAGGGTATTTACAGTTTCAGAAATCAGAACAGATTGTCCTGTGCAAACCTTTCAGGACTATATTTAGCAGCAGAACGATTAATGTCTTTTAGGTTTGCCTATTACCACAGCAACGGCATCACTGGCCAGCAGAGACGGCATGTCCAGAACCACATAGTACGCCACATTGGTCAGCAAGTAGATGATGGTCACTATGGGCATGGAAATGGCAATGGCCAGGGGCAGATTCCTACAATGACAACAACAACAACAACAACACTGGAAAGCTGCAGTAAACACATTACAGATGGTTCATGTTGAGAGATGTGATCTAGCTCAATTCACCTAAACAACACAACAAAACAGGATGAAAATCAATAAGCTGCAGAATCGCATCTCGCTGTGCTACAAAATGTAAGTAATCTAAAAAAAAAAACAACAAGCCTCAAATCTTGACTTTGAAACTTGAGATCTCGACTTTAAAACTCGAGATCTCTCTACGTACGAGATAAACTTTGACGCTTATTTAGGCTGTTTTGAGGAAAGTGCCTGACGCATGATACAAAGAGAAGTGAAAGTTCAGTAAAATGCAGCATAAACAAAATGTTTTACCTTATTAGTAAAATACAAATGTCTGTAAAACATAATTGGACTGTGCATAGGTGCCGACGTGGGTTAAAGAGTGTAGATAAAAGGTCTGATGGAATCATGTTGTGAAGAGACTGCGTGTTCCACATGACTACTTAACATTCACGTCGGATGGGTGATTGTGATCATGGTTTCTGCAGGCAGACCTCAAAGAGACATTAAAAAAATAATAATACTCGAAATCTTGACTTTGAAACTCCAGATCTCAAGTTTTAAAGTCAAGATTTCAAGGTTTTTTTTTTCTCATGTCACTTCGGGGTCTCCATAGAAAAGAGCATGATGACCTGCAAAAACTCATATTTAGGCCACTTAGCAGCAGAAATCAGCTGTAAACACAAAACTAACATATCAAGCAGTTAGCACATTTGTGCCCTCTTGACAAATGTAAGTCCATTGTTCACTGTCTTTTAGCTTTGTTTTTGTCTCCTGCAACTCCTGAAGAACATATCTTAAAGAACCAGTGTGTAGGATTTAGGGATATCTATTGCAGTGTTTCCTCAAGGATTTTTTTCAGCTGCGGGGGTAAAGGGTTATTTGTCCCCTGGATGGTGTGAGCGTGTAAACATCAATCAGCAATTTAGAAAGTTTAAAAAATGGCACTCGACTGCAAAAGGCTTTAGAACCAGTGTTTCCCACAGGATTTTCCACAGGACATGCTCCCCCGGAGAATTTTTTTGCCCTAAAAGCCTAAATTTGGTGGCCTTAATTGGTTGGTGATTAATGAATAAGGAGAATAAGGATTCTTCTATGTTTTATTCAAGGCATCATATTTTGACAGTCTTCTTGTAAATTATGTGGTGGACTCTGTTAACACATCCATGTGCTCTTATTTTGAAAGCTACATGGGTCTAACACGTTCTTACCGTAACACTTAGTAAATACAAGCACCTGGAAAACAAGTGGAGGCTGACTGACCGCAGTGTGCTTTGTTCTCTTCCAGCGGGTCGCCACTGAATATATGAATAAATGAATATAGCGGAAACCCTGTATTGAATATAATAATATTCAGAGCTATGTTTCCATTGGTTTAAAATCACCTGAACCTGAAGAATTGTTTTGTTTTCAGAAGCTTAGAATGAGCCCTTTGTAGTCATTTGATCCACTGTTATATGGTGGTATATGGTGTAGCAGCTTTATTCAACAAAGACAAATGTTTGGCTAATACTATAATTTGTATGTATGTGAATGTGTGCTTTACCTCTCTGGGTTCTGAATCTCCTCAGTGACAAAGTTGAGTGTGTCCCAACCGGAGTAGGAGAACAGAGCGGAGTAGAGGGCCAAAGCAATGGATCCAGGATCTGTGGAGGACCCCTCAAAGGGACTCTCAAAGCTCTTTGTTTCTCCTGCACAAATAGAAGTCAAAGCTTAAAGCACATATTTGTCTCATTTGCACTGATACATTCATACTGTTATGTTATCTTACCTGCAGAAATTTTCATTAATCCTACAACGATGATGAGGCAGAGGGCCATCAGTTTGGTGTAAGTGAAAATATCCTGGACCAAAGTCCCCCACTTCACATAGGCACAGTTAATGAAGATGAGCATACCTGGACAAATCAGACAAATAAGGCAATAAATGAAAATTAATTGTTCTCATTTGATTTATAACTATACTATATTATTATTATTATCATTATTATTATTAATAAACATTCTCATAGTTATTTTATGGTCTTAATCGCTTGTTTCAAGTCACCATCTAAACAGGATGATGTTTCTTTTGTAAATTATGGTCCATTTAGTGTAAAATGAATGAAGCAGAGTATGCATGATAGTGAACTTTTGTGTGTCGATCACAGAACTTTGACCTCTTACAGTGTATTTTCAGTTCATGAAGTTTATTTGTGTTTTGTTTGTGTAACTGTAGCTTTGTGGTCACCTACAAAGTCATATTTAGCACTTGGTTGTGCTAAAAGACAATATAATATAGTCATGTAATCTATAATAATGATATATATAAATGGCTACAAAGCTATTTATCTAATGGGAGCCTGTCATCTCTCGGCCTCATGCCCCATGTCGCTGACGTGCAATATGTGAGCCACAGTCTGCAGGAGGGGACAGAAACAGAACTCAGTTCTGAGTAGAGCGGCTCATGACTCATGGTGTTGATGCTCTCTCACCCAAATACCAATTCTGCTAACTATATTCTCTACAGCACAAAGCTGGGCTGTAAGCACACTGGTATGTTTTACAGACAGACAGTCTAACTATAGCTGATGCCAGTTGCAGGGTTATTGAGTTTGGTATGTGGGTGAATGTATAAATGTGGCATAATAGCACCCCACCAATTCTTTTCGCCTTTGTCATTCTTGATTAAAACTGGAGCTATTGTTATCTTTTTAAAACTCCTGGGTAATAATATCTACACTAATGAGTACATTGTGTTTTCTGTGACTGCTTCACAATAAAAGCCATTTGTTTTACTAACTGAATTTATTGTGAAGAAAAGGAAATGTTGGATTTGCATATAACTGAAATACTAAAACTAAACAAAAAGGTTTTATTCCAACTTTATGGGTGACCATAAAGGGTGGGTGTGGGGGGTGGGGGGAGTCACAAATTTATGAGATTAAAATTGGCAAGTGATTAACTGAATCAAATTATACGTTGCAATCAGATTTAGCAATAAGGAAATACTTGTGCTTTTAGCCCAGAATCACCATATTATCATAAGTATCTGCACTTTGAAGCGACATTGCTGTGAATTTGGCCTATTCAGAAGAAAGCCCCGAACTAATTTGGATGAAGTGATAGCTTTCCTGCATCAGGAACTAAAACGCAATGGACAGATGCAAGGATATCGCTGGTTACATCTATGGCACTTTAATCTCATAAATTTGCGACTTTTCTCAAAATATTACCCCCCTCCCCCGAGTCTGTACTTTTTCTTTTCTTTTCATATTTGACCTTAATACGCCGTCGTACAACCATGTGGATAGCTCTTAGCAAATGATGCGTGGTTCTTGAGAAAATGGTAAGCAGCAACACCGTTAGCTGAGCAATCGGAAGGTTTCTAACGGGCATGTTTTGAATTGGAAACTGCAGTAATTTCACACAGCTCTTCTACATTTGGAGAGAGAGGCTGTTATCAGTTAGATCAACTTTTAATGGTTGCGTAGATTACATGCTGCATTGTTTTCTGTATCTCTTGTGTATATTGGCAATTTGAATCTGACTTGGGAATGGCGGCCTCCAGCACTAACAATGAAAACTACTTTATAATAAATAGTATAAAAAACACATTTTTATTTTTTTATTTACTTTAAGTGAAACTGTTTGCCTCAGCGTGTCTGTATGTGCAGCATGTGCTGACCTCTTGGGGCAAGAGAGGTTGAATTTCATCAACGTCATAAACTGGGGTGAGGCCAAAATGGGCATCAGAGTCTAAATTTTAAACACTCGATGGCAGTAAAGTGAGTTTGTCCCGCCTGTATTTTCTGCAGAGACTGGTAATTTCACAGACTTTTATGTTTCTAACTCTCTAAAAGAGATCCTGATCTCAGTGGGTTTTCATCTGGTTAAATAAAGGTTATAAAATATCATGACCTATAGACACAGGAGTGTTTCTTACAGAGGCAGGCTGCAGCGATGAGCCGGATGGCATCATATGGCGGCTGGCAGGTCGGGTAAAAAGCCTCCACCAGGTAGTTGGCGAAGGTGAGTGAAATCACAGCCTGGCTGGCCGGCTCGATCAGCAGGATGGACGTCCACAGACGGATGAAAGCGAGGAAGCCTCCGAACGACTCCAGGATGTAGGCGTAGCTGGCTCCAGACTTGGCGATGGTGGTGCCCAGCTCTGCGTAGCACAGAGCTCCAAACACCGAGAAGATGCCTCCAACAGCCCAAATCACTAGCGACAGCCCGTAAGAGCCACTGTACATAAGCACACCCTTGGGCGAGACAAAGATCCCAGAACCGATCATGTTCCCAACAATGAGGCAGATTCCATTTATGAGGGAGATTTCTCTCTTCATCTGCATTTTCTCATTTTTGGGGGCCTTCAAGTCCTCGTCAGATGGAGCCCGAGAACTTGGGCATATCGCCTGTGACATGACCCCCATCTTCTGCCTCAGATCCCCCATCAGTCCAGTGCTGGTGTGAAGATGACAGAGTGAGAATTAAAGGGAATTATTCCAATTTTAAAGTCAAAACAAACGGTTAAGAAGAACAAGAAGATTACTTTATTAATCCCACAATGGGGAAATTCAACCTCTGCATTTAACCCATCCTTTTTTACACACAAGTGAACACACCATGCAAGGAGCTGCACATTACTGTGCCCGGGGAGCTGTGCAGGTGGGTTAGTTGCCTTGCTCAAGGGCACCTCAGTCCTAGACCTGTCAGTACTGGGATTCGTACCGGCGACTCTCCAGTGACAAGCCCGATTCCCAACCTGTAGGCCACGGACTGCCCCAAATTAATTAATATTGTATTTCTTAAATATGCTTTTAAATGTCCAGCTACACTTCTTAAGCCTGAAACATAAAACCAAACATGTCCATTATGCAAGAAAAGGTCACACATGCTGCCAATAAGGTTCCCTCACACAAACATGTTCCACCATAGTCCACTCTTTATTTACCCAGGCAGTAACAAATCTAAGACATAAAAGGCATAAAGGACAAAATGTGAACTTACTTTCTCACTTATAGAAGATCAACAGGTATATTTGTTCCTGTGAACATGTAGCGTCTCCCTCAGGTCAGCACTGCTCCTCCGAACCAGCCAGTGGGACACTGGTGAGATCACATCTGAGCGGTGGCAACAGGGCGGTCGATGTTGCAATCCCTGCTGCCCAGCACAACCACCAAGGGTGTTTTTCCAGCACCAGGCCGTCCACACTCTCGTGTTCCCCCCGTGCTATTTTCAGAGACAAGCAGACGTCGTCCTTGGCCCCTGGCAGCACTCAACTACTAAGAAATAGGGAGACGAGCTCTTTCTGGGTCAACATTCAGGAACGGGTCAGTAGGTGCTGTGACATGTACTGTCATTAAATACCATCTAATGCCCAGCAGTGGTTGTCTCAGCAGCTGCTTCTGTATCAGTCACTCAGACAGGTTGCTATACACATATATGAGACAAAAGGTCCTGGGCAGGCATCTAACAGTCCCCCTACTCCTTCCTACATATGATCAAAGACAGCTAGACTGAAAGAGATTGTTTGAGATGTTGATCTTTTTCTGACTCTGGTGAATTTAAGTCCTTTGTGGATCTTTTTATCTTTTTACATCACTCTGTGGCCTGCTTGATGTTGATTTTTGTATCTCATTGTATTTTTATTCTCTTTCCATCTCATTTTCCATCTCATCTGTAGTCAATTAGTATCCTCTTGTGATCATTTAATGTCTCTTTTTGGTTGTTTAGGGTTTCTTTGTGGTTATTTGGCATCTTGTTGTGGTGATTTGAGTTTCTTTCTGGGGATTTCCTGTCTCTTTGTGGGGATTTTGTAACTCTTGAGTGAGTTTGGAGTCAATTCACAACCCCTTGTGATCATTTTATGTCTTTATGTTGTTATTTGGTGCCTCTTTGTGGTCATTTTGCATCTCTTGAGTGTCTTTGTAATCAATTTGTATCCCCTTGTGATCATGTAATGTCTCTTTGTGGTTATTTTGAGTTTATTTGTGGTCATTTTTGCATCTCTTTCTGGTTGTTTTGAGTCTCTTTGTGGTTATTTTGAGTCTCTTTCTGTTTATTTTGCATTTCTTGAGTCTCTTTTATTTCTTTGTGGTCATTTTGCATCTCTTTGTGGTTGTTTTATGTCTCATTGTGGTCATTTTGACTCTGTTGTCTTCGTCTCTTCATCGTCTTTTTGTTGCATTTGCATCTCTTTGTCGGCAATTTAAGTGTATGTAGTCAATTTGCATCTCCTTGTGATCAGTTTATGTCTCTTTGTGGTTGTTTTGAGTTTTATTGTCATTTTTAAGTGTCTTTGTAATTTATTTCCTTCCCTTTGTGGTCATTTTGTGTCAGCAGGCAAAGCCCCCTGAAGTCTCAGTCAGGGGCCTGTTCAGTAATATATAGCTACAAATAAACTCTCTTGGTTCTTGGCATAAGAAACAGCAGCTCTATATAGATGACAACATTATACTAACTGTGCCGTTAGAGTAAATTCTGCCTTGTATTATTGTTACATAAGAAGAATTTCAGTGGAAATAAGAAGAAAGCACACAGAAGTAAAAACAGAGTATCCATTTTAATGAAGAGTTTGATACAATATGTGAAAAATCCTTGTTTGGGTTGAAACACATTAACTGAACTCTATGTAACATATTATATTATTGTTTAAACAACTGATACTGATAATGACATGGGCACAAAATGAGGCGGGAATTTTGCAGAAGGCGTTTCTACCGATATGAAATCATCACTTAACATAAAAACAAAGCATGGATTTTTAACAAGAGATCACAAATGAAAATGTGTATAAAAAAAGATGAAACTATCATCTACGGTACAAAATATGTTACAACATATTCAAGCTACCAAATTTGTAGCATTTTTACTCAACATTTCTTGATATGTGTGAAAAAGGCTTTTGTATGTTTCTATAGTTGAGACCAAAAGCAGAACGTGAGGCACGGTTATCAAAGACAAGGCAATACAAGTCCAACATTATGGAAACATATCCACCTCGCTCGGCCTTCCTGGAGTCATTTAAATGTGAGGATTTAACTGTGTGTGATTTCTTATAACAATGTGTCTTACTAAGAATGACCTGCTGTGGCTCATTTCTCACTTTACTGAACTGAAATTCCTTTGCACCCACGATGGGGAACAAAACAGGTTACTCTACGATAAATGACAAAGCCACAATATTGTAATTTAAGCACCTGTTTGGAGGAAGTGACGGCAGTGATGAAGACAGTAAGGCCATTAATGAGATGCAAACATGCGTACAGCATACACACCGATGCTGAAATGATCAATCAATACATTAAAAGAAAACTAATGTGCAACTATTTTGATTAGGGCTGTACTGAGTGTCATCTTTTTACAGATGAAGCTTCTACTGAAGTATTCGCATGCAGCATTAAATGTCTGTTGTTTTTATGACTTTATTTTATGACTTCTTTGAACACAATCCTCAATTTAAATTTGGTGATTCATTCATGAATCATCAGATTTATGAGCAACGTAATTTATGGGGCTGTTAAATTACTGCCAATTAAATGCCAACATGCCAACAAATACGGAGGGAAGCATAATATTTCTAAAAACAATTTTGGAAATGATTACATATTTTTTTATACAGGTTTTCTTGATAATAACCAAAATCATTATTAAGAAAACCATGGAAAATGGCTAGATATCATCTCTTAAATTAAACTCTTATGACCTATTTTTGTTGTTATCATTATATTTGGCCAAACAAATAGACATTAGACAAAACAAGGGTGGTCTAATCATTTTTCCATGAGAAAATAACTGTCAAATGAATCAATGAAAATCATTGTTAGTTGCATTCCTAGCACACACACACACACACACACATATATACAAACATGGCTGTAAGGAGGGCAAATAGTAACAATTGTGTCATTCTTTTCTTACCTACAATGCATTTTGGCACAAAAACATACAGTAAATGTCTGTATGAATGAAGTAATGACAAAAAATGTATTATTCAATTTTACTTATAAAGACAAACTGGTGCTACGGTCTTCTTGTGAATATGAGTGTTTTCTTGACAGATTAGGAAGCACGGTTACAGTAGAAAAAGTTGGATGAGTCAAGATTGATAAAGTGAGCAGTGGCTGCTTAAAAAGCCAGTAAACTAAAGGTTGCTACAGTAAAAGCAGGTTTGATCAAATATGTGAAGTCTGTGGATAAACTGTAACTCTGGAAGTATCCAGATGAGTCCGAAGTGTCTGAAGTGAACAAAATATTAACAACACTGAGAGGTGAGGCCGCTACTAAAAGACCAAAAGATCAGATCACTTTGGTCCACATTTTAATCTGGACACAGACATGCAGACACAGACACACACACACACACACACACGTCCCAGTCATTCTGAGAGTTATATTTCAATCTCAACTTCCTCTTTACTCCATGCCCCTGCTACTCTCTTTGGCTCAGCAGTAAAAAAAGAAAAAAAGAAAAAGAGGGGAGCCTAGCCAGGGACAAATACCTTTCGTACGAATATAGGTCATCCGCTCTAATACAAAGACACTGTGAGGGCCACACACTCGCTCTCTGCTATCAGAGCAGTTCACCTGCTGTGACTACATGATACAAGATTGCTTTAATAGGAATAAACCTAATTTTGGCTGTAGGTTTTCCAGCATGTTAACAGTTCTCCTGTCACTTACTCAGATCAACTGAGTGTGTCGAGGTTGTTTGCACACAAACACGCATGCATGCATGCATGCAGGCACGCACACATAAAGAATACTGGGCTACATAAATACACTTTAACATAATGGTAACTGAGCTTTGAAGACAAAAGCATAACGTACCGAAAGGAGAGAAACGCTGCGATACATCCACTCAGAACGAAGGGATTATAACTAAATCACCTCATTATATTCATAACATTTTTAAATAAAATCAAAATCTGTCAAAATCTTTTCAGATTATACAGAATACAACTTTTTGTCTCTTGTGAGTGGATTTTGTTCCAAGCCAATAGGTTAGTTTTGTACATGTGACTCTTTTCGCTCACCCAGCGATCCTCTTTGAGAGAAAGACTGACAGAAACCACGGTAACCACCTCGACGACAGCGAAACCAGAGAGAGTTGTAGTGTAACGTTGGCACAGTTTATAATCTGGATTGTTTCCACTGTTTTGCTGTGACTGCTGCTACATGTTCCTGGGGTTATTGTAGGACATGGTCAGCGGCGGTGCGCCGGGGACGAGGGTAGGGGAGCCGATTTCAGACGGGAACGGCTGCAGACCCATTTGCCTATTGTCACGCAGCTTGCGGACGACGATGCGGCAGAAGTCTTCGTTGTGTCGGTGACAGTGGTCCAGAAGCTGGCGGACCTTGGCGGTGCGTGTGGGCTGGGTCCTGACCAGCTCGTAATCCTCCCGCATCAGCATGGTGGCGGCCAGCAGGGCGTCCAAGCTCTGGTTCACACAGGCCTCCGTCATCTGGGCGACGATCTCCTCGCGACGCGACGCAATCCACTGAGCAACCGGACCTTGTGATGGAGGGGAGTGCTGCAACGGAGGAGAGTAATCTGCTGCAAGTGAGGAGAGAGGAGTTATTCAGATTAATTCAACCTTTCAGAACTGCATCACACATTTTGATCCAGTACTGCTTGTACCTTGTATCTGCTGGTGAGGCTTGAGGGGGAAGTTATTCAGCTGTGTGGCATATTCACTGACAGGCGGTTCTGGTTTGATGTTCATGGGTCTGGCACTCATGTAGCCGTTCAGATTGTTCATTCCGCAGGGGTCCTTCAAAGACTCAGGAGACTCCAGATTATGAGCTAAAAATGACGATGGAGGGCCCTCTGCAGCAGAAAGAGTAGAAGAGGCGTGAAAAAGCTTCTAATGTGTGCAGATTTTTTATCTGAATTTTAGTTCTTCATTAAATGTAAGCCATAATCATTATAATTAAAATAAATTAAATAAATTAGGACATGAAATGTTCCATTCTGTGTGTATTGAGCTATATAATGATATAATATTTCCACTTTTTGAATTGAATTACTGACATAAATAAACTTTTCTATGATATTCTAATTTATTGAGCTGCACCTGTATATGCATACATAAGTCCTGTTGTCATTACCTCTAGAAGGCGTTGCATTGCTGCTGGTGAGGGGGCCTGGTAGAGATATGTCTGTGTCCGCGGAGGAACAGGAGCCCGAGCCTGAGCCTGAGGTGGAGCTCTCCTGTGGCAGAACAAACAGTGATGTTTAATTCACATTTCCACACAGACATCAATCCTCTGAATGCCACAACCCATCGGCAGGGTTGAAAAGCAAAAAATAAATACTTAAAAAAAAAAAAAATGCCTGTTAACATGATACCATTTATCATAGCCAGAAACTGTAGAAACAAAAATTCAGGTTTCACATTTCATGTGATCCTTGAACGAGGGATGTGAGATTAATGCTTCTGTCAAAGTAGTCCATTTGCATTAATTAGACCATGTAAAAAACATTAAATTGTGCTTACTGCAGCGCAAATGGGAAGACATGAATGACTCATCTGAGACCAACAGCCACATGACAAAAAATCTGTAATATTAAAACTGAACTGCAGGCTGTTTACACAGAGCAGAGATGACAGGTCAAGAGAAGTTGTAAAAAAAATAGTTCAATATGTATAGCATGTGGAGCCTCATGTTTTGCCAAATATTGGTAACACTTAGAAAAATGTTGTATATTCGGGTTTAATCATTTTTTTGTAAAATAATTATCAAATAAATTAAACTTGCATTTTGCTTAACGATTTATGGCATATTCATGAGTGCTCTATACTGCACTCAAAGCATTTCTGAGTCCTTCCTACTTCTAGCCATGATAGCGAGTTTCTATAGTGGTGCAGGACTTCTTGAAAAACGAGGCCACAGTAAGATAAACGTGACTGGAAGTAAAAAAAGAAGAAGAAAAAAAACAGAATCCTTCAATTGCCCAAATTCCAAGGCTGCATGTGTGTATCCTCCGTGCGCCCCACGTACCCATAAAGCATTGTGCACATCGGTCTGCCGGGAGATTTTAAAATGGTGAGTGTAGAAACAGTGACGCAGTGAATCGCTTTATGAATTTAAATATATATAATAAATAAATAAATATAATAATTAAGTATTTTCAGTTTACACTGAATATTTGTTATCACATCACTAATAAAACTTGTGTTCAAAGTCAAGCAAAAACATATCCATAAAGAAATGCCAGAATATTTAGCTAAAAGATAATAAAACATCATCTTGATACATTACCAGTTAAGTTAATTGATGCCGTCTCAGTCGCTAAAGTTATTAATTGTTCATTCATAAGCGTCAGATGATGATGTACTATGTGCAAAGTATACGTAGCTATGCCATTCAGAAGGTTATGCATTTGTTTATTGTGTTAATAGGGACCGACAGTCCGCTATTATCCGTTATTGTTATTTATTGTAACTGTTATTGTACTGTACTGTAAAATAAAATTTAAAAAAATCACAGAACACATTTCCTTGGTGAGTTATGCTCTGTTGCTTTTATGAAACTAAGTAGTGGCCAAATTCAGCCAGGATAAGTGAAATATTCAGGTTTAATTAACTTTGTGGCTTTTACTTGCTAAATCGTGGAGATTCAACCTTAAAGGATCTTCTTCCATTTTCACAAAATAGGAGAAAGGATCCTCCCAAGGAAGGATCCTTGACATTGGGATACAGCCACAGTCTCATTCACTCCTACGGGCAATTTAAAGTCACCAAATAAACCTATGTTTTTGGACTGTGGGAGGACCCAGAGAGAACCCACACTGACATGGAGAGAACATGCAAACTCCACCGTGTAGCCCTGTTTATGATTAGATTCATCTTAATATTGTCAAAGACATTTCAGTCACTGACCAGCCAGGGACTGGGCCTGTCCTTCAGAGTGTTCAATGATCCCTCCTCGCTCCTCTTTTCACTCTCTGACTGGGCTGAACAACAGCTGGGCCTCCGCAGCAACTGTGGAGCAACAAGGAAGAAGAGAGAGAAATGAGTCATGTTGACAGGAGGATCAGTGGGGAACAATGACTTGTTAAGAATGTGTTCTATCAGATATACTCACTTCAAATCAATCAAATCTGCTATTAACCCAGAGAGACACTTTATTTAGCGACCTTCATCAATGACTACAAACAATGTCAAACAGCTTGTCACAGTTAAATATTTACACCACTAGTTCCTGGTAGAATCTTGGCTGTGTTGTCTAAAAACTAACCACCAAAAACCACTTGTTGTGTATTTCAGTTCTTATCACACAATTTAAATATAAGAATGTGCACTTACTCCCAAACTAACTGACATCTTTTTAAATACATATTAACACAATATCACAGAATACAACATAAAAAACAATAGCTATTCTTCTAACACAGCAATTGATTTTTTTTATCTCTTCCACTTAACCAGATAACCACACTAGGCCCTGATCCAACTTAAACAATGGTCTCACTCATGTGCACATACCCACATACACATACACACACACACACACCAAGACTGAAAAGAGGAAGCACACGTTAAGGGGAAATTATGAAGTGAATTTTTGACCCATCATCCTCTCTGAGTCACAATGAAATTCAAACTGTCCCATATTACACACAGATCAAGATTTATCCCCGTCTTTGTGTGCAGACGTGTTACTAGCTATGTATTCCTGAACAGGGGGATTCCTTCATCCAGATACACAGTTATATCACACCTATAACACCTGACCACTAACCACTGAGACGTAAGGTGAAAACAAACGGGTGTTTCAGTGACGTATTAATAACTTGTTTGTTTGAAAATCATGTTTCAGAGGAAACTAAGAAAATGTTTTGATCGATTGTACAGTTTCACACATTCACAGCTTTGACTGAACAGTTACAGTCGCACATAGCTGCAACTGTTGAGTGTTTAACACAAGGGAACTCTTACAGTATAGGCTGAGGTAAAATGCCTCCTGTAACAGTGAGTTGGTTCATTAGCAAAGAGAAGGGAACTAAACCATTCAAATCTTGTTGACTTAAGGCGAGACACTACAGGCGTAAAACATAATTTTTTCATACATTGGTCAATTTTGAGGTTTTGGGCTACCATAACATGTTTTCTTTTCAGAATAGTGAACTGGAAACATCCAAAACAAACATTTAGGTGTCTATTTCACTTCTAGATTTCTCCTAAATTCATTAAAAGTTACCGTTCTATTTCAGTAAATAGGAGCACAAGACAGTCTCGTCATCACAGGCATCGTTAGAGAGCTCCTGCTCTCCTGCACAATATTTTGTTTCTACATGTTCTATGTTGTTGTTGCTATGAATTAAATTCAATATTTTGTCTTCAAATAGTAATTTCCATTAAGAATGTATTAAATCTTTAACAGCTTTTTTTTCCCAAAATGAGTTTTTTTCTCCTGCTCTGAGCCATAAATCTCGACTTCAGTTACACTTACACACACCAGACTTACCAGTTTTATTCCTGACTATATTCTGAGGGTTTTTATAGAGGGGTTTGCCTCTTTATCATTCACACACTGATTTATAGAACATTTTGTTCCTAAAAACATAACAGAGATTTATTTTATATGGCTTCTGACAGTATTTTCTGATTTATCAAATGATAATAGGAGAGATCCCAATTTCCTTCTGTAAAAAATAAAAAAATAGCTTTTAAATTTGCTGTATCTAATGTTCAGATTTATGTCCTGGAAATATATGCAAATTAGCGCATCAAGGCGATCAAATGAATGTTACTTTGATTAGAATCACAGCTTTCTCTGGGTTTGAAAATTGTTGGAAGCACCAAATACTTTTTTTAAGTACACAACTCAAAAAGGTCTCATCATTTTAGACATCTAATGCAGAAAAGTGACATATTATAACTTTAAAAAAAGGAATTGGGAAAAGTCACCTGACTAACCTTTGACCTCTTGATCTCTAACACGGCCTCCAGGAAGTCGATTTCGTCAAACTTCCTCACCATGGGCTCCAGCTCAATCAAACACTCTGAAATAGCAAAAAGACAAATCGTATCATAAGATAACATTTGTGAACATTTATTCAGGGTACTTTTATGTACAGATGAAAGGAAGCTGTATGGTCAAGTGCCAACTGAACTATTACACTAAAGTTCTTGGTTTTACGGTTTCAATATCACAAAAATGTACAGATTTACTTTTAAGGATCTACATAATACACAGTATGTAATGTGACTGTGTTGCTGTGACCGATTGCATGCCAAAGATCACCATCGAAACAAATGTCAGCAAGTAGTTAATGTCTGTGCTCTGGCCATGAGATTAACAATTTCCATAAATATCTGAATGGAAAATAACTTTGTTTAGAAAATGAGTCGGTGCAGTCAGCAAAGACGGTTTCAATACGTGACAGGAAACTGATACTTAGTCAGTGCTTAGTCATGGTAAAATATAGCACTGATTTGAAGGACTTTTCTGTTACTCAACATAAAAAAAGATGTCATTCCAAACTGTAAAATAGGTCAAACCGGTTCAACGGGAGTAATCCTTTGAGAGGGTGGAATTTGTAATCTTCTGCCAGAATAAAAAAAAAAGTCTGCAGTTCACTTTTTTGTGTGAGCTTACTGAGGAAGGAAGGTCGTTCATCAGGGTTAGCGGTCCAGCCGCAGGTCATTAAACTGATGAGGGTTTCTCTGCCGGGGATATCAGCAGGCAGACTGTCCCGACTCGTGTCAGGACGCATCCCACGGAGCACACTGAACATGATCTGCATGGGGTTGGTCACCTCTGTTTAAACAAACACAGATCAGAGGTTAATCAGTAAGCACAGGGAAATCTCACGCAAACTGAACAGAATGAGTAATGACTCTAACTTGGACATACAGGTGTATCTCAATAAATTAGAATATCATAGAAAAGTTTATTTATGTCAGTAATTAAATTCAAAAAGTGAAAATAACACATTAAATAGATCAATTATATACAGAATGAAACATTTCATGTCTTAATTTAGTTAATTTCTTCATTATGGCTTACATTTAATGAAGACCTAAAATTCAGTGTCTCAAAAAAATGTTTAATATTACAAAAGACCAATTTTAAAAAGTATGTTTAACATGGAAATGTTGGTCTCTGAAAAGGATGTCCATCTATATGACTCAATACTTGGTTGGGGCTATCTGACTTGACTACTGGAAATGGACTTTTCCATGATATTCTAATGTATTGAGATGCACATGTACAGGAGAGCAACAAAATAAAAACTGTGTTACCTTCAAATGGAATCTGCCTTGACAGCACTTCCCACATAATGATGGCATAGCTTTAGGGTAAAAATGCGGGAGAAAAAACAGTTAAGAAAGATTTGTTACATCATCCTGTTCAACTGGTTTTCCCCTTCAGAGCGGAGGGACTTTACGATAAGCTAACCGGGGAGGCTGTTTTCAGGAACAATGACGATTCAACCTGTTGCAGCAATCCAAACCTATTGCCTAAAAGCTAAAAGACAATACGTCAGCCACAATCCAAAAGAGATTCATATTCAGCCATTATGATAATATGTAATAGTAATATAACAGTCAAAACTCCCTGTCTGACAGATTCCTGAGATCAGACCATTTGCCTGGTATGACTGACAGAATTCAAGGTCTTTCTATTGTCACTGGCACAAATCGATGCACTGTTCTGCGATGGTATGTAAACTATTCAAACAGCGGGCCAGCACTTTGTCACACCTTGACGGTAAAAAAGACAGCCTTCCTTCCCATAATGCCGATAGTGCTCAACAAATATTTACTTTATCAGTAGTTTAAAAATGTGCAATGATGTCATCAAGAGTTCATCCAGTTCATAAACAGTCATGGAAATAATTATTTGACCATTTGTTTCCTTTAATTTCTTTTTCATTTAAATGCCTGGTACAACTAAAGGTACATTTGTTTGGACAAATATAATGATAAAAAAAATTTAAATAATCAAAATCATTATCAAGAAAACAATAGAAAATATCTAGATATCAGCTCTTAAATTAAATTCTTTTGAGGTATTTTTGTTGATATCATTGTATTTGTCCAAACAAATGTACCTTTAGTTGTACCAAATCAAAATCAAAATTACTTTATTTACCAGGCATTAAAATTAACAAGAAATTGAAGAAGACAAGGGTGGTTTAATAATCTTTATAATAATTATTATATACATAATAATAATTGTATATACAGTACATAAAACCAGTGTTTTCCCTGAGTTTGTGGAAGACTTAGGTGCATGTACTTGGTTCCCACCACCAAGAAAATTTTAGGATTGTCCTTTCATAAAATATGCAATTTCACATAACTTCGTATCAATTTTGAATTGGAAAGGCTAGAGCAGTTAATAAATAAATAAATAAATAAATAAAACCCAAAAAGCTTGAGGACAAAACTTGCTAAAGAAGACACTGGGGAACAACTACATCAGTTTGATCTGGGAAAAGTTATTCGCTACTACTGATTCTCTCAACAGTACATTCATTCAGTTTAGATGCTATTCAGAACAGTGTGGGTGCTGTGCTGTTGTATTTCTAACAAGTGGTAATTGAGGTTCTGTCTCACCTGTACATGTCGTGTTTCACGTCAGCCCGGCGGCTCTTTGATGGTTCGTACTTCTCTGGGGGCATGTAGATCACCGTGCCCCCCATCTCTGTGGGCTTGGACCCTGAGCCTTTACTGACGGACAGCTGCCGCCACTTTGAAAGGCCAAAGTCTGCGATCTGGACAGAGCAACAGAATTAGGAATTACTTGATAGTAGATATTTATATGTTCTTTTTTCTCATTCAGCTTATACAATTATCAATTAAAGAAAACTGAGAAAACTGTGCTATGTCGTGAGAGAACTGTCTGTTTTGTTTTTTTTAAGTGGGAGCTAAGATGACACTCTGTTTATTAGCAAATCATGCAACTGAAGAAAGCACTTTTTGTACAACTTCAATTCATCAAAGGAATAATAATTATGTCTGAAACTAACAATCATTTTAATTATCCATTCATTTGATGATTATTTTATCGACATTTAGTCTAAGAAATGTGAAAATGAATTGTGAAAAATATTGAAAAGTGCTCATTGTAGTTTCCCAGAGCCCAATGTTGCACCTTTAGACTTCTTATTTTATCAGAGTGATAAATAATAAACAATAAAATATTAATAAATAATTCAGCAAATCCTTAAATTGAAGCACCATAAACCACAATACTTTTAGCTTTGTTTTATACTGTATGCTTTATGTGGTTAACATGGGAATTCACTGAACATGTGATATCTGTGAGATAATCTGTTCCCATGCACCCACACATGTATACGTTGCAATAATGAAAGTACAGATAGCCACAATGAATGACACCCACTCTCGAATGTTGTTCCTTTTCTTCAACATACAGTACATACTGTAACAGAGTCTCGCTGACAGACATACCTTAACATGAAATTCCCCATCCAACAGTATGTTCTGCGTCTTTAGGTCATGATGTAGGAGGGGTGGGTTCATGTTGTGAAGAAAATTAACCCCCAGGGCGATCTCATACAGGATCCTCAGCCGCAATGGCCAAGCAAGCCCAGGATACATGTCTTTCTGTAGACAACAGAGACAAAAATAAATGTCAATAAAAATACCAGCAAAATGTGTTTTGGCAGAGGCAGGGGAAATGTTAATCTGTATTTCATCTACAAAGCAAAGCAATACAGGAGCACAAATTGAAAGTAAAGGTATATTTATGACACCAAGAGGGAATCCCCCCAACTTTACTTGTCTGCCATTAGCTTTCCACCCCCTTGTTCCATCATAGCATGTGAATACTTGCCAGTTTGTTTTGGTTAAATACAGACTACTTTATTTTTCCATAAGGAAAGTCAAGGAAACCTGCTGTTTTTTAAGAGCCTTGGATTATGATGTCAGGACTTGATCTGTTTCTAAATAAAGACCTCTTAGTGTTGTAGCATGACTGATGACATATAGCTACCTCGTGGAGCAACAGGTCCAGAGAGCCATTGCTCATAAACTCCGTGACTATGCAGAAGAACTCGGGCTCATTGCAGATGCCAAAGATCTGGATGATGTAGTTGAACCTGGCTTTGTGGAGCACCTCGGCCTCCTTCAGCAGGCAGTTCCTCTCTCTGGAACACAGCCAGTTTCACAGAGTCAGTATTTACTCTCACACAAAGAGATAAAAATGCCAAAGCAGTGATGACATTTGCTCCGTTGTGGGTGTAAACAGATGCACAGGAAACATACCAAAATAATTAATCTTGTGAATCTGTCTGTCATCAGAGCAGAGGGTTGGAATTATTATTATAATAAGGTATTGATATTTATCATTATATGCCAAGTATATACTAAATTATGTATAAAATGATCAATACAATGACCTGTGTCATGTGGAATACAACTAAGTACATTTACTCAAGTACTGTACTTAAGTATAATTTTGAGGTACTTTACCATTTTATGCAACTCTATACTTCGCCTCCCTTTACATTTACATTTACATTTAGAGGCAAATATTGTACTTCCCCACTACCTGAGTGGATCCATTCTGCAAAGAAGTACTTTTACTTTCGATACTTTAAGTACATTTTAACGTGGTAAAGCAAGTTTTAAATGCAGGACTTTTACTTGTAGTGGAGTCATTTTGCAGAGTAGTATTAGTACTTTTACTTCAGTAAGAGATCTTAATACTTTTTCCATCACTGCCTGTGTCCCACTTTTTTGTTACATAAGGCCAAATCCTTTATGTGTGTCAAACAAAACACTTCAATAACAAATTTCTTATAAGTTCTTAAGTAGAGATTACTCAGAGTCATTCATTTGGATCACAGACATTTGGTGGAATAATAATATTATTCATATAATAACATGGATCATATCATCACAACACAATCCAGTTGAAGTTCAATAAATATTGCTTTATTGCCCACAATTAACTTCCATTGCATCAAGGAGGT
Source organism: Centropristis striata (assembly GCF_030273125.1). NCBI lineage: Eukaryota > Metazoa > Chordata > Actinopteri > Perciformes > Serranidae > Centropristis > Centropristis striata. Next base: position 11,125,662 of record NC_081527.1, on the reverse strand, counting down.
TACTGTACATTTTTTTTCTTGAAACCTCCTGCTCATTAAATATCCTGGTCAAACCTTTTTTAACAACATAAATAATTATTTATTATTATATGTTAAGCTATCCAGCAGTCTACAAAGTAATTAAAGTTAGCTCCACTTTTAGCCGCAAAATTGAAGTTATGAACACATAAATGTATCAATATTTATAATCCAGTAATATAATGTATACTATTATTGGGTCAATCTGCGCAATGAGTTGTTTTACTTTGAGTATTTTAAGTATATAAGCATTAATGTTACTTTAAAGTGTCATTGATGTTCATGACACATCCCATGTCATGTTTATGACACGCTTATGTCACTCTTATGTAGACACCTTAGAGTAAAGTGTTACCAATATTAGTGTCAACGATAAAACACTGATAAACTAAACTGATAACTAAACAATCTCCCTCTAGCTCTTCTTTGCTGGGTTCTCATCCGATGCCTATGAATGTGGCAAATTGTCAAAGAAGTGATGATCTTAAAGGGGTAAAATCACATGATCTGAGATCATGAGATGATTTAGGCAAAAAACAACAACTATTTTGACAAAAATGACTTAGGCGATTATTTTAACAGTGTGACGAAGTACTTCACCCCCACTGTGTTTAGGACCCTATGGATACATCTGATCTGTCAGTAGATGCCAACTTTTCTGTAATTTATCTCTAAATTCACAGCAGTTAAACTATCTTCCACAGTGTATATGGCCTAAATTGTAACATGGAGAGATCACATTGACCCAGGGTACCTTTCTCCAACAGGACAGTCGAGTTTCAGGCACTTGATGGCCACAGTGGTCCTCCAGTCGGAGTGCTGCGCCTTGAACACGGTGCCGAAGCCTCCTCTGCTCAGGTAGTACAGGTCTGTCAGCTTCTGGTAGGGGATCACCGGCAAGGTGCTGGTCAGACTGCCAATGTTCATACAGCCCATAGCCGCGGACGGCTCCATAGCAGTGTGTGAGCCTTTAACGGAAAGTCTCTGAGGACTTATCATCCACTAAGTTAGATACTGAAAGCAGAACTGCCCTTTATGGTGAACGCAATGAGGAAGAGCTCTCCCATTTACACGCATGCCATAATGTCGCTGGTGCTAGCGGGCTAAGCTAATGTAGCGGAGGAGGAGGACGGCTAAAAAATGGCTTGCACGTTTGCTGACGAAAAACGCCGAACAACTAACGTTAGAATTAAATGTGTGCGCCAACACCTGCCTGTTTATTCATGTAGTGCTGGCAGAGCGCCTCTTAGCTTTCTCACACGCTGAGTGAAAAGAGAACAACAACAGCGAGCTGTCATTTAAGGCAGGTGGGTTTGTTGTTGCTAATGACGACACGCTTCCGGGTTTTTGCGAGGTGCGTTCAGGTAACATATGCTTCATATTCAGAAAGTTGACCTCGATTTTATTTTATTGCGGGTTTGATTTTCCAAACAGCCTCCTCAACACTCAGCAGTTAAAAGAGCAAATATAGATAGGCACAAGCCTAAATATGAAGATGAGGTGTTAATGTTGACCACATTGTTCAGACTTTATGTTCACATTTTTTGTTTCACTTTCACTGGAATGAAAAATTTCTTCTGTCCATGAACCCAACAGTTCAATTTTTAACATGCTGGAATTTCCCAAACATGGGGTTTTCCCTCACGTGTCGTTCATCTGACGACACAACAGAGTAACACAGTAAAAATATATTTTTTTCCAATAAATAAATTGTATAAATGTTTGTATTGCAATAATGTTCTAGCAAAATATAAGACTATTATAACAGATAAGTTGTTGTAGTTGATAAGCTGTTTTTCTTTAATTAATATTTTTTATTGCTTTTTATAGTTTTTCCATTATATTTTATGTTATTATTTTTATTAGTCTTTTTACATTTACTATTTACTGTTTTTCTTAAAAAGCACCTCCCAGTCTTCCAAAGTATTCCACACAGTTGAACACACAAGTCCTGTGGATACAGAATAAGCAAAATTATGTTAACTAAATAATCAATGAAATACCAAATTCCATTTTATCAAATATATGTCACTAAGGGCTCTCCATACCATCCTATAATGTTGTAATCAACTTATTGTATTATCAATTTACAGTATGTATCTATATTAGAATTTAAAAAACGGATTAAATATATTTCTAATCATAATATTATAACCAGAGTAATGTTCACAGGGTGTGACTTTCGTTTGTTGTCTGTGCTTTATGAAACAGGAAGAGAAACTTCCTGTCTGGGGGGTGGGAACTGGAGGCACACTGAAGCACATGACTCACTGAAACACGTGTCTACCTTGTCCCCCTTGTAATCTGAAACCCATGTGAGGCAAAGGCCTGTCAAGAAATAAGTTACCACATTACTAGTGCTGCTTACGTGGAGCTCACACAATGTGCCTACTGTTTGTGATGATGCAGCTAAAATATCAAGAAGCCAGACTCTGCACAGCTCAGATAGGAAAACATTCTTCCGGCTCTGACCAACAGGGACAATTTGATGTAAGTACAGTCACCCTGTGTGTTCTGTTTATATGAACTAATTCTGGTATTAAAAGCTCACCAAGTCCACCACAGATGGCTGCCCCCTTTGTTCCAGTCCCATCCCCAGTGAACTGGACTGGAGCGTGCAGGTCCAGGACCAAAAGGTCTCCCATACAGTCTACTTCTTCTGTAACCTGTGAGCCCTCACCTCTAGGCAGTATTTCTGGAGTGACAGGAGTAGGACCCTCAGGTGTTGAAGTTCAGGCTCCTACCCCATATGACCCATGGAGTGGATCCAGGGGAGACGTTTTGGATGGATCCTCCACACTGCTGGAGGGTGAGAGGAGCCTCGGGGACAGCTGGGGGGAGAGACCCATCGCCCCAATACTGCTGGGCTATGAGATCCTGGAGGAGAGGGCAAAGTTCACAGTAAGGATTTAATAGGCTCAACTTTATACTAAATCCATCAATGAAAATAAGAAGAATTAACTCAAATTGACAGGTTTCCAAAATTATGTGAAACACTGTATTTTTAGCTTTAAAAAAACTTGGATTGGTGTGCAGTTTAAATACACATGGACTTTGTATGTATGTGATGTCTCACTTACATCACATGACTTCTTCTCTTGAAAGCTTAAATAGCTTGTGTTTGTGTTCCAGTGGTGGAAGAGGTATTCAGATCCTTTACTTAACCCTCGTTATGTTCCTTGTTTCAGCAATAATGTTTGTTTACAGCAATAATCCGGGGCATGTTTAATTATCTAGAGGTGTCAGAAACCAAAAAATCCCAATAAACATTGTTTATACTTCGTTATCAACTCCATTACTAACCCTTTCAATCAATATTTAGTGCAACAGTGAACTTTACCTCTCCCAGATCAAGGATAATTCACTTGTTTTTCATAAAAAATGCATGTTAAAACTTTTTTTTTAATGTAAATTGGAAATACCTACTTATAAAATACAATAGTTTAACATGACATTGATTTTTTTTAATTACATTTTAAATTTTTGTTCTTTTTATAAAGAAATACTTTGAACTATTTTTTTTACATTTATTTTAAATTTTGAAATGGGTCAATTTAACCCGCAACACAACAGGATGGTAAAGTAAAAGTACTAATACCACACTAAACAATTCAGCTTATAACATGAAAAATGACTGAAAGGATCAGTTTATTTTATAACAAACCATCATGTTTGTGAACGTTTAATATGTTTTGAGCGCAAAAAAATCTTAATCTATAAAGTAACTAAAGCTGTCAATTAAATGTAGTGGAGTAAAAAGCACAACATTTTCCTCCAAGATGTAGTGGAGTAGAAGTGTTAATAAAAGAAAAGCCCCAACTTAAATATAAGTACCTCAAATTTGTACTTGTAGTAAATGAACTGAGCTGTATTTCACCACTGTTGTACACACAGCTCACCACTCTACTGCTGCACAGACGCTCTCAGATATTACAGCTCATTGTGTGCTGATTTCTGTGTTGTAGGTTTATAAGATCCTGGTGACAGGGAGTCAAGGAGACAGCTGGGTGGTCTTCAGAAGATACACTGACTTCTGCAGGCTTAACGACAAGGTAAGGACCAATTATGCCCCTCTAGTACTCTAAGATGTTGTTTATGCAGCAACAGGGTGTGACATGATAAACAATGAAATTTCCATAAAGGAACTTCTTACCTTGTTCATGGACAGATGTGCAGTATTGCTGCATGCAAACACTTCAGTTTCAATGGTTTCACCCTAACTGATAAAATATTGTTGTCATATACTGTATATATATTTTTTTTCTGTGTGCTGGCTCTCTCATTCACTGCTCTGCTGCAGCTTAAAGAGCTGTTTCCCAGCTTGCGTCTCACCCTGCCCTCTAAGAGCTGGTTCAAAGACAACTATGATGAGGACTTTCTAGAGGAGAGGCAGAATGGGCTGCAGACATTTCTGCAGAACCTGATGTTGCACAATGACATCATCAGCAGGTATGTGTTGTGGCGATAAGACGTTTTACTTCAAACACTTCTCCAGAGACCGCACTTAGCCTTGTTTGATTTTGATCTATTTGTTTCTCAGTGAAGCTGTCAGACACTTCCTGTGTTTGGTTGAGGCGCCAAGTCCATTTGATAGTTTGGAGGAAAGCAGGGTGAGGCCACCTTCTTTAAAAAAAATGTTTTTGAAAGTCTCCTAAGGTCAAAACTATTGTCTGGTTACCATTGTTGTTGTTCCGAGCACAGGTTTTTTGTGAGACTCTGGAGGACACTAACCATCGTCTGCAAGGGGAACTCCTGGAAAATCAGAGAGAAGTCGACACTTTGAAGAAAAGACTGGAGGAGAAGGAAAACCACATCAGCATTCTGTTGGACAAAGTCAAGTAAAGATGTGTTTTTTGCTTATGGAGTCACAAGAACACCATAAAAAATAATAAATCTGTAAAATATATGTAGAAATAGAAATAGAAATAAATTAAAGAATAAAAAAGTAAATACAAAATATAACAATAATTAAATTACATTTTAATTATGTGGAACATGTGACAAGTAACAAGTAACAAAATGAACAAAAAAACTAAAACCAATAGAGTAATTATTTTGAAAAAATAAAGGAAGAAAAATAAATAAATACATTAAATAAAAATAAATACATATTTTAAAAATAAATTATATTATAATAAATTATATTAATTATACTAATATTTTCCAGTACATTTTATGTATTTATATTTTCCTACATATAGCTACATATTTCCCTTCCTCTTATATTTCACTCAGTATTTTGTTTATTTTAAATTTTCACTTTTCTTTATTCCTTCCTTATGTTTCCACATTTATTATCTTATTCTTTTACTGATATATTTGTTTTTATATCACACTCATGACTCCATACCAGAAATAAAGAAATACAAAATTATTAGACCAAGCTTGTTTTCTTCAATTTCTTGTATATTTTAATGGTACAACTAAAGGTACATTTGTTTGGACAAATATAATGATAACAACAAAAATAGCTCATAAGAGTTTAATTTGAGAGCTGATTTCTAGACATTTTTCATGGTTTTCTTGATAATGATTTTGGTTATTATCAAGAAAACCATGGAAAATGTCTAGATATCATCTCTTAAATTAAACTCTTATGAGCTATTTTTGTTGGTATTATTATATTTGTCCAAACAAATGTACCTTTGTAAATTGTACCAGGCATTAAAATGAACAAGAAATTGAAGAAAAAGGGTAGTCTAATATTTTTTCCGTGACTGTACTGTTCACTGAACTGAAGTGATTTCCTCTCACACAGATCCATGTCACTGTCTTCTGAGAGGCCTCGCCAGCAAACAGCAACAACAGCCACAGACACCAACACACTCACAGCAGGAGACACAAGCGCGGCTGATGGATTTAAGCAGAAACACACGGATGGAAATGAAGAGGAGGATGATGACAGATGACAGTCTGTAAGTGACTAAGAATTGAACCATGGGGCAAAGTAAACAGCCCTCTAGTCCCGTCAGATTTACTCTTTATGCTTTCATCAATTTTAAACATTGACCGGCATTTTCCATGTTGGTGTTTATGATGCTTTTACCTTTGGTTTCTAGGTGACAGTCAATAATTGATTCTGCTCTGAAGCATCTGAAGAGCACAAGATGCACTGTGCCACCCACTGTGTGTGTACATGCAGCAATAAGCTATTTATTTTGTGAGGATATAATACGTAAATTCACTTTTTCATGTCTTGTTTCATGTATAGGTGCGTATCAACCCTAAATACCTCAACATGTCCAACATTCTATTCACAAAAAGTGTATGTGTATTATGTTGCTGTGACAAAGGAAGTGTCACATTTGACCAGAAGGTGGCAGTGTATTAGCAGTTTACAGAATTTAAGCGGCTGCACCCGAATTACATGGTTTCTGGGAACTTGATGTTCTGTTCTTATCGCAAAAAAAAGACATCTCTCTTTGTGCGTGTGTGCATGTGTGCGTGCGTCAGAGCAGTCCCATCCAAGTGAAACGTCATTCATACTAGCCTCATTGTCAGACTGAAGAGCCACTTCATTTCATTTCACTTCATTCATTCTATTTGTGTCACAGAACGAGGACAGACGTGGGCAGTGAATTAGAGATCTGGGACCAGGCTGCATTCATACTGCCACACTGAATGCATTTATACATAATTGTATTAGTTTTGTACATTTCAGAAATACACTGCTGACAAAAACAACTGAATGTCAGAGAAAGAGCCCAAGGAGGCCAAAGCAAGGATGAAAATAAACATACAGTGTTAAAGCAGGAAAATCATATAGGCTTGTGTACTCACTATTTTTGAAAATCTTATTTTTTAAAGCTGTAATTGGCTGATAAACTCTATAATCTTTGGCCTTAAAGGTGACCTATTGTGCTTATTTTCATTTTCACGTTCATACCGGTTGGTGTCGACTAGAACATGATCTAATATAAAAATAATAATAATAATTTAAAAAAATAATAAAAAAAAACACATTATTTTTCTCATACTGTCTGTCCGAGTATTCACCCAGTGTCTAAAATGCTCAATTTTAGCACTTGTCTCTTTAAGACCCCCTCCCAAAAAAGCCCAGTCTGCTCTGATTGGTCAAGAGTTTCCTGTTTATCTGCTGTTCTGCACCATCATTGCAGCTGGGGAATGACTGTGATGGCGCTGTAGCAGCACTTTCTACTTATATACAGTTAGGGGTGTTGTGATATACCAATATTGACAATAATCATACACAAATTATATTCTCTGTAAAAATCATAATAATAATAATAATTGTATTTTATTGTGTTTGTCGATAATCTGATATAGTGACAGCCCTAGTTGGGACATCACAACCTTTCAGAAGTTTCTCTATGTGTTGTGTGTATTTGTCAGCATTAGGATTCATTTACAATATTTACATAACAACTGAAAAACAATTTAAAAAAAACTTTTAACAATAAGAGCCTAACCAATTGAATATTGATTTGAAATGGACAGAAGTTAAAACAACTGTGAAATACACTGATATATTTCATAATAATAATTATCATAACATATAATATTAAATTAAATTATTCACCATGTCCATTTCTCATTAAAGTGTGTCCACATCACAGATCACTACATTTGGTTAGATTTATTTGTGTCTCAAAGCATAATCAACTGTAATGGAAAAATGAAAAGCACATGAACTGTCTTTAATAACCTTCTGTGCCTCATTTACATATAAAGATTGTTCTCATGTTACTGAACCGTTTTTAACCTTGAATAGAGAAAATGCATGTACTTGTCTACTACTCTTATCTGTCTTGCAAGTTGTTACTCCGAGGCTGCAGTTAGGTGTGCAGGTGTTCTTTCTTGAACAATGACTCAAGTCCCTTCTCTCTTTTCTCACACAAACACTTCTGTATGTATAAATGACAGTGCTTGAACACAGAACCTCAGAACGATTTTGGAGAAGTTGTACAAGTTGTTCTCATCTTGCAAAATTCAATAAACATACATAAGACAAACTGTTCCTCTCAGGTATTAATTTTGGTGCCTTCTCATCGAATATTGTTTCATCAGTGACCTGCTGACAGTGTCTGGAAGACATTTGACAACTAAAAAGATTTTTACTGAGATACCAATGACCCATGACTTCACATGAGCCTCTTGACTTGGAATAACTCCTCATGGCTAAAGATGAAAGATTACATTGTAAAAACAACAAAAAAGTGCAATTAGTCATATCGTCTTGGCAACAGGCAATACTTTAAATCAAACCCACAGCAGCCAATCACATTGCATGAGCAGAAAGAAAAGGTGCATATTTAGGAAACACAAAGTTTAGGACTTGACTTGAAAACAATGACGCTGTCCCTCCCAGGTAAAGAAACCACGAACAGAGTGAAATAAGACATCACTCAGACTCAGTCTCATCTATGATAACAATAATGCCTGTTAATACACTGTGTAGTTACAGCAGGATTCAGTTTGTTGTCAAGTGTGATCGTTTGTTAACATCTGGATCACAGACTGTGTCTCTGATTGGACTCAAATTATAAACAGACCTGGGCATATTTTACTCCCCCCATACAACCTCATACTGTAGGTTGTTTGTTCCTACCCCCTGATACCACCCAGAGGAGCATTTCTGGAATAAGCACCCCTGCTGTTGGCAGAAGATCAACACATCCTCACAGTGACAGTAGGTGTGTTACCACTGAGTACTTTTTGGAAAGCGGCTGAGTGTTCTGGCTACGGCCACTCATTAGTTCCCCTCGGCCTCTGTTCCTATACAGGTACTTTTGTAGCGGCTAACCAATGGAGTTTGAATGTGACGTGAATAGTTCTGCGACACTTTTGACCATGACGTCAGTGACATGATGCTGACAATGGACCGACGCGGTAAGTCCAAATTGTCAACCCACTTGTCGGTGGTCTTTCTTTTTCCTTTGTCCATCGTCTTCTCTTCTTTGGTTTCTTGTTCTTGATTCTCTCGTCTCAGTCTGCTCTGCTTATTTCTTTTAAAATGGCGCTGTTATTTTGTGGTCATGTCGAGTTCTACTCACGTCATATCCCGCCTCAACCGTATCCAATCAGCGTCCACTAGTTAGTAGCGGCTCAGAAAAGTACATACCTGAAGAAGGTACTTTCCAAGCTGCTACCTGAGCCGCTAACTGGTGAAGTTGGGCGGATCTTGGGTGGATCCCCTCTCCCAAGCCACACCCATAGCGGCTCACTAGAGGGAAAAGTACCAAATGGAAACGTGCCTAATGGCAGTTTTAAACGTTAACATTGTGGAAAAAGTTCAGTTTAGTTTGGGCACCAATACCACTTATGCTGAGGAAAAGATCATAGTTTGTGTTTGTTATGTTACTTAAGTTATTTATATGAATGAACATTAGTTAGGAAGTAAAAAAAACAACTCAATGTTGACTTTTGGATCCAGCAGTTCTTAAACTTTTTCATGTCAAGAAGCTGACCCCCTGGAACCTCTTCAAGGACCCTTGGGGGTCCCCGAACCCTACTTTTAAAACCAATGTCTTAAGTCCTGTGTTTGCAGCCACTAGAGGCCTAGCAATAAATATGAATATAGGTTGTAATAAGCAGCTTGAACAAACATCTGTGGGGTTGTTTGTAGGGCCTCACCTATATTAATAACTAAGCGACAATCTTGGAGACGACTCAGCATGTTCTGCTGTGAAATGAATCACAAACTCACCCAAGGCCAAGAACAACAACACTCCAGGGAGAAGACAAACTGACCATAAGCATAGATTACAAGGTCAGTGGGGATAGAAGTACTTGATCATAAGCTTAAATCATGTCCAAAAAGTGCCAGAACTCGAAGATCTATATACAACTAAACAAGGATTATGTAACAACCTCCTTACAGATTACTCCAAAGGGATTCATCGTTTATAATGAAAACAGAGATTTTTCAACGCATATCTTAAATAATTCATCAGCATGACAGCAAAGGTCTCCTGTATTATTAATATAGGCCTTACCACGTCCATTGTCATGTAACCAAACAAGAGCACAGGCAAAAAGTAAAAAAAAAAAAATTAAAAAATCCAACCTGGAAAACCTTTTTTTTTGCTTTCAACAGCTTGTGGGTTGAAACGAGGCTAACAATGGAGAATTTCCTGGGGCCAAATAGAAAACAGTGGGACCCACAGTTGGACATAAATCACGAAACACTGCTTACAGTTTTTTTTGGGTCTTGAGACACATACTAATCATTGCTGTGGCAGTTTTTGGGTTAGAATTTCTTGTCAAGCTCTGAGTCAGTCTTTTATCAGAACACAACTGGAGGCTGCACAATATAACAGACACCTTCAGATCACTCAAGACTTCCTCTGATGCACATGCTTTTTATTATGAAGGAGTTGTTTAGCCCAGTTTGCATGGTGGGATCAACCCAGAGGGAGGCAATGGAGCACATTTGTTTTGAGGGCCCCTGCAGACCCCTTTGCTCCTTCCACATTCTTTGCATTAATATTTGCAGTATCCTGTTGCCTGAAACATATCATGTAGCCCAAAAAGCACACTGTACATACCACACTTAATTTAGTTTGACTCAAGCCACATCAATGGATTCATACTCCTATTTTGACTAATATTTGTTGTTTTTAGACTTGTTTTTGGTCTTATGCATGAAATAATAAGGTCTTTAAGTTAGATTTTGGCCCCTCAGGCCCCTCAGTGGATCTTATTATTTCAGTTTATATCTTGCTTTAATGCAGGTTCTCAAACACATTTGCAATAATCAGTAAACTACCAAAAACTAACAGGAGGTTTGTGGCCCCAGGGCAGTGACCTCCCAAGTTCAGAATCCATCCTCGCTGTTCAGCATATTGTATTTTAAGATATTTTAGACTGGTCGGTAACATTGGGCCAGTCTTACTTTTGCTCTGAGATCAATGCAAGTGAGACAGCTTCAGATGAATAAAACCAGACTCGTTTTCAGACTAAAAAGTTTTCCAGCCAACCAGCAGACTAAGACTTCAGTCATACATACCTGAATTTAACAGATATTTGCCTCCAGATATTTTTTTTATTCAGTGTGAGCAAAGAGGCAAATTAAACATTTGCTTCCGGTTAAAAAGCAAATATTTGTAAGCCTTTGAATCCGTGAAGTCCAACTGTGGTGAACTTTGACCAGTGAAGTTGCAGCAAATAATAACAAAGAAGTGTGTATATGTGTGTGTGTGTGTGTGTGTGTGTGTGTGTGTCTGTCTGTCTGTCTGTCTGTCTGTCTGTCTGTGTGTACAGTCATGGCAAAAATGATCAATTTATTGTTAATTTTAATGCCTTGTACAACTAAAGGTACATTTGTTTGAACAAATATAATAATACCAACAAAAATATCTCATAAAAGTTTAATTTAAGATCTGATATCTAGACATTTTCCATGTTTTTCTTGATAATAACCAAAGTCATTGTCAAGAAAACCATGGAAAATGTCTAGATATCAGCTCTTAAATTAAACTATTATGAGCTATTGTTGTTGTTATCATTATATTTGTCCAAACAAACGTAAGAAATTGAGTAAAAACAAGGTTAGTCCAATATTTTTTTCTATGACTGTGCATGTGTGTGTGTGTGTGGTTGATCCCACCTGGCTGTCAAATGGACTACAAACCAGCGCCCTGGTCAAAGGGTACAGATGACCCTGATCGACAGCCTTGTGCGGCCCCTGTAAAGGTCTACGGTGCTGGAGTGGGTGGATAAAGGGCCCAATTTTGCATAATTCCTAACAGTTGATTTTGCAACACGTAGATGTAAACGTCTACCTTAAGTCTTGCAATCAGACTTATCTGATTAGACCTAAGCCACAGTCCAGGTTTTAATCTGTGAAACCAACCTGGATGCCCCTGAATCTGTTGTTGAAATTGACTGGCATATGATCTATTCCATGATTATAAAGAAGTGCTCAGATTCTACTGATTCCACTCCAGAGAGTGCATTGTCTATGATGGTGAGCCAGAGAGTATAAATATTTTTGCATGTTTGCAATATTTCAGAAACGCAACTACCTTTCCCCCCAAAAGGGGAACTGAGTCCACTTTTTTTGGCACAGGGCTGTAAATTGGGACTGGTTCTTGTGGAGATTGGGCCGTTGTCAAAGGGAGAGGCATTTATTGGATGAGGTCAAAAGCAGCACACCAGGCAGCCTTATGGGAGAGCCTGAGGATTAACAGTGGGTCGGCATTAGTGACTTACTACTGTTTTTCTTTTCCAACATTGTACAACTAATCTTATTTCCCCTCACTCACCTTTAGTGCTCTGTCCATATGGCTTGCAATTCGATTGATGTTATTAGTCTTTGCACTAAAACACTGATGGCTTTTAACAAGGTTTGACAGTAGTTTTGAGGGCTTGTCAGCGTACGGAACAGCCGGAACTTTTATCTCACGAACATTAAATTGACTAATGTAAAAAAAAATAAGCCCCCTATTGGCAAACAAGCAGCAATTTTTCAAAGCAAAGTCATGAAACCTGTCATTACAGTTGATATACGTAGAGTTATAAAATTCCTAATACCCGGAATAATGTTTTTTTAATCACCATAAATCCAACATCTTGTAGAATGATCTGAAAGTATTTCTTCTCTTTTAGAAAGTAAAACCACTCAGTGCAAGACTATTACCTAAACATTGCAGCTGGGCAGTCCTGTTTCCAAATATCTACTGTGAGGAGATCGTGCATGAAATGAATCCTGCATTAAAATGAGTTATCATATCTCTATTTCAACTCCACTTTCAAAGGAGTACATAAAATCACCAGCTGTGATCGACTCATCAGGGGGGAGATCAGAAGATGGTAAATCAAATACGTCAAGATCATATTTTAGAGTGGTAACATAAATCTGATTTTCTTTTTTTTTATTTGACCCAAAAGGAACATTCAGCGATTATAAACTTCTCAATCCAAACACATTCTTTATATGAGCAAGGTTGGATTACATAAAGCGGAAAATCTGTCCCTACTTTTTATTCGTGGATTTTAAATGACATTTCCTGTCAGAAAACTCCTGCAGACTCTATAAACAATATCTGAACTATGATTTAATATGAGGCTAAACCTTTCCCACCCATTCATCAATATCAGAGAAAATAATAAAGAAAGGAAAATAAAGTACAGGTCCAAAAAGATCTGTCTACTGGAATCATCTTTTTTTTTCCTGCTTTGGCTCTAGTTTGTTCTCTATTTCAGAAGCTGTCAAACAACAGTTTGAAACTAAATAAAAACAAACAATTCATTTTGAAGGTACCTATGTGCATCTCAATACATTAGAATATCATGGAAAAGTCAATTTCCAGTAGTTCAAGACAAATAGCCCCAACCAAGAGTGAATATAGATGGACATACTTTTGAGAGGCCAACATTTCCATATTAAACATTTTTTTCAGTTTTTAAAATTGGTCTTTTGTAATATTCAAATTTTTTTGAGACACTGAATTTTAGGTCTTCATTAAATGTAAGCCCTAATCATTATAATTAGAAGAAATTAAATAAATTAAGACATGAAATGTTTAATTCTGTTTGTAATGGATCTATATAATGTGTTATTTCCACTTTTTGAATTGAATTACTGACATAAATAAACTACTCTATGATAATCTAATTTATTGAGATACACCTGTAAATACAGCTAACATTGTTCATAGTCAATGTAAGACAAATACCAAAACCGAATTGGTCAGAACTGGTTTATTAGCTCCATCGAGGAGGCCATGTTTCAGTGCTGCTTGTTTGTTTATAAGAAGGATTACAGAAAAACTACTGGCCTGATTTTCATTAAACCTGGTGGAAGGGTGTATCATGGGCCAAGAGGAACACCTTACATTTTGGAGCAGATTCAAATCATGGGTTGGATGCACAGATTAATTTTCACTTTCTTATGCTATATTCGTGTGATGTCGGAATAATCGAACTGAGTTTCTTGATCATATTCCATGGCTCATTTGATGTGTTCCCATGTCCGGAAATACTGGAATCAGCAAATACACTGAGCCATAAAATACAACACATCTTCTTTGTAGTGGCCATAATGTTTCCACATTATGACTTCAGAAGAATAACTTCTGATCTCAGGAATGGGAGCATCCAAGGACTATGAGTTATTCTAGTTCATCATAGTTTATCATAGTTCATGTCTGTAGTGCTGGCCAGTTGATGTCACTATGTCATTGATCTATGCGCTGACCACAGCTGGTGCAGCTATGGAAGTCGCTTTGTTCCTCTGATGAAATTTTGTGGATGTCCTTAATTTTTTGCCGGTTTTTGGAGAGTTGAGTGTAGCTCCTTAGGCACTTCGGTGCTCAAGAACTGGGTGTGTTCTTCTGTGCGTAGCCCAGACTTAAAAAGCACAAGTTTGTTTGCATCTTATGCTGCAAAGTTTCTCAATCTCTGACTTGTAAATGGACCATGGGTCACACTGTAAATCCAACAATGTGTGATGTTTTAGTCTATCATCAACAGACTGACGTTTTATTTCAGAGATGCTAGTCCTTACTTCAAGCCAGAAAAACTCAGCGATGTTGCGTAAGATCAATGTCTCCCTTTGACTTCTGGTCATGAACTGCTGGCCTGTTCCAAAAGTCTCGAAATGTTTTATGTCCCGTGTCGTTCTTGGCCAGTACCACTGCCTCCTCTGCTCCATCCCTTGCTGTGTGATAAATAGCCTTTTGTGCATGGTATGCTTATCCAGTTTTCTGTTCTCCCTCTGACTGACACCATATCTAGAATATCATGTCTAATGGGCCATTAGTGTGTCAACTTCTTTCCTTTATGAGCGCCAACCATGTCTGTGTCTTGTAACAGCTACAGTGTTTCGTCAATAAAAGACTATCTTGTTAGTAATGTCACATCTGGTATGTGTTGATGTGTATGACAGCTTGTGAGAGTGTTTGCCATCAGATCCTTGCCCAGTGTGTAGGTGACATTAAAGTTAAAACGCTGTAGCGGAAGTTTTATCTCTGCAGTCTGGAAGGAACTGTTTCCGATGGCTTCCTCTGGATGTTTTCTAATGGCTTTTCTATTTGTAGCTCCATTCGTAGTTCTTTCTGGTCTCTGTCAGTGCCTGTCAGTGGGAGAGACCACTGTGGGAGGACTGGGACGCTTGTGAGTGCTTTGGGACGGCGCCTACTACTCGTTAATAAGAGAAGGAACCAGTCTCCAAAGTCTCCAATAACACCAGAAAGAGTCGCTAGATTTGTTGCTAGTCGCTTTTTTGAAAAAAAGTTGCTAGAGGGGTCTGAATAGTCGCTAAATATAGCGACAGTCGCTAAGTTGGCAACACTGCTTGCCATGTCGGTCTGTTGTCACATTTGAACTCCGTTGGTTAGCCACTGCAAAAGTACCTGTATGGGAACAGAGGCCGAGGGGAACTAACTAGTGGGCGTAGCCAAAACACTAGACCGCTTTCCAAAAAGTACTTAGAAAGTACTCCGTGGAAACACGCCTTTGTGTAGAAACTGTCTCAGTGGTGCTGTGGCCTTATCATGGATGAGATGTACCTGGTATCTAGAGCACTGTGCTCTAGGTACTCGGTACATCTCAGCGATGGCCTTGACTTTTACCTTATCTGCCTTAACCCTGAATTGACTATGATCCATGAACGAGCATGCCTCCTATTCATCTAGCAAACCTAGGTCCAAGCTAACCTGTCATTTACTCTTCTTTTCAACGACTAGTGGCTATTTACCCATGGCGTCGGATCAGTCACCTCTACAATTACATCAGCTTACAAAAGATCATCAAGAATGGCTTTGATTCTGTCCATTACTGACAGTAGTATTTTTCTGCAGCCAGTGTATATGACTTTGTATCCTTGGAGTCTGTGTGGATGTGAGTTTTGTTTAGGTATCCCTTCTGGCCTCAGGATCTTCCCTCCACCTACCAACAGCACCTGCTTTGTCATTGTAACTGCCAGAAAAAGAGGTAGTCAGCAAGGCTATAATAGTTTTGGATTTTTCATTAGTTTTAGTTTTAATTTCGTTGTGAATTTTTGTTTTCAAATTCAGTTAGTTTTAGTTAGTTTTTAGAGTGAGTTTTCTAGTTTTAGTTTAGTTTTTATTTTTTGAAAATGCTTAGTTTTAGTTTAGTTTTTATTAGTTTTAGTGTTAGTTTTAGTTTTTTTGTAATGGGCTATATGTTGGGTGCCAGATTCAAAGAGGTCATAATACATTTTGCCTTTATTTCCTTTGGTTTATCCATCTCAGCCCCAATAAGGTTATTAACTCTTACAGTTCAGGGTGTTTTGAATTTTGTTTCGAGTGTAGACATCCCAGTCTCAGTAAACATATTTACCATGTGTTGCATGTTTAAATAGAAACACTGAATTATGAATGAAAAAATGAAAACTAAGGACATTTTCACTATAATTTTAGTTAGTTTTGTAACCACGCAATACAGTTTCAGTTAGTTATCGTTTTTTTTAAAAACTCTATTATGTTATTTCGTTAGTTTTCGTTAACTATAATAACCTTGGTAGTCAGTTAGGTGATCTTAATACTTCAAATATCTCTGTTATGTCACTTCTGTCTTGGCATCAGTCAGGTTAACTACGGCCACTTCAGTGCCCCACACACATTTCTTACATGTTTTTTTTCTGACTGTTTTCGTTCTTCATATCGACTTTCTGTCCTTTTCTTTAATGCACTGCACCCACAGCCCTCTCTTACTGTTAATCTAATTTAAGTCACTGGTCATTCATATGAAACACAATCTTGATCCGATTATGTCATTTTGGAATGTGCCAAATTCACAATCTCTACTCTTTTGCCTCAGTTCTGTCACATATTTCTCAATTATGATGGATTCAAGGGTGAGCCCAAAATAGACGTACTTGTAAATCACTGCATTTTTCTTGAGCTGACAACAGGTTCTAAAAGCTGCCAGAATTTCTTCCACAGTCTGATCTACATCATAGTCAGTGTAAAGCATGTCACGCTTCCTCACTTAGTGTGTGCATTAAAATCTCTACTTTGATCTTTCCCTCTGTACCATCTGCTCCACTCACGGTCATGAAGATTTGGCAGCTCTGGTCCCATCGTGTCCAGTTTTCTCCCAAACTGCCAGTCAGCACCAGTTTGATGATAATCTAAACTGATCTATCTTGTTCTTGTTCCTATGTTTTGAATGAGGAATGCATCTGACAAGCTAAATCCTCAGCTTGCAAAAAACGTGCTTGTCTATCAACTCTGGCAAAATGATGAAGTGGACCCACTTCTGACACCCTGTTAGAACTTTTAAGGGTCTGGCTTGGTCTATTGGATTATCCAGAGACATGTTTTTAACTGCATGTGCTCAAGACTCACACATTAGGTGTAACACGAACTCTGTGTTGTTGCTCAATTGAAATTGAAATTGCTCAGTCAAGTGTGTGTGTTTTCTAAGAGAATAAATATTAAATAAATTAAGCAAATGTGTATTAGTGGTTGTTGTTTTTTAAACAAGAGCATTACACAAAATTAATCACTCACAAAAACATGATTTAAAATGGTAGCTGGTAAAAAAACATAAGTAAATGGTCAAATTGTCCTCCATTAATTGCCATTTTGTACAGCTGCAACAAAAAAAAGAGAGCTGGGCAGCACTTTAAAGGCCTGAAACCACGTAATAATCCATCCATGTCCCACAGAAGCATCTGTATCCACTTATTTCACCTAATTTAAGTGCAATGAGGTAAGTGTAAGTTTGGCAACCTCACATAAACAAAAGACACTTCACCCAACTACAATATGAGCAGACGTGTAATTACCCTGAATAAGTGAAAACACCTGTGAGGGACAAAAGGGGATATCAGGATAATTTCTCCAGGCGCCTCATTTTGCCATCATGATATTGAATGCTTAATTTTATTACATCCACTTCCTGAGGTAGCTCTACGCATTCACACAGAGACCAAAACAACAGCTGCAGTCTGAGTGTGAGTCAAATCAATAAGACAAACATATGTTTTCCGCCAGAGTTCATTAAAGAAAAATAACTTTAACTAACTAAATGTCAGTGGTCAAGTTGCACTGTGGGTAACATAGGCGCACAGTTTTGACGAGGAGGAATCATTATTCCCTTTCAGACTGCCGTTTTAAGACGCAATTTTTACACCTCTGTAACACTTTCAGAGGTAGTAACAGAGGCGTAAAATTGGCAAGACTGTTCCAGGTGGGATCAATTGTGAACTGGTAGAGCAGGTCGAGACATAACATACTTGACTATCATCATAATCACGCTGTCACTTCAGTCCGACTGAAATCGAATCATGTTCAGCAAAACGCAGAACAACTTCGCT
The DNA here is from genome assembly GCF_030273125.1 of Centropristis striata. Classification (NCBI taxonomy): domain Eukaryota; kingdom Metazoa; phylum Chordata; class Actinopteri; order Perciformes; family Serranidae; genus Centropristis; species Centropristis striata. The sequence continues at coordinate 11,107,394 of NC_081527.1, read as the reverse complement.
CAAGTAAGTAGAATCTCTACAGCGAGAAACAGCACAACAAGCAGTTCTTCCACCAATATTGTTATAAATGCACTCGTCCTTAGTGTACAGACACTGCCGTCACTTACTGTACCAATACTGTTGCAGCACACACATACTGTACTGTGCTACTGTGCTGGACTGCAATGTGAATGGATGCCAATATTACACTGTTGCAGAATATACGCCTTCCAAAAGGGGCTATAGACTGAATAAACCATATAAATCCATTGGTTTGTGGACTACAGTTTCCAAACCTCAAGCTTGACATTTTGACCTTTGCCTTCTTTTTTTTTTTTTTTTGCTGGTCATTAGAAAACACACAGGTGTAAGGGACCCAGAGGTTGCCTCTTGGGAAGAATGTGAAACAAGTGCAAAGCTGAGGGTCTGTTTACAAGACAACACGCTCGGGTGAAAACGACAAAATATTTTATCAAATGTGCCTTTTATTTAGACGGTGGCTGTGTTTTTGGGGCTTAAAACACAAAAGTGTGCTCTGATCAGCTCAAGCTGGCTCTCGCTGCGTACGCGTTTACGTAACATCCATGTGCAGTCCAGACAAACGGCAACAAACATGTCGGACTATTTCCATCAGTCAGACATTCAAGTTGACCCAGCAGCTCTGATAACTATCCAGGAGTCATTTCAGCAGTTAAGCAGCATCACAGATAATATAACAGAACAGAGAAGGCGCATTAATTATAGGGCAATTTTTTGATACACCAATTCGGCGGAGGCGAAACAGACAGCTTTGGACAAGACCCGGGAGAACCAGTCAATGATGGGACAACTTTGTTCAAGATGTAACGCTACTAGGAAGAGAAGTACAGAAGAGAAGTGTCTATGCATGTGCGAGCTCTTGCTGGTGTTGTGTGGCAGTGCTTCACAGTAACGCCACATGGCGTGCATACTACATCAAATTTCACAGACTTTTGCGTCACCGTATGCACGCAGATTTCCCCCTAAAGACACTCTTCTAAACTTGGAATAAAAAGTGAGAATACACCGCCACTTTTGCATTCCTGTCCAGATCGTCTTCATCTAAACAGGGCCTTAATCAGTGGAGTACTTCTTTGATTCTTCAAAAATGCAACTTTCACACATAGGCTATCACTTTATAGCAAACAGAAATACTTCCAGCACTTCACTGTTAATATTGGCTGTGATAAAATTCTAGTGTAATGTCTTGAGTTAAATGGCTTCAAATACATTTAAACCTTGGTGTCTTTATTCTAGAGTTAACTTACAGGAAAGGCATCAGCTCGTATATTCCATTGTTGCAGAATCTTCTCTGCTCAGTGTAATATTTTCCGAGTTAGCGCAGTTTGCAGTAGTGAAGTGGTTGGGGCCCAATGTGATATTACTTCATGGGGCCCTAAATCCTCTTACTGACCTGTTATGTGTTGCCCGGGCAACAGTCCTCTCCTGCCGTGCTCCAGGCCCGTCACGTGGGGGCGCCACGTGTTGGTCTTTGTCGTCCATCCAGCCTGCGTTGGTGTCAGAGACAATACATCTCCTCAGAAAGACAGAGAGCCGAGGCAGCTAAAGTGAGGTTTAAAAGGAGAAAAAGTAGACTACGTGGGTCATTATTTATTTGCCTCTCATAGCAGCCGACGGTCTGGATTCATTCAGTTCCCGTGAGACTCATTTTCACCGTGTTGTCAACAGAAATCATCATGAGGAAGATCACCGGCAGACACTTGTTGTGCTTCCTTCTGCTTAGCTTCCCACTGTCCTGGGCAGAGGACATAAAGAAAGATGTGAGGCGGACTGAGAATGACACAGGTGAGGATGCACAATTTATTTTAAATAGATTATTTGTTTTGCTCTTAGAAGTCGCTGAAAATGCGTTTAATTAAACGAAAAACGGTGCAGCTCATAATATAAATACATTATGACTGGATAAAATAATATATGCTGCTGTTAGACATTGGTATGGGGTCTTTATATCATATAGTACACAAAGTATTTAGTCTTAACCAGATTATTCGTGGGCTTGTCTTGCAAAGCATAAATCAAATAAATAAACAAATTTGTAAGAAGCATAGACAGATTACTTGTTAATTGTTCGTATTTCAATTAGTAAAATTATTTTAGGTTTCGATCTGATATGAAATACTAGGCCTTAATCACCCATATCCTTACTTTCTATTAATAGACTCAGTTGCCGATTATAGACTATGCATGTAGCCTAAATATAAGAACCCTTCACCTTTCATACATATTATTCTATTCAGCCATTTCAATTTATCAGGTGGAGGCAGATGTATATATATAAATGTATTTTCAATACTGTAAAAATAACTTATTTAGTTTAAGTTTCAATGGCTTAAACATTTTTTAATATCTGAATATAGTCTGCTATATTTGATGAGTCTGCAAATTATGACTAACTACAGATTAAATATGTAAAAATCACATTAACATATGCTGACGATATGATTTGATTAAAATATGAATATCAGCCCAGATAGTCATTGCCTGAGATCTCTGAAAAGATGATGTCAGTGAACGCTCTCTGTGTCGGAGGTCTGATCAGTGAGGCATTTCCTTCCTCCTCCCTTTGTTTCTGTTGCACATCCAAGTTCTCTTCCTCTTGGTTGTTTATGTGTCAGGTTTCTACTGTTGCCACATGTTTTGGTATAAATTCTTAGTGTGATGCCAGAATTGCCAGAACGTTGATATTTCGCAATCCAGATCTAAAAATCATTGGATCGATTATGTACATGGGAGGTTTTACAGTAAAACTTTAAAAATTTCTCATAAATACAAACTTTTAAGAGAACGATTATTCTTGTCCAACTCAAGCTGTCAACACCTGGTCTCCCTGAGGATGGGAATATGATGAAATCTATAATTGGTCTCCAGCTTTTATTATGGGTTGTAGAAATGTCATCTCAACCAGTTTGATCACAGCATGAGTTTGCAGAGCCTTACTAAAAAAAAAGGTAATTTAATTCTTTTAAACAGTTGAAAACTGCCTTCTATATCAAATAATATATTTCCCTTTTATCCAGTCTCGCCAACTACTGTTCCAACATCTGGTATGATTTTAGAATTTCGAAAACAAAAAGTTTCATGGTGAATCATTGAACAGCTGAATTGTTTTCCTGATGTTTTAATTCCGAGATGGTGACAGCTTAATTTTGGGCTGTATATTGGTTTGATTTAGTTTATCTGATGGGCAAGTTGCAACACAGTATGAGTAGGACATGTGTAGAGTCTGTCACAATTTAAGGCCCAATTCATCATTTTGGACCATAAAAAGTAGTACATGTGCATTGACAAGAGACTGGATTACTGATACAACAAAACACATTTTCTGTTGTGTTGCAGGGACGGTTCACGGCAAAGTCAACGACACATATTTTATCAATTTAGATAAATTCGGTACGCGTTCCTGAGTGTTGAAGATGTCAGCTGTAGAGGTGTCGGCTCTCTCTTGAATATAATGGAACTACATGGCACTTCATTTCGCTTTCCAGAAATTATGATAACTCAAGATAATTCACAGACCTTGTTATGAGCAGTTTTGTGTAGGAACTATGCCAGAAACATGCTATCAGCAGCACAAGCCGAGAACCATGTAGTTCTATTAGAGAAGGATCTATGGCCGAGATCTCCAACACTCAGCGACTCACGCCGAAATAGAAATAGATTGATAAACAGCCCTAAACATGAGAGGAAAAATATGTATTTTTGAGCTAAAACTTCTGCTATAAACGTTGCTGACAAACCTCATAAATATTATGACATTACATTTTGTAATCGTTTTCTGTTGGCATGTGTATTGAAAAAACTTGGTGGTCAATTTGATGATGATATCGGTAGCAAGTTTCAAACTGGAGATTGGAGAGTCCGTGCCGGGGAAAATGTTTGTTTACAGTTGGAACGTGTTTCAGAGGATGTGTTTCTTTTTGACGTCTTTAGCTCCCGTGGATGCCAGCGTCCTCAGGCAATCCAAAGTAAAATCATGAAGTACAAATGAGTAATTTCTCCTTATTCCATAACATGTCAGTTGAATATTTCCATATAATAAACAGTTTTCGAATTGCATGAACTGGGTCCAGGACCTGTTGTGACCTCTAGGATAATCACAGCCTCATTAACTTAACAACCACAAACTAGAAACCTAGAAGCTGTGTGGCTTTCCTTGGCATATTGACAATAAGCGTTATTTTACAGAAGTTAACAGAACAGAAGTGTTCACCATCGGATCGCAGAAAAATGCCGTTCTTAGAGAAATCTACAAATGTCAAATGATTTTAAAACCGAATCACAGCATGGATTTTTATATGGTGTTTCAAAGGTCTTCTTGTATTTGTGTGTGTATACTTTGGAGGGATTTTTTTTACCATTTTTGACCAATTCTTGTGCAGTCAGAAAAATGGGTAAATTAAGCTCCAAATCTGTGGAACAAATGATATCAACCAAAAAACTTCTGCAACAATTTCTGCAACATAATTGAGCATGGGATATAACAATGTACTAAACCCTTATACACTCTAAACTTGAACATTTGAATAGAGGCCTACCCAAAACATGTTTATGACGGATTTGACAGGAAAATTTCAAAGCTTTCACCTGATCCATACCACTTCTCTTTGGCATCTAGTGTTGACCTGCTACCTGCCAATCAAGAAGCAACACCCCCCCTAAATAGACAAAAATGGGTCTATACTCAGAAGGGAAGAGTGGAAGAGTTAAGTAACTTAACACCAGCTGAAAGTCTTGAAGATGATATAATGAAAGTGTTAGCAAATGGTTGACACATGTCCAATACACACAGAACAACATCAGCATTCATTTAGAGCTGGGCCTCTGGCTGGCCACTGATTGAAGGTCCAATATTTATTCTCCTTCATCTCTGTGTGTTTAATCTCCGCCACCTCCTGAGGCATTTACCTGACTCTTTAGCTGCAAAATGCCTCACTGTGTTCACTCACCGGTCGGGGAAAAACGCACTGAACAGTTACAGTAATTACAGCAGCAAAAACACTAAAAGATGCTGAAACGCTCCATAGAGCTGAAGGAATCTGCAGAGCCTGGCAATTATTTTCTGTGGACGTAATGTACTGTTTTCAATTGGTAGTATGAAAATATTAATTGATGCAGCTATAAGTTCTTGCTGCAGCGAAGCATATATATTTTGAGAGAGCACAGCATGCTGGGCCAAACGTACATATTTTGGCTGTTAAGTTTCTCAGATGTATTTTTGAGTGAAGGCAGAAATCTCTACCATTCGGCAACTCACACCAAAACAACCAACAATCAACGACAACTTCTCTAAGTACAATGTTCAACTGCTCATTAACACAAATATCTAGTCAGCCAATCACATGACAGCATCTCATGCATTTAGGCATGTTGCCATGGTGATGACAAGCTGCTGAAGTTCAAAGCGAGAATCAGAATGGGGAATAAAGGTGATTTAAGTGACTTTTGAACGTGACATGGTTGTTGGTGCCAGAAGGGCTGGTCTACAGTCATGGACAAAATGATTAGCCATTTTCCATGGGGTTTTTTTTTGTAATGATTTTGGTTAATATCGAGAAAACCATGATAAATGGCTAGATATCAGCTCTTAAATTAAACTCCTATGAGCTATTTTTGTTGTTATCATTATATTTGTCCAAACAAATGTATCTTTAGTTGTACCAGGCATTAAAATGAACAAGAAACTGAAGAAAACAAGGGTGGTCTAATCATTTTTTTCAATGACTGTATATATTTTGGCCATTTTATAGCTTAATTGATAGACGAGAGATTCAGAGTGAAAGGGGGAGACATGCAGGAAATGGCTCCAAGCCAGATTCTCACCCAGGCTGCCTGCTTGTCAGGATTGAGCCTCTGAGTTATGCTCTACCAGGTGTAACACCAGGACGCACGTAGAGAAGTAAATTGACTGTGACATCCCCGTTAAGTGTGTTTACAGGTTCAAGAGAGCACACATGCTGGGCCAAACGTAATGGAGACTTGAAACTTTCAACTGCACATTAGTGGAGCGGCTAAGTGATATAATCTTTCAGTTTATGATACAAGCGTGAAATGTGGCATGAACACTCTCCATGGGTCACTTGACAAGAAAATTGTCCGAGACATTTAAAATTTTAAGATGGCGGCCATTTTTCAAGATGGCCGACACCTAAGTGGAGCAGTTAAGTGATATAATGGTTTATTTGGTGATACAAGCATACAAATTGGCATGAGCAGTCTCTGTTGGTCACTTGACAATAACCCACCCACAGTTACTTGAAATTTCAAGATGGCGGCCATTTTTCAAGATGGCCGACACCTTAGATGAGCAATTGAATGATATAATGGTTTATTTGGTGATACAAGCATAAAAATTGGCATGAGCAGTCTCCATGGGTCACTTAACAAGAAAATTGTCCGAGACATTTGAAATTGTAAGATGGCGGCCATTTTTCAAGATGGCCGACACCTTAGTGGCGCAATTAAATTATATAATGGTTTATTTGGTGATACAAGCATAAAAATTGGCATGAGCAGTATCTGTGGGTCACTTCACAATAACCCACCCACAATTACTTGAAATTCTAAGATGGCGGCCATTTTTCAAGATGGCTGACACATTAGTGGAGCAATTGAATGATATTTTGGTTTATTTGGTGATACAAGCATAAAAATTGGCATGAGCAGTATCTGTAGGTCACTTCACAATAAGCAACGCACAGTTACTTGAAATTCCAAGATAGCGGCCATTTTTCAAGATGGCCGACACCTTAGTGGAGCAGTTAAGTGATACAATGGTTTATTGGGTGACATACCAAAAAAACTGGCATGAGCAGTATCTCTGGGTCACTTGACAATAAGCCAGCCACAGCTACTTGAAATTTCAAGGCGGCAATTTTTTTTTCAGGATGTGGCCACGTGGACCTTTAAATTATGAATTTTCTCATAGAAATGTATTGGGTTCCTCAAGAGAGGTTGTTTGACTGTGCTTTGACTCCTTGCCCACGACCTGTCCAGTTTGGTAAAACCTGACAGGAGATCCCTCCCACCGGCATAGCTCTCTGGGTTCACCGAGGTACACAGGCTCCCTTACCATGAGGGCTTTTTTAAATACTTTTTTAAATTACTTTTTTTTATAACTAACCATTACTACTGCCATTAAACATGCCAAATAAATACTGAGGGATTGGGAAACACAGTTGTGGTGCTGAACGGACAGTGCTCCAAAATAATAATTGAGCAATGGTTAATACTGAATGGCAATAATGACAGATCCAGAGGCAACAGCAGCTCTGGCTGACGTGGAACCATGACAAACAGTATCTGAAACTATACTAGGGAACTAAACTGAAAATGTGAAAGCAATGTTACAAAGTAAAAACTGAACATGTCACAGTAATAGGCTGGTGACAAAATAGAACATAATGCGCCGATGTGGCGAGGGGAAGCCGAGCCATAGGCCTACACTTTAAAACACAAAGGACAACAAGGAATAACACTGGCAAAAGAAACAAGCAAATAAGTTCTAGCAGGGGCAACTGAGTCCATATCTGTAGCACTTACACTTTCCAGTACAAGCCTTGGTGCACCCACATTTTGTCAACTCCCAACAACTCTCCGCAATGGGTGGAAGTGGAGTCCAGACGACTTTCCTCTCCTTGTCCCGTTTAACCCATCCCCAGTCGGACGGGCTCAGCATTTGTGGGTGTCTCTTCAATGCCTGTCCCCACACATATCCAGCCTCATAAGAAGCCTGAGATCTTCTTGACCTCTTGACATGGATATCTTTGGTATCTTTAGTGTCTTTAGCAGCAGTAGATGCCTTTTTTTGTGCCCTTTCCAGCTGTGTGTTGTTGAACATAAGTTTACAGCTTGAATAATATTTTGCTCTGTTTCTTGTCAATGTGCTTTCTATGCCATCACCTTCATCTAGTCGGGTTGGACTACGTAAGATAGGCAGAGCATTTATTTTATGAAATAATGGAACATTTCTTGCAATGGTATCATAACCAGTATGATCTTGGTGTCCTGCTGTTTGTTTTCTCAACTGTTATAATGGCTTCTGCAATGTCTGCAGCAAATTCAAAGGCAGAGGCCGAGGGTTTAGCCTTTTACCACCTTTTAATAAGCACTTTGATGTATGGGATACAACTAAGTTCATGCCTTAACCCTACACTTAGTCCAATCGTTCATCCAATGCCATTTTTACCCTGTACGATCTGTACACCACCCGGTTAACTAAAACTACTCAGAGATTTGTCGTCTCTTCTTTGACTAACTTTACAATTGGCTGACATTGAACACCACTCTGAGTTTAACAGCAGTCATATATCACCATTGTGCCCTGGTAGTGCAGATACTCACTCTTGTCTAATCTGTCCATGATCAACAAATCAACACAACTGTATTATGATGTGTTAAAACTTGTTTTGAGGATCCAGGGGGCGGCCATCTTGAAAATAGAAATTTCAAGTGGCTGGGAGTGTTTTTTTGTCAACCCAAGTAACTGTGGGTGGCTTATTGTCAAGTGACCCATGGAGACTGCTTATGCCAATTTTTATGCTTGTATCACCAAATAAACCATTATATAATTGCTCCACTAAGGTGTCGGCCATCTTGAAAAATGGCCGCCATCTTGGAATTTCAAGTAACTGTGGGTGGGTTATTGTCAAGTGACCCACAGATACTGGTCATGCCAATTTGTATGCTTGTAAACCATTATATCATTCAATTGCTCCACTAAGGTGTCGGCCATCTTGAAAAATGGCCGCCATCTTGGAATTTCAAGTAACTGTGGGTGGGTTATTGTCAAGTGACCAGCAGAGACTCCTCATGCCAATTTGTATGCTTGTATCACCAAATATACCATTATATCACTTAACTGCTCCACTAAGGTGTTGGCCATCTTGAAAAATGGCTGCCATCTTGGAAATTCAAATAACTGTCGGTGGGTCATTGTCAAGTGACCAACAGAGACTGCTCATGCCAATTTGTATGCTTGTATCACCAAATAAACCATTATATCACTTAACTGCTCCACAGGTGTCGGCCATCTTGAAAAATGGCCGCCATCTTAAAATTTCGAATGTCTCGGACAATTTTCTTGTTAAGTTACCCATGGAGAGTGTTCATGCCAATTTTCACGCTTGTATCATAAACTGAAAGATTCTGGCAAAAATGAGCACTTAGCCGCTCCACTAATGTGTGATTTACCCCATATGCACATATTTTTGCTGTTAAGTTTCTCAGATGTATTTTTGAGAGAATGCAGACATAGGCCTGTCACGATAATTGCTATATCGACTTATCGTTTGATATATAAAAATGGACACAATTATTTTTTTCTGGACTCAATATATTGACTTTTTGTGCTTTTTTGTGTGTTTAAAGTTTAACCCTAACCCTAAATGCTGCAAATGATTGACAGGCAGTACGAATTGCCAAAATAAAACTATATCTGCCAAACAGCCATTCCAGCTGTTTATATGTTATTTGAATGATGAAATGATATAATACATAATGATTATCTCATTGCAATGTTTTGTTAACAGAGCCTAAAAGTCTATTTTATTTTATTTGGTTGTAGTTTATTTATTTATGTTTTATTCAAATGATATATCTCGGCTAAGTCATGGTCACCTAACATATATATATATATATTTGAAAAAAAAAATGCTCTTCTTCTTTTCTCTTCTTCTCTTCTTTTCTTCTTTAACATATATCACTCCTGTAGCGATGACAGTTGGCTCTTAAAGTTATGTTCTTACTTGATTCCTGTGGTCTAACTCTAGTACATTCAGGTTGAATGCACTTATTGTGAGTCGCTTTGGACAAAAGCGTCAGCTAAATGACATGTAAAAAGTGTTTAATATTCTCGAGATTTAAAAAATCATTGCTGTGGAAAAGGACTTACTTTTTATGCTCTAATATCTTTATAATACTAAAACAACATCAGTACAACAATACTATTGTTTATCGTGATAGTTTCTGGGAATATATATCGTCCTAAAAAATGTGTTATGGTGACAGGCCTATGCAGACATCTCTACAACTCAGCAACTTCATTAAGTACAATGTCCAACTGCTCATTAACACAAATATCTAGTCAGCCAATCACATGGTAGCATTTCAATGCATTTAGGCTTGTAGACATGGCAAGGATGAGCTGCTGAAGTTCAAAGCGAGCATCAGAATGAGGAAGAAAGGTGATTTAAGTGACTTTGAACATGGCATGGTTGTTGGTACCAGAAGGGGTGGTCTAACTGCTGATCTACTGGGATTTTCACTCACAACCATCTCTAGGGTTTACAGAGAATGGTACGAAAAAGAGGAAATATCTAGTTAGAATGCCTTGATGATGCCAGAGGTCAGAGGAGTATGGCCAGACTTGTTCAGGATGATAGAAGTAACCACTCGTTCATCTCTGAACACACAACACGTTCAACCTTGAAGCAGATGGGCTACAGCAGCAGAAGACCACACCGCCACTTTATTAGGCTCAGACACACGCCTCACCTAATAAAGTGGTCGGTGATTGTGGATTGGTAAATATCACTACAGCTGAAAGGAAAAATATGTACTCTTGATTTTGGGAGGAACCGTCTCTTTAAATAAGGAAAAAACAGGGACAAAGGCGCTCATTTCGGCAGAAAACCAAGCCTGTAGTATGTAAAAGTCTGCAGAATGGAAGAACAGAAGGGAAGAGAGAGTAGTTCCATTGCAGTTTGTTGAGAAGAAGACAGATGCTGCTTCCCCAGAAAATGCTGTATTGCAAATCAAGAATCAAACGTGGCCTCAGCATCAGCAGGAGGAGAGGTGTGAAAAACGGAAAATAATGAATGAAGTCTGAACATCTGGCCAAAGAGTAGTGGAAGGTGTTGAGCTGGATGGGATGGGAAGGTGCAGCAGCCAGGAGTCAGGGGGCAGCAGGAAAGATGTCAGAGCCAACAATATTGCCTTTTTGAAGTTTCACAACATCTAGATTATAACCTCTACACGTGTGCCTGTGTCTGAGGTGAGAAGTTTGTCTTTGATGAAGGTTGTGTTCGTGATGATCCACACAGCGGGCAAAGAGCAGGAGTCGAGCCAAATCATGAATTTGAAATCTTTGATTTCCATTGGAACACTGACATTTTTAGCTACCATTTTTATTAGCTGCTATTACTTCAAAGCTGTTATTATAATAAACTATAAACATCTGTGCAGACGATCAGACACGATGAATTAATTAACTGGGAATGAAGAAACACTCTTCTTTTTGTATTCTATGTAGTTTTCTCATCGTGTTCTTTAATATGTACCACACAAAGCCACTGATCTGATCGCAATTTATTTCCAGTGTTTGAAGCTGTGTTCATTTCAAGCCAGAAAACCACTTCAGAGATGTGCCTGTAGCAGATCAATGAAAAAAGAAAGACCAGCAGATAATCATCAGTGACTCAGCTTTCAGTCAATGGGAAAATCAAAGGGCATTTATCATGGCAGTTTGATTCAAAAAGAGGTCCACTTACTGGGCCTCATTCATGAAACGTTAGTAGATTTGTGTGTAGATTTGCACATAAAAGCCTACGCTACTAAAAACCTACTCCGGATTCATGAACGCCGCGGGAAACTCAGATCTGATCGTAAACACGTGTGTATGATCATGAATGCCAATCCATCGTAAGGTGGCAGCGCGCTCCCGATAATCAGCAATTAGCATGAACCCCGCCCATGAATTGCTAATGACCACCATATAAGGAGGTGTGTAGAGGCATCCTGTCGACCTGTCAGTCATGGCACAAAGAAAAAAAGAACGAGAAAGAAAAAATAATTTTTCCGAAGCGGAGATTGAAGTTATTTTGGGAGAAGTGGAGTCCAAAAAAAAAAATGTATTTTCATCTGTTAGTAGTGGTGTGACAGGGACAGGCAAAGCGAAAGCGTGGAGGGAGGTGACGGACGCAGTAAATGTGGTTTCTGTAGTGCAAAGAACTACGTCCGAGGTTAAACGTAAATGGTTTGACATTAAACTTGACGCAAAGAAACGCATTAGCGCACACAAAAAAAGTACATCTGCCACAGGAGGAGGACGCTCAGAGTCCAAATACCCCGTTGGTGCGCTCTACAACGGCCCGAGTAGCCGCGTGCGCCTCATTGTATGCTCCTGTGGTGTCTGCGGGCTGGCCAGTGGGGTCATAAGCCACGGCGTCAGTGGGTAACCCCTATCCCCTATGGATATAGAAGGGTAAGTCCATATATAACACACACATGTGATTATGCAGGCTATATTCTTACCAATGAGCCAGCCGTCTCTCACAGCTCCATCCTCCAAACGCGTGCCAACTGCGCAATTACGCAGGATGAATGCGTCATGCGTCCCACCGGGCCACCGTGCCACAACGTTTAACAACACACACTTTGCGTCACAGATCAGTTGCACATTCACGGAATATAAAATTTTCCGGTTAATGTAAGCAAATGCATCACCGGATGGAGCCTTGATGCGTACGTGTGTGCAGTCTATGGCACCGATAACACCTGGCATGTTTGCAACTGCGCTGAACCCCTGCATTACTTCTGTCTGCCGTTGTGCGCCGTATGGAAATTGGATATACTCTGGCATTAATTTAATGATACCTCTGAGAACTGCAGGCAGGATGCGTCAATTTACATAGATAATTCACAATTATGAGTTTAATCTGAATCTTAATCCCGCCAATTGCCAACTAATTTAACTAAATATGTTATATTTTTAATCGTTTGCCATGTTTATATCACATGTTTCAAAGGCATCTGCGTATTGTGTACATAACAGAACGCATTATGAATTAAAATTGTAATTTCCAACAGTGACGAGCATTATTTATATGCGTTCTTAAATTTACACAAGCACTACGTGTGGTCAGCAGCATGTGTAGATTTTGTTAGTAGCTACGAAAAGATCAGAGCTACTAAAATATTGATGAATGCGGAGATGCAAGTAAATTTCCGTCTGCGAACGGTTTACACACAAATTTGTTCTGCTCACGTTTCATGAATGAGGCCCACTGTCTCCATACTGAGAGGATGGACTCACACAACACATGACCTAAAAAGGAAACTTCGATCTTTCCTTGGGTCACCTGTAGAAAACTGAGATGTCAATGAAAACCCCAGAAAGAGCTAGTAAGTGACTCTTGGGTCTATAAAAGTCCAAATAATCTGCCTTTTATATGGACCAGGCCCTGACAGATATGGGAATTTTTGTGACCAGTACCAATTTTAGATTTTTAGATACACTACTGGTCAAAAGTTTTAGAACACACCAACTTTTCCAGAATTTAATTGAAAATGATGCAGTTTAATGTGTCAGTGTACTCTGAAATTAATGCACATTTGTAACATTTAAAATTCTTTATTGAGCATGATAGTGTTTTGAAAGTAAAAAAAAGATTCAAAATCACATTTTATGTTGGACTAAAGGACAAAAAAAAGACACAAAATGACCAAAAAAAGACACTAAAAGTCACAAAATGACTTATAAAGACATAAAAAGAATTCAAAAATGGACAAGACTCCATAGAGTTAAGTTGTTAACCCATTTCTTGTTCCCTGGGAAAAAAAAAGGCCTACTTGTATAATTCTGAAATGTACATTATTTTTCAGTTTTGGTTAATCTTACCTTTTTTTATTTACCTCTGGCAGTTCACCACTTACCTCTGTACCATTTCAAGCTGTTCATTTGACATGAACTGCTTGAATTTCAATAAAAAAATGGAAAAATTGGGGTGTTCTAAAACTTTTGACCGGTAGTGTAAATTATTAGAGACAAATAGGGTGATGTAGGGAATTTTTGAGCAGGTATGACAATAAGGATTCTTTCTCAAACAAATAAATAGCTAAAACATTTCTAAATCACCCCAAGCATTGTTTTCTACATTGTGTGTTCATATAGTGTAATATATATAATATAGTATGTAATAATATTGGTCAACTGATAAATCAGTCAGATTCTATTGTTATTTGCCTTGGTGACTCCCACCTGTCCTACTAGTACAGGGGTCGGCAACCTTTACTAACAAATCTTATTTTGGGCCTTATAATGAAGAAAAAACAGCCTACTAAGTCTAAAGTAGCCTACCAATATTAATAATAGGTCATAATGAGCATTTATTAATATGATTTTTTCAGAATGCAGCGAGGAGTGCAAATGAGAGGCTGGACACCAAAGAAATGTCTCAGGAGATTAAGAATCGAAAGGGAAACACAAAACAAGCCATGAAGTTGGCAAAATGTAGAGGTTAAGGCACCAGGCCGTAGTCTTTGGTAAGCTATGATGCACATTTTAGTTGTTGAAAACATTTTTTAATGCTTCCCTAGTGCTACACAGTTTTACAACTGTAGAATATAAATTGCTTTGGGCCTACACCAATGATGAATGAAAATTGAAATGTAAGGAATTAATTAATTTTATTCATTAATTCGTTTCATTTCATATATTTTCTTTCAGTCACTGCCACAGGGAGCCACTACACATGTGGCTCCGGAGCATGTATTATGCTCATCTAAGCGTTTAATATCGCTACTTATGGGTTCATGTTATAGTCAATGGAAAGCCTGGTTCATCTCACACAGACCCTAAAGGGGGCTGGTGCATTGGTATCATGCTGAGGGACATGAAAATGTGTCATTATCTGACAAATTGTGAGAGACTGGGCTGATTGTTTACATTCCTAGATGTTTAATCCTCTGGTTCCCTTGGTTTCCTGTTCATATGTTCTATAAGGGAGAAATATATTCAAGCACACACACACAGACAGGCCATGCCCTGTCCAAAGTACAGAGAATATGCTTATCTTCTGAAATGGATTTTAGGAAGTGGCACTGGAACATTTTTAAGGCATTAGAAAAGATTTTTAAGTATGCAGTCATAATAATATTTCACCACTTACTTCGCATTCACAGGCGAAAATAATTAAAGAATAAAAGTCTCCAGCCACGCTAGCAGCTCTGTGAGGCTGATCTCGCACGGAGGTACTTTAAATACTGAAACCAGCATGTGAAGATCCTCACGATGACAATGTGAGCATGCTGATGTTTTGCAAGTTTAGCATTTAAGAATGCCAACATATGCTAATTAGCTCATGGATGTCTGAACCAAATTTCAAAGCAATCCATCCAATAGTCATTGAGACTTTTCACTCAAAAACACAAGTGTTAACCTGCTGGCAGCGATAAAGGAAAAGTCAGGGAGTCACCACACTGCAAATTATTTGTTTCTTACCTAGATTATTATATTAAAAAGATTTAGAAGTGTTTTAAGAGTTAATTTCTTATTTTAAGTGTTCAACATGCTTATTTCTAGATTTAACAATCTTAATTCTGTCCATGCAGCAAGATAATTTCCCTCAGACTTAGTGTTAGACAGTTTAGACAGCCCTTTTCTGCAGTACAACATTTTATAGAAATCGATCCACTTGTTGTTAAAAGTTGTGTAGATGGACTTGAACAGTAGCACAAAGCATCATCCTTAAAAAACTGAAAACGTCAACTGAAAATGGAACCCTTTTCAATGTGCTGTAAAAGGATGCTATTTCAATAAGAAACATATTTGATGAGCCCTTTTGTGTGAGCCAAAAGAGCTTCCATCTGATTATCACTGCTATCCATTATGTGAGTGTGCAGATGTAAACTGATCCTGGATCCTCCTGCCAACAGGCTGTCAAGTGACGCAACATGAAGGAGGGATCACAGAGGAAACAGTAAACACATTTTGTACAAACTTGTACAAGCTTTTTAAAGATATGTTTGATTAAGTGTTGAAAACTCTTTCCGGCAGCCGGCAGTAAAGCAAAGAAAGAAGAGCCTCCAGAGGCCTTACCCCCCATCTGGTGACTGAAGGGTTAGGGTTTCCTTTGGAGACTATTCTGAATCCGTTTGATCGGAAAACACGGTTTGTTTAGAGGAAAATGTGCATCCACCGCCCTAAATTCCACATACAGTCATGGAAAAAATTATTAGACCACCCTTTTTCTTCAATTTCTTATTCATTTTAATGCCTGGTACAACTAAAGGTACTTTTGTTTGGACAAATATAATCATAACAACAAAAATAGGTCATAAGAGTTTAATTTAAGAGCTGATATCTAGACATTTTCCGTCATCAGATGGGTGGTAAGGCCTCCCCTATTAAGAACAACTAGAGGCTCTTCTTTCTTTGTAAATCCAATGTTCTCTAAGCGGATCAGCACGCCAAGTTGTCAGCAAGGCTTTCGATCATTTCTCTGTCCCTTGTGGGTTCATGGTGAGCTCATGTGGTGGCAACCCCAACTTTGTCCCATGGGTGCTCACCAGGCCACCAGCACTGGCTCCAAGAGGGGGTACTGGTGGTTTCTTTTCATTCCAGTGAGTGATTTTTCCATTCATACTCAAGTTTTTGCTGTGGGAATAGGGTCCTCCAAGGTAAAAAAAATAAATAAATAAAAAATGTACTGCGCCTCATAAATCAGCTCAAAGGGACACACCAACCCAAAGGCACTATCGCGGTTCTAACTCGACACGCAGCCCAGTTGTCTGCCTGGTTTATGGCAACCCATTGAAATGCTTCTTTAACACTGTTGCTCCTACAAGGGACAGTTCTTCCTAAAAGATGAAAAATACGGTACTGTGCAAAAGTAAAAAAGGCAGGCAAATCAATATTTGGTGTGACCACCCTTTGTCTTCAAACCAGCATCAATTCTTTGGCATTTTTTCACACCTGCCGAAGAGTTTTGCGCAGTACTGTACATATTTTTTTCCTCTCACCTGTGGTGCTATTTATCATTTAAGATTGTTCTGTTGTGAGCTTTGCCGGCTACTCAAGATAAACCACAGACCTTGTTGTGAGCATGTCTCATGTAGGAAGACATCCACCAACCATATTACCATGCAGGTAACAATTACATCTCACACTGCCATGAGCATGAGCCTAAAATTGTATTATGCATTAAAACAGAACAGGTTTGTGAGCAAAATTTTCCACTCTGCAGTAAAAAAAAACACACACATTTTTGATTTTAAAAAATGTGTTATTGCAGATCAAAAACATTTGTTTCTCAAATTCTTAAGTTTTGTTTAAAAATCCAAATAAAGATGATGTAAGGTACATTTATATTGGCCAGTCTCAACTGAAGTGACATCTTGGCAACATCCTCTATTACTAAATGGGAGGGGATATTCAGGAGTCCCAGGAGGAGATTAAGCGGTAGCATTGTTGCCAATCTGTCACTGCAATTGAAATTAGCCTTTTGAATTCAAAAGCAAAACAAATTCTATTTGTTTTGTTTTTGTTGCAGTGTTGATAATCTGCTCTAAAAGCAATGCTTTCAACCTGCTTGATTGCATGATAAAGGAACAAAAGTAACCCTGGATTAAAGTCCCAAGTGCACCTTCAGGTTATTATTATTTTTTGGCATTTATTAGACAGCCACAGAGGGAATGGAAAGGGGAGACAGAGGGGAAGACATGCCGCAAAGTCGAACCAGGTTCTGCCACAGAAAGGACTAAGCCTTAGTGGTATGCACTACCAGGGACACCCCCACCTTCAAATTTTGGTGTGGGCATGTGATTAGGGGAGGAAAACCTCCTGGACATCCAGTGGAGGTATTCTAGGTATGCCTGTCTAAAAGACAGACCAAGAACATCCATCTGGGACATTTAGCCTTATAGTATTAAATACACGTGTTGCCCTGACAGAACAAAGAAAGGGGAATAAACAAGAAGCTTGTGTGTCCGGAATTTAGGTCTTGGTGAGGGTTTTGTATTTCATTGAAACTGATTAGACCTCTGAAAAAAACGCACAGAGATTATTACAATAGGCAGTGCAAGATTGTATTTAACTGATAACATTGATTCTTCTCTTCTTTTTTTTTTCCAACTGCAGTGTTGAGTCAAGGGAAGAGCAGACGGCTGTTTGCGAGGCGAAAGATTACTCAACCAGAGGAAAGTACTACTCCTGTAAGCATTCTTTGTTCTTCTTTGAATGTCATATAATGACATTGATGGTTCTCTAACTTTTCAGTCAGGCATGCTTGTAAATGACAAGGGTTTGGCTCAGCCTTTCAGGCCGTGGGGCAGTTTTAGTTTAGGATTTGTTGCAAATGTGCATGGATGAATTTTGAATTGGGGGGTTCTGATGCCAAGGGGTCGACGGATATTTTTTACTATTTACATTACATTGTGAGACACTTTCTCTAAGATCTTTGTCTTGTTGCAGAAACACAAATCAAACGTCATGACCCCTGCGCGGCGCTGCAGCCGCCTGATGGAGAGCTGCTCCAGCCACGTCCCGTGCTGCGACCCCTGCGCCTCCTGCCGCTGTCGACTCTTCAACACCATCTGCCACTGCTGGAGGATGAACCCCCTGTGTCTGAAGAAGACGTAGATGAAGCACGAACACCCACATCCACAGACACACGTCACCTGGACACAATCAATAGACATCTACACACAGAGATAATAACACACTCTGCCTGGTGGCCCGTGGGTGCAGTACAGAGAATATTATAACAAAAACATTTGGAAAATGAAGAAAAAAATTAAAGTTCTTTCCATTGTCTGTGGCTTTAACACTTGAGTGATGGAAGGGGAGATGGAAGGAGTGTTGTCTTTCTCTCTTTCACTCTTCTGAGGCATGAATATGAAAATACTCACATAAATGTTTACAGAATATCCATACAGTATATCCAACATGCAGTGTAACAAATAAGTGACATTTGCTTTTGCATGTATGTATACAAACACGTGCAAACTGTGTATTATGTCTTGGGTATCTCCTGCACTATTGCTGCTTTTTGAATGTCTTTCTCACTTTCTGCCCTGTTAAACATGTGGGAGCTCATAATACCTAGATATATAGTAGAACATACATTTCTTTTTCTGTCTTTGAATGTGGAAAAAATAAAGTAAAATCACATGTTTGAGCTATCAACAGTTAGAAAACAGATTTTCTGTTTCCGTGCCTTGGGAAACAGACCAATTTAGGTCCACAAAATGACAAACTATTCACATTTATGTGGATTTGTGAGTTAAAGTTAGTTTATATTTTTGCTATTGATTAAATATATATCACGCCTATATAATTCCTGTGTTTTTGTTATTTCCCCAGTGGAAATGTCCTAAAATGCATACTTAACTAAAAAAAAATAATATTTCATTTAGGATTATGAAACACAGCAAGAAAACAACAAAATAGTTATTGCAAATAGTTTGCTGGCAGCTGTCTTTGGATAAACAAGAACTAAAGCTGCTTTGTATTATTCACAGACATTTTTGTTGTAAGGCAAAAGATACTACACATGAATGTTACATGTAGGAGGCCAAGTGTGGGACTTCAGGAGGGACGTGCAGACACATGTTGATGTTAAATTCCAAAATAAAGCCGTTTTCAGCTCTTAACTCCTGCCCAGGCATTCTGTGGTCCACATAATGATTAACTTTGTCTGGGACACTGTCTGCTCCACTTATGCTGAAGTGTGTAAAAATATCCATACCTTATTAAATGTAACAGTAGCTGTTGTGTCTTGATTGATAACTTATTTCACTAAGTATTTCCCTCAAATCTATAACCATAGCTGGCATTTAAGACAACAAATAGTGTTATGAGAAGAGCCATGTTAATATTTCAGGAATGTTTCCAGGACGGAGCAGCAGTTCATCGTAGATACATTCCACAGTCCAGTCCAGAGCTAAACACATGCACCATGTCTGATTGTGTCACACTTAATTAAAAAAATAGTCATGCATGTTGGAAAAGAGGACATGAGGAAAAGTCAGCAGTCTAACATTAGTTTTGTCTCCAGGGAACATGATAAATCGCAAAAATGTTATCTTCAGAAGCCACATGATCTGTGTTTGCTTTCCAGGTTTTACACACGTACAAAAAAATGTATTAACTGAGATTGATTTCACGATGAAAGCTCAGTTAAGCTCTTCTGTCTGTTACAAAACAGCTGAGTTGGCATAACTTGTTTTACTTCTGCAGGATGTCAAGCCAAAGAGCAACATGGTCTGTGATTTATATACTGTACATACAGTCAGTGGTGGTCCTAGACCAATTAAACCTTTATTTTTAACTTATTAAAAAATCAAATTTAAGTACATTTGGAAGATACAAATACATTGAATGAAACAATGAGACTTACCAACAATAACAATTATTTTTGTACAACAATGACATTCCTCATTTTGTGCATAATTACTTTTTTTTATTTTGAAAGTGCAGTACAGTGAGAATTATCTTTATATATATATATATATATATATATATATATATATATATATACATATATATATATATGTGTGTGTGTGTGTGTGTGTGTGTGTGTGTATACATAAGCTTTTATTGCACAATTAAACTAGTATACAATGTACACATTCTTCCTTTTGTCTACAATGAGATATTGTTTGAACAAGAAATAAGTAAGAATTGTTCCATTGTTCATCGTTATAAGTCGATTATTTTATTCTTAATTTGACACAGGGGCCACAGCAGGGGCCAAGGGCTTCTTCTCAGCCCTGTGTAGAACCACCACTGCCTAGGGTGTTTTTTTAAAAAGAGATATCTCTCTCTTGGGGACACAAAAAAGATCCATAACCTGAACGCACTTGAGAGGAAGGAACTGCGAACACTTAAAGGGCAGCTTTGGAATTTTTTGGTGTCAAAGAGGAAGGGAAAATAACTGCATGAATGTTAGTCACAGAGGGATTAATGCAGAAGTTAAAGTAAAAATAAACAACAAAAAGACACATTTGGGCAGAGAAACATCACTTTAACTGCACCCAGGCTTGTTGGTGGCTCATTTGGCATCATGGCAGAGCTCAGTTTCAACGTGGATCACGGCTATCTGGAAGGTCTGGTTCGTGGGATGAAGGCCGGGATCCTGACTCACACGGACTATCAGAATCTTGCCCAGTGTGACACGCTTGAGGGTAAGAATATTGGCTCACGTCGTCATTTTTGGACACATAGCAAATAACCCAGAATTTTATATCTGTATTTAAAACTCACGCTGCAGTAGCAGATGACAAGGATCATCTTTCAAAAAGATAATCTGAATCTTCCAGGCATTCCTTTCTGAGAGATGTTTATAGAGCAAGTCAGTGAAGATGAAGACGAATGAGATGTTGGGTATAACTACAGCGCTGTATATTTTTTCAAGGAATGTTTATGGTCCCACTTGCCAGATGTGTTAGTTTGTTGAGAGGATAAGTGTTTCTTGGAAAGACTGCAAAAGATTATTCTCACAAAAGACTCCAAAAATGCCATTTATATATTATAGACCATATGTGTATATAATCTTTATAGTGTGTGTGTTAAAAGATGGCAATCATCAGCAAAAGTCACAAGATCCATATGTGAAATGATTTATTTTTGGCATTAAAACCAGAGCTTGGCTGTGGAAATCGTCTAATTTGAGAGCAGAGATGCATTAGTTAAGCCATGAGGAAAAAAGACAAGTTGAAAGTTTAGACAGTTTTATATAATATTTGTCCTCTAGGAATTGTCAGTGCATACATAGCACAAACAAGGAAGACATACGAACTTATACAAAGAGACAAAGACATGGAACAGCACTCTAACACTGTAAACTGGGTGTTTTGTAACTTCAAGAGATAGCTCAGGTTGGGTTGTATGAGCTACTTTAATTTTGCCCCCATAAAGACTT
Source organism: Centropristis striata (assembly GCF_030273125.1). Classification (NCBI taxonomy): domain Eukaryota; kingdom Metazoa; phylum Chordata; class Actinopteri; order Perciformes; family Serranidae; genus Centropristis; species Centropristis striata. Next base: position 11,085,738 of record NC_081527.1, on the reverse strand, counting down.
GTTTTAGTTTATTTGGGGGGAACTGAAGCCGTTCTATGTGCATGTTAAGGCCACTAGTGTCAAGGGTTCATGGCACAGAAGGAAGGACTCAATTGCGATGACAGCGATCAGATCACAATAATCAAATGGAGTTTATTCCCTAAACAAGGTTAGTATACAGACAAAGACATGAACCTGAACAGAGACAGGGGTGAGTGATAATAATAAATAATAATAATAATAAAACAGGGAACAGGAAACACGAGATATGGAAGATGAAGGCAGACAGTGGCAACCATCATCATGACAACTATTGACAGAAACAGTCATTTTACCTTTCAAAACACAGGAGTTGTTCCCTTGATTGGTTAGTTTGCTACTGTTATTGTGTGATTTTGGTGATTCCATACTAACCCTTTAAATCACCAAATTCACACATAAATACTAACTAACTAACTGAGACAGCAGTAGGCAGTGGAGGTTCTACACAGGGGCCTACAGGGGCCACTGCTCCTTTGAAGAAGCCCTTGGCCCCTGCTGTGGCCCCTGTGTCAAATTAATAATACAAAGATCAATTTATAACGATGAACAATGGAACAATTCTTACCTTTTTTTTGTCCAAACAATATCCTGTTGTTCACAAAAGGAACCCAGAATGTGTACATTGTATAACAGTTTAATTGTGCAATAAAAGCTTGTGTGTGTGTGTGTGTGTGTGTGTGTGTGTATATATATATATATATATATATATATATATATTATTAAACACTGGCCCCTCCTTGGTCCCAACAGTAAAACAGGTCTAGAACCACCACTGGCGGGAGGTAAGCAACTCTGGTGTCTTGCAAGTAAAATGCTTGTCTGATGGCTTCAACAAAAGCATACAGAACAGCTTCACTTCCCCCTTCGTAAACTTGAACAGCGCTGTCTGACAGCAAGGTAAAGCAGTGAAAATATTCTAAATATTTGGATACGTGAACTTATATTATTAGGTGTCTGTAATAAAAAAAAAACTCTGCTGCCCTCATCCACATCAGAACATAGCGTCCATGTCCGTACTCTGGCCTGCTTCCTCTAACTGGGGTCATGCTGACCGCGTCTACTGTTGGTAATGGTTGAGTGGATAAAATGAGTCATTGGTGATTGTGCCAATTTGCAGATCAGAGATGAAGTGACACGATCAGATAAGGTGGTGGAAGGAATGCCAATGAGTTTGCTGTCTGAATTAGTTATTGTTAAAATGTTTTTGTTATGAGTATACAAATACAAAAGACAGACTAACCAACTAGATATTGCAGCAAAAGCAGAAGATGGAGTTGGACACACGGATGACTGTATCTGTTACCAATGCTTGTAAATGTCAATGTTATGCTGATTAAAGTTGAGGTTTTTGTCCAGTGTAATGCCAAGGTATCTGAAAGACTTTTTCCCTTTGATGAGACCAGGCCTGGCTTTGGGTGGTTGGACCAGTCTTTTTGTGTGTCTTTTTATATGTTGTGCCTTTTTTTCTTCTCTACTCAGACATTAAGCTGCACCTGCAGAGCACAGACTACGGTAAGATGCTGTCCTCGCCTGAAGAGGACCTGACGGTGTCTCTGGTGGACAGCAAGCTGAGGGAGAACCTGGTGACAGAGTTCAGCTGTCTTCGTTCCAACGCCCTGCCTCCACTGTCGACCTTCCTCGACTATATAACGTATGCTAAACATGTCCAGTCCATACTGCCCTCCAAAGACTTACTGCAGTAACTACATTTTTGGTCGAAATTGAGTTATGAACTCGAAATTGAATGAACTCCTTGATGTCTGTTTTATCTTGTGCCAAAGTTTTAGATTTCAATTTTGACAGCAGGGATTTCTGCTTTGTGTGTAGCCTTGTATTTCTTCATTGTGTTGAATAGTGAAGACCAGGATAATAGAAATTATATGTTTATTTTACAGGGAAATTATTATCTAGATAGTAATCAAAAAACACTTTTAAATACACTTCTAATAAAATTTTAAAATGTTTATTTACTGAAAACAAAATATAAAAGCTGAAATAACAAAACAATATTGTAGTTACTGCACTCTGTTTTTCTTTACGATTAGAACCTTTTACAGTGATGCAAAACCAGAGTGCAGTAACTACATTTTTGGGGTCAAAGGTCAAATAAATCGTCATGATTTTTCAGCATTAAAATTTCATCACCAATACATGTAAAAATAATACCTCCCAATAACCAATTTGGTTTGCCAGTTAAAAAACGTTTTAAAAAATTTGAAAGCAGTTTTTCCTCAATTTTACCCTTTGCGTAGTTACTGCAGTTAAACTTGGAAATATAAATTATTGACATTTAGGACAATAATGTAAGTTTGTGTAATGACCTCTCTGAAGAGGGAAATGTAAATGAAGAGACAGGACACAGTTGAACCCTTTGCCAGCTTCATTACAAGTCAAAAAACATAATTTATACATTTAACATTCTCATGTACTCATTAATACACAAGAGAATAACCTTACTGAGAATATACACACAGTATTTCTCTCAGACTTTAACACACGCGCACACACAGTACTTTCCCAAACCTGAGAATATTAACCGGGAGCCACAGGTGGCTAGTTAGCTTAGCTACTGCTACTTCACAATGCTTCACTAGCGACACACAACAAAAGATACAAAATAACACTTCCGACGACTCTCTACTTTACGTCCGGGCACTCACAAATTATGAACAAAATATACCTGTAACCACATTACACAATTACTGTGTTTTTCATACCTGAAGAGGGAAATGTAAATGAAGAGACAGGACGCAGTTGAACCCTTTGCCAGCTTCATTACAAGTGAAGCATCGATCGGCAAGGGCTCCCTCTTCAGGCCTGTAGGCAAAATGAATCAATCACTGAGAACACGTCCTCTTAACATCACTGTACACTGTTATGAAGTTTTTACCATTTAACATGTATTTTAACGCATTTTACTCAATTTTTAACCCATGAACACATATTTTTAATACCTTTAATGAATTATGAGTTTTTAACCCTTTTTAATATAATGTTACCAAACATATAAACATATTTATTCTATGTATTCTGTGTCTTTAACCACACATGAAATCATACTATCACATTAGCACAACAAAGCAAGCCAGTTGTCTGCTCAAAAACAAGTTTGTGAGTTCTTTCATTCATTCATTCCCATTAACCGCTTATCCGCAATCGGGTCGCAGGGGGCTGGAGCCGATCCCAGCTGTCATTGGGCGAGAGGCGGGTACACCCTGGACAGGTCGCCAGACTATCGCAGGGCTAGCACATAGAGACAGACAATCACACTCTCATTCACACCTACGGACAATTTAGAGTCACCAATTAAACCTAAGTGCATGTTTTTGGACTGTGGGAGGAAGCCGGAGTACCCGGTGAGAACCCACGCTGACACGGGGAGAACATGCAAACTCCACACAGAAGAGCCGCAGGCGGGAGGCGAACCGGCGACCCTCTAGCTGTGAAGCGAGAGTTGTTGTTACTTATATCTTTAAGTTGAGGTTCACAACAAGGGACAATAGTTCTGCTAACTCTTATTTCTTTGTTTATGAAATGGGGGAAAGCGATGAAATTCATTAGCGAAAGCTAGCGGCTAACTGATGCTAGCGGCTGACTGAGGCTAGCGGCTAACTGATGCTAGCGTTACTGCTTCTTACATCTACAAGAGTAGCCATTAGCGTATCAATGCTAACTCAAAATTGTGGTTGCAACATTAGCTGACAATTCATAGAGGCGTTACAATCGTGCCAATTCAGCACATTGCAGAAGTTAGCAGAAGTAAGGATTAAAAGTTATTACAATGTAAAATTATAAGTTCGTACAACTTACAGTTGAGTTCACAAAAATCTGAATTCAGAGTTGAGCAGACTCAAAAACAAAACTTTAAATATTTAGTTTAATTGTCCAACTTAAAATTTTATCAAAGTTTGTTGCCTTGAAATTTTGAGTTCATCCAACTTTTCTTTTTTTGCAGTGCAGTCATTAAGGGACATCCATTTACTCTGTTCTCTGTGTCTCCCTAGCTACAGCTACATGATCGACAATGTGGTGATGCTGATCACTGGTGCCCTAAAACAGAGAGATGTAGCGGAGCTCCTGCCACGTTGCCACCCACTGGGAGCTTTTGACCAAATGGCAGCAGTGGGCATCGCTCGTACTCCGACTGAGCTTTACTCTGCAATCCTGGTGGACACTCCACTAGGTAGGTTCATCAAATAATCTATGTTAAGCTCCAAAAGATGGTAATTTTGGTATAAACAGTTCTAATACTCTGGTTACTTATGGTTCAAGGGAAACATCGCTGAAAACTTGTAAGGGGGAAATAGTAAGTCAACAGCAGTGGTGGAATGTAACAGTAGTACTGTACATTTACTCAAGTAAAATTTAACATACTTGTACTTTACTTGAGTATTTCCATTTAATGTAACTTTATACATCTACTTCACTACATTTTAAGGTAAGTATTGTATTTTTACTCTACTACATTTAGCCAAGCGCTTTAGTTACTTTTGACATGAAAATCAAGATAAATTTAGATCTTTTTTTTTTAATTAAACCTTATAACAGTACATTAAGTTGTTAAAATGAGCCCTATCTTGAGAAAATTAAAATGCTGCTTGCATAAATGCATCAATAATAATAATCCAGTAATATATTTGGAACATATAAAACAATCTGAGTGGGTCCATTCTGCATTATGAGTACTTTTACTTTTGACACTTTAAGTACATTTTGATTCTGATACTTTTATACTTTTACTTCAGTTAGTTTTGAATGCAGGACTTTTACTTGTAGTGGAGTAATTCCAGTGCAGCATTTCAGATGTGTCTGATTTGAGATACAGTCTTTATAACTGTTAGTAGTAGTGGCGGCTTTGGTTCTGCATTCAGGTCTTTCAGCCCTTTGTTCCCAAAGGTCATGGATCCTGGAGTCATGAGGTCACCCAAAGTCACCCTCTGGTCTTATTCTCTTGTTGTATGTTTAGTATAGTAAGCAAGTACAGTAAATAAGTAAGAAAGTAAGTAAGTAAGTAAGTAAAGTTTATTTATAGACCACTTTTTACATGAAATCACAAAGTCCTTTTCAGGAAAAAAAGGGGAGCATAAGTACAATGCAGGCTGGTCATCCAGATGCCTGTCTAAAAAGATAGGTCTTACGGTGATTTTTAAAAGAGTCTACAGAAATAGCGGACCATGGGGATGAAAGCAGAGAATTCCAAAGTTTGGGTGTTACATATTCAAATGATTGATCACCACGTGTTTTCAGATGTGAAACAGACAGAAGATGTAGTGTTTGAAAACACAGAGCTGACAGATGACAGATGGGTGAAGTAATTAATCAATATATAAAGGAGCTCACTACGTGAGAGTGAGACTTTTAAACTGAATCCTGTATAGAGCGTTTTATTTTATTTACATACTTACTTATTTATTTTTCTATTTCTTATACAGCAGCAACAGCAACACATCTCATGATGCTGATACTTTTGTACTTTTACTTCAGTAAGTTTTGAATGCAGGACTTTTACTTATAGTGGAGTAATTTCACTGTGTGGTATTAGTACTATTACTCAGGGGATCTGAATACTTCTTCCACCACTGCTTGCATATTTTTATTTATAATATTGATATTGAAGTTCTGCCTTTTAGTCTCTCCTGTTGATGAAAAGTGCTGTACAAAACAGAATAAAGACACTAACTGAAGGCCACTGTGTTGTTGTGTCATAGCCCCGTTTTTTCAGGATGCCGTATCTGAGTCCAACCTGGACGAAATGGAAGCCGAGATCCTCAGGAACAAACTGTTCAAGGTGACTGCAGGGTGATGCATGGTGATGTGACTACCATAATGTTCCATGCTGCCTGCTGCGTTAGATAATATGTGTGCGTGTGTTCACATACATTCTGAATTGTAGGGTCTCCTGTTGTGACACAAGTTTTAAAATGGCATGCTTACATTCTTTGGTTGAGGTCAAGGTTTTATATTACAGACAAAGCCTTCATGCCCATGATATGATCATGCTTTTTTTTTTCTTCAAAGGCATATTTGGAGTTTTTTCACGCTTTCTGCAAGAACATTGGTGGTGCCACAAAAGACATAATGTGTCCCGTCCTGGAGGTACTGTAAGAATTTCCACAGCATGAGCTGGAGGGGAGTTTAAAGATTTTTTGCAGAAAGAACTCTGAGCGTGTCTGTTTGTGTGTTGCAGTTTGAGGCAGACAGACGGGCCTTCATCATCACAGTGAATTCCTTTGGGACAGATCTCAGTGGTGCGGACAGGAGCGAGTTGTATCCATCTTGTGGTAAACTTTACCCCGAAGGACTGCAGCAGCTGGCCAGAGCAGAGGACCACGAGCAGGTCAAAGCTGTGGCCGACTGTTATCCAGTGAGTCTGATTTCATCTTGGAGGACTCCTTTACGAGAGCTTCTGTGTTTTGAACAACAGCTGACTGAAGGCATACATGTGGTTAACTTACCTGAACTCCTCCACAGGCATATAAAATAATTTTTGATGACCCTGAGCCGGGATCAGCTTTTAAGACCCTGGAAGACAGATTCTTTGAGCAAGAGGTAATATATGTTCTCTTATCAACAACTTCTGTTGAAAATACATACACATATATACACATACTTCTGTATATATTTATATACGTATATGTGTCCATGGTGGTCTATTTGGTATACAAAAACCACTGGTATTTCATCACAACGCACCAGCAATTCATCACAACAGAAAGGGTAGGTACATATTGGACACTGATCCTCCTCCTGATTGGCTGGTTGTCTGTCTGCACTGTTAGTCAGACTGATCGTAAGATTTCGTATATAGCTTGCACATGGCATGAAGGTGTGCATCCCCGATTTTGAAGATTTTTGAATTAATTTTTCAAAATATCATTATTTACGTAAGACGTGTTGTGGCATTGCACTGTTTCCGATCGGATGCCTTCTAGGGGAGCTCCGCCCCATTGTGTGATAGGCCTACACCTGGTCAGTAAAGCAATTCAATCTGGATTTTCGCGCCTGACTCATCTCATCTGTAAGTCTATTTAGCCTACCTATCTTTAGGAGTTTTAAAGTGCGCTGCAAGGTTCGATTTTCCAAGAATATTCAAATAGTTTCAATGTTCAATGTGTATGTGCTGGATAGTGTGGTACCTTATGAAAAGTAAGTGTTTCATGGCGTTGCAGACGTTGTAGTGGTCTGCATGTAATGTGCAACTTCTGTTATTCACGATTAGCATGCATAGTGGAGATTTAGCTTTATTCCATTCTTATGTTGCATCTCCCACTATACGAATACATACTTCCTACGGGCATTGAACTAGTGTTCTAAATTACGGCCGAGATTTTGCAGTGAATGTGGCAAAGGGCTTCCAGCGATATTATTTAATAGATGCGAGGCCACCTTTTCTCTGTAACACAGTAGCCTACCTTTCCCCTTTACTGCAGATGGAGAAACTGCCGTTGCCGAACGTTATAATAAGCATTGTTAATGACAGACAGTGCAACCAATCAGGAGGAGGCTCAGTGTCGAATATGTACCCTTCCCTTTCTGTTGTGATGAATTGCTGTTGCATTGTGTGAATTGCTGTTGTGGTTTGCACTGTTTAATCAGAACTGTCTACTAACTTTATATTCCAGCTTGATTTATCCACACCTTATATACTGCAACACTGTTTGGGCCAGTACATATGCCTCCAACCTCCATAGTATTTATCTTGTTCAGAAAAGATTTGTTAGAACTGCCGCATTCATCATTTCAAAATGACTAGATCCTTCTGCTCCCCTTTTCCAAAAACTCAAGATAATTTAATTTTCGACAATTTTCAGATCAATATATACCAAATATGCATTTTTATCTTTAAGTATATGATTATTCCAAATTCCATTCCCAAACCTTTCAGTGAATATTTCCATGTCAACTCACAATTACATAATAATAGTATAATACTAGACAACTGACAAGATTTCACCCGCCTCACTATCGTGCTACCCTCGATCAGTTTTCCTTAAAATACAGAGGTACAATACTCTGGAATGATCAATTTAATAGTTCAATACAGTTTTCCTCTCTGCACACATACAAGAGCAGTTTAGTGGCTGCTCTGATTGCTCAGGTCACTAAGTAGTACACACACACACACATACACAGGCATGCATGCGCACACATTACATTTCTACACTTTTGTTTTATTTTACTTTTTAATAATATTATAATTTTGCTTTATTTTTATGGTTATATTTCATAGTAACTTGCTTTTAATTTAACTTGTGAATTTTAATATAGGTAGAGGCCCTGTATAAGCCCTTTTGGGTTTCCTGCCGCTTCCTTGCACCTTCCTTTTGTTGTTAATTCTTTATCCTTTTCTTTTTGTCTTATTATTGTGCAAAATAAAAAACTTCAAACTTCACTTCAGGGCCGCCGTATGTGTCTCCTTTCTGTCTCGTTTTTAACCTGCCAGTTTTTTCCCACCTGTTGCACAGATGAAAAAAAATGTGATCAGACTTAGAAAATGGATCACCAGAGAACATTTTTGCCTCCCAGGGCTTCAATATGAAAACACTGCAAACATATTGTAACCTTGATTCACGTGTGCATCTCAGCTGCATGTTAACCTACTTTTCTGTCCCTGAGCGGCTTCAACCCTCATCCTTTATCTTTTCCCAGGTGAAGCTGAACACACTTGCTTTCCTGCAGCAGTTCCACTTTGGAGTGTTTTACTCCTACATCAAACTGAAGGAGCAGGAGAGTCGCAACATCGTCTGGATCGCTGAGTGTGTCACGCAGAGACAGAAGTCCAAGATAGATAATTACATACCCATCTTCCAGTGAACAAATTAACCAAGCATTAAAGAGAAATGCATACGTATATTAAACATCCTGTTGTAAGACAGCACACAACAATGTAATAAATACACTTTATCAAAAACACATTTGTTGATCTCTTTATGACCAAGGTTTGGTTGTGAGGATTAGTTACTGCAGTCATAAATAATTTCAGTGTTTGAACTACAGACCACAGAAAATATAAAAATGAGGCCTCGTGCTAAAGTTAGTATATTCACATTCACATCACTGCCACAATAATTGCATGTGTCTAAACAAGACAAAAGTGTACATTACATGAGGTAAAATGATGTGTAACTATACAATAGAGTACAAAATTGAATATAAAACAAAAGTATATAAGTAATGTAGCACAAACAGTGGTATAAAAGTGTAAATTTGTCAGTTTTAGCAGCTAACAGAGGTCATTTCACACCCATCTTTGCTCTTTGTCGGCTCATCCTCCTTTCAGACTTTTACTAAAACGAGAAAAACGTAAAACATCTGTCAGATCATGACAGAACAGTCTCACAAATTAGAACACAGTATGAGTCAAACTATGCAGGTCTTACAGCACTGGACGGGGACCTCCAGAGGTATGTAGTTCTGCTGGCAGAGATGAACAAACGCAGATGCTAATCTACAGGGTGCTCTGGAAGAACTCAGCTCACAAACAGCCAAGAACTGACCAGGATCCACCTGACAACGAAAACATAAAAATGAAACTCGCAATCGATCACAAATAGATGATCACGGTCATGTCAGGTTGTTTCTCACCAAAGCTAAAAAAAGATTTGAATACACTTTTTATTAGATAATGTCTACATTTGTTTTGCATCATTTTTTTTGCCAGGACAAGTTTCATGTTTTCCATAGACACACTGCAGGAATTGCTTCATCTGATCTAAGAGTTAGGTTCGTAAGTGCAGAACGTCATGTTTGTTTTTAAACATGAAGATGAAACCATGAGCTGATTTCCTGTCTTGGTCATAAAACTCAAAGATGAATAGACGTCAGGGCTGACCAGCAGGTGATTACCCTGCCTAGATAATGTTTGAATTACATAATGCTGAATAGGAGATTTGTCATCTGCACAAGTGTTTTTCTACTCACCACCCTAAAACAGGAACTCAGCGGTGAATCGGGAGAGGAGAACAAAAAGTCACAGCTCACAGGGCTCGTGGCTTCTTTAGGAAAGTGCTCCGTCACACCTGGAGGTTTAATGCACCCCGGTTTCATCTGGAAACACAGAAAAATGATTAAACTGCAAGCATGGAAGGATTATGAGACAATGGGCCCCTGGGCAGAGACATGCATGTTTTTGTTATTAGTTTGCATGTCTTTGGTGTCATTTTGAATCTTTGTGGTTTTTTGGGTTGTCCCTGTTTCATCATCAGTCTCTTTGTAGCTGCTTTTTTCTCTGTGTAGTGATTTTAAGTCTCTTTGTGTCTCTTTGCAAGTGTTTCTGTGTGTGTCCTTGTACTTGTTTTAGCCTTTTTGTTGTCATTTTATTTTTCTTTGTGGTCAATTTGAGTCACGTCCTGTCTCTGTAGGCATCTCTTGGAGTCACATTTTGTAGGTGAAGGCCGAATACTTTGAATCAGTGACTACAGGTGAAAACTGGCTAGCTCCACAATCATGAATGTGCAGACACAAGCTTTTAGGATTTTCTTATGTATAGAAGAAGAAGATTACTTTATTAATCCCACAATGGGGAAATTCAACCTCTGCATTTTAACCCATCCTTTTTTACACACAAGTGAACACACCATGCAAGGAGCAGTGGGCAGCACATTACTGCTATTTGGTATATAAGCACTGGTAGTCTCTTACCTGTCCTACCTGCCAATTATAGAAAAAATCCTCCAAGTTTTCAGCCTGAGATCCATCAGGCAAAGGAAAATCATTCCCTGCTTCATTGTCGTTAGTCCCCAACAGACCAGTGGACATGCCTGTGTAAAATTAAACATGTTGTTACCCAGATTGAGGATCATTAATTATGATCATGGACTTGTTTATTCATGTTAAATCTTCTTAATTCTTCTTACCATGCAGCCATCCATCGAGAGTGAAGCTGCACACATCAAGTGACAGGTCACAAGACAGTGAAACTCCATTCTGATTGGACACCTGCACAATGTTCTGTCCTCTTCTGACAGCCACTCCACCGTCACTGTGGAAAGTATGAGTTACAACGCTGTTGCAGTTGGCCTTCACCTGCAACACAAACATTTCCTTTATTTACCAGAAATATAGAAAAAAAACTCTCTTGTCTAAACTGGTGTTCACTGAGTCAAGTTTTATCACCAACATTAACCCTTAGTGACCTACATACAGTCATGGACAAAATTATTAGACCATTGATTTCTTCAATTTCTTGTTTGTTTTAATGCCCGGTACAACTAAAGGTACAGTTGTTTGGACAAATATAATGAAAACAACAAAAATTGCTTATAAGAGTTTAATTTAAGAGATGATATATAGACATTTTCCATGGTTTTCTTGATAATAACCAAAAACCATGGAAAATCAGCTCTTGAATTAAACTTAAATTAAATCTATTTTTCTTGTTTTTGTTGAACAAGAAATTGAAGAAAACAAGGGTGGTCTAATAATTTTTTTCCATGACTGTAGACCTGCATTTGTTCTTTCGAAGGGCATCTTTAGGGGTCAGACAGCAGGAGGATGACACATAAAAGTGAGAAATGCAAAATATGCAGAGTGTCAAGTTGTTCTACTCATAAATCTGTAAAAAAAAAAAAAAAAAAAAAAAACATGCTTCGATGCCTATTCATAATTATGAAAGTAGTTAAAAATCCTTCCAAAACACCACATTAAGACACCAAGACCTTGATAAACACCATGCACAAATGCACGCTGCTTTGGATTTGGTATCAAAAATGTTTTGGAGATTTCTGCATAACTGCATTTTTTGGCAATTGGATTTGGAGCACTTCTGTTCTGGAAACTTCTGACAAACCCCCTTATTGTAAAGCTACACATCCTTTGAACGCTCTACATCTCTAGTTTGTGGTTTTACATTATCACAAGGCTGACCTTAACCTAGAGCTCACAACAGCTAATTTTATAAAGCGAGGTCAAGTTTCAAAATGGTCTTACTACAATGAAATATACTAACATGAATTAGATTGGGCTAGTTGAGTTGAGTCTCAGCTCTTTAGTCATACCCACCATTATGGTGTTAAAACTATAGTCACTTAAAAACAATAATGACATCTGGCGCTCCAGCGGGACTTTGAGGGTTAACACATACCTGTCCATTGTGCTGAATGTTGACAGTGCTGTTATTTATTCCTATCAGAAGGAAATGATCCAAGTCTGAACCACGCAGCAGCATGAACGACGGCTCAGCGCTGATGTCTTGAGCGAGAAGCAGCGGGCAGGAGCCTGGGAGCTCGTACAGGTGACCGTCAAACGTCACGACAAACTGACCTGCCACCAGCAGAGCTTGGTCTTATAAAAAGAAACAGAACGGGACAGACAGCACTTCAATTAGATTAGGTCCTCGAGTAAAGTTGAATCATGCATACATCTCAAAAAATTTGAATATCATGAAAAAGTTCAATATTTTTTGTTAAATAATAGTTACACAGAACAAATCAAAAATCATTCATGCGACAAGTCATTTCAGAAAGTGAAACTCATACATTATACAGATTCATTATGCATAGAGTAAAATATTTCAAACCTGTTTTTCTTGAAATTTTGATGATTCTGGCTTAGAGAAAATGAAAAAAAAACCCTCAGTGTCTCAGAAAATTTGAATATTGTGAATGAGTTCAATACTGGAGTCCACAGTCAGTGGTGGTTTGGGGCCATGTCCTCTGCTGCTTCAAAAAACACAGTGGACCATCTACCAGAACATTTTAGAGCTCATCATGCTTCCACAAGCTCTTTGGAGATGCTGATTTCATTTTCCAGCAGGACTTGGCACCTGCCCACACTGCTAAAGGTATCAAAAGCTGCTTCAATGACCATGGTGTTACTGGGCTGGACTGGCAAACCTACTGACCTGAACCCCATAGGAGTCTATGGGCTGTTGTCAAGAGGAAGGTGAGAGACACCAGATGACCTGAAGGCTGCTATAAAAGCAACATGGTGCTGTAGGCTGATCTCCTCCATGCCACCAAGTATTAATGCAGTAATTCATGAAAAAAGAGCCCAACCGTGTATTGAGTGTATAGAAATAAATATACTTTTCAGAAGCCTGACATCTGTGTTTAAAATATAATTTTTCTTTATTGATCTTATGTAATATTCTAATTTTCTGAGACACTGAATTATGGGTTTTCATTATCTGTAATGTAATCATCAAAATTACAAGAAATGCTTGAAATATTTCACTCTACGCATAATGAATCTATATAATATAAGAGTTTCAATTTCTGAAATAATTGACAAAAAATAATGAACTTTTTCATGATATTGCCTTTTTTTGAGATGTACCTGTATATTGCTGGTAAACTAGTCTTACGTGTAAATGGGCTGTCCATGATCTTCCTCTTGAGGCGATAAAGTTCAGCTGTGGGCCTGATGGAGGCGAGGGTCTGCAGGGGCCTCAGGAGCCACTCCTCAAGAAGGATTTCCACCAGTCCGGCCTCGGACACCCTGGACCAGGGGAGCGGGGGCAGCGGCACTGACGCAACCACTGAGCACTCACTGGGAAAGAACAGAGCAGAACACTAAATGGAAAACATCAGTTCAGGTCAGATTCAAACAATCATTCTTACACTAAAACGAAACTAGTTCCTGCATGAAACTGCTCACAACATGTCCGTGGATAATCTTGAGTCAGCAGGTCATGATTTCTAGAAACCCACATTGAAATTTTGTGTGTGTGTTATGTGTGTTTTGGAAAGCAGAGGTCAAGTTCCATCTAGTTCTATTATACTTGAGAGAAGGCAGGCATCTCTACGGCTGATATTTCCACACTCGCCAACTCACACAAACTAAAGCTCAGTCAGAATTGAAAATTGCACCACATGCAAGAGGAAAAATATGTATTCTGATTTGGGGTTGAACTTTTTAATCAATATCAAAAGCAGACCTCTGAAGTGTAGCTCTTGTTGTTGTTGTTTTTTTTTTCAATTTTTCCCTCTGCAATTCAGTTATATAAAACCTAGACAATCAAAAAAAAAACCTCAAGCCTCAACCAACTGTTAGCCCACATGTTGCCTCGACACCTTTTAACCTTTCTTGCTACTGAGGGGGATTGAATCACTGTCATGTTGAAGGATGTCCTTCTTTGAACTCCACTTTTCTCAAATGTACGTCAAATAGGTCGGAGAGTTTTTCTTTATGTGTGTCTAAGACATGTGCAGTACCTGGAGGAGTACGTGTAGACAGAGTTCAGTTGTTTCCTGACTCCAGAGAGAGCCATTGCCAACCTGGTCTCCAGCCAGTGATAGGTATGCTGTCCCGCCTGGTTCACACAGAACACCAGCTGTTAATACACATTAGTGAGTTTGCTTGCATGCATGTTAGTAAGATGTTTTTTGGATTTGTCTTGGCTGACCTTAGTTACCTCAACATTAGTGGATTAAGTCTTTTGTCTCATTAAAGTTCCTCATCCTATTTGATGTTTTGCTGAATAATAACTTGAGAGGATTTCACCACTTAACAACAAAAAATAATAATAATAATAATAATAATAATAAATAACAGTAATAACTATCCTACATGGTTGCCCATAAAGTTGAAATAAATATATATATTTTTAACTCTTTCCATGAAATGATTGTGACAATGTGATTTTTTTATTGACAGATGTGTAGTGTAAATCTTCTCAAAGTTTTATTAATCAATCTCTTCCAAACATATCACAATGAAAATGAAACCACAATTATCTTGAGGATTGTGTCTGAAAACTAAATTATTCCAACTTTACGGGCAACCGTGTGGTTCCCAGCATATCCGGGTGAAGCAAAACCAGGATTAGAGCTCTTCCAAGTTTTTGGTATTTGCAAATTCATAAAACATAAACAGGATACTCCAAAACCCAGATCAAAACTAGGATACAAGTGTGCATGCAAACACACTAATTAGGATTTTTTCAAAATCAGGCGTGTACACACAGTAAAGAAGATCTACAAAATGTTTTAAATTCACCAAGGAGAAATAACTATTTATTCTTATGGTGTAACACATAAGAAAAGGGCACCAGCATGCAGCTTTCTCACCACATCCAGAGCGACGCTGAGGGTGGCGACACTGGCCTGGGCCAGCGGCCTCAGCTGAGGGTTCTCTAACAGCACAGGGAGGATCTCCACCAACCCTTCAGTCCACAACGAAACAGCCTCCCTCCACAACGCCTCCAGCTTCTGGCCCTTCACATCTTGGTACACACCTGCTAGAGTAGCCAGGGGCCCTGAGGATGGGAGCACACCTTATTAACATGGATCGATCACTGCAAGGGCCAACAGGGCAAAGGCTCAGGGGCTCCCCTGGCTTTTAGCTACTAATGTCACTCAAAGAGACAGAAACACCTGCACAGAGACTCAAAACAACTGAGAAACAGGACAAAAAGCACCTACACAGAGACACAAAACAACTAGACAACCAAATAGAGACACATGGTGACCACAAGGGAACGCATAGAGACACAAAACAAGAAAACAAGTACAAAAAGACACAAAACAACCACAAAGAGACACAAAAAAACCTACATAGAGAAACAAAACAACTACACAGATGCAAAACAACTACAAAGAGACACAAAACAAGTACAAAGAGACACTAAACACCTATATAGAGACATAAACTAACTACACAGATGCAAAACAGCTACACTACAAAAACACACAAAACACCTTCATAGACACAAAACAACTACAAAG
This sequence comes from Centropristis striata, assembly GCF_030273125.1. Lineage (NCBI taxonomy): Eukaryota > Metazoa > Chordata > Actinopteri > Perciformes > Serranidae > Centropristis > Centropristis striata. The sequence continues at coordinate 11,070,052 of NC_081527.1, read as the reverse complement.
AGAAACAAAAAAACTACAAAAAGACACAAAACACCTATATAGAGCCACAAAACAACTACATAGAGAAACAAAACAACTACATAGACACAAAACAACTACATAGAGACACAAAACAACTACATAGAGACACAAAACAACTACATAGACACAAAACAACTACATAGAGACACAAAAGAACCTACATAGAGGAAAAAACTAACTATACATATGCAAACAACTAGAAAGAGACACAAAATAACTACAAAAAGACAAAAAACAACTACAGAAAGACACAAAACAATTACACTGAGAGAATATACCTACAGAGATGCAAAACAACTAGGGGTGAAACAACCACCGATCAAAAATAAAAAATTACAAAGTGACATAAAGAAACTTCAAAGAGACACAAAACCACAACAAAAAGAGTCTCTTTTGCTTTTCTCACAGTTAGGGCTCACACAATGTGTCTGGGTCAAAGTATCCTGATACAAAAAATACTGTGACTGTGCAAAGAAAAACAAGCAATGTGAAAAATATGAGATGCTTCCTTTGCGTCAGATAATGACGCAAAGGAAGAGAAGATAAGTTTTTGTGACCAAAATTAGATTTCTGACTGTGAGGAAAGGCAGGAGCTGACTGTGCTGCCCTCGCTCTAAAACTAAAGACAAAGTCTATATTGACAGCTACCAAATTTACTGTGCATTGTAAAGAAGAAGAAGAAAAAGACCAGTAGCTTCATAGTCTGTATATTCAAAGGGTTTATTTTTTGTCTTGAGGTTGTATGAGGTACTTACCCAGTTGATGTTTTACCTGCAGTAGGTGATGCACTGCAAAAAAGGGGTGTCTAAAAACAAGATAAAAACACTAAATCTGAGGGAAATTATCTTGCTGCATGGACAGATAATTTCCCTTGACAAGATTTCTTTCTAGAAATATGCATGTTGAACACTTAAAATAAGAAATTAACTCTTAAACAAGATAAATTGGTAAGAACCAAATCATTTGCAGTGTGTGTGTGTGTGTGTGTTCCCAGTTTGGAGAACCAGACAGACTGCATAACATATTTTGACCATCTAAACAAAGCCCCACCCTAAAATAGTTACACCCGTTTATGTGTATGACATATTAATGATATGTCCACCGATTTTTGTTGCTATTCACAGCCGCTTCATTTGGCACTACTTTTTGTCAACCGTAGAACTTCCATGTTCCTAAATATAAGCACACTTATGCTTTGCAAATTGCCGTAAATCAAAAACAACAAATACAAGAAAATAAAAATGAATGATTATGACAGTGGCCATGAAATTACTTTTTCCAAGGTTTTCTTGATAATGATTTTGGTTATTTTCAAGAAAACCATGGAAATTGTCTAGATATCAGCTCTTAAATTAAACTCTTATGAGCTATTGTTGTTATTATCATTATATTTGTCCAAACAAATGTACCTTTAGTTGTACCAGGCATTAAAATGAACAAAATATTGAAGAAAACAATGGTCTAATAATTTTTTACATGACTATATTTCCGACCAATTAGGAACTTGAAAATTACATAAATACGTGGCCAAAATGAACATATCTATTTGATCAAATAATCATCTAGTAATATTCTCAATAGCTTTAAATGATTCCTTGACCCAGAAAATGTATATTTTGACACCAAGATTGACCTTGTAAGTGGCTTGGAATATACATTGGTTCTCATAGCCTTTATATGGCTGCCATCTCCAATCTGCAATCTTGATGAAGTGGCTCCCATCAAAAATTGAAACCTATAGTGATAGAGAGCATGTGGAAAAAATGTGGTGCTTTTGTCCGACGTGTTCCCATTCTTCTCAAATCTGGTTCTAAGCCACCTGATTATTCTATTTGATTCGACCGAAACATCTGTTATGCTTGTGCGTAGGAACATGGACGTTCTGGAAGAAAAAATAGTGCCAAATGCAATAACAATTGGTGAACATATAGTTGATATAGCCTACACATAAATGGGTATAACATTTTTAGGGTGGGTCTTTGTCTAGGTGGTTAAAATAAGTTTTGTGACAGTCCCCGTCTGCAGTCTGTTTCCTGCCAGAGCGTGCATCTTGTTCTCCAAACTGGGAACATGCAGACCATCATTTACTGCAGGTAATACAATGGCTGCAGCTAAGTACCTCATATAACCCCACGTCCAAAGACTGACCTAAAAACTAATGGTTTCAGGTATGTTGGAGTGAATATTCCAAGATGTAAGCTCCTTTCTTTCTAATGCAAATTAACTTATTTCCGATCCATGAAATATTAGATTATCTTTTTTATTTTTATTAGTCTGCTGGTAGGATGATGGTGTTTAAAGGGTCACTCCATTTAGCAATGTACTTTCATTCCATTTCAATCTTACTCACAATCTGTGTCTTGTGAGTCCCACAATGTAATACATTGTGGGACTCACAAGACACAAGACTCACTAATGCAACTCAGTTTTTAGCAGTAAATACCCCTGCCTTTCAAACTCAAATGCAGACCGTTTCGGTTAAAAAGTCCTCAGGAGCCCAGTTACAGATCACCCTGATGAAATGGGGCAGGGGACCAGATGTCTGTTCATCTAACAGTCATCTGAAAATGTCTGGTAGATGCAACTGAAGTTTCAAGTAACAGCACCACAGCATTTCATGAAATTGGAAATTGTTTTTGCCCAAACAAGACAGCATGAGAGGGTGTTATCTCCAACATCTGCTCTCTGTATCTTTCTGGTTCTCCAATTTTCTTGCAGTGACACAAAAAGCATGAGCCCAATCAAGATTTTTGATTACTTTGCCAGTCAAGGCAGCGGCTGACATGATCGATTAGTGTCATCTCTCTGGACTCACTCCTCAGTTCCTGTTGTCCAAGCAGAGAGGCCTGCTGCAGCAGACCGAGAAAGCGAGGCAGGTTGTCAATCATGAGGCGCCGTGGCGTGCTCCTCAGCCACAGAGCCAACAGACTTCCATCTCTGAGCTCCAGCAAGGCCCGTGCTTGCTGGGACACATGAAAGGGCACAGCGCTCAGCTCCTGGAGCCACTCGCTATCCCTGGACTGCAGAGAAAGTTGGGAAGAGAAGGCACATTTTTAAAAAGGCACATTTAAGCCTTATTTAGATCCCTTTCAATAGCCCCTTTCATAAAGCCGTTTAATGCCGGGACATTTACGGCCTCCACTATGAACACGCCCAAAGCGGGATGCCGGGACCAAGTGATCCCACCAATTTTCCGCCTCCAGAGGTAGTCACAGAGGCGGGAAATTGGTGGGACTGTTGGAAGCGGGACCACTATAAATGGGACATCAGGGCGATATTTGACGCCTGACGTCTAACACACACCTCCCAATTGGTCCGACCGTCAACGAACCACTGTTTAGCTGCACAACAACTGTGATTAATTAATTAATTTTTCACAGAGTCCGCCGCTAATTGTAAACAAACTGGCATGCCAACTATACACGTGGTATCCACTGCTGATCGTAAACAAACCGCGTTCGCCAACTGTGCACAGCGTTCCCCACTTATTGTAAACAAATAGGCATGCCAACTGTACACGTGGTGTCCGCCGCTAATCCAAACCAGCTTCGCTAGCTTTGCACAGAGTGTCCGGTGCTTGTTGTAAACAAACGGAGATCGCTAGGTGAAGACTGCTGCAGCACATACATACTGTACCGCTACAAAGCTAACTGTGTAGCCTATTAGCGCTGTGCTACTGCACAACACTGCTGCTGCTCGGTTGCATGTCACTATTGTTTCTTCCCACTATTCTCCCACCTGATTCCGCGATGCCAGACTGCACTATAAAGGGCACAAATATCACGCCTTTGCGGGATCACTATGAAGCCTAAGGTGAAAAGCTGGCACAGATCGTTCCGGCAATATAGCGGGACATGTGGGACCGCACTATGAAGTATTGCTGGAAGTATTCTTTCTTACCTGGCGTCTGAATTCAACAAGGAGCTGCTGCAGTGTCCTGATTCTCTCCAGCAGCTTATTCCGTATCTCAGAGCTCAAGTATTGAATCCGTGTCTGTGTAAACAACAACATTCAGATTTAAGAGTCATGCTGTGTCGTAGCAAAACTTTGGTTTGTGGTTAACACTATGTGGTTTTGATAATACCTCCACTGCAGTCAGACTTGCCAGACATCCACTTGCTCTCAGCATCAGCCTTTGATTGGCTAATCCTACAGACACACTGCTCAGAGCTTCAGGTTTGCTGCTGCCGCTTTCTCTTCTCTGCACATCCAGCATCAAACTGTGATTTGTTCCAACACATGCCACTACGGTGATGTCCTCATTCAGACCCGGACCTGGAAATGAACAAAGTGATTTCCTTTTAATCACAGTCATTTTTGTATTAAGTTTTGCTGACATGGTTCTGTATTTACTGTTCATGTAGCCTGCAGCAGTCTGAAGACATGGTCCCCCTGCTGTCCAGTTCAGCCAGATCTTCTCTCTGCGGTCCAGTCTGGCCTGCACCTGGAGACCAGAACCCCGGGGCCAAGACAGAGCACTGCCCCCCACCTCCACACTCCAATTACCAATCCTAGACTGCACACACACACACACACACACACACAAAGACACACACACACACACACACACACACACACACAAAGACACATGTTTGTACTTGTGCATTAATTTAAATTATAAAAAAGGCATTGTTGTGGTTTTATGGGGATATGTGTTCAAACCATTTGTTGGCTTGGAACCTCAACTTTTTGGAGTCTTGCTGTCACCATGTGGTTACCACAACAGTTTTTTTTTTACATCCACATTTTTGTATACAGATTAAACAAACAAAATAAACATTTATTTATTTAGCTTTAGGGGTGCCGTTTCTGGACAGTCTCCCTGCTACCAGCCCTTATACCAGCTATGCTAATTAGCTGTAGTCATAGAAAAACAATTAGTACAGACATTGAGTGGTGCCTGATAATGATGATAACACACGTCAGCAGAGCAGCAAATTGTCTCACTAGATTGGAGACAGGTGGTTAGCTAGTTGGCTAGCTAAGTTTGTCTGTCTCTGGAGCAGCAGTTTGCTCTCTCACCAGCAAAGTTGTCTCCTTGCGGCGGGAGTGAGGCGGAGGGACAATTAGACCGAGTGCTACCGCTGGCCACCAGCCACCGGCCCACTGTTGGGCTCATTCTCTGTAACCAGTGCAACATGAAAGCTCAGTGGAATTAGCAAGCTAGCTAGCAGACTTGCTAGTTAGCTTCTTGCTACTAAAATAGGAATGTTCATTCTACTCTTATTCTATTTCTATGGCTGTAATATTTACTGCCAAACATGAGAGTTGTTTCAACCCTCTCATCCACCCATTAGAAGGAAGCTTATTTCCCAAAACTATCCTTTTAAACTATCCCAAATAAATGCGTCATTTAATTCTAATGTTAACCTTTAGAAAAGTGAGGATCGATTCTTTTTTAAAAACTTTCCTCACAATCCTGTCTGCAAAATTAAGCTGGTCCTCACAAAGATGTAAAAACAAAAGCAAGCGCGTGCGCGCACACACACACACACAGAAGCAGCACTAACCAGCAGCATGAGCCACTGTGTATAAAGTGCTTTTTAATCCAATTCAAATAATGCCATATCAAGTCATAAAAAATCCTGGCAGCAATTTAATAAACCCATCATATCCAGTAATATAAAAGTGACATGACGTAACCTTTACAACTACAGTTCTTAACTGAGACTTGTTATTGTTAATGAATCCCCAGAGGGCTGTTCACCTCAGAGAACAGAGACATGTTGGACCCCTGAGCTGCAGAGGAGTTGGTCAAGGCGAAGGTGAGGCTGCAGTGGTGGGGTCGTCCTGTCACCGAGAGGCGAGACTGAGAGTAAAACAGCTCCTCGCCTGAGTTCAACCTGTGGGTTCCTGACCACGACAAAGTCTGAGAGACACACAGAGAGAATATACAACAGCGGGAGACATGAAACAGGCACCGGGGAATCCAGAATCCTGTCAGATAAGAAGGCAATTAAAGTTACAAGACATTTAAATAAATCACAACCCCCACACAAGCAAACCATTTCTCATGTATACCAACAGAGCAGCTACACAATCTCCATATGTCTTAAAATGTGGGAATGTGGGAAACCGAAACTATAAATCATTGCATGACAAGAAAAGAAGCCGCAAGAAACAAATGTTGCAGCTGTGTGGACTCACGGGCTGCGGGGGGCAGAGGCCCAGGAGCACTGTGTGATCCAAGCGGTCCCTGAAGTTGGTCTGAATCTTCGTTAGGAGTGTGTGTGAAGGACAGGGGGCAGGAGACACTCTGTCTAGGCCGACATTCAGCTGGAGGCTGTGCATTCCCCGATGACCCCTCTTAGAAACACACAAACACAAACATCAGCCATATGTAAACACACACACACACACACACACACACACACACAGAGTCTAAGTCGTAGGAATGATGAGTTTTAGCTTTCAGAGCACCTGGTACTTCATGCCTTGCTTGATGCTCCTGTTGTCCCATCTTAGCTCTGCGTTTTGTGAATACGTGTTTCCCTCCTGACCCACTGATACACAACCTTTGACAGAAGAAACTGACATCTACACAGAGAGAGAGAGAGAGAGAGAGAGAGAGAGAGAGAGAGAAGTCAGGTAATAAAGTTTCAATAAAGGCTTATAATACATAACTAAATGCCACATGAGGCTTTTTTTTGGTCCTTGATGCCAGTATTTTTGAAGTCGGGCTATATGAGCTACTTATCCATAGTCAATGTATCACCGGCCCAATTTGGAAAAACAGGCAAGTGTAGCAGCACCGATCAAAATCAGATTTAGAATCTGAAATACTTTATTGATCCATGTGGGGAAATTGCTTTGTTGAAGTTGTTGCTGTATAAGAATAGAATAGAAAGAAATTCTGTAAATAAAATAAAGGTAAAAAAAAAAAAAAAAGTGCTACACTAAATATACAACAATATATATAAAATGCAAATCTAAAGAAAATAAAGACATATAAAAAATATGACAGTAAAAAAGCCAGCAGCCACCAAAGAGCCACCAGTGTTAACGGATTGGTTAAATGTGATGCATGAGATCTTTGCAATGGAAAAATTTACGTTCACATTAAGACTCAAGAGTCATATATTTGAAAAATGCTGGAAAGGATGAGTTTATTAACCCATATAGAACCAACTTTAGGTAAAAAGTATGAGGTCCCTGCTACACAGTGGATTATTGTATATACATTTGCTTGTACATTGTATTCTTTCTATAATTTTTAATTTGATCTAATTGATCTATTTTTTGGCTTTGTTTTGTGGCATAAGTACTCTGTACAAGCTAAATTAAATTAAAATAAAAGGTTACGTAATAAAGACTCAATAAAGGCTTATTATACACAACTAGACGCCACATATGGGGCATTTTTAACCTGGGTGTACCAACCTGTTGTGTTGAGAACAGAGCACAGGCCTGCCCCCTGCTGGAGTTGCTCTGCCACTGTTTGTTCAGGTTAATGGAGACATTGACAGGGACTGCGCTGCCCCATGACAGATGGGTCTGCATGAACATAAAATATAATAACAGCAATAAAAGTTAAAATCTTTAAATTCAGTTATAAACCCCTAACCAGAAATGGGAATTATGAGCTTCTCTGGCAATAAAATAACAGTGAAGGTAAAAACAATAATGAAAGTTAAATCTTTTAACTCAGTTACAAATCGTTTAGCCAACTTGCATCCTCAAAAATTGATTTTGACGGACACATTTTGCCCTTAAAGATTTGAGTGTCTGTTTTTTGGCAGCACAGTTTATTACAGACTTATTATTGGAGCAGATCAAAACAAAAGCAAAAAAACAACTTACCAAAACGTATGCCATATGCAATACAGTGCATATTCAGTTAAAATGTTTGTTAAAATGAATTAAAAATAATCAAAAGCCAAAAATGTAATCTAACGATTCACAAGGTTTTAATATTTGAGCCTGAAAAACAGCCATTTGCTTGTTTGCGGTGATAGAAATCGAGGTAAAAGATCCTGTTTCATGAGAACATGAGCTGTGTCTAATGTGTCCACTTAACAAAAATGGTGAGACTTATTTCTAGGTTAAATGACTGGCTGAGATAATATATACAGTCAAGGAAAAAATTATTAGACCACCCTTGTTTTCTCCTTGCTTTCTTGTTAATTTGAATGCCTGGTACAACTAAAGGTTTTTTCTTATTGTAAGTCGCTTTGGACAAAAGCGTCTGCTAAATGACATGTAATGTAATGTAAAGGTACATTTGTTTGGACAAAAATAATGACAACAACAAAAATAGCTCATAAGAGTTTAATTTAAGAGCTGATATCTAAACATTTTCCATGGTTATTATCAAGAAAACCATGGAAATTGTCTAGATATCAGCTCTTAAATTAAACTCTTATGAGATATTTTTGTTGTTATCATTGTATTTGTCCAAACAAATGTACCTTTAGTCGTACCAGGCATTAAAATAACAAATAATTGAAGAAAAAGGGTGATCTAATAATTTCTTCCATGACTATATTATAATAGTGAAATGAAGAGGTAAAAGTGTGGCAGCGTACTTGGTGGCTGCTGCGCTGTTCGCTCTGTGAGCTGTGTGACAGCGTGTGAAGAGACATCCGGCTCAGAGTGGAGGAGAACGGCTGTTTCAGCTCCAGTTTGGTCTCGTTTGTCTCCTCTGATCGACTCCACGAGCTCAGAGCTCTGACCTTGACGTGACCAAACCACAGGGAGAAGAGATTAACTTCAAAGGCGAGACATTTCCTCAAAATGTTCATTACATTTTCACTACTGAATTAGAAAAATCTGTCTGCGGTCGGACCTGCTCCAGTCGACTGTGCCTCGTCCAGCCCAGTGAGACGCTGTCCAGCCGGCCGAGTAGGGAACGCTCGAGATTTACCTCCAAACTCGTCCAACGGGGAATGCAGTTAATCTGAACTGGAGTCAGGAACAAGAGAACGACATCATCAGACTGTATTTTTTACCCCTCATGTAGGCTTCTAGTGGGGCAGATAAGCAAACTAAATGAGAGGTTGTTGACCTCAGTATTGCATTTTTCCACTTTTTTTAGTTTAAAGCCTCAATTTGGCTCAATTTTGCAAGGGGGGCTCTGTACCCTACAAGTATATGGGTATTTTTTTCAGGTATAAAAGGTAGAGACTTGGACTTGTTACATGGAATTTTATGATCGTTGGTTCGATATTATCAAGTCAAGCCAATCAAGTAAGTGCTTCTATTCTATTAAAAGATTAAATATGTCTCTTAAAGTAGAATTTTTGCAGAAGGTCTATGTGTAATAAGAACACATAAATAAAACATAATCGATGTTTACCACTTTTCTGCAAAAAAAACAACAACACAAAATTGAAATTTAACAGCCTGAAATGTGTTGCCTTCTGCCTAGTACCAGGGGCCAAATCTGAAATGCCTCCACGTCTGAAATAAAACTTCACGGTCTATAGAAACCATGGAGGAAGTTTCATGCTTTAGTCATAAAATGCACAATACCTTCCATATATGAGCTTATCCGCTCCACTATTCCTGTTAGATGCGACAACCGTGGCTGCATTGTTCTGCAGAGTTGATGTATTGATTGTCAATCAATATGTGCTGTGTGTGAGTCTGAGTGTGTGTTTGTGTGCGTGCATGACTAAATGCGTGTGTGTGCATGTTTGTGTATGTATACATACAGATGTGTATGTGGGGGAGGGAGGGGTGGGTTTTGTCATTTTTATTGTCTGTTTTTATTCTTATTTTTTGTAAAGCACTTTGTGTTGCATTTTTATGTATGAAAAGCGCTATATCAATAAAGTTTGATTTGATTTGATGTGTTTACCCTTCAGAGTCTGGTTCCCCATCTCCAGAGCTGGAGGTGCAGAGTAGAGAGCAGACAGGATCAACTCCTGACTGCCCCACACAGCTCCATGCTGAACCTGGTAGCTCCAGTTCCTGGCCTCGTAAACCGTCCTCACTGCCACAGTCCTGGGGAGAGGCTTCAACTGCAGAACAAAGATGATAACTGAAACATTTAGGAAACATTAGGACGAAAGTGACGGAAGTGAACTTTTATTTGCATAGCACCTTTTAACAACAGGGCAATTCAAAGTGCTTTACACAGACCATTAAAAGCATTAGAAGACATATACAGTAATGGAAAAAATTATTAGACCATTGTTTTCTTCATTTTCTTGTTTATTTGATCAGTGATCTTAATGAGAAAATAAATAAATATATAAAAATAATAATAAAATATAAAGACATAGACTACAAAGCTGCAATGAAATCTCCCCCCTCCAGAAATCCCATAAATGTGCCCCAAATATTTACAAAAGTGATATATTTACCTTTCACAACATACAGTCATGGAAAAACGATTAGACCACCTTTGTTTTCTTTAATTTCTTGTTTGTTTTAATGCCTGGTACAACTAAAGGTGCAATTGTTTGGGCAAATATAATGATAACAACAAAAATAGCTCATAAGAGTTTAATTTAAGAGCTGATATCTAGACATTTTCCATGGTTTTCTTGATAATAACCAATACCTTATTAAGAAAACCACGGACAATGTCTAGATATCAGCTCTTAAATTAAACTCTTATGGGCTATTTTTGTTGTTATCATTATATTTGTCCAAACAAATGTACCTTTAGTTGTACCAGGCATTAAACTGAACAAGAAATTAAAGAAAACAAAGTGAAGGTAAATTAAAAAAAAAATTCTCATTAAGATCACTGATCATATTATGAAGGTTGGAGCATTCTGTGTGTGGGATACAATCTGAGTCCATCTGTGCATGTACGTGTTTGTCACTCCTTATTGTTGTTCCTTTCCTTACCTAAAAGCTATGATGAGCCACTTTTACAAGCTCTAAAAGACTCTTGCAAACCAAATTGCACTGTGTACAGTCAACTACTGTACACTGACTGTTCTACACTGTATACATCTTGTATTTTTTGATAGACCTCATTGTTTATACTGTAAATTATGTTTATACTGCCATATTTATATTTATATGTATACTGATAATTCTGTTTATACTGTGCCATATTGCCATATTGAAACTATTCGCCATATATATATCTTTAATCTGTTCATACCGCCATATCTATACTATTTATACTATTTACATCTTCCAGATTTGCCAAGTCTTTTTCTTGTATAAATGTTTTAACATTTATATTTTATATATTTGACTTATAATTTATATTTCATGTTTATTGCTGTTTACACCGGGGATAAGAGGGAAACACTTTTTTTTTATTTTCTGTTTGTCCTGCACAAATGGCAGCATTGATAAATAAAGTTGACTTGACTTGACTAGAGCAGCATAACATGCCACTAATATATCTATATTTGAAATGTCTTCAAGTGCCTTGAACGTATTTATGTGCCTTGTTCCACTTTGTGTCTTTGTATTGTAATTGAAAAAGAGAATAAAAACATTTCTTAAAAAAAAATGCTATATTCCTAGTGAAGAACCATGTAAGCTGAGGGCTACCTGTGGGTAGGAGTGCTTGAGCTCTACAGCCTGTCTGTATCCACCATCTATAGCTGCTAGTTCTCCCAGCGCCCACAGCCTCCTCCTGCCTGACAACACCTCCACCAAACCTGCCACACTGGACTGAGACTGGTTCAGCTGGAGAGAAGAGGGAGGAGAGATGGCAAAACATGTTGTGACTTGTCATTCCCATAAAATATTTAACTGCTAGAACAAATGCATAGAAACAAACAACACAACAACAGCACAGCACAGATTGTGCAGAGCAGGTTGCTTCAATCTTGTTTTTAAATGATTAACCCTTAAGAACCCAGACCCAGTAATCCTTAAACGGAAAATGATGGGGGATATACCACAGACCAAGTGGACCACATAGAACACATTTCTGTTCAGAAAGATAAATGTATTAAACTGTGGTCCAAGTGGGTTGAATATGTTAATCTGGAACAGACAGAAGTACTCTATGGATGACCCTGTAATGCTAATTTGTACTTTATTATTATTTAATGTTTTATTGGGTCTAATGATTAGAAACTCCCTGGTGGATAATTTCTTTCTCTTTTCTTTTTTTTCTTTCTATTTGCTCTTTTACATATGCTTACCTTTCCCAGTTTGTTCAAAATTCTCAAATGTAATACACATAACTTTCTGTATCTTGTTTGTTGTTTTGTAAACTAAAAAACCTTGATTGTGAGTGGCAGAAATACTATTGTATAGTGTCTGAAAGTAAGCACTGTATTATAATGCTCTCACAAAATAAAAATAAAAATGTAAAAAAAAAAAAAAGTTTAAAAGTTAAAAAAAAAAAAGAACACATTTCTGATGTTTTTAAAACAATATTACCCAAGATGTCAAAGATCTGTGATGTGACATATACGATACATTGGGCGTTTACTGTATTTAATGTTTATGATATTTAATGTCTAAGATATTTCTTGTTTTAATATAAAAAAAACTAGACACATTTTCTGCTTACAGAAACACAAATGTGCCTTTTTCTTTCCATCTCCACAACATTTATCAAAAGTGTGACATTGATAGTGTTGTTAAACAACAAATTATTTTTCAGATTTGTTTTTAAGTAACAAAATAAGAATAAATCAATAATAAATAAAAACAAATAACCATTTGCCTTTTTGTTTGCATCTCCATAACATATATCAAAATTGTGACTTTAATTTGTTCACTTCCCTATTAATGGATAGGAATTGTAAAATGGGTTTAAACTTAGCCTCGTAACTAAAAATAAGCTTTTTGAAATTAGCTACTTTTTCACATTTATGTTTCCAGTCACACACATATTTTGGAGAAGTCCCTTCTTGTCAAAGTCACATGACCACCACACCAGTATGCGTCGCTTAGGATTTAATGAGTTAATGTCAAGCATTAAGCTGAATATGGGAGATTCTAGAACAGTTAAAGTGTTTGTTACACGGGTTCTTATGGGTTAAATAACATAAGAAGAATAAGAACCCACCTGGGAGCGAACATTGAGCTGAGGGGGCAGGTGAACCAACATCCTGGGGATATTGTGGACCACCTTCACCATCAGGTCCTTGCTGGACAAAAGAAAACCTGTCACTTAACCCTCCTGTTATGTTCGTTTCTCAGGAACAGCAAGAATGTTCTTCAGTCAATTTGACCCGGGGCATGTTTAATTATCCAAAAGTGTCAGAAACTAAAAAAATCCCAATTGTTTATATTTAATTAATAACTCCATTACTAACCATTTCAAACAATATTTAGTGCAATAGTCAACTTTACCTCTCACAGATCAGGTTCAATGAGGATAATTCACTCGTTTTTCATTTAAAAAAATGCATGTTAAAACTTTTTTTAAGGAAGATTGGAAAGACCTACATAGAAAAAAAATGGTTTTACATGACACTGATTTTTTGATTTTTAAAAATGTTTTTATTTCTATGAAAAAATACTTTTAACAATTTTTTTTTTTAGACTTTTAAACTTTGAAATGGGTCGATTTGACCCATTTGATAAAAGGTGCATCTCAATAAATTAGAATATCATAGAAAAGTTTATTTATGTCACTAATTAAATTAAAAAAGTGGAAATAACACATTATATAGATCCATTACACACAGAATGAAACATTTCATGTCTAAATGTATTTAATTTCTTCTCATTATAATGATTATGGCTTACATTTAAGGAAGACCTCAAATTCAGTGTCTCAAAAAAATGTTATATTACAAAAGACCAATTTTGAAAAGTATGTTTAATATGGAAATGTTGGCCTCTGAAAAGTATGTCCATCTATATGCACTCAGTACTTGGTTGGGGCTATTAGACATGAACTACTGGAAATGGACTTTTCCATCATATTCTAATATATTGAGATGCACCTGTAACAGGAGGTTTAAAGTGTGTGAGAGTGTGCATGTGTTTGATTGACAGGAGTTTTTCTGATGTGGTTTCTGTGTGTTTGCAGTACCTATGAGGCAGATTGTGACCCTGGACTATGAGAGCCAGTGAGGAGCTGAGTTCAGGGTTCACAGCCATGGAGCACCTCAGCTGTGAGTCTGTGAGTCTCCCCCACGCCTCCACCTGCAGCCACAGCCACACAGATGGTTATCACTGAGTAGCACAGTTATGGCAGTTATGAGTGTTTTATCCCCTTACCTGTAAGGTGGGGCTAGTTTGTCCCTGCACAGTGTGTTTCAGTGTGACTTTGGCCTCCTTGGATCCTCCACGTGCCCCCCAGCCTCCTACGTCCCCCAACACTCGGAGCCTCCAGTCGTGAGAGTGAATGTCTACTGAGGCGCTCCGCAGAGGACCTGCAGAGAATATCAATCCAATCCAATCCACTTTATTTGTATAGCACATTTAAACAACAAAAACGTCTCCAAAGTGCTGTACATAGAATCAACAATAAAACAAACATTTCCATATACCAATCAGCAATAAAATAATAAGTGTATAAATCTAAAATGATGCTATAAATAAAACAATACAATCATACGGATAAACATAGTAAAATAAATAAAAGACGTAGTTAAAAGTAGTAAAATAAATAAAAGACACAGAGGACCACAAAACTCACGCAAAGTTAAAAAGCCAGGGAATAAAAATGGGTCTTAAGACGAGACTTAAATATCAGGCTGCTGTTAACAGTAATCAAATCAAATAGCCTTTATTCTCATTATATAATCATTATATGATAACTATACAACGGAATTGGGAGTGCCACTGCTTAAGGTGCTTAGTTAAAGCAATCATGACAACAAAAGAAACAAGAGTAAAACATTTAACCCTTTATCCGGCGAAGAACTATATTTGGTAACTTCAGTGGATATCATAATGGAGTCCCCATGTCTCTCTGTTTGGTCGTAGAACCACATGGACTTGTACGAGGAGAACTTGACTATGACGGCATGTTAAGGCCAAGTATGAATAAAAATTTACTAGAAAAAAATTTGCAGATTTAAGCGATTTAAAGTGGCAATTCTGCTCGAAAAAAGTTGCAGATTCACAAGATAAAAGTGGGGAAAAAACTACTTTTTTCTCGCAGATTCACCACTTTAAATCTCATAAATCTGCACATTTTTTTCTCGTAGATTTGACACCTTAATCTCGTAAACTTTTTTTCTCAAAATTACCCTCCCCCGGGTCCGTATGTTTCTTTTACACATTCTGGCAGTATGTAATATCCTCCAATATTCTCTAGGGTTGAAATTTGCAAGTATTTCAATGAGTGCCCTATTAAGGGTTAAAAACATTTAAAAATATGGTCGAATACTGAGCTAAAACAAGGACAAAAACAAGGACAAGTGTTGTCATAAATTAATATAACAATAAACAAATGATCGCTGAAAATACTGCAAATGTTATAGACAAGGTAGATAGTGTGTCTTGCACATATTAATCGTATTGTACATATCGGTTTTAGTGCACAATGGGCTTTTAGAATGCAGTTTCTGTATCATGCTTTTTTCTTTTTTCTTAATTTATCCTGTGGGTGTTGAGAGTTTTCACAGCCTCAAATATTAAGAGTGAAAAAAATGAAAATTAAATAATAAATACATAAATTAAAAAGTGTAAATAAATCTAAAAAGAAATAAATGAATAACTACATAAAGAAGTGTAAATATAAAGAGCAAAAATTAAAAAGAATAAACACATGAATAAAAAGATTTACATAAATAAAATAAAAATTTTACAAAATAAAAGCAGAAATACATATTTTACTGCATTTTTCATACTGTATTACTATCATACTTATTATATAGTAATATTGTCGTACTTTTATTATTATTATACTTGTACTTGTACATCATACTAAAAAGCACATTTTATATTTTACACATTTGCTGTACAGCATACCTTATAAATATCCTTTGTTTATATATTTTTATATATCATTACTACATAAAACAACCTATTTAACATGCTAATCCTTTTATCTAATGTGCAATATCTGTGACATATAAAAAACACACCTTTATAAGGTGTATATAATGTATTTATATCTCTTAATTTTTGTTCTTTATTCTTTATTTTTATATCTTTGTAAACCCCTGTATGTATTATGAGCTGCTGTGATGACAAAATTTCCCCACTGTGGGATAAATAATATATAATATAATATCTTATCTTAAATGTGTAAACACAACCACAATTAAAATATAATATAAGAATTATAAGAAATATCAGTTATTTTCAAATTAATAATTATTTTATTTCTTTATATTGTATAGTTTTATTTATTTGATTATTTGATGTACATTACTTTGCTATATATACATTTTTTTTCTATATCATGTAATTTATTTGTATCTATTCCTTCCTATGACTCCATACCATCATGAGAAAACAAAGTGTCTAAACCATTTTTGCAAAGAGACACTGAGAGCCGTTTGTGTTTAAAAATTAAACATCCATGACTTTCACTTTGCGATATGGAAGTGAGGTTTAAAAAACACATGAAGTCAAATAGCGACATCAAGTGGTCAGTTGACAAAACTGCAGTTGAAAGGTCAGATATAAGGCAAAACCTCATGACAATATAGAGCGGGGAAACATATACTTGAAAACAATAATTACGATCGCACTGATTATATGAAATTTGAATGTGTGACATCCAGCTGTTTAAACGATCTGACCTTTGAACTGAGCAGCCAGGCTAGTGTCCAGACTGGGCTGTGTCCCTGTTTGATTAGAAGCTGGTGGCGAGTAGGAGAGCAGCAGGGCCAGACGTCCATCAGCCGAACTCACATTGAGGCCGGAGGCAAGCAGCTTGTGTCCGTCCACAGTGAGCCGAAGCCTGGACTGAAGCTGAGAAAACACCCCCTGGATGGAACACAGACCCTCGGAGAAGCAAATCATCAGAGAGGTGATTTTATTTTTCCATCCAGTCTTTGAAATAAATACATTTTAAATAGATATGAGATATGGGTGCTTTAAAGCAGTCACATGCACTGTGCTACAGGCAGTGTTGGGATGGTAACAATCGAAATGTAATAGGTTAAAGACTAGATACCCTATTAAAATATCTAATCTAATATCTAATAACTAATGTAACTATTTGAATTAAGTCATGTTACCTATTACATTTGATAATTTTTTTTTACTTTTTTCTAACAAATGTGTTATTTTGGTCCATTTGAGTTCATATAGATAACCAAAAAGCTTAAAGAAAACAATTGCTATAGTTAAATAATTTAAAAAAAAAATATTTACAAATACAGTGCTTAACAAATATATAAGACCACCCCTCATAAAAACAAAGAAAAAAAAACAAAAACAAAAGAAAACATAAAAAATCTTTCAAAAGCTTGCTTAAAAGCTAAATTGTTATTGTTATTTATTTGGCAAATAACAAACTGAATTCACCTTTTTATAGGCAGATTTGAGCCGGCTCACTGGGCTTCTGTGAGAAGTAAGACATTAATCATAACAAATTATATATTATTATTATTATCATTATTATTATTATTATTATTATTATTATTATTATATCTAGCATAACTTTCAACTACTAATACTATTTTTTTCTGTTCAGGAATGCAAGTAAATAACTGAAAGTTGACATCTTATTTAAGAAATACTAATGTGCTTTACTATTTTTACTTTCTTTTTCTGTAAAACAGTAAATTTGAAAATGTATGGATACCAATAATAATTACATTTTAGCATTAAAAATATAATTTTGGTTAAAGAGCTTCTACATACTGGTGTATTAACCATTACAGAAACATAAAATGATTTTGGTCATTTCTAATGCTGTTAATTTAGGACAGCTGTGGCATAAACCGGTGGTCTAATACATTTGTTAAGCACTTTGGGTAAAATAATATTCTGGTAGTACATGTACAAATATCTGGGTTCGTACACTTTAGCAGTGGTCAAATTCAAGCATTTTTCTAGGACTTTCGAGGTAAATTTTCAAGCTTTTCCAGTATCTTACACCTGTTGTAAATTGCATGTTTTAGATGAGTACTTTTATACTAAAAGGGGGAGATTTCACTTAACCATACCAACAGCGATGGTGGAACACTTTTAGGAGGAACGGTCTTCATTTCAGATAGGCTACTCATTATTTTTTACATTGAACATGTGATTATCTATAGTCTATAGATGGATATAGTCAGATTGCAAGAGAAATACATTAAGAATTTCAAGCATTTACAAGCTCTTCAAACCATGAAAATACATTTAAATTCAAGCATTTTCAAGGATTTCAAGCACCCGTACGAACCCTCTTTACTATTTTTACTATCTTTTTTCTGTAAAACAGTAAATTTAAAAATGTATGGATACCAATAATAATTACATTTTAGCATTAAAAGTATAATTTCGGCTAAAGAGCTTCTACATACTGGTGTATTAACCACTACAGAAACATAAAAATGATTTTGGTCATTTCTAATGCTGTTAATTTAGGACCGGTGGTCTAATAAATTTGTTAAGCACTTTGGGTAAAATAATATTCTGGTAGTACATGTACAAATATGCTTATGTGTATCCTGTTACCTCTATATTACGTGGCAGTCCTCTCTCCTGTAGCCACGCCCAGCTGTGCCACATGCTTCCTGTCACCTCCTTCATCACTGGGAGACATTTCATCTTAACTGTCACTCCTGCCTTCTGTCCTCCGAACTGGGACTGTAACATCAGAGCCTTCCCCTCAGCAGAACCAAACTCTACCTGCACACACAGTAGAGGTGTGAATTAGCAAAGGCCCTACGATACGATTTTATCCTGATACTTGAGTCACGATACGATATTATTGCAATTTGAGGCATTTTGCAATATGGTGAGTATTGAGATACAATATATTGCAATTTAACGGTTTAACTGTTTTTTTGTCCACACAATTAAATTCAATCAAGAATTGTTTTGTCAAATAAGAGAAAATTCTCAGTCTATTCATCTCACTTCAGTCTTTTTATTTCTCCACAATGAGAGTCAAACCCACAGACTGACCAACAAAGTATTCAGTCAAACTGAACTGAACTGATATCAAACACGTATGGACGACAACAACTGCTTATTTTAAGCTTCACTGCTCTGAATTTTTTTGAATGAAACATAAAAAAGCCTAACTCAACTTTTATTTACCCTTTTTTTTAAATTTTTATTTACTTTGTATTTTATTTATTTAATTTTTATTTTCTGTCTTTGATTTTTGTTGTTTTTTTTTCCGAACGTATATATGTCTGAGTATATTATATATATATATATATAAGTACAATCTTGTTTCTTAAAGTAACCCCCTATATATGTTTTTTTCATACTGAGATATATTAGTTAATATAATTTAAACAACACTTATATGTGATTGTGTACATGTAAATGTGTATAGTGGATGTGTGACTGTAATGTTTTATGTTCAAAATGAGAAAATTAATAAAGAGAGTTGAAAAAAAAAAAAAAAAGCCTAACTCAGCATTATTTTTGACTTTTATATGATACCAGTATCTCCAGGACAGGTACATTTGTTCCCCACCTCACTGTGATATCAACCATCTAAGAGTCTTTTTACACCTTCATCAGCTGTTAGTTTTGATGGTTTCTAACCTGGATGCTGTTGTTCACAGGGACTCCCACTTTCCTCAGATAGTTCACTGAGTGTCTAAAGTGGCTCTTCAAGCTGACTGATTCAGACATCTTTGCCACTGTCATCTCTTGAGTTAGCTGTAAAACATTCAGAGCATCAAATGCAGCAGCTGTTTGGTACGGTTATAAATGTATATACAGTTTATTATTATGGTCCTAGACTTTAGACTTGTGTGACTCAAAAGGGCATTTTATCTCCCAATAAACCATCTTTTTTAGAGTTTTAATGTTGCCTCCTACCTTTTGGCTTCCTGCACTGCTGTGTAGAAGGTAATAGTACGAGCCATTGCCATGACTCCCAGAATTAACTGTCACTGCAGCACTTACAGGGAGCCCCAGCTTCTTCAACAGGGGCACAGAGAGGTTCAAATTGAGCGATGCTTCATTTTTATCCTGAGAAACAAACAGCACTGAATTATCATCATCATCAAATCATTCGTCTCTGAAATAGATCCTTTTAGGGACATGGATGGATTACTGATCAGGCCTTCACCTTCTGGCCTTAACCTGCAAAATGTAATTTAAAGACACACAATCTGACCACAAGAGATGCATAGTAACCACAGAGAGACACAAAAAGACACAGAATGACTATGAAGAGACACCAAACAACCACAAACAGGAACAAAATGACTCCGAAGGGACAGAAAATGGCTAAACAGAGACAACAAAACAACAACCAAGTGTCTGTGTGTTTTGCTGCTATGCAACAGATGGTAAAGCCTTTTGCATGTCTGTGCCCAGGGGATCTTTGTCTCATAATCCATCCATGATTAGGGCTACATCTTCGTATTGCAAGATAAAATGTAAATTTAATTGGATTTTAAATGCATTTTTTAATATAAAAATCTAGTTTGAATGTATTTGCACACCTTTGTTTTCTTTAGAGCCACTGAAGCCTGTAACTCTGTGTCATCTATTGCCATGGACATCTGAGATTCTGCAAGATTTGGGGAGACAACCAGCAAAGCGGATGAGTGCATCCTGTCCGGACTGCCCCACTCCTGCAGACACAATAAGAAAGTGATATAGTGCAGTTATTATTGATTCAGCAAGCAGGCAGATGATTATGTGGTCTGTTCCCTCTACCTGAATCATTGAGCAGTTGTTGTGATACACCAGCAGCCCCTGCAGGCCAGGCTGTGACATCACAGCTCCCCTGGCTCCGACAGCACACTCCTCCATCTGAATGATGGCTTCGGTGTCATATCGCTGTTTTCCGGCCCTGCAGACGACTCTCAGTGTGCTTCGCTGTGGTAAATCTTTGAGAGCAGGGAGGTTGTGACTGAGCTCACCCTCGACACTCAGCTCTGGCCAGCCCCTTGCATTCAGCCTCAGGAAACCCCTTTTGCCCTCCAGATCGGTGTCTACTGTCGCTGTCCAGGTACCCTGAGGGTCCTGCCACACTGAGCCATTCAAATGAGCCTAGAAAGGACAGAAGAACTATGCAATTATGAATGTTAGTGGTAGCAAATTAAACTACACTCACCAATGCAGCCAGCCACCAGCCTGCTGTTCCTGTTTGTGTTTATGTTTATTTATTTTTGCACAGTTAGAAATCTATCCATAAAAGCAAGAAGCGTCTTTGTCTGTGTGTGTGTATGTGTGTCTACGGCATATCTTGCTGACCGTTAGTCAGACTGACCTAAGATTTCGTATGTGACTTGCACATGGCATGAAGGTGTGCATCCTCGATTTTTGAATTAATAAAAATATCATTAATCTTGGAGGATGAAGATCTAAAGATGGACACGTTGGATAAGAGTGAACCTGAGAATTTAAATAAGTCTTAAAGTGCTCTGGAAAGTTTTCATGATCTGAATATATACCTTATAAATAAAAACACTTTTGAGAGATATTGAGGTCATGAACAGTAGTATCTGAAGTTTCTGAAAAAGAGGTACATGCGCATTCCTGCTGGAATATCTGCTCTAGTTTATTTTTCTATGACAAAAACCTACAGTACCTGTAACATCGGGCACTCTGACTCCAGAGTCCAGAGCCACTGTGATCTTCCTTTGGCCTCTACGTCCCTATTGGCTCTAAGGAAACATGTCCCCGCCTTAATGAACAGGGCCCCGGGCTGCTCGGGACCTCCAGGAGCAGCCGTCTCTATGCTGATCATCTGGGGCACACCTCGGCTTCTCAGCCCAACAAAGGAGTGTGTGAGGGTCCCAGAGAGACGTGGAGGCCTGCAGGACTGACTCAGCTGCAGGGAGAGGTCCTGGTTGTCCGCCCTCAGAGATGTGGCCATGGTGAGCTGGCAGGGGACGACTGACAGGAGGCCCCGAAGAGCCAGGGACACTGGGAGGACCGTTCCCTGCAGCACAGACATATGTGGAGGATGTTAGTCTGTGTTTAGAGGAGAGCTGACTGTGTCTCTCTACAATGGTAGCAAGTAGGGATGGACTTTTGGAAGAAACCTGCCAACTCCAGCATATATAACGTTAACGATCAATTACTCGATTAACCACTATGTTTTTATACATACTCCAGTATAATAAAAACATGCATACATAGGCAAAATAAAAGACGTTATAACAACAGAAGATGAATACACAGTACTATGCAAAAGCATGTTTTGAAAACGGACGCTTTTATTTTGGAAATGGACGTTTTTACGGCCGCAGAACTGAACACTTGGCCGTGTTTCAGTTCAGTGATACTGATACACAGTCAGGGATCAAATTAAAAAATACACAGATCGATTAAAAATTCCACGTGATCGACCAAATTCTTAACAGCTATTAATCGTTAATCCATTAATTGTTCCCATCCCTTGTAGCAAGTCATAATAATCTAGCAGCTGTATTGTGTTAATCTGCTCTGCTGCTATAACAAATAAACTGCAGCTTGCCCTTCTAATGAGCTGGAAAGTGTATTTCAAAGGAAACTGTGTTATCGTGGACATGGGTGAATCATGTATGAAACTGCATATCTTCTAACTGTGATGAAAGAAATGAAAATGTATGCATGTGTCACAGTAAGAGGTTGCAGTAATATTTACAACTTAAACATGTCAGTTTATTCAGGTTTGCACAAGCAGCATTACACAGAGCTGATTGATTGTCTGACCTGTAGAGCAGGACAGAAGTTGGTCACATTCACAGCGTAGGAAGACTCCTCCTCCTCATTCTCCTCCTCGTCTGTCTGTGAAGCGTCCGTTTTCCCCAAATGACCCCTGAAATAACAACTTCCCAGCTCCAGGCCAACCTCCACACCGGGCAGATGTGCAGATGAGACATTTAGAATTAATGCTCCGTGGGCAGGAACTCCCAGCATCTGCATGGCCTCTACAGAGTGCTGCACTGATGCTCTCAGACTGAGGTGGGGGTGACAGGTTAAATGCAGATTGATGGTGCCTTTGTGTTCCCCGTCAGCCTGGAGAACGGTACTGAGGTTAGTGGAGCAGCCGGAGCGGCTGATGGAGATGTTGGCTGAAGTCTGCGACGGCAGGAGAGACTGTAGAGGAAATATTAAAAGGGAAAGATTAGAACCGGGACAAAACAAATAGATATGGGTGCTTTAAAGCAGACACATGCACAGTGCTAAAGGCAGTGTTGGGATGGTAACTTTTGAAATGTAATAGGTTACAGGCTAGATACCCTATTAAAATATCTAATCTAATAACTAATGTAACTATTTGAATTAAGTCATGTTACCGAATACATTTGATTATTTTTTAAACTTTTTTCTAACAAATGTGTTATTTTGGTCCATTTGAATTCGTATAGATAACCAAAAAGCTTAAAGAAAACAATTGCTATTGTTAAATGTTTTTTTTTTTTTTTTTTTAGTTATTTAAACATACAGTGCTTAGCAAATATATTAGACCATCCATCATAAATACAAGAAAACATAAAAAATCTTTCAAAAGCTTGGTTAAAACTAAAATGTGATGTTATTTATTTGGCAAATAACAAACTGAATTCACCTTTTTATAGCCAGATTAAACTAAAGTTACATTTGTTTGGACAAATATGATGATAACAAGAAAAACAACTCATAAGAGTTAATTTAAGAGCTGGTAGCAAACCATTTTCCATGGTTTTCTGGAAAATGATTTTGGTTATTATCAAGAAAACCATGGAAAATGGGTAGAGGTCAGCTCTTAAATTAAACTCTTATGAGCTATCCTTGTTGTTATCATTATATTTGTCCAAACAAATAGCTAAAGTAACTTTAGTTGTGCCAGACATTAAAATGAACAAGAAAGTGAAGAAACCAAGGGTGGTCTAATCATTGTCGATGATCATGGTAATCAATCAATGATGATGGTGCAAACATTCATATGAGGAACATGAATGTTGGCATCAAAATTCATGCCAATCCCTCAAATAGTTGTTGAGATGTTTCAGTCTCTTTGGTCCTTCACTCATGCATTGTTGTTGTTATGTGCAACTTGTACTGTAACAGAAAGACAAGAGTCATCTCCAAAGATGAAGATGTTTCTTTTGCTTTCCTTCTGTTGGGAAACAAGTTTTCTGTCACTTGTTCTTGTTTCCTCTCTAACCTTCAGTAAGACACATCTCTGATGAATAAAAAGGTCCCAGCTGCTCCTCCTGTCTCCTCCTCCCCTGTGTTGATCGGCCAGGAGACGCATGCAGCACAGATTGCTTTTCACCTCCACTTCAGCTCGACCTGCCTTGTTTGACATGTTTACAGTGAGCTCCCGTGGTGTACCAGTGGTGGTCAGGTTTTGCTGAATCGTGACTCCCAAGGCGGCGGATCTCTCCCAGGCAGCAGTGGCGTGGATCAGAGCGGAGCGGCCATTGAAAGACACCCGACCGCTTCCAGAGAGGGAGGTGTCGCTGAGCTCACCTGAGCCCTGGAGGTCGACTTTGTTTGGGATGATGGAGGTGAGAGAGGCCCAGTGGTGCTGGAGGGTCCAGCCTACTTCAGCTCTCTTTTGGCCCTTCAGCAGGACAGACAAGAGGCACTGACACGAGTCCTGCTCATTCTCTAAACCCAAAGAACCTCTGAGTCCATCTGTCCCTGCTTGTCCATGTGCTGTTAGAGAGATCTTATGTAGTGTGCCCCCCTCAACTCTTCTAACCTGCACCCACGTCAGCCTCCCCACCCCTTTACATCGCACAGACACCAACAGTCTGGAGGTGACTGAGTCCCATTCTGCACTGACATCACCCCAGATGTGACACCAGCTCTCCAGCCTGACCCGCCCCGTCACATCAGCCTTGTGCGTAACGCTGCCTGTCCCCAACTCAACATGCCCATGCCAGCCATACAGCCCGGGCCTCTCCAATCGCAGTCCCACACTTAAGTCCATTCCCCAAGGGCCGACAGCCAGCCCGATTCCCAGGGCCCACCGCTGAGGCCCGGGCCGGAGCAGGAGCCTGAGACTGGACTTAGTCGGCACACCTAGATACGTCAGCAGCAGCGTGGATGAATGAGTGAGGTTAGCTCGGAGCTCTTTTTGCCCGTTGGAGCTGTAACAGCCTTTAGCTTGAGCGCTGAGGCTCGAGTGAGCGAGCGCCAGGCCGAAGCAGAGCCTGCTGTGTGGTCTATAGGAGCGAAAGACTCGTACCTCCACAGGGCGACCCGCCACGTTTCCTGAGCAGTGGGCTGAGAGCCGGTCCGCGGTGGCGTCCCCTGTGCAGTTCATCTGTGAAAACAAAAACCCCTGTTGGCAAAGTTTGTTTTCCAAAGAAGAAACTGAAGGAGGAGACGGAAGAATTTTTGAGGAATTACTGAACTTTAGACCAGCCACATCAGATTTTGTGGTACACCAACATGCTACTCTGAGTCCTTAGTGGTTCATCTGATACTATGATCATCAGGGGCAGATTATGAGACAATGGGCCTCTGGGCACAGACATGTAAAAGGCCCCACCAACTCTCTTTATAATACAACTTTTTAATATATTTGTTTCTCTTCTTGTCATTCTGTGTCCGTGTAGTCATTTTGAGTCTCTTTCTAGTGGCTTTGCTTCTCATCACTTTGTTTGGTTTCTTAACAGTATATTTGTGGCTCTTGGTAGCTGTTTTATGTTACTTTGTGGTCATTTTGAGTCTAGCCATGCCTGCTGCGGGTCCCTTTTAATTTCACTGCAAAAAGGGGTGTCTAAAAACAAGATAAAAACACAAAATCTGAGGGAAATTATCTTGCTGCATGGACAGATAATTTCACTTGGCAAGATTTCTTGGATTAAGATTGTTAAATCTAGAAATAAGCACGTTGAACACTTAAGTTAAAGAAATTAACTCTTAAAACAAGATAAATTATCTAACACTTCTAAATCTAAGTTTTTTTAAAATCTTGGTAAGAACCAAATAACTTGCAGTGTACATCTTTCAGGTGGCCCCTGACACTAGCCCATTCAGTATCATGTGATCATCATGTGCTACTAACTGTACATGCTGGAAAAGTAGGTCAGCTTCTTTGAGGGACTATTTTGGAAAATGTGCTTTCTGGCATGAAAAGACTGATACCACTCATGTCTGTATAATAAACATGAAGCTAGAGGCCAGAGCCAGAAGCCAGAGGTATTTAACTCCCAGTTCAATTAAATTAATGTGCGTTTATCATGTAAATTTTACCTGTAACAAAGTGGGTATAACTCCTTCTAGCAGCTTCATCTGTTGCCACAGAGACAGTGTAAATATGGCTGCACTGTTTCTGGCTCCAACATTAAAAAGGATGTCCACCGTCCTCTCGTCTCCCATGAGAAGGACCAAGCTGGTGTCTAGGCCTTCTGTTTCTAACTAAGAGTGGGCAGAAAAACAAAGAAATACAGGAAAATATTCACATATTCACATAAGATAACGCACTTTCACTATTCGATTACGAAAGGGAGATAAATATTTGAAAAAATTGGACTGTTACAACCATGTAGATCTATAATATATATATATATATATATATATATATATATATATATATATATATATATATATATATATATATATATATATTATATATATATATATATATATATATATATATATATATATATATGGTTTCTACTAAACCCCAGGGGGTAAATGACCTGTACCTGTACTTTTTCTTTTGGCTTATCCTTATTTTGTACAGTCACGGAAATAAGATTAGACCAGCCTTATTTTCTTCAATTTCTTGTTGATTTTATTGCCTGGTAAAAAAAAAAGGTACATTTGTTTGGACAAATATAATGATAAGAACAAAAATAGCTGATAAGAGTTTCATTAAAGAGCTGATATCTAGACATTTTCAATGGTTTCCTTGACAATGATGGTTATTGTTATTAAAGAAAACCATGGAAGATGGCTAGATACTGTATAAGCTCTTAAATTAAACTCTTATGAGCTATTTTTGTTGTTATCATTTTATTTGTACAAACAAATGTACCTTTAGTTGTACCAGGATTAAAATGAACAAGAAAGTGAAGAAAAAGGGTGGTCTAATATTTTTTTCCATGACTGTATATGTAAATATTTCAGACCTCACCCTTTCTATGTTCACATAAAAGCAAAAAAATAAAAATATTTAAAAAAAAAAAAAAAAAAAAAGATAACACACTCATCCAAAGTTTGTTTTTCTAAATATGAACTTTTTAGTGATTAAAAAAAAAAAGAAATGTAGTCCTGCACCTGGTAATGTGCTTTGGCCTGTATTAAGCTTGAGATGCCTCTTCTCAGCAGGGCTTGGACTTGATGCTGCAGCCTGGAGGAGAACTCCCATCTAACCTGGTCCGCCTTTCCTCCGTTAAACTCCGCTTTTAGATGTTCTGGTCCAGCCTGCAGCTCTGTAACCACTGACAGTCGGCCGCCATCCTGAGCCCACCTCACCTGGCCATAACTGCTGGCAGGAACACCTGTAATCCAAAGGACACACTGAGATCCAAGGAGAGATTATAATGTATAAAATAAGAATTACAGTCATGGAAAAAAATATTAGACCATTTTTTTCTTCATTTTCTTGTTCTTTTTAATGCCTGGTACAACTAAAGATACATTTGTTTTCCATTTTGGCTAAATGTCTAGATATCAGCTCTTAAATTAAACTCTTATGAGCTATTTTTTGTTATTATCATTATATTTGTCCAAACAAATGTACCTTTACTTGTACCAGGCATTAAAATGAATAAGAAACTGAAGAAATCAAGGGTGGTCTAATAATTTTTTCCATGACTGTATGTTTTGTATAAAGTAATGACTTACCTGCAGCACTGAGCAGGTGAAAGGAGTGAGACAGACTGCTGTAGACCTCACCAGTCCCACCATCCCCCAGTCTGCGGCTCGCATTCACACACAAATGCTCCGCCCCCGACCAAACACACAGCCAATCATGGGCCAGTTTCTTTCCCATCATGCCTTCATCTTCTCCTCTGTCTCTGGTATCCTCCTGATGTCTCAGCTCCACACTGTACAAGGTCTCCATCACTCTGACTCTCAGCTGTCCTACAGTCATATTAAGTAAGTCAATGATTCCCACTACTCATGTTTACATGTTTTCATGGAAAGGACTAAACCATAGATTTTAATATCAAGTAGGGATGGGAATAATTCATAGATTATCGATTAATGGTCGTTAAGAATTTGGTCGATCATTTGGAATTGTTAATCGATAGGTGTATTTTTTTATTTTAATTTTAACTCTGACTATGTATCAGTACTCACTGAACAGAAACACGGCCGAGCGTTCAGTTCTGCAGCCGTACGTCAATAAGCCAATGAGCTTCGAATTAAGTTGGATAAAGCTACAGTTTGCAAACTGAAAGTTGCAATAACAATTATAAAATACACAGAAATACAAGAGTGTTCATTTGAGCAAAACTAGCTTACTGTATCAAACCTTGCTAGCATTAATAACTAGGTTTAACTTTATCCGAAACGTATTTAAACACAAAACACACTTAAATATGCAAGATTACTGTGAAAACTAACCTCATGCCTCAGGGGCTAAAACATAAAAATTGAACTCCTTGACGTTATCTTTACAGGATAATCACATTTGAGCTTTACGATCTACAGGAAGTCTCTTTTCGTCCTTTCAAAATAAAAGTGGCCATTATCAAAACAGGCTTTTGCATACTACTATATATATATATATATATGTATATATATAGTAGTATGCAAAAGCCTGTTTTGATAATCGAGTAATTGATCGTTAACGTTATGGATGCTCCAGTTGGCAGGTTTCTTCTAAACACCCATCCCTAATATCAAGCTACTACAATTAGTCTTTTCAGATGGCACTCTACCTTCAACAAGGGTGTCAGACCGTCCCAGCGTCCCGTCCAGTCCCAGGACCGGAGGCAAAATAGCAAGGCAGGTCATGGAGTGCCTCAGGTCCCCAGACACAGCCAGCTGGAGACCTCTGGTGTCTTTCAGAGAGCCTTTGACCTGAGCCAGCAGAGCCTCACGCCCCTGAGTGTAGGAGCCATGTAGAGACACGCTGGAGGAGACAGGGCACATTCATTCAATGAAGTCCATAAAAAGACATTAAAAATTGTTTATAACATGATAGATAGACAGACAGACAGACAGACAGACAGACAGACAGACAGACAGACAGACAGACAGATAGATAGATAGATAGATAGATAGATAGATAGATAGATAGATAGATAGATAGATAGATAGATAGATAGATAGATAGATAGATAGACAGACAGACAGACAGACAGACAGACAGACAGACAGACAGACAGATAGATAGATAGATAGATAGATAGATAGATAGATAGATAGATAGATAGATAGATAGATAGACTTAAACGTAACCTATAAATAATTAACCTATGATAAATCTAAATTTACATAAACATTTTGGCTAATTATTAAACATTTGCAGAGGACTTTAATTGGGAAATTGAACACTGCAGGAATTTAAATAATGTGCAGATAAATTAAACATTTGCAAAGATGACCAAATATGATATATGATTGAACTGCATATCTGATAACAAAATGATGCATTTAGACAGTTTGATAAAACACACACCTGTCTGACGACAGGTTGGCCGCCATGTTTACATGCAGGTCGGTGGCAGATGGCAGCAGGCTCTGAGATGCGTTCACTGTCAGTCCCACGGCTCTGTGTCCCCTCTGGTAGGAGTGGGACATCTGAGCGTCCAGCTTCACCCTGTCCTTCCCATCAGCCCTCACATGTACTGAGCTACTTCCTGTACCAGGAACTGCAAAAATGTCTGCAGTGGCCTTTACCTTAATATAAAAAAAAAGCAAAATTGAGAAGCAGTGGTGGAATATAATAATGCTGATAAGTTTGTACTTTTACTTAAGTAAGTTTTGAATACAGGACTTTTACTTGTAGTGGAGTCATTTCACACTGTTGAGAAGATAGCTTGAGAAGATTTTACTATTTAAGGACAGGTGAATGAAATTATTGGACAAAACACAGAAGCAGCCCACCTCTAATGTCTTGGGAATCTTTGATTTGAATGGATGGCTAAGCGAGGAATAAAGGCCGAGTCTTCCCGACGTTCCATTGAGCTGAACAGAAACCTAAAGAAAAAAAAAAAATCATCAGAAATGCTAAACGAACAATAATTAAAAAGCTGAGCTGGTTTTACTCACTTGGCACTCCTGTCGCTCTATTCTCAGTTTCCCTCTGGCCTGATAATCAAACTCGCTGTTGTTTTTGGGGTTCCAATGTATGTTTCCTTCCACTATAGCGGAGGCGGGGAGCTGCAGCTGTAACAGTAATAACAGTGAACTGGTCACACGTTTGGCCTTTTCTACTGTAAACTATACTGTACGCTGTTGGAGCTGGACTTAACATCACATGTTACAAGGCTGACTGTAATCACCATACATCATTCAAATCAGCACTTGGCAATTTTGAGCAG
Organism: Centropristis striata; assembly: GCF_030273125.1. Classification (NCBI taxonomy): domain Eukaryota; kingdom Metazoa; phylum Chordata; class Actinopteri; order Perciformes; family Serranidae; genus Centropristis; species Centropristis striata. The sequence continues at coordinate 11,039,684 of NC_081527.1, read as the reverse complement.
CCAGGTCGGTTTACCTGGAGCTGATGGGTGAAGTTGGCTCTGACTTTTATCGCTTTGTGACTTGAGTGCAATGGGTTCAACTGAACTTGACCGAAGAAAGTAAGTCTCTCCTTGCTTCCAACACGTAACCGGCCTCGTAGGTCTTTCTGGGTCTGAAAAGGAGTTTTCCAATTTTAAAACGTACAGTCATGGAAATATTAGACCATCCTTTTTTTTCTTCAATTTCTTGTTCATTTTAATGCCTGGTACAACTAAAGTTACATTTGTTTGGACAAATATAATGATCACAACAATAATAGTCTGTGAAAGTTTAATTTAAGAACTGATAATCTAGACATTTTCCATGTTTTTTTTTTATAATAACCAAAATCATTACCAAGAAAACCATGGAATATGTCTAGATATCAGCTCTTAAATCTAATGTTTTGTGTCACTTTATACATATTTTTCTGTAATTCACTTTAATTGTTTAACTGTAGTTTAACTGTAATTGCAGTTTACATGTTTACCTGGTTGCTGGTGATGGTCACACAGATTTCCGAGTCTGATGGAATAGTGTCGGAGCTGAAAGGATGGACAAGTGCAGAACAAACCTAAATATGGAGGAGAGACACAAAAAATGAAAATCTCTGAATACAGTAATTAAAACACTCCTTCACTTTCTGTTTAAGTATCATGTGTTGAGGGAACAAATCGACTCACACCAAACTTACAAAAGGGCTCGGCGGGCGGTAGCCGAGGGTGAGCGTGTGGATGGCCTCCCTGTTGCCGTGGAAACCAGCTTTGGACTCCAGGATGTAGAGACCTTTGAGGAGGTCGACGGTGAAAGTCTCCCGCAGGAGGAGAGTCTGAGGAAAGGTCTGGAAGGGCTGTCTGTGCGAGATGATGTCGCTGTTAAAGTCACAAACCATCTTAAAATACATCAATTCTACTGAATTCACTCAGATTGAGGCACAGACCTGAACTGGAGCATGGCTGTTTTCTGATACATCTTCTTGTCCCTCCTCAGCTCCTCTACGACTCCCTCAAACTCCAGCTCTGTGGACGGACTCTTTGGCTTCGAGAAGGTCATCTTCAGTATCGCTTGCCTCTTTTTCAAATTCTAAAAGAAGTTAGAGGAAGTTAGTCATTTAAAAAGTGTTAAAAACATTCTTCTTCCAACACAAACCAGTGTTGGAAGAAGTATTCAGGCCCTTTACTTAAGTAAAAGTACTAATACCACACTGTGAAATTACTCCAATACAAGTAAAAGTCCTGCATTGAAAACTTACTGGTATAAAAGTACAAAAGTATCAGCATCAAAATGTACGTAAAGTATCAAAAGTAAAAGTACTCATTATGCAGAACTGACCCACTCAGATTCCAGGACTTATTTTAAAATATTTTTAGATTATTTGGACTGACGATTTATGTAAGCAGCGTTTTAATTTTGCAAAGATATGGCTCCTTTTAACTACTTAATACACTGTTATGAGGTTTAATGAAAAAAATGTCTAATTGATTATGTTTTATGTTGAATTTATGTTGTTTTTCACACTGTGAAATTACTCCACTACAAGTAAAAGTCCTGCATTCAAAACTTACTCAAGTAAAAGTACAAAAGTATCAACATAAAAATGTACTGAAAGCATCGAAAGTAAAAGTACTCACTCAGATTGTTAGAAATATTCTAAATATATTATTTGATTATTTATATTGATGCATTTATGAAAGCAGTGTTTTAATTTTGTAAATTAAATTTAGAATTAGATAATAAATCTAATTCTATCTACTGTTTATATACTGCTATGATATTTAATAATAAAAAAAAAAATGTCAAGTCACTTTAAATTGATCATGTTTTTTATGTTAAATCTCGACTTGAAAAGTAACTAAAGCTATCAGCTAAATGTAGTGGAGTAAAAAGTACAATATTTGCCTCAAAATGTAATGAAGTAGGAGTATAAAGTAATATTAATTGGAAATACTTAGGTACCTCAGATTGTTTTATATATTTTAAGCATATCGTTGGATTATTATTATTGATGCATTTGTGTAAGCAGCATTTTATTTTAATTTTGAAGAGGAATAAAATAATTAGAGGAAAATATATTTTTTTCTCATTATGCAGTGCAAGAAAAACGTCAATGTTGAGAATAAAGTCAACTTTTTGTGTAGGGTAAATGTACTTAGTTACATTCCACCACTGCAAATAAGTATTAGAACGTTTTGGTTTCATGGTGGGGATTTTATTTGTTAGCACTAGAGCTATCAGCTAAATGTAGTGGAGTATAAAGTACAATATCTGCCTCAAAATGTAGTGAAGTAGAAGTATGAAGTTAAAATGGAAATACTCAAGCAAAGTACAAGTACCTCAAAATTGTACTTAAGTACAGTACTTGAGTAAATGTACTTAGTTACATTCTATCATTCTGCTGGAGACACCCACCTTCTCCACGGTGTTGAGGGCAGCAGTGAGGCTGGCGTTGTGCTTGCCGTAGGTAGAGGCCATCTGCAGGGTGTGGCTGAATTTGGAGGTCTCCAGGGAGACGTCTCCTCTCAGGGGTGCAGTCCACAACGAGCTCAATGAACCAGAGGCCTTCACACTTCGCTTCCCCACCACGCCCCAGCCTCCTGCCTGGGAGGAACGGAGGAGTTAGAGGAGCAGAAGGCAATGCACATGTTAAAATTTGAACCATTTTGCTAGTTTTTTTCTATTCCTAACAAATAAAATCCCCATCATGAAACCAAAACTTCACTGAGTCTAATACTTATTTGCAGTGGTGGAATGTAACTAAATACATTATACAAATATTGTACTTTTTACTCCACTACATTTAGCTGACAGCTTTAGTTACTTTTCAGATCGAGATTTAACATGAAAAACATGATTTATTAAAAGTGATTTGACTTTTTTTTTTTAAACTTAATCTCATAACAGTATATTAAGTAGTTAAAACGAGTATTACCTTGAGAAAATCAAACACTGCTTACATAAATGCATCGATAATAAAAAACAATAATGTATTCAGAATATATAAAACAATCTGAATGGGTTCATGTATATGGGTTAAGTAGATAAAATAAGTCTTTTTATCTAATTCTAATTAACTTCACAAATTTAAGACACAGCTTTCATCAAGGCATTAATAGAAATAATATATCTATAATATATTTAACAATCTGAGTGGGGCCATTCTGCAAAAAGAGTTCTTTTACTTTTGATACTTTAAGTACATTTTGATGCTGATACTTTATAGTTACTTTTCAGGTGATTTAACATAAACATGATACAGTTTATGCATATTTTCTTTCAATTAAACCTCATAACAGTATATTAAGTAGTTCAATTTAGCCCTACCTTTAGAAAATTATAACTCTGCTTTCATAAATGCATCCCTAATAATAATAATCTTATAATATATTCAGAATATATTTAACAATCTGAGTGGGTCCATTCTGCATAATGAGTACTTTTACTTTTGATAATTTAAGAAAATTTTGGTGCTGATACTTTTGTACTTTTACTTGAGTAAGTTTTAAATACAGAGCTTTTACTTGTAGTGGAGTAATTTCACTGTGTGGTATTAATACTTTTACTTAAGTGACATGAATGTCCACCACTGCTGATATGATACTTTGAATGTTCCTTACTTGTATGTAGGTGGCAGCTGGACTGTAGAGCTCCAGACGGGCCTCCCTCTCTCTGCCCCTGTCCTTGTAGAAACCCTCCAGCATGAGGTTGCGGATGGTCAGCCACTTGCTGGCTGTCAGCTCCGAGGTGAGCTGGAGCGTGTGGCGCTGCTGCTGGCTCAGTTTGTGGGTGGTGTAGATGTACAGCCACGGCGTGTCCATGTTAAATGTGCCTGGATGATAATAAGAGAAGTGATGCTGACCACTGCCTCAACACCAGAATGGACTCGAATACGAACTTCAAGTTCCCGTGTTGTAAAAAGTGCGATTGCTTTATTATATAGCTACGGTGGCCCTGAGAACTCACAGCGCTGCAACTTAAGAAAACACATGCAAATACACCAAACACAAGCTAATTGAGAAAACATCTTCATCAATTTGACATCACAAGCGCAGCATTTAGAGAACGCGCTGCAAAGAGGCAGCCTACGTGTCGAGGTATCCTTGAGAAAATTCCTGACGCTGCGTTCATCGGTGTGAGAATGAGAATGAATTCCCAATGGTGGCTTGTGGCACCGTTTAGCGTAGCCTCTGCCACCAGTATGAATGTGTGTGAACGGGTGAATGGGCGCAGTCTGTAGTGTAAAGTGCTTTGAGTGGTCGCAAATCGACTAGAAAAGCGCTACATAAGTGCAGGTCCATTTACCATTTACCATTTACAACACAACACAATAAGAAAATAGACCACAACACAACAGAAGTGTTTCCAGAGGACACTTAAAAGTGATGCACACGCCTTGACACGCTTGATATTATCATGTTATTTCAAGATAATGAAATTTTCATGTAAAATAGTGTTTCTTAAAGCATGTAAACTAGTAGAAACCTAAATCACAAGTATAGACCGTAAAATGAGCATAATATGGCCCCTTTAAAAACTTTATATGATTACATATAAGCATTTACCTTCCCATTTTTTCTGCAGGGTGTCTTTGGGAGGGCTTTTCCAGTGTAATCCAGCCACCAGCGGCATCAGGTTGTTGTAGTTGACTTTGAGGTGAGTGCTGCTCTCAGAGCCGAGCTGTCTCAGGTGAGAGTGCAGAAGCTGAGTCCTGTAGTTTAAATTCTTCTCTGGCACCTGCAGACTGAACTGGAGTAACAGGACAGACAAAAAAATTAAATATGCAATCCATGCTTGGAAAATGTAAATACAAGGACTCACAGACCACAGATGCAGCTCTGGTTACCTCTAGTGTGTAGCTGGTGTGATCTTGAGTGGATTGGTTTTTGAAAGACTGGCTCAGAAGAAGTGTGCGTTTGTTGTTGATCTCATCCCAGTGTTTGCCATAGCTCACGTCCAGGGAGGATTTAATGTGGCTGGGGCTTTCCTCATGCCTGAGATGGATCTGAAGAGAAACCAAAGAACTCTTCATCACAGAGAAAACCTGTGCTGCTCAGTTGCACCCGGCTAGGAAATAATTAGTCTCAGACACTGGAAACCAGCAGCAAAAGCATGCATGGAACACCAAATGACTTGAAGATAATACACATTTCTGTGTCACCCTCTAGGTTCACGTCTCCAGCTACCTTGTGGCTGATAGGAGCCATGTTGGAGCAGTAGAATTCATGATCTGCTCTCATGATGTACGTGAGGTTTGAGTCCCTCTCGCTCCTCAGTCTCTGAGACGTGTAGCACTCCTGGCGCAGGTGCCGGGCATCACCTGCGTAGGGGTCAAAGGTCAGGACAACCACAGGTGTGATTTTTTCAAATTTTTTTTGCTGTCGTCTAAAAATTTACAATGCTTTCAAACATAAGTTTCACTAAAAGTTGACAAATCCCACTCCGTGCATTCCCATCGATTTTTTCCCCCACTAGTACTATTGAAAAAAATATTCAGGTTTTATTACTTTTTGTTCACTTGATATGAGGCCTAATTTTGTATATTTGAATAAAATTAACCAATAATAATAAAAAATATCAAAAAAACAGACACAAAGAGACACAAAAAGACAAAAAAACAGACACAAAGACCACAATCAGATGCATAATAACTTAAAACCACCACAAAGTCTGTGTCTTGCTCCTGTAGGACGGTGGGGCTTGTTGCATGTCTGTAAATAGGTGCCTATTGTGTCATAATCCATCCATTAGTCTATAAGTATATATTTTTTCTTTTTAGGTGAACTGCTCCTTCACTTTGTAACTCCAATGAGCAGCAGCTTAAACTGCCCTTAGGCATTAAAACTTTGTTTTTTCGTCACTCACCTCCCAAACCGTATTTGAGCCTGAGCGCGGAGCTCCACAGTGAGCCCTTCTGCTCCATCAGTCCCAGCATCCTGGTGCCGACCACGCCAGGCAGCAGGAGCTCCGCCTCCACAGAGTACTGCCTGCTGCTGCCGTCCCGCCGCCGCTCCAGAGCCACTGGTGTGGGGAATGATGGATAGAGCTAAATAACTTGTATGTGTTATATAAAACAAGGGTAAGGCAAGGCAAGGCAAGTTTATTTGTATAGCACAATTCAACACAAGGTAATTCAAAGTGCTTTACATACACATTAAAAACAGCAAGACACAATTGAAAACAATAAAAACAGTCAATTAAAACAGGGAAGATACAGCAGGATAAAAAAAAAAGAGATAAAATAATAAAAAGCACAAGTCAAACATTGTGTAGTTAAAAAGTAAGGGCAGTAGAGTAGAGCAGATAAGTGTTAAAGTTAAGAGTATGCTTCAGTAAACAATAGTGTTTTTAGTCCTGATTTAAAGGAGCTGACCGTTTGGGCAGACCTCAGATCTACAGGTAGTTTGTTCCACAGGTGAGGAGCATAATAACTGAAAGCTGCCTCACCCCGCTTAGTTCTTGTTTTTGGGACACGCAACAAGCCAGTTCCAGATGACCTAAGGGGTCTGGATGCTTCATAGAGAGGGAGCAGATCAAGCATGTAATTTGGTCCGAGACCATTCAGAGCTTTGTAGACCAGCAGTAAGATTTTAAAATCTATCCTCTGACTCACAGGAAGCCAGTGTAGTGATTTAAGGACCGGTGTAATATGGTCCAGTTTCCTGGTGTTTGTGAGGACTCTGGCGGCAGCGTTCTGGATCAGCTGCAGCTGCCTGATTGATTTTTTGTTAAGACCTGTGAAGATGCCATTGCAGTAATCCAACCTACTAAAAATAAATGCATGGATAAGTTTTTCCATGTCTTGTGGGTAACACTTTATATTAAGGTACACGTATTCAACATTAATTAGTTGCATCAGCATGCAAATTAGTAACATATTAGCTCTTAATTAGTCATTATTAAGTACTTATACATGCCTTATTCTGCATGGCCTTATTATACAACCAGTAAGCCATTAACTAAGAGTTTTCCCTCAATAAACTCAGAATTATTGCTTATTAATAGTAAGTAAGGAAGTTGTTGTACATGAGTTACGATCTCAATACGCTTGCTTGGAATGGACTTTATAAGGTGGTAGAACCACAAAAATTATTCTGTTATTCTCCCTTAATAACACTCAATGAATATGGTCTGTTCTTACATAACAAAACAACTACAAGTGTTAAAAGAGTCCAAATAACCCTAAATGAAGTCTTTGTTACTTAGAATATGTTCCCCATACTAAAGTGACATCTTGTTCATACTAATTTGCATGCTAAAAAGCAACTAATTAATGTTGAATATGTGTACCTTATTATAAAGTGTAACCAAAATGAGTGCTTTTAGCGAAAATAAAGGTGTGTTATAGTGCCAGTTGGATACCTGACAGAGAGACAGTTTCTCTGAACACGTTCTTCACAGTGGCAGAGAAGCTCGTCTTCCTGCCCAGTCCACGAGTAACATTAGCAGAGAGGATCATGGGATGTCCATTAGCGGCCAGTTTAGCTTCAAGGTGATAGCGTGTCCTCTGCTCTGACAGCAGGGTCTGAGAGTCGACCAAACCCTGAAGATGACAAAATAAATAACATCTTTTATGACTGAAAAATCATTTTCAGATCAGGTCATGTACAGTATAAAACTTGTATCCAAGGTTTGTGGCACATTGATTGTATTTGTAAAGCTATTTATTTGAACACACTATTCAGTGCTAATCAATTTTATCTTAGTCTGCATGGAATACTAAAGAAAAACTCAATACTTACCGTGATGTAATAATGAACTCCGTCAATCAGCAGCTCCAGTTTTCCTGACTTTATGTTCCTCTCCTGCTCAAGTTGCCCTGAGAAAACATGACATTACCATTAAACCCGGATTTGAAGTTTTTCCTTTGGTGTCCCTCTGTCAGTGGTGGAACCTAACTAAGTACATTTATTCAAATACTGTACTTAAGTACAGTTTTGAGGTACTTGTACTTTACTTGAGTATTTCCATTTTATATAACTTTATACCTCTGCATAATTACATGTTCCTTAATTTAATCTATTTCTTTTACCTTTTTTATGTATTCATTCTATTTATTGTTTTCTTATTATCCTATTTTATCTACTTATTATTTATTTATTTTATTTATCTATTTGTATTATTATTATTATTATTATTATTATTTACTTGTATGTACGTGCATGTATGTATGTATGTATTTTTTTTTCAAAAAGAAGAATATATATATATAATTTTTTATTTATTTTTACTTTTTTTCTTTTTTATCAATTATTTATTGATCTATTCTCCCCTTGTGTTTTGTGTGTTGATGTTTATTATGATGTCATTTATTACAAGTCCTATGTCAGCAAATGTTTTAATGTTTAAAAATGTTTATGATTGTAAAATGATTAAAATCCTAAAATAAAAAGTAAAAAAAAAACAAAAAAAAACTTTATGCTCCTACTTCACTACATTTTGGGGCAAATATTGTACTTTTTACTCCACTACATTTAGCTGACAGCTTTAGTTACTTTTCAGGTCAAGATTTAGAATTAAAAAAAAGATCATTTTAAAGTTATTCGATTTTTATTTTTTTTAAATTAAACTTCATAACAGTATATCAAGGAGTTAAAATGAGCATTACCTTGAGAAAATCAAACACTGCTTACATAAATTCATCGATAACAAAAATCCAATAATATATTCAGAATATATAAAACAATCTGAGTGGATCCATTCTGCATAACAAGTATGTTTACTTCTGATACTTTAAGTACATTTTGATGCTGATACTTTTGCACTTTTACTTCAGTAAGTTTTGAATGCAGGACTTTAACTTGTAGAGGAGTAATTTCACAGTGTGGTAGTAGTACTTTTACTTAAGTAAAGGATCTGAATACTTTTTCCACCACTGCCCTCCGTGACCAACCTTGTATGTGGATGGTTTTCAGAGGATGGATGATCCTCAGCAGCAGCCTGTGAGGGTTGAAGGTCAGGTCCAGAGACATGTCCCTGGGGATGGAGGACTGCGGTGTAGCCAGGAGGAGGTGGATGGAGGCTTCTCTGGGGAGCCATGTGCCTCTCTGAAACACAAGTTGGGGACACCTTTGGGTGTTAAATACAAAGAGAGAACCACCTCACATGTAGATCTTTGTATTTCCTCACACTGTAAAAAAAAAAGATAAACAATAGCTACTCAATAAAATTGAGGCAACAGATTGCAATATTATTAATTAAATCTAACTACGTCACTCAAAATTCTCTTGATTTAGAATCACATACACATAAAGATTATATTTAATGTGATCAAAATAAGTAGATTATATCTCAAACATTCAAGTTACTTAAACATCTGCCTCAAAATCAAGGAGACATTTATATTTAATACATTTTTATCAAATATATTAAGTAAAATTAAATTACTACAGAATCATTTATTAACGTGCACACCTGAGGAAGCAGCGAGTACGCAGCCTCCAGCAGGTAGTAATGGAGACCTCTGTCCAGCTTCAGCAGCCTGAGGGAGAGGTGGACAGGTCCTGGAGCTGGAAGTGAAACACCTGTGGCAGGTGACGGGTAAGAGGCGTTGGAGCACAGCTGCCAGCCGACCATCTTGGACCCTGCGAGGGAGCAGAGACCAGAGTTTTGTAACAAATCAGAGCCAATATCATGTGACCATCGCAGGTCTTGTCCATTATTACATGATTTAATGTCAGATAATATGAACTGCCCAACACCTGTATAAGACCACAGACAGTGTTTGAGGACTTACAGGTCTTTGGAGTGCAGCTGGTCTTCTGGACTCGACTCTTTGGCCCCTTTATCTCCTCTCTGTGGTCTCCACTGAGCTGAAACACTCTGGAGCTGGTGAACACAAAGATAACACATGCTTTCTAAGAAACCATTATCTTATACACCTCTCAAAATATTTTTTTGCTCCGTGTCATGCCTAATAACTTCCCTTAGCTGCTCTAAAATCACAGTAAACCACTGCCTGACTGACACTGTGTTTAGTTTAGGTTAAACAAAATATTGCAACATGTGAATCATAATAACTGAAACTTATAAGTAAGTGTGAAAAATATGTGTAAAATTTGGTAAGATAAGAGAAGTGTACACTTATATGCAGTGTAAACATATTACACGGTCGCCCATAAAGTATTGAGTGTATGGAAATGAACATACTTTTCAGAAGCCTGACATTTGTGTTTAAAATATTCTTTTTCTTTATTGATCTTATGTAATATTCAAATTTTCTGAGACACTGAGTTTTGGGTTTCCATTATCTCTAAGCCAGAATCATCAAAATGACAAGAAAAACAGGCTTTAAATATTTCACTCTACGCGTAATGAATCTATATGTATATATACTAGGGCCGGGACTTTAACACAAAAAGTAACGCGTAAAAAAAATTGACGCATTTTAATCACACTTATTTTTGTATCGCGGAACATTTCTCACTGGATGAGTTTCAGGCGGACCGATTATACTGGAGCACCAACTAGCGTTCATGAGTTCAGACAACAACAAACCACAGTGAAAATGAAGGATGAAGCGTGGTTTTGTTACAAAAAACGAACGGATGGAAGCGTCGATAAGAGCATGGTTGTGTTGCTATGCAACAAGGAATTCGCCGAATATCACCGCAGCACATCGAGCCTCTAGTATCACCTCAATGCAAAACATATAGCATAGTTTATTACCTATAGGCTACCTGAATTTCTGAAATGTACTATATTTCTAAATATGCTATTGCTACACTTAATGGCAAAAATTGCACTGGTCTGTTGGACTTGAACAAAAATAAGCAATATTTTTGTTGCTTAAGCTTATGTATTCAGTCATTAATCAATGGTATACTAAAAATCAATGTGAAAAAAATTGCTTCTCCCTGTTCTCAGGTCAAATATTTTATATGCGATTAAAATGCGATTAATTTCGATTTATTCATTACAAAGCCTCTAATTAATTAGGTTAATTTTTTTAATCGAGTCCCAGCCCTTATATATACATGTATATGTATAACGTATGAGTTTCACATTCTGAAATGATTGACAAAAAATATTGAACTTTTTCTTGATATTCTAATTTTTTGAGATGTGCCTGTATAAACCTTCCTTTAATCCTTGTAATAAACGCCCACACTGACCTGAGAGAGACGATGTCCATGACGTCCTCCGGTGTGTTGAGTGTGACCCTGGCGTCCCGGCCCTCCTGCAGCTGAACGCTGCCGTCCAGACTGGTGGAGCTCCTCAGCTCAGAGAGCCAGTCCACTGCAGCCTGACCCAAAGCACCGTCGACCCCCATCCTGGCAGACAGCCCCACGTAGGCGCTGAGAATACACATGTCACATGTCACACTGCTGCTCATTGAGCTCCACTGGCTACCTGTTGCAGCCCGCATCAAATTCAAATCTCTAATGCTGCCTACAAAGTTGTCTCGGGCACTGTTCCTACCTACTTGAACGGCCTGATTCAGACATATGCTGTTAGGGCCCCACGTCTCTGGAACTCTCTACCCCTTGAGGTCAGACAGGTTACATCACTAGCCTTTTTTAAATCCCTACTGAAAACTTTCTTTTATCGCAAAGCCTTTTTAACTACTTAATCTCTTAGTTGTTGTTTTCTCACCCAGCTCGTGCCACTTTCTATGTTTTGTCATTTGTGATTCCAACTTGTCTGCATTGCACTTTACTTTGCTTTGTTGTTTTATTGTAATTTTTTCTGTCTTCCACTATGTTTTTATTTCTTGCCTGTAAAGCACTTTGTAACTTTGTTAAGAAAAGTGCTATACAAATAAAGTTTATTATTATTATTATTATATGCTACCTCACGACCGTTGCGCTCTTCCAATGAACGGCGCCTGGCTCTGCCCCCCGTTGGTCCAAGGCAATCCAAACTCTTTGCATTTCTTGTTCCCCGCTGGTGGAACACACTACCAGTTCCTACCAGAGCAGGGGCGTCCCTCTCTACCTTTAAAAAACTCCTGAAGACCCAGCTCTTCAGAGAGCATCTTCTCTCCTAGCACCACATGACAATTCTACTCCTTAAAGAATTGTCACTAGCACTTATTGATGCACAAATAGCTCTTACTGCACTATACCTTGATTGTTTGCTTTTATTCTTCCTGTAAGTGGCTTTGGATAAAAGCGTCTGCTAAATGACTAAATGTAAATGTAGAATAAAGATAGCTGTCAGTTACTCTCTACTGAATGTACAGCTTGAAAACAAAAGGTCAGAGGTGTCGCCCTTGTTATATATATTGATATATATATTGAAGTACTTCGGTTTGATGTATCCAGACAGGGAGAAGTGAGAAGTGTCCCTGTAGTTGACGTTGCCCTTCAGACGCAGTGACAGCAGCGAGGTCATGTTGATGCCCAGTTTGACGGGCAAACCAGACAGAGACGGTAAAACTAGCTCGTCTGTCATCAGCACGGCCCTGTGGTTCAGCTGAACCTCCTGACCCTGGAGGACACAGAGGAAGGAAGACGGGTTGAGAGAGAAGACAGCAGAGTGTGTGAAAACACAAGGGGTAATGCATAGCATTTTTATTATGGAAAAGTTGACTTTCTCAGTTAGACTAGAATCAGATAAACTTAAGAATTTATGGGAAAACTGGGTTGATTTTGTAACACCATTGAGAAAAGACTTTATCTGATAAAAACAATGTATCTTATGGATCCCCTTGGTTTTTGCTACAAATTTTGTGTTTGGCATTATCCTTCAACAGGAGAGAAAGGTCTTTACAAGAGGGGAATGAAAATATGAATGGTATGGAGTAAGACAGCTGTCATAAAGATGTGTGCATGATTCCAACCATTCGTATTCATTCGGGTGATTGTTTGTTTATTGGGCATTAGGTTTAGTTTTTCTTTCTTTTTTTTCTCGTTTTTCTTTGCACCACACTTTGATTATTCCATTTGTTAGATTCACTAGTTTATGGGTGGTTGCACTTATGTATTTTTGTTTGTGTAGATTAAATCAGCGTAGATAGCCAGAGTTCTTTTGTTTATTGTGTTTTCGAATAGAAAGATAGTGGGGGGGAAACCGAGTGGGAAGATTGTTTTAGTTTGTTTGTTTTATGAGTTGGCGCCACCCACCGCCCTTTGTTCTTTGCCTCACTTTGTATCACTTTACTAGCCTGAAGAAGGTTCTCCTTTTATTACTGTTTGTTAACTTTGCTATTAATTAATAAATATCTGTATTTGCCCGAGTACACCGGCGTCCTGTTACATTCCCTTTTCCCGAGACCCAAATTGGGTTGTAACACATTAAACATTTGTATGTTAATAAAATAGTTGTACACAAAATTCTGCTTTCATATACATGAGTCTGAGAAATGGTTTGGGTTAGGATTGTTTTGATGTGAGTATGAATCTAAAAGCTGTGAATCTCTACGACTACGAAGTCTTCACTGTGAACACAAATTCAAGTTTGTGGGTACGAGGAGAAAATTGTTAAAATGACGTCACGTAGGTCACAGGCAGGTCACAGGGGAAAATAATCAAACCACGATTTCTCCAAACGCGAATGCACCAAAGCCAAGGATGACTGACAGCAGTGAACCAGGTGGAGAACAATCTTCTTCCAGCTTACCTTGAGCAGTTTAACAGCCAGTCCTGCCATGCTCAGCGACACTCGGTCCATCTGACTGTAGAGATCTTCACATGTGAACACGCTGAGCTCACTGCCAAACACCTTGACGCCGAGCCAACACCTGGGCCTGCTCTCCTCTCTTCTCCTTCCAAACAACTGGAGAGACAAAGAACAAACCTGTGGTGCAGATTGTGGATTTTCACTGAATTAAATTAACTTTACATGACCTGAAATCTTAAACTATAAAACCCAAATCCTCTTTCACCTCATTTCACCTTATAATGAAGTCATTACATTGAGCTATTTAAAGTATCCTAAAAGTGTATTTGTAGGGATGTTTGAGTAATTGGTGGATTAAGCAGCCTACTGACATTTATTAGTTTCAACTGCTCATAACACAGAAATCTAATCAGCTATTCACATGACAGAAAGTCAATGCATTTATTCATGAAGACGAGCTGCTGAAGTTTAAAGTGAGCAGAGCGAGCAGAATGAGGAAGAAAGGTGATTTAAGTGACTCTGAACGTCTGAGTATTTCACAAACTGCTGATCTAACAACTATCTCTAGGGTTTACAGAGAATGGTCCGAAAAAGAGAAAATATCCAGTTAAAATGCCTTGTTGATGACAGAGGTCAGAGGAGAATGGCCAGACTGGTTGCAGTGATGGTGTGGATGGGGGGGTGTCCACTCCCTTGGATTATGGCACAACGGATAGTAACATCTTGTCCTGTGTATTAACGTATATATTTCCAGAGTACTCTCACTTTTCTTTGCTCTCTCTTTCACAGGATGTGGAGCTGTGGTCCTGCTCGGCATCACTAATGCTGGTCTCACTGCTGTGGATCTGGTTCGGCCCCAGAAGGGAATGCTCCTCTCCTGGTCCACTCTACACTCACCATCACTGCTGGCCAATGGTGGCGCTTCATCACCTGCTGCTGTCTCCTCCCAGAGCTCCTGCTTCCTCTTCTTTTTCCCCTGTTAAAAGGGTTTTTTGAGGAGCTTTACCCTGGCCGCTGTGAGGGTCTAAGGACAGAGGGTGTTGTACCATGTACAGTCTGTAAAACCCATTGAGGCAAATATGTGATTTGTGATTTTGGGCTATATAAATAAAATTGACTTGACTTGACTGGTTCAACAGGTATGTAGAAGAGCATCTCTGAACTCACGTCCAACCTTGAAGCAGATGGGCTACAGCAACAGATGACCACACCACCACTTTATTAGGTACACCTTGCTAGATAATAAAGTGGCTGGTGAGTGTCAAACTATCCTACATGTTTGCCTTACTCTTATGATCATCCTTATCCATCTTTTTTAAAAACTCTCCAGTAACTCTCCTGTAAATCTTACTGTACATTCCAAGGTATTAAACAAAAAAAATAAAAAATTTTACTCCTCCTAAAATGAAATGCTTTAAATAAATAAAAGAACCTTGTATTGTTAATCTTGTGTTTTATCTAAGCATTTCTAGTTACTTTTATTGTCAGAGGACTCTGTCCATTCTAATGCTAGTTTAAGGTTTCTCAGATTTATATAGACAATAAACAAGATATTTCACAAATAGCAAAATGGTATATTTGAAGCAGGGAATATAATTTAAATCCTTGCAATGTGGATATATAATATTTAGGTATTTATTCAGTAAATTACTTAACCCATGGCACTTACTCTTGTGTTGTTTCTTGACTACATATTTGTTTGTGTTGTACTAACTCTCAATAGTATGTTGCTCTAGATAAAAGCATCTGCTAAATGACAATGTAGAAATGTAGAAATGTATTTATTTGCTGTCTTGAAATCTTGTAGCTTGAATTAGTGGTTATCAAGGTTATTATTCAATTCATCAATAAGTTGATGTGCAGAAAATCATTAATCATTAATGGTTTTGCTAATTGATTAATCATTTTAGTCACTTTTTAAAGAAAAATGCAAAAAGTTGATGATTTTGGCTTCTCAAATGTGAGAATTTGCTGCTTTGTGGTGTCTTTCAATACTTAACGTAAACTAAATATCTTTTGGTTTGGTGCTGTTGGTCAGATAATAATGGTCATTTTAGTTGCAATCTTAATCCAGGCATTTACTTTAACTATTTCAGTATTATACAAAGGCACAGCCAAGATAACAATAATGACCAAATGTCTGAAATCTAAAATGCGATATAAATGGCTACCCGTGTGCTGCAACACCATCCCCACCTGTCATACAACAGTCTGGTCTTTGTATCAAAAATGACCAAGTTAACATGAACCGAACACACAGTGACCTCACCATGGCCCTGGCCTGGCTCAGATAGCTGCTGGTGCTGGATAAACACATTTCTTTTTCTCCTTGATGACCATCATCTGTTTTTCTTCGGCTCCTCTGGGCCTCTTTGGGCTGTTTCCGACTTCGAACCACAGACTCTCCATCAGAGTCGGGCGTCTGTCGACCGAAAACGTTCTTCAAAAGCGGTTCAGCGTTTTCAACGTGAAGGTCAACCTGAGTTAGGTAACAAAAATGCATGTAGTTAACAGAATTTTGTAAGACTCTAATATACTTTTAGGAAACTATTGGATTTCAAACTCACCTCCAGAAGGTTGTGGGCTCTGCCGTGAAAATAAACTGTCAGGTTGGTAGAGGCAGATCTCGGGAGAAAGGATTTAGGAGAGAAAACTAAAGACATTTCCACATTTGTAATCCCCATGCCTGAAACAGAAAAAGAAACAAAGCTGTGGATACAGGCCGCACTTTAAATTAACTGTTTGCAAAAGCTCCGCCCCCTTAGTTACTGTTGCTATGCCCATCAAGCTTCTAGGACCGTCTGCAGCCATGGAGCGGACCGGCGATGTGTTAGCGGGTGTTTTGGAGTTTTGGCTGCCAATAAACAAAATGCTACAAAGATTAAAATAAAATGAATGAAACGATATCGCCAGCGTTAGTGTCGTTTTGCCGACTCCGGTAAACCCAAGGCTAACATACATGGTCAAAACTCTATACGGTTTGAAAGAGAAGAAGTTAGACTCTAGTTTCACACCACTTAATTAATTGGAAACATAACATGACCATTTATATTAGTAGTTAATGTGAAATGTTGATAGAATGTTAGCCAATAGCTGGCCGATGTGGGATTTAGTGATGCTAGCTATTAGCACTGTACAGCCCTGTATGTTAAACTCCTAACAACATTGCTAGCAAGCATAGCATGCTAATTTTGCGAGTTTTTTTTAATAAGTTTGTTGGACTAGTTCTGCACCAGTAGTGGTAAGGATACTAAGTGACAGGAACCATAACTGTTAGAATCCGGTTTGTCTCATTTAACATAGACAACTGTGAGTTAGCTCAGGTTTGCTAGCTAGCAGCTTAACTTGGAGCAGACATTTGTGTGTCTTTTGATCTTGAGATATTATGTGTGGAGTCTCCCACACTCTTTAATCCACAGCCAGCAACGCTCCTCTTGTTTTTTGAGTTTTGGAAAAGGGGAAAAAACGACTCCTGCTAAACTCTGAGGGTACCTGTTGTCAGATTTACAAATCCTGCACACGTTTCACTGATGCTCAGAGAAACTTGTCGGAACTTCTTCTCTTAGTAACGGTTGCTAAGCTATGATTGGACGAGGAGCTTACGAGGGAGGAGTTTTGCAAACGGTCAATTGTTCACCACCTCGTCCTCATTAGTAGCTTCTGCAAATGATAATTGCATGTTAATGTGAAATGTTAATTTATGTAATTATGGAAAATTCAGACAATTTGAAGCTGAAGTGAAGCCATCATTACCTGATGAAACAGTGTGGTCAGAATAGGATGAGTATTTCAGAAACTCTGCCTCAAAGTCTCTGCTGATGATGTCATCAGGCAGCAACTCAATCAGGGCCTGCTTCATGGGGTCCTCGCTCCGCAGGACATTCGTCAGGTGACTCCACACATATGAGCCCACTAGAGAAGCAGAAGAGAAAAGGCTTTCATGTGAAGATGAACAAGAAAATCAACAATATATGATAAAAAAAATACAAATTTAAAAAAAGAATTTAAAAATTAAAAAAAACAAAGACTAAATAAGTAAATAAAATAACAAGAAATAAGTAAAAATACTTGGAATAAATGGAGGAAAAAAGGAAAATTAAGGGATATAATATTATATGTATGTATAAATTACATTATAATACAAATATAAAAATTGAGTATTTTAAATAACTGATGTCTATAAAGAGTTTGAATAAAAGTAATCGAGAATCCTTTTATATATATTTGAGTATTTTGGAGAAACATGGTGGAATTGAAGTTTGTGCATAATTAGAAAAACAACATGGACCACCAGCTTTGTATAAAGACACAAATGTAGCCAATTTAAAGACTTATGGTCCAACTCCTAAATAAAGAAAGTAAGTGGCTGCAATAAAGAATCTTTCACCTGTTTGACAATGAAAGCAGTAATCTGACCATGAGCAGCAAAGAACTAAATTAATCACTAACGTCTATTGAGAAGCTGCTCTGAGCATCCTTTTACAAACTTCAGTGGTTTCAGTCAGACCTTGGCTGGAGGTCTCGTTCCTCAGCGTCTTCTTCACCATTTCAAACACGTCCTGATCGGGGCAGAGCATGAGCTGCTGGTATGCAGCGATTCTGACCTCGGGATCCTCCTGGGAGGAGCGGTACAGCTGCAACAGCACAGACCTCTGAAGGAAGGAAACTGCTGTCAGTCACTGATGTTCGACTGCTCATCACCTCTTCACCTCCACCTCAACTCATCAGGAATCAATTAGAACATCAGCCTCTGTCATGTGGAGACTTATATTTATATTTGAGTCACTAGGGCCTTCGCCTAAAAGTAAACTTTGGATGAAAAATCAGTGGATCAGGATCAGTGTCCTGTCAGTCTATTTATAGTTATGAAGAGCTGGAAGTAGGCGACGTTTTGTTTTTTCCACAAATTCAACAGAACAATATGTGAAGGAATGTGCAGAAGATGCTTCCTGATGTCATTCATACAAATAGATGAAGGTTCAACATCAACATTAGGCCTATATTAGACCTTCTGTGTTTTTTCTATATTATATATCTTTATATATTTTTTCTATATTATATATCTGTCATATACCACTTATACTACACTGTGTATATCTCTGTGTATATATATATATTTATTAATTGCTGTTCATACTACTATACTATATATATATATATATATATATATTCTTATTCTGTCTTCTATATCTACAATCATGGAAAAAAATATTAGACCCTTGTTTTCTTCAATTTCTTGTTCATTTTAATTCCTGGTACAACTAAAGGTACATTTGTTTGGACAAATATAATGATAACATCTTGATAATGTTTTTGGCTATTATCAAGACAACCAAAAATGTCTAGATATCAGCTCCTAAATTAAACTCTTATGAGCTATTTTTGTTGTTATCATTATATTTGTTTAAACAAATGTGCCTTTAGTTGTACCAGGCATTAAAATGAACAAGAAATTGAAGAAAATAATGGCCTAATATTTTTTTTCCATGACTGTATGTGTCTGTATCTTGAGCTGCTATGACAACTAAATTTCCCCACTGCGGGATAAATAAAGTCTTATCTTAACTCACATCTGCTGAGCAGGGGAAGCGTCTGAAGGCTTGGATGGCAGCACGTCTCAACTCCAGTGCAGTCGAGTGGCCGAGCATGAAGCACTTCAGCAGAGGAATGAAGACCGGAGCGGACAAACCAGTGTTTCCTACAGATTTCAGTGCATAAAAAAGCTGTGGGGCGACAAATTATATAGACATTGTTTATGCCAACTTGTTCAAATCACCAGGTGCATGACAGGAAATGCATCTAGTGCATGGCTCAGTCTGAAAGCACCTTGTTTCCAGTGGGTTGTTCCTTCTCGCAGCCTTCCTTCAGGGTGTCCTCAAGTGTCTGCATAAAGGTCTGTACTTGAGGAAGTTCACTGCAGGAGGCTTGAGACCTTTGGCACAGTTGATAGACCAGACATGATCCAGCTAACAGCGCCTTCGACTGAACCTCTGGGACCTCCAGTAAGACCTGAGACAGACAGCAGAGACTCTAGGCCTTAGTGTTGCTTTAACAATGAGGAATGATTAGGATCTGACCTATATGTCTGAGGAGTGATTACAGAAAGTATGAGAGGTGTAGGTCATCATTAATGTCACATAGATTTCCTACATTGATGGAGTCGATGATCTGTGGCGAGGGATGAGGGATGAGGGCTATGGTGGTGAGAAAAGCGTGCGCCTGCTCCTCCTCCAGCTCTTTGTTTCTCATTAGTTCTGTCAGTAGTATGATGCAGTTTTCAGATCCACAGGCTGGTAATGCATCCAATAACGGCTGCCTGTCCAACCAGCAAATCAACATTAGTATCAACCTCTGCTGTATGTACCCTGTGTCATATAGTGTAATACAGTGTTGTAAAAATGGCTGTGAGCTACTTTCCTGTTTCCGCTCTTCATGCTAGGCTAACCAACTGCTTTCGGAAGCTTCATATTCATCATAGAAACAGGAGAATTTAACCAATCTTCTATTTCTTCTATTTCTTTAACATTTTCCTTTATCCCTGGCTTCACCTATAAAATGTCACTTAAACTAACGACAACAAAGAGACTACAAAGAGATGCTAAATAGCTGAAGAGGGACACAAAGAGACTCAACAACGGGCAAAACAACCACAAACAGACACAAAACAACTACAAAGAGACACAAAATGACAAAAAAACATACAAAGCAACTACAAAGAAGCACAAAACAACTACAAAGAGAAACAAAAATTAGATCAAAGAGAGACAAAAAGTCAAAAAGAGAAACAAAATTACTACAAAGAGACTCTTAATGACTATGAAAAGGGGAAAACAACCACAAACAGACACAAAACAACTACAAAGAGACACAAAACAACTATGAAGATTCTCAAAATTAGAACAAAGAGATACAAAATGACAACAAAGAGTCTCATAATGACTATGACAAGGGGGGAAACAACCACAAAGACTCAAAACGACTACAAAGAGAATCATAACAATTACTAAAAAAGGGGCTAAACAACCATAAACAGACACAAAACAACACCAAAGAGACAAAAAATGACAACAAAGAGACGCAAAACAACTACAAAGAGACACAAAATTAGAACAAAAAGAGACAAAAAGTCAACAAGAGAAACAAAATGACTACAAAGAGACTCATAATGACTATGAAAAGGGGCAAAACAACCACAAATACTCAAAATGACTACAAAAAGATTCATAATCACTATGGAAAGAGGAAAAAAACAAGAAAGAGACACAACCAAAACAGATGAACCAACTTAAAACTCTGTTTATCTTGCTCCTATGTAGCAGATGTGAGGGAGTTGAAGGGGGTCTGCGATAGAAGAAACTGCGGACTAAGGAGGGGCCCTGTAAGTCATCTGTGTCTCTAAGTACTCTCTGATTAGATTGGCTACTGTCCCACACAGACTGCCCTTTGTCTTCTTGCTGACTTGGCCAGAGGCTGCGTATTTTTGCAATCATAACCCATAAACAAGAGCCCTTTCAGCTTTAAACCAATTTACTGGCAGTTAAGCACTAGAGATTTTATTAGCTATAACAAATGTGGAAATGTGAAACTTAAACTGTCATGTGGAGACATTGACGAAGAACTGAATGGCATTAGACGTTAAATACTCCGTCCTAAAACACTGAGGAAGTACTGACCAGTCATTGCGGCACTTGAAAGACGCTTCTTGCCAAAGTGTCTTGAGTTGAGAGAGAGTCAGATCTCTCAGCTGGAAAGTCAGTTGAAGGAACTCTTGTGATACCTAGGATCAAAGCCAAACATATATACAGACTTACAGGCATCGTAAAAAGGGATAGAACCAGATCCTGTCGCCTCCTGCAGAACTGTGAACACACTTTTTCTTCCCATCAATCACCTGATCCCCATACAGTAATTATATTGCAGAGTGTGTCAGACTCTGGCTCTGACGGCCTCTTTTAAACACCTCCATGTAAACAGACTGTGATGAAGGCTGCCAGATTAGGCTTGGCTGGCCTCCTGAGTATTGGAGACATTAAAATGATACATAGCAAAGCCTCAGGGGAAGTTAAACCACGAGTACAAACACCAACAAACCGACTGAGGTCTGGCAGCGTGCAGGCTACTTAAAAGTGATTCATATTCATTTGATGAAAGGAGCTGCAGCATGAAAGTGTTAGGGGGAGACACAGGTGCCTAATAAACTTGCACTAATTTTTTTTGCACTGTTTATGCACTACCTCATATAAATATCTGCTCGTACAGTATTTCTTCTTGTATATTATTTCCCTGTATTCATATATTTTTTTGTCTCTTGAATTCGGTAATTTTGCACAGTTATACTTAAACTACTTGGTTTTTTTATTTAACTTTTATTCTTTATTTCTCTAATTCTCTTATTTGGGTGAATTTAGGAGAAATCCACAGACACAAATAGACAAAGTGTAGTAAAATAAACACTTAATGTGTATTTTGGATGTTTTTTCTCTCACAAATCTGAAAGAAGAAGATGATTCGATAGGAACTTTTTATCAATATATTGCAATTGCAATTCCAGCAGCAGCACAACACCAATACAATAAAATAGAATAGAATAAAGTTAAAAACTAGTCTGAATGTGCAAAATTAGAGCGTTCAAGAGACAATAAAAAAGACAATATAAAATGTAAATACAAGGAAATACTATAAATACAACAAAATATATGCTATAATAAGACATTTTATGTAAGGAAAATAGGTCTCAAAGACAGGTGCAGTGGTGGAAGAAGTATTGAGATCCCTTACTTTAGTAAAAGTACTAATACCACACTGTAAAATTACTCCACTAAAAGTAAAAGTCCTGCATTCAAAACTTACTTAAGTAAAAGTACAAAAGTATCAGCACCAAAATGTTCTTAAATTATCAAAAGTAAAAGTACTCATTATGCAGAATGGACCCACTCAGATTGTTAAATATATTCTGAATATATTATAAGATTATTATTATTATTGATGCATTTATGAAAGCAGTGTTATAATTTTCTAAAGGTAGGGCTAAATTTAACTACTTAATATACTGTTATGAGGTTTAATTGAAAGAAAATATGCATAAACTGTATCATGTTTATGTTAAATCACCTGAAAAGTAACTAAAGCTGTGAGCTAAATGTAGTGGAGTAAAAAGTACAATATTTGCCTCAAAATGTAGTGGAGTAGAAGTATAAAGAAAGTTACATAAAATGGAAATACTCAAGTAAAGTACAGGTACCTCAAAATAAAAGTACTTGAGTAAATGTATTTAGTTACATTCCACCACTAGACAGGTGAACTGAAACAGAAAATAATAAACACAGTTAACCCTTAATAGGGCACTCATTGAAATACTTGCAAAATCCAAATTTCAACCCTAGAGAATATTGGAGGATATTACATACTGTCAGAATGTTTAAAAAAAAAACATAGGGACCCGGGGCAGGGGGGTAATATTTTGAGAAAAAAATTTACGAGATTAAAGTGGCAAATCTACGAGAAAAAAATGCACAGATTTATGAGATTTAAAGTGGTGAATCTGCGAGATAAAAGTTGCTTTTCCCCCCACTTTTTTCTTGTAAATTTGCGACTTTTTTTACACAGATTTGCTACTTTAAAACTCTTAAATCTGCAACTTTTTTTCTTGTAGGTTTGCCACTTTAATCTAGTAAATTTGCAACATTTTTCACGAAACATATTACCTCCCCACCCCCCGGTTTGTATTTTTATTTTTATTCATACTTGGCCCTAATATGCCGTCATAGTCAAGTTCTCCTCGTATCATACTGATTGGTCAGATGTCATGGTGTCACTGTCTGTGATGTAGCCTGATCTTTGCTGATGAGCTGGAAGAAATCCATGTGGTTCTACGACCTCACAGAGAGACATGGGGACCTAATTTTTATATCCGCTGAAGTTACCAAATATAGTTCTTCACCCGATAAAGGGTTAAAAGCTGATTGGAGGCCTACCAGTTGTGGGTCTGAGGTGAGGCTGCATAACATCCTGACAGTCTGACTGGCTTGCTGAGGTGTTGACGCTTTGGCTTTCCCTGCAGCCCCCTCGTCCTCAAACTGCAGGTCAGTGAGCACGCCGACACCTAAGGAATCTGTGTGAGCATTGAGGAGAGCAAACATCAGGCCGGTGTGTGTTAAACAGAATGGTTGCAACTGCTAAAAGTGACAGTCCTGACCTGCTCCTGAAGGAGACCCCGGCTGGGCTCTGAGCAGGAGCAGAGTGGACACCGTTTGGGTCTTCACCAGCCCTGTAGTCCTGGACCATGTTGCCATGAAAACGGCTTCAGTACAGTTGACCTCTTCCATCACTGTGGATCCATGGCGCTGAACACAGTGCAGCTCTGACTGCACCGACTAGCAAACAAACAAAAAACCACAAAACAAACTTGTCACAAAAGCATAAATCAAGTGCGTCTGTTGAACAAAGTTGCTGATGTAGTGGGCGAGAAGGGACATCCTGTTATTCAGTGGTGCAGAAAAGTGACTTTCAACTTCCACTTTCTTTAAACTCAGAAACCAGAGAGTAGAAAAAAGCAATCCACATGCACAATGTACCACCAGGGTCACAGCTAGTCTCATGGTTTACAAAGTACGACAGAGATCCTTAAGTTTCCCCAGCACCCTGCAGCTGTGGTAAGCTACATTTCATATAATGCACATACAGTGGTGGAAAGTAACTAGGTACATTTACTCAAGTACTGTACTTAAGTACAATTATGAGGTACTTGCACTTTTCTTGAGTATTGCCAATTTATGTAATTTTATACTTCTACTCCACTAAATTTAGAGACAAATATTGTACTTTTTACTCTACTACATTCAGCTGACAGCTTAAGTTACTTTTGGGGTCAAGATTGAACATAAACAACATGATACATTTAGAGTGATTAGACATTTGTTTTTAAATGATACCTCATAACAGTATTAGTTAGTTAAGATGAGCCCTATCCGGACAACAGTAAAACGCTGCTTACATAAATGCATCAACAAATAATCTAATAATATATTTAGAATATATTTAACAATCTGAGTGGGTTCATTCTGCATAATGCTGATACTTTTGTACTTTTACTTCAGTTAGTTTTGAATCCAGGACTTTTACTTGTAGTGGAGTAATTCCACAGTGTTTTATTAGTACTTTTACTTAAGTAAAGGATGTGAATACTTCTTCCACCACTGTGCACATACACTATAAACAGTACATTAATTATTGCACTTCATCATCATAAAGTACATGTTATTGTCCTATAAACAATCAAGTATGTTTTGTGACAGCAAGAGTGACAAATTAAAACACGTTTCAAAATGTGTCAATTGTTTGTAACCAAATTTCTGGCCCTTTTGTTAAAAATCCACAATAAAATTCAGGCGTTTTTAATTATTTCCAGCCCCTACAGCAAACCCTGAACAATGCAACCCAACATGCCTATTTTGTTTTAAATTACCTTTTAATTTATATACAAAAATGATGGTGAAAAAAAAGTGCTGTTTCAGAGCTCCACATGCCAACTAACATTAAATTGGAGGAATATTGAATCATTGACAAATATATTTGACCTAAAAAATATATATTCCATATATCCATATTTAAATAGACATACAAAATATAAACATACATACATACATATAAAATTGGAATCAGCCTATAACATAACTACTAGAGGTGGGGGGGGAAAAAATCGATACAGCATAGTATTGCAATATTTTGCGTCAGGATTTTGAAAGTTGTTGAAATAACGATACAAAGTCTTTTTCCATGTTTCATTAAAAAAGTCAGAGCAGAGAAGCTTTAAGTTGAGGAAAGTTTGATAAAATGCTGCAGTTGCTGTCATCCATACATGTTTGATATCAGTTCAGATCAGTTTGACTGAATACTTTGTTGGTCACTGTGGAGAAATAAAAAGAAAGTGAGATGAATAGACTGAGAATTGTGGACACAAAATGCAGTTAAACAGTTAAATCGCAATATATTGTATCGCAATACTCACCATATCGCAAAATGCTTAAAATCGCAAAAATATCGTATCGTGATTCAAGTCTCGGGATAAAATCGTATCATGGGGCCTTTGGGGATTCCCACCTCTAATAACCACCACGTATACATTTTAGTTTGTAGAATATCCCCAAAGTTGCTACAGATACTCTAAAGTTCCTGATTAAAACCTGAAATTTCCAGAAAAAGTGCATGGCCTCAGTGAGTGCAACACTTCTAACAAAGCAGGAAGAGAAATAAACTCACTGTATCTTCAGTTAAAGACACTGAATGGGGCCAGAAGTTTTCCAGCCTGGAGTGCTGGCACTGTTTAAGATCCCTGCTCTTCAGCAGTACAGGTCCCCTCCTCTCATACCTGCTGGTGCACGTCCCGTACACATCGGTCTGAGACAGAGGCGTTAAAGAAGAGTCAGATGATCACCATGTGAATGCACCATAATACGACAAGAAGCACTTAATGACAGTTATTATTTGTAGTAGGAGTCGAGGTGGTATTTGTCAGACTAGAAGAGGCAGTGGTGTATTAAAGAGCCCTCATTAACGCTCACCTCCTTTTCTGATTCCTGTTTGGAGGCCATGCGGGAGGTCTGGAGCATGCTCAGTAGAGCCCTTTTAATGTTGAGGGTCCACACCTGCTCCCCCTCCTGGAGACAGAGGGCCGTGACCTTTCCCCCCTGGAGGGAGAACTTGAGGCGCGTTCTCTCCAGTGACTCCCTGGGAAACAAAAACACCAGATGAGCCCCCCGAGACCCGAAAACACAGACAAGTGAAGCATCTGAACAGAGTATCACATTCATAGGAAAAACAGTTGCAGCATTCCAAAATGATTTGGAGTTAACACTTTGAAAGCTGCAGACTTAAAGCAGACACATGCATTTATGCCAAAATAACATTCATTCATTTACTTCATAAAAACGTGTATGAAATCAAACAGAATATTACCTAAGGCTCTTTAAACGCTGCACAGAGTGTTCTTTCTGAGGGGAAAGTCGCTTTATCTGTGGATTCCTAATCTGTAGGACAAAGGTGCATAAATCATTGACTTTTTGCAGCACTTTCTTTATTTTCATTTTCACTTTAATTGAAACTTACCTGCATCATTAGGTGACACTTGGAAACCACGTCAATATCAACCACACAGTCCAAAGCCAGTCCATTCCTGCCAGCACTGGAGCCATGAAGGGTTGTAGTAATTGTCGTGCTGTACCTGTAAGTGTACCTCACCCCTCTCTGATAGGACAAGTCAGAGGTAGAAAACCCTGAAGACATGAAATAATAATCATAAGATTCAAGGAAAATAAGCATTTCACTGAGTCATATCTTGTAGTGCAAATAAATCTCTTGTCTGTCTTGTAAGTCTTGCATGAAAAAAAACTCATAATTTAAGTATTTGTCACTAAGCATGCACCATATTAGATATAAGCAAGAAAGTGGGTTCTCACCAGCACAACTTGAATCACAGAGGTTCTGTTCCGTCTGAGAGCAATCACCTACTGCAGAGAAAATCAGGTCAATAATCTCAGACATAGTGACAAAAAAAAGGTCTTCTCAAAGAAAGCCTGCTAAACATAAATACTGAATACTCAAAGTCATGTCATCTTAACTGATAATCAAGTCAACTCTGCTTTCAATGGATGACTGAATGACACGCACCACGAATGACTACAGCGCACAACAAAAGCTAAAAACTCACCATGTAGCAGGAGAAAAATTAATGTAACATGCAGACAATTGAGGAGTAACAAGGACATAGCCATAGCAACGCCAAGTCACTGCAGGTCTGGCTGCCTCCAAGCCTCCACATGTAAGCGAGAAGAAAACCAAGCACTGTTCACAGCCACTGAAAGACCACGCTTGTACGTGGGCTTCCACAGTGACCCATGGTGCTCACAGCGACCAATCAGGAAATACCTTCCAAGCTGGAGCTACAAACACTCACCGAGCCAATCACTCACTGAGGTTTTCTTATCCCCCCTCCATTAAGTTGGACGGACATAAGTCATCAGCCACATATGGAGGGAAATCCAGTTTATGGAGGAAAGTTAAACAGTATTAAAGCTGGCAGGGTGGCAGCATAATACACAATCTGAGACATGAGGGCTTTTCACACTGCAAATTCTATACAAAAGCCTAGTCCAGGGCTAAGAATAGCCCAGGGCTAACAGATAACCTTTTAATTTAGCCCATTTTCACACACAGCAAGGGGTAAAATCAGCCCAGCGGTATACATTTCACATTGCATTTCCACTAGCTCCAGGGTAAATGTATGAAAACGTGACTAATGTTAATATTCTAGATTTACATTGTTTACTTTGCACTGTTTCAAAGTGGCAACTTTTAGCCTGATGGTTAAGTCCATTTTTTTTCAGGGGCCAGAAACCCTTAGCTAAAAAGCTGAGGTAAGCACACTTTGGACTTTGCCAGTGTTAAAGCTTTCTTTGCCACAGGCTAACACCTCCCTTAGCCTGGGGCTAAGCCTAAACACTGTCTGCAGGGATAGCCTAGGACAAAATAACAAGAAAACATCATATAGTACAAAAGTATAGCTACAAAACAGAAAAAAACAAAAACAAAGTATTGTTGCTACTGTGATCTTCTTCAACATTAAAATTGATTTGATGGATAAGATTAAGTATAATCTACATATTTCTGCATAGCCTGCACACGCTGTCAATATGACCATAATCAATAAGCCACACAACCAGTATGGACTCTAACCTATTAAAAGCTGATTCATAAAGTTCTCTGAAGACAAACAACTACAGTTGAGAGAGGTAAGCATGAGAGAGAGAGAGAGAGAGAGAGAGAGAGAGAGAGAGAGAGAGTCTGTCGTTTATGGATTAAAACTCGTGAAACTAGTAGAGATTCAGGGGGATATCGTGGTCTTTATTTGCCAGAAATGACACAATAAACAGCCCTGGAGCACGCAGCCACGTTCTTCAGCCTTCTGGTGGGATCAAACTAAACTACTCATCACGCCTTTATCCCCATCTCCTTCCCCCCATCATTACCCAAGCTGCCTGCCACCTACTTTCCACGATGCACCCGCCGGCGCGGTCCACGCCCGAGCTGCGACGTCAGTCACTGCGTACTGCCGGTTGACGCTGCGTTCAAACACATACAAAAAATGGTATTTGAAAAGCTCGTCAGAAAAAAGCCGTTAACCAGCTTTTAAGCAAACGTGAAGGGCATAAAATAGTAGTAGTGGTGTAGTATGTTACATCAGTTATGTAAATTATAATTATACTAAAATACAAAGATACTTGTGTTGTAGTGGCAAATATATTAAATACACTCGAAGAACAGAATAAGATGCTAGATTTTCTGTTTTTGTTTATTTTACGATTTGCTGTGGCACACTGTGGAGTTAAATTAATTATAACGTTATTGTAGAGATACAACAAAATTACCGGAGCAGCATATCGTCACACTGTTAAAATAATCGTCTAAGTCATTTTTTGTCAAAATTGTTTAGTTTTTTTTTTTTGCCTAAATCATCTCCTCATGACGCCAGCCACCTATGGTAAAATCGCCTACATCCTCAATTGATCAGATCATGTGACTTTACCACTTTAAGATAATGGCCTATGTCAAGTGTGTGACTTAAGCGGATTTATTATGCCTAAGTCAAAATAAAATGTGATTTAGGCAATTTTTTTTAACATGCCTTCGTGACTTAAGCAAGATATGATAACACTTTATTTTGAAGGTGTCTACATAAGAGTGACATGAGCGTGTCATAAACATGACATGAGATGTGTCATGAACATTAATGACACTTTGAAGTAACATCAATGCTCATGATACTTGTCATGTCATGTTTCTGACAGGCTTGTGTGACTCTTATGTAGACACCTTCAAAATAAAGTGTTACCATATCTTGCTTAAGTCACAAAGGCATGTTCAAAAAGTTGCCTAAGTAATTTATTTCTCTTAAGTAACATAATTTACACACAGTGTTATTACTTGATAATAGCCATCCTTTGTTACATCCTTTTTGAGTGAAATTATCAATAAATGTCATATACACTTTTTTGTGTGTTTGTGTGTTTCCTGCAAAACTTGAAAAAATTAGTTCGGCGATTATTTTAACACGGTGACGAATTATACAGAAATTTAAACACATAAACACCTACGAGAAGTGTTTTCTCCAATAGGTCCTGAACGCATCTTTAGTCCGGACCAGGGGGCGTAGGTTTGACCGGCTTCTCGGAGCCTCAGACACAATGAACCGTCAGACGGTGAGGGGAGCGCATGTTGGGCCAGAGAAATTGTCACGGTTCTAGCACATTTTTATTCTTAATTGTGCCTTTTCTTTGATTTACTTAGTCCCTTGCAAACTACTGATACTCTGTATGGCGGTAACAAGGCTCAGTTGGACACGTTTGGTGCGTCGAGTTTGATGAAAACGAGGTGAGGCTCAGTCTACTCTTAGCCCCTCCTGGCGGATCTTTTTTCGTTATTTTTTTCTAGATAAAGCCAGCAAAACAAGGCAGATAACAATGTCGTTGACTGCTTCATCTGATTATTTCGCTGCCGAGTGTCTGGTGTCGATATCCAGCGGTCCAGTCCTGCACAGACCCACCCCAGTGGCCCCCGCCAGCCAGCCGGCCACGGTGGGCCTGCTCCCCGGGGAGCCCGACGGGTCGAGCGAGGACAGGGAGGTGCGGGAGACACTGAGGCTGGAGGGGGCGAACATCATGGCGGTGGCCGGTATCCTCACCGACCTGCACGGCAAGTTCCGCCCCATGTCGGCCTACTCGGAGAGCAGCAACTCCTCATGCGGCGGGGAGAGCGGCTACACCACGTTGTCCGACCCCACCACCCCGACCATGACCCCCTCCGCCACCCCTGTCCCCGGACAGCAGCAGCTGAGGGGGGCAGGAGGAGGCGTGGGGCCCCCGCGGTCCCCGGTGAAGCGACATCAGTGCACTTTTGACGGATGCGACAGAGTTTACGGGAAATCGTCCCACCTGAAGGCACACATCCGGACACACACAGGTACGGAGACAACAACATTTTGGTTGCATCAGCAGTTTACATGTTGTGTACATACATAGCGAGATAACCCATAAACACACTGTTAAACATATTGTTGTCCCCATTATGATCGGAGAAATATGGGAAGTGTATCGCTCTTTTGTACTTCATGGGATTAGCTAATAGCGTGGTGGTGGAAATGTTTTCCCATTTACCCCCGACTTTGTACAATAACGTGGCCAAACAAAGAGGGAAAGACAGAAAAACTCCCCTCAGAGACTCTGACAAAGAAGTAAACTAACAAAAGAACTGGGCTGGACGTTAAAACCGGTGACGAAGGTCTTCCTCCCGACTGGATTTGCATATGAAATGAACGTAAGATGAAACCTTAACGTGGAGAGCAGAGAGTTCATTGTCGGGCAGGGTCTGTCCTGTTGATGGCAGCAGCAAGTGCCTGATGTTTGGGCTGTTAAGTTTTTCTTTGGGCATCACCTCCTCTTCCTGGCGTCTGCTGACGAGTTAATATCGATTTTGTTCTCTGCAATGTGTAAATTATTGATAAAACGTTTGCAGCGGGAAGTGCGCCACCCCTTATGTCTGAATACACACATGTTAATATGCCTTTAAGTAAATAAGAAGCAGCGCTTCAGTTCACAAAATGTAACTTAAGTTTTAATCCGTGTGTTGCCACTATGTAAAAAGCTAAATGTAGTTGGAAATAGAGTAAAAATGGCTCTACTTCTGAGTAAAAACGTGCATGTGATTTTTCACAAAAAGAGGGGAATCGGTGTGTTCGGGGTCACTGAGCAGGCGCAGACGGATTAAGGACAGGAAACGGCTCAAAGAAACTGTGGTGGGAACGCCCACAAAGAGTTCTGCAACAACAACGTGGCCTGGCTTTGTGATCTTGAAAATGGCACCGAGCATCCTACTCGCTTATCCTGGTTTTGCTCGTGTTGCCTGTAGGAGATTAAGGCTAGTAGTATCTCAGCAAAGACTAATCCGCAAAATCTAAAGCCTAGATATGTTTTGTCACGTATTTAACTATGTAGAGATTAATATTGTTTTCTACATCACATTTCATAGAATGTAGATTTGTGTCTTGGTATTTAACGTGCTCAGTTTACACTTAAATTTGCTTTACAGATTGTAGTCACATTTTTTTTTGTTGCTAGAATTTATTTATTGATGTTTGTGCAATGGCACATTGTAAGTAAACCTGGTCTGCTCCAAACTGTACGTTTACAATTAACAATTGTTTAATCAATAAGAAACATAACAGAATAAAACAGACTATAAATGGTTGCACAAAGCCTGTGGCCATATTGTCAAAATGCAAAAAAATATATTTAAGCTATAATGTATCACAGATGAAATATTAAAAAGGGGTGCACAGCAGTTGTGCACTACTTGTTGTAGCGGAAACAATTTGTCGATTAGTTGGTCAGTAGGAAATTAAATCCAGAATTAGTTTAATAATCAACTATTTTTCAAGCAAAAATACCAATACACTTGTATCAGTCTCAGTTCATGTGATTTGCTGCTTTACTTTGTATTCTGTGATAGTAAATTGAAGCTATTTGAACATCATTTTGTGCTTTAGGAGATTGCAACGGACATACTGGCTGCTATTAGACCAATGTACTGCATTGGTGCAACACTTGAAGATTAGCACATGAAATATGATCTTTTTTTATTTTATTTGTTCAACAACCTGCACACAGTGATGGTACAGAGAGTAACTGAATACATTATACCCGCTCATAGCTTTGGCACTTTCTATATAATTACCAGGGATCATGGTATCAAATAATAAACAGAAATCATATTGTTTTAACACATGGCATTGAAAAAGTATTTTTTACAAACCCATAGTCCTCTCCCAAATTTTAGTAAAACATTTAAGCCATCAAAAACATCTAAAGCTTGCTTGTAGTGTGAAACAAAAAGTAAGGTAAATGATGCCTGTGTAATTGATTATCCCCTATAATCAACTGATTTTATCTCTTCTGTCTCCACGCTGCAGGTGAGAGGCCCTTTCCATGCACCTGGCCTGACTGTGAGAAGAAGTTTGCCCGCTCCGACGAGCTCGCCCGTCACACCCGCACCCACACGGGGGAAAAACGCTTCCTGTGCCCACTGTGCGATAAGCGATTCATGCGCAGCGACCACCTGATCAAGCACGCCCGCCGCCATCCCGACTTCCAGCCCTCCATGTTGGGTCGCAACAAGGGCGCATCCTCCTCTCCCGGCCCGCTTATGCACCATTAAGATGGTTCGGGTCGGGGGAGGTTTCCTGGCAGGAGCACAGAAGGTCACTGTGGTTTCTAGTTAACCAGCTACAATCAGATCCACTGATTAGGATTTAGCATTGCTGTGTTGTACTCAAAGATGTGCACATAACACACACATACACAACACACACAGAGCTGGATGTGAGGGGGAATCCGCTTCATCCCTCCATCAACACAGATGAGTCATGTGACCACTATCCACCTACTCTACATAACTAGGGTTGGGTATTGAGAACGCTCCTAATCTTTAAGAAGTGGGGATTCGTTAAGAAATGTGCTTTTCGATTCCACTTTTCGTTTCCTGAACGCAAACTGCACTTCATTTACACCGCCAGTTACACGTATACGTGTTTAATGTTTACAATATGACGGACTGGAGCTAGCTTTCAGAAGTGAGGCTTCACAAAAGACAGTAATGTTGCAGTGAAATGTAATCACTGCATCTACATAAATACATGCAAGGGAAGAAAGTCTGTCTGCTATGAAAACACATTTATAGTAAGAATGCAGCATTTCTGATGTCCTGTATCATGACATGAAATGAAACACTTTTATAAATCAGGTAACCAAATGAGAACATGTTTTTTGCTTAATCTATTCAATTAAATGCAGAGCAAATCATGGTACTTCATCACATTGATGCAAAAATTCTGTGAAATCAATTAGCAGTCCCAGACTGTAATGCCTCACAAAGCAAAATCAAAACCACACAGCAGAGATTATTTATATTTTTCTTTAGGTTTTATCCAAAAACAAATCCCTAAATACTTTGTCGTTTATTACATGTTCATGGCAGCCTAAACGTCTGAAAATAAATGTCATTTTTGCTTTCTACATATTTTTGTTTCTTTTTTTTCCATTCAGGATTCGATTAGGATGGGAATCATAAAGCATATTTGAATTGATGAAATAAACCCAACCCTAACAATAACCTCATTTTCTCAAACGCTTTCACAAATTGCAGGGATTTTTCACATTTTCTGTAAAAACTGCACATTCATCATCAGCCAAAACTCCTCTGTTTTCTTGTTTTAATTTGTAGGTTGTTGTTGTACCATTTATTTACCATAAGTAGCACAAAATTGTGATGTTAAGTAGCGAGGCAGTGACTAGAAGCCTTTTAGCTTTTTTTTTTTTCCTTTTTTTTTTTTTTAGCTTTGCTGATTCCATATAAAAGTTTTAGTGGTGACGCATTCCTTCATTTTATTGCATTGGTAACCATCATTGAGGAGATTTTGTAATGTTTTCTTTATATCCTGTTTATCTATAGATCAAATATTGTTTTGTTTTTCTTTTTTTTTTTTTTTTGCCGAAAAGTGAATCAAACTTCACTGTAGAAGAGCTGTTTGCACACATCATTAAGTCTAGATCAGTTATCACCTATAAAACACATAATACACAGTAGTATTATGTCTAATACTGATGCAAATGTATATAAGCTTTTAATGTAGATAAATGGTAATGCTACTAGCAGCAGAATTAATACATGTGATGAATTGTAGTCCTTATATTAGGGGTAACAGTATACTCTTGATAGGATGGCATTGCCTGTGAGTGTCGGTGTGTATGTGTTTTTTTATTTACTTTTTTTTAGCAACAGAACTGGCAAAAGTGTGTACGCGACAAAATATCTAAATATTTTAGGGCCCAACAAGACTTTCAGCCTGCAGAACACATTTCAGAATCACATGTGCCAGGTGTTACTATACACTGTTTAAATTTCAGCACCAAAAAACGTGTTGGAAAAAAAAATCCAATTAAAATTGGTCTTAAAACTACTACTACTCTGCTACCATTCAGGAAAACTAACACCAGAAGACTTTTAATTGAGGTGCACATTTTGACTTGTCAATGCAGCAAAAGCACAGGTACAACTAATATGATTTATAAGTTAATGATGGCTCTATTCTATAAATGGCTGACACCGCAGTTTATAAAAATCTGGACATAATCTGTGTGACATCGCCCATTGGTGTGTGATTGGCAGATTGGCATTTTGATTGTCACCATCTTGATTCATTTATTTTTTGCAACCATCTTATGCTGAAGCCTTAACGCTCGTTTATTTTACTCCATATGAGACCGTCGTTTCCCAAATGAACAAAGTGCTGTGTTGAAGACATGAAACTAGCCGTTAAGGCCATAAACTCATTATGAGAATATTTGCTCAGGTAATAAATCAAGTAAGAAGTAAGGTCATTTTCTCATAGACTTATATACAATTGAATGACTTCTTGCTACCAGTGGAGCCACCCCCCTGTTGGTCATTAGTAAGACTGCAGGTGGAAAACACTACCGCGTTGGCTTCAGGCCTGGAGGTTGCCACTTGGTTACGACTAACAAATTACTTTTATTAGCGAGTAAGCTGTTGATCATTTTCTCAATTAAGTTTGGTGTATAAAATATCAAAAATACTGGAAAAAATGCTCATTTACATAGTCCATGGTGATGTCTTTAAATGTCTCCAATTTTGAGAGGCCGAAATACATTTCTGCTTTTTTTGCATGAAATAGTCCTTAAATAATTAATCGATTATCACAATTGTTGTTGGTATGGCTGCAAGAATTGGAAAAAACGATCTAATTACTGTTATATTGACTGATATTGCAAGTGCAATATAATTAACAATATTTTTGTCTCATTCTCTAAAAAATAAATTATTTTTTGTGAGGATCTGTACTATAAAGATAATGATAAAATGTTGATTAATTGTGCACTGACTAATAGCTGCAGCTCTAATAATAGCAGGCACTTGTATATTGGATGCAGCCATTAATAAACTTATTTGTCACACCTGTGTTCAACAAGTCAAAATGTCCACTGTGATAAAGAAAATGTTGTAAAAACAAATGAGGATTTTTTTTTAAAGAACCTGCTGAGGAAAACTGGAACCTAGATATTCCGAAATGCAAAATAAAGTCAATAATCCTCATATATTCAGGAAAAATAACATTTATGTGCAAACCTCAAGCAATTAGATTTTTTAAAAAGTGCTATGTACAGTATCCAGGTCTGATTATAGAGAGGTTGAATCTTTCTTTTTTTTATGTTTCCACACTGCTTGTCCAGCCAATGGACATATTCCTTTATCTCAGTGAACAACACTTAAAGCCTTAAACTATGTCATAACTACTTTGCACCATGTTTACAGTCGGATCATTGAATAGGTATATATGCCCCACCAGAGGGCCCATCACAGATACTCATTATGCAATATGGCACTTTTTTCTTACAGGTGTATTTGGCTGAATAGTGTAATGGCTTGCACTGTTACTATGCTTCTACTAGCAAGCACTGTGGAACTTTGCTGATGTGTTGATAACCAATGGTTTGTAAAACTGCCTTTTTGTCCAAGTGCTTTAGAAAGCGTGATACAAGAAGTTGTTTTTATTTTTATTCTCTCTCTTTTTTTTTTGGAGTTTGCTTTGTCATCCAGGCCATCTCTTGTTGTATTTTTTTATTTTCTAAACGGAACACGCTTCATTTGTGTTTTCCACATCTGTCACACCAAGACTCCAGATGTCTTCCTCATTCATATGTCAAACCATCTATACCATTTCACTGTATGTTGATCTCATTTTAATGGGAGCTGTACTCATTGGAGTGAATGCAATGCTTTGAAATTTTGTACACATTCCTTCCTCAGAGGTTCGATCTGTTGACGGTTTTTGGTCGCTGCTGGCAGTAACCAAAAACACATGGACTGTTTTAACAGAAACACACAATATACTTGGTTTCTTTCTTTTTTTACATCTTCAAATGGAAATATTTTTTTTCTTCCGTCTCCTCTCACAGATGGGAGGGGTCTCAAAGCTATAATATCACAATAAGAACATACCTCACGATTCTTTACAAAATCCATCCAGCCTGTCGTTCAGAAAGTCTTATAAAGCCATTGGATTTCAGAAGTTAGTTTTTATCAGCTAGATGGTCTGCTATGTACCCTTGTCCTTATCTTGTCTTTATATGCAACATCACTACTACCTGTGTAGCAGCAGAATTTCCTTTTTCCCTGCCTCAGTGAACTTCTGTTGTTAATAGACAGTAGCAAATGAATCTCTGGGATAAATCATTAAAGCCCAGCAGGAGTTTTTTTAGTCATCAAGGGAAAGACTCACTGCTGCCTCGGGCTGAAGCTTAAACGGGGTATTAAAAATGCTTAAAAAAAAACAAAAAACCTGTAGACTGTCACTTCACTGCAGATTTCAATTGTAAGAGCTCAGTCCAAATCTATTTGTTCATATCACTGAATGTGGCTTGATGACAGACGAGCGGTATCCACTTTGGATTTAATTTTTGCTGCCTCGCTGAGGAAAAAAAAAAACTGCGATAATTTCTCTTGTCACCACACTAATTCAGATATGCACATTGTACAGAAACGGATGTTTTTTAAATTGATGCCTGATTTTTACATTAATGTAATTTTTTAAAAATCCTCTTATCAAAGCTTTAGTTAAGGTAAATAGGAGGAACTGTGGAACTAAATAATTGCTGCAACAAGCTGTTTTGATATTTATATTCTCAGGTGTCTTAAATTTTGAGCATTGGGGCTTCAATATTTCCTGTGCAACACCTAAGTACAAGCATGTTTTATTTCTTTTGTTATGCTGATTAATTTATTCCAAAAAAATGTATCATTTGTGTGGTTTAATTATTCTTTTCATAACTCATTTTGTGATATGGAACAGTACTAATATTATTAAATGGTTCCATTGTTTGCTTGACATGAGCTTTTTTTAAGAATAAAAATCCTTAAGTTGACACGTGGTTCGTCTGTTTGTTTCTCCACAATGAGGTTAAAATTATGAACAGAAACTATTTATTTGGGTACAAAGTGCTGTTGCTTATCTCACTTCTAGGTGTCAACCCCAAACCAATGGCTTTAAATAATATGGTTTTAACCCACTGATGCACGTCAAGCTGTTTTTGAACTTAAGCTAAAGTATTAATATGAGTTGCAGCAGAGACATATTCATTCAAAAGATGTGTTCAGTTTCTTTACAATGCTCTCATTTAAGCAGAGATGGAAGAAGTATTTAGATTTCTTACTTTAGTAAAATTACAAATACCACACTGTAAAATTACTCCACTAGTAAAAGTTCAAAGGTATCCGCATCAAAAATGTACTTAAAGTATCAAAAGTAAAAGTACTCGTTATGTAGAACGCCCCCACTGAGATTGTTTTATATATTCCAAATATATTATTAGATTGTTAATATTGATGCATTTATTAATGATATCAAATGAGGGCTAATTTTACACTGTTATGTTTAATTAATAAACATTTGTAATCACTTTAAATTTATCATGTTTTGATGTTAAATCTTGACCTGAAAAGTAACTAAAGCTGTCAGCTAAATGTAGTGGAGGAAAAGTACAATATTTGCCTCAAAATGTAGTAATGTACAGTTACATAAAATGAAAATACTCAAGTACAGTACAAGTACCTAAAAATTGTCCTTAAATATAGTACTTGAGTAAATGTAATCAGTTACTTTCCACCGCAGCATTTAAGCTGGATCCTATATACATTATTACAAAATATTTTTACAAGCACCCTTTTTCTTTATAACAGTTTATCACTTTATCAAGTGTTAGAACAACATTTAGACATTTATTGGGATAGGTTTTTAATATTAACATTGTGTTTTTTAAAAGTTGAAGAAACAAGAAACATTTGTCATTGTAACATGATAATGTGGTCTGGTATAAAACAACTTCCAACTTCCAAGACAACATTAACAGTGCTTCCATCTATCCTTATTCAATTGAATCAATCACAGAAGAGACACAGAAAATCTGTTTCATCTTAACCCTCCTCTTATGTTGCAGGTCAAATGGACCCATTTCAAAAATTGAAAAATTTGTTGCAATAGTAAAAAAAATTTTTAGAAAAATTTAAAAATTTCAAAAGTTTAAAAATCGAGTTAAAAATAGTTTTTCATAAAAATAAAAAAAAATATGTAAAATTTAAATTAGATAGAAAATCTAAGTCATGTAAATTTTATAGTTGTTTTTTTTTGTTTGTTTAATAGGTCTTTCCATTGTACATAAAAAAAGTTTTAACATGCATTTTAAAAAAAAAAAAAAAAGTGAATTATCCTCATTGATCAATGACCTGTGAGAGGGAAAGAACACCACTACACTAAATATTGATTGAGATGGTTAATAATAGAGTCATTTATGAAATATAAACAATGTTTATTGGGGTTTTTTAGTTTCTTACACGTTTGGATAACTAAACATGCCCCAGGTTGTTGCTGTTCCTGAAAAACGAACATAACAGGAGGGTTAAAATGAAAAAACTGTACATGTTGCACAGAGAGGGGTGAAATAAAGGTTAATCGGGGCCCAGTTCGGAGGACTTCTTATAATATTTCAGTATTTATGTTTTGTTTACCTTTTTGAACTCTGCTGTATGCAGTTTTTTGCTTTTGCTGAAACTTTGGGAAAATAACTCCAATTATTTTTAAACTTTAAATCTGCATTTCCTTGTGCTTTGACCACTTGATCTGCAGCATAAGTCCTTCTCAGAGTTCTTCTCTGTGTCCACTGGCAGAGAGAGGAGACGCGTCACCACGAGCAGGAGCCGCAGGGCGTCGAAGCTCTGCATCCTCAGCGTCCCAGGCACGCTGGTTCCTGGCTCCGTCTCGGTCCCAGTCTGTTTCCACGGCCTCGTCGTCCCAGATGGTGGAGGTCTCCGTGTCGCTGAAGTATCCGGGCTCACCGGTGTAGTGTGTGGGGAAGAGCAGCAGAGGCTCCACTGAAAACGCCCTCAGGTCCCTCTGCTTGTAATACTGCAGGTACTCGTCTCTGAAGGGGCAGGGAGGAAGACATGATGGCTCTGGGGTGCAGAATTCTGGTAATTTTTAAAGTTGGAAACTTTCCATGGGAATTTAGATTAGATTAGATTAGATTACATTTTGCTTTATTGATCCCACAACGAGGAAATTCACTAGTTACAGCAGCAAAAACAGAAGCAATATAAACTATGAATATATATATATATTTATATATATATATATAAATATATATATAATATAAACTATGGGGTGGGGGGAGTAGAAGTTTGAATGAAAAATGAAAAGCATAAATTCAGATCAAGTTTATATAAAAGCTATGGTGAGTAGTGTAATGATAAGTGCTAACAAAGCTAATTTATGGGAATAAACCGGGAAAGTACAAAATTAAAGGTTGGCCCTAAACAGGGAACTTAAATATAGTTGTAGAAAATATATTTTAGCATAATCTTGACTAAAACAACCAGATTTCATGCAAGTACACTTATACTATTCCCCTATGGCATGCATAAAGCACACTGCTTACTGCTGGGGCTACTGTGACCACGCCCCTTTCAGAGGCCACGCTCCAACGTTGAAGCCACGCCCCCTACATCACTGTGCATTCCTCCATCACATGTTCAACTTATTTACAAGTTGAATGGGACTTTTCTACTTACAAATATATTTGTTGAAATGTTTTTTAATTGTGATATTTTGCATGGATGTCTGCTTATGAATAAACAAAATGTTTACATTAATGTTTGGATATG
Organism: Centropristis striata; assembly: GCF_030273125.1. NCBI lineage: Eukaryota > Metazoa > Chordata > Actinopteri > Perciformes > Serranidae > Centropristis > Centropristis striata. The sequence goes on along the minus strand of NC_081527.1, from coordinate 10,999,270 downwards.
ATACATTTTTTTTTAAATTACCCCCAATTTCCAGTTAATTCAAATAAATTTCCAAAATTCCCTGGAAAGTTTCCAATTTGGAATATTTCCAAAATAGCTTTACTTCTAGGGAGATGGGGGGAAAAATCGAAACAGCATAGTATTGCGATATTTTGCATGGCAATATTATATCAATTCATGTCAGTACTTTCAACATTTTTTTCCGGAGGCTGTAGCTGGCTCACTCTTAGGAATATACTGGAGAAGCTGGTATCATATGAAACTAACTATACTATAGGCACCATTTTCATCAAGATATCGTGTCGGGGAAGTTGGCTGAAAAGATACGATGGTTTTAGCTACATGCTAAAGACACTGGAACCAGGTATGTGACTCCATTTGACGTTATTTCACGGACACAGTTGTATTGAAGCTATACAGAGCAGTAAAGCTTAAAGTTAAGGAAAGTTTGATAAAATGCTGCAGTTGTTGTCGTCCATACATGTTTGATATCAGTTCAGTTCAGTTTGACTGAATACTTTGTGGGTCAGTCTGTGGGTTTGACTCTCATTGTGGAGAAATAAAAAGACTGAAGTGAGATGAATAGACTGAGAATTTTCTCTCATTTGACAAAACAATTCTTGATTTAATTTAATTTTGTGGACACAAAATGCAGTTAAACAGTTAAATCGCAATATATTGTATCGCAGTACTCATCATACCGCAAAACACTTAAAATCGCAATAATATCGTAGTGTGACTCAAGTATCAGGATAAAATCGAATTTCGGGGCCTCTGGTGACTCACACCTCTAACTTCCCATGGAAAGTTTCAGGAAATGTACTGGAAATTTTCAACCACTTTTCCTCACCCTTCTCCAGACTGAATAAAAAATGTTTTTAATTGTATTCAGAGCATAATAATTAGCTGGGACTCACTTAGGGTGCTTGCTGAACATGACAGGCAGGAACTCATCAACAGGTAACATTTTGTTTAATGGTTTTGCCTGCAGGAGCTTCTGGGCCCCGCTCAGTGACAGGACGTAGCCCAGGGTCCAGTAGGAGTATCCTGGGTGCACCAGGTTCTGGACCCCCTTCACCCAGAGCTCCGGCTCCTTCGCCTGCAGCCGCTTCCGACCTACATAACTTTCAGAGGACAGGAGAGTGAGCAACAGGTCTGATAGATAGATAGATGGATGGATGGATGGATGGATGGATGGATGGATGGATGGATGGATGGATGGATGGATAGATAGATAGATAGATAGATAGATAGATAGATAGATAGATAGATAGATAGATAGATAGATAGATAGATAGATAGATAGATAGATAGATAGATTGATTGATTGATTGATTGATTGATTGATTGATTACTTTATTCATCCCAGAAGGAAAATTCGGTTGTCACAGCAGTCCGGTATTCAAGTACAATAAAATATAATAGAATAAGATACTGAGGTAGCATGAAATAAAAACAACAATAGAAAAAAAACACAGAATAGAACAAGGACACTTAAGAAGTTAAAAAAGAAGATCAGTTGGTAGGTCGGCAAGATGAAGGTGATTATACTGGTGATATGATGGCAACAATGCTATAGTGACTAGATGGTATTAAAATAATAATAATAATAATAATAGTACAGTATATAATATATAATATAATATATGATATAATATAATATAATATAAAATGTAATAATAAGGTGCTTTGAATAAAACGTATTAATCTGCATTAAGTCACTAACATTAGGTCGTATTCAAGTCCCGCTCTCTGTACATTCTCCATGATGGCCACCAGCCTGCTGCAGAACCTGGGCTCGAACCTCACATCGTCCTCCAGCACCAGCACCTGCTGCAGTTCCTGCTGCACCACCTAGAGGGAGACACACGACAGTAATTAACATCCTCTCCACACTGTCTCGCTTCATCTTACTGCCACATCAGCTTCACCGCACTCACTCACACAAGTCTTCTGTGTAGCGTAGACAAAGCGAGGCTGTACCTGTTTCCAGATGTTCCAGTGGCTGAGGAAGCAGCCGATCTCTCCTCTAGTCAGCACGCGCTCTGAATATGGATCCTTGTACCCGGGCAGCATGTCTATACCCATAGCCTGCAGCTGAGAGGAGTTCAAGGCTCTGTGGACAACATCACCAAACATATGTCATCATATTCACAGTCAGTTAGTTTCTATGTCTCTGGCAGTAAGTTACAGTTAATTACACCCAATAGAAGGTATTGATTAAATGAATATTAATTAAATGTACTTAAATATGGGTTTTGTGTGTTTTTTTCAAAAATCCGTCCTTGGCTTACTGTCTTTCAGAGACTGGAGCCGACTCTGTTACAGTGAAGATACTGAGACCAAATTAATCCATTGTTATCAACCAGGTTTTGGTATCTTGTTGGGAAATTGGCTAAAATAATAATTTTCAAAGGTGCACACTGACCTCTGACCTCAAGATATTTGAATGTTCCATGGGTACCAACAACTCTCCTCTTTACAGACATGCTTATTTTATTGTTTTATTCAACTTGTTCTGAGTTTATAGGTACCAAATACGTGTTTGTGCTAGGAAAACCTGTAGGTTAATGTACCAAATTTGTGCTTAGGCAAGCTCTTCCACTATAAAACAAAACATTTTTTTCAGTTTTTCATATACAGGGAGTGCAGAATTATTAGGCAAGTTGTATTTTTGAGGATTAATTTCATTATTGAACAACAACCATGTTCTTAATGAACCCAAAAGACTCATTAATATCAAAGCTGAATATTTTTGGAAGTTGGAGTGGGGCTTTTTTAGTTTTAGCTATTTTAGGAGGATATATGTGTGTGCAGGTGACTATTACTGTGCACAATTATTAGGCAACTTAACAAAAAACAAATATATTCCCATTTCAATTATTTATTTTCACCAGGGAAACCAATATAACAGCTCAACATTCACAAATATACATTTCTGACATTCAAAAACAAAACAAAAACAAATCAGTGACCAGTATAGCCACCTTTCTTTGCAAGGACACTATATATATATATATATATATATATATATATATGCTTTAATATACCCACATGTATACTATAGTTACTATCCTATATACAGTGGTGGAATGTAACTAAGTACATTTACTCAAATACTGTACTTAAGTGCAATTTTGAGGTACTTGTACTGAGTATTTCCATTTTATGTAACTTTTTACTTCTACTTCACTACATTTTGAGGCAACTAGTACTTTTTCCTCCACTACATTTAGCTGACAGCTTTACTTACTTTTCAGGTCAAGATTTAACATAAAAACATGATACATTTAAAAATATTGTATGCATTACTTAAACCACATAAAAGCATATTAAGTAGTTTACATTAGCCCTGCCTTGACAACAGTAAATTAAAGTGTACATAAATGCATCAAAAATAATAATACAATAATATATTTGGTCAATCTGAGTGGGTCCATTCTGCATAGCGGTTACTTTTACTTATGATACTTTAAGTACATATTGATGCTGATACTTTTGTACTTTTACGTAAGTAATTTTTGAACTCAGGACTTGCAGTGGAGTAATTTCACAGTGTGACATTAGTACTTTTACTTAAGTAATGGATCTGAATACTTCTTCCACCACTGCCTATATAATGGAGTGACAAACAATATTTATAATAAAACTAAATAAAGAATTATAGGTAACGCTTTATAATAAGGTCCTTAATAACCATTAATTAACAAGTAATAAGGCATTGGTCTCGCTTTAGAGCCGGTAGTTGCAAAAAGCATAGTGAACTTATAGTTAACTTATAATAGATGAGCAATAAAGTATATTTTAATATCAATAAGCAAACAAAATAAGATTAATAAAGGCATGGCAAAGACATAATGGGTGGGTCATGGTTGTTTGTAATGCCATTATTAACACTTATATAAGCTTATAAACACACAATAATGTTAATAAGCATCTTGTAAGGACTTACAAGGGCCTTATTACTTGTTAATTAATGGTTATTACAAGAACCTTAATATAAAGCGTTACCGAATTATGAATGAAATGTGACTGCTGGACCTTTCCTTGTAATACAGTATTGTAGGTAAAGTATCTGATGCTTCTGCCACCACTATATAATATATAAAGACTGTTACTGTTACTGTATGTCCTACTTGCCGTCCACGGCTTCAGTCAGCGTGGCGTTGATGCCGAGGACAATCAAAGACCTCAACATCCTGTCCCGCCGGTCCGAGCGCCGCCTCAGATTGATCAGAAAGATCTGGAAGTGGAAGAGCATAAAACTGACTGTTCACCTAACAAACAGGAAGATATTTCTGTAGTTATTATATTGATGTGTACCTCATCAAACCCCATCTTCCCTGCTTCTTTTTCCTCGGTGTGCACATACTGTGAGGGCTCCATGGTGTAGGAAACTGGAAAGTAAAGTTACACATTCACATTTCACATGAAGTAGAAGTCTTTTGGTTTCAGGGAGATTTGTTGGATCAGTTCGACATTTAACTGATGTGAAACGGTCAACTAAGAGGTGGAGATCAGGAAATGAGAGGCAGTGGGCTTTAACAGAGGAGTGAGACATGTGTCAGGACTGTGAGAGCAAAAAAGAGTCAAATATGCTCACAAGGAAGCAAAGACTGAAGACAGAGACTCATAAAACTCCTTCTATTATTCATGGAATAGAGTCAACTACATGATACAGTCATGGAAAAAAATATTAGACCATTGTTTTCTTCAATTTCATGTTCATTTTAATGCCTGGTACAACTAAAGGTACATGTGTTTGAACAAATATAATGACAACAAAAATAGCTCATAAGAGTTTAATTTAAGAGCTGATATGTAGCCATTTTCCATGGTTTTCTTGATAATAACCAAAATCATTGTGAAGAAAACCATGGAAAATGTCTAGATATCAGCTCTTCAATTAAACTCCTATTAGCTATTTTTGTTGTTATCATTATATTTGTCTAAACAAATGTACCTTTAGTTGTACCAGGCATTAAATAAACAAGAAAGCAAGGAGAACACAAGGGTGGTCTAATAATTTTTTTCCATGAGTGTATGTACACTGTACGCATAAATTACAGTAAAACACTGTCAAACTGCATCAGAAACAGGGCATAAAATTAAGAATTGAATATCACCATAGTAGACACTTTAACTTACCGTAAATCAAGGAATAGCACAAAAATTTGTAGAAAAAACACAGTTTTTTCATGTAAAATTAAAGGAGAAATGCCATAATGACACAAAGACACAATTACCCTAAAAATAAAGGGACTTCTCAGTCCAAATTACAGTTTGTAATTGTGAAGTTACAGTTACAGTGAAGTTCTGGCAACCACAGCTGCCAGAATTTCACCGTAAATTAAACAGATTTTTTTTTACAGTGTGCAATTAAAAGAAGTGCTTACTGAGCGCCTCTGTCAGCGTGTGGCTGAAACTCTCCTCTTCTGCCTCCAGTGTCTCGTCCTGTTTAAGGGGCACCGGTAAATACCCATAATGCTCCTTGTTGCACACGTACATCTGAACCCCTGCAGCACAAATAAGTCTCAGTACAAACTTGTTTCCTTTATTTGACAAGCAGCCGCAGATAGATTTCACCTCATAGTTAGCAGTGCAAGAAAATAATGTAGTCACACATAACTTATGCTGTTATTAAGGAGCCTGATAATAAAGTTCATCATGTCTGTGTTCTATAGTGATGTTTTCATTAGCAAACTCAACCTTTAATATACTTTATATATTATTTTATATTTTGTGAGGTACTTTTACTTGAGTATTTCCATTTTATGTAACTTTATACTTCTACTTCACTGCATTTTGAGGCAAATATTGCACTTTTTACTCCACTACATTTAGCTGACAGCTTTAGTTACTTTTCAGGTCGAGATTTAACATGAATAACATGATCAGTTAAAAGTGATGAGACATTTTCTAAATTAAACGTCATATTAAGAACCAGTCAGCAGCCAGTGTTTAATCAGAGGGGCACATGAAAAAAATGGCAGAGATGATATTTAAGCATTCAAAACCTTTATTTTAGCTATTTTTTTTAAAAACTAACTAATTTAAGCATATTTGGAAGATACAAATATATCGATTGAAAAATTGAGGCTTACCAACAATAACAATTATTTTTGTACGACAATGACATTTCTCATTTTTGTGCTCAATCACTTTTTTTCTACTTTGAAAGTGCAGCACAGTGAGAATGACATTTTTTATGTGTATATATAAAAAATAGGTAAGAATTGTTCCGTCGGTTTTACTTCTGATACTTTAAGTACATTTTGATGCTGATACTTTTGTACTGAAGTAAGTTTTGAATTCAGGACTTTTACTTGATGTGGAGTAATTTCAAAGTGTTGTTTTAATACTTTTCTTAAGTAAGCAACCTGAATACTTCTTTCACCACTGATGATTGTAATTTGAATATTGTTTAGATTTTTTTTGCCCTCTCTGGCCCAAAACAGATCTCAGGACAGATGATGTTTGCTGCAGAATGTAAAGCTAAAGAGGTAAATTTGTGATTTATGGCACTTTGATTCCCAGCAGGCCTGTTTATAATCCATCCATGGGCTAAATAAATAAAACTGACTTGTCTTGAATATATATATATATTAGTGATTTCCTCACATTTCCTCACATTAAAAACCCATTCTAACAAACATCCAACCTGCTTGCCGTGTTGAGAAAGCGAAGGCCATGATGTCATCGAGGTGGTGGGGGTAGTGGGGGTGAGGAGGGTGGAAGGCCAACGCCTGGCTCGCTCTGCGCCTCAGGTCCAACAGGAAGGTGGAGTGCACCATGGGGACCGCGAAGCAGCCCTGCCGCTTCCATTTACGGATGGGAATATACTCCGGGGTTCGCCTGTAGTAACCCTGGGTGAGTTAGAAGACAAAGAACAATCACTTTCCTGCAGTTTGCACTTCATATTTTGTACAAATACTTTAGATATAAAAGGAAAATGGGAATTGGAGATGAATGTTACTATAAATGATGAGACATGGAAAGATGTGTGTGAAGGGTATATAAAGAATATTAAAGAATAATCCACTATTGAAAGAGTTTAACTGGAAATTAGGTATTTTAGAACTCACCTTATTGTATCAAAATGTATTTATTTATTTTATTCAGTTTACAAAAGAAATCAGCTTCACTTGCTATCCTTACAATACAAAAAATATCCTTTTCCATTTTTACACATACATGTCGGGTGCATGTGTATTTATTACGTCTTATCTCAACTTTCTGATCCTGTGAGCTGTAATTCATACCTTAAGAGGACATTTTAAAAGGAAAGTAAAACCTCCTTATATTTATCTCAAAGTATCTCTGCTTGAAGCTCATACATAGCTTTGTCTTTCTCAAACATGTTCATATTATTTCCTGTATCAAAATTTAAAGCAGTAACACAAATTTACGCTGGAGGGACTGTAAAAAAATTGGAGATCACACACATGTTTTTTGGGACTGTCCAAAACTAAAATCTTACTATAAGGGGGATCAATACAGGCCAAATTCTGGCCATTTTCATTACCACTAGATGTACACACACACTGTAGTTTATTTTATAGGAGCCTCCCGGTTGCGGCGACACATAAAAGTAAGATTAAATTGTTGCATATTTTATTACTGGTGGCAAAAAAATATATAACTCAGTCTTGGCTCAAACCACTGCCTCCGACACTGTCTCAGTGGCAAGAGATGTTAACGAATGTGGACAGGTGCATCTCAATAAATTAAATATGATGGAAAAGTCCATTTCCAGAACTTCAAGTCAAACAGCCCCAACCAAGTATTGAGTCATATAGATGGACAAACTTTTCAGAGGCCAACATTTCCATATTAAACATACTTTTTAAAATTTTGTAATATTCTTTTTTTTTTGAGACACTGGATTTTAGGTCTTCATTAAATGTAAGCCATAATCATTCTAATTAGAAGAAATTAAATAAATTAAAACATGAAATGCTTCATTCTGTGTGTAATGGATCTATATAATGTGTTATTTCCAATTTTTGAATTGAATTATTGACATAAATAAACTTATCTATGATATTCTAATTCAGGGATGGGCAACTGGAGGCCCGGGGGCCACATACGGCCCGCACCCTCACTTGAAGTGGCCCTCAGTACAACTACATCCATTTGAGCATGAAATCTTAAAAGTGCAGTGTAAAAATGCACAAAATGACTTCTTGCAATTAATGTTGGTCTGCTGTTCTTGCACTGACAAAAAAAGAAAGAACAGTAAGTGGTTCATTTTTATTTGCTTAAAATCTTTTGTATTCCTATTTATACTGTTATACATGCATTTGAGTGTGAAATATTTTAAGTTACTGCACTGTTAACATATTTAAAATTGCAGTTTCATCATATCTGGTTAAGTGCACGGTCCTATATGTGGCCCTGTGGTAGTGTCCATGAAAAATTGTGGCCCCCTCCAGCATTTAAGTTGCCCATCCCTGGTCTAATTTATTAAGATGCACTTGTACTTGATGGAAATAAATCACTGCAAAGCTCCATCTGAAGTTAGATACATACTTTATTTACGGGCTCCAATTGTCACTTATTTTAAATTACAAGAGCAATAAGATGCCTTGCTGAGTACAGTATAATAATTTTACATATTTATTTATTTTTTCTTCTGTGTTTTTTTTCCTCTGTGTATTACCATCATCTTTGTACGTTTGTTTGCCAAAATTTGATTTATTTTGTATTTTCTGACAATATAATATTCAGATAATGTCAAGCTTGAATGAGGATTTTGTTCAAATATTTTGCACATATTCTGTTTGGTCTCTTACCTCAGGAGTCACGCCACACCAGAAATTGGAAAAAAGGCCTTTTGATTCCAACATGGGTGCTGCAATCGTCACATTCTCTGCTATCAGGTCAGACAGCACCTGGCGGTTTGTCAGCAAGTTGTCACTGTCCACAAACTGAGAGACGGAGAAGAAGCAATAACAGAAGGCACGGTGGTGATGTGATACGTCAGATACTGCAGTGGTGGGAAAAGTATTCAGATCCTTAAGTAAAAGTACTAATACCACACTGTAAAATTACTCCACTATAAGTTAAAGTCCTGCATTCAAAACTCAAAGTAAAAGTACAAAACTATCAGCATGAAAATGTACTTAAAGTATCAAAAGTAAAGGTACTCATAATGCAGAATGACCCACTCAGATTGTTTAAAAAAAATGTAATCTATTATTATTGATGCATTTATATAAGCAGCATTTACATTTTCTCAAGGCTCATTTAAACTACTTAATATACTGTGCTATGTGCTTAATTAATATACATATAGGTCTAATCACTTTGAGTTTATCAATTCTCTCATTTAAACAGAGGTGGAAGAAGTATTCAGATCACTTACTAAGTAAAAGTACTAATACCACACTGTAAAATTACTCCACTGCATTCAAATCGTACTGAAATAAAAGCACAAAAGTATCAGCATCAAAATGTACTTAAAGTATCAAAAGTAAAAGTAGTCGTTATGCAGAATGGACCCATCGAGAAAGTTTTATATGTTCCAAATATATTATTAGATAATTTATATTGATGCATCGATTAATGATGTCAAGGGAGGGCTAATTTTACACTGTTTAATTAATAAACATTTGTAATCACTTTAAATGTATCATGTTTTTGTGGTTAAATCTTGACCTGAAAAGTAACTAAAGCTGTCAGCTGAATGTACTGATGTAAAAAGTACAATATTTGCCTCAAAAAGTAGTGAAGTAGAAGTATAAAATTACATAAAATAGAAACATTCAAGTAAAGTCGGCCTATACATGCCTAAAAAATGTACTTTTATACCTCAAGTATAGAACTTGAGTAAATATACTGAGTTACATTCCACCACTGAGAGACTGTGATAGTGAATAATAATACGATTTGTGTCTTATGTCTTTAGATGTCTCACCAGTATGTAGTCAGTCCAAAGGCGCCTGGCAGCTCTGAGCGCCGCCTGCTTTAACTTCATCACGTGGGTGAAGCGGGAGTCGGGCCAGTGTTTGGGACCCTGCTCGTCTGCATAAGAGCTGACAGAAATCAGGTTAATATCACTCTGTCAAATCGGTGATTAAACCTCCTGTTATGTTGTGGGTCAAATTTTTCTTCAATTTTTTTGAAAAAATTAAAATGTTAAATAAAATGTAAAAAAAAAAAAAATCAATGTAATGTAAAACCATTGTATTTCATATGTAAAAAATGATATGTTTTATTTTATAAAAACAGTTTAAACATGTATTTTTTTTATAAAAAATAAAATAAAAAAGAGTGAGTTATCCTCATTGAACCAAGACATGTGAGAGGTAAATAACAGTTAATAGTGTTAATATAATATAATATAATATAATATAATAACATATCATATCATATATATCATATAATATCATATAAAATATAATATAATTAGAGTTAATAGTAAAATATAAACTATGTTTATTGGGATTTTTTAGTTTCTGACTTTATTTATACTTTATCATTTATAATTAAACAAGCCCCGGGTCAAATTGACCCAAGAACATTATTGCTGTTTCTAAAGAAAACGAACATAACAGGAGAGTTAAACGGTATCAAGATGAGGTTGCAGTTTTTAATCTTTGGTTTGATTCACCTCGGTTGATTAAACCTCCTGTTATGTTGTGGGTCAAATTTTTTTTCCAATTTTTTTGAAAAAATTAAAATGTAAAATAAAATGTAAAAAAAATCAATGTCATGTAAAACCATTGTATTTTATAATAAAAAAATGATATGTTTTATTTTATAAAAACAGTTTAAACATGCATTTTTTATAAAAAATAAAATAAAATAAAAAAGAGTGAGTTATCCTCATTGAACCATGGTCTGTGAGAGGTAAATAACAGTTAATAGTGTTAATATAATATAATATAATATAATATAATATAATATAATATAAAATAATATAATATAATATAATATAATATAATATAATATAATAATATAAAATATAATATATAATATAATTAGAGTTAATAGTGAAATATAAACAATGTTAATGGGATTTCTGGGGTTTCTGACACTAATTTATAATGAAACATGCCCCTGGTCAAACTGACCCATGAACAAACATAACAGGAGAGTTAAACGGTGTCAGGATGAGGTTGCAGTTTTTAATCTGTGGTTTGATTCACCTCGGTTGCTCCGCGGGCGTCCACTCCACTGAGTGGTAGAGGTGTTTGACTCCTCGGAGCCACTCCTGCAGCAGGGCTGTGCTGTTGTCCACACTGTGGTCAGAGGCTGCCCTGAGATCACAGGGAGCATTATTAAACACTCAGTTACCTCTCTGCTTCCACTGCTCTTTCTCTCTTTGTGTATAGTTCTCTCACTCATCTGAGAATAACTTGTTTACTGAATACTGAACAGTATTACAGAATGTGAGGAATGACATTTACACAGTGCAGTTAAATGGGCCAAAAATATATGCTCATGTCTTCATTGCTAAATCCAGTGGTGGAAAGAGTATTCAGATCTCTTACCAAAGTAAGAGTACTAATACCACACTGTGAAATTACTCCGCTACAAGTAAAAAGTCCTGCATTCAAAACTAATAGTACAAAAGTATCAGCATCAAAATGTACTTTAAAGTATCAAAAGTTATAGTACTGGTTTTGTTGTATTTATGTAAGCAGCACTTACAAGGCATTTTCTTAAGGTAAGGCTTATTTTAACTACTAAATATACTGTTATGAGGTTTAATTAAAAAAAAAATGTCTAATCACTTTAAATTGATCATGTTTTTTTTGTTAAATCACCTGAAAAGTAACTAAAGCTGTTAGCTAAATGTAATGAAGTAAAAAGTACGATATTTGCTGAAAAAATGTAGTGAAGTAGAATTATAGAGTCACATAAAATGGAAATACTGAAGTAAAGTACAAGTACCTCAAAATTGTACTTAAGTACAGTACTTGAGTAAATGTACATTCCACCACTGGTTAAATCTTGTAACACTTTTACTTTTTGTTTTGTGTCAGTTCTCTACATCAAATCAGCACCTTTTCATCTGTGTTTCTTACAGAAAAAAATGTCCTCTAAACCAAAGCTTATTCCTCACTTTTTTCCTGAAGTATGCACATATCTTTAATGTGGTAATTTGGAGGAATCTTTGACATTTATTATTAATTCTCGAGTGGTCGAAAATCAGTGTAAAAGGTTTGTTCCACCAGGTCACTTTACTGGTTTATTTATTTGCATTATCTCTGTTTACATCCGACCACATTAGGCCTATATTTGGCCTTCTGTATTTTTTCTATATTATAATATATATGTCAAATACCACTCATACTATACTGTGTATATCTCTGCATATATTTAAATATATTTATTCATTGGTGTACATACTACTACATGCAACAAGCTATTTAACCCATTTAACATGATAAAATATATTTTCTCCAATGTGCAATATCCGTAAAATACAAAGTACTTACAGGAAAACAAACAAACACTATATATATATATATATATATATATATATATATATATATATATATATATATATATATATATATATATATATATTAATAATAAATGTCAAATAACAGAAATGTATGTATAAAATGTATGTATATGTCTTATTGTTTATATTCTTTATTCTGTCCTCTATATCTATGTGTCTGTATCTTGAGCTGCTGTGACAATTAAATCTCCCCACTGTGGGATAAATAAATTCTTATGTTATGTTATGTCATGTTATGTTATGTTATTTTATGTTATGTTATCTTATTACTGCAACAAACTAGAGACATAATAGAGCCTGTGTATAGCTATCATATACTTCCATCCTAATGCTCTCAGCCCTGATACACTTTAAACTTTCAAGATTTTAATAGATGCGTAACCAAAGCACAACATGCATTGCAAATTAATCTTCAGGTTCCCAGTTTTCAGATTATGTACACCACTTCTGTGTGGCATCTACTGTTTACCTACTATCTCTCCCTAAATCCACTGCCAACAACCCCCTAGTCTTTATAAGGGGCAGAATGATAAGGTTTTATATCAAATGATCAATGCAATAAATAAATAAATAAATGTGTTTTTACCAGATGGCAATGCGGTTCTTTGGATAGTCCAGTCTGTCGATGCATCCTAAGAAGTAAGGGAGGCTGTGCTGTGCGTTGCGGGCGAGGATGGTGATCTGCACTGTGGGCTTCAGCACCGAGGACTCCTGTCGGGCTGGTTGGAGGAGATGATCAGCCGGCAGCTCCTCTGTGCTGCTGGTGTGCAGGAAGAGCCGTCCTGCTAAAATCACTAAATATAATCTGCATCCCTGAGATCCAAGAGGCATATTTCCAACAGGGCACCTTGATGTCTCTGCAGCCTGTGACTGGTGCAAGTGAGGGAGAGAGAGAGACTCACACACACATGAAAACACACACACACTCTCTCTCGCTCTCTCCGTGTGTGTGTGTGTGTGTGTGTGTGTGTGTGAGAAAGAGAGAGAGAGAGAGAGAGAGAGAGAGAGAGAGATTAAAGAAAACCTAAACATAGTATAGTGTTTATAATTGCTTTTTTTAAATGATTGTTTATGTCAAACCACAACTAATAAATTGATATAAAGGCCCATTTTTTCATCTTGCTTTTATTTTGTAAATTGCTTTTAATATTGTTCATATTTTTAATGACAATAAAAATGTAAAATAATGATAACAACAAAATAATAACATTATTATTATTATTATTATTATTATTATTATATTATTGCGGTTGTTATAATTATTATCATCATATTATTATTCCAACAATATCAATTATTATGTCAATTATTATATCAATATATAATAATAATAATAATAATGCAACTACTACTACTACTACTACTACTACTAATAATAATAATAATAATAATAATAATAATAATAATAATAATAATAATGACATGTAATTAAAGAGAGAGGAGAACTTAAAATTCATTTAAATGTTTCAACAATTGAGTGTGTTTTCGCTGCCCTGAGTTGAGCCTGTAAGGCAAATCCTGACGGCTCAGTAACATTTTCCACCCGGACGACTTTCAGTGTAGCACGCCGGCAAACCTGAAAACACAGCTCACACATGCAGTGAGAGCAGCGGGATGTCGTGACATTAGACTATAGTTACTGACAGTAGTTAGAGTAATAATTAAAATGTGTGATGCGTCAAACCGGGCGGAAGTGTCGGAGAAACCTGCTGCTCCCAACTGGATCCTTCTTCACCCAGCAGTCAGTGCTCAACAGTCACGTCCACCGTGCTGCATTCACAGGTCTCATGATAAATCACGCAATAAACAGTGTTATTTTTGTTCTTCTGGTTATAGTATCAGCAAATGAAGAGTCTGGAGGTGGAGGACAGTGCACAATTACACGCAGCTTTCCTCGTCTACATGGATCTAACTGAGGGTGAGTTTTACCAGTAAAAAAAAAAGAAAAGAAGAATTAAGTAGAAGACATTACTTTTCTTTTAAAGTGATAAGCAATTTTCTTAAAACTAAACTTCCTAACAGTAGAGTATTGAGTAGTTAAAATGAGCCTTACCTTGATAAATTTGAAAATTGAAAAACATCAATAATAAGCCAATAATATATTTGGAATATGTCAAATATAACACTGTAAATTGGTCCATTCTGCATAACAAGTACTTTTACTTTTGATACTTTAAGTACATTTTGATGGTGATACTTTTGTACTTTAACTTAAGTAAGTTTTTAATACAGGACTTTTACTTGTGGAGTAATTTCAGTGTTGTTTTACTGAGCATGTTGTCTTCAGCCCTGCTCAGAGTTGTTCAAGTCAAGTCCAAAGGAGAAAAAATGTAGTTTTTGAATCATCAAAGGTGCTATCCCATATCTTATCCCTCAAATTCACAAAAGAAGACCCATACAAGCAAGGCCTCTTAAAGATTAAGATGAAGAATTACCTTCAGTCCATAACTGACATAATGAAAACAATGACATTTTTGACGATTCTTGACAAGCGACTTATCAATGCACATAAGTAACAAACTATATTAATCCGTCATCCTCTAATTTATGTCTCAGCAGTCAGAGAAAGCCCTAAAACATGTTCAACACAGGAAACAAGAGATTTACATAGTCTTCTGTGGTGACAGAGAACAACCAAGTTACATACCTTCATTAACATTTGAAGGAGCCACTACAGTGAGCCACAGACTCTGTTAGGTTACTGTCTCTGGTTGTCTGCAGTGCGTCGGTGGAAAGAGGTGTCTTGTGTCAAGAGTCCAGAGCTGCAGGTGGTTTTGCTGGAGGGGAGGGAGAAGGAAGGAGCACCAGTCCAGACGATTCTCCCGCTGCCGTCTCACCGATCTCTGACACACAGAAGGTAATGAGACACTGGAGGAGCTCTGAAACTTATGGCTGCCCTGCTTCTTCTTTTGGTTTTACTATCACAAGCTCCCTCCTCTCTGCTGTGCAGCATCCGTCACGTGCTGGACAGAGGCTTCCCCATGCTGCTGTGTGCTGTAGCTTCTGACTCCACCCTGGTCTACCAGAGGATGAGTGACGGGCTGGTGACACCGGACCCTCCTGCTGGACCCTTCCAGGATTTGGGACGTCGGCAGCACCGGAAGAGACGGCAGAAGCCATGAAGATGCCTCGCAGTTGTTGGTGAAACACAGAGGAGCAGAATGAGTCTGTCTGTCTGTCTGTCTGTCTGTCTGTCTGTCTGTCTGGGTGAGCTGCTCCAAAAAAAGCCAAAGGTGTACTGGCAGCGGGTGCAAATAAGCTGAACCACAGTACTGTCAGTAAGAAACAACTAACTACATATAACCAGTGAGGATCAGCTGGATCAGCTGATCAGTGGTTGCTAACTTTTTGGCTCGCGACTCATCAAAACCTTTGACCCACTGTCAGAAGTCTGACTGTGACAGAATGCAAACCGGTCATGTTTGACAGATTTGTTCACACGCTTCACAGTCTGTGGCTGGAAGGCCTTCCTCAGCTAAATGAGTTGGATCACAGCGCATCCACATGCACAAACATTTACATATCGTCACACTGTTAGAATAATCGCCTAAGTCATTTTTTGTCAAAATTGTTTTTGTTTTTTTTGCCTAAATCATCTACTCATGACGCTGGCCACCTATGGTAAAATCGCCTACATCCTCAGTTGATCAGATCATGTGATTTTACCCCTTTAAGATAATGGCCTATGTCAAGTGTGTGACTTAAGCGGATTTATTACGCCTAAGTCAAAATAAAATGTGACTTAGGCAATTTTTTGAACATGCCTTTGTGACTTAAACAAGATATGGGATGTGTCATGAACATTAATGACACTTTGAAGTAACATTAATGCTCATGATACTTGTCATGTTTCTGACAGGCTTGTGTGACTCTTATGTAGACACCTTCAAAATAAAGTGTTACCATATCTTGCTTAAGTCACAAAGGCATGTTCAAAAAAATGCCTAAGTCATTTATTTCTCTTAAGTTACATAATTTACACACAGTGTTATTAATATGCCAATAGCCATCCTCTGTTACATCCTTTTTGAGTGAAATGATCAACACACTTTTGGTGAAGTTTTTTGTGTTTCCTGCAAAACTTTAAAAAATGAGTTAGGCGATTATTTTAACAGGGTGACGATATTACTGCTAGAGCCTGTCTGATTTTTGAGGCTGATACAGATATTAATGTTTGAAAGTCATAAAGACATTTATTTTTTTATCATTAAAACATTACATCAATAAATGTAAATTTTGTGTTATAATCATTAAATCATATTTGTTTTGAGATTTTGACTTATCTATTTGTTTGGGTTTTGGTACCTTTATTTTGATAGGACCATTGACCAATGTGAAAAACAGAAATGGAAGTATTTACAGGTAACAGCTGCTCTAGACACCAGAAAAGGAAACATTAAATGAAGCTATCTGGGATTTAATAGCAGTATTTTGGCTGCTTAAAATGTTTTTCAGCATTTGGTTGCACTAAAAGACACAAATAGTATCCTGAATAATATCAGTTTACTGAAATTATAGATGCACCATGCTAACCAAGCTAGCTAGCTAGCATTAGCGTTAGCTGGTAACTTCGTATTTGCTATGGTAACGGCTTCCTCAGTTCTACCCTCTTGTCCAAATATGGTCATTTCTAATTCTTAGGTTATGGTAGTTCACAAACCAATGGGGGACATTCTTACTAAGATAATGATTTTGGTTATTATTTGGCAGCCATTTTCCATGGTTTTCTTGATAATGACTTTGGTTATTATCAAGAAAACAATGAAAACAACTCTTATCAGCTATTTTTGTTGTTATCATTATATTTGTACAAACAAATGTACCTTTAGTTGTACCAGGCATTAAAATGAACAAGAAACAGAAGAAAATGGGTGGTCTAAAAAAATGTTCCATGACTGTATACGACATTATTAGAATCTCAAAAGCTAAAGTTGCCTGATAATTCAGCTATACCAGTGTCACCTCAGCTCTAACACTAACTGCATTTAGCTGTCCTTTAATAATCTCATAACCCAATCTAAGTGTTTTCTCAAGCTCCAGTACAATATGGTAAAACAAGTTTTTTATAATATGGTGCAGTATGTTTATTACCATTTGTTTATGCAGTCTTTGGGTTCTAATATGATAATACAACAACTGGCCAACATACAATGATTCTGTCTGTTGGCTTTTCTTCAAAATGTGACACAATATTGTCAGCTGTGTGGATAAGTTACTGAAAACACCTTTTATTTTATTAGAAAAACAAAAATTCAACATAGAAACTGAACACAACAACATAACACTGGTGAGCGAAATACATAATCAGACTTATAAGTGACGTAGCGTTGTGTCCACCCTGTTGGATCAACGAGGGACAGATACTGAAGCGGGGGACATGGACGACCCCGCCGTATGAGTGCATGAGTGTCTTTTTAATGGTGCAACAGTGTCCTAACGAGAGGAAGGACTTGACTACATGAGACAAAGATTACAACACTTCAACCCTGAGCCTTATTCAACATAAATAATCTACATCATAGCAGAAACGGACACGGACAGACGGACACACTGTACTGGCCAACATACTGTAGAAAAGAGGTTCATACTGTGTCTTGGAATGCAGGAAGTTTCCAACCTGTTGACTTTTTCAGGGAGGCATTCAAGGATGAATTATTCAAAATGATGCAGATAGGGACATTATTTAGATGCCGTCTGAATGTTTGAATTGTCTCAGTGACAGCCATGTGTATCAGACTAATCCAAGGAGGGAGAGAAAAGCAGGTGCGTCCTAAAATCCCAAGATCACTGTCGTCCTGTAATGGCTTTTGAAAAAATGTTGAAAACTTAAAAATACTGAACCATCTTTGATTTTTCCTTTTCTCTCTTGATATACGAGCAGGAACTAAGTTTGTGAACAGGAGGTCAAAAAGGTGCTTGATTCAAGTCAGTAATCCATTTTTCTCAGGCGTGTTCTGTACATACAAGGGGAAGCCCCCCCCTGATATGGTAACACATGGTACGATCCATACGGTGATGACTGTTTCTCTTCATACTGGGACCGACACATACACGACCACAGTGCTATGTCATGTCCTCCTCCTCTGAGCAGTAGTCCTGGCCCTGTGAACACAACAGTAAGTGTTGTTACTTTTTTAAGATATCATAAGAAATGACTTTATTTATCCCGCAGTGGGAAATTTAGTTGTCACAGCAACCCAAGATACAGACACATGGATGTAGAAGACAGAACAAGAATATAAAAAATAAGACATATACATACAGTCATGGGAAAAATGATTGGACCACCCTTGTTTTCTTAATTATCTTGTTCATTTTAATGCCTGGTACAACTTAAGGTACTTTCAAATATAATGATAACAAAAATAGCTCATAAGAGTTTAATTTACGAGCTGATATTTAGCCATTTTCCAAGGTTTTCTTGATAATAACCAAAATCATTATCAAGAAAACCATGGAAAATGGCTAGATATCAGCTCTTAAATTAAACTCTTATGAGCTATTTTCCATGACTGTACATTCTATATACATACATTTCTGCTATTTGGCATTCATTATTATTTTTTTTTTTTGTGTTTTTTTTTTCTTCCTGAAAGCATTTTTACAGATATTGCACATTGGAGAAATATATTTTAGCATGTTAAAAAGGTTAAATTAGTTGTTGCATGTAGAAGTATGAACATTTTAGTCATTTTTGATGGTGTGTATTTCACATTATTAAGGCATGGCCCAATCATGATATGACAAATGTATTAAAAATCCCATTTTAGATAGTAAGTGTCTCTGCACCTTCGTTGCAGCTGGGAAATAACTATAACAGCACTGCAGCAACACTTTCTACCTATATAGGGCGCCACAAGAAAGAGAGCTGCAACAATTAGTTGATTAATTGATTAATCGATAAACATAACTTAATTGGCAACAATTTAATCATCAAATTATTGTTTAAGTCAACATTTGCTGGTTGTAAATTGTATGTTTTTTTGTCAAAAATAAACTGAATAGCTTTGGATTTCTGGTCGGTCAGATAAAACATTTGAGCGATTTGAAGATGCCATTGTGGGCTCTGGGAAATTACATATGGCATGTTTTTCACTTTTTTCTGACATTTTATTGCCAGAATGTTGAATCAATTAATAGAGAAAATAATGGGCAGATTAATTGGTAACCAATATAATCGTTAGTTGCAGCCCTATTTTTGTTCCTTCTGATTGCAAAAACCAAAAACAGGTCAAATAAAAAAATAATGTTACCACACAGCTGGCCACGGCTGTTTTTAGCCAACATTACTAAAACAGGAATAAACAGTGTATTTGTTGGGGACTATTTTTAGCAGCAGATACAAAAACATCTGGTGCACTCGTGAGTATTTCCAGCAGCAGGACGATGCCTGAAGGAACATCTGCAACACTGCGGCTCACTGATGTGTTTTAATAAACAACAACATACTTTATGTCACATAAAAAAAATGTTTTTTCTTTTTTAATTGTTTGTTTGTTTTTCTGTGTTTTGCTTTGTTTTTTAACTGTAATTATGTATATACATTGTGAAGCACATTGAGTCTGCCTTGTGCATGAAATCCGCTCTATAAATAAAGTTGAATTGAATTGAATTGAATAAAGATATATCAGGCTTTTGAGGCACCTTTAATACTTATTGGTAGAATTAATTGATTGGGGGGGTTTTTGTGGCTTTTTTGGCTTTTCATGGCATTTGTTGACAGTAAGTAAAGGTGAATGCAAGCCTGATACTATATATAGGAGATCATTTAACTGCCCCTTTGTGCTATAAAACAATACAAGTCATAAAGTGGCCCAGTTTAACTGAACCACTCCCGACCAGATGTGGTCACTCTGCAGCACTCAGTGTTTCCAACAGTACTACTCTAAATAAGTACACTAGTGGAAAGCACAGGACACGACAGATTGGGGCTTTTTTCAGGTATCATCATGTCATCTGCTGTGTCCTTGCTGCAGATTTGCTGCAGTGTTAGGATTAACCTCCATTATGTTGTTTTTGCAAGAGCTTTTTTTTTGTTTGTTGCAAAAATACAGAAACAAAAATGTGATGATCCAATGATGTGCTGTCATTTCTTACTTTTGCTATTTTCTCGTCCAACATCCTGAAGAATTCCTGCTGACTCTCTGAGGAGTGGATGCTCCTGCAGCAGAAACAGAAGGTAATAACTTGACAGAAATACATTTTAATGAAGATAAGATAAGATAAGATAAGATAAGATGGAACTTTATTTATCCCGAGGGAAATTCTGGTTCCAGATTGCTCCAAAGTAACAAAAACAATTACAAAATCAATCACAATATAGGATAATATAAGGAACGCAATTAACAAAATAGGTAACAACAACAATATATAATATAAAAAAAGTGTCTAAGGAGTAAAGAGATGAGAAGTATGAAATTATTATAGCAAAAATATTATATATTATCATCAGTCAGGGACACTTACAGGATCTTTCCATTTCCGTTTGACCCCGTCTCATCCATGTGTTGACCTTTACCAAGGAGAGCACTTTTCTCCTGCAAGACACCAGAGCACACACACACACACACACACACACACACACAATCAACCATCTGATCCACTTGTGCATCCTCATGGATGTTTTTGACTTTCACATTTTGCCTGCGTTAATACATATGCGATGCATTTTTGGTAAAGAATGAGTTTTATCCTATAAGTATAACCATAATACAGACACTCATACCCTTAATGGCAAAAAATATCCCAATTGAAACCCATCAAAACCACAATCTGTGATCCAACAGCCATCACATTATATCAAATCATATCAGGCTTTCGATCTAGAGCCCTGGCTGCTTCAGAATGATTTACTATTTTCCACCAGATTCAGACATTTCTCATGTTTGCCAATAATGCATAAATTGATGCATTGCATTAGACTGTGGGTAAAAAAAAAATCACTCTAGCATTACAATTTGTGTGTTTGTGTGTGTGTGTGTGTGTGTGTGTGTGTGTGTGTGTGTCAGTGTGTAAAAACAACAGCAGCATTAAGTCATTAAACTGGCATTTAAAGGGTTACAAATCCTGAAAATGAATCAATATCTGGTATGATCAGAACTGAAATAAATAAAACTTTGAAAAAACATGAATATATAGTATAACAATAGTATGTTTTAGAAAAGTGACATCTTTGTCCTCAGTTAGCAAGAGGGGAGTTTTTAAAAAAGGATCACAGAGGTTAAAAAAAAATCCAGTTTTGCCTTATTAACATGAACATGTATAAGATAAGATAGAACTTTATTAATCCCAAAGGAAATTCTGGTTTCAGATTGCAGAAGTTGCAAAAACAATTACAATATAGGATAATATGAGAAAAACAATTTACAAAATAGGTAACAATAACAATATATACTATACAGTCATAGAAAAAATGTTATTTCCAGCTTTGTTTTCTTCATTTTCTTGTTCATTTTAATGCCTGATACAACTAAAGTTACATTTGTTTGGAGAAATAGTTTAATTTAAGAGCTGATATCTAGCCATTTTCCATGGTTTTCTTCATAATAACCAAAGTCATTATAAAGAAATCCATGTTAAATGTCTAGATATCAGCTCTTAAATTAAACTCTTATGAGCTATTTTTGTTGCTATCATTATATTTGTCCAAACAAATGTACCTTTAGTTGTACCAGGCATTAAAACGAATAAGAAATTGAAGAAAACAAAGGTGGTCTAATAACTTTTTCCATGACTGTATATATATGTAGCACAGAGCTCCTGATGAAAGTGTCTGAATACGATGTTTATGTCATGAATCTTTTCAATTACAAAATAGAAGCTGCCATAATATAAAGTAAATATCCCATTCTAGACATAAAATAAAGTACATGGAGTAAAAGAGAATCACGCACTGTGCTGTCCTGGCCGTCCACGCCTCCCTCTTCTCCGCTGATGTACTTGACTTTCTCCACTCCTTTCATCTTGTACTCATCTGTGACAGAGTGGGAGACAGAGAGGAGCACATCTCCTCTTATTAATACACGACAGCAGAGGATGACCCACTCACAGCCGCTCCGATCGCCGCAATCCTCCGGGTTAATAGTTCTCACAGTTCAGTACTTGGCAAAGTAATTATGTGCTTGAGTTCTCACGCTCCGGACTAAATCCTCTCTTAACAATGGCTGGCAAGCTGCAAACACATGAGCTGTCAGCCTGATTCTCCTCTTTTCTCTGCTGCCTCTCCATCTTTTCTCTCACACATGCACAGCCCCCTCCTCCATCCACTCCCACGCATTTAGAAAGGAGGAAATGAAAATACAGTTACGATGCATAGTAATGACGGCCTGATCCAGACGGTTAGAACACGTCAGATTAACCTTCCTGTTGTGTTTTAGCTTTCTGTTACTATCTCTAATGTGAACGGGTCGGTGTTGACCCGTGTCTTAAATTATCCATAAAATACAGTGAAAACAATTATTCGTCATCCAATCTGTTTCTTACTTCTGTGTGACCTTGTTAGGCTTCTGTATAAGATTAGTAAGATTAGTTTTAATTTTTTCTTCTGGCCTTCATATGGCCTTCTTTTGACAGCTACCCCTCATCTTCAATTAAAAAAATGGTCAAACTGACCTCAAGAGATTATAGAAAATAAAAGGTTGTTATGTTGCCTCACTATTACTGAGGGGTATCAGAAGACATCTTAAATAAATGTTTAATTGTAGTATTTACTACTGTAACATCTATGTTGTTACGGGTCAATTTTGACACGTATATATTCTCTATATACTATACTATAAACGTATACTATTCTCTATACTCTAAGACATTGAAATGGCATTTTATTACAGCCAAAATAACTGATAATGTATTTAATAGTTCGCTGCAACCCTCAGACAAGATTAAGTTTATAAAATGATGGTAGCATCTTATCTCTAACTGGTGAACAAATGCCTTTAAAGAAACACTAATAAATGGTTAAATCGATATCTGAGAGCATCAGGATCATTAATCAATACTGATAACAATGTTAAAACTCTTGCAAAATTAAGGTATTGTCTACAAAGTGGATTAATAATATTATTCTAAATATCCATATTGATATATACAGTCATGGAAAAAATGATTAGACCACCCTTGTTTTCTTCAATTAATTGTTCATTTTAATGCCTGGTACAATAATAATAATAATGATTGTGGTTATTATCAAGAAAACCATGGAAAACGGCTAGATATCAGCTCTTAAATTAAACTCTTATGGGCCATTTTTGTTGCTATCATTATATTTATCCAAACAAATGTACCAGGCATTACAATGAACAAGAATGTGAAGAAAACAATTGTCTAATATTTTTTTCATGACTGTATGTGGCTTGTTCTTTCAGGTATTCTGAATGACTGTTTCTGACTATTTATTACCATCCATTTATCTACCTGCACTGCTGCTTTACTGAACATTCTTTACTGTATATATTTCTATAACATATTCATTCACTGTATATATCCTATAGCATATTAAATTCATACCTGCACCATATTTATACACTGTGTTCATATGTAAATACCTTGCACTTTACTACGCTGCACTTCTGGTTAGATGCTAAACTACATTTCGTTGTCCTACTACTTGTACTCTGTTCAATGACAATAAAGTTGAATCTAATCTAATCTAATGACATTGATTCATGGTGACAAATATGTCATATTTATCAAAAGGCCAGTCCATCCAAGGATATTAAGGAGGAGTGTGATGTGAATGGAGCATGACGGTGCATTGGTGATGTGATCAGGACTGACCTGAGAGGAGGTCCCCGTTGCTGTAGGCTTTATTCTGGCCCTCCTCACCGTTGGGCACGGCAGACACCTGCTTGGCAGAGGTGCAGCCCATCTCCTCCTCCTCAGCTGCTCTCCTTCTCACCCCTGAGCATTACAGGCACACCTGAGGAGGTGACAAAGTGTGGTTAGATGTGTGAAGGTCAGCAGTTCACAGATAGCCCCAATGAGAAAGCCTCAGATCACAGACTGGTCTCCTGATTAATGTTTAGTCTCAGGGGAAATCATCTGAAGAGCATCTGTTGTTAGTAAGAGACGTCCAGTGGTCCCTGTAATTATCATTAAGGGCGAACCACTTCATGTAAAGGAAGTAAACAGTCTTCATCTCGCCCCTTAACTGCAGCTGGAGAATCACTTATTTTTCATAATCAATTAGTCATGAAGCGCCCCGCCCTAGGATTAAAACACACGGGCATCCCAATCTATTCTTGTAAGGACGGTGAAATAAGACGGTCTCGCCGGGTTGTGAATCATGCACACGCCGGTCTGGAAAGCACCAATCAGGAGGTGCGCACGGCGGTGCCAGCTGCACCGCAACAATAAGGCCTTTCAAGCTGTTGGGATGCCACCGTGCCAAGCCGCCGGCTCATTTCTATTAGTGAATGGGGGGTTTTTCTGTGGCGCTCAGAGGATTAAACTGTGACCGCGCACAAGTACTCCCATCACCGTCCTTATATATCCGCAGCAATATGGCTAACATAACGGCGTGTTTGACCCAATCACTCGGCGCTGCCTCTGGAAGATGCAGAGTGATTGATGTCCATATGTTGTGGTTGATCCTCAACGCACAGCTGAGTCCAGCTGCAGAGTCAGCTGCCCCGCTCACATCCCCATCCTCCTCGCTCCTATCTTACATTTCTACATGTATAACATGCAATCCGTGATTTATATTGATAAAAGCTGCAGCTGTAGCCAATAAACGGTGCATTACTGGGCTATGCAAGCAAATTAGACGTGAGAGGAAGATGCATTCCCTTTAGGCTGCAACATTTTAGCCATCTTCTCGTTGCACAACACCGGAGAGAGGGGATGCCGATCGGGTTTCCTAAAAACAAATAATAACAAAAGAGGTGCGAAAAGAGCAGCCATTCCACGGCCAGCAGGAAACACCGAGGCGATCCCGCACACACGGAACCAAGTCAACAAACAATAGCAAAATAAACGTAAAGCAAACGGGTGAAATTACCTGTCTGGTTTGTCCATGGTCCCCCTTGTTTTAGTTCAGAGAGGTTTCACTCCAGACGGAGGACCCAGACACACCGCATCAATACAGGCATCAGCAGTGGGGATGCAGTCAGTCCGTCTGCCAGCTGTCTGCTCGCAGCTCATGGCCTCATACTCTGTTAAAGTGGGAAACAGCGAAAAAAGATTAAAAAATAAACAATCCGGTCATGGACAGAAAATGTTTATTTCAAAAAAGATTCCCCCCCCCTATAAATTACTGTAATTTTTCAGTCCAAAATACAAAAAACATCCGCTTAATTTTCCATAGGATTTTCTGGAGCATCCTACCTCTTTAAGCGATGGAAATTTGACTACGAAGTTTCATCAGTTGCCACTCGGGCCTCTTTCACTGCAGCACCAGGCAGGAACTTCCGCCAAGCTCCTTCTTGTCCGCATCATCAAAGTAAACAGCGAAAAGCAGACAAAGTTTTTTAAAGCTGACAAAAAAGCGAAAGCAGACCCCGCCGATTACTGACCTGCTTCAACATGACGTCACTAACTATGATCGCTCGTGTGGCGGACGGACTTCCGCTGACTGCGTCTATTGAGGAGGATGAACAGGTATCAATGAGAGTTAGCTCCACACATAGCCTCTGAATGTGAACACAACTACACCAAACTCCATTCAGGAAACGGGATATCGTCACCCTGTTAAAATAATCGCCTAACTCATTTTTTCAAGTTTTGCAGGAAACACAAAAAACTTCACCAAAAGTGTAACATATGACATTTATTGATCATTTCACTCAAAAAGGATGTAACAAATGATGGCTATTGGCATAGTAATAACACTGTGTGTAAATTATGTAACTTAAGAGAAATAAATGACTTAGGCAATTTTTTGAACATGCCTTTGTGACTTAAGCAAGATATGGTAACACTTTATTTTGAAGGTGTCTACATAAGAGTCACACAAGCCTGTCATAAACATGACATGACAAGTATCATGAGCATTAATGTTACTTCAAAGTGTCATTAATGTTCATGACACATCCCATGTCAAGGTCTAAAATCCAATCATTTGACTTTAGGGCCTTAAAATGATCTTAAATTTTCAGAAAATGTCTTGAATACAAATTTGAAATGTCTTAAAAATGTATTAACGTTACTTTAATTTAAAAAAATGCATAAACTTCAGTCTCACTTTTAAATGTTTTGATTTTAGAGGACGCTGTAACATAACTACAAAACAGAACGAAGTACCTGTGTAGCCTGGTCACAATTTGAGCTGTGAATAAATTCATACACTTTGCAAGTAATTCCAGGCCTCCGATTTTCCTTCATGTCTTTTGTACTTTTTTGCCAGTATGGATGTGAAATGTATCTTAAACTGTATTCATTATGGTCTTTAAAAAATCTTAAATTTGACCTGTTGAAACCTGCAGAGACCCTGTATTTAGGATTTATTCTATAGCCGTCCTTTTATACAGGCATTTTTATGTATTTATTAATTTATGTATTTATATGATATTGACTGAAAACTTTGTATGTCTGTGACAGTCAGGACGAGACCTCCAGCAGTACCAGAGCCAAGCCAAGCAGCTCTTTCGGAAACTAAATGCGCAAAGTCCTGACCGCTGTACGCTGGAGGCAGGGGACATGAACTTCCAGTAAGTTACCATAAATTCTCTTGTTCATTTAAAATTTATTCTTACATGTTAATTCTGTTATATTGTACAGTTCTTTTTTAACGGTTTAATTTGATACATATATTACCAGGAATTAAATTCATTATAAGGTAATTCCCATACAGCTCCTAACTCCTTCCAGTTCATGTTAAAAATCATGCGAAAACTTCTGATAAATGAATGGCTCTACAGCTCTACTCTCAATACTTTTGGTCATACATTTTAATTAAAATGGTTAATATACAGTCATGGAAATCTTTATACTACCTTTTTTTTCTTCAATTTTTTGTTAATTTTAATGCCTGGTACAACTAAAGGTACATTTGTTTGGACAAATATAATGATAACAAATAACCATGGAAAATGTCTCAATATCAGCTCTTAAATTAAACTCTTATGAGCTATTTTTTGTTGTTATCATTATATTTGTTATCAAAACCATTTATTATGGTTGCCCATGACAGCTATATACATCAAAAACAAAGAAAACTATGGTGGCCCTGAGAGCTCACATCACTGCAACTTAAGAAAACGCATGCAAATATACAAAACACAAGCAAATTGAGAAAACATCTTCATCAATTTGACATCACAAGCGCAGCATTTAGAAAACGCGCTACAAAGACCACAACACAATAAGAAATATGTTGTATGAGGTATTTATTTTATGACGTTTTTAAATCTTAGTGAGTTGCATGTATGACCCTTTAATTAACCACTGATTTGGAATAAACTTGTGTTTTTTGTTTCCAGCTATTTGATAGCACAGGGTGTTTGCTACCTGTTCCTCTGTGAGGCTTCATTTCCCAAAAAAATGGTGTTTGCATACCTTGAAGACCTCCACAGTGAGTTCTATGACCAGTACGGGAGGAGAGTCCCCACAGTGACGAGGCCGTACTCCTTCATCGAGTTCGGTGAGACTGTTTGTGATGTTTTACTTTTTTGCAGAAATAACAAAATCCTTGCCTGAGCTTGTGTCATCTATACATTGTTCCAGACACGTACATCCAGAAAACAAAGCGGTCATACATCGACAGCAGGGCCAGGAGGAGCTTCGGCAGCATTAACACAGAGCTGCAGGACGTCCAGAGAATTATGGTGGCAAATATTGAGGAAGTTCTGCAAAGAGGAGAATCTCTTTCTGGTAAGTACAATGTTAAAAAGAACAGGGTGGAGAGGGTTACCTGCACAATGGACAAAATACCAGTGGTGAAAGAAGTATACAGATCCTTTACTTAAGTAAAAGTACTAATACCACACTGTGAAATTACTCCACTACAAGTAAAAGTCCTGCATTCAAAACTTACTGAAGTAAAAGTACAAAAGTATCAGCATCAAAATGTACTTAACCCTTTGATGCACAACATGGGTCTAAAGTGACCCGACTGAGGTTTTAATTTTCTATATTTTTGCAATAAATTAATTTCATCATTCAGTATTCCAGGTTTTCCTCAATCAATTTGTTTTTGATCATCATACATCCTAATTTTTTGTTTTTCATTTCTTACTTTTTGAATAAAAACCCTTTTTGTATCAATACGCTTCTAATGCACAACATGGGTCAAAAATTTCATTCTGGGGGTATTGTTGTGTATAATTTTTAAGGAACAATGAATTTAATCAATTTTTTGAATAAGGCTGAAACTTTAAAAAAATGTGGAAAAAGTGAAGTGCTGTGAATACCTTCCAGATACAGTGTATGTGTGACAAAATTATACATAAACATGTTAAATATATTAAATATATGAGTGTGGAAAGTAACTATTTGAAACAAATTACTATTATTATAGTATTGGGTCATTTAGTTTTAAATCAAATTTGGATGAATGAGTCCTTTTTGACCCATGTTGTGCATTAGAAGTGTTGTCAAGTCAAGTCAAGTCAAGTCAAAGTTTATTTATAGAGCACATTTAAAAACAACCTCAGTTGACCAAAGTGCTGTACAGTTATTAAAATAGAATAAATCATACACAAATAGGTATAAATAAAAACAATGAAAACGATAAAATACTAAAAACAGTAAAACAATAGAATAAAATAGTAATAAAAAAAAGTCCATATGTTGTGCATCAAAGGGTTAAAGTATCAAAAGTAAAAGTAGTTGTTGTGCAAAGAAATGACTGACTCTAAACAACGTGATGTAATCCATATTTGGCGCTGAGTAAACGTGCAGTCAATCATCTTGATACATTTTTTTCTTCCCTCAGCTCTAGACACCAAAGCCAGCAATCTGAGCAGCCTTTCCAAAAAATACCGCAGCGATGCCAAATACCTCAACACCCGCTCCACGTACGCCAAGGTGGCCGCGGTGTCAGTGTTCTTCATCACACTCATCATCTACGTGCGTTTCTGGTGGCTCTGATGGGACTCTCACACAAGGACTTTGACATAAGGAAGAGGGTGTTTAAACTGTTGGGTTATATACCAGGGTGCCTTAATGGGATCACACAGTGTTTCCCTACTGAAGGTTTCTATGCTTTATCCAGCTTTGACTTCTGCCACCGACACAGTGTAACCTGAGCCATGAGTCTGTGATGGCACTTCTCTATGTATTGAGGCTTCATGATGAGTTCAAGTGTCTCTGTTTACTGGAATATTAGGAGCAGGGTGTTGGTATATTAAAAACTGGAAATGGAGGTTTCTTTCAGAGTTTCAGCACTAAGTAGAAACCGTGTATGAGTATGCAGAGGTTTTGTTAAGAGAGAAAAAAAGTCTTAAAAATGTGATAAAAGAATGTTTATTGTTCAAAGTTTACATTGTTACAAAGTCTTATTGAAAATATTAAATATTTATCAAATTGTAGTTTCTCATTTCTTAATTTTTCAGATGCATTAGTGACACAAATTATGTTAAAGGGATAGTTTAACAGGTCTGAATGGGGTTGTATGAGGTATTCATTGTGTGAATTTGGTGTTTTCAGTAGGCCTGTCACGATAACACATTTTTTAGGACAATATATTTTCCCAGAAATGATCATGATAAACGAAAGTATTGTTGTATCGACGTTTTAGTTTTCTAATGATATTAAAGCATAATAAGACATCCTTTTCCACAGCAATGCATTTTTTTGCATATTGTGGAATTGGCCTCACAGTTTGGATTTAAAAGTGCTCAAAGAAATGAAGTCAGTTAGTTTCCAGTCTTTCTGTAGCATATTGCATAAGGTGCAGAGTAAACAAATGCCTTTTTACCCAAATCTGAACTTGCATAAGGGACAGAAAGCAGCAATTGATCTTGTTAACAAAGAGAATAAGATCCAGCATTTCTCAGAGTAATTAAGGTGCAAATGTATGAAGGCAGTAGTCCCAATATTGCTTATAAATGAATACCAATGAGTAGCCCTTCGAGTGGCCACAGCAGGCCATCCTACCCGAGAGTATAATTCACAATGGTGAGTGGACATCTTACAGTTAGTAATGGACCTCAAAGAAGCATGATAAACAGTATCGATCATTCTAAGACACTGAGCACTATACACTAACTATGGATAAACTCTACACTATCCCTTTAATGTCAGGAACAAACAGCTACAGGACTCTTCACGGTATTTACACACTTAAAAACCAGCATTTCCACGGTCACATCCATACAGTGCACACCCTGTGGAGCCAGCTCATGTTCACACAGAGAACACATTATGCAGAGCTACTGTAAGCCCTCGACTTGACTCTATCTCAGCAGACTGAAGTGTGTCAGGCAAACACATCAACGTGGTTGGTGGTGGTGATACACTTACAGCTCCTGCTGCAGTGCATTGTAGTGCAAGAGTTTGAAAAAATACTTTTTTTTTTATTACTTCAGGGTGATTTTTGTTTCGTAATTCCACCATTATTTATTTCAGGAGACTTTTATTTCATAATGTCATCTTTATTTAACAGCTCTTTCTATTTCCAGCTGTTATATATTCAAATGAATAGAGTGTGCTTATTTTACAGATTCAGAACAAGGTCATTTCAGCAAAAGAATTGGATCATTCACTTATTTAAGATCTATTTCATAGCCGTCCTTTTATAGGCATCTTTATGTATGAATGTATGTATTTATTTATTATTGACTGAAATGGCATTCCATTGATAATATATCCATATCACTATTTATAATAATAATAATAATAATAATAATAGATCATCAGAAAAATAAGCTAAAGCCTTTTTGCAAGGACCCACAAAGTTTAAAAACAAAGTTGTGAACATACAAAGTTTTGAAAGCTGTCACTGACTTGCACATTACCATTTTATGTAACTTTATACTTTTACTCCACGACAATTTGAGGCAATTATTGTACTTTTACTCCATTATATTTAGCTGACAGCTTTAGTTACTTTTGGGTCAGGATTTAACATGAAAAACATGATCAATTTAAAGTGATTAGACATTTTTTTTAAAGAAACTTCATAACAGTATATTAGGTAGTTCAAATTAGCCCTGTCTTTACAAAATGAAAATGCTGCTTGAATAAATGCATCAGTACCAATAATCTTATAATATATTTAGAATAAATAAAACAATCTGAATGAATCCATTCTGCATAAAGAGTACTTTTACTTTTGATACTTTAAGTTCATTTTGATGTTGATACTTTTGTACTTTTACTTCAGTAAGTTTTGAATGCAGGACTTTTACTTGTAGTGGAGTAATTTCACAGTGTGGTATTAGTACTTTTAATGAAGTAAAGGATCTGAAGGATTTTTTCACCTCTGAACTTCATCAACATGACTTCACTGATAATGATCCCTGTGTGCGTTGGTAAAATAAAAATAAAAATCTATAATGTGAGCAGGATGAGTAGTTGAGTCATCGACAATCAAGTTTTCATCTTCAGCCTGTGTTGCCCTCTACTGGCTGAAAGTGAAACTGCAGCAAGAATATTTCTGAAGCGATTATCAAACAGTATAACATACATTTTAAATTGACTCTGATTGTTTTATCAAGATTACCATTCTGATAATAACACACAATCTTTTTGTTTAACCCTGCTGTTATGTTCGTTTTTTTCAGGAACATCCCGGAGGATGTTTAATTATCCAAAAGTGTCAGAAGCTAAAAAATCCCAATAAACATTGTTTATATTGCATTAATAACTCCATTACTAACCATTTCAATCAATATTTAGTGCAAGGGTGTTCTTTACCTGTCACAGACCATGGTTCAATGAGGATAATTCACTAATTTTTCTTTAAAAAATGCACTTTTTAATGTACATTGGAAAGACCTACATATAAAATACAATGGTTTTAGATGACTTTGAATTGTTGTTGTTGTTGTTTTTGTTCCGATTTTTAAACCTCGAAATAGGTCAGTTTGACCCACAACATAACAGGGGGATAAAAATGGGCTTCCATAGTTTTATTTTCTCATCACATAGATCTGCTGACGTGTCAGCACAGACGACTGAGGTATTTGACTCTGCTGCTGTCAGTGATTCCTCCTCATTGTCCAACTTGTCATATATAATTATGACTATAATTATAAAATTGAACCTTCTGAGCAGTGTCTTTTGTTAGCAGGCTGTGACACGATCGTCTGTTGGACGACTGTGGTCCCACCTGGTAAACTGTTAAACTGTAATTTTCCTTGTCCTGAATCAAAACTATTTAGATTTGATGAAGGGAAAGTCTGCTTTCAGTACAACCCACAATGCAAGATAGTGTGGCTTTTTTTGCTTTCACTCTGGTATTTTTGTCCTGTAGATGGTTGCCACTCCTGCCATTAAACAGGTTTGAGTGTCATCTCTAGTTTGTCAAGTCTGTCATAATGACATTGTTTGTGTGAATCTTATCTCAGCACTGGAACTTTTTAATAAGTAGCCTGTCGCCTTCAATTGAAACACATCAGTTTGTCCTTTTCAGGACATATTGGCAGCTGGACATGAACACTGTTGTGTTCTCCCTGCCATGAGAGATCTAGAGTTAGTGACACTCAATAAATTAAAACAAAGTTGACTTAATAAAATTCAAAAATATGTGTTAGCCTTGTTTAACGTCTCTGAATCACTGCCCACATGTCCAAATTGATTTGAGTGACAGGTACTCCAAATACTCCAAAATACTCCAAATAAAATGGCAATTCAGACTGATTGTGAGGCTGATTTATTTATTTCATATACAGGTGCATCTCAATGAATTAGAATATCATAGAAAAGTTTATTTATGTCAGTGATTCAATTCAAAAAGTGTAAATAACACATTATATAAATCCATTACACACAGAATGAAACATTTCATGTCCTAATTTATTTAATTTCTTCTAATTATAATGATTATGGCTTACATTTAATGAAGACCTAAAATTCAATGTCTCAAAAAATGTAATATCACAAAAGACCAATATTAAAAAGTATGTTTAATATGGAAATGTTGGCCTCTGAAAAGAACTCAATACTTGGTTGGGGCTATTTGACGTGAACTACTGGAAATTGACTTTTCCATGACGTTCTAATTTATTTAGATGCACCTGTAATTTTACAGCAACTACATTTCTATGGATTTCTCATAAACTGCAAAGAATTAAGCTTCTATTTGCAATTCATTTTTTATACAATGGAAATAAAACAATTAATTGTGTAGAATGTCAAAGAGAACTGATAAACATGACTTTACATTTATGTATTTAAAATAGAAATATGTTGCATGTAACTGGATGCATAACCTGTGTGTCAACTGGAGTATACTGCAGTAATCATTCCACAGCTCTCACTACAATGGCACTTAGCTTTCAGGTTTAAATTAAGGTATATTATTATTTGGAGCTTTGAAATCTAGTAACAGCCCCCCGACCCCCGTTTAATATTATTTTCCATAGGTTTGTTTTTTCATGCTCGCCAAACAAACAGAAGAAACAAACTTGAGAGTTGAGGTTTCAGACTTTGGTGATGTTCTTCACTATTAGACTGAAGTCCAGACCTGGTCGGAGCTGCTGGATTATACTGGAGAGCTGAAAGACACAAAACACATTAAACTCATCATATTCATGTCTGTTTTCACCCTGCAGTCACAGACGGATTATTAGATAATGGGCACCCTTTCTAACAAGACAGACAACATACCCAACATACCCGTCAGATTAAAAAAAATCTATTTTTAGTCATTTTGTTTGTTTCTTTGTCTTTGTTTTTTGGTACATTTGCTTCTATTTGTGGTAATTTAGTGATGGGTTTACTGTCTTCATATCAATTTCTACATCTCTAGTTATTTTGTGTCTTTTTGTGGTAATTTTATTGTAATTTTATGCACAGTGTCACCCATAAAGTTGGAATAAAATATATATTTCCATGAAGCAATTGTGACAATGTAAAATTAGAATAAAATATCTCTTGTCATGAAATGATTGTGACAATGTGATTCATTCTTGACAGATAGAGTGTATATCTTCTCAAAACGTTATTAATAAATCTCTTCCAAACATATCACAATGAAAATGAAACCACAACTAACAGAGGATTGTGTCTGAAAACAAAATGATTCCAACTTTATGGGTGACTGTGTATTTTTAGTCATTTTGCACCTCCTTACAGTTATTTTGTGATAATTTTGCGTCTTTGTGATTGTTTAGAATTTATTCTTAACTGTTATTTTGTGTCTCTTTCTAGTAACTTTTGTTTCCTGTAATCATTTGCATCGGTTTTTAGTGACTTTATGTTAATTTGTGTTTGCTTTGCATCTCTTTCAAGTCATTTTGACTCATTTGTTATCATTATGTTTATGTTTTTGGTCGGTGTGTCTCTCTCTTTTTTTACTTATTTAGCGGTCTGTTTGTTGTTGTTTTGCATCTCTGTAGCCATGATGGGTCACTTATAGAAGTTTTGTTTATTTTGTGGTCATTTAGCATTTCTTTGTGATAGTTTTTTTAATTTTTATAATAATATTGGCCCCCCTGGTGCCCAGTTGGCCTGCTTAGTAATCCGTCCGTGATGACAGTGTGTTATCAGATTGTGTTCTGCACAGATTATATCAGACAGCTCAATCAATGTTAAACTGGTTTTCTTAAAGACAGAATTAGACATAAATGGGAGACAGGGCTTTCTGTGCTGCTGCCCCACGGCTGTGGAACGCCATTCCTGGCACCCAAAGGGCACCACAGTCCACAGACACTTTTAAAAAAGGACTAAAAATCCTTTTTAGCAAAAGCTTTGGTTCCTCCCATCTAGATGGTTTTTAGATTATGTATGTATGTTTTCTGTTTTTAGCTGTTTTTTCCTTTTTTATCCTTTTTATAATTAGACTGTTATGCTTTTAACCTGTAGCAATTTCCTGTAATGTAAAGTGCATTACAAATAAAATGTATTATTATTATTGTTATTATTATTAAATGTAGATTTGTGGTCAGTGAGTTACCTCCTGCAGAATTGGACCTATTGTTGTTGCATTCAGCTCACGAGTGGACTGAACAGCTGTCAAGAGGATTGCCAAAGCTATGGTACATTTAAAAAGAAATCCATTAAAATCCTGTTAGACATCCAGTTGAATTGTATTGTGCGAGTTTAAAATGCACCGACCGTTGTCTGTTGGATCAGTTTCTGGCACGACTGATGTTGCCTGGACTGATGTTGCCTGGATTGATGGTGAAAAGGGGGTCGGTATCTCCGTGTTGGAGGAGGGAAAGGACGCTGGGGAGACATTACAATAAATTAGTCCACACTTTAAGTCTAGACGGTGGAACTCCTCACTACATACTTCAGCTTAATACATTTACTGGCATGACTTTAAATAGAGCAATGATTTCAGCCAGTATACTCACTTGTCTGTGCAGCACATGAGGCCAAATATCCTGCAAAAAGTATTAACAGCAGCATGTTGAAGCTTTGATCCACAGATAAGAGTGAACTCTGCTGTGGGAAAGTGTCCAATGAGTTCCCACAGTGTGTCTGCATACTTTTCTTCTGTACAAGGAAGTGTTGCATGATTCAGGGGTGTGGCTATAAACAACAATTGGTTGAGAAAGAGTGGGGTGGAGAAACTTAGGCACATTACAAAGGTCAATACAAAACCTGTCCTGTTCAATGAAACATGAGAAAGAAGCTCACCATGCTGAGTCTGTCAGGTATGTGGTCTCTCAGGTTGTGATTTGTCATTTTCTTTCTCGACAATATTTAAAGTTAAACATCCCCTAAAAATAAAACAAAAAACAACGCGTGCAGCACATTCTGATGCACTCAGATTTACTTTGCTATATTTTATTGAGATGTCTTTGTGTCAGTTATATTTCTAACCCAAAAACAGGAAAGAAAAAAAACAAGGATCTTCCTTTTTTTGTACTATAAAAAGGAAAAGGTTTTAGATTTTTCTCAAACTATATTCTATCTTCCTACACATTGACAGCAGATCTCATATTTTTGTGATAATCAAGTTTTCCTTTAGATCACATTTACATGAATAAATATAATAACTAAGTGGAATGAATCAAATAGATTTAAGGATAATACTAAAATGATCAATAACAGACTTTTTAATGCACTAAAATACATTAAGACACCAAAAACATCATGAACATATTTTTACAACTTTGAAAGCACATTTTAGAGTTGTATCCATTGTGTGATGAGACAGTTATTCTGTGCAACTATAACAAACTATAAGTAACTTGAATCCTCTTTCTATTGTTCTTTATCCAC
Organism: Centropristis striata; assembly: GCF_030273125.1. NCBI lineage: Eukaryota > Metazoa > Chordata > Actinopteri > Perciformes > Serranidae > Centropristis > Centropristis striata. The sequence continues at coordinate 10,962,519 of NC_081527.1, read as the reverse complement.
ATCAGTAAATAAGGAACGATAATAAACCAGCCGTCACTATGGATTCTTTAACTTCCTGCTGCTGCTGTTGCTGCTGCTGCTGCTGCTGGCAGAGCTGGAGCGTCTGGAGGTGGTGAGAGGAGGGGAGGTCACGGTCAGATCCAAGCCCATTTGAACAGTCTTCATCAGGGGGGAGTGGAGTGCAGAGGTCCTGGGGCTGCTGCTGGCTGAGGATGCAGGAGACCTACAGCGCAGAGAGAGGACAACATAAAGATTTCATTTTCATTTATCCTCTATTTATTTTCTCGGGGAATCATTGAGGGCAACCCCTCATTTGCAATGATGTCGAGAGTACAGAGAAAACACAAAACAGAGTACAGAGAAAACACGAAACAGTACAGACAAAACACATGCAAAAACATTAAAAACTGTTACAGTGAAAAGCAGAGTTATTGATTATCATAGTTTTGAACTGGCCCATAGTTATAATTGTGTGGAGTTTGAGTGAATGTGGTAGGAGGGGTAGGACTAGATACGTTTTTTTACTTCCTCCTACCCCCTTTAAAGCATGTAGAAAGTGACTGTTTTTTTAATTTTTTTGCTTTTTTGTTTCGTTTTTTATTTATTCATCTAGTAATATTTAAACTTGTTTTTTTATTGCTTGCATGTTCGAAATAAAGACAATCAAATCAAATCACGAATGTTGTAAGATGTTCCAGATAGATGCAGCAGAAAAATTGAAAGCAGTTTTTCCAAATTCAGTATTAGTCCGGGGAACACTGAGCATTAAGCAATCGTAAGATACACAGGAAGAGCGGCATAATCGAGTCTCCGATCTTTAACATGACAAGTACACAGGGTGACATATTTTAAAGGTGTATTCATACAGATAAAGATTAGGAATACTTCTCAACCAGTGGAGAAAAACAGTGCAATGACAAGAGCAGTATTCAATTGTTTTCCTCATGCATGCTTTTGTGGTAGTCTAAATAGTTCAGAATCATGATCATCTGACAATACGCCTTCACTATTTCTCTAACCTCCACTGTCACCCTTTCTAGAGAAGAGGTTTTATTAAAAACACAGTGTGTAATTTCTGCCTTAAGGGGTCTCCCGTTCAAAACAATAACAAAAAGATGGATTTTTATGTCGCTGTAAAGTAGCATGGGAGTTGTTGTCTCCATTGTAAAACAACAACCATTGCAGACAAAAATGTATCTAACATGATTCAGGCAGAAATAATGTTTTTACGGACAAGGTAATGTTTTATTCTCTTTTATTTAGTCACATTTATTCACATTATGTCATTTAATTCTAATGAAATAGCCACACGTAGCATTGACTAACATGATGTTAACTTGAGAATTTACCATTTAATGAGTAAACCACCTACACAGCTGTCGTAGCTAACATTATGTAGTAAATTAAATTGTGGGGAAGCCCAGCACCGTCATCTTTGGGTCAGAACTATCATGCTAAAAATGACCTTATGTGTGAGTTGTTGTAACATTATAAGTTTAGTGTACGCGTTAGCTTTGTGGCTACCATGAGCCACTCATAGTAGCCCGTAGAAAGCTGGATCAATTATGAAATATCAAACAAATATTTTAAGTCTACTGGATTGCTGTGTTGCAAATGGCAGCAATAAACAAAAACAATTATGGTGTGTGGCAGAATAAATTATAAGAATAAATGCTGTTTTACTGTTACTATAATTATATATAGTATAATTATGTGACATTGTCATCAAAAAGTTCCAGCAACTAGAGGGGATAAATGTTATATGAATCCATTGATAGACGCCAAATTAAACACACCATTACCTTGAATAAATTCCAACATTTATCATAGGTCTGGTCATCTTTAGACATTTTAATGTGTAAATGTAAGATAATATATGTTTAACTTCTTTTAAATCACGTCTTAAAACCCACTTTTATCGACTTGCTTTTATGTGATGCTTTCTATTTTACTACTCCTTTTTACTTCTTCACTTTTTTATTTTTTATTCCTTTTACCTTTTATTTTATGTGTATCTGAGAATGTGTTGTGATTGTTCCTGCCCTGTCTGAAATTGTTTTTCTTTTAATGTAAGAATTGGTTTTAGCCTTATGACATCATTCTCGTTGTGATTAATTGCTCTCTGTCGAAGCACTTTGTAAGCTGCTGTTTGTAAAAGGTGCTATATAAATAAAGTTATTACTATCATTACAAGAATCAATGAAATGTGACCTGAGAGAGGCAGAGCTGCGGGAGGAGCTGGTCTTGGAGCTCCGATTGCTTGACGGAGTGGAAGACGGAGATGGAAGTGACATATTGGCCTGAGAGAAAAAAAAATGTTAAGACACATTTGTTTTTGTAACTCCATAAATCACATATATTACGGTAAAAGGGTCTGGGTATATTAATATATATAAGTATAATCTTGTTTCTTAAAGTAACCCCCTTTATCTGTTTTTTTCATACTGAGATATATTAGTTAATATAATTTAAACGAAACTTATATGTGATTGTGTACGTGTAAATGTGTATCGTGGATGTGTGACTGTTATGTTTTATGTTCAAAATGAGAAAATTAATAAAGAGAGTTGAAAAAAAAAATTACGGTAAAAGGAAGCCTATTTCTTAATTCCTAATTAATCCTCTAAATACAAATACAACACACTGCCAGTGTTTTGTTACCTGCAGGAAGTATTTGTCCAACACCGGTCTGAGCTCAGGTTTGTCCTCCATGGCCTCATTCAGCATCTTGTTGATACTCTTATTGAATTCTTTCAGCTCCCTCAGCTTGATGTCCTTCTCCTCAAAAGTCTCAGTTTGTGTGTTTTTTGCTGAGCGGATCTCTTTGGTCAGCTTAGAGCACTATAGGAGACACAGAGGCATTATGGTGACTGTTAATAAATGTTTGTTTTCAACATCCCTCACTACCGACTGCCAGTGTTTACAGAAAGTGGAACATCAAACCTGCTTAGTGGCTCTGTTAACCTTCTCCTGCTGGGAAGAGATTTCTTTGTTCAGTTTACTGATGAGTGACTGTTTGTGCTCTATCTTATCTTTCTCCACCTGTTCTTCTTGCAGCAGACTCTCCAGGGTATTGTTCATGTCCTGGAAATGGAAACGGAGAGCGGCACACAGACACAAATAAGCAAACAAAAGAAAGACACAGAGGTGGATCCATGCCAGGTCAACTTTACCGCATGACTTAAATAGAAAGAGTTGTTGAGTGAGTTTATTGGCGACTCAATACTCTCGCAGGGACGCAGCTAAATAATACAACAAACTACTTGTATTATATAGCAGAGTAGGACAGATGGGGATAAGAGAGCATGCTTTACATACTGTACATACTGAAAGAAGCAGAAAATGTCAAAGATTATTCCCAACAGTATACAGTGGAAAGGTAACGTGTTTTAAAAAGGCTTTGTTACAAGTAAAAGCCCTGTTGTATAGCCCCTTGTATAGTCAAGTATTTATATACATATATAATGCCGGTAATATATATATATATATAATTATTATACTGGTCTTATTATGAGTATTACTGTACTATTATCATATACTGTCTAGTCACAATTCTATTATTACCATCATATCATCAGTATAATTACCATCATCTTGCCACTGTACCTTACCTACCAGCTTATCTTTTTTTTTTACTTCTTAAGTGTCCTTGTTGTATTCTGTGTTTTTTTTCTGTTGTTGTTTTTATTTATTCTGCCTCAGTATTTTATTCTATTGTATTTTAGTGTACTTAAATAATTGATAATAGCCAAAATCATTATCAAGAAAACCATGGAAAATGGCTAGGTATCAGCTCTTAAATTAAACTCTTATGAGCTATTTTTTTTGTTATCATTATATTTGTCCCAACAAATGTACCTTTAGTTGAACCAGGCATTAAAATGAACAAGAAATTAGAGGAAACAAGGGTGGTCTAATATTTTTTTCCATGACTGTATATTCAGTCATTCTGAATTTGATTCATTCATTCTGTTTTAATTTATATTTATGCACAGCATCCCAACTTTTTGGAATCAGAACTGTAATAAATGCAGAGTAGACAAGAAATGTGGCATTGTCAACAACAGACAATAGCATGTTTAAACTGTAGGCCGACATCTGGATTAGTATCCTCAATATTGTAATTGGATATTTGACTGATTTGAGATGAGAAATTTAGTAAACAGGAACAAACTCTGATGAATTAAGAAAAACCTGTAAATCCTGTTGGAGCTCTTGGACTTGTCTTTTCTTATACTTCAGTGTTTCCTCAACTGCCCTCAACTGCTCTTCTAGCTTCAGTTTTTCCTGGTGCTCCGGACCTGAAAATAAAACACTGTGAATTACTTATCAATGATAGCTGCTCTATTGATTTTAGCAGACGACAATAAAAAACACACAAAACACTTCCTGCTGGTGATCCTAGATAAGATTGTGCTGCTGATTCATTATCATTCAGTCATACGTACTGGACTCGTTGACTTTGTTGAGGGATTTTCGAAATGCTGAGTTACTGTTGTTAAACAACTGGACGGTGTTCTCCAGAGCTCGATTCTCCAACTCTGTCTTGCGTATTTTAGCATCCAGAGAGTCTCCCTTCCGCTTGAGCTCCTCTTTCTCTTGTGCAGCCTGATGAAAAGCACACAGCAGTGATTCAAAGTGCTGGTGCACACTGCAGGAGCAAATCTAACCTTGTTAAACTTCAGCAAACTTTACAGGTGCATCTCAATACATTAGAATATGTCAAATAGCCCCAACCAAGTATTGAGTGCATAAAGATGGACATACTTTTCAGAGGCCAGCATTTCCATATTAAACACACTTTTTAAAATTGTCTTTTGTAATATTAATTTTTTTTGAGACACTTTATTTTAAGTCTTAATTAAATGTAAGCCATAATCATTAAAATGAGAAGACATTAAATAAATTAAGACATGAAATGTTTCATTCTGTGTGTAATGGATCTATATAATGTGTTATTTCCACTTTTTGCATTGAATTACTTACATAAATAAACTTTAATATGATATTCAAATTTATTGAGATGCACCTGTATATATATATGTAACAGGATGGTGCGTTTAAAGACCTCTAACCTTTGTGATGTAATAAGCCTGCGATTTCTCCTCTTCCCCGTCAGGAGCCGCCAGCGAAAGCATCACGATCTCGAAGCGTTTCTTCATCATGTCGATCTTGGACAGTTTCTCATTCAGTTCAGCACTGTCACAGAATTAATAGCTTAATAAAGTGATCTTTTTATTTATGTAAAGTCTCAAAGTCTCACAGTCATGCAAGAACAACTGATTGCAGCATTGTATCTATTTGACCATACAGACAGTACTCAGCCAGATGTGCAAAGGCAGCAAAAAAGTGAGATATGGGGTCACAGCTGTTTATTTTTTACCTGAGTTTCTGTCTCTCCTGCTCGCTGATTTTGAGCTGCTGGCTGAGCATTTCTCTGAAGACCTTGACCTCTTCCTCCCTGTCCTTTATGGCTTTCTGCAGCTCCAGCTTCCTTTTCTCCAGAGACAGCACATTGCCCTCCTTGTTGTACAGCAGATCCCTCTTACGTTTGACCTCTGACTTCAAGATGTTGTGATCCACCATGTTGTCCTAATGGAATCAACACAGTTCAGAGGTTTGTTCTGTGTGCAGATGGTGCTCATATTCAGATACATGGCATAATGTCTGCTGAATTATTGTGTAAAAAACACAGAAGTAGATGTAGCCTCCAAGTAGAAGTACCTTTCAGTTACACTCTCTCTAATGATGTTGCAATTCCTAAAGCCTGTGAATCTTGAGTTAAAAATGCCAAACATTTGCACATTCCTGCTTCTCATATGTGAATATTTTCTATTTTTCTATTTTCTATCCAAATAAACACCATTAGTAAATGATTACTAGAGACATTATTAACGACTTACTAATATATTAACTAATGTGTAACTTAATGCTGATTACTGCATACTTAATGATAACTAATTACATTATTCAACCTTTATTAATGCTTAATAATGTATTAACTAACTTTGAGTAGTAAGCATTAACTAACTGCTTATTAATACATTAACTAATGTGTTACCTAATGCTAACTAATACATAATAATGATTTTTCATGTATTATTAAACAGTTAATTAATTCTTAATAATGCACTAACTAACGTTAATTAAGGGACCCTTATTGTAAAGTGTTACCTAAATACCTTTCTAAGCTGAGATTACGTGTTGGGACTGTTGAGTGGGTCACCTGAAAACTGTGATGATATCTTAAAATTAAAATAAATATTACTTATTTTACTTATAACTAATATTTTTTTATCGTATAAGAAAAGAGAAGAATAAAAAATAACCTTTTACAAATAAGTGGCTGTGACTACTAAATGTTTTGTAATTTTACTTAATAAATTCCTTTTTCATTGTTTTTTCCATCTCTGACTTAAAAACAAACAATATATAATAATAACAAAGTGGACACTAGAAAAAAAAAACAACCATGCAGATCCAATAAAAAACTAGAAAATATTACTGCTTGGCAGTTACATTCCTTAGTTAATGACTTTTAATTCAAATTTCTGCAAACCAATTATTATTTCAGCGATATGAAGAATGACCTTCCAAAGTGAGATCTAACCTTGAATCAAATTTAGTGAAAAGAAACTCAATTTAAATGTTCTAGCATAGTTTGAACACAGAACCTCCACATGTTCATGACTCTGTTACCTGTTTCCTGAGCCTGAGACTCTTCAGCTCCTTTTCATTGGTGTTACCGAGAAGCAAGAGCTCCTCCACCTTCTCCGTCAGACCTCTCTTTTGGGTCGCTGACTTCTCCATGTCTTTCCTCAAATAGCGAATATCATCCTGTCGGAGACATAGATGCACATGAAATTGAGATATTTTGGTTGTACAGTGGGTGAAAATAGACAGACAGATAGACAGACAGACAGACAGACAGGCAGACATACAGATAGATAGATAGATAGATAGATAGATAGATAGATAGATAGATAGATAGATAGAACTTTATTAATAAGTTTATTTATTTATTTATTTATTTATTTATTGCAGCAGCACAACACCAATACAATTAAACAGAATAGAATAAAGTAAATAATATACAATATTGAAGAAATACTGTACGATATTGAGAAATACTGCACATATTGGGAAATACTATACAATATTGAAAAAATACTGTACGATATTGAGAAATACTGTACGATATTGGGAATACTGTATTATATTGAAAAAATACTGTACGATATTGAAAAAATTCTGTATGATATTAAAAAATACTGTAAGATATTGAGAAATACTGCACATATTGGGAAATACTATACAATATTGAAAAAATACTGTACAATATTGAAAAAATACTGTACGATATTGAGAAATACTGTACGATTTTAAGAAATACTGTACGATAGTGGGAAATACTGTACAATATTGAAAAAAATACTGTACAATATTGGTAAATACTGTACAATATTGAGAAATACTGTGTGATATTGGTAAATACTGTAGAATATTGAAAAAAATACTGTTAAATATTGAAAAAATACTGTACGATATTGAGAAATACTGTAAAGTATTGAAAAAATACTGTCAACATTGAAAAAATACTGTCAATATTGAGAAATACTGTACGATATTGAGAGAAATACTGTACGACATTGAATGCAGAGTAGTATGGTGACAAGCAATCATACTGACCTCAGACTCCCTGAGTGTGTTGGTAAGCTTGTTGGCCGTCTCCTTCTTCTCTTCCAGGGCTTTGGTCAGCTCAGAGATCTTTAAGTCGAGGATTTCTTTTTCATCTGAGTGAACGTCACCCTGCAGCTGTGCCAGTTTTCTACCCAGTTCAGCGATTTGGGTCTCCTATACAATGCAGAGAAATAAAAATGAAAATCAGAATGTTCTGGTATTGCTGAGTCTAGCAGCAGACTGAGGAATGCTGGGTAGTTTCATGGTAAATAGTCACAATTGTGTGTGTTTTATGGTGAGCGTGCCTGTGAACTCGCGATCAACTGCTGTCTCATCAATTCCTTCTCCATTTTTCTGAGCTGGCTCTCCAAGTTGTGGATGGTGGATTTATTCCTCGAAACCTGGGCGACAGAGTTCTTTTCTTTCGTCTTGAGGGCCTGCAAATGCTCTTTACGATGAAAAAGCTCCTCCCTGCAGTCACTTAGCTGGACATCCAACTCCTGAAGCAAAGAATAGGGTTTTAATGGTAAAACAGCACAAATTGTTTTGTTATATTTATAACAGATTCCTAAAACACGTTTTTATCCTTTTATCGTTTTTAGTCCTCTGAATTCTCTGAATTAGTTTTGAGTTTGTTTAGTTAGTAACACAGTATTTTATGGTCTCATCTTTGATTGATAGTCAATTCTAGTGGTTTTTTTAGGAAAAAATTATAATATCAAGGAAATATGTTTTTGCTTGCATATTTAGTGATTGTATAGTGTCTCTAGCTCACATCATGTACAGCGCTAACAATGCCATTTAAGTTAATATTGAAAAAGAAATATGCCTGTAAATTTTATAAATATGGCTATGAAATAAATCATAAATAAATAAATGAGGCAATACATATACAGATATATTATTTTCGTTTATTTCAGGAGACTTTTTATTACATAATTCCACTTTTATCTATTACAGGGGGACTTTTGTGTCAAAAAAGAAATTAATAAAAAGTTAAAATAATAAATAAAACTTACCTTAAATAAATAAATGTGATATTATAAAATAAAAGCACCTGAAATAAATATGGAATGATGAAATAAAAATCCCCAGTCATAAATATGTGTAATTATAAAATAGAAGCTTACTGAAATAAATAAATAAATAAGGAATATAAAGTAAAAGTCCCCTGAAAATAAAAGTAGTCCTTTCAAAAGTTCTATTATCGATAAAACTTTATTAAAATATATTAACTTATTTAAATATTGGTATTTATATTGATTTATACATAAATTGCTGTATTTATACATTTCAGCATGTATTTAATTGGAATAGATATTTATTTATTTATTTATTTGTTTGTTTGTTTAATTGCATTTCTTAACTAACAACCTCCACCAACCACAGGGTATAAAGTCCTGTATATTGCCTGAAAGGCGTGATCCAGGGTAATAATTTGTTAAGCAAATTTTAGTGGAGCTGTAAATTCATGACTACACCAACAAACAGAAGCTGTGTCCAAAAGCAATAATTAAAAGGTGCAAAATGGTGCTGGGTTAACAACTGGAGAGAAAAAAAAAGTCACAATGTGTACAACAATAGCAAATAAACAGCTTGAGGTCGAGGACTGTGAGGCTGCTCACCTTGATTTGCTGCTCTTCATCCTTGAGCAGGTTGTCCATCTGTGCAGCTCTCTCCTCCTCGGTGAGGGCAGTCTCCGTCACAACGCACAGCTTCTCTTCCAGCGCAACATTGTAGGCCCGGGCCTTTTTGAGTCTACAACACACACACATACAGACAGAGCTTGTGTACTAAAGCTCGAGTGGTAATTTAGAAACAGACGCATGTTCTCAGATTTCACTGACTTGTCATTGTTATCCTGGATGTCTTTCTTCAGTCTGGATATGTTAGATGTCTCAGAGTCCACGTCAGAGGTTGCTCTGTCCAGTGTTCCTTTGCAACTATCCAGCTGTGAGACACAAGAGATCAATTCGCTCACTTTTCAGCTATGCCCACAACCAAAATATTTGTGAACAGGGTTTTTTCCAGTGGAAAAAGTTTGGTAGTTTAAAAACTTTAAGAAGTTGACCTCATCCTTCAGTCTCCTGCAGTTATTCTCCTGCTCCTTCAAATCCTGCCGCAGCTTCACCGCCTGTCTGTTGGCCATGGTGATCTTCCTCTCACTCTCCTTGTTGTTGTTTCTCTGAGTGTCCAGCAAATGCTTTTTCTCTGTAACTGAGGCATTTCTTTCCCTGATGTTGTGGTTGGCTTGGGCAAGGTGCTGGATGATTAAAGAATCAAGACAGGAACACAAATACTTGTTACTTAGGTGTACCAATCAGGGTGAGTTCACATTCAGTTGGCTTTTATTGTTCAGAGGGTTATATGCTTTAGTTGGAGTCAGCATGTCTTTTATCAGCAGAGAGTCACTTTACCAGAGCACACTGCTGCATCTCAGCGTCTCGTTGCTTCATCTGCTTGATGGTGTTTTCCCACTGGTGGATGAGCTGCTGTGTCTCCAGATGGGCCTGCTGCAAGTTTTCTGTAGTTCTATCCAAAGCAATCTGTTGGGAAAGCAGAAGAAAGGTGTTTTCTCATAGACATTGTCACAATCAGATCTTAAAATATGCAATGGTGGAATGTAACTTAGTATATTCCACCACTGCAATAAAACTTGAGGTACTTGTACAGTATATTACTTAAGCACTTTTATTTTATTTTATTTTATTTCATTCATTACATTTGTTTGACAGCTTTAGTTAATTTTCAGATTACAGTTCTCCATACCCTTTTTGTACAGTAAAAAAAACATGTATCTCCAAATTTGATGATTTTGTGATAAACTGAAATGTTTCTTTGTGTGTTCCAAGAAATCTTCAACATCTTAAGCTCAATAAACTATTAAAAAACCCTTTTCATCAGCTGGAAAATGCATCATCACATAGTTGAAAACAGGGCTGTTTTTCTGAGCTCATGAAAGCTGATCTTTTAGACCAGCAATGCTCAACGTTTTGATGACTTTACTTACTGTAACAGCACTAAAACTGATGACAGAGACTTGTTAGGGTGGCACAGTTTGACGTACTACATGGCATATTAAATATAAGTCATTATACTATTGAAATGGACAGCAGAAGTCCAATATATAATGCAGGCATTTCATGCAATCAATGGCCACACAAAACAGTTCTGAAGGCCACCATTGGCCTGCAGGCTGCACTTTAAATAACCACGTTTTAGAGATATGTGTTTTTTTGCAGGACATCAATGTAAGAAACATGATGATCTTATAGAAGATTAATCTACCTAACAGTATATAAAGTACTCACACCTAATGCAACCTTAAACATCTACAGATCTATTTAAAAAAAAAGATATATACATTATATATTAATATTTATTTGAAAACTTCATATATAATAAGAACCACTGGTAAAGAATATCTACCCTACAATGAATACTTTTACTTGGATACTTATACATTTTGCTGATAATATTTACATATTTTTAATTAAATAGTGGAGACACAGTATTAGTGCTATTGCTTAAGTAATGTATCTGAATACCTATTCCATCACATAAACAGTCAGAATGTGCAGTGTTTTATTAAAGTACCTGTGCAGAAATAGTCTCAGTCAATTCTTTGTCAAGTACTTTGCGCTTCTCATTGGCCTCCAGTGTCTTCTTCTCTATAGCCAGAGTGAGTGACTATGTTGGGAGATATAAAGCTGTTAGCTCAGGATAGATTTCAACAATTAAGTTTGTTGAAAACAGAAAAGGCGTAGCAGCCTGTATATACCTATTTAATCCAACCCTTTTCTCCTCACCTTGATCCTCTGCTCATCTTGCTGCGCATACTTGATGATGGACATCGTGTCCTCGTCTTTGCGTGCAGACTCTTCTAAAAAGGCGTCCATGGTCTGCTGGTCCCAGTTCATCTGTTGCCTAAAGTCCTCTAGCTTCTGTTTAGCCTTGAAGATATGGTTCTGAGGGTGTGGATAAAGGGTTAAGTGCCACATTTTAACAACAACAGCTATAGTTGTTTCTATGGATGGTACAGACCTCTAGGATGTTCCTCCTCTCTGCTAAAGATCTATGGTCATTCTCCATCTTAGCCATCTCCTGTGCCAAGCGACCTGCCTCTCTTTCTGCCAGGGCGGTCAGGTGTTTTTCCAACTCTTCTTCTCTTTCCTTTGCCTTGCACAGAGCCTATGTGCAGAAAAAATCAAGGGAGAAATTAGTAACACATCCTGGCACTGTGACTATAGCCCAATTACCAGAAGAGATGCCTGTCTGACACAAAAAAAATATACAAGGTATTCTGATATACTTACCTCAGTAATGTCCAGCTCTTGTTTAGCATTTTTAAGGAATTCGGTCACTGACTGCTTATTATCCTTGTTTTTCTCAAGTTTGTGTTCCAGTTGCACCAACTCCGCCTCTTTTTTACGAATCTGTTGTTGAGGAAGTGATCAGATTAAAAGCACAACATATATGACATACAGTCTGAAGCATGTTTGTTCTTGGCTTGCATGGTTTGCCCACCACTACATGCTACAACTTACTTGTGACACACAAACAGATTCACCATTTACCTGAAACACTTTGCCAGCTGCCCATTGTTTTTTGATGTAAAACTTTTCAACGTGTGAACAAAGCTATTGGAGCCATGCACTCTAGATGCTTATAGTGTAATTATTATAATATGGTTGCAGTGTACAGCAATAGTTATGCAATAGTTCCTATGCATCCTATCCTAGTTCCCCATGTTATAATATTATCATCATGTATTTGTTGGTTATATTTGTTGGTTACAGTAATCTGGGTCCAGAAAGTAACTAATTTAAGTTATAGAATAAATGTAGTGCAGTGAAAAGTGCAATATTTCCCTCTGAATAGTAATAAAGTAGCACAAAAGGGAAATACTCAAGCAAAATTGCACTTGAGAAGATATATATGGTAACGGTCCCTAATTCAATTCAATTTAATTCAGTTTATTTACCAGATTCAGACAGGACAGATAAAAACAAACAAGAAAAAGAAGGAAAAAAACAAATACAATAATTAAAATACATATAGACATTTCAGCCAATGTACTCTCAGTCTGGATGTGTACCTGGAGCAGCTCACAAAGGGGTTTGAGAGTACCACCATGATACTGTTGGTGGACTCATCCAGACGTTGCATAAATTTAAACATCAAATTTCTTAAAATTGCTTTCAATGTGCTAACTCCTACAGATACAAACATTTGACGAGCACTCCCTCCTCTGGGAACCTTGAGTAAAATTCTCAGTGCATCATTGAAGGCAACTTGTAACTTCTGCATGCTGGATTTTTTGTAAGAAAACCACTTACGTGCTATGGAGTTTGCCTGTGCATGCACCTAACGATATATAACTTCCAATAAGTGTCACACACCCAACTAGTTTGTGCACATTAGGTTAACACACGGCACTATTAGTTACTCCGTTAATAAAATAAGCTGTATTAGCTGTGTTCACATTGCTAACACAAATCTTACACACTCACCTCTTCTATCAAAGCCTTGTTTTCAGCGTTAGGTTCGGGGATAGCAAAGCGCTCGTCCCAGCCCATGTCAGATAAAACTGTATTCATGATGCTCGACATTTCCCCTGGGCTGTTTGACTAAAGCTGTGAGAAGTAACAAAGTAATAACTGTTTCCGCTGCATTAAATTCACCTGCTAAGTTAATATCAGCTGTTCCTGTTGCTAACCGCTGTCTGTTGTCAGTCGCCCTTGGCAACGACGCCACCTGCCTTCTGATGTCGTCACCACAAGGAGGCGTTGACCCCCAGTAGGGAAAATACAGACCATCTCAATAAATTAAAATATCATGGAAAAGTCTATTTAAAGTCGAATAGCCCCAACCTAGTATTGGGTGCATATAAATGGACATACTTTTAAGAGGCCAACATTTCTATATTAAACATCGTCACCCTGTTAAAATAATCGCCTAACTATTTTTTTCAAGTTTTGCAGGAAACACAAAAAACTTCACCAAAAGTGTAACATAAGACATTTATTGATCATTTCACTTAAAAAGGATGTTACACAGGATGGCTATTGGCATAGTAATAACACTGTTTGTATGTAACTTAAGAGAAATAAATGACTTAGGCAATTTTTTTGAACATGCCTTTGTGACTTAAGCAAGATATGGTAACACTTTATTTTGAAGGTGTCTACATAAGAGTGACATGAACGTGTCGTAAACATGACATGGCAATTATCATGAGCATTAATGTTACTTCAAAGTGTCATTAATGTTCATGACACATCCCTTGTCATGTTTATGACACGCTTATGTCACTCTTATGTAGACACCTTCAAAATAAAATGTTACCAATATTAGTGTCAACAATAAAACACTGATAAACTAAACTGATAACTAAACAATCTCCCTCTAGCTCTTCTTTGCTGGGTTCTTATCTGATGCCTATGAATGTGGCAAATTGTCAAAGAAGTGATGATCTTAAAGGGGTAAAATCACATGATCTGATCAACTGAGGTTGTAGACGATTTTACCATAGGTGGCCGGCGATAATTTTAACACTGTGACGGTATCTTTCCCAAATTCAGTTGACCCCCAGTAGGGAAAATACAGACCATTTCAATAAATGAAAATATCATGGAAAAATCAATTTCAAGTCAAATAGCCCAAACCTAGTATAGGGTGCATATAAATGGACATACTTCCAAGAGGCCAATATTTCCATATTAAACTTACTTTTTAAAAATTGGTCTTTTGTAATATTCTATTTTTTTTGAGACACTGAATTTTAGGTCTTTATTAAACGTAAGCCATAATCATTATAATTACAAGAAATTGAATAAATTAAGACATGAAATGTTTCATTCTGTGTGTAATGGATCTATATAATGTGTTATTTCAACTTTTTGAATTGAATTACACACATAAATAAGCTTTTCTATATTTTAATTCAATGAGATGCACCTGTATATCTCAATACTTCCTCAAAAAAATAATAGAGCTATGCATGCCCTGTTTCAAAGAAATATTGTCTCTATTCCATATGTCATGCCATACTAGAATCGATTCATAAATTAGATCAATCAAATCAAAATTACTTTATTTATCCCCAAGGGGACATTCAGTTAGTCTGGTAACTCTGGAAAAATGAGACAGCCTGATGGTTGTAGGTAGATGTGTTGGAAGGTTTGGATGCTTCCTCATAAATACACGGTTGTTAAAACAGTTAATGGGGTGTCCTTTAAAATTATTCACAAATTGTATCCTGTCAATCACTACCTGCAGAAATATTTTGTTCTCTTTCTGTGATGACTGTGACTGTGATGATACTTTTTTTACATCTATTTTTGGCATTGTTTTCACACCCCACAATTATGGCAAGACCTTTTACAGTTTTTATCATCTACCATAGTTTAAAGACTTTAATTCATTATGGGGAAATGTGTTTGGTTTCTTTAAATACCCAAGATAAAAGTCACTACCCTACCCTATCTAAATGTATGCAAAGATGCAGTTTGTGTATTTTGTTATAAGGTATTTCCTAAAGAAAATAAAAACCTTTACAGACTTTTCCAAGTTAAAAGAGAGTTGTAATAATTAAGGGGGAATTAACTGCCAACCTTAAACAAGAGTTCCAATAAATTAAATGGTACTTTTATTGCAGTGATAGGATCTTCTATTTTTGATGGCCTTTTGACCAAATTGAACTCAAAACATCCTTCTAAACTATTAAAAGAACATACAACATTCACTAAAAATTAGAATAACTTATTTTTCTTTCCTTACACAGAAACACACAGAGGCCTGGCAGCTTAAAGATACCAAATTGAAACATTTATTTTATCTTTATACATTTGTGTTTAAACAAACAGCATTATGCTTAAAAAATTACAATCAATGTTTTATACTGACTTGTTGCACAAATGTATCATAAAACAAAAACAAAATCAGGAATGCACGCAAGAGTATTAAAATTCAATATTTAAAGAACATCCCCTGGCGAACCCTCGTGTTTAGATTACAATTCAAAAGTGTGTCTAACTGCTATTGAGCGGAGCCCAACCACGTCAATGAACCATGTGGGCCTAGAGGGTGACTCCTCTCTAATTGGCTTGAACGCACACAAAAACCCCAATACTTTAGATAAAAGTTCCAAACCACCACAAGTTGACCAACAAAGAGATATGCCTTTTTTATATATGTAAATACACACACACATATATAAAGTCTCTGCTGTGTAAAATATTTCAGTCCTGAGGGTTGAAAAGGCAACATAGTTCTCAGCTCAGTGCGGTCCCCTTGTCCTCTGCTCACTGCTCTCTCTGGTTTTTTTAGAAACCTCACATGGATGGTTCTTTAGGGAGAGCAGCCCTTAAACAGCCGTGCTTTTGGTCCCAATGTGTGGTCGTGCAAACTCCACAAAGTCATCAATAAGGACAGGCCATGCGCCTATTGAACGAAACAAGCAAAACTTTTTAAATGCATTGACATGATTATGGACTACAACTAGACTGAATTGTAATACTTTAAAATCATTCTGGACCTGTGTGAAGCAGGGTACAGGCACTTAATCTAATAGGGTGTGAAGGAAAAATGACACAATGATAAATAGGTTCATTTTCAGCTGAGTGTCTATACAAACCTTCCTCATCATAATTCGACATGTCATCTGTGATCATTGTGCTGAAGTCTAGTAAGAGGTTCCATGTGTCCTTAGGAATTGATCTTTTGTGGTGCTCCTGCAAAAAAGGAAAGCAAAGATGGAGGAAGCAGGTCAATGAGAAGTAATATGGTTTGCATTTTTAGAGTCATCTTGAGTGTAATTATCGACTTACAACTAAAAAATTGTTCCACAAGTCCAGGAACTTGAATCTTCCAGCTAGTACTAAATTCCAATATGCAATTGCCATTTCTAAATCTGTAAGAGAACCAGAAGTAGGTCAACATACATTCTACAAACAAACAGTTGACAATAATGATTATTAAAAGATTCTTACCCAAGCCTTTCTGTCCTGGATTCTTTGCAAAATTAAATGTAAACTGGTAAAAGTCCTTAAATTTCCCTTGGTCCTTTAACTCTTGCTCCATCTTTGGCAGCTGAGCTTTAAGCTTCTCTATGCTGTCACACCTACAGAAACACAGAGCACAGTGGGGTTTTTTTTGTTGGACAAAGAGGAATGTTTTATCAGAAGAGCGCATTAATCTTTCTTCAGTGTAAAACTAAGAAATGTATATGATGCATGTGCACATATAGAGGTAACATTATAGGTTTAACTTTAACAGAAAATTAAGTAATTGTGTTATCTTTGACATCTTCTAAACAAAGCCTAGAACCTCTACACCTAGAACCATACAGCACACACACACACACACACACACACACACAGTACAGTAACTCTGGAAGTTTGATGATGAAGTCGACCTTAGAAAAAACAGAGTTTCAGGATTGGTGGAACCATCTGAAAAAACATTCTCACCCCTGTTCTGCCATGCCCTCCATGAACTCCTGTTTTGAAAACTCGCACTGCGTGGCTGCCCTGAACTTCCAGGCTATGAGGAGGACACTTATACTGGCTGGGTCCAGAGCCAGGTCGTCACAGAACTGCTGGATCCCATCAATGCCAATCTTGTTGTCATCATGAGGATCTGAGAATTGGAATGTAAAGAGTGCTTTAATTCATTACTCATCAGCCTAAAGGAATAACACTAAATACTTGAAACGTTGCACTGTGTGATAAAATCTGTATCAAGCTGAAAATGACATTGACTGTGGGGCTTTATTCTCATACATTAAAAAGGTTTTCCATACCTCTATATCTGTTGTACAGCTGATCAAGCTTCTTTTTGTCTAAGGCCCCCTTTAGATTTGATACATAGAGCTCTGGATTTTGGAAAAACTTGTCAGTGGCAACATCTAGTTTCCAGTCATTCTGTGACAGACAGGTCAGTGCAGTCTTCTCATTGGACTGTGTGAAAATCATGAACTGACGAACTTTATCCTTCTGTGAGGACTTCAGCTTGTTCTGCACAAAGACACACAAAACACACACGAATAGACTAATGTGAGGGACACCAATAGCAAAATAAAATACAATATGAGCATATTGCAATATCCATTTTTAATCAGTCAAAAGAGGAATATTAAATTACCGGACTCTTACAATCCAAAATTCCCCCCAAATAACCCTGAAGTGAAGAGAACTAGCAATAGCATATCGTCACACTGTTGAAATAATCGCCCAATTCATTTTTTGTCAAAATATTTTTTTTTGCCTAAATCATCACCTACGTCAAAATAAATTGTGACTTGGGCATTTTTTTGAACATGCCTTTGTGACTTAAGAAAGATATGGTAAAACTTTATTTTGAAGGTGTCTACATAAGAGTGACATGAGAGTGTCATAAACATGACATGGGATGTGTCATGAACATTAATGACATTTTGAAGTAACATTAATGCTCATGATACTTGTCATGTCATGTTTCTGACAGGCTTGTGTGACTCTTATGTAGACACCTTCAAAATAAAGTGTTACCATATCTTGCTCAAGTCACAAAGGCATGTTAAAAAAAATTGCCTAAGTCATTTATCTCTCCTAAGTTACATCATTTACACATAGTGTTATTACTATGCCAATAGCCATCTTTTGTTACATCCTTTTTGAGTGAAATGATCAATAAATGTCATATGTTACACTTTTGGTGAAGTTTTTTGTGTTTCCTGCAAAACTTGAAAAAATGACTTAGGCGATTATTTTAACAGGGTGACGATCTGCTTTCTTGACAGCAGAGACCGAACTTGCTGTTGACTGGCTGGCTAACGTTAGCTGGCTAATACCTTTACATTTATGATAACACAGAACAAACAAGCTGGTCATTAAATCATATCGACACAATTGATAGCTTACGTAGCTGCAGTATGTGTAACGTTAAATATTTTTGTTGGTCAGTTGGCTAGCAAGCTTAGCTCGCTAACTAGGTGAACTGGCTAGTCCTACCGTGAGCTAGTTAGCTGATGCTAACGTCGCTAGCTACGTTTGTTTTCATTATATCAAGGGAGTATAAGGTCATCACTGTAGCTAACTGTCAATACTAATCACCCCAAAGTCATTTTTGATGTTTGCAAGCAGTGTTTACATGCGCATTGTGGCACAAGAATAAAAAATAGTTATTTCTTACCATGTTTGTCTTCGCCCGACTCCCTTTCCTCCCATCCAGCTGGATAATGCGAGTGAAGTTTTTCCGGTTGAAATCGCGTAAAAAGTTTTTTCCGGTTGAAGCATCAGTTATGAAAAATAAAAGTACAAAATGAGTCTCTACTTTATTATGCCATATCCCAACATGTTGCTTTGTTCATGTTTTTCATCACCTAACACATTATACGCATTTATCATAAAGTGAAAAAAAGTTCTCAGACGAATTTGGATATATTAACGGGTGAGCTTTTATTTTGAAGCAACTTTTCGGAAATGCCTCTAAAATCTATTAGAGTATCAACTCCATATGTAACAACCTATTAGAATAACCTTATTAATAACCTTAACTGGATAAAGATCTGGAATTTACCTGCTAGATATATAATCAATAATAAGGTTAAAGAAGTATCTTTTAAGATAATTCACAGAAATTACCCATCTAAAGTTTTTTTTTTTTTTTACAACGATTTAAGAAAGACATAGACTTAAACTGCTCTTTCTGTGAAGGACACCCTGAAGATATTTTTTATTTATTTATCTTGCCCTTTCTCAACTAAATTATGGCAAGATATTTGTAACCTGACTTCTTTTTCGATCGAACCTCATTTGTCCCTGTGCTTTGAACATATACTGTTTGGTTTCACTGACTTTCCTTTTGCAAAAGAAAAACAATACTATATCATAAAATCTCATGATGCAGTTATGAAAATATGAAACCTCAATGTCATATTTGGCTTTTTTGATCAAAAAAAGAAGGATGATGATGCATATTTTCTTATAAACTTAATTTTTCTTTTTGCCAAATAATTTTCCAAATAAAAAAACAAATGTCTTTTTGTTGAAGTCAGAGTTTGAACAGTATATCTCAACTCTCTCCTGTCTACAAAACAAAAAAGCTGTGAAGACATATGAGACATAAGACAACACATGCACTGTGCTTAATGTCTTTAACATGTAATCTTGCGTCTGTTTATTTTATTATTTATTTATTTGTTTTTGTTTTATTATTTTCCATTTAATTATTCTTCTATTTTATTTTTTAAATATTACTTAATTCTAATTATTTTTTTTGCATTGTTTATCTTTCCGTAACTCGTTTCTTCTTCTTTGTAACTGTGCATTGTATTGCTGTTTGATATAAATAAATAAAATAAAAAATAAATTAATAAAAAATGAAACCAAACAATATCTTAAGTCTATTCAGAAATCTACCCACATGAAAGCTATGTATGTATGAAAGCTCGCCTCTGTTGTTGAAACTCCCTGACGGCGTTTTGCTGGTGTATTGTCTTGTATTGCACCATGTTGCTTTAATAAAGTTTCAAAAAAAAAAAAAAAAAAAAAAAAAGAATAAGCTGCTTCCTGTCCGACCCGTCAGACGGCGATCCGGATGTTTAGAACTGTCCTAAAAAGATTGCAGAACAAATGGAAATCGTACAGACACAGGTTTGTACCTTGGGTCGTACTTAACCTGTCTAAAAATGAGAAAACTCTGCGGAAGGTGACGGAGCGCTCGGAAGACAAACTAGTCCCAGATGAGGAGGTATCAAAGAGCCTGCTGCTGCTCTTCAGAGCCTTGCTCAGGAGTCATGGGGCTAATCATGAGGAGCACCGAGTTGCTCAAACTGACCTCAGGAAGGTGCCAAGTAAAGAAGACCAGCGGGGAGAATATCCACCGAGTTCACAAAATGTCATGTTACAGTCTCTGGGATTCTGCATTGACAGGAAACCTAGCACTTTGCCCTTTGCAGGAACAGGAGTGTTTGTGACCGAAGGATTTGTACCCAAAGGAACTACAGTGGCCATGTACCCTGGCACAATCTATCAAGCTCATGAGCCTATTCTCCTCCAGTCCATCAGAAACCCTTTTGTATTCAGGTGTATTGATGGTGTCTTGATTGATGGAAATGACAAAGGCATCTCCAAAATGGTGTTCAAGTCATGCAGTGGTAGAGACAGAATAGGGCCATTTGTGATAAGTGACACCAGCTGGCTGACAGCAACTCCACAAAACCCACTTGCTGTTGGTCAGTATGTTAACAACTGCTCCAACGAGATGCCTGCCAACATGTGCTACCAGGAGTATGACGTGCCGTACACATTTCCCTTGGAGCTTTTCCAGTATCTGCCGAATGTCAACTACAGCAATGACACTCCAAGGCCTCTACGCTGTGTTGTCCTTGTGTCACTCAGAGACATTACAGCAGGGGAGGAACTCTTCTCCAACTACTACACCATTGTGCATTAGAGTCAAAGTATACTCCACTGTTCTGATTTGGTGTCCGAACTGAAGAAAAAGTACATTTTTCAAATTCAAGCAATATTGTAATGTGCGGCTTCCTAAAGAGAAACATATTTAAAAAAAAATATTTCCTTTTGTATAATAACCATTGCACTGGAATAAAGGTAAAATATATCTTACTGTAATAAACTGCTCTTATTTCACAGTGTTGAAGGGTGTCTCATTGATATACAGAAAGACCTTAGACCAGGGATGGGCAACTTAAATGCTGGAGGGGGCCACAGTTTTTCATGGACACTACCACAGGGCCACATATAGAACTGTGCATTTAACCAGATATGATGAAACTGCAATTTTAAATATGTTAACAGTGCAGTAACTTAACATATTTCATGCTTAAATGCATGTATAACAGTATAAATAGGAATACAAAAGGTTTGAAGCAAATAAAAAATAACCATTTACTGTGATTTCTGTGATTTATCAGTGCAAGAACAGCAGACCAACATTAATTGCAAGAAGTAATTTTGTGCATTTTTACACTGCACTTTTAAGATTTCATGCTCAAATGCATGTAGATGTACTGAGGGCCACTTCAAGTGAGGGTGCGGGCCGTATGCTGCCCCCGGGCCTCCAGTTGCCCATCCCTGTCTTAGACTAATTGGGTCAGGGAACCAGGCAACCTAGGATCTGCATGTTCCTCAGCATAGATGTTGCATTGGGATGTCCACACACGTCTTTGACTAGGGTGGCGCCAGTTGGCCACTGACTTATGCAGTATGGGAATATTAATATAAATGTCATGTCCCCACTAATCATATCTACTTTGAGCCTTTACCAACATAACAGTATATTTAATTTTCTTACATTCCTGTTAAATGATCCATTTGAAATGACAATTTAAGAGATAAATAGGTCTCTCACATTAAAGACTGAATTGAAACTAAAAACAGAATTTCAGGTTTACTTGTCAAACGGTTGCTTTGAGCTACATTACTGTCTTTGGAAAAATATCTGATCATTGTTTAAGATAATTGGTTGACAACTGCAGTAGGGATGTACCAATACCTACATCAGGTTGATACTTAGTCAAATAGATATCTTTGCTGATCTGGTCAATTCAATGCTTTTTTGCTATTATTCATGGCTGTACACAGAAGAGCATATCAATTTCTTGTACACAGCTCTCAACATGGCAGACCTGTTGCGAGTGTGACTTCATTGTCTGCTCAGGATGCCATTACTCCACTATCTTTCCATAGTAAATAGTTGATTACTGCTATATTAATACTCTGAATTAAGTTAGGAAAGTAATGTTTAAGTCAAGCCAGATGTTGCCTTACACATGACAGAATGTGAGGCATATAGCTTGTACATTAAACAGTGTTATTGGATCATACTCTGTTTCAGCTGATACAATGTCCAGGTATTGGGACTGAAAAAGTTGGCTCTGTGCATCCCTACACCCCAGGCCACTCCTTGGAGAAAAGGATAGGGCACAGTCACTTGCCTGAATTTGTGGATGTGTAACTCTACCTGTATGCAAATCCTTTACTCAAAGTTATATTCTGTGATTCAAGGTAAGTGTTTTTTGCAGTGTACACACACAGAATGAGCAGTTAGCAGACCATTAGAAGATATTCACAGAATTCGGCTAAAAGTGTAATGGATTAGAATGGCTAACTGCACATTTAAGAAAAAACAGCAATACTGCAGTTAAAGTACCCCTACAAGTAAAGGTTCTACATTAAAAATGTTACATGAGTAAAATTCAAAAGAGTTATCAGCAACATGTAGCCTACTAAAGTATCCAAAATTAAGAATCTGCATTATGCAGAATAACCATTTTTTAGAGTGATGTGTTACTTATCACAATTTAAAATCTATTTTATATGACTGGATTGTTCCAACTGATGTATTGATGCATAAGAAGCATGCTGTGAGTTGTGTGTGTTGCAGCAGAGCAACTGCTGGGTATGTTAATCTATAATGGTGCATGATGTTTTGGATAAAACCTTAGTAAGTACAATTAAAATCTAAATTGTACTAATGTGTTTATTTACATTCCACCACTGCCTTGTAGTGGAAAATTACCTGAGGACGGATCTGTGTACTCAGCAGAACTGGTCATAAAACTAATGTTGCTGTGGAGGGAGGGATAAAATGTTCAGATTCAAATCCTGAGTAATTCAGAAGCTGATTCTTAAATACAAAAAAACAAACTCCAAATGATGGCAACAGAGAAGAGACCCCAGACACACAAACGGCTGGAAGTTGGAGATCACAGGGCTGTACAAAAACAAATCGGTCATGTTTATTGGTCACAGTAGGTTAAATTTGCACATTCACTTCACATAATAAGAAAACAGAAAGAGTATAAGGCATCATGTTGGTTAATAGTGTAAGAGATCAATGTGAAAAAAAGAGGTGGAAGGAAAGCTGCAGAGAAAAAGCTAATGAGGCCAAGTTAGAGTTACACAAGTGAATAGCTCATGGAAGTTTACAGTATAATAATGAGTGTCAAAAAGCAAATCTTGCCTAATTTTTTTCACCATGAGGCCACATTAAGACTGGTGAGACAAGTTTGTCTGTCCAATCAGGTTTCTTGAGGGTGTGCCATGTGCAATGTCTCTCTCGGCTCCACACCCCAGTTACATATGTTAGGGATTGTGTACTTGAAAAGAACCAGTCCACAAATGTGATAAGCAGTTATGGATCATTGTTAGCTCACTCACTGCGATACCATATACCACAAAGAAGCTTGAATCACATAAAATATAATGCATGAACAAATAATCTATCACGGCTTTGACTGCTGCATTCCCTCCTATTAACTTCCTGTCAACAAAAAAGTGTCTTCGTGATGGAGATATCTTCTTTTTCAGACAGTAATTCTTTTCCTGATCATAACATAAAATGTATTTTAGAATCTCCATATCGTC
Organism: Centropristis striata; assembly: GCF_030273125.1. NCBI lineage: Eukaryota > Metazoa > Chordata > Actinopteri > Perciformes > Serranidae > Centropristis > Centropristis striata. Next base: position 10,938,463 of record NC_081527.1, on the reverse strand, counting down.
ACAATAATCACCTAAGTCATTTTCTGTCAAAATTGGGTTTTTTTGCCTAAATCATCTCCTCATGACGCCGGCCTACTTGTCATGTCATGTTTCTGACAGGTTTGTGTGACTCTTATGTAGACACCTTTGAAATAAAGTGTTACCATATCTTGCTTAAGTCACAAAGGCATGTTCAAAAAATGGCCTAGGTCATTTATTTCTCTTATTACATTATTGTTACATAATTTACACACAGTGGTATTACTATGCCAATAGCCATCCTTTGTTACATCCTTTTTGAGTGAAATGATCAATGAATGCCATATGTTACACTTTTGGTGAAGTTTTTTGTGTTTCCTGCAAAATTTGAAAAAAAAAATAGTTAGGCGATTATTTTAACAGGGTGACGATATGTTTTAATTTTGCTTTAATGTATTAATTATTTATTTCATCGGCCTCAGACGAACCCTCTCACGCCAAAAGATGTTGCACAACCTTGTGGACGAGTTTTGACCCGTCAGAGACGCTGTAGCAGCCCAAGCACTACTTATTACTGCAATATCCTGCCGCGGAGAAACATAGTCTGGATTCATTTTTAACATTTTAATCGGTTATTGAAATAAACATTTGTATACAGCAGATGGTGAATGCAATTTAGTGTGATTCAAAGATTAAGTCGGGCCATTGTGGCTATTTTGTGAACGAAAGCGAGAATTTTAAGTTGATCAGTGAAAATAGTCCGGCTGCATAAAGGCAGTTGGCAGCGCCAGCAGCGATCTTTCCAGTCCGCGCTGAAGTTGGGAACGGATCATGTCTAGCGATTCTGCTGATTACAACAGGTAAAACTCCTGCATTTTGGGTTTTTTTTAAACACAATGATCGATGTTTGCATGTGCTTTAGTAGCACTACGTCAGTGTGTACGCTGTATGATGACGAATTATTTATTATCGAGCTAGTTAGCGCTAGGCCCCGACCACTGTGAGGGCGATGGGGTTGCTACACCGCATGTCCGTGTTGCCGTTTCTAGCCAGTTGGATTAAAGGCACATTATCTGACTACAGGCTGATATGACATTTATGAAAGCCGGGCTGTATTCTGAAAACTAGTTTTTGCTGTCTTGGTCTCTGGTTGTGTTAGTCAAGCCAGGCTACAGTTCGGCCTAGTTCTCTCAGCAGAAGCCACCACAGGCCCAACTGTCCGACATATTGGCTCACGTTTTTTATGCTTAAATTGCCGTGAATCGCAGAGGGCTTGTGAGCCAGGCTGACACCTCTCCTGGTTACATAACCCGGCATTATTTGAGGGGCAGGTAACAGAGCCGTAGTCCGGAATCCGACACGTGCGCCCAGCGAAGCCCCGGCCTCTGTAACCAGATACTCTGGGCGTAACCCAGTGACGTAGTTTCTACGTTTCATCGTTGAAATTTACGCGAAATAGCAGAGTATTTACTTTTATTTATTTATTTATTTTTTGGTAGTACACCCCGTAGACACATTTTTGTGATGGTGATACACGGACGATATTTAGATTTCAGGGGGGGGGGGCACACAAGTATCTTTAATAAAACTCTTTCAGTTCACTGTTTTCTAGTAGTTCTTCTAGTTTTCTATTGTTACTTTTGGCTTGACCTTTTGTAAAGCATGTAGCCTTCAGCCTCATGTAGCTCCTTCTGCATCTCTACTATCCGCCACCTGACAAAAATATATTGATGCATAACATGGTGCCAAATTGTCACTGTTCTTCAACAATCATCAATTTTGACGATACAGTTATAGAGGAAAAAACTTTCACAATTATCATGAGTATGGATGTATAAAATCACATTTGTAATCTGAGGTTTCAGCTGTTTACCGCTTGGTCCTAGACCCTGACGCTTCTCTTTTGGACCGTAAAAATGGCAGAGGACAAAAACGACCGTTTGAGAAAGTGCAGGGGACATGGACATGCCCCCCCCCCAAAAAATTACTTCCGTGTGGTGATATTCAAAGTTCAAGTGAAACAAGACCTGTGTCCTTTTTTTGTACTCAGCTCAAAAGATAGAGACCATGGGGGGCCAGATGGAATGGAGCCTGATGGTGTCATCGAGGTAAGCACATGGCAAAGAAAAAATTCACAGCTAAAAATGCACATGTATCATTAATTTGTCTACAACAATCACAAGTCCTTTTTTTTTTGTAATTTCAGAGCAACTGGAACGAAATCACCGATAACTTTGATGATATGAACCTGAAGGAGACTCTTCTCAGGGGAATATACGCATATGGTTTTGAAAAACCATCTGCCATTCAACAAAGGGCCATCATACCTTGCATCAAAGGTACATCGAACATATTAAACTTCTAAGTTTTAAGATTGATTGTTTGAGTGAAGTGATGCTTTACCATCTTTCGGGACTTACCCATTAATGGGGATACCTTTTTTCTTACTGATCACTCAATACTGTCCACGCAACTATAATATTAAATAAAAGAATATTGGTAGCTGCAGCGAGGCAAATGAGCTCGACATATTCTTTAATTAATCATGATCTTAGAGTAAATGAGTTGGAAGAAATGTTTTCTTACTGTAAGTAATATTTGTCCCTTTAGGCTATGATGTCATTGCCCAGGCCCAGTCGGGCACTGGCAAGACGGCCACGTTTGCCATCTCTATCTTGCAGCAACTGGACATTGAGCTGAAGGAAACTCAGGCTCTGGTGCTGGCTCCTACAAGAGAGCTGGCTCAGCAGGTATGCTGTTTCTGAGGTCACTGTGACCTCAACAGTATGTCAGACCTAGACAGCATAATGAGGACACTGATTCAAATGCGAAGGTACCATTTTTTTCAAAATTTCTCAAATTCTGAAATTGTGAAGCACTTTTTTTTTTTTTTTTTAAGATTGGGTGCAGTCTTTGTCCATGGCTGCATCGGTCTGAAATCTGGCTTGATTTGAAATGATTGTGGTTAAACTCCCTGTTACTGTGGAAAACTGCGTGATATGATGGTAACCATCTTTCGGGACTGACTCTATTATGGAGATTTCTTATTCTACTGATCACACTTACCAGTTATTCCACACAGTGTTGAATTGTTCTTTCATCCAATCTGTAGCACTTTATCCTGAAGTTGGTGTTTTTTTTTTTTGTTTTTTTTTCCCCCTCCCCTTCGGTCTCCCCTCAGATCCAGAAGGTCATCCTGTCTCTGGGTGACTACATGGGGGCAGCCTGCCATGCCTGCATCGGAGGGACAAGTCTCCGTACAGAAATACAGAAGCTCCAGGCTGAGTCCCCTCACATAGTGGTGGGCACACCAGGCCGTGTGTTTGACATGCTGAACAGAGAACATCTGCGTAAGTATGACAGCCTGATTAACAGAAAAGCAATTTTTAAACTTGACTAAAATAAGATTGACCTAACGTCACACTTCTACACAGGTCCAACATACATCAAGATGTTTGTTCTGGATGAAGCTGACGAGATGTTGAGTCGTGGGTTCAAAGATCAGATCTATGAGATCTTCCAGAAGCAGAGCACAAACATTCAAGTAAGAAATTTTTTGGATACAAGCGCAACACTGATTTTTGAAGTATTTTATGGAACCCTTCTGCATGAACAGAAGTCTGCAGTAATTGTGTGATCCAGATCTGATCTGTTTCACGCAATAATGCTAGCAGATTATTGCGTGGAAGGAGATTATAATCCACTGTACTGAAAATGAGATGTGGTCGAACCTCTTTCTTAATGTTCATTGGCCTCTGTCTCAAGGTGCAGTGCCACATATGCACCTGCATTTAAAGTCTATTTTTTTTGTTTGTTTGTTTTTTTTTTTAGAAACGCTGCACCAGGGTTTGGCTTGATTTAGTCTCTTGGTTCTAATTTTTGTATGTTGTGTCTTCAGGTGGTCCTGCTCTCTGCCACCATGCCAGCAGAGGTGCTGGAGGTGACCAAGAAGTTCATGCGAGAGCCGATTCGCATCTTGGTGAAGAAAGAGGAGCTTACCCTCGAGGGTATCAAGCAGTTCTACATAAATGTGGAACGAGAGGTGGGCTTACTTATTCAGAACGCTACGCAACACTAGTCTGTAACATCAGCAAGCTGCTTCTCGCTGGCAGGAATGTCAAATGACTCTTCTCTTTAAAGCACCCTGCTAAAACTGCAGGAGCCAAGCCTCACAGGTTTAGCTCATGTGGCCGTGTAAGCATGGGTACACCAGGGAAGGAGATTAATTGCACAGAGTTGAAAATGAGACTTGGAGGGGACCTCTTTCTTAATGTCCAGTGTTCTTTGTCTCATGATTCTGTGTTACACATTAGCTGCTCCTTTTTTATTAAAAAAAATGCTTTGATAGATACTTTATAAGCATGCTTGCATTTTTAATAGCCAGGTCTTAACTTGTTTTAGTTGAAACTGCATTACTTAGAATAACATTTAGTCATTTGTTTCCAGGAGTGGAAGCTGGACACCCTGTGTGATCTGTATGAGACACTGACAATCACCCAGGCCGTCATCTTCCTCAACACCAGGAGAAAAGTCGACTGGTTGACTGAGAAGATGCATGCCAGAGACTTCACCGTCTCCGCTCTGGTACGTTCTGATCTCGGCCTGTTGGGCTCTACAACTTTTCTATTAGATCAGTACACTGTTTTGCTTGTCAGGGCTTATTAAGGCTGTGCATTTTGCTGACTAATATAATTCTGTTCACAGCACGGTGACATGGACCAGAAGGAGCGTGATGTCATTATGAGGGAGTTCAGGTCTGGCTCCAGCAGAGTGCTGATCACTACTGATCTTCTGGTTAGTATGAGCTCTAATGTGAAGTCACTATGTAAAATGTCCAAATGATCAGTTTTAAAGCCCAAATGTTTTTTAATCCTGCAACCGTCCTAAAATGGCCAAGCAGTCAAAACTTTGGGAGATTAGGGCTCGTTCTCCACAATGGATTCTTGTTCTGTAGAAGTCTGTTACTTTATATACGAGCGACAATAATTTGTGCACAATGACTGGCCACCTGTCTCAGACTTGAACATATTTGAGGCAAATTTATGATCTAGGGCTGTATAAATTCAATTTTTTATTTTTTTTTCTTAGGCTCGTGGGATTGACGTTCAGCAGGTTTCCCTGGTCATTAACTATGACCTTCCTACAAACCGAGAGAACTACATTCACAGGTAAGTCGCATCATATAATTGTACACTAGAATGTGCACCCTTGTCGCCTCTGACTCTAATGTGGCCTCTTTCTTTCTGTGCTCCAGAATTGGTCGTGGTGGCCGTTTTGGCAGAAAAGGAGTTGCTATCAACTTTGTCACCGAGGAAGACAAAAGGGTTCTTCGGGATATCGAGACGTTTTACAATACTACCGTGGAGGAGATGCCCATGAATGTGGCTGACCTGATTTGAGCCTTGAGGTTCATTTTTTTTTTTTAAACGCAGTGATAGCGATCGTCCACTTGCATTGTGCTTATATTATTCGAGGGGGAAAAAAAACTTCTCAATGCTAAACCTTGGATCAGAATTTTGGGTATGTGTTAAAAGCGAGGTGACTTCTTCTATGGTGGTCCCTCTTGGACAGTTGTAGATTCTAACCTCGACAGTTGGCTGGTTGGAGCTACAAAGCCATGGGGTCTGTAAACTTAAAGGTTCTTATCAGGTATTTCTTTCCATGTTCGATTAAGATGTGTGTATTCGATGTTCTCCACCATTTAGTAACTTACTTGTGGACTAAAAGGTATAAGTGCTGTATAAAGTCTGCAAATTATGTTATGCTAACATATGTGCGATGTATTGTGGGATTGCTTATTAGAGGCACTTATGTTTTATTGTAGATTCACTTGCTTTTTATTATCTTTTGTGAATGTGTTAATTTAAATGTATCATATTTTATATCCCACTTGCTCTATCAGAATTCCTCACTGGTTGGCTATATTTTGCTGACATGTGGTTTTACCCTTACCAGAGTATATTGCTATCCCCCACCCTAGACTACTTTTGAGAGTTCCTCCCCAGAATTGTATGAATGTCTTAATAAACTAAAATTACTGTAAGTAAACTTGCTTCATTTGTTATGTGTGTAAAGTATGTTATTTGGCGTAGTTTGTGTTTGGACTAACACTTGGTGAACCTGCTGGTTTAAAGATGGATGGTGCAATCTGCATGGAAAAGCCACCCACACTCACCCATGCCTTCATGGCTGTGTTAAAGCATGTATAGTGCTTGAGACAGCAGCGAGATTCATTGAGCAGAGTTATGGAAGACTTGTAACACAGCACCACCTGCTGGCTAACACTAAACTCACCTCAGAATAATGGGTCAAATTTAAACTATTGGGGAAAATGCAGACATTTTGTGGAGAAGGATCCATAACATGTCAGCATTTCTACATTCACCTCAGTGTGCCAAGTAATGTTTTGTTTTTTTTGGTTTAAAAATACTTGCATTTTGAATGTTTATGTAGGAGGCTGGTTCTATGTACAAATGTGACATTTTGATACTTAAAACTACCTTTTAATGTTACAACTTTCATATTAGATATGAAGGTAAATAAAAAGTACACCATGTACAGGTGCTGGAAAAGTGCTTTATTTTGGCTTCAGAGAGATTAGAGAAGGAAATATCTAGTTCCTAAAAATGTAAATTATCAGTTATTTTAATAGTTAACCTGGTATTGCCTGACTGTCAGTAAAACATGAAGCAGATTGTCTATTTTTGAAGCTATTTCATAATATAAACTTCTCTGAATATACACACTAAATATATTTTCCTAGTTGTGAGACTGAGAAACGCATAAAAATTTGGGCGGCTCCTCAATGTGATTTTTAAAAGGTCTCAGTGGGGGGAAAGTACTTAGATCTATTACTGATGAAACACAGTAATACCACAGTGTAGAAATACTGCTACAAGTAAAAGACCTGTGCAACATTTTTTTTACTCAATTACACTTGCTGGAAATCCTTAAAAGCAGCTCAACTTTCATGCGGTTTAGATTTGAAAAGTGCTTGAAACTGCACAAAATTTAGGCTATACATGATACCAAGTCTACTTACAAACATGACACTTTGTTAGGTCTTCCTTTGATTTGTCACCCAGTTGAAAGATTTGGTCACAAAATGTAATTTGGATTTATAGCACAATAACATATTTAATGTGATGAAGTGAAATTATCAGTGTACTGTATATAAAAATGTCATTTTCTACAGCTTTAAAGTGCTGGAAAAGCTTTGAAATGCCTAAAAGTGCTTTAGACTTAAGAAAAAGTGAAGTACAACAGGTAAAAGTATTCATTATGCAGATGTGGTGATAGCGAAGGCTTATTCAACCAAAGATTACATAAAAACTAAATTAATTTTTGAGTCTTGATTAATGCCTCAAAAGCGTAAGTTAGGACAGAAGTTGCATATTTTACAAGCAGTCAGTGTCTGTTAACACATACGGGCCACATATTTGTCATGTTGGTCTAAGCTCATGAGCATTGCTGTAATGCCATCACACAGTAACTGGGAAACTCAGCTGGCTGTGTGGAAATCATGCACATATTTAGTTTAATTTTTAGTTGAGTTTCAAATTCAATAATCACATTTCCTACAAAGGAGCAAGTCAAACTTCATAATTGTTTGTTTTTTTATCTTTCTCATTAGAAATACTTCGATAGCTTTGGCATGTTAATGTCTGTGGTATACATTTTGGCAACTGTAAAACTGTTTTCTTTGCAATTTGGAGGTTTAACCTCAGCTCTTATAAGTAAACAATAAACTGTCCATCCAAAATATAAACAAAAAGAATTAAGGAAAAAATGTCATGCAAAACAGTCTTCCTTTTACAGAGGTTATTACTGCTGTATTATTAGAGTTTTGTGTGCATTTTACAGTGGCATTATGTAAACATTATGTTAATAATGAACAAATATTGTTTTAGTTATGATTATGACTGATGTTGGTTAAAACATGTGTCTTTTGTGAAAGTGGAATAACAATATTAATACATAGTCATTTTATAGATTAAAGTTGTTTAAGGAGTACTTTAACCCTCCTGTTATGTTTGTTTCTCAGGAACAGCAATGATGTTCATGGGTCAATTTGAACCGGGGCATGTTTAATTATCCAAAAGTGTCAGAAACTAAAAACTCCCAATAAACATTGTTTATATTTCATTAATAACTCCATTACTAACCATTTCAATCAATATTTAGTGCTATGGTGTTCTTTACCTCTCACAGATCAATGATAATTCACTTGTTTTTCATTTAAAAAATGCATGTTAAAACTTTTTTTATGGAAAGACTTACATATACAATACAATAGTTTTACATGACATTTATTTTTTATTTTTATAAAGAAATACTTAGATTTTTTAACTTTAAAATGGGTCAATTTGACCCACAACAGAACAGGATTATTAAAATGCACTGTTGCTCATAAAGTTGGAATACATTTTTTAAACATCTTTCCATGAATTATTGTTATTTAATTATTCTTGTTTATCTAAACCTGATCTACAATTTCCTCATGGAAGCATTACCACTTTTGTCCACAGGGGTCACTACAATCAAAACAAAGATGAACTTCCATATAGTTGCTTTTGTGCCTTTTTAGAAAATTCATGTAAACATTGTAACACTTTGAAGTCTTTTTTTAAAATAGATGAGCTATTGTTTTTTGTTACCATATGGCTCAGTAGGTGCACTTCATGCATGTGGCATGTCAACCTTGTCTACACTATTATTTTGCAGAGGCACCTGTTTGGAAGTGAAAGATGAGCCTCATTGTTTTGAGAACCAAAGCCAACAGCTGGCTCTTCATGGACCAGCTCTCACTAATAATCACTCATAGTAAATCTAAAAATAATTAACCTGTCTCTGTCTTTTAGGTAAAAGAAGAAACAGCATATATTGTTTATGACATCAGATCCACTTTACCTTAACCTTTGTTGTCTTACCTTTTATGTATACACCACTTGTCCTAAGGGTTAAAAATCACCCACCTTCACTAAACCCCTTAAAGAAAACCAACAAGACCCAGCATTCGTGATATGCATGCACTTCAGGCTGTGCAATTGGGCAATCAGTTGAAAGGGGTGTGTTCAAAAATATAGCAGTGTCTGCCGTTGACTTTACAAACCATTTTGTGCAAACTTTCAAAAGCAATCCTGTGAATCACTAAACTAATATTCAGTTGTATGACCACAGTTTTTTTTTTTATAACTGCTTCACATCTGTGTGGCATGGAGTCAACCAACTTGTGGCCCCTTTCAGCTGTTATTCCACTCCAAGATTCTCTAACAACATTCCACAATTCATTTACATTTCTTGGTTTTGCTTCAGAAACAGCATTTTTGATGTCACCTCACAAATTCTCAGTTGGATTAAGGTCCAGGGATTGGGCTGGCCACTCCATAACGTCAATGTTGTTGGTTTGGAACCAATATTTTGCTGGTTTACTAGTATGTTTGGGGTCATTGTCTTGTTGAAACACCCATTTCAAGGGCATGTCCTCTTCAGCATAAGGCAACATGACCTCTTCAAGTATTTTGACATATGCAAACTGATCCATGATCCCTGGTATGTGATAAATAGGCCCAACACCATGAGTGAGGTCATGAATTTACTACTGTATATATATATATGTGTGTGAGTGTGTGTGTGTGTGTTTTCCCTCTTCACAGTGCAGAAAAACTTGATTTAATCAATGTAATCCACTTGTTTCAATTACAACACACCTGTCATAATTTGTTTACTGTTTTTCTAAAGAAGGGGTTTATTTGTATTATTTTTATTGCTTAAGGTACTGCACAGGTGTAAACATATTTTCCTACCAAGCATACATGTGTATGTGCGTCCATGCATGCTTGGTTTTTATGTTTTTTTTGTGGTCAAAAATGACCCCTAAAACAAGATTTGTACCCTGTTGGTGTACAGCTTTCATGGAAATATGAACAAAGGTAATCTTTTTCTTTTTCTCATGTTGGGGTCATTCTAGGAAAAGTCATCGAATTTCAAGTTGAAAAGAGATCTTAAAGGGGGTTTCCTCTGCTGTCAAACAGGTGGCGGGTCATTTTTGGCCCCTAAGACGACTCAAGGGTTGACACCAGCCCACAGTGAGTTTCAGCCGTTTAGTGAACAGATATAGGCAGCTGTTTGTATTTTTGGGCCCGTCTACATCCTTTGTGTGAATTATTCTTCTTTATGTGTTGCCTTGGAAACAGAGCAGCTGTTTGGAGAACAGCTAATCCAGGCAACATCACATTTCAGGATGAGGTGCCATAAATAAACATATTGACAATTTACAACAAGTCGAGAAGAAGTGAGGCGGGAGCGATGTTTCCGTGACCTTAAAGTGGAAACGTTTACTTAGTGATATTGGAAGAAAAGCGGATATTAGCCATGATGAGATTTGGTATTAAATAAATATTTCCAGAGGAAAACTGGCTGTTGCAGCAGTCTGAAATGGTAATTCATGTTCGGTTTCCCCCCCTGGCTTTTCATTTACACGAAAAATGACCACCAGTTTTATTTTTCTGAAGGTTTATGACATTTATCTGCTGTCTGTTGAGCCCTGACAGGGACCAGCCTCAGTTATTACTGAAAGTAGCGTGGCCAGATGCCTCCGTGGATCAGACACCCCTAGGACGATTTTTCTGGCCGATGCCGGGGGTATTTTTGGCTCAACGGATCACATGTCAGATGGAAAACTACATCAAAGTCACAGTGAGCAGTATTCCAGCACACACGCTCTGGCAGAGTCCATCCCTTCACTTGTGAAGATGTGTTTTGGCCGTACACTGTGGAGTACTTTCTTGCACGATGTTTTCACTTGTACTCTAATGAGCCCTGTGCAACAACTCCATCCGCTCTGCAAACTGTTGCTATGGAGAGGAAGGGCAAACACATTGATTCTTGTAGTACGTGGCGTCTTACACACAGTGGCGTCTTACCACTGCAAGGTACATAGGGTTAACTACAGGATGTGGACAGTGGTGAAAGCTTTAGTCATGACTGATCACAATCATTACCTTTAGGTGTCAGGGGAAACTCCATCTTTATGCACTCCACTATTGTTTACTGCAGCGTACTCTTAACTTTAACACTTATCTGCTCTACTCTACTGCCCTTACTTTTTAACTATGCAATGTTTGACTTGTGCTTTTAGTTATTTTATCTCTTTTCTTATCCTGCTGTATCTTATTTCTATTTCCATGTTTTAATTGACTGTTTTTACTGTTTTCAATTGTGTCTTGCTGTTTTAATGTTTACATAAAGCACTTTGAATTACCTTGTGTTGAATTGTGCTTTACAAATAAACTTGCCTTGCCTTTATGACGTTAATGTCTTATTGAATTATTAGAAATAAATAGTAATTTGATATTTTGGAGTCACTTTTTTATGATATAGTCATGGGAAAAATTATTAGACCACCCTTGTTTTCTTCAGTTTCTTTTCATTTTAATGCCTGATTCAACTAAAGGTCCATTTGTTTGGACAAATATGACAACAAAAATAGCTGATAAGAGTTTCATTTAAGAGCTGATATCTAGACATTTTTCATGGTTTTCTTGATGATTTTGGTTATTATCAAGAAAACCATGGAATATGGCTATGGTTTAATAATTTTTCCATGGCTGTATTTGTATTTTTTTGTTCACATAACGTATTGTATTACATCATAGATGTTAATTGTTATGCAATATTTTAGTGATTTTAGGGGAATAAACGTGTCCTGAAAGTCCTACAAAGTCTGAACCATCTGAGGAGCAAGTGAACGCACCATGATTCACTGCATAATTGTAACAAATTCCAGTCACACCTAATTGCATTAATTGGTTCCTTGTTGTAATTTTTTAGCCAAAGTAATGCAATGGTTGTTGTGAGTTTCTGGTGTCCTTAAAGTTGTAATGAAACAGTTGCACAGAGTTGCGCAGTCAATCATTGCTGTTTCCCAACAACCGTTTCCTGACCTCATGTTTCCAGGTCAACAAACTGCCATTTCTGATGACTACCACCTCTACGAATAATAAAAAACACTTTGACGTTCACTTGGTAGATTTATTTCATTAGAAAACCTTTTTTGTCCACAAATTTAATTACAAAAAGAAAGCGCTCATAACAAGAAAATATTCAATTTTTATAGCCCACACTTTGTTGCTCATCATAACATCACCATTATTTCCAGCACAGAAACTGTTTGAAAAGTCTCCCCAGTTACACATCTATTCTACTTCACTGTGAGGAATTTTGCACTTCATGACACAGAGACATTTTTAGATCTGACACATCACTGACCTGCGTATATTTTTATTACACATCAGGATCACCAAGATGTGTTACTTCTGCAATTTACTGTCAAGGTAATGAAACCGGTAAATGCCAGTGGGAGAAAAAAAAATGTTGGGGTTACAAAGTTGTGGCAACAGCAGTGGAAGTACTTTCTTAATCAACTGGCTGAGATGAAGAATAAATTAGTTGATCAATTAAAACCTCCATTTGTGAGCATGATGGGTTCGAGTTGGGACGACATGTAAACAGAATCTTTTCAGGACCTATTTGAACACATTCTGCTGTCAATGCAAAGCCAGTGTTATAACATCATTAACAGTGACGAACATGAAATGTCTGGACTCTGGAAACACAGAACATTCACTCCTTTGTTTTAACATGGGTGTCCGACTGAAAGGACTGAGGTAATATTGACATGATCCTCCTTTCATTATAACCTATGACACACTCCCTCGTCACACACACACAAACCTGATGTACTACAAAAATGCTGCTTTGCAAGGGTAGGTGTTAAAATAGTATGGTTGACAGAGTAGAGCTATTTTCACGGCTGTGCAGTAAAGCCTCCCTGTGAGTCCAGAGGTCTTCTGCTTCACCTGCGGGTGTGTCGCCGCCTTCCACAGGTCGTGAATGTCCTCCACGTGGCCGTGTGAGGTCATCATCTGGTCGTAGATGCACAAGTGATACGGCGCTTTGCCCTCACCTGAGAAATAGGCGTGCTCCTGTGGTGACACGCCAACAGCGTTGGCGCAGATGCCCATGAACACGTCGTCTATGTAAAGAGAGGCGTTCAGGGTCATCGTGGCTTGGTAGATTTTGTCCGCCACGTCCCTGGAGACGACGTACCCGGCCCCGGCGGTGTAGTCGGGGTACGACAACCACTGGTACATCTCGAAGGGCACGTAGTACTTGCTGTCTTTGCTTCGGATCGGCGGCGCCCCCCTGTGCACTCGGCCCACCCAGAAGTCGGTGGCGCCCCTGCTGCTCACGTCCTGGAGGTAGCTCACCAGGTTGGGCATGTGGACGAAGATGTCGTCGTCCGCGGTCATGAGGAAGCGAGCGTGTGCACAGCGGCTGTGCATCCAGTGGAACTGCAGGATCAGCTTCAGGGTCAGGTTGTGGAAGGAGTCCAAAAAGTCTTGTTGGATCAGATCGCCGTGGATGCGGTCCTCATTGATAAGCCTCTCCTGAACCCCGCCCCTCCTGCTCCGTGAGGACTCCTTTCTGGGCTGAGGCGCCCCTAAGGCGAACACCACCTTGACTGTCACTCCCAGGGCGTTCTGGATGTAGGTCTCATTGCCCCAGGTGGATCTGATGGCGTTTCGCCTCTCAATGTTCTCCGGGGACGTCTTGACGAAGAGGAGGAGGAGGACGTCCTCGCCGGCGCACTTGTCCGGGTGATCCAGCAGGTAGCGGAAGTTGCTGAAGCTTCTAGCCTGCTCACGAGGAATGGTGAGGCTCTTGTTGATGTAGGTAAAGCGGTTGACCAGGTAGCGGTAGGAGTAGGACTTGACGTGGCTGACGACGCTGTTGTCCAGCTGCTCCCAGCAAACCATCACCACCGACAGCACCAGGCAGGTGGTCATCAGCTGCACACACTGGCATTTTCGTATCCGGCGGAAATTCACAAACATCCTGGAAATCTTGTCACCCGGTGGCCCCCGTCTGGTTGGCGGTGAAGCAGCTGGTTGTCTGTGCGAAGGAGGAGGCGAGGTGGTTGAGGTTGTGGAGGGCGAGAGTGTTGTTCCGGTGCCTCAGAGCAGCATTTGGTGGGTCTTCCATCCTAGGTGGTCCACATTCAGCAGGAGGCATAGGCAGCGGCGGGAGTCACTGGGTCTGCTGGGAAACGTCCTCTAGTCGCCGCAGAATCACGCACACAGTCAGCCAACAGCTGGAGATTCATCTTGCAGCCATGAAACCGTGGTCCTAGAGTACTGAGAAGACAGAGCACACTTACTGCTGGGGCACAGTTTGAGGAATACTACAATTATAAGTGTTACTTTGCTTCCTTTGGTTTCAAAAGGAGGAAGTAAAAATGTTAAAATACCACATTTTCTCAATGTCCGCTGACCAATATATATCTTCCGTATCTGGAACCATTTTTTCTGTTCTAAGATGTTGGGCAACAGTGACCCAACATGAAACGGCAGATTATGTCCCCACAATTTGTTAAAAATGTTCTAAAAAATAGCTTGCACCAAGTAATCTTAACAAAATGAGAAGATTTGAGGTTTTATTTGCACAAAAAACAAGCAATGCAATGAACATATAGGAGAAACAAACGTGCACTGCAAGGCAAGCTAAAAAACAAAACAAAACAACAAATGAAGCTGAGCCCACTGATTCTACTAACTGCCAGAAACATCCATGTGGAAATCAGCTGCAGCTGTGGATGTGATGCATATGGATGACTGTGCAGTTGACTTTGTTGTGTTTTAAGCAGGTTAATTGTGTTGTCAGCTCTGTAGTAAAGCTGCAACAATAGTGGATTGAAAAAACAATCTGCAACTACTTTGATAATCGGTTAATTGTTCAAATGATTCTTCATGGAGAAAATTCTGTTTTCAGCCTCTCGACTGGAGATTTAATGCTTGTCTCTCTTTTATATCAAATTAAAGTGAATATTTTTGGGTTTTGGACTGAATCAAGACATTTAAAGACAACTTTAACTCAAAGTTTCCCCCCAAAAGATGAGATGAACTCAAAGCTAAAAATCTCTCTGTAAAAGTCAGATTTTAATTAGAAGACATTACTTATTTTTATACATTCCTTTAATGACAGATGTTAGATTTTTCTGCATTTACTGCAGTCAGATCCTTTAATCTAAATCCAGTGATAGGTCTCTCCGTTTGAACAAACATCACTATGAAGTCTAGTGGTAGCAAATCATCTGATGTCAAAATCATTTTAGAGAAGAGGTGAAAAGTTTTGTTTTGAACAAAATTCTGAACTGAGCCATGTTGGTTTTTGAAAAAGCTGACTCTTTAGAATGAAATAAATAATTTTTAATTGTTTGTTGCAGAAATGTTTTTTCATCTGAGCTCTAATGTCCTCACCACCATGTATTTTTCCATGACATGCTGACTCATGCAGAATTTGGTAATGACCATAAATAGATTATTTGCCATCATTTTAAGCTATTAATCACCTCATAGCGCATGTTTATTCCAGTAAAAAGGACTCGACAGTGACATTGTTTCAGCAGCAGAACAACTGAAGCTACGCTAAACTTTGGCCACACCCGCATGCATTCAGTGTTTCTGTGCAAGAGCAATAACGTTAGCTGAAAAGTCAAAAGTTAGCAGGCGGGGTGAAAGGGACAGGGTCGACTGAATACAAAAGCCAACGCAGCAAATTTGGCAATGCAAGCCAGCTCATAATGGAGGGGTTTAAGGCGCAGACCCACTGAAATCGCTGAGAGTCATGGAAAGCATTGGGATACAATGGACGACGTCAGAATGGTTCGGCAGCACAATGCGGGACGAGAATAGCCTGCTTCCGGCCGGGCTTGGGCTAAAAGCGAGGGGGGATCATGATGGGCCCGGGGCCTGGGACTCCCACCGCACCCCGAGAGCTTTTTAAACATCATTGGATGGCCTGTGTCTAATGGGGTCACTGGCTCAGAATGGCTCTGTTTTTCTCTCTGCCTGATAATGAGAAACTCTGGCTCACCTCTGGTTCACATCAGCCTCTTGCCTCCTCACAGAAACACTAACTGTTAAGCCACAGTCTTTGTTCTGTAGTCCATTTGCAGATTACACCTATACCTTAGTTTACAGCCTAAATGACTACTGCTGTCAATGATTTAACCAAAGCCGATAACTTTTTAATAGCCAGAATGCAGATAAGCACACATATGTGCTGGACTATGACCTATGAATGCATATAGGAATATAAGGGGCAACATAACAGGGCAAGACAGCAGGTCATGCCGGATCCTTAGAGCGATGTTTACGGTGAACATCTCTCATGTTATCTAATCATGCAGTGTGGTTGGGTGTGTGTGTTTTGAGATATCGGCCTCTGAGCTTAGAACATGCATAAAACTGAAACTTTGCTTCCTTCAGTAGAAAGTCGTTGCAAAGAAAATTCGACTACAGGTAGTAACAAGAGACACTGGTTCCGGAAAAACAGGTTGCTGTTGAATTTTGAACACTATACGCACTGCAAGTTTCATTCTCCTTCTTTGTGTTAACATAGTGGCAGAGACACTTGACACAAATATCTCAAAACTGTCTACATTGCTAGGTACCAACTAAAGTGCATGAGATGTTTGTATTTTATTTGTGTGTACTGGTCCTTGGGGGAACACTATATATCCAGCTGTCCAGGTCGAAAACATGCCTTTTTTTGTTGCCTGGTGCCTTTATAAACATATAAACGCCATATTTTCATTAATTCTTTACAGAATAGACAAAATGCCAAACAATTAAACCGGCTTGACTTTTTCTTGAGCGCATAAAAAGGGGAAATGTTTAAAAACAGAAATATATTTTTGCAAATGAACTCTGAGATAGATGAGCTAACTTCCTGAAAATTTGCAAAAACGCACAAAATACCAGACGGAACTATCTTGATCACTCAACTGAAAAACCAACAAGGCAAGATAGCGGATTGAATTGTCTGATTAACGCGCCTGTTAGTCAGAGCTCATGTGAAAGGTGCAAAGTGTCATCAGGCAACAATGTGACTGTGCTCAAGCAGAAGAGCCTTTAGTGTGATAGTCTGTAATACTTTGTTTTAACCCTCTTTTTAAAAAAAGAATCTTTAGTTTTCCTGAGATAAATATAATTTTTATTGTGTGTTCTGTGGTCTGACAATTGCTTCAGTGCACAAAGGTGACAAGTAGTTATTCAGAATTCATATGAGATTATTGACTGAAGGCGTTGCTACCGTCATGTCCTGGTTACTGTCAATCACACTCTACTACACTGATCAAACACCAAGTGTTGATCCTCACCCCTCTGTCTTAGCGGCATCTAAAACAAGCGCTGTGAAATTGAACCGGCATATTTCCAAAGTCACCATTCGTATAAATAGATTTTAAACACACAGAAGGAGGGAGGGAGAATCATACCATCACTCAAATTGATTACTCAAACACTCACCGGTAAAAAAAAAAGAAGAAAGAAAGTGTTTGAATCCAAGCAACAGTCTCCCTTTCCCACTGAGTCTTGTCCTCTGCTTCACAGATCCTCCTCCCTGCTTGAAGTTTACTTTTCCTTAAGATGACAGAAGAGGAAATAAAAAATCCTTGGTTAAACAGTCAAACCCTCCTGTGTGATATTATCTGGGTGTGAGGTTCTCTGATCCTTCCTTTGCCCTGTGTGTCTGTAGACTGTAAGTTACTTGTAAATGTGCCGGTTGCCTTGGTTCTTCTCTATCCCCTCCCACCCTCCCTCTCCTCTGTCAGTGTGGGGGTGGTCTATGAGCCCTGTGTGGGTGGTTGTACAGAGAGAGAGGGTGTAGGAGATGATGAGAGGAAGACCTGCCCTCTAGGGGTGACCGATTCTACAACATTTTGGTTTGATCTGGTTCCAAGTAATTTTTATATTTGTGTGTTTTCTTTCCAATTCCATTAAAATAATTCAAAGGGCTGAATATATTATTTCACTCTCTGAATATAGTCTGCTGAATTAAATCAGTCTGCTAAAGTGATCACTGATGGATTACTTAACAGGTCTACAGGACACAAAGTGTCTGGGTCCCAATGTCCCTCACCTGTCCTCCGAACAGACATTTACAAACCAGGAGGAAATGCTAAACTACCACAAAGACACAGAGAATGACTAAAAAAGACACAAAAACAAACAAAGCCGCACAAATGTCTAAAAAAAAGACACAAAAGAACTTACTATCCCCAAAGAGATGCAAATTACCACAAAGAGACGCACAATTACCAAAAAAGAGACACAAAGTTACCACAAAGAGACACAAAGTTACCACAAAGAGACACAAAATTACCACAAAGAGACACAAAGTTACCACAAAGAGACACAAAATTACCACAAAGAGACACAAAGTTACCACAAAGAGACACAAAATTACCACAAAGAGACACAAAGTTACCACAAAGAGACACAAAGTTACCACAAAGAGACACAAAGTTACCACAAAGAGACACAAAATTACCACAAAGAGACACAAAGTTACCACAAAGAGACACAAAATTACCACAAAGAGACACAAAGTTACCACAAAGAGACACAAAGTTACCACAAAGAGACACAAAGTTACCACAAAGAGACACAAAGTTACCACAAAGAGACACAAAGTTACCAAAAAGAGACACAAAGTTACCACAAAGAGACACAAAATTACCACAAAGAGACACAAAATTACCACAAAGAGACACAAAGTTACCACAAAGAGACACAAAGTTACCACAAAGATGCCACAAAGAGACACAAAGTTACCAGATACAAAATTACCACAAAGAGACACAAAGTTACCACAAAGATGCCACAAAGAGACACAAAGTTACCAGAGATACAAAATTACCACAAAGAGACGCAGAATTACCACAAAGAGACGCAAAGTTACCACAAAGAGACACAAACCATAAAGCCTGACTGATCTGTCATATTATCAGCCAGTGTTGGCCAATCACAGACATACTGATATCTCCTGGTATCAGTGTATATATGTTGTCTGATATGCGTCGATATTGCTTGGGGGTGACTTGGACTTTCCACTCGTGGATTAATAAAGTAAGTCTTCAACCAGCGGTGGAAAAGTATTCAGATCCCTTACTTAGGTAAAAGTACTAATTCGACACATGGAAATTAAAAGTGCACACTATGTAGAATGGACCAACTCAGATTGTTATATTTATTCTAAATATATTATTGAATTATTATTATTTATGTTAAATTTTGACCTGAAAAGTAACTAAAGCTGTCAGGTAAATGTAGTGGAGTAGAAGTATACAGTTACATATGTGGAAATACCAAACACAAAATTCTGTGCAGAAAGGTCAATGTCTTGGTTCTTATGTTTGATATGCAAAAGACATTTAAATATCGTTGCAATCTTAGGCATTAGCTGCTGATTTGCAAGTTAAATAGAAGGGTGACCATTACTTAACAATGAGCTTCAACAGGTAACCTATTCATCAGTGTGTTTACATTACAACAGTTATTCATGTGATAAAAACATGATCCTTATCTGACCATGGGGTTCAAGTAAAGATGGATGTCTGCTGCAGGCGGTACTGGGCCAGCTAATAAAATGGAGGGACCTGTCCGTATTGATTCTATTACTGGATCATGAGGATGAGTCCTGTAATTTCAAAATAATTTCCTGTACGAAATGTGCCACATGCCTGTAGGGTTGCAAAGGGGTGGAACATTTCCGGGTTTCTAAGTTAAGATGGCGAATTTTGGAAATATTCAAAATAAAAATGACATTTCAACAATTTTTTGTAAGTAGAACTTTATCAAGTTTTAATTATTTTATTGAACAGTGTGCTGTGTGCATGTGATTGAGGAATAGCAGATATTCATGTGACCTTGTATGAAATCTGGTTGTTTTAGTCAAAATTCAGCAAAAATATATTTTCCCCAACTACATTTAAGTTCCCTGTTAAGGGCCACCTTTCAATTTTGTGAAATTCCCGGCTTATTCCCATTTATTCCCATGAATTCTTGTTAATTCGCATGGAAAGTTTCAAACTTTGAAAATTCCCTGAAATTTGCAACCCTACTTGCCTGCTACTGGTAGCACTCTAAAAATAATGCACACGTCATTACACAAAAAAGGCTGCAGTTTCACCAAAACCACTGATCTAGATTTGGTTAAAAAAGAAAAAGAAAAAAAAGAACATCCTAGTTAGTATTTGTACATCATTTACAGGAACTGAAGTCATAATTTACAGTTACATATTAGTTCCCTTCCTGGATAATTTAGGCCATTATGGGACTTTTAAAATAAAGTGCTTCTGGTAATTGCTGATAATTAATTATGTAATGTTAAGTTGACCTTGTTAATACCGTTGGGACAATTCCTGGTTTGAATGCTAATCTTATTGATCATAAGTCATTGCTTTTAAAGTAGCTTTCCTTCTTTGTTTCTTGCTTAAACCGATAGTCATATACTTTGTAGTGCATTGTAATCTTTTGTTGTGTCTTCATTTATTGTATGCGTATATGTTTAAAAAATTATAGAAATGTTCATTCACAATTGTCACTTCTAGACATTTTGCCATCTCCCTTTAAGATGATGCTTTTCCTACCACTGCCTGCCTGAAACCTAATTTTGCATTTGATTCACTTAGGGATGTTTTTGGCTTTATACACACACACTGACATTTATCCATATTCTTGTTTTACCAGAACATTGCTAAGTCATGATACTGCATTTACATGTCCTAATGTGGTTACAGATTTGTCAGCATGTTTGTAAAGACAGAAGTAGCTCAGTGTGTGAAAACGTGGTGGTTCATCTCCACTTATCTTCCATTCAGTGCAGAGATCTGACACCTGATTTAATCACATTTGATATGTTTTGTATTAGCATAATCATTTTATTTTACTTTTAGTTATTCTATATACCTCTGTACACATACATCCGCCTAAACTAAGATTCTCCTAGCTGTCGAATTGAATTCAACTTGCTCAAACTGGTGAAGAAAGAAATCGTTCTTGGACAAACAAGCAGCCTCCAAACAGTCAAACCTCTTTCAACGCAGCTACTGAGAATTTCAGCGAGAGAGATAGAGAGAGAGAGAGAGAGAGAGAGAGAGAGAGAGAGAGAGAGAGAGAGAGAGAGTTTGGCAACCAACTGGTACACTAGATGAATATCTAAAAATACACTGAGTGACCTGATTAGAAGAAATGCTTGTCAGGAGGTCACAGATGTAGGAGACTACAGTAGAAGACAGTCAGATCCTGCTGAGCACATGACTAATGCCTCATGGGACGTCTCAGGAAAAGTGTAAAAAAAGAGGTATGTCAAGCTTGTGTGCACACAAACTCACAGGCACGCAGAAAAACAGCCATGATAGGCAGAACTTCCTTCCAGTTGATCATTACCATTAGAATGGCTTAGGTTTAGAAGACAATATATTCAATGTTCAAACCGGTTCAAACTGATACTTTTTTTGTAAATTGTAATCTGAATTTGAAGCACTATGCATTTGTTTACAATGCACATTTTTTGTACAATAAGAGAGGGGGATCACAATCACAACTCTTCTGTGTAAAAGCACATTTTTAAGTTAATCAGAAGAGTCAAATCAGCTGGGTATTTTCCAAAGTTACAGTCTTTTCAGCATGGAATTCCATTTATTTTTTAAATTTTTATTAAGCTCAATGTCAGACTATGTAACATAGGATTCCTCTTATTCCCGGGTAGAGGTTATTGAGATGAATTTTGAAATTGCTGATTACATATATTACATGACATACTGGCATATGTTGCTATCAGTTCCCATGTAAGATTTTTTAACAGACTTATAATGTAGAAAATGAGGATTGTAGAAATATTGTTAGCTATTTATTTTGTTTTTAATTGTTATTTATTAAAATGGCAATCAACTGACTAACCCTAAACATACAATTGACACTGTGCCACAGTTGCCTATTTAGTGAGTACATGCTTAACTCTATGAAGTCTTGGGCTATTTTGTCCATTTCTGAATCATTTTCATCCTGCCTGTAAACACCACTTAAAAATGTTTAAATGCCATGTTGGTATATTTTTTTCAGCACAACCTCACCTATATATGACCTAATAATTTTTTTTTTATTCTGACTTACTGGATCAACATTTGGAACCAAAAAGAAACAAAGATAAACCAACATAAATGTGATCTTGTGATTGTTTGTGATCCTGTCATCCAACTCTGGTTTTTATTTTAGTGTGACTCTATTTTATTTGTGTCTTGTTTAGCGTAACAATTTTGGTCATTTTGTGTATTTTTTAGTCATTTTGTGTCTTTATGGTGTCTTTGGTCATTTTGTGTCTTTTTTTTAAATTAGTAATTTTGTGTATTTTTTGGTCATTTTGTGTCTTTTTTTTTTTTACTTTCAAAACACTATCATGCTCAATAAAGAATTTGAAATGTTGCAAATGTGAACAAAGGTTGCAAATATAACATAAGAGGGTTACATTCAGTTCTATTATTTTATACAAAATATATTTGACCTTGTCTCCAGTTTTTCTTGGTATATCATCATCAAACTGAAACTGGCCTCATGGAGTTTACAGCCAGAACTTTAGAGGTAAATTTACAGTAGGGCTCCACGCTGCTTTGTTTTCTAGTCTGGATGTCATGAAGAAGTCATGCTTTGGCACTTTTGGAGACTCCAGGGGCCGGATTCACAAAAGTGTTCTTAAGATAAAACTTAAGAAAAACAATAGGATGTTCCCAAGAATGTTCTTAAATGCTATTCACCATTTTTTTTCTTAAGAATTGTATGTCTTAGGAACTTCTTAGTTTTCTCACGTAGGACGTTCTTAGATTTTTAATTTAAGATTACTTGCATGGTTTCAGTAACTTGGCCTACTTAAATAATATGTTCATAGTGATTAATTAAGTAGCCCTAGTATCAAATACAACAACTGCCTCCGTGATTTACTAAGGGTACATTGTAGTGTAATCTAGAAATAGGTCTACATGTCACACAGACTGAAAGGACATTTCAATTAACTGCCAAAATAAGCTTTATATGATACATTCACACAAAAAAACTACCCTGACCAACTTCAGTGAACAAGTAAATACAAATCAAGACAAACGTTTTCAGTGTATCTGTTTTAAGACTGGTGAGGGCTTCTCTTAAAGTTGTGAAGAGGTATGAGAAGAAACCTAAGAACTTTGTTTTCATGAATCTCATTTGTTCTCAACTTCTATCTTAGGAAAAAAAATAAGAAGAAAGTATAGAAAACAACTAAAGAAAGGATAAGAATTTCTTCATGAATACCAAATCTGCTTAAATTTTGTTTAAATGTTTTGTTTTCAAAGTTAAGAAAAAAGTGGCACTTAAGAAGCACTATTTTCTCAATAATGCTTTGTGAATCAGGCTCCAGAGGATGAACACATGTGAATGAGTGAGGGAGTGGTACGGCGGATTGTATATCGCATCTGATTTGACCGGTGTTACGGATTAAAAAGCGACCTTGTCAACTGGCAATTTTTAGCCGAATGCTTCTACCGTTAACAGCATTTTACCCTCTAGGTTAAAAAGGGCGGCATAGCTAATCTACGTGACACACGCATACTCAAACAAACTCCAAAAATATATTTAGACTTTTTAATGAACGACTAAACGAAGAGGGTAGCTAGGTAATGATATTATCTTCCCTTTTCATCGGCTGCCGTTGGGACTTCAGGGAATTTGGCTTGAAGTCGCCAGGTAACACGGTCGCTTTTTAATCCGTAACACCGGTCTAGACGGTCGAGCGATGATAAACCGTTAACGTCGCATTTCCTTTTAACTATATCTGACAAACAGCATCTACAAAGTCAAACATACGACTGTACATTTCCATGTAAGTTTTGTGTTGTTACAGCATTACTTACCTGGAAGATGTTGTGGAGGCCAGTGAACGGCCGCATAGCGTCGATACTTTTCAGGAGTAATTTGCTTTCTGAGCCAGGGCGGCACCCGTAGCCACTAATTCGGTCAAAGTCACATTTAATTAGCGCCACCTATTGACACAACAAGGGCACGACACGACACCTGTTCTGAGTGTCCCCTCTAACCAGGGGAGGTTCTAGCCCATTGGCTGCCCTAGGCGATATTGAGATTTTGCGCCCCCCCCCGAACCACATCCATTCCATGTATTCATTCTGATATAGGTACACTATGTTATATGTATTATGCTGTACACTAATATTCGATACATGAACTACAAGCAAGGTAATGGTCTCAGAACATTTTTATTTTTCGAAACTTTGGAACTTTACCAACAACTGAATTGAAAATACGAATAAATAAAAAAAAACACAGATCTTCATCAAATTAAGAATGGCAAAGACTGAAAATAAATAAAATGTAGACATACAAATGCAATAAAAATAAACACAAATGAAATTTAAATTGCCCATGCTTTTTAAAAAATGTTTCGTTAATGAATGTTGTTAAAACAAAGATGTATGCTTGTGGCGCCCCCTGCCAATTTGGCGCCCTAGGCAGCCGCCTTGGTGGCCTGTAGGAATAACCGGCCCTGCCTCTAACTAAATTAAATTCATTCATTCATTCATTACCATTAACCGCTTATCCGCACTCGGGTCGCGGGGGCTGGAGCCGATCCCAGCTGTCATTGGGCGAGAGGCGGGGTACACCCTGGACAGGACGCCAGACTATCGCAGGGCAGACATATAGAGACAGACAATCACACTCTCATTCACTCCTACGGGCAATTTAGAGTCATCAATTAAAACTAAGTGCATGTTTTTGGACTGTGGGAGGAAGCCGGAGTACCCGGTGAGAACCCATGCTTATTTGTGAAATTCGTAGCGACTGAAAAATGAACTGACTTTAATCGAGTCTTTAAATGTTATGTTGCTTTATACTTCTGCAGTTTACAATATTTCACCCTGTCTAGTGAAAACCATGCATCTCCTGATATACAGTCATGGAAAAAAATATTACTTGATACTTTTGGTTATTACCAAGAAAAGCATGGAAAATGGCTAGATATCAGGTCTTATATTATTATTTTATTATTATTAGTTTATTTAAAAGGGGACAGTGCAATTTCATAAAACACATGATTACACATGGTTAAAAAAGCCAGAGTTAGCCAGAAGGCTAGTTTCCATCTGTAGTCCCCTGGCCATGATGTAAAAAAAAGCAGAGAATTACGAAACAAAGAACAAACAAACAAAATAAATAAAATAAAATAAAATAAAATAAAACTCTTATCCGCTATTTTTGTTGTTATCATTATATTTGTCCAAACAATGCACCTTTAGTTGTACCAGGCATTAAAATGAACAAGAAATTGAAGAAAACAATGGTCTAATCATTTTTTCCATGACTGTATTTGTAACAAACAGAGGGATGAGGTGTTCCTTTATGTGTTGAGAAGATTCATCTGCTTATTATCCCAAATGAACTATCTTTAAAACCCCTCTAGGATCAACTGGAAAATAAATTGTCGCAAAGCACAAGTCAAAACTGCTTTTCTGACACCATAAAAAGTTGACTTTTGACAGATAGATGGTTCTCACAGGCATTGCTGTAGATTAAACTACCCAACAGTACATGTCAAATATGTAAGTCCTTAAATTTCTACGGCAGTAATATTAAGCCAAAAAGCATCACATATAATATTAAAACACTTACTGCCAGTGAACATTTTACTGCACAGTGAGTACAAGTTATTTTGCTGATACATGCTAAAGCAAGGTTTTAAATGCAGGGCTTTTACTTGCAGTGGTGTATTTTCACAGTTTTGCATTTGTACTTATACTTCAGAAATTATGTAAATACTTATTCCACCAGTGGATTTTTGTCACACAAATTGTGTATGCCAGATATTTCCCAGAAAATAAACAAAAGAGCTGTAGTACTTGTCCTATGACAAATTTGGCAAGATGGAAATCAAGAAGCCTGAAACCTGTTGGCTCAGACACAACATTAGTTTTATATTACGATCACCAAACACAGATATCATAGTCAAAGTGATGTAGTGTGTGTGTGTGTGTGTGTGTGTGTGTCAGTAATGGGACGTCCACAAAAACAGTCCTCTATGGGTTTTTGTAGGTAAGAAAGTTTCAATATTAGATTTTATGTGTTCAAAGGGCTTTTATTTTACATAAAGCCACAATTGTGGGATAGGCTATTTTTCACTTATTGTAAATAAATAAATAAGGATGATTTCAACACTATTTTTAGTTGTTTGTATCCTATATTAAATTGAGTATCTTTTGATTTCCCCCTGACAGATATTCATCTTAAAATCCATAGTGACAGCATACTTTTAATTTCAAGTACAGGTGCATCTCAATGAATTAGAATATCATAGAAAACGTTTATTTATGTCAGTAATTCAATTCAAAAAGTGGAAATAACACATTATATAGATCCATTACACACAGAATGAAACATTTCATGTCTTAATTTATTTTATCTCTTCTAATTATAATGATTATGGCTTACATTTAATGAAGACCTAAAATTCAGTGTCTCAAAAAATTGAAATTGAACAAAAGACAATTTTTAAAAAGTATATTTAATATAGAAATGTTGGCCTCTGAAAAGTATGTCCATCTATATGACTCAATACTTTGTTGGGGCTATTTGACATGAAATACCGGAAATGGATTTTTCCATCATATTCTAATGTATTGAGATGCACCTGCATACCACAGTGCAGGTAGATACAGAGCACATTTAAGGCAACGTTAGAATTAGAAACCTGGTGAAAATATGAGAAAAATAAAGCAGATCAACTTTGTCTCTCCTAAGTGCTTTATAATCTCAATGACATTCAAAAAGGTTGCTGCTGTAACACCTTTATTCTAATGGACTTAGAGGGGTTTTTTTCTCCATATTCCAGTCTTGAATGTTAACCACCTCATCATATTAGTAATAGTTTTGAGTTTTTATGCAAAACAAATATTTGTGTAATAATATTTTGATTATGGGCAAATGTTATATGAATCACTCAAAGCTTTGTAGGATTTAAAATGACTAAAATCATTTTTTCCCCAATACTTGGGGGAAAAAGAGGAGTGCTGTAAGACTCTTTGACTTGTTTTATACTGATTAAGGGTTTCTGTAGGTAAGAAACAATGTCAAGTTTTAATATGAGATTTTATGTGTTCAAAGGGATTTTATTATTATACATAAAGCCAAAATTTTGGGATAGGCTATATTTCACTTATCGTAAAAACATTTTAAAAAAGGATGATTTCAACACATTTTTTACTTGTTTGAATCCTATAATAAATTGAGTATCTTTTAATTTCCCCCTGAGGTATCCTTCTTAAAATATTTGTGTAATAATATTTTGATTATTAAGTTATTCCAAGCTTTGCAGCGTTTAAAATGACTAAAATGTTTTTTTCCCCAGTACTTAAAAAACTGAAAAAGAGGACTGTTGTAAGACTTGACAACTTGTTTTATAACAATTAACCCCCCTTAAATTCAAGTTATTTTTTTTATTTTATACCATAAAGCCTTTTGTTTTCGTTTATTTGAGAATTTTTTGAGACACTGAATTTTAGGTCTTTGTTAAATGTAAGCCACAATCATAATTGGAAGAAATTAAATAAATTAAGACATGAAATGTTTCATTGTGTGTGTAATGGATCTATATTATGTTTTATTTCCACTTTTTGAATTGAATTACTGATATAAATTAACTTTTCTATTATATTCTGATTTATTGAGATGCACCTGTACTTCCCCCAAGAGACATTTTTTTCTAAGAGCCCCTTCAATAAAGAAACAGCGTTAGTGCAGCAGCTTGGGAAATCAAAAGCAAACACGTCAATATTATCAAAATAGATTTTATTCTAGACCTTGAAATCTGAGTGATATTACAACAGTCAGATCAGGAGGCTGCAGACTGCAGCCGTGTGAGTGAGAGAGAAAGAGAGTACAACATAGGTGAGGGCAAAGACAACACAACAAAAAGAAATCTGCAAATTGGTATTTACATGTTCTGTGTTATAATACATCGATAATTAAATCCAGATTTATAATTTTTTTTGTTCATTTCGTGTACTTAGCTACAAATAATTCAGAATTACAAAAGTTTTGAGAAGTACAAAACCTTCAAGGGCTCTCCAACATAGCAAAGATAGAATTAACGTTAGTACTTTCGGTAGGAACAAAAGATAGCAAACACACTTGAATGCAGTGTAAAAAGCTTATCGTCTAAAAACAAAACATTATAAAATACCATTCCACTGTCATAGACATCATTTGAAATAGTGTCTTTGTGGTACAGTCCAATCACTTCGACTGTATTAAAGCAAACTTCAAAATAGTCTTTAGCTTTAGTACAAAACCTTTTAAAACAAATAACATTCGGAGCAAAACCTCTGAAATGTCCGACAATGTGTGTATACGTGTGTGTGTGTGTGTGTGTGAAGCTGTTGCCTGTTAGTTATGGCTGCGAGATGAGACCTGTAATGCCATGAAGTTGGCTTGGTTTGACTTTGTTGTACCCCGAGGAGTCACACAGGACACTATTTACTCTTATTTACCAACTGCACACTTCCTGCACCGATTCAGATTCTTTTTTTAAGAGCATTTTTAATCAGATGTGTCTAGAATGGCTTCAATAAACACACCTCCCTGTTTCTCCATTTTTAGTCTAAAGTGCAGGAAAAACACCCATCAAAGGGCTGCTCTTTTTATTATTTCTCTATGACTGTTTAATGGTATTTTATAAAACAAAACAAAACAAAACAAAAAAACCCATTCCTCATGGTCACGACCCCTGGCGATGCAAACATCTCCTTACTGTATTTCAAGCGTCTTCAAAAAGTAACTTTTAAATCCACCCTTAGCGTAAGAGTGGCATAGAAAAGAGTCCCCTGTGATAGCACAGATATATATTTTATATATATATTATATGCAGATACCATGTTACATCAAGTCATATGCTGCGAGTCTGCTTTTTAACAACTAGCACAGACTTGCTTCAAAAACGCCGACTCTGAACACTACAAACAAAAGCGCTGTCTATCCGTGCATAGGCCTGAACATAGCCTGTCTCCAGAGAGTGTGCGTATGTGTGTGTATGTGTGTGTGTGAATGCTGGGCGACAATTAACCAAAGCAGGGACTGTAGTGTGTGTACTCGCTGCTGCACAGAGTGAAATTTAGGGACGTTTTTTAAACCGACTGCTCAACATAACAAACAGTGATATGAACTCCAGCCGGGAAGTGATACTCCAGATGATGATGCCCTTATGTTTAATAATAATAATTAAGCAGGGGAAACAGGACACAATTAGAGCGGCCTAGTCTGATTATCATTTAGCATTGTTCAGCAACAAGCAATTATTTGAGGAAACAAGCACAATTACGGCCATTAATTGAGGGAGCGGTTATGGGCCTGTTTTCCCGTCTCTCTCTCTCTCTCTCTCTCTCTCTACAGATCCCAGAAGCTGCACCAGCGACAGAAAGCAGGCTACTCCTGTGCCACGTTACCTCACTACTGACACAAAAGCACAGCCGCCCTCTGTTTGTAAGCTTGAGAAACAGATCTGGGACGAGTTCGGTGACAGAAACCTGAAGCTGGCTGCACAGCGATGTCTTTTCTGCCCAGCACACTGTTAGAACATGAGATCGACAAAGACTTTCTTTCACCCTAGAGGTTTTGAATTCTTTAGAGCTCTATTTTAACCTGATGAATTGTGAAACACCTGAAAAACCATTTCTGAGGATAAAAGTTGCAAACACAAAGGACAGTTCGGCCTTTGATTAACTGCTTTATACTTAAAAAAAAAAAAAATGGAACGAACCTATTGGATAAAAATAGATTCGACAAAAGTTAGAAACCATTTTCATATTCTAAGCTATACTTCTGCATTTTTGAACCTTAATAAAGACTGCAGAGAAATTGATGAATGGATCTTCAATGAACAGCTTTGAACACCCATCGTAGAAAACTGACACTTGAGAAAGCCTGTTTCTATAATGTATTATAAACATACTTATAATGCATCAAGATCTGCTTCTAGGACTGTATAATTATAGTTATACGCACTTAGAAATATTCATAATGCTTTATAACAATAATCAAAAACACATTATAGAGCATTTCATAATGACTAATAAGGTCAAGTATCATAATACTTCAGACTATAGTGCATTATGAGTATGTATATAATGCATTATAGACATGGGCTTCATAGAGAGTGTTATCTAAAAGACAAATGACTCTCAACCCCTCCCCCCCTCTTCTCTCCCACCCCACATGTAATATAAAACCCGCAGATATCAGTAAAATCCAAATTCAGAACAACAATGTCCACAGGACACCAAATGCTGACATATGCAATATGCACACACCAACAGAGAACCAAAAAAAAAAAATCTTTAGAATTCTGGTACAAAGGATAAAAAGAGGAAAGCGAGAGGAATCCTGGTGTTTTGGTTTGTGACGGGTCCGACGAGTTTGTACTGTGTGACGACAGAGAAATGGTTCTTTCTGCAGGTCCGTGAGAGCGGCACAGGTGTCCATACAGACCTGGTGTATGTCTGACGCATGTGCATAACAACTGTGTGTGGTGAAGGTGTGGTCCATGTGTGTACATATGACAGAGGGGGGGAGGGGGGAGCGCTCCGTTTGGCTGTGATGGCGGGCCATGGCATCTGATGGGACTACAGCAGTGTGGCGGACAGGCAGGGACAGTCAGTCATTTTGGCTATGTACACATTCGTAGTCGGTCCATGGCTCCCCCAAACGAGTGTCATTTCCTCAGGTCTAATACGCAAACCTGAAAAAAAAAAAGAGGAAGGAAACAGTCAGCCACAACTTCTATTTTTCTGCAGTTTCAGTTTCTGCCACGTCAGGTCTTTTACTGGCAATGGCAGGAAAGATGCTTCATTGCTCATGAATGAGTTGTGAGTTGTAAGTTGTGAGAAAAGTTTATTCATGTCAGTAATTCAATTAAAAAAGTGGAAATAACACATTATATAGATCCATTACACACAGAAAGAAACATTTCATGTCTTAATTTATTTAATTTCTATTTATTTTTATTTTATTATTTATAATGATTATGAATTAGATTTAATGAAAACCTAAAAGTCAGTGTCTCCCAAAAAAAATTGCAAAAGACCAATTTTAAAAAGTATGTTTAATATGGAAATGTTGGCCTCTGAAAAGTATGTCCATGTATATGACTCAATACTTGGTTGGGTTCTATTTGACTTGAGCTACAGGAAATGGACTTTTCCATCATATTTAATTTATTGAGATGCACCTGTACATTCAAACTGAAACTGTCATGAATAGTTTTGTGATTTCCCCTATCTAAACCAGGTGAAATTATTACTACAGTTCTGCGTAACGGCAATGTAAACTAAAGGGTTGCTGGGTCGTGGCAGAGGAGACAAACCAATCTCTCCCTTCTCAACCTCTATCTACTCTTTTTTACTCTATTGATCTGTCTTGTACAACAACATCTATTTCACGTCTGTCCGTCCTGGGCGGAGGATCCCTCCTCTGTCGCTCTCCCAGAGGTTTCTTCTTCTTTTTCCCCTGTTAAAAGGGCTTTTTTGAGGAGTTTTTCCCTTGCCGATGTGAGGGTCAAAGGACAAGGGGTGTTGTACCATGTACAGTCTGTAAAGCCCTTTGAGGCAAATCTGTGATTAGTGATTTTGGGCTATATAAATAAAATTGACTTGAGGGGCCACACTTGTGACTTGTTGAACAATTGTTTGGTACAAGAGTTTAATATTTGAACAGCGGCTTTTTTTTTTTCATAACTGTGGAAAATGGACAGAGCCCTCTGAGAGTACATAAGTGGGCACTTTGGTATTTAAAAGTCATAACCGTCTCCGAGACAGTTTCATCTTGTGCTTGTTGTGTGTGTTTCAGACAGGCCTGGAATTTTGTCATTTTAGGGGCAAGGCCACTTGGCCTTTTGTGTTGTCAAAACTTTGAGGGCACAAAGGGCAAAAGTCAGGGCACCAAGGCCATAAAATAAAACAATGATTTTAAGTCCACGTTCATATTGAAACTAATTTAAGGACTAGCAATGACTCTTCTGAGGAAGATTGGAGTCTTGGTTGAAACTGTCAAGCAGGTAACAGGTAAACATCTCCTTGTAAAGTAAAATGCATTAATCTCATGCTCTCTGAGAGCTAAATGAGAGCAAACACCTCACATTACATTATTCACAGTCGGGAGATACCGTATTATAGAATCTTTGTTATCCTACTGTGTCATTTTTAATTGCTGTCAACATGCTTTCCACTAGGACATGGAGCAGCCAGCCAGTGTGGAAAAATTGAAAATGGCCCAAATTTGGTGCCTCTCACACATTCTAATGCAACTATTCCATCATATACACTGATCTTAATCATTGCCTATTTAAGAATTATTTTAAAAGGAGAATAAAGGTTCTTGTATATTTTATTTAAGGCATCTTATTTTGACAGTCTTCTTGTAAATTCTGTGGTCGATTCTGTTAACACACTGCGCTCTTATTTTGAAAGCTGCATGCGTTTAGCGACAGGAAGTTATTCGAAACAGTAAGTCACAGTTTAGTGTGATTAAAACAACTTTAGAGGTTAGCTAATGTTAGCTCGCGGCTACCGAACGGCATATGCAACAGTGCATTTGGACCTCTGACCGCCCGGACAGGTTGATAGTATTTAGTTCGGCGCGCGTTGACAGTGAGACACGGAGCGATCATGTGGGGACGAGTGCGTGTGTAAGTGTGTGAATGCTCGCATGTCTCGGAGGAGGACCGAGAGGTGGGTCGGGGTTTGACTGACTGACGGGTGACACTCTGCTGAGCAGAACACAACGCCAAATAACTTTATTTTATAGATCATGTAAAAATACTTTAAGTAGCTTGAAATATGACTTTAGCGCTAAAATAGAAAATTAAAAATATATATAAAAAGGCTAAATTGCTAGGGCATGAGGGCCACGGCCATCTCGTGAAATTCCTGCCCTGGTTTCAGACATAAGTTCATGCTCATTTAAATTTGTGAAGTAATTGGAAGGTGGTTGGAAATGCAATAAATAAGATGTTGATGGGTGGTGTCTCTAAAGGCTTAAAATGTTTGGTTGAAAATGTATTGTCCTGTATGTACTGTACAGGGTCACAATCTGGTTGAGGGCATTGTGGGAAATATGAGGTATGAAACATATGCATACTATCATATGAAATATGAGGTCAGGTCAGTTAGATTGTGGGTCAGAACAACATGGTTGTAGGTGAAGGGAGCATCACTTCAGAGTGGCAAGTCTGTATGTGGTCCAGGTGGCGAACACGGTTTTCCTTCTGTATGTTTCATGTTTATATGAGTGGGAGTTGTATGTGTTTTTGAAACCTTTGTGTCTTTATTTTTTGTTGTAGTTTTCACAGTGTCTGTTAAAACACAGACAGAGCAAATCAACCTTCAAAGACATGAATCATGGCCATTATTTTACTGAACCTGTGTAGTTATAGTACAGATTCTCCAGTCACACAATAACACAAACAAACTAAGCAAGCCAGCGTTAGACGAGGCAATTCTTGTGTCCTGCAAGATTAAATTACTGTTTACGTCAATGGAGTCTGGTGGCTTTGAAGAGAGCCTGTTAGAAAATGTTATGTTAATTTATAAAGAGTGAGAAAATATATTTTCCATTACATTATATTACCTGGACAGTAATGATTATTTCATTACACATAACCATTCCTTTTTTTATTATATCAGATAAAATAATAATTCAAAGCCACCAATATTGTTTTTAGTGAAACTTTAGCTTCCGTCAGACTACTCAACCATAAATTCCTGCCTGGTGAAGCGTTGCAATCAGCTTCCTCATCTTTTCCCTTCTTGCCTGACTGCTGTGTTTGGTCAAACGCTCCCTGGGTCAATGCTTCTATCCGGTTTACATCAAAAGGTTTTATGGAGCTTTTTTTTACCGCTCGTAAACCTTATTCAGAGCTTGATATGCTTAATTATTAGAGAATTAACATGTTGATAGAAAGCCTGAAAATGTACGTGTGTGTTTGATTATTCACATTAACAAATACGAAAAAGGGTCTGAATATTTTCCTTTTAATCACAGGCTGTTAATTATTAACATCCTCCACTCAGCGGCCACTTCACAAGGTACACAGGTTCAACTGTTTGTTCACGTAAATACCTAATCAGCCAATCACAATGACAGCATCTCAATGTATTTAGGCATGTTGACATGGTGAAGACGAGCTACTGAAGTTCAAAGTGAGCATCAGAATGAGGAAGAAAGGTGATTCAAGTGACTTTGAACGTGGTACAAGTAAACAAGTGGTACAGAAACTGCTGATCTACTGGTTAGGGATGGGTGTTTGGAAGAAACCTGCCAACTTGAGCATCTATAACGTTAATGATCAATTAATTGATTAATCACCGTTTTTATACATACTGCAGTATGTATAAAAACCTGCATACTTGGGCAAAATAAAAAAAAAATAAAAAAAAAATATATATAAAAAATATACACAGTACTATGCAAAAGCCTGTTTTGATAACGGACACTTTTATTTTGAAAGGACCAAAAAGAGACTTGATCCTGTCAATCAAAAAAATAAATCCATGAGATTAAACTGTAAAGATAACATCAAGGAGTTCAATGTTTTATGTTTTAGCCCCTGGAGAGGCATGAGATTAGTGTTCATAGTAATCAGTAATCTTGAATATTTAAATGTGTTTTGTGTTTGAATAAGTTTTGGATAAAATTAGACTCAGTAATTCATGCTAGCAAGGTTTGATACAGAGAGCTAGTTTTGCTCAAATTAATACTCTTTTATAATTGTTATTACACCTTTCATTTTGCCAACTGTAACTTTATCCAACTTTATCCAAAGTCGATAGATAAAATAAAATAAAAATAAAAATACACAGATCGGTTCCCATCCCTACTAATGGTATTTTATCTAGGATTTACAGAGAATGGTAAAAACAGAGAAAATATTCAGTAAGCAACAGTCCTCTGGGCCAAAATGCCTTGATGATGCCAGAAGTCAGAGGAGGTGGTGGTCTGTGGTTGTGTTTGTTTGTTGTTGTTGTTTTTTGTTTGTTTGTTTTTTCAACTCATTTACTGAAAAAAAGGAAAGAAAATAACTTAGGGAGTGAATTCCTGGCCTTGATGGCTGATGAATGAATGTAATCCTCCCTGTCTGTAATATTTGTTTGATACATTTCAATAAAAAGTTCATTACAAAAAAAAGAAGTCAGAGGAGAATGACCAGACTGGTTCAACAGTAACTCAAATAACCACTCGTTACAACCAAGGTAAGTAGAAGAGCATCTCTGAACGCACAACACGTCAAAGCTTGAGGCAGACGGTCGACAGTAGCAGTAGACCACACAGCTTTATTATATCTAATAAAGTGGCTGGTGAGTGTATAGATGGTTCATTTAGTGAGCTGTAACTAATTTTTCAGACACTAATAGCTCTATCTAGTGTTAACTACTGGCACTGCAACATTAACTGTTAGGGTTACATTGTCATTCAATTTTTAAAGGCTCAGTTTAAGTTTCCAATGTGACCACTGCTGTTTTCAAGTGTTGGTCAGTCAATCTCGTCAACATTCCTTCCCCACACTATTACCTGCATTAGTCAACATCCTCATGTGACTGAATGCACATGTCCTTTACGCTACATGCCATAAGTGAAGCACTTAACTTTCATCCGCAGCAGAACCAAAGTTTGACCTCAGCATGAACCCTGACTCTGACCAGAGGCATTTTATGGTGTCAGCTTACATGGGTCAGACCTTTTATACACACGGCTGACACACAAACTTCCTGGGTCAGTGGACTGGAGGCGTAGCAGTTATAGTATACAGAGGTGGAAGTGTGTGTGTGTGTGTGTGAGTGGCCGGTAGTTTCAGTAGTGGTTATGATGTGTGTGACGGAGTGCTCGGGTGGAAAAACTCACTGATCCATCTGACGCGCTGGCTCCCACTTTGTCCCCTGTGGCGTTCCAGCACACCTCGAAGATCCCTCCTGTCCCCCGGTAGCTGTGGACTAAAGCACCAGTCTGAAGAAACACACACACACACACACACACACACACACACACACACACACACACACACACACACAGATATACACACACACATTAGTCGCATTTGTACAATTATAAAGGCTGTTAGTGCTCATGTGGTTAATGTTTTTAAAAGTCTTATCTGTACCTGTGTGTTCCAGATGTGGACACACTTGTCGAAGGAGCCGCTGGCGAGATGCCTGCCGTCGGGGCTGAAGGCCACGCTGTACACGGGCTCCTGGTGGCGGGTCAGTGTGTGGATACACACCCCGCGCTCCACGTCCCACAGACGCACCGTGGAGTCAAATGATGCGCTGGAGAGAGAGAGAGAGAACGAGGAGAAAAGTGAGCTACACGTTGAGTTGAATTGAAATTATCTGCAATTTAGCACAACCGTGAGGTACAGTATAGGTGCGTTTCCACTATAGTCATTTTTCATTTATCCTTTATTTTTTTCTCGAGGAATCATTGAGGGCAACTGAGAGCACAGGGAAAACACAATGAAGAACAAACAGCACAGACAAAACACTTGAAAAACATTAAAAACAGTTACAGTGAAAGGCAGAGTTATTGGTTATCATAGTTTTAAACTGGCCCATAGTTATAATTGTGTTGCGTTTGAGTGAATGCTGTAAGATGTTCCAGGTAGACGCAGCAGAAACACTGAAAGCCATTTTTCCAAATTCAGTATTAGTTGGGGGAACATTGAGCATTAAGCATTCACTAGAGTGTGTTGGGTATTTACTATGGGACCAGTTTAATAAAGTGCTGCGGTATGGTGGCATGTCGCCTTTCAAGAATTTATAAATGAAAAGGAACCAATGCATGTCTCTTCTCACAGATAAAGGTGCCCATCCCACCTTGTTGTATAGGATGCAATGATGGGTATAGTAACTGTCACCAGTGATGACTCAGAGCGAGGGTGATAAACAGAGTCCAGTGAGGTGAGAGTGGAGGCAGAAGCATGTCCATAGAGAATATCTGTATAATCCAGAACTGATAGAAAGACAGCCTGAATGATCTGTTTCCTACAGAACAGAGGGAAATTTGTTTTGTTTCTGTAAGTATTCTGATTTTTTGTTTTTTTAATTTACTTGCAAGTATGTCAATATAAAATTTGAATGTCAAATACCCGGAATGAGGTGGGTCTCCCTCGCCGAAACGCCCCTAATTTGAATGTGAGCCGTCCCTAGTGGAAGAGCAGGGCCATTTTTCTCCCATGAAAAGCCTGGTTGCTGATTGGCTAGAACGCTAAGCGGGATGTGACGTAGTATTAGACACCACATGTTTAAAAAATCTCTCCCTTTTCATTCCTATCGAACTGCTCTTCAAGGATTTGTCTCCTCTCATCCATAATCATTGCCGCCATGTGTGTGAAAACAGCGACAAGAAACACAGCAGCTCTGCTCCTTCCATCTCCGTGTCTACTTCCTGATTGTTTACGTTTGTTGCGTCTCCCGTGTTAAATCCGTCGCTTATGTGAAGTCACGGTCGAAACTGTCACAAACTGATTACGCGACGATCGAAAACCATACGTCACCTCCAGAGTCTTGTAAATCCCTCTGGGGCCTTTTTTTGTAATGGAGACACGCCTAGTGAGCGGACATTTGAGAGGGCGTGGCCTGAGACTTTCCCAGAGGCCACTTTTTACCCTCATGGAAACGCGCTTTATGTCAGCTGGGCATGAAAGGAAACAACCTTATCACTCCTTTGGCTATGCATCAATATAGTTTTTCCCACTTTATGTATCAAAAGTCTTGCAATCTGCGACATTTCTTGGAAGGCAAACATGGCACAGCTGCTGAGACAGAGATACAGAGATAGCAGTGACGGTTTGTCAATTCTGCTCAGGCACGTTTAGATGTTCGGGGTTGTTCAGGTGGAGCGCCCACTCTGATCTGCTTGACCCTGTTATTTCCTCAGGGTCAGTGAAGCCACTGTGTGATCCTTTAGAGGCTCATCCAGAGCATGAAGTTGGCAGTGTGGTAACTCACAACAGTCACAGTCAGCCAACAGCTAAATACATAACAAATATTAACTTGTATGGCGAGTCAAACTAAATATTGAATTAGCAACACCACTGAGGTCAGTGTCAAATATATTATTGAAGAGGTTCTATGAAGGAATGGGAGTGCTGCTGAAATCTAATCAGAGCAATATTGAACAAGTTAACGCAAATTCCCCTCTGAACACAACCCAAGGTATGAAAGGCATGTGACACCATTTATCATAGGCAGAAACTGTAAAAACAGAAACTATCGTCAGACAGTCCTTGAAGAAATCATGTCTGACGTCTGGCTTAAAATAGTGATATTTCATCATCACCACTTCATTTTACATGTCTCATTTACAATGTTGCCAAAAATAAAGTGTTTTCAAGAACCAGGTCTTGTAAAAAAAACCTCATAAACTCAATTTAGGAGGCCATGGATGACTCAACTGAGACCAAGAGTCATGTGACAAAAACTGACTGGACTGCAGACTGTTTACCCAGAGCAGAGGAGAGGCTGGAAATTTTATATAGCATGTGGAGCCCCCATTTCCCCCCAATATTTAACAGTATATTGTAGTATAGTTGGAGATATATATTGATTTATTTTACAA
This sequence comes from Centropristis striata, assembly GCF_030273125.1. NCBI lineage: Eukaryota > Metazoa > Chordata > Actinopteri > Perciformes > Serranidae > Centropristis > Centropristis striata. The sequence continues at coordinate 10,899,962 of NC_081527.1, read as the reverse complement.
GTATTAGGGGAAAAATACAAAGACATTTAACATGCTCTTTACTTTTTGTTCATGATTTATGGCATTGTAACTGTGTCATACTCACAAATTATAGCCACGATTGTGCAGTTTTGAATAAAGGTGCAGTGATTGTATACTGCAGTAATAAAATTAAACCAGTGAGTAACATGTGACAGGAGCAATACAAAATAAAAAAAAACCTGCTGAAATTGCTCAGGGTTCAAAGGGTTAAATAGAACAGAAACTGATGATTTAAGCACATAGGACTCAGTGTACAGTATCTGAGTCATCTCACCTCTATAACCTCAAAACTATCATAAGCATGATGTTCAGGTGCTGCTTTGTGCTCTCACCTGGCCAGCATGAGGTTGGCGCTGGGGTTGTTGGTCCCGGGGCCTGTGGGGCTCCACTTGATGGTGTAGATTTCTTTACTGTGGGCCTGGAGGTCATGGACACATGAGTCCTGTTTCATACTCCATATCTGTGCCAGAGAAGAAGAAACCAGCTGTCAGTATGTGCTTTGTTTCACAATGTTCATTGACACATTCAAACAGAAATTTGCCCCTTTTTTTTTGAGCTCCTCTTGGCCATATGGTGACATCTGTGATGTGGACTGACCTTCAGTGTCATGTCATCGGAGCAGGAGGCCAGCAAGCTGCCAGTGGGATCCCACTTGATGGCATTCACCTCATTCTACAATGAGAAACAGCATATGTGACTGATTTACACAGGCAGTGATAGAAGTATACTGATACTTTTATTCCAATTTAACTTGAGGCTTTACAATAAATGATGTTCTAGTGCAGGGGTTGCAACCTTTACTAACAAAAGAGCTATTGTTGGACAAAAAAAGAGAAATAATGTGGGAAACGGAGCCGCAAACCTTATTTTCAGCCTCACAATGAAGATGAAACAGTCTACTAAGTCTAAATTAGCCAACCAACATTACTAATAAGTAATAATGAGCATTTATTAATATGATTTTCTCAGAATACAGCGAGGAGCCAAGTATAAATGAGAGGCTGGACACCAAAGAAATATCTCAGGAGATGTGGAATCGAAAGCTAGTCTAGCTAGAGAAACTCAAAACCAGACTTGAAGTTTGCAAAATGTAGATGTTAAGGTGCTGGGCGTTAGCTGTTTTAATACAGTTTATAAGGAAAACAGAAATAACTGTTCATGTCGTATGATTTTTGTCACAGCCACAGGGAGCCCCAGCAGATGGCCTTAAGAGCCACATGTGGCTCCGGAGCTGCAGGTTGCCTATTACTGATCTACTGCAATAATCATTTTCATCAGAAGCTGCAGCGAGTCGATACCAGAATTCATATCAGCTATCGTACAATGCTTTAAAAACTGAACTCTATTTAGCCAGTAAGCCTCCCTGTGTGAAAGCAGCGCAGGAGTCCTGTCTCACCGTGTGTCCCTGGAAGGTCTTGACAGGTCTGTCCTGACCTAGCTTACACACATGGATGCACATGTCTGTGCTGCAGGAGGCAAACGTGTTGTTGCTCTGCCAGTCGACGTCCAGAGCAGGTGCTGTTGGGAGGCAGGGAAAGAGCTTTAGAGTCGCTGCAGCAGTGAGGAGGTATGGAGACGGACTGATGATTCACTACAACAATACTTTATGCTTTCTGCACATTCATTTAGGGGTCATTCTCAAATTCCAATAAACAAAACAATGCACAGCAAAGCTGTGTAAAGAAAAGTTGGGTTGAATGAGGCATATCCATCAAAAATGTATGACTGGACTTTATTAATACGATATCGTATCACTAACGTGTCACTACAGTTCACCAAAAGGTGATAAAACAAAGTCTGCTGCATTGAAAGTCATGTGGAACAATCCAGCTGACTCGTGTCACTCACCCGAGTGGAACGGAAATTGTTGTTTCGCCTCTCCCGTATGGGCGTCCCATATAATTGTGGTCTGTGTGAAGGAGAACATTTTCATTATCTACACTAAACTAACACTGTTAAATAAAACCAACACATAAAAAGGTGTTTTTCCTGTTTAAAAATACTGCAAGTACTCAGTTGACCTGAATAATGTGAAGGTGGCTATATAGGGAAGTTAATAAATCACACAGATATGCCTTTTCATACCTCCCGGCATCCGCACTTCAGCATTACAATGTATGCTAAAGGTGACACTGTGCATGCCATATACTTCTGTACACTAGATGGCAATGTTGAACAATGTCCTCACATTGTTGTCATTCTGTGACAGGAGGGGAGATGTCTATCTGACATTTAGAAGTGGGAGCAGACCTGACATGTAGGTACATACTGAGGACAGTGAGCAATACCTGTACAGACTTGTCTATGGTCTGCATGCATGCCATCAATCCTTTTTGCCTTTTTTTAGCACAACTAATGGTAACAGATATATTACTTTAATATTGCTTGTGTTATGTTAAGGCCACAAGGCAAAATGCCATAAACAATGAGCTGATTCTAAAACCACCCATAGAGCTGAGGGGAGCTGCAGGGACATTGGGTAATTCTGTGTGTTCATTGTTATAATTGACCCCTTTCACATTACACACACACACACACTCATTTCATCCATCAGTAAAATAAAAAACATTTATTGGTGCAGTTTTACAGCTTTATCTTTTACATTACAGCTACAAAATGTAGGGATGATGAAAAAAGGATGAATAAATGTAAAAAAAAAAAACATCACACATTTCTGAACAACAGATCCAAACTGCTTATTCTGAGCTACCACTTTAAAGGGACAATGAGCTGCAGTAGTCACCCAAAAACATTTACATGAGACTTATTCAACGTCTATAAAGCTTACCTTGTCTACACCAGCACTGAGGATAAAGTTGCCTTTCTTATTCCACTTGAGTGCAAATATAGGACCTTTATGCTGACCCAAAGTACTCGCCAAGTTACCTGAAAATATTAAAAAGCCAACTCAGCTTCGAAAGAAAGCAGAAATGTTTCATCATCAGTACATGCTTGCAAAGCCCTAATCTTACCGTCTTTTGTCCATATTCTAGCAAAGCCATCGTATGAGCCTGTCGCTAGCAACGTTCCCTCGCTCTGAAAGAAAGACAGCGATTATACGCGTTAGTTAGAATGCCATTGCATTTAGCCGGTCTCTGATTCAGGCAGAACTGGGCCTGGTTTTACTGATATATTCCACTTTTTAAAAAAATTATTAACGAGTAGGTATGAGAATAATTAATCGATGATCGATTAATGGCCGTTAAGAATTTGGTCAATCGCGTGGAATTTTTAATCGATCTGTGTATTTTTTACTTTTAATTTTATCCGACTCAGTACTCAGTAATCACTGCACTGAAACACGGCCGAGCGTTGAGTTCTGCGGCCGTAGATGAATAAGCCAATGAGCTGAGAATGAAGTTGGATAAAGCTACAGTTTGCAAACTGAAAGTTGCAGTAACGATTATAAAACACACAGAAATACAAGAGTATTAATTTGAGCAAAACTAGCTTACTGTGTCCAACCTTGCTAGCATGAATTACTAGCTTTAATTTAATCCAAAACTTCTTTAAACACAAAACACATTTAAATATGCAAGATTAGTGTGAAAACTAACCTAATAAATATTGAACTCCTTGACGCCATCTTTACAGTTTAATCTCACTTGAGTTAGTTCAATGATTGACAGGAAGTCTCTTTTTCGTCCTTTCAAAATAAAAGCGCCATCAAAACAGGCTTTTGCATAGTACTGTGTATATATCTTTCATTTTGCCCATGTATGCATGTTTTTATACATACTGGAGTTTGTATAAAAACATAGTGATTAATTAACTGATTGTTAACGTTATAGATGCTCGAGTTGGCACGTTTCTTCTAAACGCCCATCCCTATTAACAAGACTCATACTATGAAGTAGTAAGTGACAGACAAAATATTAGTGCTGATCTGGTGTTGTGTGCTGACTTAGACTACAAGGAAAAAATAGTTTGCAGCTGAGCAGCATGAAAAGCCTTTTCCCCCATGGGAGAGACTCGCCCCCATGTATCTGGTTGGAAGGAATGCCTTCAGCAGAAGTAGTGGTCACAGGAATGAATGTGCACACACGCACACACAGACACACACTACTAGATTAGATTACTCAAAGCTGCACACACACACACAAAAGACACACTCACATTCCAGTCTAGTGAGGTGACGTCTTTGTTGCTGGGTACGTCCTGGCCCCCTTCCCGTATGCAGTGCCTCAGAACCAGCTGGGTGGACCCGCCTGTGCTGTTCTCACTGAGGTTCCAGATCCGAGCTGTTGAGTCCCCGGACCTGCCCGAGTCAACACACACACACACACACACACACACACACACACACACACACACACACACACACACACACACACACACACACACACACACACACACACACACACACACACACACACACACACACACACACACACACACACACACACACACACACACAATCTCACATTAAGCACATAACATGGCTTTGACTCATAAAAACAGTACTGTAAATGGTATAAAACTGACCATTGTTGCTCTTGAGTAGGGTTGGGGTTTGAAAGCATTTAATCGAACCTGAACCCAGTATCAAATCTGAAATCTTTTTAATTCCCTATCAAAACTTTTCACGTCATCTGTTGAAGAAAAAGGAGAAAGAAATTTTACAAGCACAACACTCATTAACTTTAACGTGGCCGATAATGCAGCGCTCTAAATTTACAGGACTGTGCCAGACGTTAATGCATTTTTCACTTTTTTCGTTTCAATTTGAGGGGTGTGCTCTTGCTTAGGAACAGGACTGAATATACAGTAGGCCCTATATTTACCTGGTTTAATTGGGTTGAACACTTTTACAATTGAGCACTACATTCTTGACTATGGCAGGAGAAAGTTTGATGACATTTAAGAAAAAGTATCAATCATTTTGGTCCTTGGTTTTGTTTGACAAAGTTAAATAAATTCTTCCTGCTGACAAAGGCTTCGATCCATGTGCTTAGAAAGCCACTACTGTATGGTGTCACACTTTAATGTTAACAGTGGCCATTTTAAAGTCGGACAAAGCTGATCCTAGGATGGGTGTTGAAGGGGCAACAAACTTAAAACACAAATTTACACTAATTTCTCACACGTTAGTAACTTTTTTCATTGTTATCTATTGCTGTTTGAGCTGACAGAAAGTGGCCTGTTCAGGGGAGATTAGCTGGTGCATCTTGTCAAATAATCTGTATTTTACTTTGCTTCCATCTCTCTTACTTCTCACAAATGTAGGGGTCTTCCCTGAGCCACGCTGACAAACTGGAAAGTATGTGTAACAGTATGACATCACTGAAGGAGATAGTTGTTCCGTTTAGAGGATTTGTTTGGATTCAGTACTAACAAATCAGTGTGTTTTGATTACTTTGACCCTCAAATGAAATGAGAATAAAAGTGAAATGCAGTCATTTTGGTTTGGCCCAATCAGCTAAGAGGTGCACAGTGTCAACGGAACCCAACCCTACTCTAGAGGCTATCTGTCTGGTTTTTGCTAAAGCCAACAAACAAATAGTGCAGACTGCTAAAGATGGTGCAGGCATGTGATTGACAAAAGTCCAAAAAGCAGAAAAATATACAGCGAGCCCGCATCATCCACCACCCTCATGTATCATATTGTTTTTTGTTTGTTTACTGTGGAACTTGGAGGAAGCAATCATTTCACCCCTACAGCACCACACGCACGGCTCCATATGAAGCTTTTTCATGTTTGTCGAGGATAACCTGGAGGCTATTATCTTAAGACTATGCAATTTCACATCACCTTTGACCATTTTTAGAATATTATTAAATCATTGTTATTTAATTATTTACACATATCACAGCCTGTCTGAAAATCAAAAAAGCAGATTTAGAAAACTAAATAATGTTTTATTAGTTACAATGAATCACATTAACATGGTTGTTTGTATGGCATTAATAAACAGCCATGAAAGTGTTGATTTATTGAAGAATGTGTTGATTTCACAGTGAAGTTTACTTTTCACCTTTCAAATATAAACTGTGATCCCTTCATCATTTTTATCCTACTAGACATTTGTGTATTCTGCGTTATAGTCACCTTGACCTTTGACCTCCAGAATGTTATCAGTTCATCCTTGAGACCAAGTGGATATTTGTGCCAAATGCGAAAAAAATCCTTCCCTTTGTTCACGAGATATCCCGTTAACAATAATGGGAAAGACAACCTAAAAAAAGAATGTCTCCACCATGCCTGTCACCAGCAGTGAGGCATAAAAAGTTCTGAGGAACAGTTTTTACAAAAAGCAGCTTGATAATGGTAATAGCCTATAACCCAGACCCCTGGGTTGCCAACTGCCCATCATTTTATGATCCGCTCATCCAGAAGCTCTCCGCATTTATTTCATGTTCACGCAGCTCAGGTAAGGTGCAAAAAAAGTTAGGCTGATGGCGTAAAAAACCCTGCAAGACGGTTTCCTAAAAGCTTTGAACCATCCATGACTCGTAACAACTGCTGCTGAAGTTAAGCGACTGTTGTCAGTGTGTGACAACAGTGTTTTGGTGTCCCACAGTGGTCTCTGCTGTGGGTGTGTGCTGGGTCGTGTTACCAAAACAAGAACGAATGACACTTTTCCATGATACTTTAGACACTGCTTGACCAGTGAAGACCGCAGGGAAGGTGAGGGATGATTTGGGATGATATGGAGATACTGACCCGGAGGCGAGGAGGTCGTTCACTGGGTTCCAGGCACAGATAAAAACTTCAGATTCGTGGCCCCTCAGGACCATGGCTTTACTCTGGGGGATCTCCACGTCCCTGTCCACCTCCATCATCTCTGGGTGGTGATCTACAGGAAAGAGTGCGAAGCAAAACCTTTAACTAAAAGTCTACATTACAGGAGTCATTAGCTTCTGTCCTGTTCTGAGGGAGGATAAGGAGAATCCAAGGGTAATGGAGTATAAACAAGATGTGATGAATCACCGCTTCTTGTAAAAGAGCCTATTAATTTTGGAACGCCAGTGTTGCCCTTTATTTGGGTGGACCTTAAAAGCATATTAACAAACACCCATTTTAACAATGGCAGAGGCTCATGAGGACTGTCTGACTTGATCTGATTTGCTGCAAACCAGACCAGTTCCACAGCAGTGCACATGTGCGTCATCGTCTCATCTTGTTAATTCAAACAGAATGGCGACGCCACCGTTTCTCGAGAAGGCTGAAGTAAACGTGGCTGCACTGGGTGAACAGCGGTCTGAACAGCTGACAGCTGTGGAATTAAAGAGCAGGCTGTGCTTGTTGTTGAATGACCAAGAGTGTTTGGACCAAACTACAGCTTGTCTGAAAGTAGACACTGTGCAAAATACAAGTTATCAAGCCCAAGTAAGACACTGTAGGTGAGTAAGGTTGTGTAGCCAGTGAGAACCTGAATCTACCCCTCAGTAGCACTCTATAATTTGATTCTGAGGCCCTGTGAGTTATTGTGATTAAAACACGTTGGGAAAAACAGGGAAAACAACCAGACCACATTTTTCCTTTTTATGCTAAAACAAACAATTGTGTGCTAGGAGAAGGTGAGTAGAAAACATGGAGATGGTGCTCCACAGGAAGGAGAAAACCAAGAGGAAACATGTGTGCTGGTGTAAGGAAAACACCAGAGTAGCTTTATGTAACACCAAGCAAGCCACAGACATTTTACTCAAAACTAAATCCAAATGTAGTACCGCAGCTGTCATGAGAAGACAAAGAGCAGACACACACACACACGCACACAAACACGGAGGTGGTAAGCTTTAACTCCATGCAATCTCTTACAAGCTTACACTTCATCCAAATCACCTCCCATGGAAATTGTGACAAAAACTATATACCATGATCTTATCTTATGCATATTATTCAAAATATACTTTGCTTAAAAATGAGACCTAAAGAATCCACTGGTACCAACCAGTGTTGTGATATCTTTTCTGATGTTCTAAAGTTATGCTACATTTAAGCAAGGGGGGAAAACAGACACTGACCTCTGACCTCAAGATATCTAAAAGTCTCCCCTTTACAGACCTGCCTACTTTATGCTACTGCTTTTTCTCATGCTGTACAAATGTGGTATTTACGACTATTGTATTTGAATATTTCTGCATAGAGCCAATAAAATAATCACAGCCTCGTGAAACTTTACGACCACAAACAAGAGACGTAGAGCATTCAGAATAATATATGTCTTTCCTAGGTATACTGACAACAAGGGGGTTTCTCAAAAGTTTCCAGAACAGAAGTGCTCGCCATCAAACTGCCGAAAAATGCAATTCTCGCAGAAATCTTTCAAGCGTAATTCTAACCTTGAAAAGATAACGGTTAAATTAAGCAGTTTCCAAACTGTCAAGACTTTGTGCAAATCCTGTATTGAGCTGCCTGCAGCATTAACTAGATTTACATCCCTGACACACATTTAAGCAAGCGTGAAACAAAAACACACAGGAATCTGATAAAGGGGTGAATGCCAAACAGCTTACACAGCATCTTATAAATTTTAATCTGATTATGTCAAAGCATTTAACGTTGCAATCCTACATAAGAACATAAAACATTTCTGGAATTTGGCTGACCATTTTTTTTCTCCCAAGCAAAAGAAAACACATCTGTTTGTCAAAGGGCTGATTTAGAGATTGTTTACAACCATGAGCTTGCTTACTTGCTAATGCGTGGGATCCGTTTTCCTCCCCGTTGGCAGCGCCCTCTCCATTCTTGGTGCTTCCTTGGGTCCCTGTGCTGCTGCCACTGCCTGCCGCCTGCTGCTGCTGCTGGGCCAGCTTGTCCCTGTAGGCCTGTTGCCTGGTTTGGACTACATCTGGCATCACGGCATCGATTAGAGACAGAGACTCAATGGGCCGCCCGTCAAATAGGGTCCCATCCTGCAGAGGCAACACAAGTTATATAATCACGTTATTTCAGATCATTTACCAAATTCACTCCAAATAGAACCCAATAGACAAACTTGAGTCAAAACAGAAAGCTGACAGTGCGCCTCTTCTTGCCAGCATGCTGTAAGGTTACACTAATTAGTAGTTGCCGATTAAAAGATGGAGCCTGACCTCATTGATGCTGACTTCAGCCTCCACGTACTGCAGGCCCTTCTGGATGATGGAGATGAGGGCAGCAGGGGGCACCAGGGCTCCATTGATGTTGGACTGGCTGATGTGGCTCTCTATGCCAAAGGTGAATGCTGAGTGGGAAAAGCCTGGAGGAAGCATGGATAATTGGGATGGTAGGAAGGAGTCAAAGTTCAATTGCAGAGAGTCCAGAGAATGCTAATATTACATTTGATACATTTAATAGTAGGAACACAAGTGCAATTCACAACATTACACTCAAAGAGGTAACTATTTAGCTAAAAAATGTAAGACTTACCTGACTCTTGCAAGTATCTGTAAACCAGGAAATTGACTTCATCACTGCTTATGCTCATTTTTAGTCCTGGTGATTAAACCATTGGGTCAGCACAGGATAGGAGCCTGTAAAAGCAAACCACAGAGCAGCTTGATTAAGAGTTGGTGGTATTACATGCCATAGAACTGAGCTGAAATGAGGCATTAGTATCTAGTATCTTTAAATTATCTTCATAACTCAGATGCTGGGTGATGATAACAGTAAGATGACATGCAGGGGCACTGAGCCAAAAGTAAGAGAACCGTCTCTCACTCACACACACACACACAACAACAACAAGGATGGGGTTACACTACGAGCTAGCTACAGAGTTCACTACCAAACTGGCACACGCTGTGAAAACTGAGAAGAGGAAGAGGTTAAAAAACATCATCACCTAGCGTGACCCAGATCGTGCATCTTCCAAACAGAGAAGCAGGCAAACACAAGCTGTGATCTGCCATTTGATATATAATGATGCCTAGTTCCTCTCTAGTTTTGTTGGCTGCAGAAGCCTACTGGCTCTCGGCAGGGCACCAGTTTCCATTCATTAACCTACAACTGGAAATAATTACGAGCTGCCTTCATGAGGCAGGGTGGGTATTTTGGACTGAAACCTCTGGAATAGATGGGCTTTAAAACTCAGCAATAACAGATCCTACCGTGCTTGCATCCGGGCTCCATATTTATTCATGCAGAACCCGCACTGTTTAAATGGGACTGTGGAAATAAACAAGGGGTCTGGACGGGGGACAGAACCTCTACTGTTTCCATCATGCCAGCCCGCTGAAAAAGTCAACATGTCTCTTGCCGCATCCCAGAGGCTCAGGTCCAAAACCAACTGTACCAAGAGGCCTGGAATCTAGTAAAAGCCCGTCAGCTATCCCTAACAAGGTGGTCAGAAAGTCCTGGTGGCTATTGTTTCTCACACTGAAGAATTACCACTAGAACTCTGGATGACAACAACAATAAATGCCAACAATCTGTGTTCATAAAGCTCAAAATTATTCCAACAAAATGTGCTTTCCCCCCCTGCACTCAGGCTCTTTTATTTATGTTGTGTTTCCCATTACATTCTGTTTAGGGGTCATCGCAGTCATGGTGCACTACAGGCAAGCTGATGTTTTGAATTGGTGCGGGCAAATGTCATCACTGTGCAAGTGACACAGAATCAGTGAACGAGGTCAGAGCTCTCTTACAAGAATCGGTCGACCAATTCATAATGTCTGACATAACGTCAAAGCTCTGACTGTTTTATGAACTTGATCGTTGACACACAGCAATTGCTTAATTTGAAGCCTTTTTTAAAGATTCATTCTTTACCCATCATACCAGTGGATTTAGTTGTGTAAAATGCCACCATCATTCCTTTCCATCAAAATTATTTTAAAACGAATACATTACATGCAAAACCACTAACTTGGCTGCATGTCAAATTAATCGTAAATAATCCTTGGGGTGATTATCTGTGAGACAGGTAATACAAATAGTCTTTTTTTCTAGATCTGGGTACAAAAAGGAATTGAATGCAAGTATCGTTTGAGTGGAGAGTCGTGAAAATTACTTGGTACTGGTCTATACCTAAAAAGGTATCAAGTATCCAGCCTGACACAGGAGTTACACGTGCAAATTCCATAATCTCACCTATATACATACAACATACACCTATATACAATATTTGCAGCTTTAAATGTGATTAGAAAGCATGGGGCATTTTACTAGCACTTAGCAAAGTAGAAGTGGCCTAAACAACAAACATGTTTAGAATTAGTCAGTTAACTGTTAAGTATATGCTATAATATTTGCACACTTATCAACTTTATAGCTCAGAATTAAAACGTCCAAAAGATTCAGGGATATAAAGTAGCTGTCTGTCAAACTATGATTGGCTCAAGCAGCTAGAATGAAGAGCTTTAAATATGTTCAACTCATTGACATGAGTCTCACATTACTAGAAGGCCAGACTACATTCGAACTGTGCCAACGTAGGCCTTACAGTGAGTGAGTCTGCGTCTCTTATTAACATCACCGACTGAGAGGGATGGTGGTGCAAATCTGTTTAAGTGGTAAAACTCAAAACATCTAAAACATTCTATTAGAAATTGGTTAGAAAATGGTTTCACTTCAAGTTCACTTTTAAATCAGCAAGATTGTCTTTTCACTGATGAGCATTAGTAGATAAATATGAACAGTGTTTGGCAGAGTATCAAGTGCACTTCAATATGTGATTTAGGATTAAATTAAAACTGTTTTTGCATTTAGAAGCACTATTGAATGTTGTGATTGTGTCCTATGTCCTATATATCTCATCCCAGTTCTGTGTCCCTTTTAGCCACCACAATAAAACTGGACTTTCAATAACAAGCCATACTGATGGACTTTGAGTAACCCTTACCACCCACCAAATATTTCTTTATAGTTCAAACAGGTGTCAAAATCAGTTTACAAATGAGTGAACTGTACAAACAAAAAAGTCTACTCAGAAAACCTACACACTGTTGATTTACAATCCTATAAAACCAGTGTGCTCTTTGAAAGCCCCATGAGATTCAGACGCATGTTCTAAAAAGAAAAACAATCACTGCACCCCTAACCTACATAAGTTTAGTTTGAAAAAGCCATGGTTACAATAATGGGGTTTCCACACACATTTCAACAGAAACCCAAAGTATACTAAACCACTGGCACACTGACTCCACCAAACCTTGACTACTGTAAATACATCTTCAGTGGAACCACCACACCAAAAAATGACTCAGACCAACCTTATGATCTCAGAATTAAAGAATTAAATATTACCAGTGCTGTGCTTTATCAATAGGTGTTGCTCTCAATTCCAGTTCAAATAGGATTCATTCTAACCACAAGCTCACTCACACTTAACCAAAGCCTCAACAACCCCTTCTGCTACACATAACCTTAGCGTATTGTTAAAACAACAAAGAATTACATTTACAATAGGCCTGTATGATACTGGAGAAAAAATAAGATACACTACCCATGTGATCAAGATGTCTTCAGATGCGCATCATAGCTGCGTTGACCTCAGCAAGAACTCTCAGCCCCTGAGAGGAGAAGAAAGAACATTATAGCACCTCTTCCAACTCCTGAACTATAAATAGTAAACATCAGGAATGGGCATCACATTTGGGTCATAGGCTACATCCACACTGATACGGTTTCATTAAAATAAATGTTTTAAAAAGGTTTTAAAATGATCTCCGTCCACACAAGTGTTTTAGCCCACATCAGAAATAATCTTTGTCTGCCTAAAAAATGCAAATCACATCAACATTCACATACATGCACAAGTCTGTGTAAACAGGAAGCACAATGTTTAACATTACGCTGCGACTGAAAAAGGGGAGACAATACTACAAAAGAAAAACAGCAATGGCGAAAAGTAAAATCGGATTCCATTGCTTATTACAGTATTACATGAATGTGAGGCAGCCAAGGTGGCAGAAAACACAGATTGGGAGTCATTGCAAAGCAAATACGGCAACATATTACAGCAGTACCGGGAGCATTGTCACAGAAAGCCATAGCAATTGGAAAGGAGTAACCACGCAGGTATTGACCGATAAAGTGGGTGCCTGTGTAATCTTTTCCAAAAGTCTCTGTTCCCGCCCATCCAGACTAATACATAACCATGTTTTTTCCATACTTAAACCGCATCTGCAGAATTTTCAAGTCTCCATTTTAGGGGGTTGGAAATGCTGGAATGGTGTAAATGCAAATGTTAATGTAGCAAAAGTTATGGGTCTTAAAATAAAAACTTATGATTGGCTCTAGCTACTGATTGTTTCTCCAGTGTATAATCATATGGTACAGTCATAATGTGAGGAAACTTTTCTGTATTGTGTACAACTACTATTTTAATTACAGCCGTACTGTCAATAATTTGATTTTTTTTGCATGTTTTTTTACACTTCCCTCCACCATGTATTGAAATTTAATAATCTGTCCAAACTTTCCAAGCAATGTTTAAGTAACACTTATTAATAAATTATTAAATACTTAAAGCTTGGTTAAGCAGCACAAGAACCATATAGATCAGGCATGTCCAAACTATTCCACAAAGGGCCGTGTGGCTGCAGGTTTTCGTTCCAACCAAGCAGCAGCACACCAGACGACTCAGTTAATCAACTGATCTCAGTCTTCAGACAGTTGATTGGTCAAACTGTGTGCTTTTGCTTGGTTGAAACGAAAACCTGCAGCCACACGGCCCTTTGTGGAATAATTTGGACATGCCTGATATAGATAATGCCAAATATGTCTATACGTTCTGTACCTTAATTAAAATGGACATTTTAGCAGTAGTGTGTCAGTGAGTGGGTTAAAAAAGGCTGCCAGAGGAAAGTGTTATGAACAAAGGGGCGTGACACCAAACAATGAAAGAAACTGGGTCAGCAATGTAAAAAGCCAAAACAGCCTGTGGATATTTGTGCTATGCATGGTGTAACTATGCCTGAAGGCTTGTAATTAAAGGGGAAGTCTACTTATGTATTGCATAGAGTACATGAGACAGGCGTGCCATTGGTCATTTAATTTGGTAACCACACATTATAATGCTTGCCGCCTACTACATTAAGCAACACCTAACTTCTGGTACTGGATTGGGGCCAAGCACTGTAGTGTTTCAGACCGTTTTGTATGTGGTCATATTTCACTGTTCGGGTTGTAACTTTTAACAGAACAAAATTTGCCTGTGTGACTGTTGGGCCTGGTTCAGCAGTCCCTCCTCAGGTCGGATCGACTTTGTGCAAGTTAAATGCTTGCAAGTTAAGTCACCATAGCATGGTGTACATCTGCATTGAACATCATGGTACATTTTATGCTTACCTCGTATACTCTTCTATAATCATGTAACTCTTTTGTAATCATGTCTTGTACTACTTAATATATATTATAATCATGTTAATATACATTATAATCATGTTAGGATGAATGGCTTTATGTTATTCTCTGTATAAATGCTGTAATGATGTAATTGTGTAATAATTGTTTGATTTAATGTGGACCCCAGGAAGAATAGTCTTCATCTCTATGAAGACTAATGGGGATCCAAAGGATACAATAAACAATCAGCCATGCTAATCTGCCGGTAGCTAAATTAGCAAGATAGCATAGCAAGCTACTTGCGGAAACACAGTGCCCATCCCCCACATGGTGGCGACTGAATGAGCTGAATGAACTACAGTGTGTAACGTTACGTTAACCGACATGCTGGTTGAGACACCAACCCCAGTTTGTGTCGATCAATGACTCAAAATGCACTTTATTACTGTAAGATAAGCCTGAGTAGGACGCCAGTTTTCTGCCACTGCAATAAATTGCAGCAACGTTACTATAAAGTGTAAATCATTTAACTTAGTACAGTTGTACTGTAATGCTAGGCTGACAATTGCCCACATGTCATGGCTCACTAAGTGGATATACGGGGGATTGAGAATGGGGTTTATCGGCGCCACAATCCTAGGTAATTATCAAGTAAACACTATTTACTTGCATCGTCTTATTTACCCCGCAAGCCAGTGTACCGTAATTACCCATTTATTTACAGTCCATTATAACGCGGTGCCCCATCTGAACCTCCATGAGCTACGGGACGTTAGCACCCGAGCTAGCATGCGAGTTAACCCTCTGGAGTCCATCTATTTATTGAAAATACACGTTTTATTTACAGTGATAACTTTATTTATATATGATATGTAGACAAGCTGAGAAAGCAAATTGAAAGTGCAACCATAGGAGCTTTCACAGTGTGCCATTAATGTTTCTAGACCATTTTTAAATTGTGAATTTTCTTTCTACAATGAAAACTATTACTATATTTAATTTACATGCAAATAGACTGTTATGTAGTTTTATTATTTTGCTGTTTTTGCGTGTATAAATGGTTAAAATGGTACATTTCCATAGACACCTGTGTCTTTTGTTTGTATTTTGGGTTCCTGGCAGCTTTATACTTTGTTAATTAAAATAAAATGAAAAATCTGACTGATAGGCAAGTTTGTGTGGAGAAAAAGGAGCCATGCATGTGATGTGAAGACAGACTGAAAGATGCTAAACAGAGACAGAAATGAATGCATAGGAAGTTGACAATTTTGAACCCAAATCTCCTGGACTTCAGAGGTTTAACACTAGTTTTACATTGGCGGTCACCACATGCCAGTCAGGCATTTCGCTCCAACACTTCGTTTAACTTGATGCAGCTCACCAACAGCAAACAGCTACCAGGCTAAGGCAGTTGACGTGATATGGATTAGCGTAGCTTTCAGCTAGTTTATATAGAAACTGGCTACAATAACGTTGAATTAGCTTCTTTTGAAACGAGTACAGTGAGCTCGTCGGCTTCTATCACTCCAAACCTGCTAACACGCTAGCTAGGTGGCTAACACTAGCATGCTATGCTAACGACAGTGTTTGCTATAATCTCGTACCTACTTGACGATATCTTCCACAGCTCTTGTGTTCAAGTCAGACCATGTTATCTCTTTAATCGATTGCAAGGCGGTTCGTTTGCGCACATGTATTAACTATGGATATGTAATAATATTTAAACTAAAGCCAGGCGGTAAGAACCAGCAACGGCTTCAGACAGTCGACACAGTGGAGTGACCCGACATGAGAAAATGAGCTGCCTGTAACTACTGTTATTTCAAAGCGCCACTCGCTACAGCAGCTCAATGTACAATTAACCAGTGGCAGTGTACAAGGTATTGACCGTCTCCTCGGTCAAATACAACAGAGTATGATGGGTAATATATACAAGAACCCTCGCTAATAACATTTCGTCACCCTGTTAAAATAATCGCCTAACTAATTTTTTCAAGTTTTGCAGGAAACACAAAATACTTCACCAAAAGTGTAACATATGACATTCATTGATCATTTCACTCAAAAAGGATGTAACAGAGGATGACTATTGGCATAGTAATAACAAGGTGTGTAAAGTATGTAACTTAAGAGAAATAAATGACTTAGGCCATTTTTGAACATGCCTTTGTGACTTAAGCAAGATATGGTAACACTTTATTTTGAAGGTGTCTACTACACAAGCCTGTCAGAAACATGACATAACAAGTATCATGAGCACTAATGTTTCTTCAAAGTGTCATAAATGTTCATGACACATCCCATGTCATGTTTTTACCATGGGTGGCCGGTGTCATGAGGAGATGATTTAGGCAAAAAAAAAAAAAAAAAATTGACAAAAAATGACTTAGGCGATTATTTTAACAGTGTGACGATATTTACAAGAACCCTCGCTAATAACACATATTTACACAACAACAGCATCATATCACATGTATACCAAACATCACCAGGATATAATGCTATACCGATGACTAACCTATTTTCCAAAAGCACCAAACAACACCTCGCTTTTAAAGGTGAGAGCCGCCCTCAAGCGTTGAGTGAATATTAGCCTCTTATCCGTTTGACAGGTTCACAGCAAAATGGAGCCACATTTCCTCGTTGAAACCGACCAATGAGAAAAAAATGCCGAGGCCTCTGGAAGTTTGTCCCGCAGCCAAGCACCAGTCATAACAACAGTGTCCTCGCCCATCCCCCACTACACCCCATTTTCGCTTGTCTGGTCATCACTAGCCATGGATTAATGACACCCCACCCCCTATCCTTTGCTCAGTCATTCAGACTGGGAAAGTCAACAACAAGCTTACATCATCATTGCAATCTGTGTTTTACACAGATTTTTTTTAGCTGTATACATAATCCATAATCATATTAATTTCTCCAATGTTCCCAACGAAGATGATAGCCTGAACATATTCACGCTGTACCCTGGTCATGTGAGAGTAAAAAATATCAAGGATTCACTTGAGTAAGATTTGTGTGCTGACCTTCAAAATGATTGTATCACAAGTACCTTGTTTGGGGTGATTAGTGACTGTCCCCATTTAAGTGGCTGCACTGCCTCAGCCTTTTCCTATGTGAGATGATGACATAGCATGAAATGTTGAATTGGGGGGCCATTAAATTAGTTGCGCAACACCAGCAAGTCTGCAGCATTCAGAACATACTTTGTTGCAGTGGTTTTTCCTTATTCCTACAAATTTAATCACCACTGCTGAGAGCATAAATGGTCTTAGACTCTATGCATCATCACAGACAGAGAACAACTTCAAACTAATGTGTGCAATAATTTATCATTGCATAAACGGCCTGGCATGAGCCACGTTAACTTCCACAATATAGCTGAATTTGCATGCAATCAGATTGGAGCAGTTGAAAAGGCCAGTCTATCTGATTAACCGTGTAGTTGAGTGATGGATTTGGCTGTAGCAGACACTGCAGTCCACTGACTTTTTGCCTCTGCTACCCCTCAGCCTCTGAGCTGTTTGTTCCTCCCACTCCATTATATCAGTGCTGGCCCTTTGTCAACATCCTTGCAATTTGTCCACTAGAGAGAGCTCTGTCTAATAACTGGTGCCACACATTCTCCAATACAGATGGGTGGGATAGGATGTAACAAAGCATTGCAATTTCTTTAGGGAGTGTAGAAGTAGTCTCAATGTAAAAAGCCCAGTGATGGGAATGTGAATCAGTTTCGGTTTCAGTGCTGTTTGTCTCTATTAGTTCATTTACAGGCAATTTCCCACATTCTGCCTCTTGCTTCTCTCTCCTCAAGCCAGGAGAAACAGAAATATGTGTTCCATCACTCCCACTGTGTGAGGGTGTTTTGGCTGCCAGTGAAGAAATGTGAAGCAAATTCCTCCTCTCCAATGCCAAGCTTTACGCAATATATGATTCACTCATACAGGGCGAATATTGTGAATTGAATGACCTCTTCTCTGTGACTGTAAATCCTACTCATCCTTTTTACATGCAGCATGCAAATTCTGCATTATTAATGTAAAAAATTGTGAAAATCTCTACATCATAAGTCTTATTTGTGTCAACATTGTATTGTATAGTTCTCCATACAAAGCATCGTTTCCCTCCATAAATGTGAGACTAGAATACAGCAGTATGGTATCTGTGTGGGGGTGGGGAACTAATCTGCAGGACAATAACACGAGGTTGCTAGGGATGTGAGCACAGCAGCAACACTGATAAATATGTGCTGGACCTGTTGGCATTGTGTAATTGCTTGGATACTGCCACACAAGTGGCAGCAAGCTATATCAACTGCCTTAGCAACAGCAGCATCGCTTTTTTTCCATTTCTGTGTGTGAAGAAGAGAAAATGAGCAGGAGATTAGTGGCTACATCTAAGATTAGATAAGATTAAGTACTTTAAGAGTTTCATCTTTTTATTTAAAGAACAGATTTCAAGCTACGAATCATAACCGGATATCTGTAGCTTCATATTTAAAAAAAAAAAAAAGTACTTGTGATCACCTGCTGCAAGTGAAAATGCAGAATTTGACAATGCCATTATATGTGTTTTCTTGATTTGCCCTTACAGGTGATGGTAATTTATCAAAATAAAATTGTATATTTCACAAAATCCAAAGTCTGATCATATATATGTGCATGTACATTGTAGAGTTCCCACTGGGAGCCACTATGTTTCGTCACAGGGATGCACAACACATGTGATACTCTACTCAATCACCACATTAATAAGACTCCTTGTCCAAGCTACACATTATACGTTAAATTACAGCGATTCAAATACAACACCAGACCTACTTGACCCAATAATAGCTGCAAAACATTTGAGCCCGACTCACATGCATCATTAACATGATGTATTATGTCTGAGAGAGAGTGAGAAGCAGAAAAAAGAGGGAAAAGGAGCAAGAGAGGGGACTGCAGCTCAGCTCCACTGCCTGCTCAGCAAGTGCTATTTTTAGATCCCGAGAAACAAAGAAGCAGAATCGCCTTTCATCCCTCCACCCCCCGTAACAATGTTGTTTCACCTCCAAATGTGATACTCGAAGACAGTCTGCACCTCTTTGTAGTTATGTTTAGGCCCAACCTCAAATAAATGCCTTTCCATGTGCCCTTGAGTCATTTTTTCTCATCCGGTTATATTTGTTCACATGTTTCCAGCTGTCTTACTGTATGAGAAAGGGACTGTTCTTTTTTCAAGGCTAAATCTGAAACCAGGGTATAATAAAAGAGGAAAGCGTCTGAGCTAAGAGGCAGAGAAGAGCTCTTCTTGTGTTATACATTTATCAGGCAGTGAAGGTAAAGAGATAAGATTTACACACACTTCAAGCAGAAATACATCTGATGCTGCAGCTATATGGGACAGACTTTGATTATCACGCGCACCAACAAGGGGGATGAGTAAAGACTGCAGCCAAGATGGCTCATCCACTGGGGTCTGCAAGGGAAAATCCTCCATCTGGTCACACCAACACTGAAGAAGTCACATTAGAATACACCATAACACACAAATAGCATCTAGAGATTAAATTAATTTTTAATCTGTAGAAAATGGTTGTTATTGCTTGCTGACAAGACATATACTGATTCTATTTAGGATTTCTAGGTACAAGATATTGCTTAATGTAGTATATTACCCACTCAAAATACCAAAGATGGTTATTACATATTAAATTTAGGGTAAAATTGACAATAATATTGCAATATAAATGCACATTAAATGTATATATTATATAGTATACATTATGAGATTCATGATTGAAATTTTATCTCTTAGAGCTGTAATAATTAAAGTTCTGAGTGGCGTCATTAGACCAGCACAGTTGTCTTACAGGTATTATTTTGAATGTAAAACACTATTGGTTTAAAAAAAAAGAAACAAGGATGATAAAGATAAAGTAAACCCCTAGGCTCCAAGGAACACAGAAAATATGAATAAAAATTGTTACTAAAAAGTAAAAATAATGAAAAGGTAATATGGCAAAGTATTAAAACCATAAGAATAAAAAATAATAATTAAAAAAATACTGAAAAAAAACACAACAACTAAAATTTAAAGCAAACAATCAATTGAAAATAATAATAATTGAAAGCAACATTATTGTTAAACATTGATCATCATTGACCTAACAATAAAAAGGGTTAGATTGTTATGCATGGTATTCCAGGTTGAATTTGCGCAAAAAGACAAACAGCCATTGTTTGATTACATTTCTTGTCCTGGTAGACTCGCGTCACACACACACACACACACACACACACACACACACATGCAGCTGCAATATTAAATATTTAAAAAATATTTAAAAAAACAGCAATAACGTAATGCAGGGGGTAAAAATAAACAGGAAGTGGATATATAAATGAATACTACTGCCACTGTGACGACAATCATTAGTAATAAATCTTCCTAACTGACCTTTAGCAAGATTTGTTTGTTCCAACATATTTTCAAATTATATTTTACCAAAATAAAAGCACCACCAGCATTCCACGTGATATGTTGCCATTAATGAATCAAAGAGGAACCCCCCTAATGTTCCCAGTTTCTGAGGTTGCAGAGCCACCTTGTGGCCAGACACTGCTATGTTTCCTTGTCAGCCTGGGCCTCCCAGTTGTCTACACATACTGTAAACTTGTAAAACAGAAAGGCAGCAGTGTTTTGAAATAACCGCTCCTGAATACCTCTGTGCATGTGCAGCCGGGCCTGCAACAAACATAGCGACAGGCCCACAGTCCGGGCCGTCAGAGCCAGTTATTTGGAGGTACAGTGGAGATTCATTGTGCTGCAGCAACTCATTTTAAGCATGACGACATTGTGTGGGGAACTCATATTACTAACACAGGTATGGCAGGCATTCTGTTCACTTGGGGAAAGAGTTTAAATAAGAGGTAGCCAGCTGCTGTCCCTGGGGGAGAGACCATGTTGGAGAGCCACTGCTGACAGTTGTAGCCCAAAGTCTGGATTATCGTAACAACACTGCGACAAGAGGTAGGATCTCACAGATTGTGTATATATATTACCACTGCTGTTTCAACTCTAGTCACACACATAAGATGGGGCTTACTGTAATTTGGATGTGCAAAGACAAGAGATTATTACAGGCACCACAGAGAAACACTGAAATAATCCAACCCACAAAATAAGGCTCAACACAGCACTGAGCTGGGAATACAAGAGTTTTAGTCTCATGTATGTGCTGCAATTTATTTATAAGGATAGATCAGCAGTGTAAGAAAGTGTTGGAAACATCACTGCATACAGCCTCTTGATTAATTATCACTGGATGATAATCATAGGAGCATGATGTTCTTTAACAAGACAGTAAACAAGTGAAAAATGCTCATTATTCAATTATGAATGGATGACCGGGTTTTGACATTGTGCACAACAATATATACTGCATGTACACTATGCTTGAGACGTGCAGTTTATAATGCCTTGCACTGTTTATGTGCTGCCTTGGCAGTGCGTGCATGTCAGGTAAGTGTTTACTGCTCTGCTGTACCTCTGTGGCGTGCTGTGCATTGGAGCATGTGACTTCTTAAAGGCACTATAGGACACCTGACAGGGAAGCAATAATCACTGGAAGGACAAGGCAAAAAATACACCTTGAGACATTCTTCATCAAAGAGCGTGTTGATAGCAGGCCAGGCTTTAAATTCCACTGTGCTGTAAAGCACGCAAGGTGAACATAAACACCTTCTGATTAAAGCTAAATTTGCAGGATCACATCTGAGCGCTCAGACTTAGTCTCCATATGTTACACATAGCTTTTACTCTATAGTTTTACAACCTACATATCAAATGTGCATGCAGCATGAGCTCAATAAAATCCAAAGGAAGGTAAAAAATAGTCACTTAAAGTCCTGGACAGATTATGAGACAATGGGCCTTTTTGTCGTTTTTTCATGTCTTTGTGGTTGTTTTGTGTGTCTTTGTAGTTATGTGTCGTTTCACATTTCATTGTAGTTATTTTGTGTCTTTGTACACTCAAAAAAATGTTTTGTTGAATGAACATAATTTTATTTTGACAAGTGGTTGCACGAAATAATTTGATCTGAATCTAGATATTTTTATTATGTTGACTGGACTTATACCTTTTAAGTAAATTTTAAAAATATATATTATGTAATTCTTTCTCAATTATTTTTTAGTTCATTTTACTAAAATTTTCTAAGTAAATCCAATTAAACCCACTTTAAATTAACTTAAATAAATAGTGTATGTTTTTTTTAATATATTGTGCTCTTTCAAATCAATTAAAATGTTTAAATTGTAACTTTTTTATTAAGTTGATTCTAATTAAATCTTTTTTAGCTATCATACATGACAGAGAACCACAAGATATGTAGACCACCAACTTTAATATGATACAAACAATACAACACAAGAAAGCAGAAACACACTGCTCAGATTCTGTCAACTATAATCATAAGGATAGAATGAACAGTCTAAACTGAAAAAACATTTTGAAATTTGGATGAACTTAATTTTTTAGAGCTACATTTGATTAAATAAAATAAGATTGTCATAATTCTGACAATATATGTTGAAATGACATGTATTTCATAAGTGGAGTTAAATAACACATAACTTTCCATTAAAATACGCTTAAATAATATATGTAACATTTACCTTAAATCTAAATCAAAAACTTTTTTCAGTGTAGCTGTTTTACATTTCTTAGTAGTTTTTTGTGCTGTTGTAGTTGTTTTGTGTCTTTGTGATTGTTTTGTATCTCTTTGTTGTTGTTTTGAGTCATTTCACGTTTCTTCATAGTTATTTTGTGTCTTTAGTCAGTTTGCACCCCTTTGTCGTTGTTTTGTGATCTTTTAAGGTTTCTTGACAGTTGTTTTTCTGTCTTTCTTGTCATTAAACAACCATTTGTGGTTGTTTTGTGTGTCTATTTGTAGTCATTTTGTGTCGTTTCACATTTCATTGTAGTTATTTTGTGTCTTTATAGTAATTTGTGTCCGTTTGTAGGTGTTTTACATTTTTTTTTAGTATTTTTTGTGCTGTTGCAGTTGTTTTGTGTGTCTTCATGGTTGTTTTGCTTCACTTTGTCATTGTTTTGCATCTCCTTGTTGTTGTTTTGAGTCGTTTCACATT
This sequence comes from Centropristis striata, assembly GCF_030273125.1. Taxonomy (NCBI): domain Eukaryota; kingdom Metazoa; phylum Chordata; class Actinopteri; order Perciformes; family Serranidae; genus Centropristis; species Centropristis striata. The sequence continues at coordinate 10,876,588 of NC_081527.1, read as the reverse complement.
TCTTCATAGTTATTTTGTGTCTTTAGTAAGTTTGCACCTCATTGTGGTTGTTTTGTGTCTCTTTGTTATTGTTTTGTGTCATTCACATTTCTTTGTAGTTGTTTTTCTGTCTTTGTCATAATTAAACATCCCTTTGTAGTTGTTTCCTGTGTCTTTGTACTTGTTTTATATCACTTCACTTCACTTTTTTTTATTTTTACGTTTTTGGGTCCTTGTTGCCAATTTACATCCCTTTTTTAATGGTTTTTTTTGTGTCTCTTGTTTTAGTTTTGTCTTTTTTGTCATTTAGTATCCCTTTGTGGTTGTTTTGTGTCTCTTTGTTCTTGTTTTGTGTCTATGTTGTCATTTAACATCCCTTTGTTGCTGTTTTGTGTCTATTTGTTGTTGTTTTGTGTCTCTTTGTTGTTGTTTTGTGTCTTTGTCATTATTTAACATCCCTTTGTGGTTGTGTCTTTGTAGTTGTTTTACGTTGCTTCACATTTCTTTGTAGTTATTTTGTGTCTTAAGTCAGTTTGCACCGGATCTTGGTTGTTTTATCCATTTTGTTGTTGTTTTGTGTCGTTTCACATTTCTTCATAGTTGTTCACTTATTATCTCACACTGAACATGAAGAGACGTGTTTGCTCGAGGGTCCCCTGACCCTGGTCGGCCTCCATGTGATCCATCCATTGATAAGATAACACCTGCTCTAAAGTTATGTGGTCTGCCATACGCCATTTTGGTTTATCACTCCCTCAGTCACATTTTCACTCTCACAATATGGGAGAGAGGCAGCTGGAAGAAATATGAACTAAGGACACAGCCATAAAGAATATACAGTGAGGTCGGCTGATCCTATCTGCGTCTGGCTCAGGATATGTAGTTCATTAAACTGATAATAGGAAAATGTGAACAATAAGTTCCTGCTGGAGTAAGCAGTTTCACACTAGTGCATCTGGTCCGACTCACAGATTGTCTCCTTCCACTGCTTCATGTGGTGACACTGCAGACTCAGTAGCTTTTTTAATAAGCCAAGATATGAAGAAGGACGCAAATAATGACTAAATCAAATTTTCAAGTTGTCATTCAGAGCCACTTTTCACCGTAACCATGATAGTATTTCTGATTCCATTAAGTTTTTGGGCAATTTACCTCAATATTTCAGGTTTCCAGGGGTCTCATAAACCAGTGGTGAAATGTAACTAAGTACTTTTACTCAAGTACTGTACTTACATACAATTTTGAGGTACTTTTACTTTACTTAAGTATTTTCTTTTTATGTAACTTTATACTTCTACTCCACTACATTTTGAAGCAAATATTGTACTTTTTACTCCACTACATTAAGCTGACAGCTTTAGTTACTTTTCAGGTGATTTAACATGAAAAACATGATACATTTAAAGCAATTAGACATTTGCTTTTGAACAATACCTCATAACAGTATATTCGGTAGTTAAAATGAGCCCTGTCTTTACAAAATTCAAACACTGGTTACATAAATGCATCAATAATAATAATCCAACAATATCTTTAGAACATATAAAACAATTTGAGTGGGTCCATTCTGCATAACGAGTACTTTTACTTTTGATACTTTAAGTACATTTTGATGCTGATACTTCTGTACTTTTACTTCAGTTATTTTGAATGCAGGACTTTTACTTGTTGTGGAGTAATTTCACAGTGTGTTATTAGCACTTTTACTAAGTAAAGGACCTGATTACTTTTTCCACCACTGTCATAAACTTCACTGCTATTAACTTTTTATCATCTTAAATTTAATTAAATCAATTGATTCATTCATCAATTGCAGAAAATAAGACAATAATCTTTAATAAAACCAGTCTGGATAATGGAAAATATAGATTTTCTACATTTTGAACATTTGGTTTAAATGCTCTTTCCTTAATTTAAAGCTAACTTGGAAGGCCCTGCAAGGTCAGGCTCGGTCAAGCTGTGAGACTGCCTGTCACATAAATCATGAAGGACTGTCCATTCCTTATAAGTCATTAGGTAGGAAGTCACCTGCCTCCTTTTACATTTCTTCATAGTTATTTTCGTGTCTTTAGTAAGTTTGCACCTAATTGTTGCCGTTTTGTGTCTCTTTGTTGTTGTTTTATGTTGTTTCACATTTCTTTGCAGTTTTAGTTTGTATCTTTATTGTAGTTTTTTTAAGCTTTTTGTAGTTGTTTTGTGTCTTTGCCTTCACTTAACATCCCTTTGTGGTTGTTTAGTGTCGCTTCACATTTCTTAATAGTTTTTTTGTGTCTTTTTTTGGCATTTTACCAGTGGTGGAAAAGGTATCCATATCTTTAACTTAAGTAAAAGTACTAATACCACACTGTGAAATTACTCCACTACAAGTAAAAGTCCTGCTTCCAAAACTTACTTCAGTAAAAGTACAAAAGTATCAGCATCAAAATGTACTTAAAGTATCAAAAGTAAAAGTACTCGCTATGCAGAATGGCCCCACCCAGACTGCTTTATATATTCCAACTATATTATTGGATTATTGTTATTGATGCATTTATGTAAAAAGTGTTTTAATTTTCTCAAGGTAGGCCTCATTTTAACAACTTATTTTGTGTTATGAGGTTTAATTTAATATCGAATCACTTTAAATTGATCATGTTTTTCATGTTAAATCTTGAAAAGTAACTAAAGCTGTCAGCTGATGTAGTGCAGTAAAAAGGACAATATTTGCCTCTAAATGTAGTGGAGTAGAAGGATAAAGTTACATAAAATGGAAATTAAAGTAAAGTAAGTGTAAAGTACAAGTGACACAGTACTTGAGTAAATGTACTTAGTTACATTCCACCACTGCATGTTTCATACTTACTCAATCAAATTTTCAATTTGGAGAATGTTTCTTCGGAAACGTGTTTCATCCCGAGACTGTGATTGTGTTTCTGATGCAGTAAAGTTTTGCCAATTTACTTCAGTAATTTCAGATTTCCAGAAGTCTCAGAAGTTTCATGGTTATCAACTTTTTAGGTGCCTCAAATGGATGAAATTTCCACCACTGTCAATTGCAGAATATCAAACAAAAACTTTGAAGTTTGTCATTCAGAACCACTTTTCACCCTGTGACTATGATAATATTTCTGATTTAGTTAAGTTTTGGGGCAATTTACCTTAATAATTTCAGATTTCCAGGGGTCTCATAGACTTCACTGTTATTAACTTTTTATCGTCTTAAACTGAATTAAATTTCCATCACCATCAATTGCAGAAAATAAGACAATAATCTTTAATAAAACCAGTCTGGATAATGGAAAATATAAATTTCACCCGTTGACTATGATTGTGTTTCTGGTGCAGTAAAGCAAATAACAAATTTCACTGCAATCAACTTTTTTAGGGCCTCAAATACATGAAATTCCCATCACTGTAAATTGCAAAATATAATACCAAAATCTTTAATAAAACCAGTCTGGATAATGGAAAATAAATATTTTCTCCATTTAATTTAACCCTTTATCAGGCAAAGAACTATATTTGGTAACTTCAGGTAATATTTTGAGAAAGGTTCCAAATTTATTAGATTAAAGTGGCAAATCTACAAGAAAAAAAGTCACAGATTTAAGAGATTTAAAGTGGCAAATCTGGGCGAAAAAAGTTGCAGATTTACGAGAAAAAAGTGGGGGGAAAAAGTACTTTTTTCTTGCAGATTCACCACTTTAAATCTCATAAATCTATGCATTTTTTTCTCATACATTTGCCACTTCAATCTCGTAAACTTTTTTCTCAAAATATTATTTTCATATGTTTTTTTTTTTTTTTTTTACACATTCTGGCAGTATGTAATATCCTCCAATATTCTCTAGGGTTGAAATTTGGAATTTGCAAATATTTCAATGAGGGCCCTATTAAGGGTTGAAGCTAACTTGGAAGGCCCTGCAAGGTCAGGCTCGGTCACACCGTGAGACTGTCTGTCCCATAAATCACAAAGGACAGCGTCACTGTCCATTCCTTATAAGTCATTAGGTAGGAAGTCACCTGCCACAGTAAGTCCGGCCTACATGACTCACAACCCTTTAAAACGTTGGTACAAGGAGTAAGGCGATCTATCTGAAGGTGTGTGTGTCCATGTTTAGCTGAAATCAATACAGTTATGTGTGGAACTTGAGGCGCTGAAGCAATAGTCAGCGTGCTAATCCGGAGGAGAAAAGTTGTCAGACAGACCATAAAACTGTAAGTGGAAGTGTGACCCTTTGTTCTGCATGTAAAGCCGTGGTGGGATGTTGCAAAGAAAAGCAAAAAAATGTAGATAACATTTATGTTTTCCTTCAGATTTCTTTTGTCACACGGGGGTTGTCTCTCAGAAACATTTCCCCTAAGCAGCTGGGAATGTAATACAAAGAGGAAATTACTCATCTAACAGGAACTTTGTTGGCTTGTTTTCTAACTATTCTGCTCCTCTCTCTGTGGTATGGTTGTTATCCCACACATAATGAAAGCAGCCTGCTTATTGTACTTGGATTATTGGCTACAGATTGTTCAACAATATCAAATAAAAAACTATATTGAATATTCTGCAGCTGAAGAGAGTCAATAAATGATATGATTTAATTCAGGGTTGAACAGTAACAGTTACCAGGTTGCAGTGGTGGAATAGTATTCAGATCCCTTATTTAAGTAAAAGTACTAATATCACACTGTTAAATTACTCCAATACAAGTAAAAATCCTGCATTGAAAACTTACTTAAGTAAAAATACAAAAGTATCAGCATCAAAATGTACTTAAAGTATCAAAAGTAAAATTACTCATTATGCAGAATGGACCCACTCAGATTGTTTTATACAATATATTCCAAATTTAATATTATTGTATTATTATTGGTGCATTTATGTAAGCAACATTTTAATTTAGTCAAGGAAGGGCTCATTTTAACTATTTAATATACTGTTATGTTAGGTTTAATTAAAAAAAGCCTAATTACTGTAAATCATCATGTTTTTCATGTTAAATTATTATATATTTTTTAATTATTAACACTTTGTTTAAACTCGTAAGGCACTGAGGGTTCCCTCATTTACAGTGACGACGAGTACAATTACAAACAGTACAGAAATACAAATTCAAAATACAGATAACAGACAGACAGATAAATGAATGAGAAAAAAAATGCTATTTAAGAGTGCGAATAAGCGGATAAGGATAAGGAATGAATGAAAAATTGGAGCAACATACATAATATTGCTGTTACAGTAGGAAGCGTACTGGTATACTGTATAACAGCACTTAAGGATGGACTCATTAACTAAAAGGGCTCCCCCCTCTGAGTCAATTAGTCAATTAATCAGTCTTTTTTCATGATGAATTACTTAATTACAAGAAACTTATGAGGCCGTCTCTGGATTTAAAGTGATGATTTTGCAAATTTCTGAAATTCTTTGAAGTATTAAATAAACCACAAACTTCAAATCAATTTGATCAGTTAATGTATTTAACCCTCCTGTTATGTTCGTTTTTTTAGGAAAAGCAATAATGTTCACGGTTCAGTTTGACTCGGGCCATGTTTAATTATCCAAAAGTGTCAAAAACTAAAATATCCCAAAAAATGTGTTTATATTTTATCATTAATTCCATTATTAACCATTTCAATCAATATTTAGTGCAATGGTGTTCTTTACCTCTCCCAGATCATGGTCCAATGAGGATTTTATAAATTTTATAAACTTTTTTTTAATGTACATTGGAAAGGCCTACATATAAAATATAATTGTTTTACATGACTATGATTTATTTTTTAATTTTACATTTCAATTTTCTTTCATTTTATGAAAAAATACTTTTAACTATTTTTGTTTGATTTTAGTTCAGCTTTAGTTATTTTTCAGGTCGAGGTAAAACATAAAAAAACATGATAAATTTAAAGTGATAAGACATTAAAACATTTTTTTAAAATCTTATAACAGTATATTAAGAAGTTAAATGAGCTCTGTCTTTAAAAAATTAAACACTGTTTACATAAAAGCATCAATACAAATAATTTAATAATATGTTTAGAATATATAAAACAATCTGAGTCGGTCCATTCTGCATAATGAGTTCTTTTACTTTTGATACTTTAAGAACATTTTGATGCTGATAATTTTGTACTTTTGTATTGTATGTAATGTAACTAAGTACATTTACTCAAGTAGTGTTCTAAATTTCACTAGTCACTTATGCTTTACTTGAGTATTTCCATTTTATGTAACTTTATACTTCTACTTCACTACATTTAGAGGCAAATATTGTACTTTTTACTCCACTACATTTAACTGACAGCTTTAGTTACTATTCAAGATTTTACACAAAAAACATGATCAATTTAAAGTGATTAGATGTTAAATTAAACCTCATAACAATATATTAAGTAGTTAAAATGAGCCCCACCTTGAAAATTAAAACACTGTTTATATAAATGCATCAATAATAATAATATAATAATATAGTTGGAATATATTTTTAAAAAACACCTTAGTGGGGTCATTCTGCATAATGAGTACTTTTACTTTTGATAATTTAACCCTCTGATGCACAACATATTGACCCCCCTTCTAATGCACAACATGGGTCAAAAATTACCCACATTCATTCCCCATGTTATTTCATGCTAGCTGTGTGTTTCTGTGATCTATCTTTTGATATCAACTTATTTTATGATTGAATATTCCAAGTATTCTTTAAATATCTTGTTTTTGATAACAACAGATCATTATTTCCATTTTGCTTCTCATACTTTATGGAAAAAAAGTTTTGTATTATTACAATGCTAACTATTTGACTAAGTAGCTAGCTATTTAGCCAAGAAGTTAGCTAAGTAGTTAGCTTAGCAAGCTACTTAGCTAAATACTTAGCCAAGAAGTTAGCTAGGTAGTTATCTTAGCAAGCTACTTAGCTAAAAAATGGATATGGGTCATTTTTGACCCATGTTGTGCATTAGAAGGGTAGTGACACAAAAAGGAATATTAATGAAATGAATAAAGGAAAACATGAAAATTAGGACATATGAAGATCATAACAAACTAATTGAGGAAAACCTGGAATACTGAATGATGAAAATAATTTATTGCAAAGATATAGAACATAAAAACTCTGTCGGGTCACTTTAGACCCATGTTGTGCATCAAAGGGTTAAGTACATTTTGATGCTGATACTTTTGTACTTTTACTTCAGTAAGTTTTGAATGCAGAACTTTTACAGTGTGGTTTTAGTACTTTAGCTTAACTAAAGGATCCGAATACTTCTTCCACCACTGGGCTAATGTTATTCTTGGGTCCCGAGCTGCATGTGAAGCATTGAATTATGTGTTTTCTGCAAATGTAAGGACCAGCAGGCGGAGAGCGAGAGGAGGCAAGGTGTTGTTGTTGTGCCCAGAGAGGAACCAATGACTTTGTGTTGACAGCAGAAGTGTTCATGATCCAGCAGGTAGGTTTTTCACGAGCGCCTCATCAGCATTAACACCTTTCATCTGTCATCTTGTTTACCCTCTTTGTGTGCAAAATGTGATGTTTACCTGGTGGAGAGACCTCTATATCACATGTGCTTCCTGTCCCAACACTGCATAATACTCTGATCATCAGGAAGTGCTGCTTGCAGGGTTATCAGGAGAGGGATATAATTATATTAAACAGAATTGGATTTATTTGCAAAGTTTGACAGCAACTATGCACCAAAGGTAGAGTATGATTTGTTGCATATTGCTTTGTAACCGGTGTGTCTTTGATCCTGGAGCTGAAAGTGTTTCCGGACAACTTAACATGGCAACAAACTATAATTCACAGGTCTTTTCAGCAATCCTTCCGTTCCGCTTCAGCGAGCAAAGGAGGACGAGGGTCATCAGGAAAGATGTTTTTTGTGGCGGGGGCCAAAAATACATCAGGAGGGGGCGGAGGAGGTGAAAGGAGGTAAGAGGTTCATACCAATTCAGGCTTATTTGCCTTAATCCTCCTGTTATGTTGCGGGTCAAATTAACCCATTCCAAAGTTAAAGGGAAAAAAATAGTAAAAAGACTTTTTTTTTGGGATGAAACTTTTTCTGCTTGGCTTAATAAGTGCAATCAACATATAAAATGAAAATGGTTAATTTCACATATTAATGTGGTGTAAAAATCCAACAAAAATAGTTTAAATTATTTTTTCATTAACGAAAAAATTAAAAATGTAAAATAAAATTTGAAAAAAAATCAATGTCATGTAAAACCATTGAATTTTAGATGTAAGTCTTTCCAACATTTCATTTAATTTAATTTTATTAAGGCATTAGCTGATGCCATAGCAATCAGCTAGTCTTCCTGGGGTCTGTAACACATACAACATACAATACAATCACAATTAAGAACTATACAAAAACAAAAATATCAAATAAAAACAAAACAAGTGCATACAATATAAAATAGACAAACCCACACAATAGTTGACAATATAATAAAATTACTAAACCTACCCAAAAACTAAATACAGCTGAGTTATATTAAAACAGATCATTCCCACAACACACCCAACAGATGAATTACTGTTTTAACATTATAATTCATAAAATGAATTTTTTTGAATGAAAAAATTGTGAATTACCCTCATTGAACAATGATCTGTGAGAGGTAAAGAACACAATTGCACTAAATTTTGATTGAAATCGTAAGTAATGGAGTTAATCATTTCTGAGAAACGAACATAACAAATTTCAAAAAGGGAAAGAGAGAGCATCCATGGCCTCAGGAGAAACTCTTACCTGCACTTGGGTTTTTTTATGTCATATTTGAAAAAAACATACAATATTGTCCTCTCATTTTCTTCATCATTAGATCAATCTACCAGAAATTCCGTGAGGTAGATTTATTGGACAAGAAGAAGACAGTGACTGCTCTAAAACCTGGTGAGGATCGTGCCATTATGCTGGGGCTGGGGATGATCCTCTCCTCAGTCATGATGTACTTTGTCCTGGGGATCACTATATTACGCGCCTATGCAGAAAGGTACGGGCCTGTTGTTCCAATTGTCCTCCTACACTCTATAAATGAGTTATTGCTGCTATAAGCATGTTTTATTCATCAGATGTGCTTGTTGACAAACTGCTTTCAGTGCTCTCTCAACCAGAAAAATTGCAAAAATGAATACTTTATGAAATTTCAGGAACAAATTACACCTCAAGCCGATTTCATACCATAAGATCCTCGAAATGTGTTCTTTTTTTTTTGTTGCATTAAATTGGATCTTCATTTAAATGTCAACACAGTGTGTGGACAGAGGAGGGTGTGTGTGTTATACTCAACTCCACGGTCACAGCAGACATGAACTGTTCCTACAACTGTGGGTCAGACTGCTGGAGAGTCTCCAAATACCCCTGTCTGCAGGTGTACGTGAGCGTCAATAACACGGGCCGTGTCAGCCGTTTATCTCACAATGAGGAGACCCAGGACACCAGCTCTGAAGTGAGTACAGTGCCAGAGGGAAAATACTGAGAATTACTGAACCGTTTCAAATGTTGACACCGGCTGTCAGATGTTGGCCTGATTGTAGATTTACTCTGCTCCTGAAATGTTAGTCGATAGGATTTTTCCTGGTCAAGCTGAAAGATGATACATGAAGGGTGATGTATTCAATAATGTGAAATAAAGGGATGGTTAGGGTTTAAAATGGGGATACATGAGGTAATTATCATAGTCAGTGTATTGCCTAGAGGAGATAGCAGTTGGTATGCTCCCAGTTTGGAGAAGCAGGCAGAAGTACCGATACAGAAACTAAGTGTTGTTCTGCTGTGGACCAAGGTTTTAATAGTTTTGGATTTTTTATTAGTCTTAGTTTTAATTTCATTTTGAATTTTTGTTTTCAAATTCAGTTAGTTTTAGAGTGAGTTTGCTAGTTTTAGTTAAGTTTTTAGTTTTTGAAAATGCTTAGTTTTAGTTTAGTTTTTATTAGTTTTAGTTTTTTTTAATGTGCTATGTGTTGGGTGCGAGATTCAAAGAGGTCATAATAAATTTTGCCTTTATTTCCTTTGCCTTATCCATGATGGTTAGTAATGGAGTTATTAATGGAATATAAACAATGTTTATTGGGATTTTAATTTTGGTTTCTAACACTTTTTGATAATTAAACATTGAACATTATTGCTGTTCCTGAGAAATTAACATAACAGGAGGCTTAAAGCCTGAATCTGTTCATTTGCTTTTTTTATTGTGTAACTGGTGAATCTGAACTAAACCTTTAAACTGCTATTGATTTATTAGGTAGCTAAAATACATTTTGCTGCTGGCCCTGTCCACAGCAGTACATTATGGGTGTTTCCATTACAGTCCAATACCCGGAATGAGGCGGGTCTCACTTGCCGAAACGCCCCTAATTTGAATATGAGCCGCCCGGAGCGGTCTTTTGACCAGACTTTTTTTTGGCCCTGTTGGAGAGTAGGGCCGTTTTTCTCCCCTGAAAAAAGCCTGGTTGCTGATTGAATAGAATGCTAAGCAGGATGTGACGTAGTACTCAACGCCACAACAACACGCGCCATTTGTAAAAGCCGCCGAAGTAGCGAGTAGTCACAAGCAACAAGAAACATAAGTCCCTTTCATAGTGTGGTCCCACAAATCCCTGTTATATTGCTGGAAATATCTGTGAGAGCTCTTCACCTTAGGGTGTTCATAGTGATTCTGGGAAGGCGTGATATTCTATTTCATATAGAATGGGGCCTTTTTTTGTAATGGAGACACGCTGAGTGAGTGGACATTTGAGAGGGCGTGGCCTGAGACTTTCCCACCAGCCACTCTTCCCCCTAAAGCAGGCATGTCCAAACTATTCCTGAAAGGGACATGCTGCTGCAGATTTTTGTTCCAACCAGTCAAGAACACACCTGATTCGACTGATCAGCTGTTTGAACCCTGAGATCAGTTGATTACATGACTCGTGCATGTTGTGCTTCTGCTTGGTTGGAAGGAAAACCTGCAGCCACATGGCCCTTTCAGGAATAGTTTGGACATGCCTGCCCTAAAGGAAACACGGCTATTGTTTAACTTCTGTGTCTGTAATCCTGCCTACTACTCCAAACTGAGGGTTTCCTGACCGCCATCTACGGTTGGGTAATACACAGACAACAACCCCACAAAAAAAAACCAACCTTATTATACCTTTTAAAAAAAGCTAAGCAGCCATCACCAAAACAAAAAGTACCTGATTGTCCTCTAGATAACCTCAGTGTCCTTTCCTCTCGGCCTTGCAGTGTGTCTACGTGCCCAGGTGTCAGAAGGACAGCACGGCCATGCACGTCATGATCATGAACATCTCGGAGCGTCTGAAGGTGAACCAGCAGGTCCCCTGTTACTACGACCCCAGCGAGCAGCAGGAGACGGTTCTCCTGACGCGGCTGTACGACCACAGCGTCGTCTTCCACTCGCTGCTCTGGCCCTCGTGCACGCTGACGGGAGGGGCCCTCATCATTGTGATGGTGAAGCTCACGCAGTACCTCTCCAGACTGTGCGAAGAGATAGGCAAGATCAAGAGGTGAAAGAGCAGCTGTCAAATCCATGTGGTGGTTTGCTGATAGACGTATGACATGAAAGGGATTGTTTCGACCAAACGATCTTGCCGTGACCTCTTGAGAGCTTTACTCTGCGGCGGAGACATGTGGAACAGCTGACTTTCACTCCGGATCGAGGATGTGACTGTTTAAAAAAGCGAACTGAGTGTTTAGAGGCGGAAAACTGTCAGACATGTAACTGGCTGCAGGGAAAACTATGACTGGATTCTGCATTGGTGTTAAAAATTGTAAAATGTTAATGGATCTTTGTTTACAAGTGTTTTTTACACTTGTAATCTGAGCATGTACTTGCTATGTCACATATGATAGACATTACAGTACCCAGATTTAAATTGATGGGGAAAAAACACTGTTGTCTGTCCAAAATGTACTGAAGAGGATTGGGGCCAGGTAGGAGAAAAAAATGATGAGAGGAGGATTTTTTTTTTCATTATGCAGTTCGAGAAATGAAGAGAATAAAGTTAACTTTTTGTGTTCTGTGAAGTTGGAAAGATATTCACGAATTTGTGTTAATAAGTCATCAGAGGAACATTGTTTTCAGAGAAATGGCGTCTACCTGAACAGTTAGGTAGACTGCAAGCTACAACCTGATTTTCATAAATGTCATAAAATGAGCAATAACCACAATATTTAAGGGTATAGTAGAACTAAAATCCCCCGACACATAAATGAGCTATTTTGGTAGTTGGCTTCCATAAATATTGTTTTGGGGAAAATCTGCTTTTCTATGTAATTTATTTGATTTTTTTTAGACATACAGCTCTTAAAAAAATAAAAGACCACTGCAAAATGATCAGCTTTTCTGGTTTTACTATTTATAGGTATGTGTTCGAGTAAAATGAACATTTTTGTTTCATTCTATAAAGTGCTGACAACATTTCTCTAAAATTTAAAAAATTAAATATTGCCATTTAAAGCATTTATTGGCAGAAAATGACCACTGGTCAAAATAAGAAAAAAAAGATGCAGTGTTTTCAGACCTCGAATAATGCAAAGAAAACATGTTCATATTCATTTTTAAACAACACAACACTAATATTTTGATTTGAGAAGAGTTTAGAAATCGTTATTGGTGGGATAATCTTAATCTTTAATCACAGCAGTGGTTTTTATAATCTTCCTCATAGAATAAGATTTGGTTCAGGCGATCAGCTGATCAGTGTCTCATTAAGCAGAATGAGGAGGCTTGTGTTGGAATCCAACAAACACTGGAATGGACCGGCTGCCATAGATGTAGAGATGCTGATTTAAGAAACATTTGTGGGAGTGGTCTCTTATTTTTTCCCAGAGCTGTATATTGTGTTATGTTTTTCTCTACATTGTATTTCAACTTTATTCTCGACATTGTATTTCGACTTTATTCTCATCATTTTGACTTTTTTCTTACTTCTTTCTTCTCTTAATAATGATTTTTTTTCCTTCTACCTGGCCCTAATCCTCTTCTGTAAGAATGTCTTCTGTTCGTGGATTTTAATGTTGAGGAACAACTGCCTCACACCTGCCTATATTCTGCAGAGAGGTGGACTCGAGTCACGTAACTTGGGCACAAGTCCGACTTCAGTCCAAAATTGATGCCTTCAGGTTCGACTTGACAAAATCAACAGAGGCTTAAAACTTGTTTTGGACTATAACAAAAATGACTCATGACTTCACTTGGACTTGGGCCATGTTATATGCAATGAAAGTGCAATGTCAGCACAACATTTGTTATGATTAATTTGCACTTGTTTGACAAATAAATAAAAACTTTAAAAGTGTTAGTGGTTATTGTAAATTGAAATTTTTTTTTTACTCTGCTGTCAAAATGGCATTACATATGGTGAAGAAGAGTGCATTATGACTTGTTTAGGACTCAAAATTTAAAGGTTACCACTTAAGACTTGAGTGCAAAGACATGACAAACAATGACTTTGTCCCACCTCTGATATTTTGATGATCACATGTGATTGTTTTATTTGAAACAATACTTTCTTATTTGATATCCCAATAATATGTGTAGGTCTCCCATAATTAAATGTGTTTCATGAATGAATGTAAGGTGTACATAAGCTGACATGATTTTCGAGAAACTATTGCGGAAATACACAATGAAAATATACATGGTAAATGGTCTGCACTTGTATAGCGCTTTTCTAGTCATGGCAACCACTCAAAGCGCTCTAACACTACAGACTGCGTTCATTCACCCGTTCACACACATGTTCATACTGGCGGCCAGGGTCACCCTACATAGTTCATTCACACACAGTATCGGGAACAATTTCACTCTTCACTCAGTGTCTTGCCCGAGGATACTTCAACATGTAGGCTGCCATGGTCTGGGATCTAACCACCGACCTTCCGATCGTTGGGCGACTGCTCTACCAACTGAGCCACAGCCTAGTATATATTCTTTATTTAACCAGGTAAAAGTCTCGTTGAGATTAAAAAAAATCTCTTTTCCAAGAGAGAGCTGGCCAAGAAAGCAGCATAAAAAGTGACAAGTTACAAAATTTAAACACAGTTACCATAAACAATTAAATACAATTAAATACAAATACAGCCATCACAACAACAGTGAAGGAGCCTCAGTAGAGACTTCTATGGAGCAGTCACACCGACCAAGAGAAATTATTTCTTTATCCATTAGAATCGATTTAAATTCACAGATTGTGATCAACTCAGACAATTTCAATTATTTTTCTTTTTCTTACCTAATTCAGTTCTCACTCACACATTTATAGATAAAAACTAACCAATGAGACTGCCTGCGAACATACAAAGATGGCATTTCAGCCGTGGCACACAGAGTACAATGATGTGTACGATTTCCCAAGCCAGTAATGAAACGCGGAGCACAATGATAACACTGTTTAACTAGCGTTTAAAATATTTAGCACATTCTTTGAAAAATCGAGTTCATTGAGACATTATTACACAATTTATAGTAGAAAACTAGCCTAGGGTTACCAAACCAAGCTTGAGGTCAAACTAATACATTTTAATTTCAGACTCCAGAGTCACAAGTTCACCTCCAGCTTATCTCATAAGTAAATGAATGTGCCTTTATTTGATTATAAATACAAATTATATGGTGATTTTGCAGTCACAGGCTCGGCCCTAAAGCAGAAATAAAGGATCATCTACCAAGGATATTCATGCACTAGACAGCACACATACTTCAGCCAAAGCTGCACATACACATCTACTTACATGCAGTTTTCAGTTTCTCTGTTAAAAACACACATTGTGCCTGCTGCTGATTGGCTGACAGTGGCCATGATTCTTGGAGAATATCCCTGAATATCGATTAATATAACGGTAATAAAACATATAATATTGATGATCATAAATAATTTATCTCCACTTTCCTACACTCATATTTTGAGTGTAATTCAAATGCAAAAGGGAAAACAAACAAACAGTAAACACAGTAAATAAGGAATTTGGAATGTTTTCTTTCCCCCCCATATATACAGTCATGGAAAAAAAATATTAGACCATTGTTTTCTTCAGTTTCTTGTTCATTTTAATGCCTGTTACAACTAAAGGTACATTTGTTTGGACAACAAAAAATAGCTCCTAAGAGTTTAATTTAAGAGCTGATATCTAGACATTTTCGATGGTTTTCTTAATAATAACTACAATCATTATAAAGAAAACCATGAAAAATGGCTTGATATCAGCTCTTAAATTAAACTCTTATGAGCTATTTTTGTTGTTATCATTATATTGTCCAAACAAATGTACCTTTAGTTGTACCAGGCATTAAAATGAACAAGAAATCAGAGAAAACAAGGGTGGTCTAATATTTTTTTTCCATGCCTCTATCACGATAATATAGATACCATTAAGTATTTTGCCCACAATAACCTGACATGTGAGAGCCCTTATACAGACCGGTGGACATTAAAATGTTTTATGCTGTTAACTGCTAATAACATATTTCTCTGCCCAGGACCAATAACGCCCAACTGGATCCCATTGGAAAGTTTTAAAGTTGCTCAATAGAAATCAGAGAAAACATAATGTCCTGTGTGGAAGCCATAAAACACGACATGCAATGAAAAACAATGAATCATACAAGTACCAGTAATACTTTTGCTTGTTCCAACTTTTCTCTGGGGGCTCCCTCCACGCACATGCTGCTAACAGGATGTACTTTGGGCTCTGCATATGACCGTCTATAGCAGGGATGGGCAACTGGAGGCCCGGGGGCCGCATACGGCCCGCACCCTCACTTGAAGTGGCCCTCAGTACAACCTCATGCATTTGAACATGAAATCTTAAAAGTGCAGTGTAAAAATGCACAAAATGACTTCTTGCAATTAATGTTGGTCTGCTGTTCTTGCTCCAAATCTTTTGCATTCCTATTTTTTACTGTTATACATGCATTTGAGCATGAAATATGTTAAATTACTGCACTGTAAACATATTTAAAATTGCAGTTTCATCATATCTGGTTAAGTGCACGGTCCTATATGTGGCCCTGTGGTAGTGTCCATGAAAAATTGTGGCCCCCTCCAGGATTTAAGTTGCCCATCCCTGGTCTATAGCAACACAACAGATATGACACTGTTTCTCCTCATGTGCTATCTTTATTGGCATTTCTTAAGAGGCAATTCGTGTCAAAAACCATGAAGGAGCGGCTTCCTTTCCCCAGCCTCTCATGACAAAGTGCTCTCTCCAGCAGCAGCAGCTACCTCACTGTGTGTGGGAGGGTCCATGATGATGAGCCTGCTAGCAGCCCTGGACAGGCTAGCTGTGTGGAGCTAGCGTGCTACCAAACTGTGCAGTTTATTTTCGGGACAACACGATGAAGAACATCATGAAGTATTACAGACTTGTTCCACTACAACATATTGACAGCTTCACCGGTAGATAGGGGCGTCTTTTCTCCACCACAGCGGGTCTATCCCGACCCTCGGTGCCCTTGTTTGGATGGACCAGAGCTAGCACCGCTGCTGGAGACGGATGGATTTAGTCGGCTAGCCGCGGCTAACGGGAGGACTAGCTTTGATGCTAACCGGTTGGCGTCAGGTAGCTTTATATTTGTTTTTGTCGTGTTTTGTTGTGTGTTCGCTTTCATCAAAAGCAACTCGGTTACTCAAGCGACGATCTGTCTGGTCGCACCTATTTATTTTAACAACACAAGACTAACATTAGCTTATTTATCAGTCGATGTTTTCATATTGTAGATGACATTGATCTGCTTAGTGAACTTGGCTAGCACGGCTAGCTAGCGAGCTAAGAAACAACAGCTACCCCACCAAGCAGCAGCACAACACGGTGGAGGTGACTGTCCAGCCCCGGCTAAAGAAAGCTATAACTTAGCAGCGTTAGCCACACTTAACTTACATGTGGGTTATTATGCTTGTTAGCTACCGTGTTTGTTTACATGGTTTTTGAAGTCATTTCATTGGACATGTATCGGTTCATTGCTGCCCTCTTTGAGTGACCAAGAGTTATTTTAACACCAACTCACTGAAGCCAAAGTTGTTCCCCATATATTTTTCTGTCTCCGATTTGATGACAAGTTATGCTCCCGTTACGTTACCTGCTAATGTTATAACGATTAAAAACAGCGCAGTGACACCTCCATATACTGCTTGTTACATCGCTAGTTAGCCAACTAAGTTGTTATAAACGTGTTGCCACCTCTGCTGTGTTAAACTAAACGAAAGTAACTTTACATAATGGCAATGTGCAATATGGTCAACTATAAAACACAAAAGAAATATACAGAGGTGCTATAGGAATCCCCTTGTAATGCAATTACTGATTTTTTTAGCAACCCATGTTAAATTGGGGTACCCCCAGAAGTGTATATTTAGCATTTTATATCGTCACACTGTTAAAATAATCGCCTAAGTCATTTTTTGTCAACATTTTTTTTTTTGCTCAATCATATCATGACGCCGGCCACCTATGGTAAAATCACCTACATCCTCAGTTGATCAGATCATGTGATTTTACCCCTTTAAGATCATCACTTCTTTGACAATTTGCCACATTCATAGGCATCAGATAAGAACCCAGCAAAGAAGAGCTAGAGGGAGGTTGTTTAGTTATCAGTTTAGTTTATCAGTGTTTTATTGTTGACACTAATATTGGTAACACTTTACTCTCAGGTGTCTGAAGTAACATTAATGCTCATGATACTTGTCATGTCATGTTTATGACAGGCTTGTGTGACTCTTATGTAGACACCTTCAAAATAAAGTGTTACCATATCTTGCTTAAGTCACAAAGGCATGTTCAAAAAATTGCCTAAGTCATTTATTTCTCTTAAGTTACATAATTTACACACAGTGTTATTACTATGCCAATAGCCATCCTTTGTTACATCCTTTTTGAGTGAAATGATCAATAAATGTCATATGTTACACTTTTGGTGAAGTTTTTTGTGTTTCCTGCAAAACTTGAAAAATTGAGTTAGGCGATTATTTTAACAGGGTGACGATATGCTGTCACTATGCAGCTCTAGTATCTCTTTAGTCAAGTGTTTACCACAAGCATTTATTGTGCACAGGTCAGTGGTTCTTATATAATTCTGTTTTCTTCTTTCTTTCTTTCTCGCAGTTGGTTGACATCACTCGTCTGATAATTACCGGGCTCTGTAAATAGCAGATTTGTTGGTACGACCATGCCTCCAAGGCCTTCCTCAGGAGAACTATGGGGGATGCACTTGATGCCCCCCAGCATCCTAGTGGACTGCCTTCTGCCAAATGGCATGATTCTCACATTGGAGTGCCTCCGGGAGGCCACGCTGATCACAGTCAAGCATGAGCTTTTTAAAGAGGCCAGGAAGTACCCTCTTTACCATCTGCTGCAGGAGGAGAGCTCCTACATCTTTGTCAGTGTCACCCAGGAGGCAGAGCGGGAGGAGTTTTACGATGAGACCAGAAGGTTGTGCGATCTCAGGCTCTTCCAGGCCTTCCTCAAAGTCATTGAGCCAGTAGGCAACAGAGAAGAGAAAATTCTCAACAGAGAGATAGGTATGGTTCCTGACTTGTTATGCCCTTGCTGAACACCCTACTGTACGATGCAATAACGTACGGTAACAACCATTGGTCTTGGCAATGTCATTCCCACAGTGAGGAGGATTAACATAATACTCTTAGCTATAACTGATCACATATATTGTGTTATGTCTTGCACTGTATTATCAGGGTCCCTACTGGTTCTGGAAAAGTGATTTGATTTCAAATCAAGTGCTTGAAAATGCTTGACTTTTAGGTTATTTAGGATGCCAAGCTTACTTAGCAACTTACAAACTGGTGACACATTTTAAACTTGAAACTTTGTTGTGTTTAAATCAGAGCTGCAACGATTAGTTGACATATCGATTAAAACTGACAAAAAAATAATTGCCAACTAACATCCCAACAGTTAATCCCCAACCCCCAATATTTCATGTTCAAACGGTTAAACTTTTTGTTTTAGTAAATATACACTCTGAATTTGATACGTTCTGGGCTTTTTAAAAACATTTTACACAGCATCCAAACTTTTTTTTGGTATTGGGGTTGTATTTTGATAATTAATTTTTCGTTAAAGTAAAATTTCCTGCTTTCTCTATTTTATATTACAGTCAACGTAAGATCTCTGTGTTTTGGATTGACAAAACAAGACATTTCAAGACATCACCTTAACTTTGAGAAGGACATTTTCACTGTTTTCTTACGTGTTTATAGGCTGTTTGAGGAAAATAATCAGCAATTAATTGATATCAAAACAATTGTTAGTTGCAGTCCTGATTTTAATCTGTCACCCCTCTTTAGAATGCTGTAAAACATAATTTAGGTTGTTTATAGCACAATAACATCCAATTTAAAGTGTTAAAGAAGTTAAATAATCACTACTTTATACACTGTGTGTACTGTATGTAAATATGTAGTTTACTCCACCTGCAAGGTCCTTTTAAAATGCTTGAATTTGACTTTGGAAAAGGTGTAGAAACTCTGTTACATGTCTTGAGAAGCCATAAAAAGTTTTAATTTAGCACTTGTTTTCTTCTTTCAGGTTTTGCTATTGGAATGCCTATATGCGAGTTTGATTTGGTGAAAGACCCAGAGGTGCAAGACTTCAGAAGGAACATTTTAAATGTTTGCAAAGAGGCTGTGGACCTCAGAGACAGTAACGGACCCCACAGCAGAGCTTTGTACGTGTATCCTCCCAATGTAGAATCCTCTGTCGAACTTCCCAGGCACATCTATAACAAGCTAGATAAAGGTAAGACTTTTTACACTGGGCTCAAAATATATTTCATTCGCCACCTTCTCTGTGTATAAAAATGACAATTTGATCTGTTATTGTCTTTCCCTCAGGTCAAATCATTGTGGTCATATGGGTTATTGTGTCACCCAGCAATGACAAGCAGAAGTATACCTTGAAGATCAACCACGACTACGTGCCGGAGCAGGTGATTGCCGAAGCCATCCGTAAGAAGACGCGCAGCATGCTGCTCTCCCAGGAGCAGCTAAAGATGTGTGTCCAGGAGTATCAGGGAAAGTACATCCTCAAAGTCTGCGGCTGCGACGAGTACTTACTGGAGAAATACCCTCTGAGTCAGTACAAGGTAATCTAATTTAATCTTCCGCATGCTGCATCTGATGCTATTGTACTTAGAAGGAGGAAAGAGCCACTTCACATCAAATTAGCATCCAACACAAATGTGCTTGGCATTTATGGCATGAAATGAAATTTATGAGAAAATGTGCTGCCTTTAAAAGGTGCTGATTCAAGGATAGACTGCATATATCATGCTATATATAAGTGCAAAGTACCGACTGCTTCAGCTGCTGCCGAGTTGTGCTGGCTAAATGAAATCCAATAATTCACATGTTGATAACCCCCAGAAATTGTATGAATGGCTTCAAAATGTCAAACAGCATAAATAGCTTCAAAATGTCACAATCATGGCTCCTTCAAAATGTCACTTTGTGTGTCCTTGACAGTATGTGCGCAGCTGTATTATGCTGGGACGGATGCCCAACTTGATGCTAATGGCAAAAGACAGCCTGTATTCCCAGCTGCCCATGGACAACTTCACCATGCCGTCGTACGCGAGGCGAATATCCACTGCAACTCCCTACATGAATGGGGAAACAGCCACCAAGTCTCTGTGGACTATCAACGGCACGCTGAGGATCAGGATACTGTGTGCCACTTACGTCAATGTCAACATCAGAGACATTGACAAGGTACACCGTGTGTGGTGCTATGACTGCTTCATCTTGTTTTATTTATAGCTGCTGTGCTTTGTTCCGCTTTGACAAAAATAAATCCTGACTGTAATCTCGCATCTCCAGTCCCTTGAAAGTGATTAGAAGATTTTAGCACAGTGTTTTTCACATTGTTTTTCAGCAAATATATTTTTAATACTCAATGGAACAGTATATAAAGCTGTTGTTCTTGCTCTAGATCTACGTCAGGACTGGGATATACCACGGTGGAGAGCAGTTGTGCGACAATGTCAACACCCAGCGCGTGCCCTGCTCGAATCCCAGGTACAGTTAAGAATCTTTACTCTGTTATTTCCCTCAGATTTGCAGGAGTGATGTGATTCAATCAATATAAATATCTATATAATTTATTTTACTAGGTAAAAAATCCTCATTGAGATTTAAAACCTCTTTTCCAAGAGTGACCTGGCCAAGACGGCAGCACAAAAGCCTAATGGTTACGCCAAACACACAAGACACAAATAAAATACATTCACACACTACAAGAAAAACAAGAGTTGGATTACATCAGACCTGGGCATTGGGCGGCCCCAATGAGGTTGCCCAGAAATTAGAAATCAATACAACCGCAGTGCTTTTATTTTGGAGGTGGTTTATGTATATATGCCTGCATACATACCCACCTTTTCGAACTGGACAGCGCCTTTTCAAAATAAAATCATCACAACATTGTAAAACACCTAGAAAATTTACAAACATGAAAAACGAGCTATATAACACAAAAACACCGATAGGAACATTGCTAAAGGCCATTTACAGTTGTGTTTAAAATAAATGGAAAAGTGATATAGTGATTGGAGTATTTACTACTTTTTACTGCTATATTTGATTTACTCCACATTAACAGTCTTATCATAACATGTATTCCTATCAGTAGCAGCTCAAAACCAGATAATTTACTGTATTTTATAAAGCGATTAAATTAATATTGAGCAGAATTTAGTTCAGAGTTTTGGTCTGGCCCCCGCAAACTTTGTGGTATTGGTCATGTGGCCCCTTGGGAAAGTTAACTGCCCACGCCTGGATTACATGATTACATAGTGCAATCACAAGATCCAATTGAGTTTATTTCTCTGTCTTTTAAAATTGGCTTGAATTCCCTCAGAGTTACAAGGTGTGTCAATTTCAAGTCCTTCTGCACATCGTTCCAGGTAGACGGGGCAGAAAATGTAAAAGCCTTTTTGCTTCTGTATGAAGTCCTGAAGGCCATATTTGCTGAGGTTTCTACACATGTGTAAACATAAATTTATAGATTATGTTAATGTTGCTGTTTATTCCAGGTGGAACGAGTGGCTGAACTACGACATGTACATTCCAGACATCCCCCGTGCTGCCCGGCTCTGCCTCTCTATCTGCTCTGTGAAAGGAAGGAAGGGAGCTAAAGAGGTTAGCAGTGGAACGCTACAAATAAACTTATAATGCTTAAGACTTCAGCTTTGGTCGATTTGACAACACCGTGGCTGCTGGTGGTAACAAAACATGTCTTTTAATACTGCAGCAAATTCTCCTTGGGCAGGTACTTTGTAAAAAAAATATCAAAATAGCAACTAATGTATCTGCTTGTAGCGCAGCCAAATAAACTATTGGCCTAATTGGCCTTTTTCCATCATGCCAAGAGCAACTGTGATCTGATTTCATGATGAGTAGTTTTCCACAACAGCTGGGGCAGAGTGGAAGTAGCTGGTTCCTTAGCTGAAAAGTTGAAAGCATGCAGCCTGTCTTCTCCAGCTCTCCACCTGACAACTCATTGTGACTGGTGTCTGTTTTTTCAATACTTTCTTAGGCAACCTACGGGTGCTGAAAGTTCTTGAAAACACCATGTCAAAATGAGCTGTTTATATTAAAATGATTAACCATGGCTGCATATAAACAGGAATATAAGTGGAATATTCATTAGCCATGTAAACAGCTTGGTAAAAATGGCATCTTTTTCATAATTTGGACAAAGAAATGGATTTTTTGTGCATGTCAATATTAGGAATGGGCGTTTGGAAGAAACCTGCCAACTCGATTATCTATAACGTTAAAGATCAATTAATTGATTAATCGCTGCATGCATATATGCACAAAATAAAAAAAAATATATATATACAGTACTATAACGGATGCTTTTATTTTTGAAAGGACGAGAAGAGACTTCCAGTCGAACGTAAAACTAACTCAAGTGAGATGAAACTGTAAAGATAACGGCAAGGAGTTCAATGTTTTATGTTTTAGCCCCTTAAGAGGCATGAGGTTAGTTTTCACAGTAATCTTGCATATTTAAGTTTGTTTTGTGTTTAAATAAGTTTTGGATAAAATTAAACCTAGTAATTCAGCTCAAATTAATACTCTTGTATTTCCGTGTCATCGATTAATTATTCCCATCCCCTAGTAAATATAGTTTATGAAAATAACTGTGTAGAGAGGTAATTACAGAATAAAGTAATTACATTGAATGGCTATTGCAAAAACACATTTGCACGCCATAAATCAAATCTGATTTTAATTCATGAAAACCTTGGGGATAGTAATTTTAAACGTTGTGTTAAAATCTATTCTTGCTTGATTCTTATCTAAGTCGAAGCATTCAGTTGGTTAATGAAGGCCTGGGAAATAAACAACTCCTCTGGTGTTTTGCACTGCACCTGTGTGTTCCATAGCCCCGAGCTGTTGCCTGTCTAATCATTTTCCTATGCATCATCTTACTGGTATTTTCCTGTAGGAGCATTGTCCTCTGGCCTGGGGCAACATCAACCTGTTTGACTACACCCACACACTAGTAGCAGGAAAAATGGCTCTCAACCTATGGCCTGTCCCACACGGCCTGGAAGACCTGCTCAACCCTATCGGAGTTACAGGCTCCAACCCAAACAAGGTAAATGTCAACGTTATGAAAGTAATGCTCGCTCACCGTTTGTGCCTCCAGTAGTGTCTCATCTTAAATGTGCACTGTTTATGCACTCCCTCATGTCAATATCGTACAGTTTTTCTTCTTGTATATTATTTCCTTGTATTTATATTTTTTATTGTTTTTATTGTCTCTTCCACTCTGTAATTTTGCACATTCATACTAGTTTTGAACTTTATTCTATTTTATTGTATTGGTGTTGTGCTGCTGCTGGAAGTAAAATTTCCTGAGGGACCCTTCCCGAGGGTTTAATAAAGATCTATCTATCTATCTATCTATCTATCTATCTATCTATCTATCTATCTATCTATCTATCTATCTATCTATCTATCTATCTATCTATCTATCTATCTATCTATCTATCTATCTATCTATCTATCTATCTATCTATCTATCTATCTATCTATCTATCTATCTATCTATCTATCTATCTATCTATTATTATTTATTATAATTTCTAACGTGCAAATATCTTTTTGCAACTGTAAAACATCAGTGATATAATATGAGGTAAACAAGTTGTCAAAGAAGATTTCTTTCAGTTGCATGAACCTGAATCTTGAAACAGTGAAGACAATAGAATAACACAGTACAAAACAAAGCTTTCAAATATGTATCAAGCTTGTGTCTCCGACTGACCTCGTAGCTCATGACCCAGTTTGAATCGAGCTGGTTACGACCTGTAGAGCTTCAGAGTCGGATTTAAATCGCCTCGATTGAATCAACCAAGCCTCTTATCCCACTTAATTAAATGCTCATTGACACCGACACCTTTCTTTGATTACAGTAAACACCTTTCCCCTTTACACGTCTTTTCTAAATCTGCAGGAAACCCCTTGTCTGGAGCTGGAGTTTGACCATTTCAGTTGCCCCGTCAAGTACCCTGATATGACCATCATTGAGGACCACGCCAACTGGAATATATCCAGAGAGCTTGGCTTTAATTACTGTCACACCGGTTTGGTAAGATAACAAGCGTTTTTTTTTTTTCATTATGCGTTTGGTTTCACTTGTCTGATTCATCACTAGATCTTAGCAGCCGCCACATTAATTAACACCACAGACAGTAACTTAATTAACATTTTCATTCACATATGAAGTTAAATGTGACACAATATGTACAGGTGCATCTCAATAAATTAGAATATCATAGAAAGTTTATTTATGTTAGTAATTCAATTTAAATGTGGAAATAACACATTATATAGGTCCATTATACACAGATGAAACATTTCTTAATTGATTTAATTTCTTCTAATTATAGTGATTATGGCTTAGATTTAACATAGACCTAAAATTCATTTTCTCCATGCACTCTAAACAAAAGGTACATGCAGTATATTGTGTGTTGGGAATCCCAGCAATGTTACATGACTGCTTTTAATTCTGTTTAGGACTTTGAGTAGTGGTGCACTTCAGCCCCTTATGGCCAAAATGAGTATTACAACACAATTAAAAAAACAAAACATACAAACTGCCAAAAAAAATTTTTCTTCCAAATTTTTAATCCTGGCAAAACTTTTTTTTCACCCGGCAAATTTCTCCCCCACTTGTTTCACATTTGGAAAAAAATAAGTTATAAACATTATTCTGCATAAACATATAAGATAAGATAAGCTAACATTTGACTTTATTTATCCCGCAGTGGGGAAATTTAGTTGTCACAGCAGCTAAAGTTACAGACACATAGATATGGAAAACAGAATAAAGGATATAAACAGTAAGACGTATACATACATTCTTTACACATTATATACATACATTTCTGCTATATACCACATGTGATTAAGTCATAAGAGAAAGTTACAGAAATGACAGAGATCAGACTTAGAAAATGGAACAACAGAATTTTTTTTCACCTCTCAGCGTAGTGCTGACATTGTTGTGCACTTTATTTTTTTTTAACTGTGTTTAACATGTGTTATATGGTGTCATAGAGTAACAGACTGGCGCGTGACAACCCCCTGACTGACACTGACAACGAGCAGCTACGACAGGTGTGCAACAGAGACCCGCTGTCTGAAATCACTGAGCAGGAGAAAGACTTTGTATGGAGGCACAGGTAATGTGTGTGCAGTTCTATACTACTATATGGGCTTTCTGAGGGGTTGAAACCATAACACTTCACACAAAAGTCCTTGTGTGCTATCACGCTGGGCTGTTCTAGATGTCATTATAACTAATCTATTCCCTCCCCAATCTATTTTAGACAAGACTGTGTAAACATGCCAGAGATCCTTCCCAAGATCCTCCTGGCAGTGAAATGGAACTCCAGAGATGAGATTGCACAGGTGAGCTCAGGTTTCTACTGCTGACAGGCTTTTATTTTGAAGGACGTCACATGGAAATAGATGTCGGCCTAATTTAGTTGTTGTACTAACGCAAGTCAGGTGATATTTCCGCAGATTAGTGTTTCCCCCAGATCACGTGTCTTGGAGGGGTGTGGGAAGGGGGGAAGGTGGTTAATGAGTAAGATAAACATCAAGACATTTGAATTGTAGCTATTTCAAGGTTTAAGTTTGGAAGTCATTGCCAGGATTTTCCTTTACCTGCAAATAGGGATGGGCGTTTGGAAGAAACCTGCCAACTCGATTATCTATAACGTTAACGATCAATTAATCGATTAATCGCTATGTTTTTATACATACTCCCAGTATGAATAAAAACATGCATACATGAGCAAAATAAAAGATATATATACAGTACTATGCAAAAGCCTGTTTTGATAACGGATGCTTTTATTTTGAAAGGACGAAAATAGACTTCCTATTGATCGTAAAACTAACTCACTGAGGTGATACTGTAAAGATAACGCCAAGGATTAAATTAAAGCTAGTAATTCATGCTAGCAAGGTTTGATACAGTAAGCTAGTTTAGCTCAAATTAATACTCTTGTATTTCTGTAAATACACAGATGGTTAAAAATTGCATGTGATCGACCAAATTCTTAAAGACCATTAATCAATCATGGGTTTAGCAACCCAAAACCAACGACTAAACTAAAGTAATTTCCTCACAATTTAGTGGGATTTCTTAATTTATAAGGGACGCTAACACACTGCCTCATTTATTGCAGGGGTGTTTAAAATGACTGGAACTGTAAAAAAAACAGTATATGTTTTTGTTTTTATTTCAGATGTACTGCCTCCTGAAGGACTGGCCTACTATCAAACCGGAGCAAGCCATGGAGTTGCTGGATTGCAACTTCCCTGATCCCATGATCAGAGAGTTTGCCGTAAAGTGCCTTGAGAAATATCTAACTGATGACAAACTCTCTCAGTACCTCATTCAGCTGGTTCAGGTGTGTTGCATCCTCAAGGTTGATGCTTTAGTTTCATCTACTTTAGTAGAGTTTTTTAAGGCAAATAATGATGTTTTCATTGTATTTTCTATGTTTTATTTCTGTTCCCAGGTTCTAAAGTATGAGCAGTACCTTGATAACCCACTTGCACGCTTCCTGCTGAAAAAGGCATTAACCAATCAGAGGATAGGACATTTCTTCTTCTGGCATTTAAAGTGAGTTATTTAAAAAAAAAAAATGTCTTCTTTCAAGAGCTGTGTGTAACTTGAAAGGTTAAACTGATGCTTGAATGTCTGGTCTCCAATCACGGCCTAGGTCAGTCAATGTTTTGTGATTTTTATTTTTCTCTCCTGCGTGTGTGCGTGTAGGTCGGAGATGCACAACAAAACAGTGAGCCAGCGGTTTGGCCTGCTGCTGGAGTCGTACTGCCGAGCCTGTGGCATGTACCTGAAGCACCTGAGCAGACAGGTGGAGGCCATGGAGAAACTCATCAATCTCACTGACCTCCTCAAACAGGAGAAAAAAGATGAGGCACAGAAGGTAATCTGACAGCCGGCAGCTGGTAATTGTGATCCACTGAATCGTTGAGTTTAATCTTGCCAACATATGGACCAGTCAGGCCGCAGAGATGCCACAGTGCAGCAGAGTGATGGAGTTTGGACAGCTGCTTTTTTCAGTTTGTTTACTAAAATATAAAAATATTACAACCACTGATTGTCTAAAAACAAAAAAGAGAAGGATCCTTACAGAGCGATTCTGTGGTTGTTTTTGTCTACCTGCCCAGGGACAACAGATGTAAATTAGCAGCTGCTAGCTAAACTCTGGTGCAATTACTTATAATTGTGTGCTGTCCCTGTAGAAAAAAGTGAAATAATAATAATAACAAAACACATTAATAGCCATAGCTTAACATGGACTATTCTTAGTATCAGTTCCTCTTTTTTTTATCGTTTTTTTTTATACTGTTCTGTTTATTTCTGTTTGACTGTAGTTTGCTGAGCTGCTGTTAAATGAACTTCTTGGAAGCGAAAAGACCCACAATAGCAAAATAATGCAGATCTGAGCACAGGGATGCTTCTTATTAGAATATGATGGATTACTTCAAACATCAGGGAAAAAAGGCCTATGTTCTATAATTGTGCTCAAATAACAGTTACTTAATACTTAATTTGAAAAGGGAGCTATTCAAAGCTTGATTGCAGTCTGTTACATTCATGCTCCTGCCAAAAGAGTTTAAACAATACTCTAAAAAGTCTGTTGCCACCAGGGAAAGCTGTCTGTGTTTCTCAGTGTACTTGTAAGTATACGTATATTTACTCGAGTACTGTACTTAAGTACAATTTTGAGGTACTTGAGTATTTCCATTTGTAACTAATATTGCACCTTTTACTGACAGCTTTAGGTTAAGATTTAACATAAAAAGCATGATTAATTTAAAGTGATTCAACATTTTTTTTTAAATTAAACCTCATAGCAGGGTATTAAGTAGCCCTTCCTTGAGAAAATTAAACCACTAATTCCATATATGCATGAATAATAATAATACAATGATATATGTGTTACATATAAAACAATCTGCATAACGATTACTTATAATTTTGATACTTTAAGTACATTTTGATGCTGATACTTTTGTACTTTTACTTAAATTAGGTTTGAATGCAGGTCTTTTAGATGTTGTGGAGTAATTTCACAGTGTGGTATTAGTACTTTTACTTAAGTAAGGGATCTGAATTCTTCTTTAACCACTGAACCAGCCAGATAAGGGGAAGGAGGGATAGATCATAGCAGTGAAGGAGCAGCTAGGGGTCTGGTGGAAAATCCTAAGAAACGTTAATGAACAGTGGATACCCGCGATAAAAAAGAAACTCTGTGTTCAGAAGGAGTAAAACCTCCAGCCACACACTGTCAACAGTGTTTGTGTGATTACTCTCCATGCCCGAGGAGTAGAGGCAAAAGTACAGCACTGCAGGTTTAAGAATAAACAGTATTCAAATCATTTGTAGACATGTGATAAATTAAACACGGTCCAAAACGTGGTGTTGGCTAGTTTAGAAATACAGTTATGATTATTATTTAGCCATGAGTTAATCTAATATGTCTTACTGTTGATTAGATCGTGATATTTTGCGTGGCAATATTATATTGATTCATGGCTGCCAAGTATCGAGATTTAGCTGGAGGCTGTAGCGAGCTCACTTTTAGGAATATACTGGAGGTACTGGTATCATATGATACTGGAAGACGCTACAAAGTTGTTTTTTTTTGTTAAAAAAAATTCAGAGCAGAGAAACTTAAAGTTGAGGAAAGTTTGATAAAATGCTGCAGTTTTTTTTTGTCGTCCATACATGTTTGATATCAGTTCAGTTCAGTTTGACTGAATACTTTGTTGGTCAGTCTGTGGGTTTGACTCTCATTGTGGAGAAATAAAAAGACTGAAGTGAGATGAACAGACTGAGAATTTTCTCTCATTGGACAAAACAATTCTTGATTTTAATTTAATTTTGTTGACACAAAATGCAGTTAAACAGTTAAATTGCAATATATTGTATTGTAATACTCACCATGTCGCAAAATGCTTAAAATCGCAATAATATTGTATTGTGACTCAAGTATCAGGATAAAATGGTATCGTGGGGCCTCTGCTGATTCACACTTCTACTGTTGATGATGTTGAAGCAAATGCATTTGTTAGCTACCTGACTAGAAAATGAACTTAATAAATAAATAAATATAAATAAATAAAAATAACTTTATCTACTCATTAATTTGCTGTCTTCCATGATGAAACGACAGCCACACAGCACCAGACTGCTGCAGCACCACCTCCACCTAGTTTTCCTAGTATAGGCGGCAGAAAGCAGACTGTACATACTGTATGTTTACCAGGCTGAGTGGCTTGCCAGCAGCTGTCTAAAACTGGTGTTTTATCAACTTTCCTTTGAGGTTCAAATGAAGTTCCTGGTGGAGCAGATGAGAAGGCCTGATTACATGGACGCCCTGCAGAGCTTCACCTCCCCGCTGAATCCAGCACATCAGCTTGGGAACCTCCGGTACATCAGCTCTCTCTCATCTAACTCCCTCCTCTGATATGGCTGGCATTTAATATTTATTTCCTCTGCAGGTGTTGCTTGTGCCTTTTTTACCTCTCCAAGGCTTAAAGTATTATTATTATTATATATAATCAAATGCCAGTATTGTGTGTGTGTGTATGTGTAGGAACATAGATAATTCACTCAGCACAGCTAATTTCACAGTAAATGTACTCCTCGTGACTCAGTTGGGTGAAATAATGTTTATATTGTTTTGAGTCATGAGGCGCATTTCCTCTTTAAACCTATCACTGTCTCTTCCAGCCTGGAGGAATGCAGGATGATGTCGTCAGCCAAGCGACCTCTGTGGCTTAATTGGGAAAACCCAGATATGATGTCAGAGCTGCTTTTTCAAAACAACGAAATCATCTTCAAAAATGGAGACGGTGAGTCGAGTCTCTCTCTCGTGTTTTCTCTCTCGCTGTCTCTGTGTATTTGCCTGTGTGTATCCGTCCACACTGACTTGAAAAAGCTCTCAAGCTGAGCATGCAGCATAATTCAGTCTAAGCCTGTAGGGCATATCATGGCACACAAACACAACCCCATCCATGTTCTTTACACGGAATTCAAAAAAGAACAAGTCACATTATTGGAATCACACTTTTGGCACAGCTGCTGGAGCATTTTGCTGCACCATCTGTGACCAAACTGACTTTGACAGCTCTGCTCCATAATGCATTGCGGTGTTGATCAAAGAGCAGCTAAGCAGCTAATATTCACCTCACTGTCATCCACCTCCTTGTCTCGCTGTGCCTCCTGCAGATCTGAGGCAGGACATGCTGACGCTGCAGATCATTAGGATAATGGAGAACATCTGGCAGAACCAAGGCCTTGATCTCAGGTAGGCTCCTCACTTCACCATGACAGCCAGGATGCAGGTGCACATTAACAGGCACTGGGTACTTTCATGTTCTGTTCATGCACCCCAAACTCGAATGCAGATTAGTGCCAACGCCTGCAAGCCACCTCAGCCCATTTGATATGAAGTCCGTCAATGCAGTCCTAATTATTTCTGCCTCTCGTCGTGTTTTCTCGTCCGGCCCCTCACAGGATGCTGCCGTATGGTTGCCTGTCAATCGGCGACTGCGTGGGTTTGATCGAAGTGGTGAGGAACTCTCACACCATCATGCAGATCCAGTGTAAAGGAGGCCTAAAGGGGGCGCTGCAGTTCAACAGCCACACACTGCATCAGTGGCTCAAGGATAAGAACAAGGGAGAGATGTGAGTGGCAAATACAGGGATTTAAACGGCTTTTCTAGCCTTCTGCAGGCTGTAGAGAGGGTGTTAGTGATAATATAGAGATTATATGAAGATTTATCGTCTAAATAAATCCCAATATTCTCTTGAGACTAAAATATTTTCCATTTTGTTTGTTTTTCTAGGTATGACCAGGCCATAGATCTGTTCACTCGGTCGTGTGCAGGCTACTGTGTAGCCACTTTTATCCTGGGCATAGGGGACAGACACAATAGTAACATAATGGTCAAAGATGACGGACAGGTAAGGATAACATTTTTATGTCCTTCTTATGAGCGTACTTTCTATTCCTCTGTTAAATAATTCCTTAATTTCTTGCTCTTCTGATGTTTTGACAGCTGTTCCACATAGACTTTGGACATTTTCTTGACCACAAAAAGAAGAAGTTTGGGTACAAGAGAGAACGCGTGCCCTTCGTGCTCACACAGGACTTCTTGATCGTTATTAGCAAAGGAACCCAAGAGTGCACCAAAACGAGGGAGTTCGAAAGGTAATACCGTTTGTTATTTTGTGATAAAATCAGGGTTTCTGTTATCCTGTTATCTGTTTTTTTCATCATATTTCATCTTCCCATTCTACTTTATGTGAGAAAAGGCCTATAACGAAAAAAAGTGGTATTTTTTATGACTCTATTCTTCCCTACAAAGTGAACTGCAGTAACTACGCAAAGGGTAAAACTGAGGAAAATGACTTTAAATGTTTTTTTCAAACATTTTTTAACTAGCAAGCCAAATGGGTTATAGGTAGGTAAGTGATATGACACACACTGATGAGAGTTTCTGGAAGAAAAAAGGATCTACTAGAAGAGGGATGACATGGTGGTGTTGTGGTTAGCTCTTTCGCCTCACAGCAAGAGGGTCGTGGGTTCGAATAGAGTTTGCATGTTCTCCTGGTGTCAGTGTGGGTTCTCTCCGGGTCCTGTGGGACGTCCCACAGTCCAAAAGCATTCAGCTTAGGTTTAATTGGTGACTCTAAATTGCCCGTAGGTCTGAATGAGAGCGTGAATAACCTGTCTCAATGTGTCTGCCCTGCCCTTAATATAGACTGGCTATATAAAGAATGACACCATCAAGACATGAAGATTTCTAATATTTTGTATTGGAAAGTAGACCATTTTATCTTAAAATATATTCCAAATGAAATGAGTCCCATCAGTACTGCCCTACAAAGCCTAACTTCAGTTACTACATTTTTGGTAAAATATTAGACCCTTGTTTTCTTCAGTTTCTTGTTCATTTTAATGTGTGTTACAACTAAAGGTACATTTGTTTGGACAAAAAAAAAATAGCTCCTAAGAGTTTAATTTAAGAGCTGATATCTAGCCATTTTCCATGGTTTTCTTCGTAATAACCAAAATCATAATCAAGAAAACCATTGAAAATGGCTAGATATCGGATCTTAAATTAAACTCTTATGAGCTATTTTTGTTATTATCATAATTATATTTGTCCAAACAAATGTACCTTTAGTTGTACCAAGCGTTAAAATGAAGAAGAAATGAAAGAAAACAAGGGTGGTCTTATCATTTTGTCCATGACTGTATATACTTGTGTCCTTTTTTGTAACTGTTCCCCTCTCCTCTCCCTTTAGGTTCCAGGAGATGTGTTACAAGGCGTACCTGGCGATCCGGCAGCACGCCAACCTCTTCATCAACCTCTTCTCCATGATGCTGGGCTCCGGGATGCCCGAGCTGCAGTCGTTCGACGACATCGCTTACATCAGGAAGACCCTCGCCTTGGACAAGACGGAGCAGGAGGCCCTGGACTACTTCATGAAGCAGATGAACGACGCTCACCACGGCGGCTGGACGACCAAAATGGACTGGATCTTCCACACAATCCGCCAGCACGCCATGAACTGAAGTGAAGTGACGATTAATACAAGAGAGGAGTAAAGGACTGTGTCAACAACAGCACACTAAGAACCAAAAGAATAGTGAGAAGGGAGCGGGGTATTTCCCCAAACACACTAAAAGGCCTGGTTTATGCTTCTGCCAGCATGTGACTCTGAAACGTTTCCTGCCAGCGCACCAGGTTGCTCCGAAGGGCCTATTTCAGGGACATGATGCCTAAAAAAAAGCTCCAGCAGGTCTCTGAATTTCTTCTCCTGCACTATGAACTTCAGAAGGCAGCGTGGAGTTTTTATTTCATCAGTCTTCATAGGAACTAAACAAGTGTAACGGACCTCGACAACATTGGCCTTCTTCGTGTGAACAAACTATGGGCAAATCTTTATTTTTCTTATGTTTTTAAAAAAATAAATCAGTACATCTACAACCATCAGCATTAAGAAAGGAACATCATGAAGTGGTGTACCACGAGCACAGCCGGCTTTTTCTAACGATGAACTGACTGCTTTATTTCCACTACCTATTTTTTTTGAACTGATGAGGACGGCACACAGCTAAGGCCAGCAGAGACAGAATGAAAGGGACGATGAGAAGCCTGGCAGGTGCCCGCAAAAAAAATAAATCCTCATGACCCCTTACAATCATTAAAAAAAACAACAATCATCAACACTCTTACTACAGGACTGACGTGTTGTTAAACACTTAACTAGCATTTAACGCTTTTGGAGCAACTGACATTTAAACGTATTTGTAGCCTACAGATGACGTGTCCTCAGTTTAAAAAGCACGACAGATAACTGACTTTTGTACAGCAGTATATATATCCATAAACTTGTATGCATTCGGTGCACATATTCCTTTTTGAGTCTATTTTCTACTGAGCCAAAGTACTAGATGTGTAACCCCCACTACTCAGCAGTCTTATTGTAAAAAACAAAAATAGTCACTACTATTCCAAATCACTTGTGTGTACTCCTAGCACTGATCTCTGCAGTATTTGTTTTGTTTTCGTCCATCAGTATTATTCTGTGTCCGACGTCGAGGCACAAATGTCCGTCATCCGCCCCACGCACTCGGAACAGGAGCCGAATGAGACACGATGAGTTGTTATTCGGCTGATAAAGGCAGGAAAACGCAGGGGGGAAAGGATGTGCAGTGTTCCTTTTGTGTGCTGTGCTGTTACACTATGCAAGTTGTGATCCTAAAATGTATTTTATACTGCAAGAAAAAAAAAAGAAGAAAAAAAAAAGATGTCAGAGCGAGGCAGAGAGAGATGCATCTCCCCTGACATGCTCACACAGACAAGTGTGTCAGTGAACTTTGTACAGACAGTACACGGAAGAAGAAGAAAAAAATGCTGCACTGTAACAGAATCGTCTACTTCTTCCCGACAAAAAGAACTGTGAGAAACGCCTTTGGACCCTGCCTTTTTTTTTTTTTTTTTGCTTTTCCTTACCAGGTTTCTATTTCAATCTAAGCCATGTTGCAAAATCTGTCGCTCCTGTCCTCTTGTTCTCACACGTGTGACGGATAATTTCTCTTCACGTTTGCCATATGGTCCCAGATTGTAACATCAGGGTAAAGAAAAGTAACCGAAGTGAATTTTTTTTGTTTTGTTTTTTCAAGTGTCTTCTTCCCTCCTCTTTTCCTATGATTGTCGCCCTTATGTGTGGAAGTGCTCGCTGCACAGACGCATACGTAAGAGGTCAGTAAATGTTCCAGCTTTACCAAATGATAAAACACAACAGGTGCGGTTTCCTGAACACGAGTCTCGTCTGAAAGTCCGATATCTTTTTCTGTAAAGGACTTTTAAAAAAAAAAAAAATGCTCAGGAAACCGATCCTGCTGAGATGCATTTGCTTCTGTACGGGCTACAGAGCAATGGGCCGGACCCAAACTGAGAAAACTAGACCCCATATACTTTATGGAAGAACTCTCTAAATGATTTCCCTTTGTACTTTCTGTTTCTCACACTGCATTATGCATGAGGTCCTCAAATATCTTCTTTTTTTCCCTTTTGTTTGACCTGATGTTGTTTACTTGAATTTCATGTATAGAAATGACCTTGTTACTTGTGTGAGGTACAACAAAGTCACAATGAAGGTAACAGATACTGATAACTGCTACTACATGTGCAAATGCTTTCCTTGAATTACTACAGAGGTAATATATTTTTGTATTTTTAAATGTAAGCAAACTCATATATGTAACTGCTAACCAAAAAAAAGAAAAAAAGACAAAAAAAACCCCAAGGAGGAATCATGCATAACGTGCACCATCCTCATACGAAACCCAGTAGACAGCTTCTAGTTGTTGAAACGATATGAATGACAAAGCAGACGTGGATTGTTGAATGAAGGACTTGATGCTGTTGTCGGAGGACGATCTTCACGTCAAGTGGAGATCGCTCGCTCTTTAGTGGAAGTCTGTAAGCACAATAAGGAGAAAGAAGCTACCCTGCATGTTTTTAAACCGAAACCACAGTCATATGTTAGTTATATATCCATCTGTATATATATATCATAAAAAAACTCTTCAAATACTTGTTTTAGTCATGCTCATATGACCATGTCTGATAAGAAACTGTATGCATTCATTTATTGTACTGTTGAATAAACACATTTCTCCCCATTTTATCCCGTTTTACAGTTGATCAGGTCAGTTTAAATACACTTTTGTGATAAAGATGGAAAAAGATGTGGATGAAGACTTTGGTAATGTCAACATAGGGCTGGGCAATAATGGCCAAAAGTCATATCCCGATATATATTTAGGCTGAATATCGATATACGATATATATCCCGATATTTTTTTATCGCAAAGTGAGAGCAAATGTTCAGTCAAAGTCAAAGCCAAATATGACATGTCACAAGTAGTTTTATTGAAACTGTTTAAGTGAAGATAAATACTGTATAACAACAGGAGTACCTTTTAAAAAAAACCAAAAAAAAAAACCCATAAAGTGCACATTTAAATAAAAAATATCTTAAATAAAAATAGCCTATGAAATTAAATGGGCCAACCTTTTTCTGAAATAAATATATTAATATGAGAAACGAATAACGCACAAAATTAAATATTTTAAAATTGGACTTTTACAATATTCCAATTTTTTGAGACACTGAATTTTAGGTCTTCATTAAATGTACACCATAATCATTATAATTAGAAGAAATTAAATAAATTAAGACATGAAATGTTTCATTCTGTGTGTAATGGATCTATATAATGTGTTATTTCCTCTTATTTAATTGAATTACTGACATAAATAAACTTTTCTATGATATTCTAATATAATGTGATGCACCTGTTATC
The DNA here is from genome assembly GCF_030273125.1 of Centropristis striata. NCBI lineage: Eukaryota > Metazoa > Chordata > Actinopteri > Perciformes > Serranidae > Centropristis > Centropristis striata. The sequence goes on along the minus strand of NC_081527.1, from coordinate 10,840,158 downwards.
TTCACATTCGATACAAATTACATATTCACATTTTTTTTGGGCATGTTTCAGCACCAACGCTGGACGTGTCATGTCGGAGACGGCATGCTGGTCCTCCGGAGGATTCTGTACAGTTTCCCATGAGTGTATCTTGAGGCCAGCCTGCCCACTGCAGTCTCACTGCACATCTCAGAGCAGAGACAGGCTAAGCACTGTGTCAGCTTCACAAGACCCACCAGCAGAGCTCCGCCACCCAGCATCAGGCAGGGCCACAGCAGCGCAAACAGAGCCTTCTTAAAGGTGTACTTCCTGTTCAAGATGACGTCCCCGGGGTGCCGTGTGCAGTCAGTGAAGCACGGCGAGGAGCTCCCCAGCTGTGTGTCCAAGCTGTTTTTCACTTTCAGGACTTCCTCCTGCAGTTCTGTTCGGTCCATCTGACATTTGGGTATGTAGAAACACTGGGGAAGAGAAGATGTGATTCAAGTGTAATTTTTTATCAAGTGACCTGCTTGTTACAGTTGGCAGCGCTGATTGCAATCAGTGAGACGAGCTGCAAGGTTCTTTTTTGATTCAGTATTTTGTCTGTTTAAGAAAAAGAAAAAAAGCAGCCCTTCTGAGCCTCCATTTGCTGCACTGGCACTGAGAAATGCTTCTTACAATTCCTCTGAATGAAGCAGAAGTGCAGCATGAGAGGGTCTCCTAATAATATCTGCTGGCTTATTCACAAGGGTGCAGGACTCAGGGTAGTTTTCCATTCTGTCAGCTAGTTCAGTTCAGTTTATTCCCTTCCCTTCTCTCTCAGGTGATTTTTCACAGCCCTGCTTGTATGTCTAACATGAAAACATGTATGACTGTGCATGCAGAATTAGGATCTTCCACACCAGGTAATCCTACATATCAGTTGTGGTACATTAAAATAAAGTCTTAATGCTCTAATCAACTCCTCCTCCTGCAGGGGTTCCTCCCTCACAGTGGACCATCCACACCTGGTGTGAAGCAGATCCAAACTCCAGGCTCATAAAGCATTGAGATTAGACCTAAAAGCTGGAATTTACTGCCATAAATCCCTTACCTCTGGAGCGAGGAGGACCGACTCCTCGTCAAAGTGGAGTAAAGCCCTCTGATTGGAGTCTGTGAGGTTAACCGCCACCCTGAGGCAAGGCACGGTGCTCACACCTCTGCAGTCCACCCACTCCTCCAGGATGTCGGCCTGCAGCAGCACACAGCTGGCCTCCTCCGCCCAGTTACTGGAAAACGAGGAACAATGTTGATAGATGTTCTTATGTTGCGGGGGGTGCTGGTCGAAAAGATTATTTCTGAGCTAATGTTAGATAATGTTGAACACTGTTGGTGCTGTCGGGGAGCTGAAGAGAGGCAAAGCACTCGGGAGTGCATGAACGCCACATCCTTTCAATTTTACCAGGCATACCTCTTTAGCATTTAAATACAAAGCAGCTAATACATTAAATATGCTTCACATAGTTAGGCCTGTCACAATAACACATTTTTAGGACGATGTATTTTCCCAGAATCTATCACGATAAACAATAGAATCGCTGTATCGATGTCGTTTTAGTTTTATAACGATATTAGAGCATAATAAGCACATCCTTTTCCACAACAATGAATTTTTAAATCTCGAGAATATTAAATATTGAATTGAAATGTGGAAAATAAATATTAAAATATCCTAGATAAAGAAAGGGGGGGGTTGTTATAGGAGGGTCGGTACAACCAATTATTAGTATTGAGGGAAGCATTGAATATTATAAGACAGATAAATTCTGAAGTAACTTTGATTTTGATGAAATACTATGAAACTGATATTGATGAAATTATGAAACTGCTATTTGTTTTATTTATTTATTTATTTTTGTTCTTATGTCCTTCCTGGTACCTAATATGATGACCCACAGAAATTAATCAAATAAAATTCTAAAAAAAAAAAAAAAAAAAAAAAATGATAGAAAGTCAAAGCGCTGTCTGTCACCCCAGCAGACAAACTGCAGTGTACCTGTTAACATAAGGTTTGACTGTAGTGATGCCGACCACGAAGAACATGAGCACAGAGAAGGCCATCATGGTGAAGCCCAGCAGGACGGCTCGGTCCTCCCCAACACTCGACACCGGCATCTGGGTCCGAGCTCGCTGCCCTCCACGCCCATCCACCCCCCGACTCCAGTCCTGCTCCGGCGCTGTTGCTGTATGGAGGAGCTCTCTGTGTCTCTCAAACACACACACACACACACACACACACACACACACACGGCCACCAGGGATGTAACGATTTAATCCAACAGTGATACAAATTAGATTTTTGATTCAATGCGTCAACACATTTCATGTTCCACTCATACATTTATTTGGTTCATTTGATTAATTTTCTATTCTCTCAAGCTACGTGATTCCCCTTCAGGGCTGAAAGTGTCTACACGGATTTAGTTAGATTTACAAAAATGCCTATTGGCACCAGCCCAAATATTGAGATACATTTTTAAGTTTAAACTTTGGCCTTAAGTAAAACAACGTATGTGTCTAAACATGTAATACAACCCTGGTCCTATTGGCTTGGAAACATTTACCTTTTTGGCCCTCAAAATAGGAGGCTACACATAGTTGAGGTCCAATGATTAGTCCTTGGGGGCACTTTTATGTAGATTTTACCTTGAGAGATGGAAATGGACTCCTACTATACCCCTATGTCTAATATTTTAGGGCCATGTCGTTTAAACTCTCATTGCCTCATCAGCTGTTATTTTTTTATCAGCTGGTTCCCTCCAGAGTCACAGAAGACTTCATAAAACTGTTTCTAAAGGCCGAGTAGCCTTTCTTGTGACATGTAAACTGAACTTGATATGCTGAATCTGAATCTTTAATGCAATATTAATAGATTTTAGTCAGTTCAAATCTTTTAGATCTATGCTTCTGGCTTTCCAGATGCATTCAGTGTGATTAATCATTCATGCCCATATATTTGAATGTGAAAGCTTTGTTAAATCTTCATCAGTGTTTTTTTCAGAGACCAGTCAATTGTCCTCTCTTACCGTGTCTGCCGCCTGCGAGCACCCTGCAGGTTGATGTTAATGGGGACGGTGAAGGACCTCCGGGGAGAAGCTGTATTTAAGAACATGCCTATCTCTGTCTCGGCCAACCTCCAAACCCCCTCCAACATATGTATCCCCCCCCAACAAGCTCTGTATCAGAAAGTCAAATGTCCTTCTGTCAGCAGCTGATCATCTTGTGTCTCCAATAGGCTCCATTGAAGCGACTCCAGTGACTGACTGAGTGCTCCAGATTGCAGTTTTGTTCACCAGGGGACTTCCTTGTTGTTTACCAAGGCTCAAAGGTGAGTGCGACAACACCTCCTACCCTTGTGTGTTTCTATAGAAACCACCACAGGTAAGGCAAGTAGGATGCTAATGGTCTCTCAGTGGGACCGTGAGACTTAGCTGTATGTAGCAGTTTGTCATGGAAAAGCTTAATGAAAGAATTACACAGCGCCAATGTACTGTACACGAAGGAAGGAAGAGACTGTCCCAGTAAACAACATGTGTTTTCACAGCAGTTTAAAACGAGCAGTATTTAGGTTAGCTCATGGAGGGCAAGATGTAACCCACAATGGTATTATGATGAGTTAGATTAGGTAGGGTTAGGGTAAAAAAATTGTTATGAGAGTAAGGAAGAGTAGGCCAGACCTCTTTGAATCTTGCACCCAACAAATACCCCATTACAAAAAACCTAAAACTAACACTTAAACTAATACAAACTAATCATAATAATAAAAAAAAATTTCATTTGTAATGCACTTTACATTAGAGGAAATCTCTAAGTGCTAAACTAAACTAAAACTAAGCATTTTCCAAAAATAACAACTAAACGAACACCAGCAAACTCACTCTAACAACAAATTAAATCTAACTGAATTTGAAAACAAACATTTACAATGAAATAAACTAAAACGCAGCTTAAAATGACCTCTTGAATCTCGCACCTAACAAATTCCCCATTACAAAAACTAAAACTAATACAAACTAAACTAAAACTAAGCATTTTCATAAAATAAAAACGTAACTAAAACTAGCAAACTCACACTAAAAACTAACTAACTAATTCAAATTAACTGAATTTCAAAACAAAAATTCACAACGAAATTAAACTAAAACAGCAGCTTAAAATTAGAATTATTTATGTGAAAAGTGTAAAAGCAAAGGGGAATATAAAGAATGACAAGGTCCGCTCATGGAGGGTTGGACAAAACCAACAATGGTAGCATGAGGAGGGAGATTAGGTAGGTAAAAAATGTTATGAGAGTAAGAGTAGGGCTGACCTCTTTGAATCTTGCACCCAACAAATACCCCATTACAAAAAACTAAAACTAACACTAAAACTAATAAAAACTGAACTAAAACTAGCAAACTCACTCTAAAAACGAATTAAAACTAACTGAATTTGAAAACAAAAATTCCCAACGAAATCAAACTAAGGCTACGTTTACACGAAGACGGTCTGAACAGAAGACGCAAAAGTGGCGTCGCGTCTTCACTTTTTATTCCTCGTTTAGACGAGCATTTTTGGGAGGAAATCTGCGTGCATACGGTGACGCAAAAGTGTGTGAAATTCGATTGTATGCAGCCAGGCGGCATCACTTAAAGCGATAAGAGCATCTTTGGGCATGCAGAAGTTTTCACGGCACGCATTTTCATCAGCTTCTCCTTCCACAAAGTTCTCCACCATCACTAGATCTCCCAGGTCTCGTTCACAGCCGTCTGGCTCGCCTCCGACGAATTGCTGCATCCAAAATGTGATAGAGGTAATTACAGATCCTTCTCTGTTCAGTAATACTATCTCTACATATCCTGTACATTTGGTGGAAAGACTCCTGTAAGTTTATTAGAGCTGCCAGAGCAGCTTGAAGGTCCGACGCATGGAAATAATCCCACATTTGTTTATTTTCCTGTGCTGGAGCATGTATGTGACGTAAACACATACGTGACGTGAGCAGATCTGAGCAGAGTTTTGTGTCTTGTCAGTGTAGACGGACACGCTACGGCGGAGCGTATTTAACTTTTCCACTTTGGAAGGTGGTTTCAGATTTTTGCGTCTTTAAGCCTCAAAAACGATTTCACCGTCTAAACGAAAGGCACTTCCGATAAAATATTTTGTCGTTTTTACCCGCGAGCGTCCTCGTGTAAACGGGGCCTAAAACAGCAGCTTAAAACGAGCAGTATTTATGTGAAAAGTGTAAAAGCAAAGGGAATATGCAGTATAAAGAATGACAAAGTCCACTCATGGAGGGTTGGACAAAACCAACAATGGTAGCATGAGGAGTGAGATCGGGTAGGGTTAGAGTAAAAAATGTTATGAAAATGAGGAAGAGCAAGGCAGGGCCAGACTGCTTTCGATGAATGGGATCTAGCATCCATTGTCAAACTGGCTCCAAAACGCGCTGCTCTTCCTGGAGGCTTGCACCTGCCGAACTACCTCACTTCCGGTAGTCATGTCAATTTTTTTTGACTCTTTTTACTATCTTTAGTAAAGCCTAACAATGTGCCATTCCCCCTTAACCTGAAGGAAATAGTTTTGTTACCTAAACCTAATGAAACTGTGTGTGGAGATCATCTTTTTGTATTTTTGGTTTCTGTCATTTTTTTGTCTGCTTTGTAATTTATTTTCTGTATTGTTCCTGTTTTTAATATCTGTCTCCTATGGACCCTGAGTTTTGAATAAAATTTGATTGATTGATTGATTGATTGATTGTTTCAAAACACATGCAAACATGTTTAAAATGGCAACAGTTACATTTAGTATATTTTTTTAAAACATTATCTTGACTGAGGACTTTGATTTCCAGTTACAAGTAAGGATGCAAATTTTGGAAAGCACCAGCCACCAGACAAGTACTGTTAAAATATGCAATGGCTGCTTTATTTGCTTCACTCACCAGCCAAATTAACCAATGATACAATGATGATGATGATGATGATGATGATAAGTGGCTGGCTGATTTTGGATTCCACCATCCACCGTTAAATTGAAATTTTCAGTACTGGTAATAACAAATGGCACTTGTTGGAGAGAAGAAAAAGTCACAAAGTTTCGATTGTGTGCCAAATCAACCACTTTTACACACATTTACACACATTCAGAAAAAATACTGACCCAAACATACAGCTGATATCTCGCCATTTATAATGGTTTTCTTGATAACAACCAAAATCATGATCAAGAAAACCATGGAAAATGTCTAGATATCAGCTGTTATATTAAACTCTTATGAGCTATTTTTGTTGTCATCATTATATTTGTCGAAACAAATGTACCTTTAGTTGTACCAGGCATTAAAATGAACAAGAAATTGAAGAAAAAATGTGGTCTAATCATTTTTTCCATGTCTGTATATATAAAATGTAGTGGCGAAGCAGCGGTCGACCAAAAGACGGCATAGCCATACCACCAGTATGGCTAACATACATGCAAAAATACTATGTGAAGCATATTCATTACTCTGCCTAATATTTTTCTCCATGACTGTATGTGTCCTTTTCATTATCCTGTTGGCATTTTGAGTTTTATAAACTCTCAGATTATCAATACACTATGTGACATGAGTGCAAGATGAGTTAATATGTGTTATACAAACAATCGAAACTTCTTGTATTATTCATGGGTTGCAGGAAACACATATGGAGGTATTATCTTGGTGACAGTTCTGTGTAATATAACAGGCCCAAGGCTAGGAACACCACAGCAGCTTGAGAACAGAGCCAAATATTCAATAAAACAGACAGCGATGTCATACCTAATTTATTTAGTTTTGAATACAATAGAGGGTTATTTTTCAGAATATTTTCTCCTTCACCTTTTATCACACCTTCTGGTGTAAGGCTTCATATTCCTGGAAATGTAATCACAGTTTATCTGATGTATTTTATCACCTGTATGTTTTTATTACTGTGTGATGTATTGTATTTGTGAACTGCCAAGTGGAGTCTCTTTTGTACAACAGCAAAGTTATTCATATCTGTAGCCTAGAAAGAGGGCAGATATGCCTGGCACACCTTCTTCTCTGGGATGTTGGAGAATCAAGTGCTTTTGATGGAACCGAAGAAAACAAGATAAAAAATGTATGAAGCTCAGTGTACTTTACCTCACCTGGTAACCCGAGACACTGACTTGACCGTGAGGCTCACAGCGTGGTGCTGCGCTACGGACGTGACTCAAACAGAATTTCATCTTTAACATAAATGCCTAATGGGACCAGACTACTGCAATCATTTCAAAGTGGACTGAGTTGTTTTTATTGCTGATTTAATGTATTCTGCCCTACATTTCAGGTCGAGCCCCTGCTGAGCGTCTTCCATAGGTAGAAGCCTCGTATCAGTTTTCTGTCTCCGAGAAGTTCTGAAATGACCTTGCGCAATGTTGAGACAAAATTCCTCCGACTATCCGGCCCAGCAGTTCTAAATGGAAGCACAGTGTTTCCTATTATCTGATTATGCTGCCGAACAACATTTCTGAACAACACACACAGCCAGAGGTTGGGGTATAAAAGGTAGCGAGTCACTGAGCACAATGGATAATCATCAAAAGAGGAATCTAACTTTTTTCACCATCGGACTGATATTTGTGCTGAGCGGCATCGAGTACGGTAAGTTCATTATGACAGCTTTATGGAGTTGAAGACATGAGATAATGATCTCATTAGAGCAGAATCTGCCTGGCATTTTAGTTGTGAGCACACATCACAGAGGATATTGAATTTAAATGTATTTTGCTGTGGGTAAACAAGGCTTGTCATTGCTTCTCTCCCCTTCTCTTCCCCCACACTCATTCTCCTTATCCGTCTCCGGTATTCACAGCTGTCATTTTACCCACAATATGGAAGTATCTGCAGATTCTGGAGGCCCCCCCTTATTTCCTGGGTCTGGGTCTGTCTGCCTTCAGTCTCAGCGGGCTGCTCACCGGCCCACTTTTTGGGCTGTGGTCAGACCGGAGCAAAACTACAAAGTCCATCATCCTGTTCTCCAACCTTTTTGAGATTGCTGGTGAGTAATTAAACCACAAGACAAATCTCATGACACAGAGTCAGGTTTTAAACTGTGTTGAACTCAAACTGTGAGCTTTGTCAGAAATACCTCATTCGTTCATTCATTTCATTATTCACTACAGAGGAACCCATGTAGAGGAAGTGTCTCAGATGGCAAATCAAAAACAGATTCAAGTTTTAGGTTATTCTTTGAATCAAAATGTGCCTTGGTCGTTATCTTCCAGTGATGGATATCAGATACTCTTTACAACCTGTTGTTGGAAAAATTTGAGATCAACATACTACGAATTAGAGGTGTGAATCCCCAGAGGCCCCACGATACGATTTTATCCCGATACTTGAGTCACGATACGATATTATTGCAATTTTAAGCATTTTGCGATATGGTGAGTATCGCTCAAGTATATTCCTAAAAGTGAGCCTGCTACAGCCTCTGGGGAAAAATAAAACAGTGAAAATACTGACGGCCCACCTGCACTAAATATTGCTACTTGGCGGCCATAAATCGATATAATATCGCCATGTAAAATATTGTGACACTATGTGTATCGATTATTTCCCCCACCTCTACTACGAATAGTGTCTGCAACCATGCTATCTTCTATTACATACTACTACTACTGCATACTAGCTTAAATCTCTCGGATTGCTAACATGTTATTGTTTAGTAGGGCTTTGTGAAGTTTACCATGATGACCATGTTAGTTTAGCTAGGATGCTAAAGTTTGATAATTAAGCCTAAAAACAAAGTAGGCTACAGCTGATGGGAATGTCATTAGTTTCGCAGGTATTTGCCATAGACTTTAAAAGAAGTGGTCCTAGCCACTGTTGCCATCTTGGTTTTTGGCCAATTGCTATTTATTTTTTTTGGAGCCAAAAGTGATGAGAGGATGAAGCTAAGCTATCAGCTAATGCTAGCTAGCTATGTTGTTTTGCAAGGTGCAAAAATGAACAGAAGTCTTATTTTGGTTGAATAAATTTGAACATTTTTACTATTAACTTTTATTAACTGACAACAGGGCTGCATGGTGGTGTAGTGGTTAGCGCTCTTGCCTCACAGCAAGATGGTCGCCAGTTCGACTCTTCTGCTCTTCTGTGTGGAGTTTGCATGTTCTCCCTGTGTCAGCGTGGGTTCTCACCGGGTACTCCGGCTTCCTCCCACAGTCCAAAAACATGCACTTAGGTTTAATTGGTGACTCTAAATTGCCTGTAGGAGTGAATGAGAGCATGATTGTCTGTCTCTATGTGTCAGTCTTGTGATAGTCTGGCGACCTGTCCAGGATGTACCCGCCTCTCGCCCAGTGTCAGCTGGGATCGGCTCTAGCCCCCCCACGACCCGAGTGCGGATAAGCGGTTAAGGATAAAGAATGAATGAAAAACTGAAAACAGTGAAAAAAGTGTGAAAAGCTCAAAACACTGGGGTAGCAACTTGTAAATCACAAGTTAGACATACCCTGCTTTATTGTCTATTTTACTCTAAATGGGACTGTCTGACTCATGCTGTATTGAAGAAGACTTAAAACTAGAATGTAAGACCATAAACTTCTTAGGAAAAGGTTTTCTGAGGTAAAAAGAAAAGAAAAGTAGAGTAATTTTCTCATAAACTTCTGCAGATTTAAAGCTTCACTTTTTGAAACCCGGAGGTTTCCATTTGGTATTCAGTCGTAAAAAACAAAGTATTGGACAATTTTGAATTATGACCTGATGACGGCACTAGATGAAGGGTTCAGGTTGTTACAATTCTGACACAGTGAGAAAAATTTTATGGCAGCTGTTGAAGAATATTACTGAAAAACACAACCTGCCGTTGGTGCTCTTGGAAAAACCAGGGGATCAGGAAGTCATTATGATTCATCACCTGGACACAATGAATGATTGTAGAACATTTCATGGAAATCCGTCCAGCCGTGGTTGACATATGTCATATTTTAGCCTGGCTTGCTGTGAGCATTGTCAGACACAACCATCAAGGAAAGCATCTGTTTCACACTGAAGATATATATTTTTTGACACATTTTCATGTTTATTTGTCCTCAGGTAACTTCATGTATTTTATAGGATACTCAAAGTGGCTGCTGTTAAGCAGTCGACTTGTCGCAGGTGACACACACACTCACACACACACACACACACACACACGTCATGAAATAACACCTAAAGCATGTTCTGTATCAGGGTGCTGTGAGGATGTAACTGAAGGACGTTGTTTGCTTCTCAGGTGTCGGCGCAGGAGCGGGCTCCTCCATCTTTGGTTTCCTGACTCGGAGCACTCGGCCAGAGGAGCGCGCCGGCATTTTTGCAGCCATCATGGCCTGTCGACAAGCTGGCCTCCTTGTCGGTCAGTCTCTCCCCCTATACCTCACCTCTCTCCACCTCTTCTGAGAAACACCTTCTTTGATGTTCAACTATGAGAAGGAGACGTTAAATAATATCACCAAGGTGGAGGCTACTGTCTCCACACATCCTCTGTTTTTTTTGTTGTTGTTTTTTTTTTACTCCATCTTTAAAGGTCTTCCTCCTGTCTCTCCAGGGCCGGCGTTCAACTTGTTCCTGCGGCTGTGTGATTTCAAACTGGGGCCCTTTGTTGTGAACAAATACACGTCTCCTGGGGTAACAGCATCCAGATAATCAGTAATCTAAGGTTCCCTGAAAGCCTCATGAATACAGAAACAACCTTCAGAAATAGTCACTCTACATTCTGCACTCCTCCTGGCTCACATGTAGTTTTTTTTCTTTGTTCTTTATCTGAGTTAGAAGAATACAAAATGCCTGCAGTGATGCTCAGGCCCGTAACAACCTGAATCGATCTATTTCCATCTCATGAGCCTCGGAATAAAACACCTGTAGAATGGATTCAGCTTAAATGGGATCTAACAAAGCTCCTACGCCTTCTTCCATTTTTCCTCATAATTTGACGCTGCACGTCTCTTTATATCACTGTGCCAGGTTACTTTATATCTTGAACACTCTCCTCTTTATATCAAATACTTCATCTCTCCTGTTAGTTTTAGGATTTTCATGTGAAATATTTCAGCACATTTTTTCCCCTCCTTACTGTCAGATCTTCATGTGCCTGCTGTGGGTGCTGCTCCAGTTTGTCGTCCTGGCGATGTACTGGGATGTACCACCCGTCAGCTCAGAGGGGGGCGCGGTGATGATGGAAATGAAACAAGAGGAGGAAGAGGAGGTGCCACTGATGGGGTCCGATGAGGAGCCGGTGCACACCTTCCATGCCGTCGACCAATTGGAGAGCTCGTCTGAGATGCAGCCCGTCCGCGGCGCCTCGTCCGTCTCAAACCCCATGAAAAACTTCAGCGCCAGAAGAGGTGAGCGTGCAGGTTTTGACTGCCTGTCCTGAGCATTTATTGTCAGCTCTTTCTCTCCTTATATGAGGGTTTCAGGTAGGAAGAGGTGTCACTGCCAATGCACATGTTCCGTATCAGCTCGATTGATTTCCTCGCATGCACACACACTCATGCTTACACACATTCTCCATTCTCCAGGTCTCTCTCTGAGGAATTCTGTGTGGCATGTCAGATCAGATTGCCTGTGCATTGATTGGACTTGTGTGTATGTGTCTGGTTTATGTCAGAGTGAGCATGTATATGTATGATGTCAGGTGTCCTATTGGATTAGTGTCATAGTAAGTTTACATGGGATGCAAGCAGTGATTGTGTGCCGTTATTGATTCACTTTTTCTGTACTTCTTCAGTCCGTGTGTGTGTGTGTGTGTGTGTGTGTGTGTCAAACCTTCGAAATCGATTCTCTCACTCTTTGAAGATGTGGCTAAGGGATTGGATAGCAGACTTCCTCCTTTATTGACTGGCTTGCTGTGGTTGACTTGTGGATGAAATGGAGACAGAATTGGTAATGTGGCCAACATTCTTCTTATTGATCCCTTTTTGATTTGAAGAAAAATCTACAACACCAGAAACTCGGGGAGCAAAACCGGAGGATGTCTGCAGCTCGTGCACATACTGTAGGAGTGTCTGTTCGCCGTTACACTGATTCTGGTGTTCGCTCTCGTGAATTATTGATCTTCGCTGACTTTTTGTGTATGAGTGAAGAATCTTTGAAACAGCTCGAGCAGCTCTTTCATATCTTTTCACTTTCTTTTATCAACTCATTTTATTTGTAGTTGGGGTCGAGGCATCACATGCAACAACCGGGCTGATTTTTTCCTTTTTGGACCAAGTAAAATATTTAGCATTAATAAGCAGTGTATAAGCAGTTAATAGTGGTTTGCAGATCAACTTATTTTGTGAAATACGCTTTGTAAACTTGAGTTGGTTGAGAAGATTGTTATCACCCTCGTGTCTGTGCACTAAATATAAAGATACAGTCAGCAGCACGTTAGCTTAGCTTAGCACGGTGATTCTGAAAGTGGTGTCCCTGAAATCTATTTAATCTGTTTACAGTTTATAGATTATGTTCCGATCTAACACACTTAGAATCTGCAAATATGTTTAATGCAATAAAAAAATTGTTATTTTAGAAAGGGTTACATCCTGGAACATCACTAACAGTAAGGCTCATTATGCCAGAAAATAAACTGTTCCAGTATGCAACTGTTGTTTTAACATTTCTTTTGTTCAGTGTACAAACTAAACTAACTGAGGTATGCTTGCAGCAGATTTTGCTACCATTGCACAGAGTAAGCCAGCTGTTTCCCAATGTTTCTAATCTTTATGCTACGCTAAGCTAACCTGTTACTGGCAACTTACCAGAGGTATGATTCATCAGAGGCTTGATACAATTTTATCCCGATACTTGAGTCACGATATTATTGAGATTTTAAGCATTTTGTGATATGGTGAGTGTTGCGATACAATATATTGCAATTTAACTGTTTAACTTCATTTTGTGTCCACAAAATTAAATTCAGTCAAGAATTGTTTTATCAAATAAGAAAAAATTCTCAGTTCTGAAATGGGAGGTAGCTATGTAATGTAAAGAGGAGACTTGTGGGAACCCAGAGAGCCTTTTTTCATTGAGATAGCATGACGTCAGGGGTCACATGACCGCTTTGAAAATGACCATAAAACATATAAAAGTAGCCTTATTTTGCATCGTTATTCCAACAACTTCCCTATGGAATATCCTGGATATCCTAAAAGTTCTAGTTTCATATGATACCAGTATCTCCAGTATATTCCTAAAAGTGAGATCGCTATGCCTCCGGCTAAAAATCGATACTTGGCGGCCATGAATCGATATAATATTGCCAGGCAAAATAACGTGATACTATGCTGTATTGATTTTTTCCCTCACCTCTACAACAAGTGATATCAATCTTCTCATCTAACTCTACACTGCAAATTATTTGTTTCTGTTTTGTTTTGTTTTCAAGATTTAAAAAAAACTTAGAATTAGAAGTGTTAGATAATTTATCTTGTTTTGAGAGTTAATTTCTTATTTTAAGTGTTCAACATGCTTATTTCTAGAATTAACAGTCCTAATTCAAGAAATCTTGTCAAGTGAAATTATCTGTCCATAATTTCCCTCAGATTTAGTGTTTTATCTTGTTTTTAGACACCTCTTTTTTGCAGTGTAATAACCAAAATGTCTTTAAAGATGGCCAATGGCCAATAGGGGGCGACCACATTGGTTGCAAAAAGAGGTCAGATTATGTAGAAGTCTATGAGAAAATTACCCTACTTCTCATTTATAAACTCAGTAAGCATTTCTGGAATGAGTTAATGGTCTTACTCTTCAATACAGAATGCCTGTGAATGGGGTTATGGTCCGATTTAGAGTAAAATAAATGATAACCTTTTACTCCGAGATTTAACATAAAAATATATGTACTATATACTATATAAAGTAGTTCAAATGAGCCCTACATTGAGAAAATTAAAATGCCTAATAAATAAATGCATCAATAATAATAATCTAATAAAATATTTAGAATATATAACAATCCATTATGCATAATGAGTGCTTTTACTTTGATACTTTTACATTTTGATGCTGATTCTTTTGTACTTTTATTTAAGTAAGTTTTGAATGCAGGACTTTTTACTTGTAGTGGATTAAGTTTCACCCTTCTTCAAAAAGTAAAACTGGTGTCGGCTAAAAGGCTTCAAGACCGTAGTCTACAACCCAATGGGGACGTCATGATGACTCCACTTCTTTTATACATAGAACTGACTCTGACACACATACTATAAATACATACACTACACATACAGTGCATACAGTGTCTGCAGCAGGAAATAAAATCATATAAATATTAGTAGAAACACTGAACAGAGAGAACTGAACCTCAGTAGATCACACACTGTAATATCAAGCCATTCCTCCAGCCATCTGGCACGTACTTCCAAATTTAGCTGAAAGCCCGGCTCATTTTTCCTCCTCCAAGTCCATAAGGGAGTTTTTGTTCCAGGAAAAGCTGGTATCAAAATTTGGAATTCATTAAAATATATATATTTCTTCTGTGTTATCATGTTTTGGACATAAGAAAAAGGCAAAAACTCTCACTTATCTTTGTAAAAAAGACATTTTATTGGCTGGGGGATCGGCAGCCAGGACTCATCTCGTCCGTCTCTTTCAGTCTTAAGATTACTTTCAGATGAATGCGTTTTCTTTCTCTATAAACTTCTTTATCTCAACCAAGCTCGCCAGTTGAAACTTTCAATTCAATGGCACCACTTGAGCTTGTTTTATGATTTTCTCTTTGGTCTTTTTTGGTTCCTCTGGTTATCTCTCTCTCTCTCTCTCCCTCTGTCTTTCACTCTGCAGAGTTCCTGAGAGAGGAGGTGGTTGTTCTCCTCACGGCTCAGTTCATCACTCTCTTCAATCAGACAGCGCTGGAGGTGAGAGCAGCTACCGTTGAGATCCATCAGCCGGGGTTTCCAAGCATTTCACACAGTGTCACACTATTTTACCCCGAGTTTCATCCAAACTGCATCAATCTGAGCCTTACCTTGAAAGACCCGCGCTGTTACTTTGGGAAAATAATCAACTATCGCTTAACGCCCAAAGTTAAACTGATGTAACAAGTGCACATAATCAGTCTCTGTGTCCCAGACATGAAACATGAAGAGGCCTTTTTCTCTTCTCATTAAACTGCGGCGACTGAATAGTCACACAGTGGTGACCTGGATTATACAATCATTTCAATATCAAAACAGAACAGTTCTTTTGATCTGGGCCGAATGAAGCCTTTGAAGGACTTAAAAGGTGCTCGTTTCAGCTGTAATAAGAATCTCCTCCTCTACCTCTGACTCAATCATTTTGTCTAACTGGCTGACCTTGTGAGCATCTTTCTGTAAATCCTCAGACTATGGTGACTCCTCTGACGCAGCGCTACTTCAGCTTTGGCGAGCTGGGCAACAGCCTGATGTACAGCCTGTGCGGGGTGGAGGTCATCCTGGGCTTCTTCTTTGTGCGCTGGCTGAGCAGGAAGGTGGAGGACCGCGCCGTGCTGGCCGTGGGCCTGGTCATCTGCTGCACTGCTTGTATCTGGTGCATCATCTTCCTCGGCAACCCCCGAGGTGCTAACCTGCCCAGGAAAAAAAAAAAACATAAATGCAAAGGCGCTCACAGCTTCTTTTATTTTTTTTATATTTAAAAAGGCCTTGTGTTGTGTGCCAAATCCCTTCTGTGTGACTGTTGTTGGTGAGCATATCGGGTTACACACTGTCTGAATTGAATGTGCCCTGTAAATGATATCATTCAGACTCTGGCACGCCAGCAGGAGATCATACAGGCAAACTGGATCCTGTATGTTCATGTTGGCCCGCGTCTGTTGCAGCTCGTCACGTTTATCACTCTGATTACAAGTGACAGGTGCTGGAGCTGGGGAGTGCCTGAGTACATATAAAAGGATTACAGTAATCTAATTAGACAAAAATGCTATTTGTTAAAGCGTATCCTACTTTTGTTTGCTATTTGTTACAGTTACAGTTACGAAGAAAGAAAATAAAACCATAAAGGCAGATACCTGAAGAGAAAATACATCTTTTCTCGGACTGCTAAGAAACCCGTTTGATTGGTGAAATTGCATTTTAATTATAAGATTACAGACTTTCAGCTTATGCAGGATGAACATCCAACAGTTTGAGTGGGCACACATTCACACAAACATGTGCATGGTGCAAAGCAGCAGAGAACAAATATCTAGTGGCTGCCAGCTTGGCAGTGGTTTAGTTTTCAGATAGAGCTATCTCTGGTGGTGCCAACCCATTTGAGGAAGGAACTTAAAAACCGAGAGAAGAAGAGATGGATAACTGAAGTATGATCTGACACTTTCAATACGTACCAGCACATATCAGAATTAAAAAGGAATAAAATAATCTAACTGAATAGCCTACTAATATATTAATGTAATGTATGTTGGTGTTAGATTAAATTGTTTAATAATGTTCTGTTAAATATGATGGCAAACTACTATAATTCAGTAATACCAGGGTATTATGTTTGCACCCCTGCCAGGTGGGTATGGATGGGAGATGTCAGCCTTCATCATCGGAGTGTTTCTGCAGCTGCTGGGGCTTCCCTTCGTGGCCGTGTCTCAGGTGTCTCTCTTCTCCAAAGTCACTGCCGAGAAAACACAAGGTTGGCTCGTTTTACCGCCGTTCGCATGATTCAACATATTAAAACAACAGATTGCTGCTCAGCATATGTGATGCAAAGAAACAGTTATACATGTTGTTGGTTTTTTTTTATCCCCCTAGCCATATTTCAATGTTTGTGCTTGAAAGAAATAACCTTTAATTGTTCTGTGCCGCTTCACCAAAAGGATTGAGCCAAGGTGTCAGACGCTCAGTTGGGGGCCTGGCCACCATCTTGGGTCCTTTGTGGGCTGGAGGACTGACCGATAATTTGTACATAATGCTGGGCATGATGCTCGCTCTCCTCATAATGATCACAGTAAGTAGAGCACAGCTCATTAATAGCATCAGAAAATTGGTAACATGATAAACTAGAAGAGCACTTTGAGAGGGATGTCCTCTTGCAGTGTTAACAAAAGTGAAAAAAAAATAAAAATAAATAACTGATGTACCTGCTCTGTGATTCCGATCCGCTCCAAAATTTAATTGGGTCTTTCTTGGCCCATGCTACATCCCTCCAATCCAACAAGACAATCGTAACCTGACATGCGGTGTCTTACACAATGAAAATGTTGAATAAACCGAAGCAATGCTTAACCATTGGTTTGGTTTCATTCTCTCACTGAGCTGGAATTTGCATGGTAATGCTTTAAATGTCCCATATTGTAAAAAGTGAGACTTCCATATTTTTATGATTATGAAGCAGGTCCAGATGCTATATACAGGTGCATCTCAATAAATTAAATATGATGGAAAAGTCCATTTACAGTAGTTCAAGTCAAATAGCCCCAACCAATTATTGAGTCATATAGATGGACATACTTTTCAGGGGCCAACATTTCCATATTAAACATACTTTTTAAAATTGGTCTTTTGTATTTTTTTTTTTGAGACACTTAATTTTAGGTCTTCATTAAATGTAAGCCATAATCATTATAATTAGAATAAATTAAATCAATTAAGAAATGAAATGTTACATATTATTTCCCCTTCAACCCAGTGTTTCTTATTCTCTACCCCACCCTGTACAGTCATGGAAAAAAATATTAGACCATATTAGACCACCCCTTTTCTTCAATTTCTTGTTCATTTTAATGCCTGGTACAACTAAAGGTTGATAATGATTGTGGTTATTATCAAGAAAACCATGGAAAATGTCTAAATATCACCTCTTAAATTAAACTCTTATGAGCTATTTTTGTTGTTATCATTATATTTGTCCACATGAATGTACCTAAAATGAACAAGAAATTGAAGAAAAACGGTGGTCTAATACATTTTTTCATGACTGTATGTGCTTTCTCTGTTAGACTATATACAAAGCTTTTTTCCACCAGCCCACACTGAAAAACAGTAGCTACTTGCCAGTAAAATCCTTAACTCAGCATGTCTTTGATAGCCTCTACTTATTACTCCGTGCTCTCTATTCTCCAAAGCCATATCACGCTGTACATTTTCGCAGGTTATGACAGTGCTGTCCTACGAGCGCCTGGCTGAGCCCAGGGCAGTGCAGAGCGCCCAGAGCTCAGACAGCGGAGGATAGAGCTGCAGTGTGTCTGAAGAGAGGCTAAAGACAGACGAAGGGAGTGCCCTTCACTTTCTGAGAGAATCAATACGAGTTTACTGCAGAGGAAACTGTATGAGTGTGGAATAAAAAATGTTTAACTGTACCTCAGAACCTGTCATAGAGGTGATCACACAGGTAAAGCTTTGCACAATCTCCCTGTTATCAGATTTGATTAGAACATACAGCACCTTGCATGCATATCACTATCAGACTATTAATTACACTTTACACAAGGGGGCACCATTGCTCTCATATTGAATATTCTGAGGTGTAATTGAAGATGAAAGCCATTATTTTTAAACTGAACTATTTATATTCCCCAGGTGTTGATGAAAAGATAAGAGAGCAGGGTTTGTTTTCCATGTGACCCGTGTACCAGATTTTTCATTTCTTGTCCCGAGTCTTTCTTTCTCTCCAAAAAAAAAAAAAAAAACTCAGCTGAAAATGAAGCAGTTGACACAATGGGTGCAGAAGTGGAGTTGTCAACTTCTTAGCAGCTCTGTGTCAGTGTAGCTGATAGAAGAAGGGGGTCAAATAAAGTGACGCTTTGAAGATTTCTTGATGTGTATTTGTAGTGTTGGAGTAAAACTGTGTTTTTAGTGTTAATACAGTGTCTTAGATGTGACTAAAGCAGAAAGATGTTATCTGAAAGTATTCCTCTACGTGCAAATGAGAAAGCTCCCGAATTTAAGAACTTCTTCTTAATTAGCCGTCTCTATCATTTGACTATGGGGGGGATTTAAAGTTTAATTGCCTGTATTCATAATTCAAAACATGACAAGGTGTGACTTGTGTATAGTCAGCTGTTCTAGCCTATATCCTCCTCTAGGATGTGCTGTATGCTACACATCTGCACAGCGCTGTAAGCAACATCAAGGCATTGTAGATTCTCTTTGTACCAATGAACATGGCTTTGGCCAATCTCTGTGTTTTTGCATAATTGCAGATAAGGCTCAGTAACCTTTTCCAGTTTTCTATACTCAGCATGTGATGTTTGGCTTTCCAGAGGCTTTTCGCCTGAAATGGAAATTTTAATCTTTGGGACTCAAGGACATAATATATATAAGTACTTTCATGCCCTGATCAGCGTATTCAGGTACTTGACATTTTAAAGGAGATAACAGGGTGCAAAAAAATCAGGTCAAGCCTGAATTTACTCTCTTTGAACGAGTCGCAATTTCAGCATGACTCCAGTTGTCTTGTGTTTTTAAAGAAACTCCTATACAATAACATATGTAGCCACAATTCCTTTAAAAGCAACAGAAATCTTCAGTTCACCTCTCCTATGCACAGCTATGTCAGTATGTTATAGTTGTGTTGCATGAATGAGTCCTGAAACCCAGAAATGAGTCAGCAATTTACCCTTCTGGTTCCATCATCTTGAAGCTAATGGGGTTTTCTGAATGGGCTTTTGGTTGAAATGTCTAAATCTGTTGTTAACACAAGCTTGAGAGATTCTCACGGTTTGTTGCATGACATAAAATTACATTAAAAAAGTTTTTACGTATCTTAACAACAATATTGCAAACAAGTGGCTAAATTATACTACAGAGGTTATTGGGGATATTAAACGGCATCGTCATCATAGTGGTGGTGACGTTGAAATCATGAAACTGTGATTTAGCACTTTTACAGCCTAATGTTAGCTTTTTTACCTCAGGTGATTGCATTTACACTTCAAAAATCTAAAAAGTGGTGTACATTAGTGAAGATTATCTTGATCAACTAAACTACTTGGTTAGTTTTAGCAAAAAGACCCTGGGTAAAGTTCAAATAAGTGTGGTAATTTTGTTACATGAGTAAACTTTCAGTATCAGCAATTAAGTCAAAATCATCTTTTGGTTTCACATGGGACTCGAAAAAACAGCGGTCTCCTGGGTGAAAGTTGGCCCCATCCATCCACCCCGACCTCTTTTCTATGTGGAGTTATGGACTTTGATAAGAAACAAATCTGTGATACAAAAACAAACGTAATTTGGGAGAAAATACATTGACAGCGCCCTGTCAATCACAAGTTAGCCACATGCTAAATAATAACCCGCTTCATTGTTTACTTTTTCTCTAAATGGACCATAATTTACTAAATGAACACCATGTTCCATATTGAAGATAGCAATTAAGACCATAAACGGATTATGAAAATAATAAATCAAGTGAGAGGAAGGGTAATTTTTCAATTGATACAAACAGACTTCTTGGTAACGCTTTATATTAAGGTCCTTGTAATAACCATTAATTAACAAGTAATAAGGCCCTTGTAAGTCCTACAAGATGCTTATTAACATTATTGTGTGTTTATAAGCTTATATAAGTGTTAATAATGGCATTACAAACACCCATGACCCACCCATTATGTCTTTGCCATGCCTTTATTAATCTTATTTTGTTTTCTTATTGATATTAAAATATACTTTATTGCTCATCTATTATAAGTTAACTATAAGTTAACTATGCTTTTTGCAACTACCGGATCTAAAGAGAGAACAATGCCTTATTACGTGTTAATTAATGGTTATTAATTATTATAAAGCGTTACCGATTTCTTTTTGTAGCCAGTGCAGTCGCCCCCTGCTGGCCATTAGAAAGAAAGCTGGTGAAGCCACTTCTGTATTGGCTTCAGTTCTCAGGCCTGATGGTTGCTGCTTACCCACTTATTTTAACTAATTTAAGTATGTTAATAATGTCAGTTTGTCACATTGTGCATAACTACTACACATACATTTCCCTCCATACATAGTTGAAAATGCAGTTTCATGTATGGGGAGGATCATTTTTTCCCAGCAAGGACTCGAACCAGTGACATTGACATTTCACTATCACATTAAACATTCGTGACTACATAAAAACTCACCAAGGTTACATTTTATTTCGGTATTATTTATGCAGAGTTAAACAGTTAAAAATTGTTATGTGTGGGCTGAAGTACTTGACATCACTTTTTTTAATGACAATTTGAGAACGCAGTTTAATTTTATTGAACATAATTGTTTGGAAAAAACAAAACAGTTTAATTTTTTGGCATAAAATAGCGTGTTCATGTAGGACCTCATCAACATGATTGAGAACAAATGTTTTAAAGAGATTGCATTATATAATTTATTTTTAAATGATAAAAGGTTTTTCCACCAGACAGACCACTTCTCCTCTTCATCGTGATGATCCTGCTTTCAGACACAGTGTTTGTCTGTGTCGGTGCAGTCAACGGTGAGCTTCTGTAACAGCCTATAGAGACGGCACACAACCCCCCAAGGACACAAATAGAAAAGTCAGAGGCCTTGGGCTTTTATGTAAAATATACCAAAGGTAGGCACAGACGCACAAGTTATGAAATTTTAAAGATACACAGAACAACCATTTGATGCAGGAGCCAACAATTATTTCTGTGAGGCACGGATGAGTTTGTCGCTATGGAGATGGAGTTTTGTGAGGGGTAAGAAGAAATGCAAAAGATAAAATAATATTATGTAATTGGAGAGTGGAAACCCCGGTTACTCTGGTGGGGCTGGTTGTGGAGCAGATGAAGGTGTAGAGCTGCTGCATGTTGTACTACTGCCTTACTAAAAATGGCTCAGTCTGCTTTCTATATACTAACTGTTTTAATGCCGTGTCGAGGAAGAGCAACTCAGCCATGTGCAGTTATTTTAGCTATTCAGTAGAGTGTAAAAATATCTTGGTAGCTTTAACCGTATTCAGTGTTAAGTGCTTTTTTTTTTTTTTTTACTGTGTTTGCTGCTGAACAATGAACTGAACTGTGAACACTGAACTACATTTTAGTCTGTTATATCCCAATCTTATCCTCGCCTGTTGTGAGGTGCAGATTACACTAAGCCTGAGTGGTTTATCTCTCTGCATATTGTTGCCCTGAGGCAACACAAAGTATTTTTGTCCCTAAAACCCTCTCACACTTTGATTTTTACACATGGATGACATGTTTGTTATGATTGGAAATGAGGAGCTGAAGTTGTTACGATGTCGCACTTCTGGGTGAGAACACGTTTTCAAGAAGCAGAGCCCGGGTGGTACGGCTCCAGGGAAAGGTTTCATTCATTTCACTTTTTTTATGTTTTTATGTCAAGATAGCTTATTAGAAAAATGCAGACAAGTGCACAAATCTGTCAAGAATCACCATGAATGATGGTCAGTGTAATTTGTGTTGTATTGTATTGTAATGGACAGAGGTACATTTTATGGTATAAAGGGCTGAAGGAAAATGACCAAGTAGTGTCAGTTTTGTAGGTTTCATCAGGATTTTAACTTTTTTTTTACAAGCTGCTTATTATGATTTATGTTAATCGTTAGGCAACCTCTTCTAATTGCTGAAGTAATTAAGATGAAAGCAAAACAGGAAATGAGATGATGTACTATAAAGAGCCACAAAGTACGCAGTAAAGGGAAGAAGTTGGGTTAAAGGAATGGCTCAAAAAACAACAACTTTGGCCTAGGAGCATAGACTGCTATCCAAAAGGACATCCCAGGATTCAAAATAACCACTCGACTCACTACAGTGTCTTTTAGTTCAACCGAAGACCAGACAAGACTTTTGTAGGCAACCAAAATGCTACAGTTTCATGAACTGAATACACACAGAAAGGATCAAAATTCTACTACGTAAACACACAGTGCACCATGGTAACGACCTGTCAATCACAAGTTAGTCACATGCTAAATAATAACCTGCTTTATTGTTTACTTTTTCTCTAAATTGGACCATAATTTACTCAATTTTAAATCATGTTGTATTGAAGCTAGCAATTAAGACCATAAACTTATTTACGGAGGTAATAAATAGAGTGAGAAGAAGGGTAATTTTTCAATTGATACAAACAGACTTCTTTTTGCAGCCAGTGGAGTCGCCCCCTGCTGGCCATTAGAAAGAATGCAGGTAAAACCACTTCTCTATTGGCTTCAGTTCTCAGGCTGCTGCTTACCCAGGAGAACCTTGTTCATGTCCTGCGTGAAACCAAAAGTCAACACAGACTTAGTTTAACTAATTTTGGTAAGTTAATAATGTCAGTTTGTCACAGTGTATGTCAGGCGCATAACTGCAACACATACTTGGGTATGAAAGTCAAGTAACACTTTTTTTTAACCTTAAACCATGATCATTTCCTAAACCTAACCGGCCTCCGACTATTTTACAACTTTGAGGTTGTGCTAAAAACTGCAGCCGTTATGTTTAGGTGTAAGGAGGTGTTGATCTCCTGCCACAGGTAGTAGGAGCACTAATTAAGGAATCTCTCCTGTGGATCGTATTAGAGGGTCGGAACAAACATAGACAGTCATATTTGTTGCAGGTCTTGTTGGAGCTGGAGACAATTACATATTCCTGCACCCAAGAATGATTTCCCATTCAGACTTAGACAGACTTTATTGTCATTCAGTTATACAAAAAATATGCACATTGAATGAAATTTTGTTGCATTGGCTCACAGTGATTGTACTCTGGAATGTCAGATAGATGAAAATATGAATATAAAATATAAAACTGTAAAACATATACAAATATACAGAATTCCGAAAATGTGATCTCAATCTATGTTTCATGACTTAAAGCAACACAAAAAACATAAAAATGTAAAATTGTTCTACTGAAATCATAGTGTCCTTGTTACCCATATAACAACAACAACAACAACAACAACAACAACAACAACAACAACAACAACAATAATAATAATAACTTTATTTATATAGCACCTATTAAAAACAGCAGCTTACAAAGTGCTTCAACAGAGAGCAGTTAATAACAACGAGAATGATGTCATAAGGCTAAAAACAATTCTTACATTAAAAGAAAAAAACAATAAAAGACAGAGCAGGAACAATCACAAGCCATTCTCAGATACAGAAAACAAAAGGTTAAAAGAGTAAAAAAGAGTAAAGAATGAAGAAGTATAAAGGAGTAGTAAAATAGAAAGCATTACATAAAAGCAAGTCTATAAAAGTGGGTTTTAAGAAGTGACTTATGACTCATTGTTGACTAGACATACATTATCACATGATCTGAATCTTAGGAAGAGATGTCTGGTAAAATATATCCACTTTTCATCAAAGGGAACCCTCGGGCCTGTTTTCACTTTTCTTCACTGACCAGCTATGAGAGCAAATTGATGCTGTTGTCTAACAAAGATAAAGGTAATTGGTCACAATGAGGAAACAGCATTTGACTGGAGCCAGTGTGTAACAATTGCGTTAGCGTGAGGAGAGTTTCAGAGTGGCTCTCCTCTTCCTGATGGCATTACTGTAGCCGGACTGAGGACGCTTGTTAATGGCTCGTAGATGATAGATGAGTTATCGTCTGGTGAAAATAGGAAGGTGGGTGAAATCAGGCCAGCAGTATTCATTCCATGATTGACTTTTTTTTCTTCTTTTTGCCATCCAATCTTTGCACAGAAAGATTTATCCCTACAAATCACGTATTAAGATATTTAATTTTACAGGAATATATTTATTCAGGATGTAATTTTGTTTCTGCGATGGAGGCAATTCATTAAAAAATCCTTTAAAGAGATGTCAGCGGTTGGTCTGCTGCCAGCTCGGTCAAAGATTTACTGTTTCACCGTTATTGTTGCTGACTTAAGAGCCTGACTTCTGGATGTCATTGCCAGGGTGTGGCTCAAGTCCAATGCTGTGTGAGTGCAGAAGCACAAAAGGAAGGGGAAATTTGCTCCCAATTATGTGAAAGTCTTTCTTCATTAAATGTGTGTGAGCTGCGGCATAATGCTGTGATTTTTGAATCTACACCTTGTAGCAATATCGAGATGGGCGACTAATGAGCTGACAGGGGAGTGGGAGAAGAGAAAGAGAGGGGACAGTGTGCTCGTGGCTCGCTATTGATGAATCACAATTTTTTTTATGTCCCTTTTTCTCATGAGCAGCTTTCCATTTTAAAAAAAAAGGGACACAAGCTGGCTGGAAGGCAAATGATTTGATTTATTGCATGTGACGGCGGTGCTCGGGGGTATGTATATATGTACAGGTAGCCCCCTCTGCATTTCTTACAGCTCCCATCACTGCATGTTTGTATTCTGCGCGCCTGGCATTGCCTCAGATACATTGAATCAATTGCCTCCACCCACATCAACCATCCACCCCCATACTCATATATGAGCCTTAGTGAAATGAATGCCTTTGGGACACACACGAGCACCGAGTTTAAAGCAGCCTCGCTCATTGATTGCAGCCCATTGTAATAGCAATGGAAATATATTCAGATAATTATCAAGCTCATTTAGGTATGTGGCTTGCTTATGAACCTGGTGTTGCGTCGAAAAAAGGGAGAGTTTTTTTCTCGCTCTGCTGCAGCACCGGAGAGCCTCAGAGCAGACAGTAAATTTGCTCATCAACTGGTTTCGTTCCAGTGTGAGGTAAAATTATCCAATATTTCACGGTCTGGCCCTTTGAAGGTGGCGTTACTCAGCAAAGCTCAATGGAGCCAGAATGTAATAGTGTTCAAACTGACGCCTTATTTTCATGGGTGGGTGCGAGCCCGTCCAACCCACTGCATGAAAAAATGATGAGAAATAAGAAACTCTTCTCGTTTTCTGCAGAATATGATCGACCGCAGTGGTGAAAGAAAAAAATGAAGTAAACAACTTATCCTCACATTTCATTTCACCCTCCTTTATCCTCCCGTGGTGGTTTAAAATCGTTGTTGTCCGACAGAAATAAGGTCAAGGTTTATCATATTTATGTTTATTGTTAGGCGACCTCTTCTAGTGGCTGAAGTAATTATGATGAAAGCAAAACAGGAAATGAGATGATGTACTATAAAGAGCCAAAAAGTATGCAAAGGGAAGAAGTTGGGTTAAATGAATGGCTTAAAAAAAACTTTGGCCCAGGAGCATAGACTGCTATCTAAAAGGACATCCCATGATTCAAAATAACCAGTCGACTCATTACAGTGTCTTTTAGTTCAACTGAAGACCAAACAAGACTTTTGTAGGCAACCAAAATGCTGCAGTTAACTGAATGAACTGAAAACAAACAGAAAGGGTCAAAGTTCTATGACAGAAACAGAGTGCACCATGGTAACGACCTGTCAATCACAAGTTAGCCACATGATAAAGATTAACCTGCTTCATTGTCTACTTTTTCTCTAAATTGGACCATAATTTACTAAATGAACATCATTTTGTATTGAAGCTAGTAATTAAGACCATAAACTCATTATAGGAATGTTTACTGAGGTAATAAATGAGTGAGAAGAAGGGAATTTTTCAATTGATACAAACAGACTTCTTTTTGCAGCCAATAGAGTCGCCCCCTGCTGGCCATTAGAAATAATAAAGTTGAAGCCACTTCTGCATAGGCCTCAGTTCTCAGGCCTGGTGGTTTTTAACTAATTTAATTATCTCAGTTTGTCACATTGTATGTCAGGGGAGTAACTACAACACATACTTGAAGGTGGCGTTACTCAATGGAGTCAGAATGTAATAGTGTTCAAACTGACGGCTTATTTTCATGGGTGGGTGCGAGCCCGTCCAACCCACTGCATGAAAAAATCATGAGAAATAACAAACTCTTCTCGTTCTCTGCAGTATATGATCGACCGCAGTGGTGAAAAAAAAAGAAAGAAGTAAACAACCAATCCTCACGTTTCATTTCACCCTCCTTTATCATCCCGTGGCGGTTAAAAAAAAAACAGCGTGGTCATGGTTGTTGTCTGACAGCAATAAGGTCAAGGTTTATCTGTGCACGGACATGTGGGAGCCCATTGATCCCATTAACAGTATGTGTGAAGAATATTATAAAATGATGAGAACTTCATAGGAGGTCAGGCGAGGATCAATATTAAATCCTATCTCATTTATAATCCTGCTGAGCAGAGAGGCTCGGCGGGGCTTAGCTGCTTAAAAAGAAGACAGCATTTGACAATTTACTTTAATGCTCATATGAATAAATGTAATGACACACAAGTGCTTTGAGATGAAATGTTTTTATTGTCTGTTTGCGGGCACTTTAGCGCTGTGTCGTTGTCAACAGATGCTCTATAAATACACTGATGGATGATGGAGAGGCTTGACCAAAAAAAAAACTCCGGTAGGCACAAACATGATCAAGGAAAGTATTGACAGATGAAATTACAATCAATTCATCAAATGTTTGTTACATCTCCTGGCAGGTTGATGCTGTGTCCTCGGCTATTTTTAAGGAGATTTGGCTGCTCTCATCTGCAATCTCCGCCCTGTTAGACGCAGCGTCTTCAGATCAAGGATTAAGTTTCTCATTATACATTTCACTTAGAGGATTAACCCGTTCGCACACTCTCATCTCCCCAAGTTATGAATCTGACCACTGATCGATGTAAAATTCAATGAGGGGGGCTTGTGAGATTGATTTCGGAACAAATTCCAGCTGCAAAGAAACTCAAAAAACTTTTTCTCCCATTCTCACTCCCAAAATCTAGGAATTTAACCTTTTTTTTATATGTTCCTGAGCCAATTAAGCTGTGAGATTTGTTTGAAGTTGTAGATTGAAAAGAGAGCTTGCTGGTTTCAGGCCCAAACAGTGAAGGGAGACCACAGGGGTCCAGGTTCCCAGAGCCTGCATGTGTAATCCAGTCTAACATGCATGCAAATCTCATCTGTGCCCGCACACAATGGCCTGTCTGTGTGAAGGAGGGAGGAAGGGAAGGGGAAGCAGAGAGAGAGAGAGGAGAAGCTGTAAGAGTGTGTCCACTGTGCCAAAGCATATGCCATGATAGGTCTTAGGAGACACAGCACAGACACACTGAGGTTCACAGACTAGTAAGAGTCTTTTATCGGGGTTGAAATTCAAACATCTGCATAATTAATCCAATATCTGTGGAGCTCTCCGAGGAGAGAAAAAACACAGCATCGCCCGTGGAAAAGAGAATATTGTAAATTCCTGGCACTGCTCTGAGTGCAGCTCTTCTTCTCTGCGGTGTAAAAACAAAAGTTGGCAACCCAGATCTCAGGGGAAATTAAAAATCTTTGTCTTATCCAGCCAATTAAATGATATACACCTTTTTGTACACGGCTGGAGCTGGCCCCCGGAATCCTTTTATGAGCGTGTTGTGGTTACTACTTCTACTACTCACCGCAGAGAGTCTCACTTCACTTCACCCCGAGGCTGGAAAATCCACCGACCCCCAAAGGGGACATGGCAGCCTGGTCGCACCAAATGGTATATGACAAACATGCCAATTTCTTAAGGCATTTTAAATGTTACCACAACAAATTTTTGCTTTTCATGTGTCATTTCATACCACATTGATTGGAAGCGTGAGACCATGAGACTCAGAGGGGGGCGGGTCCAACAAGCACACAACTATGACCCAAGAGAAAAGAAAACATTCGGTTTAAGTTCAGTGGTGGAAAAAGTATTCAGATCTCTTACTTAAGTAAAAGTACTAATACCACACTGTGAAATTACTCCACTACAAGTAAAAGTCCTGCATTCAAAACTTACTGAATTAAAAGTACAATACAAAAAGTATCAGCATCAAAATGTACTTAAAGTATCAAAAGTAAAAGTACTCAGAGACAGAATGCACCCACTCAGATTGTTTTATATATTCCAAATATATTATCAGATTATTTTTATTGATGCATTTATATAAGCAGTCCAGATATAGATATTTGAACTACTTAATATACTTTTATGTGGTTTAGTTTATAAATGTGTAATCATTTTAAATTTGTGGTATTTATTCATGTTCAATCTGAAAAGTAACTAAAGTGGTCAGCTTAATGTAGTGGAGTAAAAAGTACAATATTTGGCCCTAAATTGTAGTAAAGTTGAAGTAAAAAGTTACATATGTAGGAATTCTCAATTAAAGTACAAGTACCTCAAAATTGTACCTAAGTACAGTACTTGAGTAAATGTTCTTAGTTACTTTCCACCACTGTTTAAGTTGATTGTGACAATGTGATTTATTCTTGGTAGATAAAGTGTCTGAAAAAAAATAATTCCAACCATGTATATGTCATTTCCTTTGCCTAACCATGTTGCTTTCCCCCTAAACTTAAAAAGTACTTTTGTTTTGTTGCTTAAACCTAAACAGGTAGTTGTGTTTCACAGCCTAAAATGTCCATAAGGTGGTGTGCTTTCTGCACGTCTTCCCATGAGATCACACTGGACATGGGTGAGATTCAAAGATGAATAAAACAACAAAACTCTTGCGTTCTTTCTTCTTCTGAGAAACTTTGCACTTTTTTCGCAAAACTTTTGAGTTCTCCTGAATTCAAAATCATGGCCAGCTGCCGTCTGAGTTATGTTCTAAAGTAATGCAGTTATGGTGAGCATGGTGTCTGAGCGAGGCTAATGTCGTTTTATGTAATAAAATTATAACTCAGCATATTGTGATGATGTAAAACTTTTTAATGAGCTAATGTTGTGTCAGTGAACAGAATAAGAATGAAATTCAGATGGCAGCTCACAATGGTTTTGTACTCGGTGGCTCATGATAATGCAATATATTTCTCAGGAGAATACAAACGATTTTTTGGGGAGAACACAAAAGTTTTGTGAGACAACAAACATTTTCTTGGAGAAAGCAAAAAAAGTTTCTTGGGAGAATACAAAAAATTATATATATTTTATTCCCCCCATCTATTTTTTCTCCCCTGTGTGCCTTTCGGGTCTCTGTAGAAATTTAGGGGTCTGGGGTGATTTTTTTCCCAGAGGCAAACACAGAGAACTAACTTTCCATCTGTCTCTATCATATAGATTTATAGGATTAAGCCAAATGCTGTTTTAGTCCTCAGCAGAGGCTCAACTCTTTCATGTGAGACATTGGATTAGATAGTCAGAGAGCCTTTGTGTGTGTCGTCTCCAGTCTCCCAATGCTTCCATTCTCTGGCATCTTACTATTGTGTGTGAGTGTGTTTCTGTATGCACGCCACGCCTCAAACTTTATTACATTTCGATAACTTTATACACGTGTGTGTGTGTGTGTCTTTATTCTCCCGAGCTAGCACCTCTGCTCTATTGGGACCCCGGTGGGCAGACCATAGCTCAGCAGGGGGCCTTCACTCCAATTTGCCATCGTTTGTCACCATTTGTTCGTCCTGACAAACAAAATGTTGGCCCTCGGTCCCCTCCCGTTTGGCCACAGTCACACATGGCATCAGCTGCTCTGCTCTTCTCATAGCTTTATTTCTTCCTTTTCTTTCTTTTTACTGAATAACTCGGCTAGCTGGGGCGGACACAAGCTTAAAATAGTTCCTTCATCTAATTACCTCATTTCATCTGACATTAATATTGAAGCATGATACTGTTGCATTATTGATGGCGTGTTTGTCTTGGTGTATGAGATGTTAATTAAAAGATAAACTGGAGCTGTGGCTGCATGACAGTTTCTTTATGCAGGAGTCAGCGGGCTTCTAGAGATTTCTTTTCTTTGACCCTCGTCTTCTTGTCTTTTGCTGATGCAGTCGCATGTCTCTACCAGCAGCCTCCAGCTTCATTGTGTACTTTAACATCTCTATTACAGGCCCTTAGATTTCAAGGTAATTGCATAATGCACTTTAAAACCAGTTTATGATAAACTCTAGCTGGACAGCAGACTTCTACGAGGCCAGCTGGGGTTGAGCGCTGACGAATGAGGTCGAGATGTTTCAGACAGATACAGCAGGCATGGCAACCTTCTCCGTGGTCAGATAGCTGATGCTGATTTCCTGCCTCATATCACTTTCTTGCATCTTAGCAGAGAAACTAAAACATGTTAAATTGCTCCCCGGCTCCATAAAAACACAGGAAGGTCAGGCAGTTAAAGAGCTTTCTGAGGCGTCATGGGAGAGTAAAGCCTCTCTTTGGATTGCTCGCAAATGGAGAGGCAATAAACTTTAGGTGACTTTACGGTGTTAACAGCAAGGAGTGAATGTAGTCGGGGATTTGGTTTCACTCTCCTCTTTTCTTCCTCCTCCACTTCGCTCTGATGTCCTGTGTCATAAGGTTTTAGCCGCGAGCTGTGAGATGAACAGGCAGATGACCGTACCATTAGGCTGAGTAGCTGGCTGTTTCTTTGGTCAATGAGGCCACGGGACAAATAAGTTGGCAAAGATTTAAACAAGAGGCTCCCTGGCAGCGGGGCCCAGGCTGCTTCCTTTCAGCCCCCAATGAGGGACGAAGAACAGATGTCTGGTTTGAAGCAGCTGAGTTTCTCTCGAGCTGTAATTTTTGTCTTGTTTGAAGTGAGCCCCGAGGCATATCTCATTTTCAGCCCTTGTACCAAATCATATGCATACCTTTATTCACATCTTGAAGACTCTCATTACGTGAAATGAAGAGTGTCAGATATGGGGGAAGCTATTAAGGAAGAGCAGCGAGCCCAGTGGTCTGTCGTAATTGGAGACACTAGTGCTGAGATGAGCTTTATATTACCAACGCCAGAGTAAATACTGACCTTGCTGTTTTCATGTTTGTGGCCCTGAGGGTGTTTTCAGTCTCCGGTTGTGATTCATAGAAAAGTAATGGTGAGACATAAATTCAGAAAAGAGTGCAAATGTGTTGGCTTTCGCAGACAGAGCGAGAACATAAAGATGTATTGATCATTAAAAGGATTTATGCATACGAAAGTCAACAAGCTTAAAGGATAAGTCTGTTGAAACGATACTGGTAACACCCAAAACCAACAGGGAGTTCATCTCACCAACAAGAGTTATGTGTCTAACTAAAGCCTGATCTCATTCAAATTATCTGTTTATTTTGAATCATTCCAACACAGTCCTCCTGCTGTAAGTGCACCAAATGTGTGTTAATCCACAGCTGAAAATAATCCTAAACAAATGTACTATTTACTCCTGCTTAAGAAACATTTGCTAAAAACACTGCCATGCAAACCTTTTATAACAAGACTAAAGGCGCCAAACTACATTTACACCACATCATCACTGTATAATAATATGGATCTAGTCAGTGTGACGTCACCCATTGTGGACTCCTATTTTCAAGTGTTTGGCTTTTTGACTGTCGCCATCTTGGATTTGTGGAGCCAGAAGTGATTAGAAGTGAACATAAGTGGATGAGAATGTAGAGCTAATCTTAAAGCTAGCTGCTAGCGTGGTTAGCACAGTGCCTATGGTTAACTGTTAAAATGCTAATGCTAATTTTCGTTAGCAAAAATTAGGCTAAAAACCATTAAAACTATATGCACTTACTGGAAAAACCAAGCAAGAACTTAAAACACATTGAAATAGCTACAGCTACGTTCATATTTTGGAATATGTGGTTTGTGCGATGGCTACGTTACCTGACCAGCATTATGATAACATCATAGTGTAATAATGGACGTAGTGTTAATGTTAGTTTTGGCTAGCAAAAAACAAAAACAAAATGTTCGTTACTTACCTCAGCAAAATGAACAGTGACTCCTTGGAGTGTCTGTTAGTCCAACCAAACGCTGAAAAGACTTTTTTAATGTACAAAACATTCAAATAAACTGTCAATAAGTGACAATACAGTGAAAGGGTCAAAGAGAAAAAGGACGTTTACCCGGTTATGTCTACTGTCAAGTTGGGCATTTTAACATGGGGGTCTATGGGGATTGACTCACTCTTGGAGTCAGCCTCAAGTGGCCATTTGAGGAAGTGCCGTTTTGGGAATTTCTGCATTAGCTTAATTTTTTTGCGCCGGATGTTGCTTTCATGGTGTTGCACTGTCAGAATGATGTAAAAGACAGCTGGTGCAGAGTGGCCATTAATGTCGGATTGTTATTTCTGAAGCTAAAAAAGGTATGGGGTGAGGGTTGTTTCCAAAGCTGTGCAACCATTAGACAGGCTCTTCAGATGACGCATACTGTTAGCTCAAAAGTCTACAGCCATGATAGCAATTTTGGGAGGCTGTAGTTAAGCGCAGGTACTGTGAGCTGAATGCTACCACGCTCACAATGACAAAACTTATGCTAATGGTAAATAGGTGTCAATTACAGCTAAATCCAAATCCTGGACTTATTAATAATTAACCAAAGTTATTACAATGAATCCTAGGTGGCAGATAAATGTGTGGACCAAATTCTTCAGGGGACCACCTCGCAGTAATATTCATCCCCTGGTGACCATGAGTGTGCAAAATTCAAAAACATCCATCAAATAGATGTTGGAGTATTTCAGTCAAACCAGTGTTGCCATACATACAGTAGAGCTACTGTGACTAGTAGATGAAATTATGTATTTGTGATCCTTTTTTCTTTCTTTCTTTTGTTGAACCTTCAGAAAGAGTCTGATTGCATTGTTGCTTTTGGTCTTGACATTAACAGAAACCAGAGGACACAACCAGCCTTATAACAATATCGTAAAAGACTCATCTTTTAATGTATGCATGCAATTATAAACCCTCCACATGAAACTGAAGAAATTCTTGGTGCATCTTTAATGCGTTCAAACCAGGATCCTCCACGTTTATCTCTGTGTGAGCAATCATTTCAAATATGAGCCCTCCACTTTGATGCTAAATTATTGATTTAAATGGCTGCAATAAAACCTCATCAGCAAATTCATTTTAATTGACAGGGGAAAGCTGATGGTGTCGTCACTCCTCGGTTGATTTATGTGTAAGGTTGATTCTATTGGCATTGAAACTCACCCTGGGGTATTAATGTGAAATGATCTCCATTTGTAAATTCACTTTCACTCCCGCCCGCCCGCTCCGCAGGGAGGTCAGAGTGTGTGTGTGTGTGTGTGTGTGTGTGTGTGTGTGTGTGTGTGTGTGTTTTCCAACAGGGAATTGAATGTGGCTCTTGTGGTTGTAGGTCTGTCTCCCAATGCTGCCACAATATCCATATGTCATCAATCTAATGAAAGTCAATATAATGGTGAAAAATTAAGTTCAGACTCAAAGAACATTGCCAAAATATTTTTTGGGTGTGTAAAATTGCTAGTTATGTGAATAATACTATTAGATGTGCTGTTGTCAGTATTAAAGGGTGTTTTTTGGAGAAGTGCAATCAGTGACTATCATATAAAAACTCTTCTAAGTTGAATTAACTGAGGTATTCCAGCCTTCATTTCATAACCATCCACCACTTTCTAATCAAATCGCTTTCATCAAGAGCTCATCTAGTTGTTGCAAACTATGTTAATGTGTTAAAATGAGCCGAGCATCCACCAGTGTGGTTGCAATCAGCACAGACTTTCATTACAGTATGTTAGAAAATAATGGGAAGACACAGCAGAGGAAAAACAAGGCGATTATGAGTCAGCACCAGGAAAAAAAATCTCCTTCCTAATTAAATCAAGTGTGCCCTTCACTTCGCCAAACTTCCATATCTTGTTTTGATCGCGCGGCTGCTGCTGGTAACCTGCTTGAGATATTTTGAAAAATACAGTCCAGAATTTAAGCTTGTGGAATAAGATTAAACTCTGTTACTTGCTGGAATTATCAGCATCCTTAAATGGAAATCACTCGGGGTAAAAAAGAGCGTGTTTCATGCAGGCAGGAGGTCGACTCATCTTGGACCTCTTACTGTCTGCTGCAGATATAAGACCCACTTCAAATAGAAGATTAACCAACACGTTTCAGAAAAGGCTTAAAAAAACAAGTTCATTAATCTTGTTTTCACACTTTTGTATTCGGGGATGGAAATACTAGATTGGTGGTCCGTTTCTAGGTATAAAATGCATCATATTATAAAATAATACTAAAGGACAGTGTTAAAATATTATCAAAGGACATTTAATGAAAGTTTTATCCTCCCCCAGGCTGCATGTCTGGCTATGAGGAGTGATAATGAAGCACATAAGAAAAAAGATCTCTAATGCATTATAGATCAGTTATAAGCCATTAATAAGAACAACAGTTGGTTTGTGAAAAGGTCATGAAAAATTACTGTGGCAGGTGTTTGACTTTCTGTATGGTAACTATACGGTTATAACTCTTTGTGATTGATTAATTATACTATGTGTGTCTCACTTCAAGTCATAAACAATATGTCCTCCAACCCATATGCCATCGATTACACAATGTTTTTTTGTTGTAGATCACATGACATATCTTTTTCAAATAGAGTAACTGCTTTTTATAAGAATGACTTTTCACATAAATGCATCAGTCCAAATAATCTAATAATATATTTAGAATAATTATAATAATAAGTTGACAGTGAGTTAATACATAATGAGTACTTTTACTTTTGATACTTTAAGTACATTTTGATACTGATACTTTTATACTTTTACTTCAGAAATGTTTCGGGCAGGTTCAGTGTTCTAGAAAATACCACAGGTTTGGGTCAAAAAGTTACCAACTGGCATTTGCAATAAATTATTAATTATTACAGAAACATTGTGTACAATCATCTTTCGTCCACCTTCACTTTGTCTCTTTTTTTCTCTGAAATACACACACACACACACACACACACACACACACACACACACACACACAGACACAAACTGAGGCGTACTCCCCATGACATCTGATTTACAAGCATCATAACATATAATGTGACATAACACCACTTTATCATTAGATATATGATATGATATGATACCATATGAATAGACTGATGATCTTTATGATCATTTACTCAATTAAATTACCCTCAATATTCTTCCCCTTTACTTTCACACACATATAGTCACTTTTCTCTTGTTTACACCAGAAACAGCAGGAATATTTCTTCGTCTTCGTCTTCAGTCCTCCTAAAATCAGATTACAAGGAGTCTGAACTCCTGCCAGCCCTTTGATGACCAGGACATGATGAAAACACGAAAGAACATATAATTTTTTTCTTAGAAGCTTATAGAAACAGAAGAGCCTTTTAACTACATTCGGTCTAACTTGGTAGAAAAATCTCTGTGTTCTTGCCAAGAGAAGCTCGCAGGGTATCGACGATCAACATCAAGAGAACTGACCATCACTCATATATTTAGCACAGTAAGTAGAAAGAATGAAGCTCAGCAAAGAAGAAAAGCATCTGTCAGTGTAAAATCAATAAAAAAAGCCTTTTGTGATTATAAATAATTCATCATAAACAGTTTGATTATGTTCATCAAGACATAATGAACAGGCTTTCTGGCATATTGCTAATTTGAATGACCTCTTAAAGCAGAAACATAGAATATTTATTATGAACATGCATTATAATACATTTTTTTAATGTTATTCAGACTTCAGAGAGTTGATTAAATTAGCCGTTTGACCTCACTTAAGATGTTAGCAGCTGTGTGACGGGTGCGTGTGCAAAATGAGGATGAAATGTTTGCTTCTAATTTTACACTATATTCTTACGTTTTCTTGGCTGACAGTGCATGCCATAATACATTTACTGTTAAATCGATAAATTGTGTTAATTTGGTCCAAAGGGACACGTTTCTGCAAAACAGACGACTGAAAAATGACAAACAATGGTTGTAATTATCATAATCATGCTGTGTGACATGTGAGTGCATCTGTGTGTGACAACAACATGAACATATCTGTCACTTCACCATCTAAAACAGGTATAAAAGCATGTTGGGAAAGTGAACATGTATTGAGTGAATTAACATAGCAGACTGACTGATGTAGAACATTTCTATGGTTTGGTGTAAAAGCATGACATCTCTCTGTGCACATAACAAGACAAATTCATTGTATTTAACAGTTTCTACTTTGCCTTCTGGCTGTATGGTTTATATTTTTTGTGGAAATTTACATTTGCATTAGCATAGGAAAAAGCCCATTTGCATGTTTTAGTAAAGTCAGCTTTAAAGTTTGTTGTGTTGCTGCAATCATGTTTCCTGCTTGACAGGCAAAAATGTGCAAATGACACTGCAAAACATTCTGTGTATGGTGAAATGCACAGTTCAACACCATATTCAGATTTTAAATCATATATCACTGATCGTGACGGTTTGAGTTTTTTCAGTGCCTCAACACTTGTACAGCAACGAACAAGTCCTGAAGTCCCTCTTCTTCATGCTGAATCTCCCATCTTCTCCCGACTTTTCATTATCCTTACAAATCTCCCAGTGTGCTAACAAGCCGCTACGCTCAGTGAGTGAACAGACGGAGCTCTGGGGGGAGAAGAGGATCAGAGAGACTTGGAGCTCTTGGGTTGGTGTGTGCTTAGAGATTCATTTTTTTTCTCTCTCTCTCTCCACATACAGCTGGGGCTCAATTAGTGTCCATTTTTACTAATTAAGTACACTCTGCCTGAATCAGTGGTGCAAAAACGAACGTTGTTTGTGAAATCATACGCTGTATCCAGCGTGCTGCCCCTGAGGCAGGCTGGAGGCCCTTCTACTGTACATTGCTCTTCCTCTTCCTCTTTCTCTCTCACTTCATGTGCTTGGAGACGACGAGAGGAAATGAAGCATTCCCAGTGGTTTTCTATAGCGAGTAAGTCTTTTTTTCCTGGTCTTGTTTGCACAAAATCCTACATTGAAGAAGAGCCGTTTTTAACAAATTAGGGAAGCTTCGATATTTAACTCGGCACCTAAAGTGATCCCTTCCTTTTTTAAACGGCAACCCTATGATGTTAAACGTCGTATTTCTGCATGACATCCATTACTGTAGCGCCGCGCTAAAGCCCAGCTACAGGCATGGTAGTGGAGTTTTGTGCATATTTCCCTAACAATGTGAGGCAGAGTAAGCTTTGGCACAGCAGATAAATCCTAAAGGACTTGAAGAAGAGACCCAGTCACAGACATTTACAGTGTGAAAATACCCTCACTAGTGTCTGAAGTTAACACTTTGTAGTATGATACGTGTTAAATTGCTACCACCGAGAGAACTGGGTCCGAGACTGTCAATCTCTACACACCATCTGCGTATGGTATTAATTTCCCAGACAAGACGACGGTCCTTCTGCAGAAGGGTCAGACTTCTCCAAAATGATCTGTCAACCCCTTCATCCCCTGTCGCACTCTTATCAATGCCGCACACTTCCCTCTCCACTGTTGCCATGGCTACGGTTTGGCAGGGATGAGCGGTATCAAAAGCGCTCTGGAGTTTAGCAAAGACTCCTCTCCACACTTACCTCTGTTATGTTGCTCTAATCCTTTCCTTTTGATCTTCTCTTGATGGAGACATTAAACCTGGAGGAATTCAAGATGTACCTTACAAAACCTTATGCTACTGTTTGACTGGATGAGATGCCAATTCTCTGCGGACTGATGCTCCGGTCCAGCTGGGCTGCTCTCTTCCAGCGAACAGATACCACCTCATTATCTGCAGTCCACAGATAGCGAACCCAGAGCAGTCGGGAGCACAGCTTTCTTCTGCTCCTCGCTTTGAAGCTAAAGCAAAACAATGAACTGCAATATTTCAGCTTGACGAACACTTTTAAAAAGGAGCACTCTTTGTGCTGAATTATGACTTTAAAATACTTTGTTGGCAGTGGACACAAAAAAAGCCTGACATCTAGATTTATATATAAAAAAAAGGAGTCCACAGGCATGCTGGCAGCTCTGTGGGACTGAACATAGGCACAGCAGGGCTTTGAGCTCAATACTAACGATTATTATGCAAACATGCTAATGTTCAGCAGGTTTAATATTTATCTTCATTCTCTATTTAACACTTTATAGGGCTCAACAAAGCTGCAATCTCTGGGACTTCAAAGTGAAGCCAATGCAGAAGTGCCTTTTTACCTGCATTCTTTCTAATGGCCAGCAGGGGGCGACTCCATTGGTTCCAAAAAGAAATCCGATTTATAGAAATCTATGAGACTGTACTTTTCACTTGATTTGTTATGTTATTAGGAAGAGTTAAACATTTTGTTAAATATGCATTGTTCCCAGTGGTAAGATAAAGACATATTACTTTATTATTTAATCCTCTCTTTATTAAATTACTTTGTTATTTCAACCTCTGCATTTAACCCATCCTTTTTTTCACACAAGTGAGCACACCATGCAAGGAGCAGATGGCAGCACATTTCTGCACCCGGGAAGCCCTGGGATTCAAACAGGCGACTCTCCAGTTACACGTCCGATTCCTAACCTCTAGGCCATGGACTGCCCATGATGAGAATATTGATATCACAGTGCTAGATGTGAAGCTGCCAGGTAGTTTAGCTTAGCATGAAGACTAGAATTAGGGGGAAACAGTTTGCCCCCCTCACTTCAGATATTTGAAAATCTGCTTTCCGGCACCTCTAAAGCTCAGTAATTAACATATATTGAATATAGTGAATATAGAGACATTCACTAAGGACTGTGGCCCCTTTAAGAACCGAACAGGAGAACTATCCTGAGCTTGATGGGTTAAAGAGTGTGGGTGAGAGAGTTGTGAACTGTGCGGGGTGAAATGCCAGAGCTGTAACCTTAGTGTTGTTGTTCTAAGTGAGAGTAAACAGACTCAACTCAAGTCCCTCAGTCTCATCTTTTACGTGGGTCCACAATGTTATATCTCATTTGTTTAATCTGTACAAAAACCAAAGTGTAAAAATGACAAGTTGTACTTTTACAAAGGGTTACGTGCTGGAATTAGTGTCTTCCTAGTTGACACCTCACACTGACAACAAGACTCAAGGAAGACACTATGCTGGCCAAGAAATTGTTCCAGCATGCAACTCTCCTGGAACAACACATTGTTGTTTTTAAATTTCTCTTGTTCAGTGTAAAGACCACAGACTGTTTAAAATGGGTCTGATTGTATAGAAGTCTTTGAGAAAATGACTCTACGTCTCACTTGATTTATTACCACAGGAAACATTTTCCTCCTGAGTTTATAGTATCAATTGTTAGTTTCAAGTCTTCTTCAATACAGCATGATGTTCACTTTGTAAATGGTCTCATTTGGAGAAGAATAGACAGATTATGCTATAGGGCGGGACTACTTGTGACAGGTCGCTACAGCAGGGTTGTCCAGTTTGGGTGTTTTCTTCTTTGGACTCTTTCCCAGTGTGTTTTCAGTTCATGAAAAGTGATTGGAACATTTTGGTTGCCTAAAAAATGTCTTTTTCAGTGTTTGGTTGTACTAACAGACTCTGAGGAATCCACTGTGGATTGCACCTTCTTAACAAAGCTAGCACTAATTGATAACCTGGCTCCACAGTCGGGCTCCACCGTTAGCATCGCTAACAACTCCTGGAATGTAACTTAGTACTTTTACTCAAGCACTGTACTTTAACCCTCCTGTTATGTTCGTTTCTCAGCAACAGCAATAATGTTCATGGGTCAAATTGACTCGGGGCATGTTTAATTATCCAAAAGTGTCAGAAATTTAAAAAATCCTGATAAACATTGTTTATATTTCATTAATATCTCCATTACTAACCATTTCAAACAATATTCAGTGCAATGGTGTTCTTTACCTCTCACAGATCAGGTTCAATGAGGATAATTCACTTGTTTTTCATAAAAAAATCTTTTTTTATGTACATTAAAAAGACCTACATATAAAATACAATAGTTTTACATTGATTTTTTTTTTACATTTTAATCTTTTTTTCTCTTTATGAAACAATACTTTAACTATTTTTTTTAGATTTTTAAACTTTGAAATGGGTCAATTTGACTCGCAACATAACAGGAAGGTTAATACAGCTTTTAAGTAGTTGTACTTTACTTGATTGCTTCCATATTGCACTTTGTATTTCTCTTCATTTCAGAGGGAAATATTATTTTAGGTTAAATATTGTTGTTTAATACTTGAAAATGTATTTAACATGAAATGACCATATAGACTGTATAGAATCTCAATAGTGGCCTCTATATATGACCTACATAATCAAATAAGACCATTAGCAAGAATATTGACTATTCTAGTGCCATCGGATGGGATTATGATGAATTCATGGAGGTTCTCCAGAATCTCTTTCGGCTCAGACTTCACAGGGACCTTCAGCAGTGATCGGACTAATGCTGGAGGCTCATGTGTTTTTGCTGAGCACTCTGGATCGGAAAGAAAGCACTGAAGAACCAGACTGTCAGACCCTGCTGTAGTACAACGAGAGGTTTTCTGGCGTCTGGTGCTCATGAAAACACTTGATTTAGTTTCCACAGGGGCCGCCAAACTCCACACGATATAAAAGTTCCTTATAGCCGCTTTAAGTAAAAAATCGGATCACTTGTTTCACCGCTGACTGATTCCAGTCCAGCGTGAAGATGAAACCCCGGGTGTCTCTTTGTGCCCCCAGACTCAGTGTAAAGGAGTGATGAAAAGATGTGTATGACTACGTCCCACAAATATTTCCTCACTCTCGCTCCTCTCCTTCATCCGGCGCCCTGTAGCCCTCTGTGAGAAACATCAATATCACTGACAGATGGTTGAAACGCAGCGAGAGTGAGAAGAAAAAAAAACAGCAGCTACATACAGTAGGTCTATTTGTGCTACGTGTGCATCCTCATCTTGTTTCATTTAAAGCCAATGGATTTCCATTTCTCCTTGTGTTAATGTTAAATGAGGCTCTGATTCCTGAATATTCATCCACTGACACTGCATGCTCCACTGGCTGATATAAACTATGGCAACACATTAGGCCATCTTAACAAATTCACTTGCACCTGTCATATTAACTCTAACGACTGACAATTAATGCTGAGGGGAAGTGCGTGATGCAAACACGTGCACATACTAACACACACACACAGCAGACATGCAGCTAAGCCTTAATAAGGGGATTTGATTTGGAAGGTATCATCATGCACAGACATGTTTTGTGTGGCTATTTGTCAGCAGCGGGTATGAAAAGTTGACTGTGTGACGTGTTGTTGTGAATATGCTGGAGTTTATATGGGCTGCATGATGAATAGCTGGTGTCAGGTGTTACCATGGGGATGATTACTTGAAAGCAGCCAAGGCACTATAAGCATTTGGGATTTCTAGCCAACCCATCAAATGCTTGGCAGGCCATTTATTTCAAATATACAGGTAGTTTCAGGCGATAAGGATCAGT
This sequence comes from Centropristis striata, assembly GCF_030273125.1. Lineage (NCBI taxonomy): Eukaryota > Metazoa > Chordata > Actinopteri > Perciformes > Serranidae > Centropristis > Centropristis striata. Next base: position 10,798,216 of record NC_081527.1, on the reverse strand, counting down.
GTGTGTGTGTGTGTGTGTGTGTGTGTGTCTTTGTGATATAGACAAAAAGAGATCACGCTGCATTTCAGGCAAACAGCCTCCTCCCATTTAATTACAAACCTGGGGTGACACATATCACTGTCAGCATTGGCGGCGTTGACCCCGGTAACAGGACGCGACAGTGCGACATACTGGCTCGTCGCCGCTCTCAGCTCGGACGGCGAGGAAGTGTTTTTGTTCCTTGTCTCTCCTCATCTTTCCAGTGAACTGTAAAGCCCTCCACATGTAGAGCAGAGTCCCTGAAGCCAGCCAGCCAGCCAGCCTTCTCACTCACGGCCTTGTTGCTAACACGCTCCACAGGCCACAACAATAGGGGCTCTGAAAACAAGCACTCAAAACTTTGACTGGCAGCCCGGCGGTGCGATCCGCCCCGATGCTCCACACAGATACTTTGCAGATTTAGAAAGATAGGAGTTAAGCTCAGGATCCACCGAGCCCTTTGGTCTTCTTTTCTTTTCTTAGCCCAATTTGGGACATCTGCTCTGAGACCACAGCATCACACACCCCCACTACGTTTACTCAAAAGCCTAAAGTCTGTGTCTTCCTGCTCTTCTCTATGCCGTGGCCTTTCCCCTCCCCTGGTGGGGATTTGTCATTCAAACTGGGGTTGAGGGACCTAAACCCCTCTATCTCATCAGCAAACATACAAATGCATAATCTGCTCATTCTTTCCAAACCCATTCACATGCATGCTAATGATCTCTGTTGGCCGCCCTTTTCACTGAGAGCTCCCTGCTTTGGTGCTTTGAAACACACCCTGGCAGTCACATGTGGTCCTGTAGATGTTGAGTCAGGCTGTATTTTGTTAAATCTTTTGCAGGGTACAATAGAAAATGTCACAGTGTTTCTTGTTTTTTTCACCTCATGGCAACATGACAGCGCAGTCATGGCCTTGTCGAACAAACACACACACACACACACACACACGCAAGTCAGCTGTGAAATGTCACAAATTCACCCTGTCAGAGAATCTCAAGAACAGTTTGAGATGTTAAGAAATAAGCTTATTCGCACTTCTTGCTGAGAGTGAGCTGAGAAGGAATGGTACCACACTCATGCCAGGTACAGTAAATGTGTAGCTAGAGCCAGCAGCCAGTTAGCTTAGTTTAGCACAGAGACCGACCACAGGGGGGGAAAGGTAGCCAGCACCTCTAAAGCTCACTGATTAACATGTTATTTATCTTTAGTTTAATCTTAACTAGCCACCTTTTACTTTGATGACAGCTTTACACACTTCTGGCGTTCTCTCAGATTCATGAGTTAGCCACCTGGATGGTTTTCAGTTAACAGGTGCACCTTGTCAAAAGTTACATTTGTGATTTTTTTTGCCTTCTTAATGTGTTTGAGACCATCAAAACAGAAGGTGGCTACCATGAAGAATCTAAAATATAAAACATATTCTGGTTTGTTTAACACTTTTTTGATTACTACATAATTCCATGTTTTCCATCATAGTTCAGATTTTTTAAAAATGTTAATCTACAATGTAGAAAGTAAATATATAGAAAATATAATAAAAATAAAGAAAACCATTGAATGAGAAGATGTGTCCAAACAGCCTGTTCTCCCTTCAAAAACATCAACATAGGTCGTGTGTACAGGCAGTGAAAAATGAGCGATAATGACATAATTTTATGCTCATATTAGACTAGGATCAAAAATGTATGTTTGAATGGGAGTCAATGGTGCAAAAAATGTCCTAAAGGTACTACGTGGAACAATTTTTTTTACACAGTGAAATATCGCCTTAACAATTGATCCAAGGTTGAAGTTTTAAAAGTTGATAGAAAACTGATATCCTTGCAAAATTTTGTCCCACTAGCATTAACACCCCATTTTTGACTTAAGTTACGTGAATCACGTTTTTAACGTAACTTACGTTTTTTAAGTAACTTTTTAAGTACATTTACTTACTGTTTAAAGTGTCTTTTATAACGCCTTACCTGGAAGTTTTTTGGCCTAAACCTAGCTCAGTGTTTTTACAACATAAATCCACAGAAACGGCAGCCTTTTTTATAACCGCGGACAGTACGTGCGTGCTATATTTGGAATGTGCTGTTGTACCGCGAGTCGCGATACGTACCTATCTGCCGTAATTTGTTGTACTGACACACAACCTCTTCTGCCGTTTATGTTGGAGAACTTATTGGTCCAAACTTTTGACTGATACTGTATGTTAATAGGATTTTGAATGTGATTTTCTTACTTCAGGATCTGTATGTTCCGGTTTCACTCTGTGTCTGTATTTCTCAGCCGACTCCAAGAAGTTCCAGGTCCCGGCCAAGAAACAGTCTGGCACATAACCTCCTTGTATAATGACAAATTGTGATTTTTCCACTATTTTTCCACTGCTTTTGTACTTAGGTATAAAAACCATTAGAGTCAAGCTGTTTCCTGCTGTTTCCCCTTCTTGTGCTGCTAAGCCATAAGATAACAGCCACTTTTCTGATGCGCAGTATCTCGTCCTTCAAATCCAACAGAGTACTGACACCCGTTAATCAATGTCCGGGGCTTCAGAGGCCATTTAATGGATCTCACACTGCAGAGCTCGAGTCACAGACGGGCAGAGGTGGGGAAGCCTCTCTGAGCACAAAGTGCACTGTCATGCTAATAATCAGCCCCTGCAACACTGAAGGCGTTCACGGCGAGAGCGCAGGGAGGTAAAGACGAAACTGAGAGTTATTTACCATCACAGACCTGTGTGTACGTGTATGTTTCTGTGCTGCATCCTTTTTAATTAAATGTGAACAAATCATTTGAGGGGAAAATTGAGTATTTCTGTAATGAGCTGTTGTGCAGCCCCCCATTTATATTTTTCATAAGACATGATGCTGCAGCAAAGATTACAGTTGGTGCCAGCTGCTTTGCTGAAATGTTCAGATATACTTGAAGACCAGGGTTATAGGGAGTAACGGATTATCTTTAACAAGATTACAATAATCTGGTTATAAAAAATACTAAATGTAATCCATTAATTTGGATTAAAAAAAGAAGAATGTCTCATCACTTGTGGCTTTATTCTGAATTATAGCTTTAATGTAAAATGGTGGAAAAAGTGGAAAATTATACATCATTTTCTAAAGGTTCTTCATGGTAATTAGTGTCTGCAGTTAGGAAAAATGTAATTAATGTCTTCAGTGGGGATAAGTGAGTAATACATTATTATTTAAGTTTTTTTTTTTGTTATTGTCAGAGTAAAGTGCCACTGCAGTAGTTTATTATGCCAAATTGAGTGGTGAAAATGAGATTCTGTATGTTTGTAATTCTGCTGCATATTATTAATGATATAAATATGGATGAATAAATGCAGCTACTTTCACATCTTTAGAGCAATATAGTTAACCTTAAAGATGGTTAAACTCAAGAACGCATGCCCATCAGAGTCAAATCACAGCTGATTTGAGTATAAATAGAACATATTGGAGATAAAGACCTTCTCCCCTGACTGTCATATATATTTAATGCACCACATCACGTTATGTTTCAGCATTACTGCAGCTATCTTGTCTGTATGCGCTGTTTCCCTCATTTGCTGCCTTCCCACCATCACTCTGCGGTGCAGTATCTTAGAATATTCAATTAAAATACAGCCCATTTTACATAAAAATGATTGCTGAAAAGACTTTGATTTCCATTTGTGCTTGCGGTGCAGAGATGCAGAAATTCCTCCACACTGAGTCTGTGCAGGCGAGCCGGCACAGGGTCGTTAAAAAGCCTGATATTTTTGTGTCTCTCCTCACAGTTTCGGCTTAGTGCTGCATGCGCTTCACCATAAAGAGGGTAGTTTTCCATTGATGAGCCGGCACAGGCAGCTTCAGCACCAGCAGCAGCAAATCACTACTCTGTTAAAAGGCCCTGATGCGTAGCAAACTCTCCTGCCAAGCCTCCTCGCTCCAAATCTGCCTGCTTGCAGACCCCCTGTAATTGGAGGCATTAAACTTGCTTTGGACAGGATGGCAAATGAGTGCTTTGAGCTTGGAAGAGAACTGACTGGTGCATTCAGAAGGCCGACACAAGTAGATGCAGCTAAATCTGACAAATCACTGCCAATCCGGCAGATCTGTGTGTGAGTGGAGGGGGGGGGGGGGGGGGGGGGGGGGGGGGGGGGGCATGTGTGTATAGTTATGCATTTGAATGTGTGTTTGTTATGTGTTTTGTCTTGGCTGTGGTTCGCGTGTGATTATGTACGTCAAGTATACCAGCCGAGCCGCTGTTAATCTCCCAGTAATCGCGGGGATCACTCTGGTGATGTGGGGATTTGACGTTGAACCGCAGATCGTCTGGTCGTTGACGAGCGAACCAGCAGCCATGAAATAAAAACTGTCTGTCATGCTGCCATCACTTCCCCAGTTTTCCCTCCACCAAGCACACTCATTAAAACCTCTGTGAGGGACTGTCGCAGCTGATTTCTCATCACTTAATGGTCTGTAATACGATAATGAGATATTTTCCTTTAGGTTCGCTGCCATTTTGCATCATCCTTAAGATGCGGCGGTGAAAAGCATTTCTGCTGAGATGGAGAGTGTTTTCTCTGGTGGAGCGGCGAGCCGGAGCGGCCTGCGAGGCTGGAGACGCTTCAGATGTTTAATGTTAAACGGGATGAAAAAAATCTCACTTTTGACACTGTGTCAGATCGCAGATGCAAATACACAACAAGCACAGGCTGTTTTGTAGAGACTCATTCATGCTTATGTTCTGTTCCGGTCAAATTTGACCCATTTTTTACATTTGAAAGCACATGGCTGATTGTTGCTCCCCTCAATTATGACTCACAGGAGTGTTTCCAAAATGAGCGCTCTACTCAGAGGTAGGAGATCAAACTTGTTCTCATACCTACACATAACGGTTTAAACATTGTGAAACAGTCTTAGATCATTTGGTTTAAGCATAGACTGTATAAATAATGGACATAGTGACCGTGACGTCACCTATTGGTTTGTGGCCCGTTGGAAGCATCGAGTTCAGCGTTACACTCGTCACCATCTTGTGTCGCCATCTTGTTTCCGATACGGGGAGCAGACCATATTTGGACTGTGGAGGAGCGAGAGGGATCTGATCACTGACTACAGCCTCTCTACACCTCAACCTGACTGAGAGAAGAAGATGCTAATTCATGTTAGCATTAACTGGAGCATTAACTGGGATGTTAATTTTGGCTAACAAAAAACACAAACAGAAAAATGAACAGCGACTCCTTGGAGTGTCTGTTAGTCCAACCAAACGCTGAACAAGACATTTTTACTGAACAAAACGTTCAAATAAACTTTCATTAAGTGAAAATACAGTGAAAGGGTCAAAGTTATGAGACCAAACCGGTAAACGTCCTGTTTTATATCTATATAACGTTATAAGTAACTTTATTGACACGTTGCCGTGGATATGCATTGCTCTGCTTCTCTCCTGATGACGGCTCGCCTTGTTAGTGACCTGTCAATCAAAGGTAGCCACGCCCCAAATCATATGATTCTCTATCTTCTTTTTTCTTCTAAATGGGGCCATTATTTACATTATTAACATCAAATTATCTTGAAGAAGATTTTTTACTAACGATTGAGACATTAGTGTTATCCTAAAAAAATGTCTGAGGTAATAAATAAATTGAAATTAATGGACAGAAATGTTTTTGCAGCCAGGATTTTTCGGTAGAATGCAGCTTAAGGCACTTCCTGGTTTGCCTCCCTGCTCAGACCCAGAGGTTGCCGCCTGGATTTAAGCAAGAAAACTACTTCCCTAAGGTTAGGGGAAAAGTACATGGTTAAGATAGTTCAATAAATGCACATAACCACCAGAAGTAAAGTAGTTTTACTGGTGCCAACATTTCCATATTAAATATACTTTTTGAAATTGGTCTTTTAGAATATTACATTTTTGAGACACTGGCATTTAGGTCTTCATTAAATGTAAGCCATAATCATTATAATGCGAAGAAATTAAATAAATTAAGACATGAAATGTTTCATTCTGTGTGTAATGGATCTATATAATGTGTTATTTTCACTTTTTGGATTTAATTACTGACATAAATAAACTTTTCTATGATATTCTAATTTTTTGATAACCATACATATATATATATATATATATATATATATATATATATATATGGTTAAAAGCTTGGCCAACTGCAAAACAGAAAAATAGAGGTTTTCAGAAGACTTTCTCCTTAATAATCTCTACACAATATTCTCCATTAGGGTCGGGCCTTTATGCACATCTTCTGTCTTGCATCAACAGAAAGAGCAGCTGTACCACCGCAAAGCATTTATCTGCTATCTTCCTACAAAGCCTTGACACACATGATAAATGCCACGCTTTATGAGTCGCCCGGTGGAATTACACTCAGTGGCTGAGTGGCTGCATATATTGCAAATTTCGATCTGTGTGCTTCACAAGACCTTTGTGTTGACCGGGCGTGTGTACATCCTGTGAGAGCAGAGGGGATGATTAGAGAACATGTACGACATCACCAGTCGTTCCTCTCTGCAGCTGCTGTCTGAGCAGCGAGTCACAAACGGGTAAGTACTAACCCCCCCGACGGAAGAGCTCCCTTTCAGTCACTAAAAACAGAAGGTGACAGCTTCACTCATCCGCACTGGTACGGAAAGAGACCCGGTTTGTGTCCTGGCTGACAGATTAAAGCCGAACAACACTGACATTTGGTGTGAAGCCAGATTAACTTTGCCTCCTTGAAGCCTCTCCAGCAGCAGCGGCGGAGACTGAAATCCCCCAGAATAGTCCTGTGGTCTCGCTAATTGGCGAGCTGCGCGGACCGGCCTTTGATTAATCTTAAATCTTAATGAGTCCATCCAAAGCTGCTGTGATATTCCGACTGAGGAGGTAAAACACACTTGCTATTCCCTCTTTTCATCCCTCGGCCGGATAAGAGGAGACCCGGAACCTCAGCCCATGTGAACCCGGCGAGAAATCAAAGAGAATACCAGAGATCCGTTTAATAATTTATTTGCATATGATTATCGTAAAAATACTGAAAGAGAAATGCTTATTTTTGTTCTAGTTTTCTGGCATTTTTTTTTCTTTTTTTACAATCTAATACACCTTTAATTGCACAGGAAAAAGTCTGCCCTAACAGACACACATTTTCTTCTTTCATTGTGACATATAGTTTCAGATATGTAATGACCATTTAATGTGGAATTTCTCCATTTGTTTGCTCCTCAACAATAAACAAACAAGCATATAAACGAGGGTCATAGAGCGGCCGGAGTCGGCTCAGATGGCTGTAAATGCTGAGCCGACTGGTCTAATAGAAATATAGTATTATATACAGGCAGTTGTTTTTTAGATAGGAACTGCGCTGACAGCTGGCGTGCTGAAGAAAACACATGTCAGGAGAAATAAACCAATGAGTGATTTGTTCTACATTACTGTTTGTAGGTCAGGTCAATATTAAGGTCACGAAGCTATCATCTGGATTCTGACCTTTTTAATTCCCACTGATCTGCAACACATTCGCCAAAGTAAAATATACAACACAGCACTACCACGGGCGCTTTTCATTTAGAACCGTTCTGTCTGAGCAGAACTGTCTGTCACTCATTCATGTCTGTCTGGTTCGTTAATGTGTGAAAAAAAACAAGCATCGTAATAAAAAAGTTAAGCCCCGGTGCTTGTAAAAAAAACACCCCAAAAACACCTCTTTTTAGCAATAATAGATAATAACTTAGCATTCAAAACAATGCGTATATATATGAATCAAATAAGATTAAGAAAACATGGACGTTAAAGTCCATACAGCAAAAATGCCACCAAAGCAACAGTTAATGTGGAACTTATTTGTACTTTTTCTCATGAACAAGTTTCCACTTTGGCATGCACATGACGTGTCCCGCACAGTGTCAGTTACGCCTCTCCTCAGACAGACGGAGAGACGGTGTGAAGACTCGGATGCTTTGTACAGATTTGTAACACGTATATCTCCCAGTACATGTGGAAGACGGTATTTAAGAGGAAGCAGATGAAAAGTGTTTGTTTTTTTCTTGTTTCCCAAAAAAAATAAAAAGCGAAATAAAAGAACAGGTTGGGTTTGAAAAATAAAAAAAGGTAGATTGGATTGAAGGTCTACAGATGTGGAGCTGTCTAAAGAGTTAGTTGTAAGCAAATGTTTGCTTTATCTTGGCACTGTTGTATCATCTGATCGTGTGTGTGTGTGTGTGTGTGAGCTCTCCGGTCCTCGATGTGAGGGGAGGGGGGGAGAGAAGGAAAAGACTTGATTCCCAACCAGCAGAAAACACATGCAGACATGCAAACACAACCTGAGAGGGGCGCAATAGGAAGTTTGGCTTTATGTCAATAGTTACAAATCCACAAGTGTCAAGTAATGAACACACACACTGCAATGGACAGTTCTCTTTAACATTAAATCTCCAGTTGGGATGAAATCTCCAAATCGGTCCTTTCTTTCTCTCTCTGCAGCTTCCTTCTTTTTTATTTTCTTCTTTGTATTTTACATCAGGCTCTTCACGTCAGAGTCTCTAGGTAGTTTTTCACTCGTTCTGTTTCCTCCGTTTGGCAGCAGCTCACACTCTGATGGGGAGAGTTTGGCTCATCTGTTGCCGAACGATTTCCTGACTGCTGTCCGGACTCTTCCTGTTGTGTCCCGGCAGCGTCCCTCCGAGCCGCAGCAGGTCCCTGCCAACACAAAGCGGCACAAGGTCAGCAGCAGGTTCACAGACACTTTAAACAAAGGATACAGCTCATTATTACTCAGCTAAGTGCTCTCATTGAAGGTGGATAAAGGTCTAATCCATCTTAGTGTCAGTAAATTCTGCATAGTATATATACACCTACAGCCTCCTGGCTATAAACAATAAAAGTACCGCATCATGAGGATAAAATCTGCTGATCTAGAGCTTCATCTGCCATAAACAAAGTCCAAATGCAAAGCCAAATCTGCTCATCACATTCCCAGTTTTAATAAAAGTTCAACATATTTCTTAGCTATCTTGGAAGAAGCGCCGCAGCCTCCGAGTGTCCTTTGTTGCTCGGTCAGTGTCCTTGTTTTTAAGGCCCTTCGTGGCTGAAGATACTCTACAGATAGCGCTGCATCTCATATCCTCTCTCTCCCTCCGTTATCTGCCCCAACATCATTGAGCAGCCAATGGCAGGTGAGCAGGAGCGAGCTGCTCAGACGCACACGCAAACACGGGCGACGCTCCCTAAATCATGCTCTGACAACATGATCCGTTCTCTCTCCTCCTCCTCCTCCCGCTCCCCCGTCTATCTCTCATGCTGTTGCATACAGATGAGGCCATAAATTAATCATTGGCATGTCATCTGCACAGAGCGACACGTAGCATAACATACACACACACGCACACACACACAAACGCATATCCCCTTCCTATTTGCCCATCACAGCATTGGGCGCGCCCTCCCCTGATGCATTAAAAAGCTCATTAGCAACCTAATTAAACACATTCCTCTCTTTTAGCTTCTCCTCAATCTCTCTTATTACTCACACTTCATCACCTCCTGCTTTTCCACATCAGCAGCTCTGGCTGCTGTCTGTCCTATCACCTACATTCCAGCATCCAGCCAAGTATAGGGGGAATTAAACCGAGGTCAGCCATTACATTTCCACACACAATTAGCTTCACTGAGCCCAAATCCTGGCATAGGAATCGCCCTTGGGGCCCTGTGTTAGAGTGAAAGTGTGAGCCAAGGAGCTGGCACAAGACCTGGATACTGTATGTATGAATTCTTCCTTTTGTGCCTGTCGGAAACAGGAAGCTACCACGTCGTCAGAGCCACAGAGTCTGGGATGTGCACTTGATTCATTATACATCACAACAGAGTCGAGGGTCTAGCATCTAAACCGGCGCTAATCATACTGTTGACTGGATGCCAGGATAACAAAATCCAGAACAAACACGTCAGTAAGAAATGGCTGGAACGTTTGGAGTGCTGAAAACAAAGTTGAAAAACATCTCTGCGAGGACGGTTAGCTATGAATAAGTCAACTTCTACACTTCTAAGGGAAGCGTCAGAGAAACAGAGGCAGATGTCTGTCTAGCAGTAAAAGCCTTTAGCACAAAGAAATACTCTCCCAAATCACCCGAAAGCATAAAACAAACCAAACCCAACAAGCATGAACTTTGGTGTGCTTCTCTTTAGCAGCCATTTTTTTTCTTTTACTGTGACATCTTATTCCAACAACCCAGAGGCTCCAGGAGGAGTCTTCATCCTGCACTTCACAGCCGTCGTATACAATACAGGGGACAATTTCACACAAGGTGAGAGAGAGAGAGAATTGCATCACCCCATTTTTTTGTGTGTGCACTATTCAGCTGTTTTTGGAAAAAAAACCTCAAGAGCATAAAGTGCCAATATGGAAAACAGCAGAATAAAATATATTTCCAACAAAGTCAGCCAGCAAACAGCACAACAAACCACACCGATTTTATGATGAAAGTTCCTGCAAATGTGTTATCAAATATTATAACATTTCTACCGTGAGCTTCTGCATTTATTGTAAACTCTGCTGCTTTAGTGATTCTTCTGAATGGTTGTGAGATAATGTTGCAGATGAATATCAGTTTGGTACAAATCCCCTCTATACATAGCCTTTAAACCCAGTGAGAGTTTTTGCTGCAGCTTTTTAGAAAGTAAATTCAGCAAGTTTGTCTGAAAAGTTGCTAAATCTCACAGGAAACTTGCAAAGGTGGCAACAGTGAGGTGGCTTTTTCTTCCTGAAAAGAGCTGAGATATAACACATTTCCACAAGCAAACAGTTTCCACTCAGCTTGAAACTTCTCCCCATTCACTTCATTGAAAGAAAGGCAGGTTGAGAACAATTCAAAGGAATTAAATAAAAATATATTAGACCACTGTTTTCTTCAGTTTCTTGTGCATTTTAATGCCTGGTACAATTAAAGGTACATTTGTTTGGACAAATATAATGATAACAACAAAAATAGCTCATAAGAGTTTAATTTAAGAGCTGATATCTAGACGTTTTCCATGGTTTTCTTGTTAATGATTTGGTTATTATCAAGAAAAACATGGAAAATGTCTAGATATCAGCTCTTAAATTAAACTCTTATGAGCTATTTTTTGTTGTTATCATTATAACTCTCAAAACAAATGCACCTTTAGTTGTACCAGGCATTAAAATGAACAAAAAAATGAAGAAAACAAGGGTGGTCTAATAATTTTTTCCATGACTATATATATGTAGGTATAAACATTTTATCCATGAAAACTCTCTATCATGCAGCAGTTTCTCTAATGTTTTGGAGTAAGGCTGCAATTTACATTCATTTTCAGTATTGATTATTCTCTCGATTTGAGCTACACAATATGAAGAAAATGTGTAGCATTGTTGATTATCTCGATAACGGTAGTGTACTCGTATAACTCACTTGTAATCATTATATTTGTCGAAACAAATGTACCTTTAGTTGTACCAAGCATTAAAATTAACAAAAAATTGAAGAAAATAAGGGTAGTCTAATCATTTTTTCCATGACTGTACATCATGACGTGAATCTTTGGTTAAGGAAACTGTGCGAGGAGGCTACTTCTCGTCTTGCTGGACTCACCCTGAGTAGGTGCTGGTCACCACCTTGAGGCTGCCGGCGTTGCGGAGCAGCTTGTCCAGGGTGCTGACGATGCGGGAGAACTTGGGCCTCAGGTTTCTCTCCTTCATCCAGCACTCGAGCATCAGCTGGTGCAGCACCATGGGACAGTCCATGGGCGGGGGCAGCCGGTAGTCCTGCTCCACTGCTGTCATCACCTGAGGGAGACAGGAAGTCATTCTCAGTGTTTGGCAAGCTACCAGTGACTCTATATTAAATAAAGCTCCACTACACTGAAGATACCACTCAGAGAAATGGGGCAAGCTAAGCTACAGCCACGTGGTTTTTAACCTGAAACAAATTAATTCCAAGTCAGTGCTATTTCTACCGCTGAAGGGCTAAAAACTAGATTCCCCGCTGGTGGAACAAACTTCCAAACTCCATCCAATCTGCTGAGTCCTTATCAATCTTTAAGAAGAGACTGAAGAACCAGCTCTTTACTGAACACCTTCACACTCAATCTACACAGATGAGAACCATAAAAAATAACATAAAATAAACTGCTTGCACTACCTACAAGCACTTGCGTGAGGCTTCATAATCAACATGCTAACACACTCACAATTATACTGAAACGATGTTTATATTAACGTGTTCATCATCTTAATTTAGCCCTTTACATGTTCAAATTTGCTGATAAGCACTTAACACAAAGTACGGGTGATGGGACTGTCATAAGTTTTGCAGGTATTTGGTAAAAACCTTTTTTTATTTGAGACTGTATGAACAACTGTGCTTTGAGCTAAATGCTAACATCAGCAAGCTAACATGCTCACAATGCTCACTGATGATTACTGTGTTTATCATCTTAATTTGATTAGCATGTTAGCATGCAAATATTGGCTTATTAGCAGTGAACACAAAGTACAGCTGAGACTAATTTTCGCAGGTATGTGGTTGTCAGTGGTCGAAAAAGTATTAAGGTCCCTGACTTTAGTAAAAGTACTAATACCACACTGTAAAATTACTCCACTACAAGAAAAAGTCCTGCATTCAAACCTTATTTAAGTAAAAGTATAACAAAAGTATCAGCATCAAAATGTACTTAAAGTATCAAAAGTAAAAGTACTCGTTATGCAGAATGACTCCACTCAGATTGCTTTATATATTATAAATATATGATTTGATTATTTGTATTGGTGCATTTATGTGAGCAGTGTTTTATTTTTGTAATGATATGGCTCATTTTAGCTACTCAATATAATGTTATAAGGTTTAATTAAAAAGAAAAAAGTCTAATCGCTTAAAATGTATCATGTTTTTTATGTTAAATCTTGACCTGAAAAGTAACTAAAGCTGTCAGCTAAAGTAGTGGAGTAAAAAATACAATATTTGCCTCTAAAATGTAGTGAAGTAGAAACATAAAGTTACTCAAGTAAAGTAGACATACCTAAGAATTGCACTTAATTACAGTACTTGAGTAAATGTACTTAGTTACATTCCACCACTGCTGGTTGTACATCAAAGTATTGGACAAATTTTAATTTTGACCTAATGATAGTGTTAGAGAAAAAAGTTCAAGTTATTGCTATACATCCCCTGAGGACAGTGAATATCTATAGCTGTTTCCATGGCAATCCATCCAATAGTTGTCGAGATATTTTACTCAAAAGCACAAATCATCCAAACACTCATTATGGCACTAGAAGACAAGTCAGAGGATCACCAAAGTCTGAATGTCAGTATTATACAGTCTTGGAAAATTATTAGACCATTATTTTCTTCAATTTCTTGTTAATTTTAATGCCTGGTAGAAGTAAAGGTACATTTGTTTGGACAAATAAAATGATAACAACAAAAATAGCTCATAAGAGTTTAATTGAAGAGCTGATATCTAGATATTTTCCATGGTTTTCTTCATAATAACCAAAATCATTATAAAGAAAACCATGGAAAATGGCTAGATATCAGCTCTAAAAATTTAACTCATATGAGTATTTTTGTTGTTGTTATCATTATATTTGTCCAAACAAATGTACCTTTAGTTGTACCAGGCATTAAAACAACAACAAGAAAACAAGGGTGGTCTAATAATGTTTTCCATGACTGTATTTAGGCACAATCAAGCCAATAATTGTGAAAATATTTCACTTTCAACCAAAGTGGTCGACTGACATCGTCGTCTGTAGAGCTGTAGAATCATTAAAAATGTCAACAGTTACGAATTTACACAAAATATCACATTTACTGTGAAAAACACCAACCCAGATTATCTTGCATACAAGGATTTAAGCAAGTTTCATGTGGTGCTTTTCCAAAGTGTTAACATTTGGCTCTGACTCATTTGTATTATGCTCACTCTGCTTGGCCTTTGTTAGTGTGGCGGAAGAATAATCCCCAGTTACTGTATTATGTCCTACATTAGACAGTTTCTCGCTCATGCTGTCACACGTTCCAATCTTCTTTTCAGCATCTTTATAAAACTCTAAAAACAATATTCTCAAGTACTCTGAAAGTTGTCACTTCCAAACTGGCATGATTGATAGGAGAGACAATAAGTGGAGGATGAAAACGGTCGCTCATTGATTTGATTTCGCCTAGCAACGGCATTTTCCTCCATAAGCTCTGTATGTGTTTCAAGTCCCCACAACAATAAAAAAACGCCATTTGGGAACAATAAAACATTTCTGCTGCACCCCTCTTCTCCTGCTGCTTGTCCTTTGATTTTTATGTCGTGCTTCTAGCCAGCGAATACCTCTGTTTATATCTCGCATTTGTTGACTCTGTTGCTTATTGAGCGATGACTGTGGCACAAAGGCTATTGGGAACAATAGAGGGCTTCTACTTTGATGCTTTCATTACTGCATGTGGGTTTTGTTATGAAAGTTATACATACATTACTGGCATTTTTCATTCTGGCTCCTTTTTTTTTTTTTCTTTATTGCTATCAGCGTTACAACTCTCTTTTTGAAGCACAAAACAGAGCAGATATTCCTCAGAGAATAAAGTGGAGGTGTACACATTGCTACAGTACTTTGTTCAGGGAGAAGGAACCAAGAGATTTCTTTTGCTTTCCTGCGAGCTCACTGCTGTTGTTACGATGTCTGTGCAGTGTAGATAGCCTACAGGTAACAACGCCCGTAAAAAAAGAAAAACCCTTTTCCTGAGTTCTCCTTTGTGTGTGTGTGTGTGAGGGAGGCTTTGCAGTATGGATTTGTAGAGGGTGGGCAGGCTAGGGCTGTAAATAAGGTGGTAAAAAACTAGAACACAGACACACAGCTGCACCAGCATCTGCAATGAGGAGATAAAGACAGCAGAACAGGCCCAGGTCCAACATGTCACGCTGGAAATCAAAAGCCAAAACAGCTCAGAGAAACTCTCAGCCGGCCCTAAACTTAGACATAAACTCCCTGAATGTGCATTTTTAGTCTACAGATACATGTTTGTAACATGAGACTGTATGCAAAGAGGGATTACATGTTACAACTACCTCCTGTTGTACAAAAATGATGCCAAAATGTGCTGGACATGGGCGCTGCTACCTTGTTATAGTGATGTGATTTGGAGTTTGAGCTGAATAGATCGGCGAATGGAGCCGCTGTATTGTGGCCCCGCCCCTAACACCCACCCGGCCAATCATGAATCAATCACAGCTGTCAATCACAATGTTACACCTCATTCTTTTTGCATTTGCATCGTCAGTATAAAATGTCAACGCCAGTCTCTGTGGCCTCGCCCATAGGATTCTGAGCTGTGGATTTTAACATGGGGTTCCATGGGGATTAACTTGTTTTGGAACGAGCCTCAAGTGGCCGCTTGAGGAACTGCAGCTTTTGGCACTTCCACATTGGCTTCATTTTTTTGCCCCCGCCTAACTCAAACCCTGCAGTCAACTACAGATGTCAATCATGACAATACACCCCCTATTATAGCATCTAATAACATTTCAAACCAAAATTATCAGAAAAATAAACACTTGAACAAACATCAGCATGATGAAGACTAGGGATGGGCGTTGACCTGCCAACTCGAGCAGCTAACGTTAACAATCAATTAATTGCTTTGTTTTTATCCATACTCCAGTATGGATAAAAACATGCATACATGGGCAAAATGAAAGATATATATCCAGTTCTATGCAAAAGCCTGTTTTGATAACGGACGCTTTTATTTTGAAAGGACGAAAAGAGACTTGATCCTGTCGATCGTAAAACTAACCCACGTAAGATTAAACTGTAAGGATAACGTCAAGGAGTTCAATATTTTATGTTTTAGCCCCCAAAGAGGCATGAGGTTAGTTTTCACAGTAATCTTGCAAATTAAAGTGTGTTTTGTGTTTAAATAAGTTTTGGTTAAAATTAAAGCTAGTAATTCATGGTTCAAGGTTTGATACAGTAAGCTAGTTGTGCTCAAATTAATATTCTTGTATTTCTGTGTGTATTATAATTGTTATTGCAACTTTCAGTTTGCAAACTGTAGCTTTATCCAACTTAATTTTCAGCTCATTGTCTTATTGACGTACGGCCGCAGAAATGAACGCTCGGCCGTGTTTCAGTTCAGTGATACTGATACAGAGTCAGAGATAAAATTAAAAAAAAAACACAGATCAATTGAAAATTCCACGTGATCGACCAAATTCTTAACGACCATTAATAGATCATTGATTAATTATTCCCATCCCTACACTACATCCCCTTTTATAACATGAAATAACTATTCAAACCAAAATTATCAGAAAATTAAACACTTGAACAGACATCTAGCGTGATGAGGACCACCTAAAATGATAGAGAATAAATTTAGCATGCACTTACACTGTTTTAGTTTGGCCCTAAAATGTGGAGGAGGGCTGCACCAAGGGCCGATCAAAATATTTTGGCATCACTTTTGGAGAGCTGTCATGGCGTCCATCCTCATATACAGTCTATGGTTTGTAACATTGGTTTGTGTCTTTCATATTAACTCACATCCTGGTTGCTCATGTCCCAGTAAGGCCGCTCTCCATAGGACACCACCTCCCACATGACAATGCCGTAACTCCAAACATCACTGGCGGAGGTGAACTTCCTGAAGGCGATGGCCTCTGGCGCCGTCCACCGGATGGGAATCTTCCCTCCCTGAACACACACACACACAGACACACACACAGAGGGGGGATGGTATCAACTCCCGGGGAACACTTGAGTCTTATAACACACATGCAGAAGCTAATGCGCATTCATTCACAGACGGTCTCTCACGCTAACGCAAATATTGGCACACATGAACAGTCACACATGCATCCATATGCACACATGTGAAACGAGTGAAGGGGATCAAATTAACGAGCTCAATTAAACATGCACAGAGTGTACAAACACAGAGTTAGCACACATTACACTCACCAGAGAGCTCGTGTAAGTGGGGTCAGCAGAAGTGTCGTCCAGGAAGCGCGAAAGGCCAAAGTCGGAGACCTTGCAGACCAAGTTGCTGTTGACCAGGATATTCCGGGCGGCGAGGTCTCGGTGAACGTAGTTCATGTCTGACAGGTACTTCATCCCTGCAGCGATGCCACGCAGCATCCCGACCAGCTGTGTCATCGTGAAGCGCCCGTCGTTCAGCTACAAAACCACAGCCGGAGACAGAGTGAAGGGGGAAGGAACAAGGAGGGAAAGCCAAGGAGGGAAAAATGAGAAACAAGGATGTGTTGAAATGTGGAGAAGCAAACGATGAAGAGAACGGGAGATAAGGAGCAGGAGAAAGCAGCAGAGAGAGCCAATCAGTCACTGAGGCCACATAAACATGACATCTGTCATAATGCTTCACGGCTGCTCCTGACAGTCACTGACAGCTGACCTTTTCACGCATGCTGTCCAATTAGCTGATTAATTAGACTCTTTACTGCTGTACTAAACCTATTACGGCTCTATATTGACTCCACACAGATACACAAAGGGAGCTGCAACAGTGAAACCTAAACCAGACAACTGCAGGTATTTTTTTTACATTCTGCAACTGACAAACTAGTTGCAGGTACAGGCAGTGCACGGCTGTTAACACAAAGCTTTGTTTGCATTTTTTCGCTTGTGAACATGAAAGCAAAATCGTCCCGTCAACTGAATCAGAATGGCATGTTGCTCAAAGCTTGTTTTCCTCATTTGAAAGTCCCTGATGTGCAGAATTTCGCCCTTTTATGTTAACATTTGAGAAGCATGAAACAAATCTGAGATTAGGGCTTTCAGGGTTTAATTTACAATTCTCCATGGGTATGAAGCGTGACACAGTGGGATAAACTCCAGATCGTAATAAATCATCGCGTAAACCTGTGAAGGCTCATGAAACCTGATGTGAGTGAAGTGAAACTAATCGATCGAATGTCAATACACAATTATCTGATGCAAAAAAAAATGGATAAATGGAGCTGAAACTACACTGGGAGGTTTTCTGTCATGACCTGAATACTTAAAGGAGACCTGTTATGCTCATTTTCAGGTTCATACTTACATTCTGGGTTTCTACTAGAACATGTTTACATGCTTTAATGCTGAAAAAATACACAGTTTTATGTGGTGCAGCTCTATTCACCCTCTGTCTGAGGTGCTCCATTGTATCATCTTCTAACGGAGAACAGCGGCATTTTTTACCATGACAAAATCACCAAAACACCGGTCGCCTCGAGTGTGACAGATATTTTTGAGTGACCAAATAAAAGGGTCAAAGTTTTAAGACGAAAACACACAAAGCACTTTTGTAGCGACCTGTCAATCACAAAGTGGCCACGCCCTTAAGAATACCTTGTTTGATTGTCCATTTTAGTCTAAATCATACACTGCACTCGTTTTTATATTTTTTATGTCTATTGTCTATGTACAAAATCACTTTCTGCTGCTACACTTCTATGCAAAATAAATATTCTATTTTTACAGTTTTATATTTTATATTTATATGTATACTTTATTTATCTGACATTCCAGAGAACAATCACTGTGAGCCAATGCAACAGAATTTCGCTGAATGTGCATATTTTCATGTATAACTGAATGACAATAAAGTCTAAGTCTATGCTGAATTGAAGAGAACTCGAAAATTACGATTGAGACCATAAATCGTTAGGAAAATGTTTACTGAGGTAAAAAAATGAAGTGAGAAGTAGGGTCATTTTCTCATAGACTTCTATATGATCTGTGATCTGCTGGCCATTACACAGAATAAAGGTTTAAGGCACTTCAGCGACCCAGAGGTTGCCACTTGGTTGAGAATAGAAAAAACTTTTGGAAATGGAGGGTTAAGAACGGTCCGAAACTTTTTTTTGTGTTGTTTTTTGCTCACAAAATTGACAGTTTAACATTATACAGTCATGGGAAATTTAAGAGCTGATATCTAGCCATTTTCTATGGTTTTCTTGATAATGATTTTAGTTATTATCAAGAAAACCATGGAAAATGTCTAGATATCAGCTCTTAAATTAAACTCTTATGAACTATTGTTGTTATCATTATATTTGTCCAAACAAATGCACCTTTAGTTGTACCAGGCATTAAAATGAACAAGAAATTTAAGAAAAAGGGTGGTCTAATATTTTTTTCCATGACTGTATATGACAGAAAATAAGGAAAAGCATAATAGGTTCCCTTTAAAATGAGAAAAAACATTTTTTTCCCTCTCAATATAATCAATCCCTTCTTTGACTCGGCAATGAGAAAGCACAGAACACAAGATGTGACATGACAAAACCATAAACATTCTGCTTTGTACTCGGCACACTCCAACTAAGTCTGACAGCAAAACAAGGCGGAATGGATGAATGTGTAAACAGCCATGATTCATAGCAGGCTCCAGAGCCACGGTGGTGTGCATATATGTGTGTGTTTGTGTGTGTGTGTGTGTGTGTGTTATTTCTGTATATCTGTGAGGCTTCTACATGTGCATATGTCGTGTGTGTTTAAGTGTGGCCATGTCTCCGAGGAGCTGCAGTACCAAGTCTCATGTGCGTGACACACATGGACAGTTTGTGCATGTTTGTGTGTGTGTGTGTGTGTGTGTGTGTGTGTGTGTGAGTTAACTCTATAGTCTCCTTGTTGGAGCAGAACTCAGAGTTCCTCTGAGTCACAGGCAGTGTGACACTGGCGGGAGCGGGGGTGAGGACAGCACAGGCCGTGGAGTTTTTCCTGTTATTTGTGGGACAGCTGACTGAGAGGAGTGGGTGAGAAGGAGGGAAGAAGATCAGGCTGGACGCTCAGATGTAACTAATGATTGTTTTATCAATTAATCATCTTGAAATAATAGAATAATTGTCTGGTCTATTAAATAGAACAGCGTCCCTTAGATCGTCGAAGAGCCCGGGGGGATGTTTCAAACAAACAAATAATTGGCAATTATCCGATAATTGATTTATCCTTTAAGTCGCTATTCAAGAATAAAAAGCCCAACGTTTGCTTCAAGTTATCAAATGAGAGGATTTACTGCTTTTCTTTCTTAGGTTTATTAGAAAACCGATGGTTGGACAAAACATAAAATTAGCTTTACTTTTTCCCCAACCCATAATCACAATCACTGATAAGTCATTATTTAAAAAAACAACAACAGAAGAATCAATAATGAAAATAATGGTTGCAGCTATTTCACTTTGTATGAGTGACAATACAAAACGGCAAATTAATGTTTTCCTAAGTTTGGTAGCAGCAAAAGCAATCATGCTCGATAAAATACTTAAAGCAACCACAAGGACTTTTAACTGCTTTTGAAACAGCCTCAATTGAATACTGATGCCTCTATATGACCTACACAAGCAAGCAAGGCCATCAGAGAGATTATTGGCTATTTTTAAGTAGTTGTTCTTACTGCCTGTCACTGGGTCTGATTCTCAGCACCTGTTAGCAGGATCAAGATCTTTACGACACAAAACGGAAACGCTCATGGAATCACTACAGATTTTGTCCACAGGGGCCGCTAAATTCAACAAAAAATGTTTGTAGTAGTTGCAAACAGTAGCAAACACTGCGATATTTAAGGCTGCAACAATTATCTTCATTATTTAAAAAAAATAAAAATATATATTAATTTTCCAGATAATCATTTATCTAAAACATTAGAAAGTAGTGAAATATGTACTGTACATCAAGATTTTCCAAAGCCCAACTTGTTTTGCCCAACCATCAGTCCAACGCCCAAAGATATTCAATGGGAAGTTGTATAAAATTGTGTGTGTGTGTGTGTGTGTGTAATCTATTTATCTATCTAATCTATCTAGACAAAAAGTGGTGAAGATTCCCAGTACAATTTCCCTGAGCCCAAAGGGATTTTTTTCCTAAAACGCTGAAAGAAGATAGAGAGGTAAAAGCACCAAATTCACATATTTTCTTGTATTGCAAATTATTGCTGTTTTACTTGATAAATTAATTTAACAACTTATTAAAAAATATTTGAGCTGAAATGTGTCTGTAGAATTAGGGTAATTAGGGAAGTTAATTAGGTAACTGTAATAAACTTTCATCAAATATTCAAAGATATATCATTACTTTGTCAATTTAGTTTTTTGTAAGCAAAGTTATAAATGATAGTTATTTAATATATTTACAGTTATTTATAAGTTGGGCAACTTATAAGCATTAAACTCTTCTATAGGCACTAGTATTGCAACATTTTAAACAATTCTATGCTAATTTCTTAATTTGTTTAGTTTTCTTGGCATTTTGTCTTTTTGGGTCCACACAGACAGGAAACAGGTCTGATATAAAAGCCAGTATTGAACACCAGACATGTGGTTATATGGCATCAAAACCAATAAAGTTAAGCAATATCAAAACAAGCTGGTCAGTGTCAAGGCTCATCAATATCATTGATTCATCATCAGTGCAAACAAGCAGCTGTATATCACTTAAAGGTAAAACTGCTTTTAAGATCAGCAGCGTGGCATCGATTGACCAGAAGCATTAAGTAGCCTCTCGCAGCCTCACTGCTACAGTAAGTAGACTTCTTCACAGCGCAGCCATGCAGAAAAACACATTTCCTTGAATGTAAATGACATGTAATAGCCCCCACGCATCTGGAAATGTGCTGTGTGACACCTCATTTCTCATCCTGCCTTTGTTCAGCATTTTGTGTAGGTGGCGGTGGCCTGAACCAAAAACTCTGATCGGTAATGTATTCTGTAGTCGTACAAAGACTCTCTAATACGCTGAAGCAAACCTATCCAAAGGTCTGCTGTGTGACAGTTTTCCACCAGGAGTTTGTGCATTGGAAAGCCTGTCAGCATCAGTCAGTCACGTCAAGCAGAGACACTATGCCTGTCTCCAGGCGTTATATTGCACATTTAATCTCTATCACTCAGCAAGTGAGCGCCTCGGGGTGTTTCACAGAGAGTAAAACATTCCGATAACCCAGAGGTGTCGTGAATGACTGTCTGCGTGTGTGTGTTCCTCTCAGCTTTGATACAAACAGAAAGTAATCTTCTCTGTCAGAGGTGTTGCGGCACGCACCTCCCGCCAAGCTTACCCTGAGGAAGGAATCGAGCGCTCCGTTCTCCATGAATTCTGTGATGATGAGGACGGGGCAGCTCCGCGTCAGGACGCCCTCCAGCCGGATCACGTTGGGGTGGTCGAACTGACCCATGATGGAGGCCTCGGCCAGGAAGTCCCGCCTCTGACGCTCGGTGTAGCCGGCTTTCAGGGTCTTAATTGCCACGACCATCTCCCTGCGACCAGGCTGCTTGAGACGCCCGCGGCACACCTCGCCGAATTCACCTGGATTGAGAGAAGAAGGTGGGGGTGGGTGGGGAGGAAGGGGGTGAGGGTGATGGGGGAGAGTGAGTAAAGGAAAGGAAGGAAAAGAGGAATTTGGGGAGAGTGCAGGGAGAGGGAATATTACTGGTCGGACTCGGGAGTGAAGGAGCTGATTTGTAAGAGTTGAGGGTCGGCTTCAACTGCGGGAGAGGATTAGAAAAGAGAAGAGGAGAGGACAGGAGGTCAAGGGTCAAAGATGTTGGGGAGAGAGGGGGTGACCCGTATCGATTGAGTGTGAAACCTGGGAGCGGTGGAGGGAGACAGAGGACGGGCGAGGAACTTGGGGGTTTTGCATCTGGTGCCTGAGTTCGAGTGTTTACAAGGGAGAGAGAGAAAGAAAGAAAGAAAGAAGGGAGGAAGGTTGAACGAGCAGGAGCAGACTGTCATTTGAGGTGAAGTTAGGACACAACATGCCGCTGGAGAGAGAGAGAACAAAAACAGACTGGAGGGGGAAGAGCTACAAAGAAGATTTTTACTTCAATCCTTCCCACCAGCAGCTCTCATGCACACTCTGTGAATCTTTTTCTCCCAGAGAGGACTCTCTTACAGAACAGACCTCGGGGCTTGATGGCACACTCCTGCTCAAATAAATGATTAATAAACCTGAATCCTTCTCCGTCCCTCTTGGAAAAAAACAAAAAAAAAACAGCGGCGTTTCTTACCTGCACCGATGACTTCTTCTATTTTCACACAGGAGATGTCTATCTCTTTGGCAAACTCATGGATGGCGTCGTTGGGGTCCTCGTAGGTGAACGGGTCGATGTACACTTTAACCCCAGGAGAAACTGAGAGGGGAGAGTCACGGAGAAGTTAGCATCTAGTCACACCTGCTTGAGTAAAATGGCTGAAATTAATGATTAATAATAGAACATATCATTATACTGATATACACAACATGGCAAATGCATTGCTCAGTTTGATTATTGTCATTAAATTAATAGTTTTGGGAAAATTTGCTTTCACGCTTACGATAAATATGAAGCTACAGCTAGGTGACGGTTAGCTAAGGTTAGCATAAAGACTGGTATCAAGAACAGCTAGTCCTGCTTATTCACATTTTATCTAATTTGTTTATATTCTGCACAAAATCCTGGAGTCCTCCTTGTCGGCTAGAAACCCCACAGTGTTAACAATCATTAGGTAGTTAGCCACGTGTTAGCATCCTCCTTTTTAAGACATGTAAAAGCTTCAGAAAAGGTGAAAATCCTTAAGACTTGTGTTAACCACAGACCATATTTCAGGCATTAGAATAAAAACTCATTGACTTTGAGATAAAGGGAACCAAAATGCTAACTCATTTCTCCAGCTACTTCAATTATTTTAAGATGGCTAATGTTGCTAATGTTAGCTAACTTAAGACAGACACTGCTAACAGACTTTACAGAGTAAGTTTGCAAATTCTATGGCCCCAACAATCAGAGTGGGTCCATTCTGCATAACCAGTACTTTTAGTTTTGATACTTTAAGTACATGTTGATGCTGATACTATTGTACTTTTACTTCAGTTTTGAAGTAAAAGTTTTGAATGCAGGACTTTTACTTGTAGTGGAGTAATTTCACAGTGTGGTATTAGTACTTCTAATGAAGTAAGGGATCTGAATACTTTTTCCAGCTCTGCACTCGTGTCACATTAAACAAATGTAGAGCTGGGGGAAGATCTTTTTAAGGTTCCCATTATGTGCCATGTAGAACTGGGGAACATATAGGACCCTGGGAACATAGGGTTTGATGGTCTGAGTGGTTTGAGGTTTGTTTTATTCATTATTCAATTGTATTAGTTTATTTATCAGGGACATTGTTTATTGATAAATATTAAAAAATGACCATAAGCGAGCCTAAGTTTGACGTAAGGCTAATCTTATATGGGGTCCTGGTCCAAATATTTAAAAATACAATAGAAATAGACCACAAAAATACAGTAAAACAACATATCTCATAAAGTTCACATATAAAAATGAGTATCGTGACAAACATCAGGCAGACAACATGGTCAGCACTTCCTTCGAGCAAATAGGGAAATGGTTCCCTGACTCAATCAGGTGATTGGATAATTGATTGAATCAGTTGGTTAACTGTACTGGCATGACCAAAGGGGCACGGAGACCACAGTTCCCAGGCCGAACACATAAACTCACTGTATTGCTGCAGTTTCTCAGTGTACTCCAGCTCCGAGCCGCTGCGCTGCTTCCTGTAAACAAGCAGCGCATAAACAAAGTCACATTCACATAATCAGTCTTGACCATTTCAAGGTACAGCGAATGAAACTAATGTCTAACTTGACTATCAGATGATACCACAGACTGCCGAGGAGAAAAACTCACAGGGCGGCTCTGTTTTTTTTTCTCTTTCCAGAGCTTTCTTTTTGAAGCTAAAGAATAAGTACACACCCTTTGAAAGCATGTTAAATTTTAATGAGCCTCTTTGTTCAAAGGCCTAACGAACAAAATGAAACATGTAGTTCAGGCTGTCAGTAATAAAAATCAAACACTTACTTAAGGCAGACAACAGCAATAACCACCAAGGCAACAATGACCACCAGACCCGCGGAGGCCGAGCCGACGATGAGAGGCAGCTGGTCCTGGACCGACTTCTGAGGGTCACCTGGACCAAATAACACACACACAGACACACAAATGAGTAAATAAAAGCAGAAACACCACTTAAGGGATTAAAGGGTGGCCTGTACTGCAAGTGTAACAGCTACCAATTAAGGGCAGCCATAAAAACTACTAAGCTTGAGCCCTTATTAAGAAAACTGTAGCAGCAGATCATCAAGAACAGACTGTATGGCAGGAGAGAGGTTGTCCGTACTGTGCAGGCTGGTGCTGAAGTCCATGGGGTTGCTGTAGCGACCGTATCCGGCAACAGTGCGAGCTCTGACCTGCACCACGTAGGGCGTGGCGGCCCTCAGCCCCTCCACCTTGGCTGAGCTGTACTGGGACGTTACGGTGTGGGACATCGCCTGGCCCTGAAGTAACGTAAAAGGAACCGTTAAAGCAGCAGAATCAAGTGTTTCCTGATGGTTTTCAGATGGTTTGTAGGCGAGGAGTCAGTTTTTTCAGTTAGCACAAAGAAGCTAGTTTTTAAAGATGATAAAACACAACATTTGACTTATTTTTACTCTTACTTAAAGTTAAATTCATTACCAAACACACCATTGCTGATTTCAGTAGACTTAGAGACTTTCTTGCTACAGCTTTCCTTTGTCTGGTATATATAGTAACTGCATCCCACATCGGACACTGTTCAGCGCTTATATTCCTGATACTTTCCGGTGTTTCACGCTAATTTTGAATAAGATCCCCACCACCAGTGTAGGTATAATTGATTTATACATATTTAACAATCTACGTATGAAATTTAGTTTATGTACATGAAGATTTACATTTCTTATTACGATACGAAAGTAACTCTGATGGGAGAAAGCAGTAAGAATGCTCGGGCGACGCTCTCTCTACTGTTAAAGTACATCTGTATTTTTACTGTACTGTATTTTATTGTGAAGGACAGAAGTACGGTCCGGGTGTGTTGATAACGATGGTTGATAACAGTGATATTTATTTGGCTTGCCCAGAAACATCCAATTTCCCCGGAAAAATCAGCAGCCCCCATTGTTTTACAGCGAAGAGATACAAGTGTCCAATATGGGATACAGTTAGCACACGGCTAATTCACTGGCGTTAGCGTCCTTTTGCCGACTCTGGTAAACCCGAGGCTAACGTACACGATTAAAACGATATAGAGCCTGAAAGATAAGAAGTTAGACTCTAATTTTACACCACTTAATTAATTACGGACAGACAGACAGAGAGACAGATAGATTACTAACAGCATTCACTGGATAAAAAAAAAAATAGACACCTTATCTCATAATTACGAGATCTTTTCTCGTAATTACGAGATCAAACCGAGAGTCCCCCTTACGGGGGACAGCGTGAGATGCATGCACAATACAGACGAACAGTGTCTGCTAGGAAGCACCAATCCTAACAGGTAGCATATCAAAATGACGGGGAGAAACTCAGCTAAAAGTCGTTACCAAGCATTGCCACCCAAACGAAACATAGTTCAATCCCGACGAAATTATATGGGCATGTAACAAAAACACGAAAACGGGGCATGTTAACTTTAGTGCTTCTGCTACTTTCACCACTTCAACCAAACCACACAAAGAAAGAGAGCGACATCCAGCACGTCAGACTGGGCTTTCCGCCTTAACAGTCCTAATGACTTGAGATGCCTGCGCAGTGTTGACATACCATCCTCATTTTTAAGAAACATCAGTATTTCCCAGTGTCTCAAACCGAGAAGGTAGTAGCAGATTAACTGCGATAGCGCCATCATTGCCACTGAGAGAGGATTTACAGACGTTTCCTTTTTCTTTATCTTACGAGGATCTCGTAATTACGAGAAAAGATCTCGTAATTACGAGATCAGGATCTCGTAATTACGAGAAAAGGTATCTATTTTTTTTTTTATCCAGTGCACTTTCCTTATTGTGCTACTGTTACGCTTCTTTTTAGCATCTACCCTAATCCTGTAACTTCCACTTTCAGCAAGTAAAAAACATCTATTCAGTGACTTTAGCACTAAAAGGAAGCATGACTTTACAATAGCTGCGACCAGGTTCAAACATTCACGCATTTACACACAATACCCTCACAAACACTGGATCTCCATGGCAAATTTCAGCCTTCTAGGGTAAAAAATGTGGCTGCCAAAGTGTGGGGAACAACCAACCAGCCCACCAACTGACCGACAGAGCGAGCTACAGAGCTGTTGGTTGCAGTTAAAAATGCAGACCCAGCAAATCCCCTGTGAAGTCATTCAACAAAGCACCAAACAGGCTAATCGAATACATGTTAATGCATCATACTGGCCTTCAAAGCCTTCAAACAAATGGACAAATTACTAAAACTTACCTCACTGGAACCAACACAGACCCTTTAATTCTTTTAATGCAGTGCTGTTTACGTCCAGACACAGTGTAAGCGTTGAAGGTTTCTACCATCATCGGTTATAAAATGGCCATATTATATCTGCAGGGCTTTACTGGAGAATTTAATCAACCCAATGTTGCAGCATTTTATCACCATTTGCTGAGTCTGACCAGCCCATACTCTCCACAACAATAGACATTTTTAGACTCTGCCAATCCCCCCACACACATCACATTTCAATATTACATTTTCAGCATCCGTAGAAATGCTTCTCTCTGCTCAGGGCTGGAAAAGCAGATTTTTTTTTAGAGCCAATAAGTCGAGAACTGTGACCTACATTGAGGCACCGGCTAAAAAGTCAGAGCTTACCCTCTCATGGTATTTAATCTCGTAGTCGAGGATGACCCCGTTGGGTTTATCAGGGGGCAGCCACGACAGGCTGAGGGTGTCCGAGGTGGAGCGCATCAGGTGGACGGTGGGCACTGCCGAAGGTGCTGCGTAGACATCAGAGAGGAGACATTAAACTTCCAGGTACTCGACAGTGACTTCACTTGTGAGTTGGGGGATCGTCCAAGATTTTTTCAAACCATCACTGTAAGATAATTATTATTCGAAATACTTCAACCCGAACGGTTTAAGAAAAACGGTACATGTGTCACCTTCACTGTTCTGCAGTTTATTGATTTGTGAGGCCTGAAAGTGACTCAATTGACAGTCATTGTCCTGGGTCCATAAACTGCAGTAAGGTGGATTAAGTGCAGGTTAACTGGGAGAGTAATTACAGTCTGTGAAAGGTGCTGAGCAGTTTGGTTGATGATGACGCTGCAAATATTAAGTGGAGGTGTTGAAAGGTGACATTGTCAGTGATGTAGCGTTAGACACCTGGTTGACAGAGTGCTGAATGCTGACAGTGGAGAAATAAAGTATACTTAACATTTTATCTACCTTTTCCTGATGCTTCCTCAGCAAAACAGAGCTCCAGCTGAGAGTTCTCCATCTGTTTCTCTCACTGAGCATGTTCAACAATGTTTGTTGTTGGCGTTAATGCTGCTCTGGATACTAAGAGCTCATTAAGACACTCATTGACATTGACAGAACTTAGGATCCACTAACCAGCCTCTTTTATCGTGATGTTAAGTGGTATTGATCGGGGGGAAGCTCTATGAATTAACTCAGTCCGTGGACACATCCAATGTCATTGACAGATGATCTTATACTAACCGGCCTGGTTGGTGGTGATGTTGACGGTGGAGTAGCTGGGCGAGATGGGGTTTTTCCCGGAAACCCCGTTGACGGCCTGCACCTCGAAGCTGTATCGGGTGTGAGCCTGCAGGTTCCTCACCACCACCTTCCTCTGCCTCAGCCCCAGCCTGCGAGGAGCGATGTCCACGTTGTCGTCGCAGCGCGTGCAGGGGCTCCGGTCCCGCAGGCATTTCTTACACACCACGTTATAGACGAGGTCGCTCCTCCCGCCCGTGTCCTCGGGCTCCTCCCACTCCAAGGACAGCGAGGTCTCGTTCACGCTGGATATAACGTTCCGAGGCGCCGATGGGATCGCTGTGTAAACACACACACACACACACAGACACACACACACACACACACACACGTAGGTGTTTAAGAAGGTGGGCAGGCAGAACGGAAAAACACACAGCTGAGGCTTTAGTCATGTTCCTTATGCAGTGCTTACATTATCCTGGTGAAATAAATGTTTTAATAAGGCAACAAAAGAAAGTATTTCTCATAAAAAAAACAGGAAAAGACTGTCATCCTTTTCTTTTGATAAAATCCTTCTGCACAAATGAATGGGTGAGATTGCTCTACATGCCCCCAACAAACCCCTCAGGACGGAGCAAAGGCCATGGAAACAACATAACAACAAGAAAAATCCTTCCTGGTGCAAATGAATAAATCAACATATTCAGAAACATGAGGATAAATACAACTTGTCATGCACAACCAGAAGCTCACTGTTCATCACTAAGTAATGTTGTGTTATAAAAAGCACAGTCCTGTACAGCTCTACACTCGATATCATCGGCCTATTACAGATTAGAGCCAGACAGATATATATATATAGATATATATATATATATATCTATATATATATATCGTGGACAGATATTATCGGCCGATATTGGCCCATTAAAGGACTATCAGTATCGGTGTATATGCTGTCCGTTATGTGCTGTAACTGCCAGCAGAAGCCGTTTTAAGAAACAATAAATAATTTAAGTTCATTTAATAACTTCATAATAATAAATAAGTTATACATTTAAAGAAATGTATTACAACATTTTTGTTGCTTGTTTAATGATGGTGTGGAGTTTCCATGAAGGTTTTTTTTGATCCCCTTGATGCGGCCAATAAAGTGTGTTATTGTCTTTGTTGTATAATGTCGTTAATATTGTTTTATTTAAATATGTTCACGTGATAGGCTCATGCTTGCCATTGTTGTGCATATTTTACTCACTTAAACTGCAATGATTTAATTTATGTATCGTGTACGTATAATTATTATTGTTATAAGAATGTATTTATTTGTGCTTTATGTGTTTTTATGTAGTTTTCATGGCTCAATAAACACCCGTAAACAGAATCCACGTTGAGCTCGTCTTTACATCTCGAGAGGAGTCATAAGTGCTGTTATGAAAAAAAAAGTTTTTCACACAATATATAATGTGGCAAAATGTTGCTTGGCGGGATTTAGAAATCGTATTAGCTTTTCAATTCTACTTTTTTTTAAGTAGTCAGCAATTGACTGACAATGAGCAGTATTTTATTTAGATATTTATTTCATTCCTATTTTTTATTTATTTTCTCAGTTATCATTTATACACTTGGCTGGGAATGTAATACATTGTTTCTATAATGTATAATAATGTATAAAATGCTACATATTATTTAATAAAGCTTTATGTTTGAGAAAGAAGCTCTCTGGGTACATTTGCAGAGTGATGAAAAATCGGTGCACAATCCACATAAAAATGGTCTATTTTCATTCCAGCTCAAAAGCTCTAAAATCTGTATCGGCATCGGTCTCAAAAATCAGTCTGGCTCTATTACAGATACATCTATATCTATTGGTATCAGTATATATAGGACCCTATGATTTCCACAATGCAGAAGACATGTAGGAAATTTCAGAATTTGATCATGAAAATGGAATCGACTGTAAAAAGCGTAATATTGTAGAATTTGCCAAAATGTGGATCTCAAGTTCAGGGTTTCCGCTACATTCATTTAGTATCGGCGCCCCGCTGCTGCTATAATATTTCCCTGCTGCTACTTCAGAATAGAGGATTGTTTTATTTATTTTTTCAGTTTTCCCAGTGCATGTATTTACTAAAAATTACGGTAAGTATGTGTTAAACCCGCCTTCAAAATGAAAGCAAACACATGTAGCTTTCAAAATAAGAGCACATGGATGTGTTAGCAGAGTCCACCACAGAATCTACAGGAATACTGTCAAAATATAACGCCTTGAATAAAACATAGAAGAACCCTTATTCTCCTTTACAACAATTTATTAAAATATGCAATGATTGAGATGGAATAGTGGCATTAGAATGTGCGAGAGGCTCCAAATTTAGGCTTTTAGTGCAAAAATTTTGCATTAAGCATGTCCCCAGACCGCCCTACTTTGTTCAGGTCCCCCCATCATAGTCTAAGAAAATCCTGTGGGAAACACTGGTTCTGAAGCTTGTTTTGCAGTTTAGTGTCATTTTTATACTTTCTACATTGCTGATTGATATTTTCATGCACACATTACTAAAATCCAGGTTTTCCACATTATTTTTTCCCAGCACCTAAGCCAAATAAACAGAATAAAACATGTTTTGATGTCATTACATCCATTTTGCCTCTATCCACTATGTTAGTATAAATAGTCCAAGAATCACTGCTGTTTTGATTATGCTCTATGAATTCGGCCCTTTATCCACTCAAACAGGGAGCAAAGCGAGATGAGGAGACACACACACAGGCAGACAGAAGGAGTAAGTCAGAGAGAGAGCAGTGGGGGTGGAGTGGCTGCAGGCGAGTCTGGGGTGATCAAATGTCAAGAGCATCATCATTTAAAGTCAAGTCATTTAAGGAATTCAACACTAATATCTTAATTTAGAGCAGATGGATATCCAAATCACTGTGAGTCAGGAGAATGTTAAGTCAAATGCATGAATATGCATTCATTTTTTAATATGTTCAGAATGAATTGTTGAAGTTTTATGAATCCATCACATGATTAGACACAATTTCTGATGAAAAAAATTGCTTAAATCTGAACATTTTTAAATGGAAAACATGAAATTTGGTAATTAATTAACGGAATCTGGAAAAAAATAAATGGATTTCTTAGGGCCCTACATATTTTTTTTTTTTACAGAACATATATTGCAGAAAATGATGTGTTGGGTGATGTAGAAATGGTGTTAGCTATATAATGAATTTTATTTATTTAAATGGAAACAATTGACTAATTCTGAACACAAAACTCATCAAAAATGCTCATTTATCTATTTATTTATATTATTTTTATTTATTCTTTATTCAAATTGTCACAATTAATAGATACTGTACAGTACTAATGTTCATTTATCTACTTATTTATATTATTTTTATTTATTCTTTATTCAAATTGTCACAATTAACAGATACTGTACAGTACTTATGTTCATTTACCTATTTATTTTATATATTTATTAATTCTTTATTTAATTTATTGTCACAGTTGACACATACTGTACAGTACTAATGTTCATTTAGCTATTTTTTTTTAATTCATTCTTTATTTAATTTATTGTCACAATTAACACATACTGTACAGTACTAATGTTCATTTAGTTATTTATTTTATTTTTTATTCATTCTTTATTTAATTTATTGTCACAGTTGACACATACTGTACAGTACTAATGTTCATTTAGCTATTTTTTTAAAATTCATTCTTTATTTAATTTATTGTCACAATTAACACATACTGTACAGTACAAATGTCCATTTAGTTAATTATTTTATTTTTTATTCATTCTTTATTTAAATTGGCACAATTGACACATACTGTACAGTACAAATGTTCATTTAGCTATTTATTTTATTTTCCTAAATTGTATTATTCCTCCCTTTTCATTTCTACGATTGGTAAACCGTGTAATACACTGTACATAAGATGAATAATAATGCATAATCCTGTCAAATATTCTCTAACAGAGTTATTTGTTTGAGAAAGCAGCCTTCTGAGTACCTTTAGCATTATCATATCAGTGCGAGAATCTCATATTGGCCCAGCTTTATTCTACACTGTAACTCATGTATTACCTCTCTGGGTGCTTGTGGAACTTGGCTAATCCACTCTTGATAGAAATTCATGTTCTTGTATCAGTATAACCCGAAGGCCACCACGGTTCAATAAGAGGCACTGCGTTTTGAGCGTGGAGTGTTTGAAACCTGGATAAAGTATGATAACCGCCAAGGGAGGCAACAAAGATTGGTTCAGCGCACATTCTTTTCATCCTCTTGCAGTGAAAGAAAAGAAGGGCTCTCCCTCTAAGCTTCCAGCGGGCAGAAAGTCTAACCTGTCTCAAAGCGGAGAGAGAGAGAGAGAGAGAGAGAGAGAGAGAGAGAGAGAGAGAGAGAGAGAGAGAGAGAGAGAGACGGGGAGGCTCTTGGCCCGTCAGCTCTCTTCGGCTGAGACTGCCTGTCCAGCTCCTCGGCCGGCTTGCCCCGAGCCGCGTTTCGCTCGCCCTGTCCTTTCTAATTAGGCGCACACAGTTCAGAGTGGAGGCTCTTCTAATTGGACACCCGTCTAAAACACACGCTGAGCCCAAGCTGCCGGACACTGACTGGCTGAGCCGCTCTTGTGCAACACACCGCTTCCAACACAAAGCGCAGGCTGCTTGGCACAACTTCTGACAGCCCGCAGAGACAGAACTGTCAGGCCTGTGTGTGTTTGTGTGCGTTTGCGTGTTTAGTCGGAGGTGGTGCTTGAGTCCCTGCCCGCCTGTCTGTGCGCGCTGGTCAATGTCGGAGTCCACAGTGTTCCTGTGACGAGAATCTGGGGAAGACAGTTGCGGGCCCTGTGTGTCATTTAACGCGGCGAAAGGCCCCTGGGGGGTGATTTTACACGGTCAAGGCAGCACATGTCGCTCTCCATCAGCACCACTGCTGGGACTTCTCTCAGAGGCCCAGGCATGCAGAACAAACAGAACAAGCATGGACGCTGCGGTCAGCACCAGACCGGACTGGTTACTACCAAACAGACAATTTCCAGTTGAAACATGGACCAAGTCTTGAGGGAGATATCTGTCTCTTTAGCTACTAAATACTCATCTATGGTAGTGTGGAGGTTTATCCCTACCATTTCACATTGTTATCATTTGATTTAGTTATTAGTTAATTATACAGCCATGGAAAAATATTAGACCCTCATTTGCTTCAATTTCTTGTTCATTTTAATGCCTGGTACAACTTAGGTACATTTGTTTGGACAAATATAATGATAACAACAAAAATAGCTCATAACAGTTACACTTAAGAGCTGATATCTAGACATTTTCCATGGTTTTACAGATAATGATTTTTGGTTATTATCAAGAAGCCATTTTCCATGGTTTTATAGATAATGATTTTGGTTATTATCAAGAAAACCATGGGAAATGTTTAGATATCAGCTCTTAAATGTAACTCTTATGAGCTATTTCTGTTGTTATCATTATATTTGTCCAAACAAATGTACCTTTAGTTGTACCAGGCATTAAAATTAACAAGAAATTGAAGAAAAAGGGTGGTCTAATATTTTTTTTCCATGACTGTAGACTCTGTATGTTAAAGGGACATTAGACAACATATCACTATTAAGTAAATGTTGATTGCACAATGTAATGTCTATAGAAAATAACACCATCTGTGGTTCTCTTTAAGCGTCACTTTCACTATACAGTTGTGCCTCGGGGTAAATGAAAGCTCGATTTACACCCCAAAACAAGGGAGGATATCGCTCTACTTCAGAGACGTGTGAGAAGAGCGTTTCCCTTCAAACATGTTTGTTTTTTGGCCAAAATAAAATATGAAGATTATTTTTCTGTGAGTGCCGGAGCATTGTTTCTTTTGAAGTCTTGTGCAGTGCTGCTTTTCATGTA
The DNA here is from genome assembly GCF_030273125.1 of Centropristis striata. NCBI lineage: Eukaryota > Metazoa > Chordata > Actinopteri > Perciformes > Serranidae > Centropristis > Centropristis striata. Next base: position 10,763,804 of record NC_081527.1, on the reverse strand, counting down.
ATACCACCTGGGAGCTTAAAATTGTGCCCGATGTTTTCCAAGCCAATTTTTAATGCTGTATTTATCTCTGATAGAATTTTCCAATTTCCCATGGACTCCCCCTAACTGGTTCTCGGCCCCCCCGTGGGCCACCTCATTTGAGAAAATCCAGAAATCACCCCTGCTGGGTTGCACCTGTACTTATAAAGGTATGAAAATAATAACACGGAAGCACCGTGATCTGAAACAAGAGTAAATTCTTAATTGAATCCCATCAGCTGAATCCATAATATAACTTCATTCCTTATGTTTGTACCTTTCACAATAAAAGCCCTATTTGTATATACATCTCGCTAAGAGGCAACTCAACAAAGTATCTTATAGTAGCTATTCCCAGGTAGAAGAGATGGTGGATAGTGGAACAACTGGAGTAACTGTGGAAGAACCTTTTCAGGTGGAATTATTATCGCTGTTTCTTGCATTGGACAGTAACATTAGCGGAAGTGCTAACGGTAGATATGTTGCTAACGATATAAGCTGTAGAGGTGTGAATCAGTAGAGACCCCATGATTTTATCCCGATACTTGATTCACGATACAATATTACTGCGATAATATATATATATATATATATATATATAGATATAGATAATGTTTAAATGCATTTTGTGTCCACAAAATTAAATTCAATCAAGAATTATTTTGTCAAATAAGAGAAAATTCTCAGTCTATTCATCTCACTTCAGTCTTTTTATTCCTCCACAATGAGAGTCAAACCCACAGACTGACCAACAAAGTATTCAGTCAAACTGAACTGAAATCAAACATATTGATGATGACAACAACTGCAGCATTTTCTCAAACTTTCCTCAACTGTAAGCTTCATTGCTCTGAATTTTTTTGAATGAAACATAAAAAAGCCGAACTTTGCAGCGTTCTCGACAACTTCCCGACACGATATCCTGACATGGCGCCTATAGATTTAGTTTCATGTGATACCAGCATCTCCAGTATATTCCTAAAAGTGAGGCCACTACGGCCTCCGGAAAAATATTGATACTTGGCGGCCATGAATAGATATAATATTGTCACATAAAATATTGCGATACTATGCTGTATCAATTTTTCCCCCCACCTCTAATTGGCTGTGTTGTCGCATATGTTATTACCGTCTCTGTTCCTCAGTTTGTTAGAAAACAAAACACAGAGTGCCATGTGTTGTTGGTAATGTTAGTTAGCTCCAAGAAAAAAACAAAGATTGTCTTTGCGATGGGTGTGGAGGTAACAATAACGCCACTTGAAAATGGCAATTGGGGCGATTTTGGCCAGACCGTTGAATTACAACTCCAAGAAAAAGTTTCCACTTGCATCACAATTTCAGCCAAATGAGACACACTAAAGTATTGTATTCTGGAGCTAGGCACAAAAGAATTTCACCACACACTGTTCTGTGCATGATTGTGTGACAAATCAAACAAACACCAAAGATATATATATGCTAATTTCTTGTCAAAACATATTTAAATTTTGATTTCAGTTGGACTTTAAACACAGTGATAGATGCAACCGAGAATGTTACTTCTACTCCTTTGACTTTCCTCAGCAGAAGTAAAATTTGAGAGTTTTAGCCTGTGCAGTGGAGGGTGACCTACTGGTGCAGGGAGAGTCAGGAGGGTCGCTGTCAGCGCGGTAGAAACCATTCTGGCAGGGACAAATATTGGCTCCTTGTGCACTGGTGCGACTGTTGGACGGGCAGGGAGCACAGGATCCTTCCCCGAATTTGGATTTGAAGGTCCCAGGGATGCAGGCTGGAGGGGCGGGAGAGAGAGAAAACAAAAAGGACAATGAGAACAGAACAAAACAAAACAAAACCGCTGTGTGCTTGTCACTTATCTAAAAGACAAGCGGCTGTCACGTCTGTCACGGAACAAAAACTGTTCCTGTGAAGTACCTGCGGAGCTGAATATTTATGCAGAAAACGTTGATAGGTACGTGAGAGATGGCGAACATAAAGCATAAGGTCTTATCTATATATTTGCATGGGCTCTTTCATTTTCCCTCGCTCTACCAGGTGACATTAATCTCCTAAAAAAGAGAGTGGGGATGACAGCTAAGTTTCATGTTGAAGAGGAGGAAAAGGAGGATGAAGATGAAGATAGACTGCTGACAGGAGATTGCTGTTGTCAGACAAACAGGGATGGAGAATGCTTCTGAGAAAAGGGATACACCCTAAACCCATCAATCAGTGTCTGTTGTGTCCTCAGCTCTCCAAACCACACCGATGAATACAAACAAGGCCTCCACATGCATGCAAAACAGCTCCATAATAAGCCAATAAATCAATTCAAATGAAGGGACGTCGCAGCGGACGTAAATTAGCTGAGGAGGGTTATCAGAAAAATATACAAAGTGCGGTAATCTTAGACGATGTGTCCAAGCGATTAATTTGAATTCCAAAGTGTCACGCTGAAGGTTGGCTGATATCGAGTCTTAAGGATAAACCAGCATAAGCCCGCACTAAAGAAGGATTCAGATAAAGGGGATTAGCAGCAAAAGGTCTGGATATATCCGCCTCCAGAGCCCCACATTTTACTGTTTGCCACATTCCTAACTGGTGGTGTAAAAGCGGGGTCTCTCTGGCAAACATCTGTCCTGTCAGCGTGAGGGCTCATAAAACCCAGCCAGTGAGAGAGAGAGAGTGATTAACTAGTTAGGCTAAGTGGTCTTTCAGTTTGAACTCAAGTTCCACCCTAATTCCCAACAATGGCACTTTTAGGAAAATCAGCGCAGCTAATGGCCCCGCATTGTAGCTCTAAAACCGTGCAATAAAAAGCCAAAGAAGATAAGATGAAAATGTATTTTTTTCCCCCTCACAATTCAGCGAGACCTTTAGGCTCTACACTCTCTGATCTGATTTATTTTTCTTCTATTACACACTGCATCATCATTTTCTTTTTATTTGTTTGTTTTTCCTCGCCTCTTTTTCGAGAGGCCGCTGAATCACCCCACCGTCTTTGCTTCAATCCATTAACCTCTTTGGAGGGCACGATGATTCTCCTGTTTTCGATACACTAATGTTTCCCCCCCTTCTATTGTCTCTCCTCTCCTCTTCTCTCCATCTCATGCGGCGTTTGGCTGCGAGCGCCGCGGCCAGACTGAGGTAAGAAATGAAATGTCTGAGTGATTAATGTTAGCGTGGCAGTGTTGGCTCACGTTGGTCTGAATGGTGTTAATGAGTGTGGCCGCCTGTAGATTAACTAACGGGAGGCCGTGGAGGAAATTACACTTCCTCATCGCCAACCGCTGGCTGAAGCCCTGGAGAGCTTTTTATCACGCATTGGCGGCAAGCTTTTAACCTTGAGCCGCCAAATGGCAATGAATGAGCTCTCCGGCGCATGTTCGACACTATTTCTCACGCCCAGGTGAGAGGAGGCTTCGCTTGTCTGTCTTTGACTTCCTGCAGCCCCCCTCCTCCCTTTTCATTCTTCTCCCTTTTGGCTGCTGTTACCATCCCATCTTTGGCAATTCACACCTCTTAACTCCTGCTATCTCTCTTTCTCTGTTAATATCTCTTTTCTCTGGACTCCAGATGCCTTTTCCCTTCCATTATCTGCATTTTACTCGCACAAATCTATTGGCTCTCTATTTTGTGCCTTTTCCTCGCTATCTTCCTCTCCCTCCCCGTCCTGCTCGCGCAATATTTGTATGCTGCTCCTCTCTGCAACACCTCATTAATTCATACTCTCCTCCACCCTCCTTCACCCCCTTTCAGGAGCCACACAATAAATGCGGAGAAGAGGGCACAGACTGAGGTGACTTGCACTGAGCATATAAAGGAGGCTTGGTTAAATAAAAGTCCAAATGTCTGTTAAACACACATACCTTGGCACTGAGTGCTGTCTGCAGACGGTTCAAAGCCGGCGACGCAGGTGCACGAGCCCACGGGAACCATCCACTCGCCGTCCCCGTTGCAGTAGAGCTTCAGAGGGACGGACACCTCCATGGCGTTGGTCACACAAGCCCCGGGAGCGATCACTAAAGAGGTGGCCTCTGCCCCCGTGGCGGTCTCGGGGAAGACGGCGAAATTGGCAATAGTGGTGGAGCACTTCTTGAAGAAAACCCTGACTGAGATGAGAGACATACAGGCGCCCAGGTCCTGGAAGGCCAGGTAGAAGCCGGCCTTGGAGAGGGGGCCAAAGCTGCGCACTTTGGTGTTGATCCTGCCCGCCTCCAGCAGAGAGAAACTCTCGTCTGGGGCAATAGTATCCACCTTCACGTAGGGGTTCTCCCTCCACAGAGGGCTGGTGTCTGTGGCTGTGTCCCCCTCCGCCTCGTAGTAAAACAGATTAAAGGTCTCTTTGCAGGAGCCGGGGATGTTGGGGATGCTGGCGCAGTCACGGACGGAGAACTTGAGCTCCACGTAGACACGCAGCACGCCCTTACGGGGGATAAAGTCCGTCCTGAGCCAGTTGTTCTGGTTGGGCTCTCGGACATTACACACCTGGTAGGTTCTGATGGGGCTCATGGAGTCGTCGTAGCCGCTTACCTCCTCCCACTGTGGAGAAACAACACACAGACACTGAGATGATAATCTGGGAAATAATTAAAGCAAAGGTTTTAAATAAAATGAGACTAAATTGATTGTCTAATGCTTTTTATTAATGCAACAACAGTACTATTTGTCAGTCAGAGCTCCGGCAGAAAGTCGCTTATCCAATATGTTGTTAATTAAAATTGAGTAATGTTGAATGCGGTGCATCCTAATGCAAACCATTGAAGCATAGAGGGCATCCAAAACAGCAAAGTGACGTCGGCTGTAAACAGGACATAAAAATGCACAACACCAACACACATTCCCACAGTGTTGTGTTGTGTACATGTGGCCTGCGAGGAATAATTTGCAGCTAAAATGCTTCTAATTACATGAATCATTCAGAAAATTCCGATCATTACGGACTATTAATAGAAAACATTTTCCCATTAAAACACATTTCACGCATTCTGCCTGTTTGATTAACAGTCCTGATGCTCGTCACGTGTTGTGAAAAGAGGGATGTTTTTTGTAACGAAGATACAAAAACGTTATCACATACACACCTATAGGGAGCACACTGTAACTATAGCTGCTGCAGTGTAATCAAAACAGCCTCAAGAGGAGCTTTGGTTCCTATATCATATAAATCTTTGCTGAGAGATATGAGAGCATAAAAGTGTACACTTTAAATGGAAACTTTCCCCATATATCTATAATGCAAACAGTGAGTTATTTATTAAAATGCTCATCTAAATGCAATATTGTCAGTGTGATTGCACTGTGGCAGCACTTCAAGTTATGTTGAATACATTATATACGCTGCCTATGCCTACACATAAAGTAAGTGCAGATATTTGCATTTGTTGTGATTAATCATTTAAAAAGGGACAGTTCACTCCCTATTTATCAATCTAGATTGTTTTGTTGTGAGGTGCTGACTGTTGGACATATCAGCCGTAGAGCTTTCTCTTGATTATGATGGAACTGTATGGCATTTGATTAAAAAATACATATGAAAAACTCAACACCAATATCTCTATTTTCTAGAAATCATGACCTGGTTACTCAAGAAAATCCACAGACTATACTACAGATTATTCCTACTAACAAGGTCTGTTGATTATCTTGAGTAAATGGGTCATGATTCTGTAAAAACATGTTGCTGTTCAGTTTTTCCAAAGATTTCTTTAACCACTTTGAGCATCAAAAGCGTAAGTATTCCAGGCAAAAGGAAAAATAAAGGACACTGTATGATAACCCTCATTATTAAACGGTAAATGTATACTTAGTTAACTTTAGTTTATAGTTATTTAAGACAAGATAAGATAAGATAAGATAAGATAAGATAAGATAAGATAGAACTTTATTAATCCCAAAGGAAAATCTTGTTCCAGAAGTTACAAAAACAATCACAACATAGGATAATATAAGAAAAACAATTTTACTGTTACCAAACAACAAAATAATGATTAATAATGTTAAATCTCAGTAATGTTATAAAATATATTATTTAACAGTTTGATTGCTTTTATAGGCCCCCAGGAAGAGCGCTGGACTTTGAAACCAAATTTGACAAAATGGCCGAATAGTGGATTTTACAATTTCTGGGTCCGTCACCTGACACCACTGGGCCCAAAAAGACTTCTTCCCCATAGACTTACATTGGAAAACACACATTTGTAAATCAGCCGACTCTTTTTTTCAGACATCGTAAACCCTGGGATATGACTAGTTTCACTGTCAGAACTTGATTAATTTGGTCCAATAACAATCGGAAAGTCTAGCAGAGCCGTATGAATTAATAAATAATTGTATTCCCATAGAAGTTAGCAGAGTGATTAACAGGAAGTAGCCAGCTCAGCCAGCAGAAGTCTCTAGTGCTCCATGGGCCCCATAGATGCAAAAAAGGCATCAAAGATCTGGGTGGTTTTAAGCAGGTAAGTCAACCTTTTTGGCTTTATGTGCCACTGAGTTACTTTCATAGGAATGAATGGGGCCTGCCTCCAAAGCTGTGTCCTTGTATACCTTGTAAGGCATCTATAAACATTATGTAGACATTGTCAGTGCAAAAATAAATCGCTCTTTTGTAGATTACAAAAAAATAAAAATATGTGATAGGGCCAAATGAATGTAACTCGATGCTTTATAAACCACTTATTAATCATTAGCTAATTATAATGAGCATTAGTAGCAACTTTATAATAGCCATCCAAATAGTGTTTATGGATATTTTACAAATAATTTGGTTATTGTTAAAAAACACTTAATCTATTATTAGTCTGTGCAACAATTAACTGTTAAAAATGACAAATTACAGCATTACTTGTCATTAGTAAATGTTATGAGATTTTAGTTGTATGTTTACATTAAAAAACGTCATCTCAAATCAGTTCACCATTTATTACGATTTATTAGTCACCACTCAATGCATTTTTAAATTTTGGGTTGAACTGTCCCTTTAAGGACTTTTGTCTGTGTGTGTTAATACAGAAAAGGTCTGAATGATGTCAATGTATAGCGTTGTATTTTGTTAGAAATGGTCTTTGTATATGGTAACTAGCATTACAGGCTATGATAAATGGCTTTATCGGTCAATAAATTTAGTCCATTAGGAAATAACCTTGTGAGGAGTCAATCTTTTTAGATTTTTTTCCTAATTCCCTCTTGGACAGAATGCTTCGTTTCCATAACAAATGAGCTTCCCAGAAATTGATTATTTCAACTGGAAGAAAATAATGCATAACTCATCTCACGTCTCTGAGCTCCTGTGCAATTTATTCCCAAACGATGAGCCCAAGAGTCAGCATTAGGTGTCGTAAATCACCAGCAACACGTTGATGCACTACCTGACAAATATGATAATTGCCGGCCCCCGAACGTATGGGCTTGTCAGGCGTGAGGAGAGGGGCTGCCTCGCCAGTCGTGACATATGACTTCATGGATGCTAGGACATTCAGAGCCGGCCCTTGTAGGGAAAAGGGAAGGAGGAGGCCTGCCGAAGATCGTTTCCATGGAAACCCACCATTTCCATTGACTGACTTTGCGCTCACGTAGCGAAGACAAATTACACCGGCCGGGAGTGGGGGAGGTCTGTCAGGCTGTTAGCCCTGGGGTCAAATTCATGTTGTTTTATTTTCTCACCATTCCTATAGGGGGTATCTACTGAAAACCTTAATTCTGGCAGTAATGCGCACTTGGGTCCATATTATAAAAAGGCACAGACACATGCTTTCAATTATCAGACTCTCTATCCTGGGGAGACATGCAAGGTAGAGCCTACCTAATAGTCCTTGCACGCTGTGGGGATTTTCTCTGCGTGTCTGCTCTTTTTTTCAGTTTTTTCCTTTCTAGAAAGTACAATATTCCTTCGTCAAGGTTTTTTAAATTTCCTAAATACAAAATATCTTTGATTTCTTCAACACAATGCCACACAGTGTGTTTCTCATTAGCTTTTCAGAATCCAGGAAAGCAAACATACACTCCAAAAACAAAGATATAAAACAGTAGGAGGTGTGTTCTTCAAGGCAGACTGGGCTCTATTAACGAGCAAATGGAACAAATGTTAAATGAAAAAAAAAAAAAAAACGGGAACACAATACAAACATACACACACTTAACTCACCCCACTCTCTGGGAACGTGGTCCATGCCAGCTCTGTGGTTGCCCACCGACTGTCCATAAGGGTTTCTGCAAATTAAGAGTAGGAGGAGGGTTGACAAACCTGAATTAAATGGTGTGAAGAGGGGGGGGGGGGGGGGGGGGGGGGGGGTACCAAGTTGTTGCACAGCATTAAGGAGCACACACACACACACACATGCACAGATGTTTCCTCTGCTTGACAGAGGATGCAGGTAAAACTTCCTCTCGCTCTCTTTCAAAAACCTCCACCCACAAGCACTCAGTTTTTGAAAGCACTGACAATCATGGCATATCTGTGATGCTGCCTAATTAAGGCTTTCTCTCTGTGTGTGTTTGGCACCCGCAAATGCTTTCAATATTCATTTGTGGGACTAAGAACAAAGCATCCTCTGAGATGCCTTGGGATGGGAAACATTCCATTAGCCAGCACCGGTTCAGAGAGGTCATATGAGCACAGAGAAATTTAATAGATCACATTCAGGAGAGGGTTTCACCTGAAAACACCAGACGGTGCCATAAGCCTCTCCAGTTAGATTTGACAAGTTACGGTTAACAATTGATGTGAGTGGTTGTTTTCATCACCTGGCTGTTTACGACTTTGTGGGGATGTGAGAACTGGGCAGACAATCAGAGAATAAACAGCAGGATCAATGGGCATTGTTGTCAGGCTGTCAATCAGTCGTCACCTGATTGGTCATCCGGCGAGTTGAATACACCTCAGAAGGTGTGACCCCTCCCTGGGTTCTCAATATACAGCTGTGGCCGCATCAACTCCCATTGTTCTGTTGTTGTTCGCACATAATTACTGAAACAATTACACTTTCTTCACGGAGACTCAATGACACGACGCCTGCTGTGCACCATTTGCTCACAAGTCGTTGATGGCGGAGCTGAAGGAGGGTGTGAGAGGGTAAACAAATATTATGACCTGTGCAGAACAACAGCAGCACTCTTTCCTAGAAGCGTGCCTTTGTTCTGGCAGCACAATGTTGTGCTTTAAAGACAGTTACAGTCGGTGTTGCCTCTGGCTTCTGTGTGTCAATAATAGAAGTTTTGATTGAGTGGATAGATCACGGGTCCATCTGTAGCTGCTGCTGAGCTAGAGATATGTGCTCTGTTTACAGTCTCTGCTGCGTGTTCATTAGAGAAACCACAATTGCTTTTCTTGTTTTTAGAGGTGGAGAGATAATAAATAGTGGTCTGTACATCCAACAGGATAGATTACATCTGTGGTGCTAAACCCGTGCTTCATGTTGTCATGTTGACACTGCTGTTACAGGCAAGATGAAAAGCAAGTGGTAAGACACCTCAGTCCTTAGTTTCAATGCAAATTAGCTTGGCTGTGTGAGTAAATGACAAGAAAATGACTAAAGTTGACCACTGGTATGTGATGTGCAGTGATACACGGCCTATGGGATGCTAATGATCCATCTTAGAAGCTGAAAATAAATCTGTAATACTTTATAATGCAGGAATAAAGCACATGTTTAAAGAAATGGTTTAACATTTTGGGAAATCACTGTCTTGCAGAGACTTGATACAAATCTAATGTCTGCTAAGTATGAAGCTACTGCAAGGAGCTATCTTATCTTAGTATAAAGACTGGAAACCGCTATCTTGGCCAGCTGTTCCCCCCATGTTTCCAGTCTTTAGCAGACATTGGAGTTGTATCAACTCTCTGCAAGACAGTGATTCCCCAAAACGATTTCTCTATTTCTTTTTTTGTTTTTTGGCCAGCTAGCTAAGAAAAAAAAAGAAAAGCCTTAGTGTAAAAACAACATATTATTATTTAGAGGGTTTATGTCAGCCTACAGGTAGATTTTGATACCTCTAGACAAAGCTAGTCATTTCTCTTCCCTGCTTCCAATACTTGTCCTAAGGTGAGCTACGTTAGCCTAAGTTAGCTAGCTGCTGGCTCTAGCCTCATATTTAGCCGATAGACTTGAGAGTGGTATCTTCTCATCTAGCTCAACAAGAAACCAAATATGCACGTTCCTCAACAACAACTTTTAAACCTTTTAAAGCTCCCCTCCAGACACACTATGATTTATATTTTGTTTAGCATGTTTTTCACCAAAAAAGCAAATATACTCTTCTCATTCGGCACATCTGCCACCGCTTTGTGTGCTAGGTTAACCGGTAAAAAGGCAGTTCACATCAAGATGGCTAGCATTACGCCAGGTTCAGACAGCAAATGGAAGCGACATAAATCGCCCCGAAGCACCGGCTGCGTCCTTTCACTGTCCATGTTTTAGGTTATCAGGATGGTAAATGTAGTTAGCATCTTTATGCTATGTGCTAGCTTATTAGCTTGTAACTGGCAGTGGCTGACACAGCATTAGTGGTTGTGGAACATGTTACAGGGTGTTTTTGCTCCCTGTACTGACAAGTCCACTTTGCACTGAAGGTTTCTGGCTTTGGTTGTCATTTTACAACAATCTTATATTGTAGGGAAGTGCACCTTTCAATAGAGGAATGTGAAAATACTATAAATACTAAAATAATAATAGTGGCAAACCTTGTACAGATTAAAGTCAGTACAGTCAAGGTCAAACATTTCAAGAAAAAACATCTTTGAGTGGCCAAGGACTTTAACTAAATTATACCTTAAGCATTATTCTTGACTATTTAACCCTGAAATATGGCAGGGTGTATTATTACTTCCTATTATTACTATTAAGAAATTAAGAATGTCTTTATGAGTTTATGTGTTTTGTTAATTCTTAATGGATGTGTATTAGCATCATGCAACAACATGTAGATGTTTGCATATAACCATCAGTTTGATTCAAACATCTTCATGTTTCTATGAGAATCTGTACAGTTCTGTTTTAAAGCTGGCTCTGAAAAGTGCTTTTCTATGGAACTGGATTTCAGCTAATTTGGTGGCACATAAATTAGAGAATGAAGTACATTTAAATTAACGATCATTAAGTGATGATCCATTAAGAATGAACTAATCACATGAACTCAAAGTCACTAGATAATTTCTTAATGGTGTGCATTAGTTAAGCACGTGATTTGTAACCAAACTAATTTTATATGCAGATTACAGTGTTTTAAAGTGGACATATTGTGCTAATTTTCTGGTTCATACTTGTACTTTAGGTTTCTACTGCAATGCTTTAACGACTTTATGTCTGTTTATATAAACCTGTATTCAGGCTCTGTCTGAAACACTCCGTTTAGGCTCCTGTCTCTTTAAGGCCTCCTCCCGAAGAAGCCTAGTGTGAGCTGATTAGTCAGTTTTCTGAGTTTTTAAGCATCTGCATTCGCAAAGTCACTGCACTGTCATTGCAGCTGGGGAATGACTGTCATGGCACTGTAGCAGCACTTTCTACCTATGTATAGTATAGCTGTGACATCACAACCATACAGAAGTCCTGATGGCTCATTAAAAGGCACCGTTTTTCATGCATTTTTCCATAGATTGAGTGTTTTGATTGTTTCACAGTATTTATATAGCACCTAGACTGTTAAAAAAGATATGGAAGTGTCACTTTTAACAATATGGGTCCTTTCAGAAATGAAAAGTTTCAATAAATAGATGAGTAGTGCTGCATAATGTAAAAAATTATTTCATTTCAAAAGAAATACGTGGGCTGCCTCAATCCCTGTTGACAACGCAAACCACATTTACCACTGCACAATTTTAATAAGCAATATTTATCCACAAAGAGAATTTATATTAACTGACAGACCTTTAAGTCTTGTTACTTATTTATAAAAGCATTGCACTTGTGTGAGGACATGAGCTAACAACTTTGGCTGTAGAGTCCAAATATACAATTGTGAACAAGGTTGTTTTCACTGATTAGCACGATTTGAGCCAGAGAGGAGGAACTAATCAGTGAAATCAGTGGCTGTTGTCTCTGCTTGGCTACACTCGGCCCTCTGTGGCACACAGTTGAGTGAACGCTCCCGGTAGGACTACATGCTGCTGATCCAGCCCGTCCCCCGGGTGTCTGATCCGGTGCGTCGGCCCTTCCCTCTCCTGTCCCGGACGCCCGGAGGAAACAGAGACAGAATCACTCAGCCTCAACTAACCACAGGCCTGAGCTGATGCTCCTTTAAACCAGGCTTCACCTCACACTCTGCACATGCCGGAGCAGGAGGTTGACCATCCTACATCTGTAAAAAGCCGGGTTCAAGCCCCTGTGAAAGCAGGATTTCGCTCCGCTGAGGCACTCTTGAGCAAGATAGTGTCAGCTCGAGAGGTGCTCTTCTATTGTAACATGACCTTTGACCTCTCTGTGGAGCCAGAAAGGACAGAATTTCTCGGCAAAGAGTTTAAAGAATCATTTCACAAAAACTATTATTAGCCAGCTAGAGAGGGGTGACACTGTATATCCCCGAGCTTAACATCTGAGTCCTGAGCTCACATGTTGCTCTAAAAAACGGAAAATTTCAGTGCGAATAAGGTTATCGTTCGCCAACAACTCTTTTCACCTATAGTGTATTATAGTCAACTCACTAAATCCTAGAAAACGGTTAAGATTGAAAAAGATCCCATTTGTTCCACAGTTCTCCCCCTCCCTGCTAAATTTACAGTGCCTCTGAGATCGCTTCGCTGCTATAACTCAAATCCAGAAATCTCCCCCATCTCCCATAAAACTACAGCAGCGGTGGAGTCATTCCGCCCCTGGGGTAAGACAACAATGCTGCAGTGGGAACTTTAGAGCATCACCACCCGTGGCATTTACCGATTTTTTTTCCCTTCTTGATCGCCCGCCGGAGCCAAAATGCCACACAACTCTGCATTCCCAGTGCGCTTTGGGAGCTCACACATGCTAATGTTTTATTCACTTTGTGAGAGCGGGTGCATCATGAAAGGGAGGCCTCGCCTTGTACTACACTGACACTCGCTGCCAACAAGCAAACATATGAAATATTAACATCATCATCAGTGATCAGAGGAGGATCAAAAAAATGTGCCGTAATAAATAGGTGTGGAAAAAGTTGCACGTTTTAGCTCCAAAAAATTGACGTCAGGGCTCAATCTAAGTCGAGGCTCATTTGTATTTGTGCTCATGTTTCTTTCTGTAGAATCACAGGGATAATAGTCGAGTGAGATGCTCAGTTTGACGCTTGATGAGCACTTTCTGAACAAGTCAAGCTGACCTAATTCAATCTCCCTTCAGGGCTGCTTGCATCTGCTTCCACAGGTCAACAAATAATTATTCTTGTTTATATTCCGATGTATAGAAAGCAGGGAAACGCGAATGGAGCTCTCTATTTATATGAAAATGGCCTGATGCTTAATGCTTCTCCTGCAATCACACACGTACATAGTGTAGATTACTTTATAAAACGCTTTCTGAGTGCTCATCCATCTAGTTTATGAGCTTTTAAAATAAGAGTACAGTAAACGCCGACTGTAAATGAGAGCAACACAACATAAAAATGTCACAGTTGCTGAGGCTTTTACTGCAGTCTGTTGGTGAGAACTGGAGATAAGTCATCACTGTAGCTTTTGTAAATAAGCACACACTTCAAGTTGCAGTCCAGCCTTGCATCATCCATGCGCAAACACTTGCCAATCTGAAAAAACAAATTCCAGATTCAAGCCATGTGTTGAAATCCACTGAGTAAGCAGCTAAATAAACGACATGCAACCCCTCTTTAAAAAAAAAAAAGGCCTCCCTTTTTCTCCCCTTCATTTAAACCCATCGGCTGATCTGCAACTCATGTTTATCCTCAGAGGACAAACATTAGTTAACCCCTGAGCTTTGAGTAACAGTTAGTGGTCCGGTTGGGGAAACGGGGGCTGATCATCGCGGCGTGAGAGCCCACTGGGACTTGGAGGGCTGCTGCCGCTGCATTGATTTACTTGCTGACACCAGAATTGATGAGGGATCAGGCTGGCCACGGTCCAGGAGAGGCAGATTGGACAGGGAGGGAAAAAGAAGGAGGCAAGGCAGAGAAATGTAGCTACAGCTCAGAGAGGAGTTGCTGGCTGGCTGGCTGGCTGGGTGGGTGTGTAGCAGTGGTGGCGAGAGTGGGCTTCTCCCTGGAGCAACACTCCCTCGGTGATGGAGGGAGCTTCAGGGGCTGCAGCACACTTGTTAAGCCATTGACCTTTAATTCACACTTGTCATCTAATGCGTTTCACATGTGTGTCCCTGTGGCGCTTCAGGGGCCCGGGATTGATCCGCTCTGCTCTGAATGTTTAAGTGTCCACGACACTGGCAGGTTTTTGACATGCATCATATGAAAAGTCTATTTTTACAGTGACAGTAGAGGGACTGCCCCTTTGTGTGCCGTCTCCGTGGCGTGAATGTAACCTCTCCGCTGCTGCTGGGAGGAAAGGTGGGGCAGGTGGGCATCCTCACTCAGCTCGTGGGTGTGACAACAACAGGGACAATAGCAACAGGGCAGTCCTTCAGCCGCAATGGGAACACTGGGATGTCACCACACATACACCAAACACACCACACACAGAGGGAACGGGGCGTGCTGATGCATGTGTACATGGATTATAATCAGAGAGCTAATTGATACTGACAGAATTGCCTATTTAACAGAGCGGGGATATTAACAGCTTTAATTATCCAAAACATGAACAGAGTCTTGCTTACTGATTCACCTATATAAGAAGCAGCATACATGACTGATCTGGTATTTAAACTGGTGGATAGACTGGCCAGAATATGATTTAAATGGTCAGGTTAAAAAAAAAACTGACATGCATGTTTTTTTTCCACTGTTAAAGGATTTTTTAAATAAGGTGTTTTACTGCCAAATTTTTAATGCATCCAAACAGTCCATTGTTCATTCACAGGAGACACAAGTAGGCATAAAAAATATTAAACCACATACCTTCTACAGCCAGCACCACAGGGACAATGAGGCTGCACACCCACAGCAAGTAATCCATTGTCATAAAACAGGCTTTTGCAACATGAATAAAGGTGTGTAGACTGGACCCTTCGGATGGATGGAGACTCAAACACAGAGCACCGCAGCCGAGCTTTTTGTTCCTCTCCCAAATCTCATGCCTTCAGTTGTGATGGGGGGCTCTCAGCGCCCCATTCTACCAAAAAAAAAGAAAAAAGAAAAAGAAAAATAATAGCCGAGCGCTTGTTTATTTTGCATTCAACCAGGTGCCGTTATTCCTCCAGAGTTGTGAATGCGATGCTACAGGAGCGCTACACTGCGCCCTTTCTCAGTCCCATTCTCTTTATCTGACTTTACCGACACCGAACCTCTGTCCAGGGGCGCATCTCTCGGCTGCTGCTCTCCCCGAGCAGAGGATGGAAACCCGGGTACGAAGTCGCCTCTGTCCGCAGAGGAATCCGTGTAGTCCACTTTGGCCAACTCCGTGTAGCTGTTGCTCCTCTGCGAGGGATGTGCGTCGGAATGGCAACAGTGGGACGGAGACACAGAGGGGGCTGGGGGCTCAGGCAGCGGTAAGGCGGCAACAATGAGCGGCGAGCTTCCGGGCAAGATTTTCAGAATAATAGTGCATATGATCTACTTGCACTAATGTACAGTTAGATCTGAATTTTTTTTATTTTTTTATTATATAATCTACACCTATATATACTGCATTTTTATACAATTCATTCCTGTATATATGGCAATATGATTCACAATTACTGCTTAATGCACTTCTGGTTAGATGCTATCTGCATTTCGTTGCTTTGTACTTGTGACATGTGCAATGACAATAAAGTTGAATCTAATCTAATCTAATCTAATATGAAAGCACCTTCACATGACTTCTTCATGACGTGAAGACATAAAAATGAAGCAACGTGGAGCCTTTCCACCAGCTTCCCTCTAAAGTTCTGGCTTGAAACTCCATACCAGATATTTCTCTGATGATATTCGGCCAAGTAAAACCCTAGATAATGTCAAATATATTTAGTATAAAAATATAGAACTAGATATTATCCTAATTTTACCCGTTATATGTTATATTTGCAACCTGTATTCATATTTGCAACACTTAAAATTCTGTGTTTTGAAACACTTTGGGTTTTTTGGGGTTCAAAAGTAAGTCAAAGTTAAAAATTAATTATCAGGACATATAGGTGAGGTAATGCTGAAAAAACTGATACCGACATGGCATGGTAAGAGTTTTTAACTGATTTTTCAACAGACATAATGGCCCAAGATTTAAGAGGGTTAATTAATGTAATAATTCGAGACAACACGATTTATTTAGCAATAATGTGTCCGTATCCATATACAGTCATGGAAAAAAATATTCAACCACTGTTTTCTTCAATTTCTTGTTAATTTACAATTAAAGATACATTCGTATGGACAAATATAATGATATAAACAAAAATAGCTCATAAGAGTTTAATTTAAGAGCTGATATCTAGCCATTTTCCATGTTTTTCTTGATAATAACCAAAATCATTATCAAGACACATGTTTTACACAGACACACACACTCTAGTTTAGTTTAGTTATACTATTTGACAATCTATTAAGATTTTTTTCTTAATGAATTCCAGTCTGTGGTCACAATACCATACAACTTTTATAGTTTCCCTTTTTTCTTTTTACAGCTCCAATCAATATTAATTACAGTAATAATAGAGGTGAGTCACACCTGCTAGGAAACAACAGCTGCCGTGCTGTTTGTGGACAGAAGATGACCTCATCCTAACCAGTGATGTCATAGCAGCAGCTGTTTCTAAATCACCTGTCAAACTACCCTGCTGACATCACTGACTGAGGTGATGCGATCTAGACGTAACCCATTGCGAATTGTTCGTTTTTCACCCTTTATTGTGAAGTCAAAGGTGCTATACTTCCGGTTTTCCTTTTAGTGTGTCCTTGTTGCTTGACGCGGCTGGCGGGGGGCGCGGAGGATGAGGTGGGAGGAGGAGGAGGAGGAGGAGGAGGCTGGTTGGTTGGTTGGCCAGCAGACTGAAGAAGCAAGCGGCCACCAGCCCGCAGTGTGTCCGTCCTGGAAGCAGGTAACTCCGGCCTGGACGCTCTGCTCACCGCCGCTTAATACCGATCAATTGTGGCATTAAAGGGACCGTGGTCGCATTGGCGGGGGGACGTCAATAAGAGCTCTGGTAACAATGGACAGACAGCGCCTCCCGCGGGTTATTGAGTGGCCTTTGAGGCTGATACTGCATAATAACCATCTGTGATTCGAGTTACACTGGGCGATTTAACAAAAGCACACCCACAGATTTTACTATGTCTAATCAACTGGATCCTAGCATGATTTGATTACTTTCACAATAAAAGTATACACTATTGTAAAAAAAAAAAAAAAATCACTCTGGTTGTAGATTGGAGGTCCAAGTGAAACACACACTGGCGATAAAATAAGGTCTCAATACCGGCCTTTGTTTTGGCCACAGGTAAAATGATGCAGATCTGGTCTCAGAATTACATAATTCTACAATTCAACAATTCTACAATGTCATTAAGCAGACACTTTTATCCAAAGCGACGTACAAATGAGAGTAATAGCCTACAACACAAGCAAGGATGAAGTCAAGAAACATAGCAAGAGTAAGAGCCGTGGGGTGTTTGGGTCCATTAGGACACAAGTGCTTTATAGGTCACAAGAGCGGTCGGTGCGATACTTGTTGTAGTCGTCAGTGTAGATCAAGAGTGAAGGTGTTCAGTAAAGAGTTGGTCTTCAGTCTCTTCTTAAAGATTGAGAAGGACTCAGCAGAACGGATGGATTTGGAAGTTCGTTCCACCACAGAGGAGGCTCTACAGAGGAGAAGAGTCTGGTTTGAGACGCAGAGACCTTCAGCATCGGAGGAGCCAGACGTCTTTCACTGGAGGAGTGTAGTGGACGTGAATCTGAACAAAGGAGTTCAGATAAGAAGGGGCTGTGCCCGTTGCTATTTTGTTTTATTCTTGCAGGAAGTCAGTTAGAGTGAGCCATGAACACTATAAAAGTTTACATTTTTTTATTCGTCTTGGGCCAAGCCTGCCCCCGTACAGAAAATGGACAGATCGACACAGATTCTATTGGCCAGTTACTAATAACAACAGCTGTTCACGAGGTTTACTCTACACAGTGTGTGAGAGTGTGATCGTTGTCCTCATAGACGTGTAGCTAAGAGTTACCAAGTTTAAACATGGCAGCTGAAAACCCAAACTGTGCCCTCGAAAATCTATGAGAAAAAGATTACAAAATCACCGGCAAAGTCGAAAGTCACATTTACTCTACACAGCATGTGTAGAGTAAATGTGACTATAATATAATGTTATATTATATTTTATATTATATTTGAAAATTATAAGAAGACAGATTGCAAATGTGTTTTTCTTCACTGAAGCTCTGTCCTTTCACAGACAGGCATGAGAAAGGGCAGTGTGTTCTCACAATATGTGATCTAGTTTTAGGCTAGATAAGCTACAGACACACACACACACACACACACACACACACACACTTCGTGTATCACCACCTTTGAAGAGACTTGAACAGCTGTTGGCCTGTCCATGTCATAGGTAAGTGGCCAATAGGATTCGGTTTGAGTGTAAGTCCAACTTCTGTAGATGATGAAAATGTGAATTATGACTAAGATCGGGGCTCATTCTGACCGCTGTTAGAATAAATAAAGATAAAGATAACTGTCTTCTCTGCTTGGTGACATGACGTGTCCACGTATTGAATAAACTGACAAATCAGCAGATCGAGAGGAGGCACCTTCTGGAGAGATCTACCTACATTCTTAGAAAACTTGTGTCAGGCTATAAAATGGGTTCAGGGAAATGAGACTGTGTCCAGCCTTCATGAACTGAGCAGCCTTTGTGTAATCAGGGAAGTGAAGATTGAACCCAGAGACTCTGTAACAGCACAATTCTTGACGTATTGTAATAAAGTGAAGTTAAACTGAGAACTCGGACGTCTCCTGCTCATCCTTCCCCATCAAATGATCGGCGCAGAGAAATAGGTGAGGATATTGCGTTGGAGCC
The DNA here is from genome assembly GCF_030273125.1 of Centropristis striata. Taxonomy (NCBI): domain Eukaryota; kingdom Metazoa; phylum Chordata; class Actinopteri; order Perciformes; family Serranidae; genus Centropristis; species Centropristis striata. The sequence goes on along the minus strand of NC_081527.1, from coordinate 10,744,739 downwards.
AGATAATTTAATTTTAAAGGTTTCCTCAATGTATTTCTCAACACTGGGATCCTGTGAGAGCTGTGTCAGTCCAGCGCTGCATCACTTTACCTGTGACCTGATAAAAGGCCTGCATTGAGACCAGACTTTTTTCTCCGGTGTGTGTTTTCTCTGGGATTCCCATTTACGAACCAGAGAGAGACCTTTACAATAATTATCCAAATATGACTCAATCTACACCAAAAGACACTCTGAGGCCCCACACTGCTGGGACATATAGTAGCTTCCCCTTGGGGCAGTTGATGAAAGAAGATAAAGTACACTCAAAGTGATATCTTCAGTGTCTCCACAGACTGCCTGCCCTCATTAATTCACGTCAACTTTGACCTTTTTGCAGTCTATGAGTCTTACAGTCTCTCCCTTTAGGTCCCTTTCCACCACACCCACCAGGTCTTTTGTCCCTTGGCGGTTTCCAGCAGAGAGAGTGTGTGTGTGTATATGTGTGTGTGTGCTGGCTGGTAGTAGCTCCCAGCTTAGGGACAAGGCTCCCCTTCACACTGCTAATTCATCCCTCTGCGAGCCCCCACTCCCACAGCTTGGACCTCCCCCCTCCTGCTGCACCCCGACACAGGAACACACACATGCAAAGTTCCCCCCCTAAAAGTCCCTCTGTGCTACAAGCTCTACATCCCCCCGCCTTATCCCCCCCTCTCCCAAATCTTCCAAGCAGCTCCCCCGTCACCTCCACCCCGAAACTTTCTTTGTCCCCCCAGCTTTGTGCACTAATTAACTACAGTTCAGTTCCCAGCAGGCTTGGGTCAGCCTCTACTACTGAAACCAGTGATGGACAGCTCTCTTTAACCAGCTATATTCAAACGAAGACAAAAAAAAAGGCACAAAACAGTGTCCTCGCATGGGTACAGTCATTACGAACAGTCATTATGAACAGGTCATGTAAATAATATGTGACAGTGTAAAAAAAAACAGTGCTTGCTGTTGCCGCTGCTGTGTGGCTCTTATTTTTATAAAAATCCATCACAGCTTTCTTGTTTGTGTGTGTGTTTTTTAAGAGGCTCCTGAGAGACCAAGAAAGTGTTTTGGAATGAATTTACAAATCTGCTTGTTAATTCAGCTTTGCAAGAGTCCTTGAATCCCCCCAGTGTTTTAAAACACACAAACAGAGGAGAATTATTAATGGATTTATATGTATATGCTTTCCTTATGTTGACTAAAAAGGGCCCCATTCAGGCATGCCTTAAAGTTCACCCCTACTGTATCTTCAGGTGTTGTTCCTGTGCGAACTTTCACCTCCTCCAACATGATGAACTGCCAGTTAAATCTTCAACTCCACAGTTACCGGCTTGACCGGGATTTTGTGTGCATTTCAGTTGTTTCTGCGACAGGTGGAATAAAGAATCACTGCTCTGGAGGCTCAGGAGGAAAATACATATTTTACAGAGCATGGAGAGGAGACATGAAGAGCCAAGGATGAGGTGGAGGGAATGAAAAGTAGCTCTGTGGGACAGCAGCGTTAAGCTGACAAGAGGGGATGACAGAACATCTCCACAAAGCCAGACTGTCTCCTGCAAACTACTTGTGAATTATGGAGTCTGTCCAGTTCACTGCTCTCTCTGTGTGTGTGTGTGTGTGTGTGTGTGTAATAAACATGTACTGTACAGTATGTGCACATGTGTGTGGATTTATGTTAGACACATGGAGCCGTTTTCCTAATAACGTTCATGCTTAGCCGGTTCCTTACTGATGTTTTTGGCTTAAGCTCTAATCATAAAAACTTAAAAACCATTATTCATATTTGTGGTTTATATTCTTCTCTGATGCATAATTTACGATAACAAATGGCAGGGAACAAGTGGCGTATTAAAGATTGTGACAGGAATGCATTTCTTATTTAATCCATCAAACATTGTGGTTATTTGTCATGTTAAAAATATCCATTTCACCTTAAATCTGCAGTATAAAATGGAAACCGTGTATGCATTTGTGCTGTATACGTCTTTATATGTTTATCAGTAAAATAAAGCAACAAATAAAGTTTAAAAAAAAATAATCTGGGTACTTTAAGGACTTTTTGTCTTCTTCAAAATGGAAATTTGAATATCAGGGATCAGGGATCTCTTTATTATCCTGAGGGGCAATACAATTTGTTTTACAGCCAGCTGTAACCACCAAACCATCCGACAAGCAATAAATACAATATAAAGATCACACCGAATTATTAAAAAGGCAGATGGAAGCAGGGACAAATTTGTTCTTAAAGGCACAATGAGTAGGATTTATCTGTTGCAGTTTGTAAACACAATTCAAAGTTTTCTCTTTGTCACAGCCCTGAGACATTGCAGTTTGCGTTCTCACAGTATGTTATCTTGTTTAGGCTATGTAGCTCATAGATACACGCCTGTAAGGACAACATACACACACACACACACACACACACACACAGAAGAAGTTGAATAATGGCGGGACCAAAGGAGCAAGTCAGGTAACGTAGTATAAAGAGCGACAAAGTCCACACAGGAGGAGGTCGGGTGGATGTATGGGTCAAACAAACACAGGACTTTGACCCAGGAGACCGTTGTTTATTTTTGACTTACGTATGCAACTACATTAGCACATAACCATGTCATATACTTACCTATGTAACAAACTGACCTAATTTAAACCAAACTATATATTTTCCTAAATCTAACCATGTAGTTTTGTTGCCTGAACATAACATTAATCGTTGAAAGCTGCGACCGTGCAACCGTTTCACAAATGTACATTGTTACTAAAGTGTCATCTTTTAAATCTCTTCTTAAAACTCACTTTTATTGTATTGTCTTTTCTTGACCTTGTACTTCTTTTAAATTGTTTTTATTATGTTTTAAATTACAAATAACAACAAATAAAATAAAAGTAATTATTATTATCATCATCATCATCATTATCATTAACCGCTTATCCGCACTCGGGTCCCAGCTGATGATGATGATTATTATTATTATTATTATAGCAAGAGGGTTGCTAGTTCGACTCTGGCTTGCAGCTCTTTTTTTGTGTTCTCCCCCTGTCAGCATGGGTTCTCACCAGCTACTCCAGCTTCCTCCCACAGTCCAAAAACATGCACTCAGGGTTAATTGGTGACTCTAAATTGCCCGTAGGAGTGAATGAGAGCGTGATTGTCTGTCTCTATGCCCGCCTCTCGCCCAATGTCAGCTGGGATCAACTCCAGCCCCCCAAAACCCGAGTGCGGATAACCGGTTAAGGAATAATTAATTAATTGATTATTATTATTATTATTGGTAAATGACCATTTCTGTCATTCAGGGTATTGGGACATGTTGGGTGAAGATCCTGTCCTATGATCACAAGCTCCATGACGGCTACTTAATGGACCATGTGGTGAAAAAGGTTTCAACCACTGGCTAAAAATAACTCAGCTGAATATTACATTTTAGTTGTTTGCAGAAAGCCAATTAAACGTGATCTACAACTTCAAGGAACTGTTTGACATTTGGGGAAATACAGTATGCTTATTCACTTTGCTGCTGAGAGTTAGATGAGAAGATTGATAACACTGTTATATCTGTACGGTAAATATAAAGCTACAGCCAGCAGACTGTTGGCTGTAGAAGTCACTGTGCCCGGCCAAGAAAAAGTCCATCATAATCCCCCGTAAAACCACAGAAAAAGCCTCTATATGTTGCAGTGGAAATATTAGCAGAGCGATGGCAGAGCCGGCCATAAAACGGACACAATTCACTCTATTCAACAAACATAGATAATTTGTTTTGTTTTTTTAGGGCTGCTGATGTGATGAAACCAGGAAAGGATCTGTCAACAAACACTGGGAGACAAAGTTAATGGGGGACAACACTTTCAGATAATGAGGGAGAAATAATCAGAAGAAGACATTGCCCAAATAATTTCCACATAATTCTGCATATATTTGAATATCTGTCATTGTCTGTCTGAGCTCCTTGTTAGCTAACAAGGCCAAAATAAAGAGCTCAGAGTCCTCATGAGCACCGCTAAAACACGACATGAAATAGTGCAAGAGTGGCGCTTTGCTTCATTGATTGGAGAAGTAATGATACATGATTATGTTCAGACTGGGAGCTGGCTGTTAGCTGGTGCTTAAGGGCACGAGCACCGCTGGGCTTTTCACACAGGCTGCTGTCAACGTGTGGCTCCGTGCACCGCTGATTGATTGGATATGAATCGGTGTTGGTTTGGGGAGGCCGTCGTGTTTGTCTCGCTGAAAACTGCTTCTGAGTCTGCTCTTCTCACAAGGCTGTCAGTGTCAGCCGCAGCTCCGGGTTGAGGTGTAGAGCTCCGGCAAACACCGGCTGCGCTTCCTCTGACTCCCCGAAACTTCACAGCTAATCAGCGGAAAGCTGTCACTTATCTTATTGGGGCTTGCATAATGCGAGCTGGAGATTTCAGGTAATCTGAGGTGAGATGAGTGGAAGCTTGCTTGTGAAATAATGAGTGTTCATCCGCAGAGTGAGGCAACACACAGCAAAAACTAATTAAGAACAATTCCATTTTAGTGGGCACAGACAGTTTCAGCAGAAGTCTTTTTCTTTCAGAATTATTCACAGGAGGCGTTATTGATGATTCGCCACATTCGGCAATTTTCCCACCATTCTCCTCCTCCATTATTCATCCACCTCTACTTTTTAATCTCCTGTGAGCTGACTCAGAACTCCACTTCCATTTGCAGACTGTTCCTCCTCTATGCTCATGTCTGTAGCATTGATTAAATGGACCCCAGTGGGCTGGGGATTACATCGGGGTCTATTTGAAATGGCATTTCTACAGTGTTTTTCCATTACTGAGCATACTATTGGAATTTAGATAAACTGGGCCTGGGTAAGCTTTGTTGATTTCTGAGTTTATTCGCCTGGGTCACATGGGGTCCATTTGCTGCAATTTAACAATTACTGGCTTTGGCGTGTTTGCTAATTTTCTGTGCTCACATCTCTTACCAGCCTAGAGCGCAGCCAACCGGGCTCCCACAGGAAGGCAGAGGAGAGGAAGAGGGAATAGTGGAGGCAGAAAATGAATACAGACAGTTGTTTTTCATCAGCTGAGATGGAGCAGGGACACGATCAAACAGGACTGAGACAAATTAGATAACAGAGGACGGAGAGTGAGAGACAGCGCGCCCGCTGTTTGCATCCCTGCCTCTGTCTTGTAAACATATTTGAGGTTTTAACTATGAGCTCAATGCTTGTTGTTAACAAATGGCTGGCCCCCGCGTAGCTTTAAGTGGAGGAACGGTTTACAGCCTCAGCAGGTCACACTGAAGCGCCCTGTGGTCATTAAAGGTGTGTTGGATCGCGGTTCACCCGCTGAAAGCAAATGAGTTTTCCATCATGTAATGAATTTTCTGGTCATGCTGCAGCTCCGAGTCTCACGCACAGAGATTTAGAGAAACATGACATTAAGAGGGTTTTCTACATGCATTATTAACACACACTAAAGTTCTGTATCTAGAAATCCTGAAGGCTTTTGACCTCTCCTTCGTATGTGATATTCCTCGACAAGTGGCCAGGGATGCGCTGTCTGTTGCACTTTCCAACAGCTTCTCCACTTCGCCCTCACAGGTGGAGTAATTGGTGTCAGACTGTTTTGCTTCTTACACTTCTCATTTGGAGTAAAAAACTGTCTGGCACTCAGGTGTGTCCCAGCCGGGTTTGGCAGTCATTCCAGCACAAGGTCCACACTTTAACCAAGTATTTCCTCACCTTGCACAACCTGCAGAAATCATCTGAGTCGACCAGCAGAAGCATCCTCCTCCAATTTTAGGTTCTGTTGGAGCAGAGAAATGATCACGCAGGAGGAGCAGATTGCAGCTCGTGTGCTTCCCTGAGGCAAAATACAGTATACCAGTACAAACAGCAATTACCACAAGTTTTCATAATCATGCCAACATTTCTGCACTAGTCAACATAGGACACAGTAGTTGTCCTCAGTGATAACTGGGGTCTGAAAGTAATAATCCCAATTTTCATTTAAATAAATGTCTTTTGAGTCAGTGTGATTATATTAGGTGACACAGTGGTGATTGAATCTATGACCTCGGTGTCTGCGGTGACCACAGACGATCTATAAATACAGAAAACCCATCTCCATTTTCTTCCACTGCACAAAATGAAAAATATCTATCGTGATATAGGAGCTGCCCTGTTGCGCTGGTGATATAATTTGGGTTCAGCTGATGGAGCTGCAGGATCGAGCTTCCGCCCATACACCTACCCAAATCAATCGCAAATTAATCACAGGTGTCAATCATGACTTCTTACCAGAAATAGACCTATATATCGGCCGGCCGATATATCGTGCCGATATTTGCGTTTTTTATTTGTATCGGCATCGGCCGATACGTGTGTGCGTTTGTCAATCAATTAGCCCATTTCACTGAGCCAACACCAAGCAAGGCTCGGTGCAACATCTGACATTCTCTGGTGAGCTGCTGCTGATACCGGAAAAAAGAAAAACACATCAAATATGTGGATCATCTGAGGCGCCACCACCTCGAGGCCGATAACAACATACACATTGTTTGCTATCTAACTGTTAATATGTCTTTTTTTGTTTAAATTGAGTATATGGAGGGAGAAAAGGCAATATCGGCTTCAAGAATCGGGCCAAAAAAATCGGCAGCACATATCGGGGATCGGTTAAGACTGATGTCAAAATAATCGGTATCGGCCTTAAAAAAACCCGTATCGGTCGACTTCTACTTCTTATTCACTTTTCATAGCATCAAATAACTAATTCAAACCAAAATTATAAGAAAAAAATGACTCTGACTAACATTCATCAGCGTGATACGTAAAATAATAAAATCTAAAATTTACGATATGGGCAAAAATAAATAAATTGGATAATGATAATCTGATGATATCCTTTAAAATGTGATTTATTTTTTTTAACCAAGTCAAAATTCTATGGATGGACAGAATGTTTCAGAACAACAGCTCTTGTTTATGTTCTTTAAACTTTAGCATTCAAGAGACTCCCAGTTTAACTTCAATGTAGAAACATTAAATAGGTAAACATTCAGGTTCTGTCTCCTGAGGTAAACTGTGCAGCATACAAGCACAAGCAAAGTAGCATGTTATCATTTTTTAATATTGTTAGCAAAGTAACTTTCATGCACCTCTCCTTTACTGTCTATATAAATTTTCGTTATAATAATGATATAATACTCGATAATGTAAAATTGCACATTGTCAAAACAATGTTAACAATATTATCGTAGACGATATATATCGCCCATTTGTACTTGGGGGAAGCAGGAAAAAACACAAGACTAACATTACTTAAACATTGATTAGATTAGATTAGATTAATTACTTTATTAATCCCACAATAGGGAAATTCAACCTCTGCATTTAACCCATCCTTTTTTACACAAGTGAACACACCATGCAAGGAGCAGTGGGCAGCACATTACTGCTCCCGGCAGTATGCATAGAGCAACATCGTATATTTGGAGTTGTTGATGGATGTAAGTCCAATATTCACTCTCCCTTCTCCTATTTCTATGGTCAATGATTTTTACTCAAGTGGTCAATAAAAAACAATTGCTGCAATACTGCAATTTATAGACTTGGTTAGTTTACTCCTTCCCAATCTTCACGTCCTTGTTTAAATTAATCACATTTTTTTGTCACACAATCATATTTTCTGCATTCCATACTTAAGCTTGTGTTATTATTTTTTGCCCCTGTATAGTAAGACTTTTTAACTCCTCCACCAACAGTATGAGCTGAGCATCAAACACACACTCATTTCACCTGGAGACCCAGCGAGCGTGACCTCACGGCCTTCAGCTTGTAGAGAAGAGCCAAGTAGTCAATATGTGGGTCGAAGGTTCTGTGAAACCTTTTCATAATGACGTCTGGGTGATGCCGTGTGCTGTGTGTGTGTGTGTGCTCTGTCAGTGTGTGTGTGTGTGTGTGTGTGTGTGTGTGTGTGTGTGTGTGTGAGTCAAACGCCTTGAGAAAGGTTTATGTCATGTTGGAGCGGATTAGCCGGACCAAACCCCGCTGCATGTAGCAGAAATGACTCCACAGCCAAATTTAAAAGGTAGCTGTGATGATGATGAGCACTTGTGACTGCGTGCCCCCTCCGAGCCCTCCTCTCCTCTGCGTTCCTGCGACGGCTGGTGACACAGAGCGAGGAGAGGGAGAAGCCTGGTTGTTATACGAACTGAAATTTGGGTTGGGGATTTTATCTGGCATGAGGACACAGGGAATATTACATCATGATGCAACCTGCTGTATGCTTCAGTAGGTCTACTCCTTATGCCTCCAGTGGTCTCCTCGTGGACCCACAGCGCCCCCCAGTGGCACAAAGGTGAAGTGCAATCATCGATCTCCAAACTACATCCTTATTCTAAGCAGATTTCATTCAGAGTGACAAAGTTTTGCACTTAATTTGTGAGTGTGTCGTTAACTGTAGTCCCACAATGCAATGCACATAATAAAATGGAACAAATCCAGGATCAAGTCCAGTGGTGGAAGTAACGAGGTACTGTACTTAAGTACAATATTGAGCTACTTGTACTTTACTTGAGTATTTCCATTTTATGTAACTTTGTACTTCTACTTCACTACATTTTAAGGTAAATATTTTTATTCCACTTAATTTGGCTGAAAGCTTTAGTTACTTTTGCTTTAGTTACTTTTGAAAATCATGATACATTTTAAGTGATTAGATGTTTGTTTTTTAATTAAACCTCACTACCGGTATAAAAAGAAGTTAAAACAAGCCCTATCTTGAGGAAACTGAAACACTGCTTACATAAATGCATCACTATAATCTAATAATACATTTAGAATAAAACAATCTGAGTGCGGCTGAGTACTTTTACTTTTGCTACTTTAAGTACATTTTGATGCTGATACTTTTGTACTTTTACTTCAATAAGTTTTGAAAGCAGTAATTTCACAGTGTGGTATTAGTACTTTTACTTAAGTAAGGGATCTGAATACTTTTTCCACCACTGCTCATCATACAGCACCACTTCACTTAAATCCTCAAAGCTGCTAGCAGACCTGCACAGACCCATTCAACAACCACGAAATGATTCTCCAGACTCTGTCCCCACTCACTGCAAATTCAGCACCAACACAACAGCTTTAGTGTTCAGGCGAACCGAGCATAACATCAACCACTGCACAGCGAGGTACAGCCACAGGTGAGCTCATACAGGTGAGCCCGAAGAACCAGCAGTCGGGACCGATATTATGTTACGGAGTGACGCTACGTAACGCAGAGACTGTAAATAAAACGTGATAATCAATTTCACAAAACTCACCAACTAAATGTTCCCGCTCGCTGTGTGTCTGTCGCGTCCTGCGTCACAGCTGCACGTGAGCAAAACAGAGGGCACGTCACAGGATGACCTTTCACCTGCCGCAGGTCGTCATGTGAGTCACGACGGCCAGGTAATTTATATATATATATACATACATACATACATATATATATATATATATATATATATATATATATATATATATATATATAAATATATAAATTTATTTTTCTGTGTAACTCATTTCTTCCTCTTTGTAACTGTGCAATGTATTGCTGTTTGATATAGATACATTTTTAAATAATTGATAGCATATATACTATATATGTACTGTATATGTAGGTCTATACTGTCTGCCTTGTTCCATGTTTTCTGTTGTTTGCATAATATGAACTTCACGAAAATCCGTCAAAAAATAAAAGCCATATACCTTTATTACTTACGAATCAAATAATTTGTGACTGTCAAGAAAAATTATATATATATATACAGCTAAATTATTAACAATTGTTAAATGTTATTCTTGATAAGGACCAATACTAGACCTTTAAATAAAACTAAATAAAATAAAATTGATAAAAGAGCACTTTGGACATCAACGGGCAGGTGCCCAAGTACCCACACCTAAAAGAACATTTGCAAGCTTTCTTTGCTAGCTAGGTTATTAAGTGTTTACTTGAGTATTTCTGTACCTTCATACTTCTATTCCACGTCATTTTAGAGGCAAATATTGCAGTTTTTACTCCACTACATTTAGCTGCCAGCTTCAGTTACTTTTCAGGTCGAAATAAATACATAAAATCATATAACAGTATATTAATTAGTCAAAAATAACTTTACCTGGGCAACAGTTAATGCTGCTTACATAAATGCATCAATATTAATAATAATAATAATAAGAAGAAGAAGAAGAAGAAGAAGAAGAAGAAAAAAAAGAAGAAGAAGAATCCAATAATATATTTGTAATATATAAAAAAAATCTGAGTGGGGCCATTCTGCATAATGAATACTTTTACTGTTGATACTTTAAGTACATTCCGATACTGATACTTTTGTACTTTACCCCTAGGAAGCTTTTGGATGCAGGACTTTTACTTGTAGTGGAGTATTATCACTATTTATATATATATATTACTTAATTAATGGATCCCCCAAATCTAGAGCAGTGGTTCTCAACCAGTGGTCCTCCTAAAGTGTACCAATTTAGGGATCCTTTACATGAAAAGGTTAAACTAGAGAACATGAATATTGGATTATTAGAAGAAAACAAAGTAAAAAGATTAAAATGAATTTAGAAATTAAAGGGTTAATTCAACATACTGGAAAAAAAATATTTATTTGCTTTCTTGCTGAGAGCTAAACAAGAAGTTTGAAGCCACTTTCTGTATGTGTTAATGAAACTACAGCTAGAAAACCAAAAGCTCAGCTGAGCATAATAATGAAAAGACCAGATGGGTTAAAATGTGTGATTTTCTTTTTTAGTTCAAAGTGAGCCACAAGCTCAAAAGAGAGCCTCCAGTGCCTCGTCCCATGAGAAGTGGGCTTGTAAACAAAGCTGTCATGTAATGGTGATGGCTGCGGTGCACGCAGGGTGAAGTTAGTGCACTGAACCACGGCTGTAATGTTGGAAGAAGATGACAAAATATGAACTTTTGTTATATGATACAGCATGTATGGTGAATAAAATAGTGGCCAAAATTATAAAGGTTTATGTAAGAAATTCTCAGAATTAAATGGATTTCTCCTGAAAAGTCTCAGCTAAACTAATAAATGTGTTGTGACACGGCTCTGTGAGTCATCAGCAGGCGTATAGCACCTGTCACATCTTCTTAAAGGTCTTCATAATCACATTTTGAACATTTGCTCTTCCACCCGGATTCTCCGCTTGTTTTGGTTCCTCTCACAATGGAGAGGCTTCATTTCTTGATTATTTCCCATATGGGGGATCATTTATTATTATTTATTTCTGAAGAATGTCCCTATTGACCTCCAAACTACATCCTTATTCAAAGCAGATTTCATTCAGACTGGAAAATTCAACAAATCCAGGATCAAGTCGGTGGAATGTTACTAAGTACATTTACTTAAGTACAATTTTGAGGTACTTTACTTGAGTATTTCCATTTGATGTAACTTCTACTTCACTACATTTTAGAGGCAAATATTGGTCTTTTTACTCCACTACATTGAGCTGACAGCTTTAGTTATTTTTGACATGAAAATCATGATCAATTTAAAGTGACTAGTGCAGTACCCGCAGGAAGTATGTATTCGTACATTACATGTATGTCTGCAACTCCATGAAACACTTACTTTTCATAAGGTACGCACACCATCCAGCACATACACACATTGAACATTGATATTCGCTGGAAACTATATGAATATTATTGGAAAATCAAACCTTGTAGTGCACTTTAAAGCTCTGAAAGATAGGTAGGCTAAATAGACTTACAGATGAGATGAGTCAGGTGTGGAAATCCAGAGTGAATTGTGTTACTGACCAGGTGTAGGCCTATCACACAATGGGGCGGAGCTCCCCTAAACGGCGTCCGATTGGAAACAGTGCAATGCTGCAACACATCCTACGTCAATAATGATATTTTGAAAAATGAATTTAAAAATCTTCAAAATCGAGGATGCACACCTTCGTGTCATGCGCAATCCACATACGAAATCTGAGGTCAGTCTGACTAACGGTCAGCGAGATATACCCTAGACACACACACACACACACACACACACACACACACACACACACACACACACACACTATCTACTTCATATTTCATCCTCTGTTCTATTACTTTTTCCCTTTGAGAAACCACATATTGAGAAACCACAATGTGAAAAGGAAGGAGGAGATTGCTTTGACCCTGGAACCCCCGTGGCCTGACTGTGTGTGTGTGTGTGTGTGTTTGTGTGTGTGTGTGTGTGTGTGTGTGTGTGTGTGCATGTGTGTGTGTGTGTGTGTGTGTGTGTGTGTGTGTGGAGTGTGGGTGTGTAGAATAAAATAAATATGATCAGTCAGGTCAAAGAACATAATGAACATGGGATGTCGAGGCAGTCAAATCAATCATGACATTTTAAATAAGACACAGAGAAGATTGTTGAATATATGAAAAAACACTCATGTTCAGAAATTGTAGAAAATGAAATCCTACTTTTCATTCAGAGAAAATGCAGCAAATGGTGAGAATAACTGTGTATGTTACATTGCAACAAACAGAACCTCAAGTATGAGACGTGAGTCACACACAGACTAAATAAAAGAAGTACATGGTGATGTTAGCCATGGGTTTGTGGACAAACGTTTTAAAACCTTGACCTTGTTTTGACAAGAGTTTGGAGCAGGAGAAAAGACTGCTAGCTTAGTGAACAACGTGCATCTGCGATTTAATTTATACAGCTGACTCATTAACCCTTTATAGGGCACTCCTGGAAATTGAAAATGTCAACCCTGAAGTGTTATTGCAAGACTTTTTGCAAAATGTTTCATTTTTATATTGCAAATCGAGGTCACTTGAGTCATTATTATTATTATATTTATGATAGTCTCTTTCCCACAGCAACCCTAAATAGACAATAACACATAATTTGCATCCATCACCACTTTATCTTTTACCTTTAAACTATGTATTATCTTTTTAGACAACTTATTACATATGCGTAATGTCTGAATGTCTTTTTAAAAGCACCTTATATATGAGAAGCACACGTACATTTAGTTGTATACTTTTTTAATACAATGAAAATAAAGGAAAGCTTGAATCTTGTATGATGACCTCACGGATAGCAAGGAGACCTGTTATAGATGCTCAAGTTACCAAATATGGTTCTTTGCCTGATAAAGGGTTAAAGTTTATTTTACTGTCTTTTTCTTTTAACTGAATGCTGAACAAGATGTAACGAGCAGCAATAACAATCTGAGTGTGTCCATTCTGAGTACTTTTACCTTTGATACTTTAAGTACATTTTGATGCTGATACTTTTTTACTTTTACTTAAGTAAGTTTTGAATGCAGGACTTTTACTTGTACTGTAGTAATCTCACACATTTTGAACATGTTAACTTTGCTCTTCCACCTGGATTCTCCTCTAGTTTTGGTTCCTCTCTCAATGTAGAGTCTTCATTTCTTGATTATTTCCCATACAGGGGATAATTTATTATTATTTATTTCTGAAGAATGTCCCTAAGTGCATATGCTCACAGTGTTTGTAGCTGATCAGTATCACTGGCACCCATGCTACGCGCTCTTCTGTAAACTGTGAGCTGAATCTAAAAAAAGCCTACACCCAAGTTTGGAGAGGCTGCAGTATGTGACGGAGTGTCACCGCTGCCCTTTCCTTAAAGTCAGCAGCAGTGACAGAAAAGTCTAACAACCTCTGCAAAAGAGGGGATAAACATAATTATGGATTACACCGTTTTGAGCTGCTGGGGAGGACAGAGAGTGAGCTGAAGTGCACCACCAGCACACAGCGCTGCAGCTGCTCAGCTACAGTATACAGACCCTGTGTCACTGCTCGGAGGTTACATTAGGTCAGCCTTTCTGTTTCTCTTCATTGAAATCTTTCTGCTTAATGAGCCAACCAGCCTGTCATTAGTTTATTCAACTCCAGCAGCGTGGCACAGTGTCAGATCCGCAATTGATCAGCATGACACAAAATATATAACTTAGAGGCTAATTAACCGTATATCCTCTTTTATGAAGTAAAATCTTGTTGTTTTTCAGAAACAAAGCGAGGCTAAGTGACAATAAGTGCTGCTTATGACATGCGTCAGTGAATCAAGGGTCCAAGGAAATTTGTCACGTAAACAGAAGAGATCTTTTAAGAGAAGTTTAAGTATAAAGATAACATCCGCAGTAAAAAATACACCATTGTTTTGTCGCAGTGACCGAACACTTCCTGTTTCAATTGTTGGGTGAACGGAAAAACACGTAGCACTGCCTTAAGTCAGGCGCAGATCAAGACACTGTGGGAAACCATTTTTTACTTTTCTATTAAAAGCAGCAATATGCACCCTTGTTCACACCATTTGAGTTAATACAATGACTAAAAATCTGTTTATCATTTTGAAAAGGGAGTAATCTTAAAGCCTTGTATCTCATACATATGGAAGAGGATTAGGGCCAGGTAGGAGGGGGAAAAATGTAACATATAATATAATACAATATACAGTCATGGAAAAAAATGATTAGACCATTGTTTTCTTCAATGTATTGAACATTTTAATGCCTGGTACAACTAAAGGTACATTTGTTTGGTAAAATATAACGATAACAACAAAAATAGCTCATAAGAGTTTAATTGAAGAGCTGATATCTAGACATTTTCCATGATTTTCTTGATAATGATTTTGGGTGTTTTCAAGAAAACCATTAGCACAATGCAAAGGTAGCTTTACTCATACAGCACTATGAGTAAAGCTACCTTTGCATTGTTGTGCCTATAAAACATTAGACGATTGTAAAAAAACGATTGTCACAATTTCCTAAAGCCCAGGGTGACACCTCCAGGTTGCCCCTTTTGTCCAACCAAGATATTCAATTGGCAAAGTATTGAAACTGCACGGCTACACAGTGGTGAAGTGGTTAACAAGAGGGTCGCTGGTTCAACTCTGGCCTGCGGCTCTTCTGTGTGGAGTTTGTATGTTCTCCCCGTGTCAGTGTGGGTTCTCACCAGGTACTCCGACTTCCTCCCACAGTCCAAAAACATGCACTAAGGTTTAACTGGTGACTCTAAGTTGCCCGTAGGAGTGAATGAGAGAGTGATTGTCTGTCTCTATGTGTCAGCCCTGTGATAGTCTGGTGACCTGTCCAGGGTGTACCCCCCCTCTTGCCCAGTGTCAACTGGGATCGGCTCCAGCCCCCCGCGACCCGAGTTGGATAAGTGGTTAACAATAATGAATGAATGAAACCGCAAATCCTCACATTGGAGAAGCTGGAAGTGGAGAATGTTTCATAGTTTTGCTTGATAATTGACTGAAACAATGATGTGGTAATCAGAATTTTTGCAGAGTAATTTTCTGTCTATCAACTTCAACCTTTATTAACTAACACTAACTAACCAGCTGAAATGAAGGACTGTGACCACACCAAAGTAGTTCATTGACCTACGCTGTATAACAAATGTTGTTTTTTACATTCAGCCCTGATAAACCAGTGAAAGTCTGAAAGCCATTTTACGATCTATATATAGAAAACGGTCCTCCACCATCCTTTCAGCAGCTGCACCACCAGTTGCACACACTCCAACAGCCTCTCCAGCTGTGTCTCCGTCCATAATGGACACTGTGATGGAGGCGTGCAGCTCGAACTGGGCAGACTCACAGGGGGAGGCGAAAAAATAGAGAACATCTCCACTGGACTTTTTAATAGATCGACTCGTTTAACAGTCAACACACACACGCACACGCACACACACACACACACACACACACACACACATCCTTGTACTTCTATCTTTGTGAGGATCCTTCATTGACATAATGCATTCCCTAGTCCCCATCCTTACCCTAACCATCACAACTAAATGTCTAACCCTAACACTAACCTAAACATCATTGCAACCTGAACATGCAACCAAAATGTCCTCACTTCCTTAACGTATATTTATAAGTGTGTGTGTGTGTGTGTGTGTGTGTGTACTTGTATTTCCTACATAGTGAGGATCGTGATAACTTTTTAACCAACAGAGTGAGGACATTTTGGGAAGTGAGGACATTTTGGTTGCATATTCAGGTTGCAATAAGGTTTAGGTTAATGTTAGGTTAGACCAGGTGTAGGCAGCCACATGTGGCTCTTCAGGCCATCTGCAGTGGCTGTCTGTGGCTGTAGCCATAAAATGGGTATTTCTTTACATTTACATTTTCTTTTATCATTGGTGCAAGCCCAAAGCAGTTTGTATTCTTCTGTAGTTAAAATGTGTAGCTTATATATGGCATTAAACAAAATGTTTTAACATTTTAGTCAACTGAAATGTGCATCATAGCTTACGAAAGTCTGCAGCCTGGTGCCTTAATCTTAAAAAAATTGCCAAGTTCAAGTCTACTTTCAATTCCCAATTGTTTGTACGATGTCCTTGAGTGCCAAGAAAGGCGCCTTGAAATAAAATGTATTATTATTATTATTATTATTATTATTATTATGAGATATTTATTTGGTGTCCAGCCACATTTGCACCCGGGTTCCTGCTGCATTCTGACAAAAATCATGAATAAATGTCGATTTTGAAATATAAGTAACGTTGGTAGGCTGATTGCCATTAGTAGGCTCTTTTATCTTCATTGTAAGGCTCAATATAAGGCTCCATTCTGACATTTTTTCTCTTTTTTTTTGGCCAACAATGGCTCTTTTGTTTGTAAAGGTTGCTGACCTGTGGGTTAGATATTTAGCTGTGATGGTTTGGGTAGGGGTCCTCACTTTGTTGGTTAAAAACTTATCACGCTCCTCACTGTGGAGAAAATACAAGCATACACACACACACACACACACACACACACACACACACGCACACACGCACACACACACACACGCACACACACGCACACACACATACTTGTAAATGTATGTTAAAGATGCAATTAGAAACACTGAGAGAGTGCTCATAAAGCTCATAAATGTCAGATTTGTTTAAGTGTAGCTGCATTCGCTGCTGTAAAAATGCTGTATTCTGCTGCCATGTACAAATATACCCTCATTAACATGTCAGTAACTAAATGAAAAAAAAACGCTTCTTCTTTTTTTTTCTTCTTTTGAAAAGAATGAACCCTGTGAGCTCATGGTAGCGGTTTCAATAAATGCATTGCTATTTTCTTTTTAAAAAGGGCTTTAATATGACAATGTAGCGATTATCACACAGGGAAATGGCACAAAATGACTTAGTCTGTTAATGACATTTAGTGGCACCATTAAACCATGAAATGGTTAGATTAATGGATTAGCTGGGCTTGGGTTTAAAGCTCAAATATGTGATGTTCAGAAGAGAGGTGGAGAGCTTTTCATGAACTGTAATTGCAGCTCATGAATGTGCACCAGATGAACAGTGGACAAAGTCTGCAGGAGCTACAGGACCCACACAGCTATCTTTGCTCACGTTGGACAGAGATCACAGTTTTTACACACCACATTAAGTTAATTAAATCTGTGTGAGTTACGAGGGAGTGAGTTACCAGTAGAATTTAACAGAGAACAGATACAAATATATAATGAGTGCAGACTGGGACACGGTTCCTTCCTGCAGCCTCCGCAGGCGCCCGAGAAAAGCTGTAAACAATTAAAATAAATCCTCTTGACATAAATCCTCCTGATATCTCTTCTCATATGACGCTGCAAACAAAACAGTGCTGGCATGGAGGAAACGTCACACAGTGAGCCGCCGTGGGCTCCTCAGTGACCCTGCCACCTCACGTATGATGGTTTCGCCTTAATGCGCTTCAGGATAATATGTTTCAACAGGAGCTGAAGAGCAGCCACGCCATGTTGTTGTATGGGACGCTGTTTTAGCATCACCCTACTGTAATGTAAGCACCACAGGTCGACAAATAATCCTATAATGACAAATCTGGTGCTTTCACTGCTATTCTTCAGCCACACAGATGGGGATTCTGGGCAGTGAGTGGAAGGTATATGATAGAATTTAATATGAGCAGGAAAACCTTCTCCAGGCTGCACATGTGTTTTCTGGACAGGTCCAAAGCTGCATGTGCTGGAGAAAAAAAACCTGTGGCCTGACCTGACCAGAGGCAAGAGGCTGAGGCAGAGTGGATCATGAATAAGTAACGATCCGGTGAATTGATGATGCGTTCAGTTATGTATTTGTGTGTGTATCTGTCTGGGCCAATCAGTCTGATATTTTTGTGCACATTGATGACTTTATTTGTTGAAAATGAAATTTTGAAAAACCTATTTCTGACTTCTTTGTTTTAGACCATCGACTGTTGACTCATATTCCTATTGTTAACGAATAACAAAAACGTAGAGAATTTTTTTTCATTAAAACCTAGGAGGACCTATCACGCATACCAGATTTGTCATTAAATCTTTAAAGTTCACATTTTAAAAAGCCTAAAATCTACAATATTTATAGTGACATGTCGATGTGTACATTGAAATACATTTCGCTTGCTGTTGTTATTCCTTCTTATCTTCCCCAAAGTCATAAAGTTTTATCACTTGCCTCAAACACACTTCTGATTTCATTTTGTTTTATTTTATTTTGTCACCAAGCGGCATCAAGCCTAAAATATAAAGCCAATGCGGAAGTGCCTGAAACCTGCATTCTTTCTAATGACCAGCAGGGAGCGACTACACTGGTTGCAAAAAGGCGTCCTATATAAAAGCCTATGAGAAAACGATCCTACTTCTCACTTGATATTATCTTAAGTGAGAAGTAAACATAAGCAACCATCTTCATAATGAGTTTATGATCCTATTTGCTAATTTCAAGTCCACTTCTCACTTGATTTATTACCTCAGAACACCATAGTCTCAATCGCTAGTAAAAAATCCTCTTCAAGACAATTTGATGTTAATTGTCAATAATAATCGTATGATTTGGGGCGTGACTACCTTTGATTGACAGGTCACTAACAAGGCGTGCTGTCATCAGGATGATTGAAAGCAATGTGTATCCACGGCAACATGTCAAAGTTTAAAATTGGATGTTAACCGGTTTTGTCTCACAACTTTGACCCTTTCACACTGTATTTTCACTTAATTACAGTTTATTTGAACATTTTGTTCATTAAAAATGTCGTTTGGTTGGTCTAACAGACACTCCAAGGAGTCGCTGTTCTTTTTTCAGTTAAGTAACGTACATTTTGTTTTTGTTTTCTGCTAGCCAAAATGAACATCCCAGGTAATGCTCCAGTTAATGCTAACATGGATTAGCAGCAACTTCTCTCAGTCAGGTTGAGGTGTAGAGAGGCTGTAGTCAGTGATCAGATCCCTCTCGCTCCTCCACAGTCCAAATATGGTCTGAACCCCGTATTGGAAACAAAATGGCGACACACATAAAGAAAGATAGCGATGAGTGTAACGCCTCAAACGGGCAGTCCACAAACCAACGGGTGATGTCACTGTGACTACGTCCTTCATTCATATACAGTCTATGCTTCAGTGTCCCCAACTTCTCTGGAAGCTCACAATCACAGTACGAAGTGTACAAATCACAGTGGGACTTTTGGTATTGTGCTCACAGTTTTAGAAATCGACCGCCATTTAATAAACTCTGTCATAGCTTTTGGGAAAAACTGCAATAATCACACACTCAACTGGACAAATAAGCTCTCAGCATGACGTTAACAGAGTCTTGTCACAATCAAAGCTTTTTGTCTCTGTCAGTCTGACACAGAGGTCCAATTAATGCTGGACTAAATGGAGACACCAATAAGAACATGTCAATGTCCTTCCCGGGGAAGTATTGGATCCCCTATATTGGGATTAAAAGCTATGATTGAGTTGGACACCACTGCAGAGGGAGGCAGATAAATGGGGAGGTGGGGGTACTGGACAGTCATAGAGGCATGTGCAGCAGACCAAAACTTTGAATTTCCTGCCCTCTGACAGAGGCTCTGTCGATGATTTATTGCACACACAATCCCGTCCTTGCTTGTCTGTAACAGCACTGCGTAGGATGCTCCTAGTCTATTAGCTGAGCAATCCTCAGCATGTCAAATATTTCCTCAGCTTTCCTCTGTGCACATGCATAATTGGAAAGGGCTTTTCATTATGAATTTGGTTTGCAATAGGTAAAATACACATCTGATATTTGACTTCCTGATGTTGAAACCTGATATCACACCTGCTGACTCAAATGCTGTAGTGCAGGAAGACAAGGTAGTCAAAAAAAAACATGACTGAACAACATGACAAAACAAAACTGTTCACACTTCGGGATTTTTATTCTCTAGCAACAAGTGTCTGCAGATGTGATGAAATAAGATGTAATAAGACTGTGTTGATCACAGCGCAGCTTATATTAGGCTGGATCTAAGTATGCTCTGAATATAATGACCAAGGACACCATAAACGATCTTCTGTGGATATTATCGTGATTATTACTGTCGTTGGACTCATTTTATCACCAGTATAGCAGAAGAAGAAAGGGCGGTTACCAAGGGGATACAGGGCTGCTGGTTTGTGCACTTCCATCTAGTGGTTGTGTACATATTTCTCAGGATAAGTGAAACATTTTACCTTCCAGTGGTGCTGGCAGAACAATGAATTTATAATATTGTCACATTGGATCCTTTACAAAGATGTATAAACAAGAATTTTCTTTAAAAAGTGGAAACTGTGTAATCAAACTGCAATCTCTGGTTCTGAAAGGTGAAGCCAGTAGGGAAGTGTTGTGAATCTGCATTCTTTCTAATGGCCAGCAGAGGGCGCCTTCTCCTGCTGCTAAAAGACTTCCTCTCTCTATATATATAACTCTTTATTTAAACTTATAAGGCAATGAGGTTTCCCTCATCTACAGTGACGAGTATGAGTACAATTAAAACAGTACAGAAATACAAATTCAAAATACAGTTAACAGACAAGAAAAATGAATCAGTAAAAATGCTATTTAAAATTACCAAAGCTAAAAAACAGGTGCAGAAAAGTCCACAATTAAGCTACGGAATTGAAAAAACCTGATTTGATTTATTACCCCAGTTGTAATGATGTAGCTAGTAAATAGGGAACCCAAAAGCACAGACTCGAGCTTAAGGAATAGGAAACCGGTTTTATTGGTAATCTCAGTCCATGTAGTCAAAGCTGAGTTTGTAGTGCGCGAGGTGGCGGCGTTCAGAGGCGCAGAGCAACAGCAGAAACTGGAAAAAGAACAGGAAAACACAGAAGATTAAGTTGAGCCGATATACCGCTGGTGAAGCGAAGACAATCTGGCAGCTTGCAGAGGGATGAGGAAAGAGATATGAGCTGCTCCTGATTGTGGGTGAATGATCCTCGGCTGTGAAGATTCCTCAACCAACCAGAGCCTCTGGAGAGAAGTGCCCCAGAACCACAAATATACCACAATCCCACACTAACAAAATAAAAGCTAAAAACTAACTGCACAAAGAAATAAGAAAATAAACCACACTAAGAAAATAGCCACCAGAAATAATACAAAAGAGTTCGAACCATGACACCAGTAAAATTGTTGTAATGTGTTTATGATCTCAGGAACTGTTTAGATGGAGACGATCTGGATAGAAAACTCTCACTTTCTATTCCGCGTTTTGACAGGCGTCTTTAGGGGGAAATCTTGGTGCATATGGTGATGCAAGAGTCTGTGAAATTCAATGTAGAATGCATGCCAGGTGGCTAGGTGTTACTGTGAAGCATTAGAATAGTAATCAATCAGAATAGAAATAGAAAAAGAAATAATTGCCCTAGGTAATTAATGCGCCTTCTCTGTTCTGCTATATTATCTCATAATTCTGCCTAAATGCTGCAATGACTCCTGGATAGTAATAAGAGCTGCTAGGGCAACTTGTCTGACATGTTTGTTACGTTTGCTGGACTGCACATGGATGTTACGTAAATGCGTCTGAGACGAGAGCCAGCATGAGCTGATCAGAGACACTTTTGCGTTTTCAACCCTTTAGAAGAAAACGGCAACGGTGAGGCGTTATTTTTAAGCACTTTTTAAGCATTTTTAGGCATTTTTAAGCCCAAAATACGACATTATCATCTTAACGAAGGGCACATCTGATTTAATATTTTTTTGTTGTCATGTAAACAGGCCCTCAGTTGCTAGTTTCAAATCTTTTACAAAACAGCACAATGTTTGTTTTGTAGATTATGGTTTCATTTAGAGTAAAATAGATTATAAAGCTGGTGTGCCTATCCATACGGCACTGTGTTTTCCTGCTAGAACTTTGACCCGTTAAACTAAGTAGTTACATTTTGGTCATCTAAGTACATCTTGTTCAGCATTCGATTAAAAGAAAAACATACTAAAAGAAACTTTAATACATCAGCTGTATAAATTAAATCGCAGATGCACGTTGTTCACTAAGCTAGCAGTCTTTTCTCCTGCTCCAAACTCTTGTCAAAACAAGGTCAAGGTTTTAAAACGTTTGTCCACAAACCCATGGCTAACATCACCATGTACTTCTTTTATTTAGTCTGTGTGTGACTCACGTCTCATACTTGAGGTTCTGTTTGTTGCAATGTTACATACACAGTTATTCTCACCATTTGCTGCATTTTCTCTGAATGAAAAGTAGGATTTCATTTTCTACAATTTCTGAACATGGGTGTTTTTTCAAATATTCAACAATCTTCTCTGTGTCTTATTTAAAATGTCATGATTGATTTGACTGCCTCGACATCCCATGTTCATTATGTTCTTGACCTGACTGATCATATTTATTTTATTCTCTACACACACACACACACACACACACAGTCAGGCCACGGGGGTTCCAGGGTCAAAGCAATCTCCTCCTTCCTTTTCACATTGTGGTTTCTCAATATGTGGTTTCTCAAAGGGAAAAAGTAATAGAACAGAGGATGAAATATGAAGTAGATAGTCTGTGTGTGTGTGTGTGTGTGTGTGTGTGTGTGTGTGTGTGTGTGTGTGTGTGTGTGTGTGTGAAAGAGTAAAACAAAATAAAGGAGAGAGAACAATAAAAAGCCGGATAATGGTGGAAGCTATAAACAAGATGATCTTTTGATAAAGAGCAAAAGACAGAGAGAGAGAGAGAGAGATAGAGAGAGAGAGAGAGAGAGGGAGAGAGAGAGGGGGAGAGAGAGGGGGAGAGAGAGAGAGAGAGAGAGAGAGAGAGAGGGAGAGAGGTGGAGTGAACGCCAGGGCTCAAATACGGGAAGTCGAGGCTGCTGTGACGCACTGAAGCACCAAAGCAGTGAAGATAAAGTGCCAGAAAAACTAAGTCCAGGATGCAAAGAAATATGATAACCACACATTTCTTCAAATCTTATTCATCTCATGAATGAGACGAGGACAAAGTGCTCAGGAGCCCACAAACTGCAGGTGAGTTTTCTTTTTCCTTTTGCTCATGACGTGAAGTTATCTTAATAACTCTGTTGCACACTGAATGGTCAAACAATCCAGTGTGTATCCAAACAAAAGCCGCTCTTGAGTGTGTATTCTGTTGAACATCAATTCCAAGTTAGACAACAGTGAGACAGTATTGTTATTCTTGGACTTTTTTGTGGGAGGAGGATTCTTAGGAAACAGCTGTTGTGTCAAACATGTTAATTATTGCCTCTGTGGTGACAATTCATTCTGTTTGTTTATTAAACTGATCAGACTGCTTTTTGTCTCTATGTCACTTCCACTTATGAGTAGCCTATAGTTTTTCTTTTGGCTGATTTAGTTGTGAGCTAAGTCACAGCTGCACTACGTGAACTAACTAGGTGAATTAAAAAATAGTTAAAAATATGTTGTGCCTTAGGAGGATTTTTCTGGTAGCAGCAAATATGCAGGTAACAGTTTTACATTTTCTGACACTAATACTGATTAAATAAATAGACCCAGTAGTGGATAGTGATGGGAATAATTAATCGCTTATCGATTAATGGTGGTTAAGAGTTTGGTCAATCAGGTGGAATTTTTAATCGATCTATGTATTTTTTCATTTAAATTTGATCTATGAGTGTGTATCAGTACTCATTTAAGTTGGATAAAGCTACAGTTTGCAAAGAGAAGGTTCCAATAACAATAATTAAACACACAGAAATACAAGAGTATTATTTGAGCAAAACTAGCTTACTGTGTCAAACCTTGTTAGCATGAATTACTAGCTTTAATTTTACCCAAAACCTATTTAAACACAAAACACATATAAATATGAAAGATTACTGTGAAAACCAACCTCATGCCTCTTCGGGGGCTAAAACATAAAACATTGAACTCCTTGACCTTACCTTTACAGTTAAATCTCACTAGAGGTAGTTTTACGATTGACAGGAAGTCTCTTGTCGTCCTTTCAAAATAAAAGCATCTGTTATCAAAATATTATTGCATAGTACTGTATGTATATCTTTTATTTTTCCCATGTATGCATGTTTTTATCGGTTTTTATACATACTGGAGTATGTATAAAAACATAGCAATTAATTGATTGTTAACGTTATAGACCCCCACTTTTATATTCCAACAAACCAGATGATTTAGTGTTTGAAGTAAAAAGGTAGCAGCAGTGAATTAAAAAAAAAAAATCATATTGCCCATATTACTGGGTCATACAACCCTGATTCCAAAAGGTTGGCACACCGTCTAAAATATACATTAAAACAGAATGCAGTACATTCAGAATTCATCGTGTATATTTATAAAATAAAAAAAAAGTGAATATATGTCACAAATTCCAAGTGAACATATGTCACAAAGGATTTGCATCTGTTTTTACTCACGTTTTAGACAAATACCCATTTTTTTGGAATCAGGTTTGTAGAGTTTAAAGGGGTAATCTAATCATTTGGTGTTGTACTTCCATAAGGTTGGTTCTGGGACCCACAAGTCAGATTTTTTTTTTTAAATCTTCAAAGTTAAAGCAGCAGGAGGAGAGAGTCTGACTTTCAGTCACTATTATATGGGTTAAGCTCCAAAACAGCTGGATCCTACAATTCCCATGATGCAGTTGGCTCGCATCTTTCATTTGACCCTTATTGCCTGTATAATGTTCACATATTTAAAACCCTACACCACCATCTTGTAACTCAGGCTTTCTTTTATACATTTTAAGTCTCAAGCAAAGATAACTCAGATGACATCACTATGACATCATCATCATTATTATTTTTTTATTTTTTTATTTATAACCTATAAAAACTCCATCCAGAGCAACTTAAGGCATTATTTGACTGTTTGGACAGGTGGAGTAGTACTATCATAGTATCTAATGGTGGAAAGTAACTAAGTATATTTACTCAAGTACTGTATATAAGTACAATTTTGAGGTACTTTTACTTTACTATTTCCATATTTGTAACTTTATACTTCTACTTCGCTACATTTTATTTCACAATATTGCACTTTTTACTTTGATAGATTTTGTTACTTTACTTTAGCAGCTTTAGTTACTTTTCAGTTAAAGATTTAACATAAAATAGATTATCAATTTAAAGTGATTACGCATGTTTATAAAATAAACCACATAAAAGTATATTAAATAGTTAAAATGAGCCCTACATTGACAGCAGTAAAACACTGCTTACATAAATGCATCAATAATAATAATCCAATAATGCATTTTTAGATTATATAAAAAAATCTGAGTGTGTTTATTCTGCATAACGAGTACTTTTATTTTTGATACTTTAGGTACATTTTGATGCTGATACATTTGTACTTTTACTTCAGTAAGTTTTGAATGCAGGACTTTTACTTGTAGTGGAGTAATTTCACAGTGTGGTATTAGTACTTTTACTTAAGTAAGAGATCTGAATACTTCTCCCACCGCTGGAAGTTTAATGTATAAAATGTGTGAACTGACCCTTTAAAATCCCCTCTTTTCTTCTCTTTTCATTAGGCTGAGTATCCAAGTAATCTTTCAACATGCCGGAGATGAACTGCACCTTCGCTGCTCTTTTCACAACCAGTGCGTCACTTTTCAGTGACGTGGGCTGCCCCGAGGCTGCTGTGGCGTGTGGGATGAACATCTCCTGGGTTTTGGCTAACGCTACTGCACAAGATCTGGATGAGATGTGTTTGAGCGAGGACGAGTTCCTGGCTCGGCACCTGGGACCTCCGAGGTCCCCCGTGTTCCTTCCGGTCTGCATCACCTACCTCGCCATCTTCATTGTGGGTGTGCTGGGCAATGCTCTCACCTGCACGGTCATTCTGCGCTACAAGGTGATGCAGACGCCCACCAACTACTACCTGCTGAGCCTGGCGGTGTCAGACCTGCTGGTGCTGGTGCTGGGCATGCCGTTGGAGCTCTACGACATGTGGCAGAACTACCCCTTCCTGCTCGGGGAGGAGGGTTGCTACTTCAAAATCTTCCTGTTTGAGACCGTCTGCTTCGCCTCCATCCTCAACGTCACGGCGCTCAGCGTGGAGCGCTACGTGGCAGTGGTGCACCCCCTCAAAGTTAAACACATGACCACACGTGCTCACGTTAAAAGGGTCATCCTAATGCTGTGGGGGCTGTCCATGCTGTGTGCAGTGCCAAACACCAGTCTGCATGGGATTGTGTCGCTGCCTCCAAGATTTGGACGACATTTTCCCCGATCTGCCATCTGCCGTACGTATACATTTATACATTTAGATTTAAATTTTTGCTATTTTTGAGATTTTCCGGCTTCTTGAGGCTACGTCAGCTTGTTAAAATAGTCAATGGTAGTTCTAACTAGAGATGGGAATAATTAATCGATGACCGATTAATGGTTGTTAACAATTTGGTTGATCCCGTGGAATTTTTAATCGATCTTTGTATTTTTTTATTTCATTTTATCTATGACTGCGTATCAGTATCACTGAACTCAAACACGGCCGAGCGTTCAGTTCTGCGGCCGTACGTCAATAATAATTATAAAACACACAGAAACACAAAAGAGTTAATAAACTAGCTTACTGAAAGCTTACTCAAACCTTGCTAGCATAAATTACTGAGCTAATTTTATCCAAAACTTTTTAAACACAAAACACACCTAAATATGCAAGATTACTGTGAAAACTAACCTCATGCCTCTTCGGGGGCTAAAACATAAAACATTGAACTTATTGACGTTATCTTTACAGTATCACCTCACTTGACTTAGTTTTACGATTGACAGGATCAAGTCTCTTTTCGTCCTTTCAAAATAAAAGCGAAAACAGGCTTTTGCAAAGTACTGTATATATATTTTTTATTTCGCCACCATTAATCGAATAATTGATAGTTAATGTGATAGATGCTCTAGTTGGCAGGTTTCTTCCATCACCCATCCCTAGTTCAACATGCTGATTTTAAGCCAGTGAATAATCCATTTACCATCTTAGTTCAGGATGTTAGCATGCTAACATTTGCACTAAGGACAGAGGACAGCTGTCAAACGTTTTGCAAGTATTTGTTCAAAAGAATTGGACAACTATAAACCACACTCAGACATCAGCATACCTCTGCCAAGTGTGTCTCCCTCTCCCTTCCCAAACAAAGGAGAGTGCTATAATGGAACTGACTCAGTTGTCCCTCCTAGATCCTTAACAGTCAAGGTGACAACTAACGTAAGAAAAAGTGGGATTAATTCATCTTGAATCATACCGAGTCACCTCTGTAATTAATCTGCTGATGGTCCGACTCAAAGTGAGACCATTAAAATGCCAATGTCATCCAAAAAGACTAGGTAGGGCTTGTTTTTAGCCTAGTTGATTGCTGGAAACGGCCTCTAGAGCCATGCTGCTAGCATCTCTTTAAAGGGCTAAGAAGTTCTGCCGTGGTGTATGGAGCTATAATGCCAACGATACACCTGGGAGGATGTTGTGACCGACTAATCCAGTTGTTACGTCTCCATCCTCAGATCTGATCAGGCCCACCTGGATGTACAACCTGATCATCCTGATTTCCACGTTGGCCTTCTTCCTGCTGCCCATGCTGATCATCAGCGTCCTCTACCTGCTCATTGGCTTGCAGCTGCACAGGGAGAGGATGATAACTGTGGTGGACACCAGGTGTAGCTTCGGACCCGGAGGTCTCTCCAGGTCGCATGAGCAGAAGTTGAACAAACGCAACCTGCAAGTCACCAAAATGCTGTGTGGGTGTCATTTCAGAAAAGTTTTCTCCAAGTTGCTAAGGAACAGATTTTAAACTGAGTGTGTGTGTGTGTGTGTGTGTCTTTACACCCACATGCATTTGCAACAGGTTCTGCATTTGTTATCCTATTTTTAACTTAAAAGCCTTTATATGTTGTTGATGTGCTGACCTCAATCTTTCTGTCTATCATTCTATTAAACTGTCCATCTGGCCCGTCCAGGTGTGCTGGTGGTTGTGTTCGGCCTTTGCTGGGCTCCCTTCCACGTGGACCGCTTGATGTGGAGCTACATCGACCCCTCGTCCGAGCAACACCTGCAGGTCTTCGAGCACGTCCACGTGGTTTCCGGAGTCTGCTTCTACCTGAGCTCTGCTATCAACCCCATCCTCTACAACCTCATGTCCACCAGGTTCAGGGAAATGTTCAGTCGCTTCACTTGTTATTCAAAGAGCTGGTCGGCACGCTCCAGCTTACAGATGACCCAACGCAGCACCGTAAGCGAGAAAACACCCAATGTTATGAAGCGTAGGTCTACTTAGTCTGGGCCAAAGGGGTCCAAGGACATATACATGGATGGGTGACTAATTGAAGGGAACATTGGTGTGAACGAATGCACACAAAATGAGCATGGATGGATTACTGAGCAGGCACAGACCAAGGGGCCAAAATGTTCAGGGGCCAACTTCCCATCTCCTGCAAATAGAAACAAATATTTAAAGAGTCAAAAAGACCACAAAGTGACAAAAAACGTCCAAAAAAGACACAAAACCAACTAAAAAAACAACCAAAAAAGACGAAAAATGACTACAAAGAGACAAAATGACTACAAAGAGACAAAATAATGTCAAAAAACACACAAAACAACAAAAAATAGACACAAAACAGCCACAAAATGAGTACAAATAGACAAATCAAAGACACAAAACAAACAAAAAAAAGACACAAAACAGCCACAAAAGACACAAAATGAGTAAAAAAAATGAGTTAAAAAAGTTGGACAAAAGAATATAAAATAAAAAAACTGAAAAAAGGAAAAATGAACACAGTATAGGGATATCAGTTTTGGGGGAAAAAGGGAAACAAATGTCATCATCATCAACAACACACCCGATAAAGGAATATGTTCTTTTTGGGCTCCTCCAGTCGAGCTCAGAGACTTGAAGAATCTATGCCACGGAGCACTGAGGCTGTTCTGGAGACACTCTGTGTTGTTCTTTTATTTGCCACAATATCTGTTGTGTACTAGGAAAGGTCCTCAAATGAAATGATATTGTCCATTAAGTAGTAGGGGGCATTACATGAGGATGGTCATTGTGACCAAAACCCTTTATGACGAGCTTTAAGAGACACACTTAAGAAAAAATTAGCATATTTTTTGCTACATGCTTTCCTGTAGTGTCCTCCAGACTGCAGACATATCAACAGTAACTCAATTTAGAGAGAGGACCAATAAGACTAAAGGAAGTGGAAAAATGAGACGAGATGGAGCAACATCGACCTCTCAGACGCCAATGTTCCAATGAATAATAAAATTATCATATAAATGATACGACAGCATTTTATGCATGGGAAATATAACCCGTCGATTGTCTCGAGAGGAAATAATTTGTGTATGGTGATGCAGCGGTAAGCACTGTGGCCTCACAGCAGGAAAGGTCTGGGTTTGAATGCTTTCTGTTGAGGCATCTGCATGTTCTCCCTGTGCCTGAGTGTCACTAATGGGTGGATAGTGAATGTATTTACTGTGTATACTGTATAATGTGAAGCAAAACATTTCCAGGCTGGCCTATTAACATGTTTTCACAGCATAGAATAAATGCATAATGGCTCCTGTTTAAGCACGTTTGTATAGAAATGAGTCAGGAGTGAAAATTAAAGGTCATTAGGTAAAGCAGAGGAATAAACACAAGATAATAGTTTGTTTCTGGTATTTATCACCAGTGATGAATAGTCATGTGCCTTACAAGCATTTCCACACATTATTCGGTAACGCTTTATAATAAGGTCCTTAATAACCATTAATTAACAAGTAATAAGGCATTGTTCTTGCTTTAGATCCGGTAGTTGCAAAAAGCATAGTTAACTTATAGTTAACTTATAATAGATGAGCAATAAAGTATATTTTAATATCAATAAGCAAACAAAATAAGATTAATAAAGGCATGGCAAAGACATAATGGGTGGGTCATGGGTGTTTGTAATGCCATTATTAACACTTATATAAGCTTATAAACACACAATAATGTTAGTAAGCATATTGTAAGGACTTACAAGGGCCTTATTACTTGTTAATTAATGGTTATTACAAGGACCTTAATATAAAGCGTTACCCATCATTCTTTGAAAACTCTGCTGTGTTCTTATTTATACAATATTAGTCATTCTACATGCAGCATGTTAAAGCTTAATTAAAGATTAACTAATGATTTTTTAAAGTCTAAATTAAATACTGATTCCTCTATATGATATGAGCAAACATGATCACAAGAGAAAAGGTTTTATTTCAGTTATTCTAAATGCCTGCCCCTCCAATTCCACGTAAAAACAGACGAAACGATTTATGGCATGAAACAAAGTCTACCTTGTTTCACCCTTGTCACATTACAGCAGTGGTGGAAGAAGTAATCAGATCCTTTACTTAAGTAAAAGTACTAATACCACACTGTGAAATTATTTCACTACAAGTAAAAGTCCTGGGTTAAAAACTTACTTAAGTTAAAGTACAAGAGTATCAGCATCAAAATGCACTTAAAGGATCAAACGTAAAAGTATCATTATGCAGAATGGACCCACTCAGATAGTTTTATATATAATTAAAATATTGAATTATTATTATTGATGCATTTATGTAAGCAGCATTTTAATTTTCTCAAGGTAGGGCTCATTTTAACTACTTAATACACTGTTATGAGGTTTAATTTAAAAAAGTCTAATCACTGTAAATTGATCATGTTTTTCATGTTTAATCTCAACCTGAAAAGTATCTAAAGCTGGCAGCTAAATGTAGTGGAGTAAAAAATACAATACTTGCCTCTAAAATGAAGTGAAGTAGAAGTTATGTTTATGTAAAGTAACATAAATTGAAATACTCAAGTAAAGTACAAGTACGTCAAAATTGTACTTAGTTACATTACACCACTGATACATACATACATAAAGGATCACCTGCATCTATTGCTTTCCTGATCGGAAAACATGTAAGTGTAATTGTTGTTTCATGCGTCGATTTACTGCTTTAACATGTTGCAAATGTACAAAGATGTATGTAGGACATGTGAATATTTATCAGCTCTTTTATTAATGCAGAATTCTCTACTGTTAAATGAAAGCATGTATGTTTTTCTCACTGTGTACCCTTGATGTATATGATTAAATGACCTGCTTTTGCACATCGGTGCTCCTGGTGTTTCTTATTACTGTTTTAATTTGGAAACAAATGTACAGGGCTATATAATTAGTTTTTACATTTTAGTGTTTTCATTTTCCATCCCTTATAGAGAAACCAGCCCCAGGACTTTTTTTGCGTGAACATCATAGTTAAAGTGAAACACAAGTTATTTATGAATAACTACGACTGCCAAGAGCCAAACACAGCTTTCCAGTTAGCTGGCTTATCTCAACTTTGGGTGACGCACAGTGCAGGGGAAGAACGCATTTCTACAAATAGAGATGATTGTGAGTTGTAAAGGGGAAAGATGTTGTCACTGGGTCACTAATCTGGGAAAACTGATGGTTGATGGATACTGACAATGGCGTTGTAATGACAGTGTTATCAGCAGACACCGGACTCAAGTCATTTGGTCCAATCCAAAAAAAGTTAATTGGACGATGAATTTTTGGCCACATCACATCATAATGGCCCAGTCAGACGCTCTCTTACAATCCAGGAAATGCTGATAACATTATTACTAGAAGAGGTGAATGCATGTTTCTTTCCCCTTTTTTATACAATGACATTCGATTGATAATTTATTTGGTTGGCAACTGTGATCAGATGGTAA
The DNA here is from genome assembly GCF_030273125.1 of Centropristis striata. Taxonomy (NCBI): domain Eukaryota; kingdom Metazoa; phylum Chordata; class Actinopteri; order Perciformes; family Serranidae; genus Centropristis; species Centropristis striata. The sequence goes on along the minus strand of NC_081527.1, from coordinate 10,712,734 downwards.
CACTGTGACGTGCACACCATATCCAACGACTAGTATTACTCCACGACATTTATGTATCGCTACATATAAAATATATTCTTGTCTTATCATGTTTGTAAGAGCCCAAAGTCTTTATCCAAGCTGTATTTCAATGTATGTGGGAAAAAGTGTCTCTGCTTTCTGCAAAAATACCTGGTGAATTGAAACTACCAGTGGTGGAAGAAGTATTCAGATCCCTTACTTAAGTAAAAATACTAATACTACAATGTGAGATTACTCCACTACAAGTACAAATCCTGCATTCAAAACTTACTGAAGTAAAAGTATCAGCATCAAAATGTACTTAAAGCATCAAAAGTGAAAATACTTGCTATGCGGAACGGCCACACTCAGGTTGTCAAATATATTATTAGATTATTATTATTGATGCAATTATGTAAGCAGTGGTTTATTTTCTCAAGCCAGGGCTTATTTTAACCACTAAATATACTGTTATGTTGTTTAATTTAGTAAATTGTGTACTCACTTTAAATGTATCATGTTTTTTTATGTCAAATCTCAACCTGAAAAATAACTAAAGCTGTCAAAGTACAATATTTGCCTCAAAATGTAGTAAAGTAGAAGTACAAAGTCACATAAAATCGAAATACTCAAATAAAGTACCTCAAATTTGTACTTAAGTACAGTACTTGAGTAAATGTACTTATATTACACCACTGGAAAGTACTTACTGTACATTTCATATTTTATGCACAATATTTAACCTAAAAACATGAAATGAACATGGACAAGTCATATACGAGTCATCATATCTCAAGTCAAGTCCAGTCACAAGTCTTTAACCTCTAGGTCAAGTCTTACATTTCTTACAAGTCAAGCTGCAAGTCATCAAAACATCGACCCGACTCAAATGTCACAATGACTCAGCGCCACATCTTGTGTTATCATTGTGCCGCACCATTGTAATGAACAGCACGACTTCCATCACCATAACAGAACACATTGCATAGACACAAATAGACTCATTTAACATGCCGCACCACAGTATTGCCCAAGTAATGGTATTCATTCCATCAAGTTATTATTAACACCCGTGGCGCTTTGATATGACAATATGAAGCAGACATTTAACTTTAAGGAATTATGTGAGCAGAATGTGGGCGCTGTGAAATTAAAGCACACATCAACCCAAATGAGAAATTTGATGTGTTTCATTTCGACTTTCACTCACATGGAATGACATGTCGAAAACCGTGAAATCCTACAATTGGAAACAATAAAAAGTCAATGTGATGCTCAGTAGGAGTTGTAGGGGAGGTGAATTGGAAAGTTTTTGACTTCACATCACTAATTTTTTGTTCAAACTCAACCTACATGGAAAGTTGTAATTTTATGCATCACCCCGACATGTTTTGACTCCAAATATAATGTAGGAAGGAGTTACAAATTTAATTTAAAATCTTAATTGACACGGTTAACGCAGCAGTAAACTTATAGACCTATTAAAGCAGCAGATGATATGGGATGAAAGAGCTACATCACTCTTAAAAATATTCCTATGAAATGGTAATTTGAGACGAGCTCAAGGACGGGAGATAGTGTAGAAGCACAAAAGCATATCGAAGACAAGAAGGATCTGAAGGAGGAGATATGATTCACCGCAGAGAGAGAATAATGTGAAGTGTTTCATAATGAGATGAGTTTAAGTGAGGATGGGAATTAACACTCATGGTCTGACTGGAGCTACAAAAGGTCATTCTAACAAGAATAGCAGTTCGGAAAAAAGACGGAGGGGAAGTGAGAATGATACGTCCTTCACCTGTGTTAAGCAGGGACCAGAGCGCCACAGGCTGCAGGCAGCATAGGCATTGGTAAAGCATTCCAATCTGTGGAGGTATATGTTTGGTTGCATGAATACCATCAAATCATTTCAACACCTAAACTTAGAGCTGCATTTATAAATATTTTTAGCCATACTAGCATTGTGGAGTTTTCATGTTCTCCCCGTGTCAGAGTGGAAAACATGCACTTAGGTGTAACTGGTGACTCTAAATTGCCCGTAGGTGTGAATGAGAGTGTGACTGTCTCTATAGCCCCTTTCATAGTGCCATTTCATGCCGGGACATTTACGGCTCTGTAACGTCTCGCCTCCAATATGAATGCGCGCAAAGTGAGATGCCGGGATCAATCGATCTGACTGTTAGAAGAGGGACCACAATGAATGGGACATACCGGCAAGGTGGAATATTTGATATCGCACGTGACGTCTAACACACACCTCCCACTTGATCCGACAGTCATCGAATTACTGTTCACTTCAGCCGGCATCGCTAACTGCACAGTGTCTGCCGCTTATTGTAAACAAACCAGCATGCTAACTGTACACATGGTGTCCTCCGCTGATCGTAAACAAACCACCGTCACTAACTGTGCACCGAGTGTCCGGTGCTTGTTGTATACAAACAGAGGTCGCTAAGTGAACACATGCTGCTGCAGAACATACATACAGTACTGCTACAGAGCTAACTGTGTAGCCTATTAGCACTGTGCTACTGCACAGCACTGCTGCTGCTCTGTCGCACGTCACTATCATCTCCTCCCACTAGCCACCCACCTCGTTCCACGACGCCGGACTGCACTATGAAAGGGCAGAATATCACGTCTTATATCTTTCCGGCAATATAGCGGGACATTTGTGGGATTGCTTTATGAAAGGGGCTTATGTGTCTGCCCTGTGATAGTCTGGAGACCTGTCCAGGGCGTACCCCACCTCTCGCCCAATGTCAGCTGGGATCAGCTCCAGCCCCCCACGACCTGAGTGCGGATAAGCGGTTAAGGACAATTAATTAATTAATGAATACTAGCATTGTGGCTCTAGAGACAACTTTTTGTCCAGACTAAAAACATTGGGACTGTCCCCATAGGTCATCTATACAAGTAGTTTATTTTGTCACAGTTCAGCACAGTACACCCTCCTCTCCTGCTCATTTCCTGCAGTTCTTACTCTCCCAGTAATTTCCCACTCACCTGCCCACTTAGCTGCCTCTGATCACCAATCAAGCCACTATATAGACTCCTGCCTCTCAAACACTCACTGCAAGATTGTTCTTTGCTACTTCATGCCAGATTTACTGTACCAGCGTTTTATCTCCGACTGATTTCCTGTTGTCGACCCCCCTCACATGCCTACAATCTGCTCGTCTCGCCTGATTCCCAGTAAACTCACCAGCCTACAGTATCAGCTGCTCTGCCAGAGACTTTATTGAGAGACTTTGCTGTTTTTTTTCAACCTGCATGCATATCTCTTGCATTGGCCTGTACCTGCTGAGCTATTCTATTATAAGTCATTACAAACTTGTTCCTGGTATCCTGTGTGCTGCAATTGGGTCCTTACACAGCCTTATACATTATGACCCATGTGGAGCCATGGTATTAACACCTACACCTGTATTGCATTAAATATAACTAATTAAAAGCAAACTTATCAGAAAAAAATAACACTTGACATCATCACTTTACATCAGCTTGATAAAATGGTCTAAAATGGTAGAAACCATCTTTGGGAAAAAATTATTTTAAAAAGGTTACAAATATTTGAGAAAACCTGGTATTTAAGTCCTTCTTCCAGCACTTGAATTAAATATATTTGTTAGTTAAGCTTTATTTATTCAGCAAATATCATGTTGAGATCGAGAGTTGTTTTGCAAGAGAGACCTGAGAACAAGAAATATGAAATATAATCTGATAATGCTTTAAAGTCTGTGGAGGCGGAATGGGTGTCTCTTATATTACCCCAAGCTGTGTTGCTCACTTCATTTCAGTAATAATGTGCATTGTACTGGAAATCCGTGTTGCACAGTTCAGAGCTGTAATGAGGTGTTCATACTCACACAGGTATGCCGATGCCTTCTTTAACCTTTTAATGTAACTCACAATTGTGAATATTTATTTTCTGTGTGTGTGTGTGTGTGTGTGTGTGTGTGTTTGTTAGTTGTATTAGAAAACTCAACATAGTGTGTACCATGCATTGGTCCAGTACGTGCTGTCACCTCCACGTCCTGTGACACTGAACAGAATGGATAATGAATGGATGGACAATTATTATGGAGAAAAACAGCCTGGATATTAATGCATGACCACACATTTGAGGGCAAATGTGGCCATGTGAGGAATGAATTTTCTCATAAACAACTCTGGCGAGTGAAAGATGAGATAAAGAAGACTATCCTCCACCCCCCTTTTGTAAATTGCTTATATAGAAAGGTATTGGAGTGTCAAGGTTGAGCCACAGCATTGTTCAGAATGGTACCTGGAGCAATAAGCTCACATACTCGCAGAAAAAATGTACTTACAAGACTACAGTGAATGTCAGTGTAAGCAAAAAGTAATTTGGAGACTGTAAATATTGGAAGATAAAAGGGATAAAGGATATCAACAGCACATTGATTAAACTCTGGCACCGCATCACTGTTTTCATTTTCTCCTTGTTACACCAGTTTTAGTGGGTGAGATTAGCTCTCCACTCAATTTATACGCAAGCTATTTCGAAAAAGACAGGTAAACCCCAGGACACAGAGATTCTGCTGTGATTGCATTCTCCTTGTGTGTACAAGTCTGGCTTGTACAACGGCTCGCACACCCGCAAAGTCAAGGGGGAGAAACTCCACAGGAGAGCAGGAGAGAATCAGGGCTCACTTAATCCAATCCCTCTCCGTTTAATATTCTTATAAACGCTAGCAAGATGGCTCTGGGGATGACTATGTCCTGCTTTGGTTGAGACTGATATATCTTAACAGCTATAAGATGAACTGCTATTTTGTACGGATGATCATGGTCCCCAGAGGATTAATCCTTTGTTGATCCTCTGACTTCTCCTCGATAGCACTGACATGGGGCTGATTCTGATGCTGATTCTGAACGGATTGTAATGTCCTTTGAGGCAAATTTGTGATTCTGGGCTATGTAAAAAAATGGCATTCAATTCAACAGAATGGTGAAATGTCTCAACAACTATTGGGTGATCGCCTTACTCTATTTTTATAGTACCATCCTCAGTTAATTATTTATATGATTAGTAAATAATTAATTCATTAATTAATTAAGTCATTTTTATTAGATACTTTTGACCAGAACACTTTGACATACAGTGCATACATACTGCATCTCAAATTAATCTTCAGGTTCACAGCTTTCAGATGATGTTCCCCACTTCTATGTAGCATTTATTGTTGACCTGCTATCTCCCCCTAAACATCCACTGTCCACAACCACCAATTCTAAAAAAAGGACTTGGAATGGTAAGAGGTTCAAAAATGTAAATTGTCCAATACTTTCATAAAAACCTGCAAAACTGAGGTCATCCATCAGCTTTATTTTCATACAATCTAGCAAACTTAAGCATGCTAACATGCTAAATTAATTTGGTGAACATGGTAAACATTAGACCAATCTCGGTCTGTCAACGATTTAGCCTTTGGGGGCAATATTTGCCAATATTTCTGGTGTAGATTCCCGGTGCTGACTTTTTTGGTCCATACAACATTTTGGCTAATCTCTATAAACATATTATTGTTAGCATATATTATTATTATTATTATTATTATTATTATTATTTTATTGTTAGCAATAAAAAGACCAATGTTCTTGCTAAAAAATGTATTTTTTTCTTGTTTTCTGAAAACGTTCAAATATGACTTAGGCCACTATGGTAGTATTTTATGTATTAAACATATTTTATGGTAAGTATTTTTTCTGAATGTGAGATGTAAAACTGTGGATGTGAGAAGTATGTGAATGTTAAACGTATTTTTTGTGAATGTGAGAAGTATTTTATGTGAATGTGAGAAGCATTATGTGAATGTGAGAGATATTTTATGTGAATTTGACAGGTTAATTTGTGAATGTGAGAGGGAAGAATGGATTATGGCCCATACGGCCCCTCATAGACGTTGGTCTGCTGTGGTGAAACTACTGAAAATGGACTATTAAAGGTGCATCTTAGACACTTTGTCATGTGCGTTCTTACTGTGTTGTTTTGTACAGGCTCTATAAAACCTGGATAACTAGTGAAAAAAATCTTAATTACCAAGGTTGGAGGGTCATAATGAGAATGGTAGTTCATGCTCCCTGTGCCGGCAAACAGTTGGAGGACAATTAGATGCAAAATAGGGTGACGGCTCTACAGAAGGATGTTTTTCTCTAATCGTGTACAGATTTTTAGGTATTTCATTATTACAGAAAGAAAAAAAATATCTACCATAAATGTGGAAATAAATCTCCCAACCTTCACTCACTTAGGGACTTTATTCAGCAAAAAAGACTATTTGAATGAGCACAGCTTTAGACTTGTTAAAAAAGGCGCAAAGGAAAGACGTTTCATATAATAATTGGGTACAGCACAGTATTTTTTTTTAGCAAAGCAATTAATCCTCAGCTGAATATCACCTTAATATCCACCTGCGGTATAGCACCAGTACTACTGAAGTGATAATGTGAGCATGATACAAAGTTCAGAGACAGAATATGCCGCCAGCTTTTAGGTGAGAGGCTGAGCAAGCCATGCGATTGGTAAAATAACACATCTGAGCTAATATTAGCTGTGTAATCAACATTTTCATTCTAACTTTAACCTTAAAAAGACATTTTTCTATCACACACCAAATATCAGCTGCAATAATCACACCAGCAGCTTAAATCTTAGTGTAAAAGGAGTTATGCCTTACAAAGCTGTGGCTTTATTTTCGTGTCTATTTTATAACCCAGCAGAGAACTTTCGTCCCCCCAGCCACATCCGCTTTCAGTCAGTGTTGATGTTATGTTCTGTGTTGAATTCCAGGAGGCTTATTATTTCAGCTCTAGATAAATGAATTATCAATGAAATATAAAATCCATGTGTTTACATCAAAAGAACATCAATGGATGGATTACTGAACGTACCAACTGGGCACAGGCCCAGGAGCCCAAAGTGTTAGAGCCCCTCCTGGCCTTCACCTGCAAAATATCACTCAAAAAGACACATACCAACCATGACGAGATGCAAAATAACCACAGATAAACATAGAAAGGACACAAAATGACCACAAAGAGGCACCAAAAACCACTACAAAGTCAAACAAAATGACCACAAAGAGGCACAAAATGACTACAATGTGACACAATATGACTACAAAGAGGCACAATACAACTACAAAGAGGCACAAAACCACCACAAATTGTCATAAAACGACCACAAAGAGGCACAAAATGACTACAAAGAGGTGCAAAATGACTACAAAGTGACTACAAAGAGGCACAGTACGACTACAAAGAGGCACAAAACGACAAAAAAGAGGCACAAAACGTCCACAAAGTAACACAAAACGACTACAATGTGACACAATACGACTACAAAGAGGCACAAAACGACTACAATGTGACACAATACGACTACAAAGAGGCACAAAACGACCACAAATTGTCATAAAACGACCACAAAGAGGCACAATACGACCACAAAGAGGCACAAAATGACTACAAAGTGACCACAAAGAGCCACAGTACGACCACAAAAAGGCACAAAACAACTACAAAAGAGGCACAATATGACTACAAAGAGGCACAAAACGACTAAAAAGAGGCACCAAACTTCCACAAAGTGACACAAAACAACCACCAAGAGCTACAAAACGACAGAGATATGAAATGACCACAAACAGACAAAAAAAAACGTAACAATTATAAAGAGAAACAAAACAACAAAAAACGAGACAAGAGCATTACAGTGTGTGTCCCGCTCCTGTGTAGGAAAGCTGGCGTGGCCTTTTTATGTCTGTGCCCAGGGGCCCATCGTCTCATCATCCGCCCATGAGAACATCTAAATTTGGACAGTCTTGTCAGCTCGTATATCCTGTTCTCTAATATAAGCACAAATTATTGTTGGACTGGTGAGGAGAGCACATAGGACAAGATGTCAAATCAACTTAAGTTAAGAAAGGTTGCACTTTCTCTTGTATGAGACACGCTCAATAATAATAAAATTGATACGCCGCTAAAACATGATTGTTGTTTTTTATTACACAAACTATTTTATAGGTTTATGCAACACAATGTTATTATAACGGGAATGTGAACGTAGATAGTGTGCTATAAACGTAGAACAATTTTAAGTGCTGCGGATATTCAACCAGTAAATTACAATATCATATCACACTGTAATACTCTTGTTCCCTGTAGCCATACCAACTGGTTTCAGTTAATTAGCACAAGAAAGCACAACCTTGGGAGACATATATCTCCTTCCCTTGAAATGAACTAACAAAAGGGCCCATAGCATAGAGGACGTTTCACATTGTAATTTGTGAAACGGTGTTAAGTGCATTATTACCTAAAGGGGGGTTGTTTTTATCCACTACTGAGGGTGCAGTTAATTAGAATGGCGAGAAGAGGTTTTTGTTTCTGTGCTTAATTACATCAGTGCACAGTAAAAGTGATGCAACCCAGTCCCTGCACTACAAGCATGCAATCGTGTACATATATATATATATATGTACATCTTTTTTTTTTCTTGTTTCCCATTGAAGAAGGAGGAGTTCCTTCCAATTACTTTTGGCCATCAGCTTCTTGACGGCTCATGTACATGCTGATTTGCTTACATGAATTTGAATGTCACTGATCACACTATCACAGTAGCTCATAGATAATACTTCAAAGTGCACTATTTAAATATGAATAAAATGTAAATGCAGGCAGTTCAAAGCGATTGTGGGTGGGTGGGTGCTTTTGAGGAGAACAGAATAATCAACAAGTCTGTTAAAAGGCAACATATGCTGTATTTCAGGTTTTACAGATTAATTACAGCTGGATAACTGAATAATAAAGAGAAAAATAAAAATTAGGGCTAAAGTTAAATCATCCAACTTCCTCCAAAAGGACATCAAGTAGAATCAGCTGTTAAAAAAACAAGACCAAACAGCTATCTTTTATGTAAAATACGATTTAATTAACATTAAAGAACCAAAAGTAGTAACAGCTATAAAAAAGCAACATAAAACAGAGTAAACAGCTCTTTGTGCTAAATAGGCACCAGAGATTATAATCTGATGTTAATTAAGCAACACAGTATACGACTAGTCCTGATAAACATAAACAATATGTCTGAATATTCAATAAAAAACAGCCCAAGTAAAAAATAATGTTTTGGACAACACAACATCACAGGCAGTGAACAACAAAACATCCTCTGCAGGAAAGGCTGCTCCCCGAGGTAGAGGTGCCGGAGATATTCACTGTCAGGCATTTTATTGCTGTTCTTCAAACACTTTAATGCTTCAAAGGTTTTTGGGACAGTACTTTCTCTCAAACTGGGCTACGTCAAATTTCCGCAGGCAGCCTTTGTAGTTCATGTAGCGGATCTTTCCGAAAACGGGTCTCTCTGCCCAGCCCTGGTCATGGATGCCACAAATAGACCACATACAACCTGCAGGAGGGGAACACAGATGGGGTGGAGAAAATGTGAGAAAAGTAGGTTCATTTGCATTCGGGCTGGGCTCAAAAATGAATCGAAACAGACATTCAGAACCTCAAATTGATATAATCTTGCCCATGACGACTATTTTTGTCCAAATTTGATGTTTGATATATAAAGGGGCACTAATAATGATCCCTGTGGGACACCTATGATCCAGCTTGATTTGCATATCACATAATTGCTGAGGCTGAATTACTTTATTTTCTTCCAGAAACAAACAGAGATATGAGTAAACTACTGATAAGCAGCGGGCCAAGGAGGATGTTACACGCCGAAATGTCATACCATCAAGTTTCTACATTGTAGAGAATGAAGTCACACTATATTGGTATAATGATTTTCAATCTCTAGAATTGACGCCACCAACTGTTCATCTTGATCAATCCATTACAAGTAACTGCACAATGGCAGAAGATGGGAACAAGAACTTGTTCGCATCATCTTTTTTTGATTTTCTCAAAATGTACAATTCATTTGGAAACCTGGCTAATGTCACAAATGTAGAACCCCTTTCCTCACCAACAAAGCCATTGGGGTCCATCCCATCGAGTGAATAGCGATCGTTTAGGTACAGAGCGATCGAGAGCGCCTCCTCTGGTGAAGTAGTCCACTCCAGGATCTTTTTGGCCCAGTACATCCTCAGGAAACCATGCATCTTCCCCTCAGAGACCATTTGGTACTAATGGAAAATAATGTGAAATAAACAGCAGAAAGAAACACACTTAATATAGACCAGGGTTATTATAGTTAACAAAAACTAACAAAAACGAAATAACAAAACTAGAATTGAAAAAACATTTTCGTTAACTGAAATAAAAATAAAAAGTTTTTAAAAAACAAATTATAGTGAAAATGTCCTTAGTTTTCCTCTTTGTCAACTTTTTTTCATACGTAAACCTTTTTGGTTGATATTAAATCTATTTCATCTATCTGGTTTTATGACTTAATAAACTTATTGGGGCTGAGATGGATCAGACAAAGGAAATAAAGGAACATTTATTGTGACTTTATTGAATCTCCCACCCAACAAATACCCTATTACAAAAAAAACTAAAACTAACACTAAAACTAATAAAAACTAAACTAAAACTAAGCATTTTGCAAAAAATAAAAACGAATTAAAACTAGCAAACTCACTCTAAAAACTAATTAAAACTAACTGAATTTGAAAACAACAATTGACAACAAAATTAAAACTAGAACTAATGAAAAAAACAAAACTATTATAACCTTGATATAGACAGGGGAGCAAATGTTACACCACAAACCCTTGGATAAAAACTTACCTGAGCACCATTCCAGAGTTTGTCGTGTGTCTTTGCTTTTTCCAGCTGCTCCCGTGTGTAGAGATACGGCCTCTCGTCTTTGGCGTGATCTTTCAAGGTTTTCTGAGCCCACTCATACGCACCTGAGTGACACACCCAATGAAAAAGACAGATTCAGGAGATAAATTATGAACAACTGACGATACAAACTCAATTTAGACAAATTATTTCAGCTTGCGAGCTGATCTGAATGATGTCACAAATGGGACACTTGTCACAACAGGACTCGATTTAATGAGATGTAAACTGACCCTCCACGCGGTCGTATTTCTCGTTGTAGAAGCAGAAGTTGTCAGTCAGCTCTCGGCGCACCACCAGCTCCTCGATGAAGGAGGCGACAGTATGACCTGCAGACTTCCCACTGTGCTGTACCTGCAGCGCTACACGCTGGGCTGACAGGTGGCCTGATGGGAGGAAGAAGAGAGACGATTGAAGAGGAGAATAAAGGCAGATGAAGACGGAAGAAAGAGGAGGCAATGGTAAAAAAGGGTCAGAGTTGGTGTGAGTGACATTTAAAGCTAACTTGTGATCTGGTGTCATGTCTGGTTACATTGAACTCAACCACAGATGTGAAATAACCCAGCACCTTAAATAGCAGGCTGTTGTAAATTAAAATATATAACAATTAAAATATTTCCCACCAAAAAGACAGATGTGAGCATAGCCATGCATTCCTGCAACTTGTCAATAATCATAATATAATAATAATAATAATAATAATCATAATAATCACAAGGTAGTCCCACTCTGACGATTGTCTATTTTAATCTAAATGGGACCATAATCTACAAATGAACATTATGCTGTATTGAAGAAGAACTGGAACTAGTGGCTGAGACCATAAACTTATTAGAAAAATGTTAACTGAGGTAATAAATCCAAGTGAGCCGTAGGGCCATTTTCTCAAAAATTTCTATACAATCTGACTTCTTTTTGCAACCAGTGAAGTGGCCCCCTGCTGGCCTTTAGAAATAATGAAAAGTGAAACTGCTTTAAGTGCCTTAAAGCTGCAGACCCGGTGGGGACACCCACTTCTTTAATCAGTTTGTGTTCAACAAACGTTTAAGAATATCTAATATCTAACAGTTTCAGTTGGACTGAAGTAGGAACATCAAAGCTGTTATGAAATGTGCAGATGTTTCCTTTGTTGAAGTTAAAAGAAAGCTTTTAATTGTTGATTAATTGAGGGGCACTAATAATGATCCCTGTGGGACACCTATGATCCAGCTTGATTTGCTTATCACATCAATTGCTGAGGCTAAAGGACTTTATTTTCTTTCAGAAAGACAGAGATGTGAGTTAACCACCATCTTGGATTTCAGACATCAGTAGAGCTTAGATATAGGCAAATATTTGTTTAGATCAGTAAGTGTGTAAGGAAATGAGAGAAACAGGTGATAAAAGAGTAAATTAGGGCTAATACAGAGTTGCTGTATATTTTTTCCCAAACCACATTCCCCTCACAGACATGCATCAAATTCAACAAATTTCTTTCATGGGGCTACTGACCGAAGCGGATCCATGGGGACAGCTGGCTGAGCGCAGCAGCATTTGGGTCATTGCGTTTGGTGTCAAACTGTTTAAGGCGTACATCAATGAAGGACTCTAACATGGCCATCCCTCCCTTGGTGCCTGGCTTTGCCCACTCCGGCTCTCCTACTGTTCGGTCGACCTGCAGGGAGGCCAGGGTTTCCTCCCAGTCTACTGGCTGTAAGGTGAAAGTGGGAGAGAAGAGGAAAATATTAGCAGAGGTCACAGCTGACAGTGATGAGTTAAAATATACTCCGGTTCAGTAGAAAGCTGCAGACTTCAAAAAGAGGTGAAGTTGCGAGCCTTTCACCTTGCTTCAAATTTGGGAGGCTGAAAGAGGTGAATGGCACATCAATCACAGCGCTGCAGTGGAAGGATACACCCCTGCAGCTTTAATATCGAGTGCTGGGAAGGAAATTTTAACTTTTGGACGGTCTACTGTTTATATTCACTCGTCAATAAATAATGCACAGAGGAGAGAAGCAGCTCAAGGTTGAAAGGAAGTGTTTTATTGAAGCAATATGACTTCCAACCTCCCCATCATCAACTTACTTTACGTTTTTTTGATCTTTAAAAAAACACTTCCAAAGCAATAAGAAAAGCAGAAATCATGATTGTGTTGTCTTAGCCGATCCAAAAGTCCTTGAATGTGACATAAAAACATAAATGAATGCCTTTTTTATTCACATCGACGTGAATGTGCCCTTCACAGTTACTGCAGCACTTACTTTGGCGGTTCTTGTGGCCGTGTAGGGGTGTTTCTCTACCGGAGGAAAGTCTGTGAGGAACTCTGGCAAAAGCTTTGTGATTTTCCCTCTAATCGTCCTGGCGGCGTACTCAAGTTTAGGTGATGCTACCCAGCAGGGAACAATATTGTGCGTATCAACCTATAAAAAGGAAAATGAGGTCCTTTACTCATATAACAGATAATGAAGAAATACTGACAGCACACATGGGCACAAAAAAGGCAATATACATAAAATGAGTGGGAGGTCAATTAAGTCGTAAATCTATTTCTTTGTGAATAAATGTGATGAAGACAACAAATAAAGCAAAAAAAACAATCAGGGAAAGACGGGGGAAATTAAACAAAAATATGTAACAGCAAATAATAGACCATCCTATCAACACTCTGAGTGTAACTCTGTACCTGTACGAGGGGAATGTCCTTTGGAAGAGCCTTTTTAATGTCTTCCAGACACTTTAGTTGTTCTCTGAGGGGGGAGAAGTCCGTCACCACGGCCCCCAGGCTGCGGTCGGACACAAATCCAGGGAGAACGTCCCCCGCCGTCCCATGCAGCAAGTGGAACTGGATGTCTAAGGTTTTACATTCCTGTTTGATGTAGGCAGAACAACAGCGTTAAATAGACATGATTGTGGGTTAAAGTGCCTGGATGACTGAGCAAAGTACAGAAAAACTGGATGTCTTGTGTGCTACTTCAAAATCAAGCCCAACCTTCACCTATTACACATGTTATTTGCAACTAAAGCTAAACTCAATACATGGACCACACATCCAGACTGTTTAACAGCAGCACCACATAATACAGCACTGTTGGTTCCACCTGGTCACTTTACTGGTTTATTTATTTGCATCTCTGTTTACATCCTACCACATGAGGCATATATTACGCCTTCTGTATTTTTTTCTATATTAAATATGTCAAATACCACGTATATCTCTGTATATATTTAAATATATTTATTAATTGATGTTCATACTACCACATGCAACAACCTATTTAACCTATTATTATACATGCTAAAATATATTTTCTCTAATGTGCAATATATTTAAAATGCAAAGTACTTTGAGGAAACCACACAAACACAAAAAAATATATATTAATAATAAATGCCAAATAGCAGAAATGTATTTATATAATGTGTGTAGAAAGTATACAGGTCTTATTTTTTATATACTTATTCTGTCTATGTGTCTGTATCTTGAGCTGCTGTGACAACTACATTTCCGAACTGCGGGATAAAGTCATATACTATCTTATCTTACAGCTAAGGCAAGTTAGATTTAATACTTTTTTAACGTCAGTTGGAATTAAATTTTACACTTTACAAAATTAGAAAAACAAAACTGAAAAACACGTACTAACATCCAGAGTAAGGGACATACTATATCTATACTAAGACACACTAAACTACTATTACTTCACTATGAAACAATTAATATGTGACCAATTTTCTGTGTAATCTACTAATCATTTCAGTTTTTCATTTAGTGGATAAAATGACAAATATTAAAATTGTACTAATTTAAAAAAAGGAACTAGCAATGCATCTTGGTGGTGGCTTCATCTGGGTGATGTGTTAATAAAATAAATGCATTATAATATAATATAATTGATAAATGCACTCCTGCAATTTATGGCTGTTAAGTCATTACCTTTGCAATTTCTTCCAGACCTTTCAGCAGGAAACTGTAATGTCTCAGGGTGGACAGTTCTGATTTTGGAACAAACAGGCAGACACAGACGTGCAGAGGAAGATTCTCCTTCAAAGCAAGCTGCTGGGCATGGATCAGTGCCCAATTATCTGCAACACAGAAGGAAACATGTTGACAATGGAGACGTGGAGAAAAAACAAGTCAAAAAGGTCTCTGGGTGCATTACTGGTAGTTGTTTTCCGTGTTTACCCTGTACTCTGTAGTCTCTTGTCATCCAGTACAGGACACCCTCAGAGCCCTGCTTAATCTTCTTAGTGTCAGATATAAAGCGAAGGCGCTTTTTGTTGAATTTCATCTCCTTCTTTTCTATCCTCTGCTGCTGTATTACTTCCTGCAGCCATCCCCCGGCTCTCCCCTTCTTCTCCTCCTCCTTCATGGGAACCAACTTCATCTGTTTAGCACTGGACTTTGCAGCTGCAGATGATGCCTTGCGTTTTTTGTCTGACATGATGGTTTCACTTATTAAGGGCTTGGGTCTCAGGGGGGAGAACAGTGAAGTGGATAATTGATTGCTGTGGGTAACAAGCCTCTTGAATCGCCTTGGAGCAGAGGAGAAAGTGGAGCTGCAGGTAAAACAGTGAAAATGGTGAAAAACACAAGATAACACTGCGTCCGTTAGCAAAAACATTACAGAAACAAACAAAAACAAACAATATGATAACAACCTAACATTGGAGACACTAGCCTACTATCATATGATGTGGAGAAAAGACAACACGGTGACGCTAGAGAAGCATCTGATTCAAGTGAGCACAACTTACCTCCTCCAAATGCAGCGCAACATACAATGAATGAATACAACTTGAAGTGATGTTTTTTATAAGCTAAGCTAACCGAAAAAAAAAAGAGCAGACGACGGGGCTAGCCTTTAAACAGTCCAATTATGAAAGTGTTGTCGTCTTTCCTTTTTATACAACCAGTTACAAGAGCACGCTGGTGTTTAGGTTTTGTAACACACTGTTTTTAGGGATTTTACTGCATTTCCCACAATGCAACTGGAATGTCTCTACAGGGCATGCGCGGCACCGTTTACGCACATAGGAGTAGATGGGAATGAGAATATAGGTATCTTGGCGAAACAATCACTCAAACAACAGGTAATTGACATGAAAATACCGCTAAGTAGAGGAGAGGCAAAGGCAATCATAAAGAACCATGTTGGAAATATCTGGTAAGAACAGAACAGAGACATCTTTACAATATACAAAAACATGCTGGGGCTGGAGGAGTCAGGAGTAGTGACCGAAAAGAGGAGATGCAATCTCACGCCTTAGGATCGGACACACAGGGTTAAAGCAAACACTCCATAGAATAGGCAAGCACCCTACAGGGCTTTGCAGCCACTGCAGTGAACCAGAAACAGTCAAACATGTGCTGGTAGAATGTAAGATGTACGAAGCTGAAAGAAAGAGACTTGTAGAGGATGGGAAACACAGTAACACCCTGGAAAGTTTTCTTGGGAAAAAATCATGCCAAGAAAACAAGCCCCTATTTCACTAGCTGAGGGAAACAGGACTTGTAGAGAGAATTTAGTTATGTATTTAATTATTTATATTTGTATTGTAAAATGCTATTAGTTACACTATTGTTTCCCCCTTTTCCCGTTAAATAATTTATTTATCTCAATTTTATTATTATTATTATGACTTTCTTTTTATTTTGTTTGTATCAGTATTATTATTATTATTAATTATTAATTAATAATTATTAATTATTAATTATTATTATTATATTATTATATAATATAATTATTATTATTATATTATTATTATTATTATATTATTATTATTATTTCCTGTCAATCTACTGCTTCACACTCCAGTCCAGTAGGTGGCGGTAAAGCACCTGTACGTTGGTCTGCCAACCGCCGATAAAACTCAAAAGAAGAAGAAGAATGTCTCCACAGGGCATGCGCGGCACCGTTTACGTTCGGAGTAGGTTCGTGTCTGTTGTAGCGTAGTATAAAGAGGGACGGACAGCCAACACGTCTATCAGCTGCTGTTGTGTTCGTTTTTGCACTCGGGATTGTTTATCGTGATTATAAAGTATGAACTCAGGTGATTTTGCTGACGCTCGGGGGAGAAAACCAGCGGTTCCCGACAAAGTGGACATGTCATTAGGTAAGGTCCTGGTTAGCAAACACAAACGTTACTATAGAAAACTAAGCTAACGTTAGCTAGTAACTGGTGGTAGCTAAATATATCTGATTTGAGCATCCAGACGCCCTTGTTTACATTCGCTCATGTGATAAATTTAACAGATGACATCATTCGGTTGAACAAGAAAGAGCAACAGTTTAAAAGGAGACAGGACACAGTGAACCGCCGACCAGTCAAGAAGAAAGGCCGTTTAACCCAAGGAAAGGGGCTCCCATCGAGACCTGGAGGACCTGTCCACAGAGGTGTGTGTGCTATGTTTATTTTCTATCCAACCAACTCTGTACATTCCTGTTGTCGTTAATATTATCTTTACCAGGAGGTGGCTTGCCCCGAGGAGGAGGAGGAGCAGCAGCAGCAGCTAAATTTAGAAACAGAAGAGTGCCTCCCCCACCTGGTCGGAGACGCGGTCAGGGGGTCATCACAGGACTGGCAGCCAGGAGGCCAGCTGCCCTGCTGAAGCGAGTCGGCACACTTAACAGAGCAGCAATTAACCAGGTAATGGAGGACAAATTGGCAACACAACATATGTGTGTGGACACTTATGGTAGCCTCTGATAGTGGCCTGAAACCCCATTGTAGACTGTCTTTTTTTTTTTTTTTTTACTTTTCTATTTGCACATAAAATAAGCATGAGCCATAAGGAAAACAACAAGTACAGGGCACTGACCCCCTGGGATCCAGTTAGAAAAATAAAAAAAACATTTATACACACATGTTACGGATCTACATGCTTATAACAGTCCCATTTTTTCCAATAATTATCTCCCCTCTCTTTTTGCAAACAAATAGTGAAAGTAATTTCCTCCATGACACGTATTGAGTTGATTATGTTGATAAAAAGGGAGATGGTAGGATGGTTCCTTTGGAGCCAGCATTTTGTAATTGTCTTTTTGCTGACGGCCAGGAAGATCTTCAGAAGGTATGAGTCGCTCCTATTGAGATCTCTAGGAATATGTCCAAGATACATTGAGGTGAAAGAAAAGTAAAGTCTGAGATCCAGGATCTCTAAGACTAATCAGCTCACTTCTCTCCAGAAAGGTAGTACAACTGGGCATGACCAGAAAATGTGAGCATGGTCTGCTGAAACAGATCCACGCTCCCTCCAGCAGACGCATTGAGCTGAGCTAATGAATTTGGATTTTTGGTTAGGGGTAATAAAAAACAAATACGATTTTTCCAACAGAATTCCCTCCAGAGTAAAGAATTTGTAGATGTAGACTGGGTTTCCCATATTTGAAGCCACATATCCCCTGAGATTGTTGTACTAGTTTTTCTCTTCCCAGCGCTTCCTGATATAGTTGGTTGAGCCTTTATTCATTAAGGAAAACCCTCTGTATAATTTGCTTATAACACCTTTCCTGTTCTTTGAATTATAAATATCAACAAATATCTGAATAATTCATGAGGGCTCTGTCAGATCAGAGGATTTTATCTCCTTATTTGTGGACTGTCTTATTGATCAGAACAATAATCGTGTGAATGAGTAAATACTTGCTTGGACTGTAGGAATTATAACTCTTTAAACTTCTACTTTCCAAGCATCCAGACAACTAAACTGTCTTTCATTGTACATTTTCAGTAGAAAAGCTAAAGCCTAGTTTATACACCACGTAATACACTGGGATAACCTTTCAGACACTGTTACTGATTTTCACTTCACACATGCACTACATTAAGGAACATTTCTGCCTTGTGCCTTTGTTAACGCATACCACAGCAATGCGGGAGACTTTTCAGATGAAGACTCGGGTCTTCTGCCACATTATGCCACGCTCACATTGAATTCCTGTTGTTTTGCCGTGCACTATAGCTTCTCTAACTGTTCCAGATAACTGATCAATTTCACCCCCACCCTGTGCAGACTGAGAAGGTCCCCGATTGCTGAATCCATCCAGTTTCTTGTGATTGGTTCACAAGTTCTCCTTTGAAAGTGTCCTCTATCAGACGGACATAACCCTTTTATGTGTTGGTCCCTGCTTTCATTCACAACAGCCCTACTGGCATATTACCTGATATATTACTAGGTCTTAAGGTGAGAAATTGCGGTACCAGTTTCCCTGAACTTATCGATCCCTGCTCCCATTCACATAAGACGCCCATGCAGGAAATGTTCCTGAACTTTTCAGGGATTGACTGCACATGTGGAAGGGGCTTTAAACTCAAACAGTGCTTAAAATGTGCTTGTCACTGACTCTTAGATAAGTGGAAGTCATTATTAAAGTAGTTATGTCAAAGTTAAGGCCACCTTAAGCTGACTTTCGTTTGCTGAATACACCACATCTTTCAACGTTAAAGTTAAACAAGCAGAAGCAAATAAAACCATTTAAATAATGGATATTGAGAGTACAATGAAACCTTCAGCAGAGACCTTGTGCCTGCACTAGGAGACTCGACAAAGACTGCTCAAACACTTTTCTAAAACATCTGCATCATTGTTTGTTACCTTGGAAACCAAAGCCTGTTTTGCTAGTCTAGTATACAAGCAAGTGCACCAACAGACTTTACTCCTCCTGCTTTAATGACCTTCATCACACCCAGAGGCAGTTTTCTCACAGTTCTATTGCCTGGCAACAGACATCACCTTCTTCTATACAAGAACGGCAAACTCACTGCCCCTGCTGTTGTCTGACACAGATGACACAAGATACTTTTCCTTTTTGTTTTCCATGCTACCAGAGTTGTTATCTAATCAAGCCTAGTAGGCCTCGATAAGAATCTCAGCAGCAGTGATTGGAATATTTGAACTACTATAGTCCACCACAGTATCTTTAATCTTTCTCTTTTTCTATGAAACTTCAATAAGTTATTGTTGAAGCAGTTTTTTTCATGCTTATCTTCATTTAAGTCATCCCAAATGGGGATTCATTCCTTTTTAAAATTAACTTTGTAATTATGTGTCCAATGTGCAACAAGTACGCAAAAGCTGATTGGGTTTAATGGTCGCTGTAACTCACTGTGCTTACTTTACCTTTTTAAGAGTTGAGTGATAAAGTGGCTGCTCTTTTTACTGTCTTGTGTTTCTTCAAGCTGTATCACACACACTTGATTTTTGACATTAATGAATAGGATCAACAAAGACAGGGTGATTATTAGAATTTTACTTTCAGTTACAGTTTTGGCTAACATTTCAGGTAAATGAAACAATTATTGTATCACATTTTGTTTAACAAAGTATGCTCTTGTTTTGTTAGTTTTCACTGACTTCATGACTGGAATATGTTGAATATAGTTTACCAAAATGTTAAATATATTTTTAAGGAGCTTCCAGTAGGTTGTGGCAATGCACTGCAGTATATTTATTTTAATCTCATTTATTTTATTAATTGATTTTATATTAAATGTATATACAGTTACATGATGCATATTAATTAATAAAACAATTTTTGCAAGTATTTTATATTTGCCTTTCAATTGAATTAGATTTAAAGGGTTAAGATTTTTTTTTAAAACTTCAATAAATGATGATAAATAAAATAAATGATCAGAAGTCAGTGAGTCAGTCTTTGTGTTTTAATAATTGTGATTTTGGGCCAAAATGAAAGCAATTATGATTTTATTCCCATAATTTAGAAGCCCAATAGTTTATTTATTTATTCATTTATTCAATTAAGTCCTAATGTTTGATCTTAGAGCTGGTAAAAGAGCTGAAGTGAAATTGGAGCTTTCTGGTTTTTTTTTTTTTTTTCCTAATCCTCTACCTTAAACTTGTGCTTGGCTTCTATTGCTTGTCTCACGCAGCCCCATGAACTAAAAATGTCGCATCTTGCTGTCTTGTTATTTTTAGAAGCAGTGCAGCATTTCAGAAGTTTTGACTTTTGCTTGAACCGTATCTCTCCTCTGCTGCATCTTCCTTCTTTGTTTTTTTAGAAAACAAGACAGAAAACAAAGCCCTTTATTCAGCGCAGTGAAGCACCGTACAGGAAACCAGAGGTGCAGAGACGGCCGTACAGGCAGCCCGATCAGCAGAGAGGTCAGAATGCAGCAGCGGTCAGGAGACCGTTTCAGCTGCGACGACGGTGAGAACACCAAGAAAACAATAAGAAGAATAGTGGGGTTGGTGTAAGACTCAAAGGTCTGGGTGTCATCACACACAATGCTCCCGTTTTAAAAGGGTGTTATCTAGAAAGTAGTTTGACTTCTGATGGTTTAAAAGAGTGAAGAGTGATTTATACAGTGTTGCACACAGTATACTGAACACAGATGTTTTTCCTCACATGCAGACCACTGCCGCCTGTCCAGCAGACTCAGAGGGAAGCACGCCAGGCCACATTTCTTTTTCACAGAGGACTCAAGGTACATGAAGATTTTCTGTTAACATGTTCAGTAGAGGTGTGAATCAGCAGACACCCCATGATACAATTTTATCCCGATACTTGAGTCACAATACGATATTATTGCGATTGTAAGCGATGTGGTGAATATTGCGATACAATATATTGTGATTTAACTGTTTAACTGCATTTTGTGTCCACAAAACTAAATTCAGTCAAGAATTGTTTTGTCAAATAAGAGAAAATTCTCAGTGTATTCATCTCACCTCAGTCTTTTTATTTCTCCACAATGAGAGTCAAACCCACAGACTGACCAACAAAGTATTCAGTCAAACTGAACTGAACTGATATCAAACATGTATGGACAACAAAAACTGCAGCATTTTCTCAAACTTTCCTCAATTTTGAGCTTCACGATTCAGAATTTTTTTTTGAATGAAACATAAAAAAAAATAGCCGAAATTTGCAGCATTATTTCGACAACTTTCCGACGCAATATCCTGATGCACATAGTCCCAAAAAGTGAGCCCACTTCGGCCCACCGGCCGTCGGAACACTAAATATTGATACTTGGCGGCCATGAATCTATATAATATTGCCACCCAACATATCGCAGTACTATGCTGTATCGATTTTTCCCCAGACCTCTAATGTTCAGTATAATGTGTTTTTCTTGTGTTATTTAAAGACCTACATTCTTCTCCAGATTAAATTAAAATGTCAAAACACACATTTTTTTTAATGTCCATTGCTCCATATTACAGGTACAGGCCCAGGTACAAAAGCCAAATCCTCACAGTCCTCCAGTCAGAACTCGGCAGTGAGTATTCTTCTCTACACTTTGTCCTTATGTCTATTTCTGACTGTAGTTATTAACATGCCCAATAGCCGGTATTATTTGTGTGAAGAAGATGGAATCAGATTGAGGATGTGAATCATTCGGAGAGGAAAGAAAAGTATTGTTTGTCAGTTCAAAGTTGCTGTCTGGCGTTTCTGTGATGCAATACCAATGTCACTGTTTGTCCACCAGGTGGCGCACATCAACAACCAGCAATGGAATCTTGACTGTTTCAATTAACAACCCCACAGCCAGGACCCAGCCTGAGTAAATATCACAAACACTGCACAATCTGAACACACTGGTCTCAGACATCTTTTAGGACATTTCCATGAGCACAAACAAAGTCTTGAAATCTTGTGTTTAATTTTACATGCGTACATTGATTGCTGTGGGTAGAAATTTATCCTGTAAACTTTGAGTGCTTTAATTTTACTCTTTAAAAAGCTGTATGAACCCTTGATATTTATCTGGTATAGTTATGTATTAAAAGCCTGTCAATGAATATTCTAAAATCAAATATATATTCAAATTGTAAAAACAAACAAAGAAAAAACAGATGTTTGACTATGAAAATTAATATTTGATTAATCTGCACTACTCTCTCACTACCTCTCTTTCTACCTCTCTCTACCTCTCTCTTTCTACCCCTCTCTCTCTTTCTACCTCTCTCTCTTTCTATCTCTCTTTCTACCTCTCTCTCTCTCTCTTTCTACCTCTCTCTCTCTCTTTCTACCTCTCTCTCTCTCTTTCTACCTCTCTCTTTCTACCTCTCTTTCTACCTCTCTCTCTATCTCTCTCTCTCTCTCTCTTTCTACCTCTCTCTCTCTCTCTTTCTACCTCTCTCTCTCTCTTTCTACCTCTATCTCTCTCTTTCTACCTCTATCTCTCTCTCTCTTTCTACCTCTCTCTCTCTCTTTCTACCTCTCTCTCTCTCTTTCTATCTCTCTCTCTCTCTCTCTTTCTAGCTCTCTCTTGTTCTACCTCTCTCTCTCTTTCTACCTCTCTACTTCTCTCCTATTATGTTATGTAGGACTTTTTAATTAAGTTTTTTTGTGAAGTAAATATACCTTTTACAAACAGTCATGTCTTTTGTATTGGTTTGCCCTAATATGGAATGAATGCACAGAAATAAATACTGAAACCGTTAGAAACTGTAAGTTATACATATTCATGTATATGTGTCGGTTATGACTTCAACACCAAACATGACACACCACCGGTAAAAGTCACTGACGCTGTGACTTCTCTGCAGGCCTCCCACTGCTTGGACCCTGCACCCCCCCGCTGCCGTCTCTGCTCCTCCCAAGGTGGAAACAGTGGAGAAGAAAATACCAAAAGGAGTGCCTCTGCAATTCGACATCAACAGTGTTGGGAAACCGGTGAGGACATGCTACTTGGATCTCTGCAGCCTGTCACATCAACTGTCTCTTCGTGCAAACTTGGCCTAATTATAACTTGAATTATTACTCATTTGTGATATAACAAAAATGAAAGCAGATGCACCACTGTGATGCATTACAACATAACTCTTAAATAACTAGTTACACATGCATACTTATTAACTCTTTTTTTCATTAATTACAAACCATTATGCAACATCCAACAGTAACCCAATAATATTTTGATATATTTCAATATTGCGCAGCTTTCTACAATATCCTAGTATGACAGAAACTCTTATCCATCTATTTCATGACTATACATCCAAGATAGTTAGATTACGCGGCAAGTAATCGTGGTGCAACCAAGTTTAGTAGCTGACTTGGTTCCAAATAACTTTTACCAAGCTTCTAGTGTTGACTTTATATCCAAATTTTGGAAAGACTGAACACATGGCTCGTGCAAACCAGTTATACAGTCATGGAAAAAAATTATTAGACCATTGTTTTCTTCAATTTCTTGTTCATTTTAATGCCTGGTACAACCAAAGGTACATTTGTTTGGACAAATATAATGATAACAACAAAAATAGCTCAGAGTTTAATTTAAGAGCCATTTTCCATGATTTTCTTGATAATAACCAAAATCATCAAGAAAACAATGGAAAATGTCTAGATATCAGCTCTTAAATGAAACTCTTAGGAGCGATTTTTGTTGCCATCATTTTATTTATCCAAACAAATGTACCTTTAGTTGTACCAGGCATTAAAATGAACAAGAAATTGAAGAAAACAATGGTCTAATACTTTTTTCCATGACTGTATATGCTTAAACACACAGGCAAAAGCATTTTAGTACAGTGTTTGTATCCTCATATTGCCCAATAAAGTCAACATGTCTCTGGTGTGCTTTTGTTTCCACAGCAAACTGCGATCACCCTGAACGAGCGATTCCGCATTCTGAAAGATCAGCGCACCAGCACAGCACAGAGCAGCAAAGGTAGCCGGTTCGTTACCGTGGGCTAAAAGACATGAAGACTTCGATGAGTAATACTCAGAAACCCTTTTGCCCTGCTCAGACCCGCACAGTGATCCCCACCTTTCTGACTGATGGGACGTTGTGACCCACTGACTGATTTTACTAATAGGAGGGAGGATAACCGTGGGACATGAGGCACAACTGTGAGAGCTCAAGTGTCAGTGGAAGAGTCTGTTTAAAATGACCTCCCTGTCATTGTTCATATCATTGTACCCCACTGTTTGTATTGTGGATGTGCTTTACTGGGAAGGAAGGAGCTTTTTTCCCTTTTTTGACTTGGAGCTGTTGGCACTACAATGAATGCTTCTTGGAAGTATTTCTTTTCAGAGAGGACCACTTTGTATTTGCTAGGGTGGCACGTATGTTCATAATACCCTTTTTTTCTTTTTGACAATTGTTTTGTAATGTTTCTTCAAATAAATGGGTTTCTCTTTAAAGGTTTTGTATACGTGTACAGCTCAGATTAGCTTCATCTTCTCTTGAAATCAAACAGTGCCACCTGGCTGTCAAACATAAACCAGACACCAACTCAATGTTTCTATGACAGACATATGTAAAAGTTGATTCTGGTGTGGGTTTATGAATGGTAAGATGATCCGGTGCAATAAAAACTGCAGAGCAATAATATCTTCCAGAAATTGGCACATACAGGTGCATCTCAATACATAAGAATATGATGGAAAAGTCATTTTCTAGTAGTTCAAGTCAAATAGCCCCAACCAAGTATTGAGAGCATATAGATGGACATACTTTTCAGAGGGCAATATTTACATATTAAACATTCTTTTAAAATTGATCTTTTGTCATTTAATTTTTTTTTTGAGACACTGCATTTTAGGTCTTCATTAAACGTAAGCCATAATCATAATTAGAAGAAATTAAATTAAGACATGAAATGTTTCTTACTGTGTATAGATCTATATAATGTGTTATTTCCACAAACCTCCCTATGATATTCTAATTTATTGAAATGCACCTGTATTTCAGGTAGTTTGCCACTGAACAGTAAACGGTTTATTTAAACAACTGTGTAGGGTTAAGTGGCATCTAGCAGTGAGGTTGCAGATAACAAAAAATAAAAACTATTTTTAGTTTCAGCTGATAATACACGAATAAATACATAATATGCTGTGTTCTTAATTGCATACTTTTAGTACATACTGCACCTGTCCCTATAACGTGTGTACTGGTGCGTGCAGGATGCATACAATTGGGACATAGTTCATCATAACATTGCACCTTGTTCTTGCTCATATGATTGCATATTGGAGAACATCTTGTTTGTTTTTTGACATACTGCATTTATGGGTGCGTTCCAATACCCATATACAGTATAGTATGCCAAAAAAAATCCTACTGTCTCCAGTCAAAGCTTGCAGGTTGCAAGCCATTGTGCTTTTCTGGCTATTCTGACCCACAATCCTCTGCACAAGTTCATGAAGCAATGTTATGACAAATCAGAATGCCCAACCTGTATGCATGCTCCATGCAACAGTTCATACTTATCCACTAAAAGTTAAAGAATAAGGATGAGATTTGGAATACAGCTTATGTATCGAGACTTACTATATCTCTCTGGGATACTACATACAGTACTTTAGGTTTTGAATGCACTTGTAACTAAATACTCAAGCACTGTACTTAAGTACAATTTGGTGAAGTTGTACTTTACTTGAGTATTTCCTTTTTTTATGTAACTTTATACTTCTACTTCACTACATTTTGAGGTGAATATTGAACTTTTCACTCCACTATATCTTGCTGACAGCTTTAGTTACTTTTCAGGTCGAGATTTAACAAACAATATAAATTTAAAGTGATTAGACATTTGTGAATTTATGAAACAATCTGAGTGGATCCATTCTGCATAATAAGTACTGTTACATTTGATATTTTAAGTACATTTGCTGGTACTTTTACTTCAGTAAGTTTTGAATTCAGGACTTTTACTTGTATAGTAGTAATTTCAGTGTGGTATTATATATATATATATATATAATATTCAGATCTGTTACTTTGGTAACAGATTGGAATATTTTCCACCACTGCTTGTTATGAATACTATATTCAATTTCTGCCAGAAGTTCCCACTTCTTCCAAGTTTTGTCCTTTAATGCTGGAATACTTAATGTATTGTGTCGAACTGTTTTCTGCAACAAAAGAAAACAAAAGACATTTTGGAATCTGAATATTGCTTTTATTTAAATACATTAAAATTTGCAATGTAACAAAACTATTGGCATATGAAATTCAAACACCATTTAAATGAACAAAACATGGCTCACTTCATTTTTCTGTGACTAGTGTCAGTAACACTAGGTTATTTTTCTCTCTGCTCCGCATCATTTTTTTCACCCCTGCCCCCCCATTTACACTGTTCACAGACTATCTTACAATAAGAGTGCTGAATAAAAATGAGGTAAGAAAGTGGTTTGAAGATTACAGATCATGCAGAACATGCTGAACAGCAACAAAATATTTTGTGAAAGAGGAAGTAACAAAAAAAAAAAAAAAGAAATAACATGAGTGTGCATTTAAAAATAATCAATTTACACAGCTTTGCATCTTTGGTTACAAAGTAGGTTGAATGATTTCACAGCTTTCCCCCCCCGACCCCCTCCTCAGGAAAAACATTGTGAGAAGAAAACATGAAGGAGGGGGGTGATGGCAATACTAATTCACTTTTAGATAAAACTACCAGCAGAAGTGAATCTTCATCCAATACCTTCTGCAGGCTCACGTTAAGATTTGTTGTCAACGGGTGAAGTTACCCATCAAGGCTCTTAATACTTTATACTATACAAAAATGTACATTCATACTGGATCTTGACTTGAGCTACCAATTGGCAATTGCAGCGTCAAATTTTTGTTAGTGTTAAACATTTGTCAGATTTGCTTTCTTTTTCATTTTGCCTACATTTTTTAACGATTAAACATAAAGCATTGTACGGCCAATCTGTTGAAACACTGTAGAAGTAAAGAGGAAACAAGTCACTGGGCTATTGTTAGACAGATTTTGTGAAATTGTTCATTTGTGAGAATAGCAGCCCTGTAATAAATAAAACACTTAACAGTAGAACTCAAAAAAGACTGATGCAAGGGTTTGGACTTGATGTGAAAGTAACGGCAGCGGTGTGGCGCTCCAGGGAAGAAAAAGAAACAAAAACAGACTTTCTCCCACTTCTTACTTTACAACATGAAACAGCAAGGCTAAAAATACCCCCCTTTTACCCACTCAATTTATCTCATTTAAAAAAATAATCGCTCTCTTTTTGACAATCACTCCCGTTTGTCCCTTATGTGAGGTGAAGCCCTCCCCTTTCCAAACACCCGCCGTTTGAGCAGGTTTCAGGTCAGGTCGCGGACCGTTCTGGTCCAAGAAAAGACATCCTGTCCACGAGCTCGGACCCAGCAGTCAAGCACTCCGGGCACACAGCCAAGATGAAAACAAACACCCCGACCTTCCCTGACACTCTGTCTCCACACACACTTTCTCTGTCCAAGTCTCTCTGTCTCGCTCTCGATGATTGCATTAACACTGGAAAGGCCCACAGTACAGATGCATACACACATTCCGACACCGATTCACAGTCGCACTTGCTTGCGGACTCACCCTGACACGCACACACACGCACACAAGCACTGTACTTTGTGGTCAAGCTGGTGGCTAAGAAGACAAAGTTTTTTTTTCTTCTTTTTATTTCACATAAACTAGTTGTAATAAGTTGTAGAGAAGATGCTCTTCTTGTTTTGTTTTTTTTCTTTAGATGCACTTCAAGCGGAGGTGACGTTGGGTTGCATTTGTTGTTGGCCGGGGTCGAGCTGAGGCTGCGTCTGGAGCTGCTGGGGTTTGGGGTGGTGCTGGAGCTGGGGGTGTGACTGCGGCTGAAGCTGAGGCTGGACTTGAAGCGGAGGTTGGGCCTGTTGCTGAGGCTGGCTGAGTCCTTGCTGGGGGGGCGTGGTGCTGGAGCTGGGGGCCGCCTGGGCGGGCAGCTGAGACAGCTGCTCGCTGTTGGCCAGGGATTTCAACACGGCGTTCTCCCTCTCCAGCACAGAGTTCCTCTCAAACAGCTCCTTGATCTGCTCCTTTAAGACCTCCACCTCTTCGCGCACCGCGTACATCAAATGGCTTTTCACCAGGTCCTGCAGGAGACATGAAATGTGCCACTGGGTCAACAACACAAAGGTCACGAGGCGGCAGGAGTCACACGAAGGCTGATTTATCATGTTCAACACGCAGATGACAAGGACATCAGGGTGAAGCTCAAGGCTACATTTGTTCATGTGGTCATTCTAGCTCTGTATTCTGTGTGTTTTTATGTTTAAACGCAAAGACAAAGAAATATGACAACCTTAAAAACATGAAAATAAATCAAGGCAGGCAAGTGAGCTGGATATACAGGTGCATCTCAATAAATTAGAATATCATAGAAAAGTTTATTTATGTCAGTAATTCAATTCAAACAGTGGAAATAACACATTATATAGATCCATTACACACATATTGAAACATTTCATGTCTTAATTTATTTAATTTCTTCCAATTATAATGATTATGGTTTACATTTAATGAAGACCTAAAATTCAGTGTCTCAAAAAATGTAATATTACAAAAGACCAATTTTAAAAGGTATGTTTAATATGGAAATGTTGGCCTCTGAAAAGTCAGAAATGGACTTTCCCATCATATTCTAATGTATTGAGATGCACCTGTATGAATTACGAAGAAAAAATAAAAGTGTAGTTCTTGCAGCGTGTTTGTGTCTCCATCCTGATGTATTCAGAGGATGAGGCACTGAAGGTCCCTCACCCTGCAGCCAATCAGAATCAAGTGTTGACCCAGACCACGATAAAAGTGTATATATTCTGGTCTCATGTAACTGAATACCTTCTTTATACTAGGGGTGTCAAGCCATAGTGTGGTACACTATACACTATATGTGGCTGTGTTGACCCACTTGATAACCTTTTTAAATGAGAATTTTAGAGCGCAATGACATTATCAGGGCACAAAAGCAATGACCTGCCGATCTTTAGCGCTCACATTAGCCTTCAGTGCTGAAAAAATGTGGATTTAGTGGAATTATGACACCCATACATTATACATTTCAAGTGAAAAAAAGTTTCTGAGAAGTGTATGATCCATGGTAAAAGGATTACTCACCATTGCCTGTTCAATTTTATTATCGATGGCAGCAACATTGGTTCCCGAGGCCCTGTGAAGAAAAGACAGACAAGGGCACGTTAGTCTTGACCTCAAGAGGTTTGAGCATTCAAAATCCACTGGGGAGAGAGAGTCATTTTTCAACTGTCAGCTTGGGCTTGAGATAACGATATAAATCATCAAAACCAAATTAAACAGCACTATGTATGCTATATTGTGATATATATTTTTATAAAGATTAATTAACATTTTGGCCATATCACCCAGCTTGACTCTGTTTGACGCCTGTTTTTTTCTGCCTTCTTGTCTTTTACCCAACAGATGGTATAAAAGCAGATAATAGAGGGGGAAAAAAGAAAAAGAAAAAAATAATTATCTTAACTGGAAACACAGAATGAATTAAATAAATAGATAAATAGAGACAACACATTGGTGCACAATTAATCCAACCACCCGCTATCAGATCACTACAGGAATCTAGGACAGATTATATAAAATGACCTGTCACCACTGTGGGTCATAGCATGTACATTATAACTCCTATGTAGGTCAGGTCACAGAGTTTCCTGGAGAAATAAGAGAAGATTGGCTGCAAGCAAGCACAGCAGGTGCAAATTAGTGCAAATAATGCATTGTTTTGTTGGTAATGTTTAGTGTAGGTGTGGTAATGAAAGCCCCGCATTGCCACACACGCATTTCCCCGCCATAGATGAATGTATAGACAGCTGCGGTGACCTGATTTCTTCTAGACGACTCATTTAAATCCATTACAAACGAGTTGCATTTCCGGCGCGCTTCTTCCACAATAAGAGGTACTCCGTGTTACGCGGACGGTGCTTCCCGTTACCTGTGGCGTGTCCGACAGGAGAGCAGCGGCTCGCAGCTCGGGTCCCCGGGGCAGCACGGCGGTTTGTAGGAAAACGTGCACGGCATGGCGCTGAACCGCTGCTGGAGGCTACGTCGTTAGCAGCGGAGAAAAGGGCCGCCGGAGCGTCCCGGAGCCGGTTAAGTGGGGTAACTGTGACCACATTTAGAATAATGAAACCTGAAGCGACGGGTGGAGTAGTCAGGGGAGCCTACAGGAGGCGGAGAGACATGTCTGCTCTGCCCGCTCCATAGTGACTGTAACAGGAGTAACTCAACTGTAGCTGCAGGGCGTGTACGGAGGCCCGCTAGTGCCAATTATGAATAACCTAGTTCAGTGGTTCCCAAACTGGGGGGCGTGACTCCTAGGGGGGGCCAAGGGTTACAAAAGGGGGGCGTGGCAAGACTAAATTGGAATAATTTGATTGTTCTCCAATGCTGCACTGTAAAAAAATAAATCTGTTTAATTAACGGTAAAATACCGGCAGCTGTGGTTGCCAGAACTTCACCGTAAAAATTACAGTCAGTGGACATTCACACATCCTAGTGTTATA
Organism: Centropristis striata; assembly: GCF_030273125.1. Lineage (NCBI taxonomy): Eukaryota > Metazoa > Chordata > Actinopteri > Perciformes > Serranidae > Centropristis > Centropristis striata. Next base: position 10,681,663 of record NC_081527.1, on the reverse strand, counting down.
TTTTTAAAGCAAAACTGTGCGTTTCTTCCAGTTTATGACAGAAAAAAAGTAAACGTTTTGTGCTATTCTTTAATTTACGGTAATTAAAAGTGTCTAATACGGTGATATACAATTTTTATGTTTACGCCCTATTCCTGATGTATTTGACAGTGTTTTACTGTTATTTCTACAAACGTTTTTTTACAGTCAGACCAGTCTGCCAATCAAATTAAGCAAGAGGCCACCCCTGCTTGGATGCTGATATATGTGGAAGAAACTGTAGTATCCAATTGCACAGCAACAGCAACACCTCTATGTCTGCTTGAATCCATACTTACAGTTGATCAAAAAGTTGCGCACTCAACCTCACTCCACAGGCAAACCATGCTGATCTGCCTGACACATTTTGTCAAGGCATTTTTTGAAGTGGCCATGTGCAATTCATACTCTGGGACTCACGAATGTTTGCACAAAAATTGGTGTCAATCCATCCAGTAATCGTGGAGGCATTTCACAGGATTATTAGAAAGTCTTTTCTTTCTAGGGATCATCAAAGAAGTCAGGATTCATCCATTGGAGACCGTGAATAGCTTTACCAAAGCTCATTGCAATCTATCCCATAGTTGTCTAGATTTCACACAAAACCTCATGGTGGCACCATAAACAGTCAAGGGATTAATATTCATCAGGATTCATCCTCTGGGAACCATGCACATTCTCAAAGTTATTTCAGGTTTGGACCAAAGTTTCTGACTGACTGACCAACACTGCCATCCATACAGCCCCACCTCCAACATGTCATTTAGAAACAGTGTCAGCATTTAATAGTTTTTCCACCAGAGGGCATTGACAAGCCAACTGTAAAAAGTCTCATTTAGTACATATCTTGGTCAATACTCTGGATATCAGGCGATATAACAGTATTTGGATTTTTTTTTAACTCATTCTACATCAGCTTATTGATTTATTGGCGTCAAGGAATCCAGACTCCTAAATATAGGTTTAAGACTACAACAAAAGGGTGATGGAAAAGACTGATGCCACCATGTGCCTGCAAGTAAACACCAGGTAGACTCGCCCCGAGGACACGATGTTCTGTTCCTCCACACCATCCAATTTATGTGTGTAAGGCCAGAGGAAGCACTCAGTAGATTGTTATCAGCGGGCTGTACCGGGGAAGGAATGTTCCCCATACCTCCGCTGCTATGAAACACTGTCAATCACATCCCCTGTCCTACACACTGCTGCCTTTGATCCCTGACAGATATGACAATGTCTAACATGAGCTACATACCAGTACATCATACAATGAACAAAGCAGACTCATGGTGTCACTCAGCCTATAAAAACAGATACACACCCATCACTACAGGAAATAAATTACAAACAAGAATGCACAATTCAGCAGTCTATACTCACTCATTAGCATCTCTTTCTCCCCCTCGTAGACCACATTATGTGACCCCCCCATAAGTAGTTGCATAACCAAATGACCAAAAAACAACACATCAACCTCTGCCTCACCCTGTACCAAATGTGTGTTTAATTTAGATGAGGCCCTCCTATAGTTTTCCTCCCTAACAGGAGTTTATAGGCATGTGCTCAGAGGAATCTCTCACTCTGTAAAGTAAAGACCCTGATTGGACTCTCTGTGCTACACCCTCATTGCTTCACCAGTGGCACTGCAGACGAAAACATGATTTACCATCAACAGAAACACGATGTAGCAGTACAACATATTGTACACAGCATATTCAGTACAGCAATGACCCAGTATTAGCGTTCTGGAATTGGCTGTTTTAAGGTCGATTCACACAAGAGAGAGATACACTGGCTCTGTATCTGTTTAGTCTCTTTTTATTGTTATTTTGTGTCTCTAAGAAGTGATTACGCAGCTCTTTGTGGACATTTTGTGTCACTTTGGGGGTTTGTTGTGTGTCTTCCTAGTCATTTTGTGTCTCTTTGTTGTTATGTTATGGTTCTTTGGGGTCATTTTGAGCCTTTTCTTCTTGGTTGGTACGTGACACTTTGTGCCTGTGCTCGGTAGACCTATTCAGTAATCCATTAATGCACGTCTAACTTCTTAAAAAAAGAAAAAAGGAAAGACAAAGGAGGTATTAAGTCATTTTTTACATCCATTGGAATTCATGTTGTAAGAGGTTCACAACACATAAAATGAAACTGTAGATGCACTTCCATTTACTTTTTTTTACTATTTGTTCTGCTCCACAGCTTCAGAAAAATACATAACGCACTGTTTAATGAAAAATGCGGTAAGATCAAATATTTTAGGGTGGTTTTACACCTAACCTGTTTCGAAAACCAACTCAGACCAGTTTGCCTGGTTGTTAAGGTTGAAAAACAAAATTCACTTTCGTATCCCAATTTTTTCTTTTTTATGATTTTGCAATCATTTTTTAACAGCTGAATTAATAGACTTCAAATTTACTTGCTTGTCAATGAGGAAGTGAAATTGATCTTTTTTTGGCATCATATCCATTTATCTGAAGCGAAAGTGGAGAATAGCGGGCGGTCCAAGGAGGTCAGCTCGTTGTAACCTCAAAGAATATAAATATACACATCAGAAGCAATAAAGTGCTGCATAAACTTCTGCCAGTCCCCAGAATTGATTGATGATGCACGATGAAATTCACCCAAACATTCCAATCAACAATTTACTGGTCAGTTTGTATCATTTTTACTCCTCTTGGTTCGTTTGTAAAGAGTCTGTGTGAACAGAGACCCAAGCAGAACTAAAACGCAACAGTGTATAATTTTTCCCCTTGGGCCAAACTTAATGAACCAAACTTCAGGTGTGAAAGCACCCTCGCTAAGAGAGATTGCACAATTATTATTAGTTATTATGAAGTAATATGAATTGTTTCCATGGTGTATTGTGTGCAAGAGTGCACATTGTGAGTGAATAAGCAGTTGAACATAAAGAAGATGTCGGGGGTATTCAGGGACGACCGTCTGGTTCATATGATCTGAGTAATAATAGCTGGGAGAGGATTCTTACTAGAGCGTTTCAGGATTTTGACAACAAAGGGCAGGCGCTCCCTGGATTATAGGAGAAACAGATCAAAATTGCAACTTTTGTGGAAAAAAGTAGTGAAAGAAATCCCAAACCTCATCCGACAGCTAACATGGGTGTCTTGAATCTGAACTAAATAACAGGTGGAGAAGGGCACACTGTGCAATTGTCATTCAGGGCTTTTTTAATGCTAGAGCTATCTGATGCTAGTTTTTCTGATTAACTAAAGTTATTTGCCTGATATCAGACAGAAGAGAACTTGTTACACTTGGTTTCCATTTTCAGTCCGACATTGACTCTACTCTAATTGATTTCCATGGGGGAGGGAGATTCGATTGCCCTGAACCAATCACAGACCAACATATCTGCATGAATCAAATGCCATTATAAGTTTACACTGACACTCACTCCACAGGCAAACAAAGCTGATTTGCCTGAGACATTTTGCCAAGGCATTATTGACGTGGCCATGTGCAATTCATACTCTGGAAATAAGGAATGTTTGCACAAAAATTGGCGTCAATCCATCCAGTAAACATGGAGGCATTTCCCAGGATTTTTAGAAACTCTTTTCTGTCTAGGGATCATCAAAGACATCAGGATTCATCCACTGGACACCATGAATAACTTTACCAAAGCTCATGGCAATCTATTCAAAAGTTGTCTAGATTTCACACAAAACCTCATGGTGGTGCCATAAACAGTCAGAGGATCAATTTCTATGGGGGAGGGAGATTCAATTGCCCTGAACCAATCACCGACCAATATATCTGCCATATCTGACATGTAGCCGTGCCAAAATACTTGTTGAACCGGGGCTTAATGATTGGAGTGGAGCAAAGTAAAAACAAGCCACAATGTTGGGTGATATTGAAAAGACATGTATGTAAATGATGCGAGAAACATCTGTCAACTTGGTGGAATGGGCAAAGATCTGGACCCAGGCAATAAGAAAATATAGTGAAAATGCCATTACAATTTCCCAGAATGCACCTAAATGTATATAAATTGCTTATTTGACTAAAACCCAAATATATTCTGTTTACAACAAACAAACCATTATCAAAATTGCTGCAGATTCATTGTCTGCCAGCCGACAGCTCAACTAATCATTTCAGCTCTTTTGTCATCATAGTTTAAACAGTGATGCTTTGTTATAGTTCCTCGTCCCCACGACTGTCAATGACCTCACTGCCAGTAAAGCAGCGAGCACAAAGCATTTCACCAGCTGGCTCCGGTGGAGGCAATAATAAGATGAACTGACACCACAGATCAAACCAGGGAATACAAAACTCAAAAACAACCATGTGTACCGTCACTGGGACATGTGACAGGATAGTGATGGGTTTGTAACTATGGAGACTGGAAAACATCAACAAGGCAATAATACTTCTCAACGTGTGAGATAGATTCTCACAGCCCCCACAGTGAAGTAGTTCTGCTTCTTGCAGTCAAAGTTGGTTAAGACGAGTTTGTTAAGTCATGATGGTTTGGGGCGGACACTTTAATAGTTACACTGAGGCAAGCAGGAATAACAATCAAGTGAAACCCATATTAGGACACCATCTGGGGCTCCAAGTAGAACTTCCAAGAACAACTGGCACCAGGGGGAGATTTTGGAAACCACAACATGATTGAGAGTGCCCGGCTCTTGACACACATGATCTTGTTTAAGCCTCTAGATCTAGTGTCAAAGCCAAGAACTTGTTTGAGCGCTCTGGTTCAAAACAAAGTATGTTGAATGCACAATAAAGCCTCCTCTGTTTTCTCAACGTTACAAAGCAAACGGTATATAACCAATGATGTGAGTAAGGTTAAGCCCTGGAGGCTAAGGGCTGGGCCGAGATGAAACAGAATGCTAATGAGGGTTTGAACTTACACTGCCACTGATTATGCAACCAACGCCTCTGTAAACTTCGCCGTCTGCATCAACGGGGCTGATTTTTATAAGCTCCGGGTAGAGTATGGTGTTCCCCTTACAATGTTAGCTGTAAAAAAGGAATGTCAATAAAAAGTCCATTAGCAGTAGAAAAGTTTACACTCATACGGAGCGTGGGCAAGTGGAGCAGCGAGGGCTTATAACTCAACTGAACATCGAATAGTTGTCATTCCTTGCCTCTGGCAGAACTGCTGGCATATTCAAGAGCAATAGGTCTCCTTCAGCAACACACTAAACACAAAGCTAAGTCTGTTTTACTCAGCCAGAGACATGACAAGACTAGTTCAGAGCGTAGAAGGCGAGGCCTGATCGTATGCCCAAGGACAACAGGTGCACAACTCAATCTTACTCAGACACTTGTGACTAGGCTGCAACCTCCGGGCTGAAAAATGAACCCAATGCAGAAGTGCTGCGGTTCCTCAGATGGCCACTTGAGGCTGGCTCCAAAATGAGTCAATTCCCGTAGACTCCCATGATAAAATGCCCAATTTTACAGCAGAAACAAACGTGTTTACAGTCCGTTACAAAATTTGAGACCGTTTATTTTTTTACCAGCTGTCTGGAAATATAAGTTTTAAAGGAATTTGATTGTAAACCAAAGTATTAGATAAACTCAAGATGCAAGATGCAAGATGAAGTTGAAGTTAAGAGATCACTAAAGTTCAGTGCTTGGACCCCTAAATGTCAGACCGTATTTATTTTACATACACATTTTTCATTGAATGGGCAAGTCAAAAGTTTGATTTCCTTCATAATTTTTTTTGGAGAAAAAAAGCCATGATTGATAAGGAAAAAAGGAGACAGAACAGAATTATGTGCTACAAAAAAGGTCCTCTGCCAGAAACGTGTGCCAAGTGAGCCACGAGGATGCCCATATGTGGGACTTTATTTTGACAACACTCTTCCGCAATGCATCTTGCATAGTTTCACTGCACAGCTGGTGAGGCTTTAAATAGATGAGGCTGAAATATTTCTGTAAACAAACGAGTATAAAAGTGTGTTTGTATGTCATTTTCTGCACATAGAGAGGTGCTATCATACTGCTAACCACGTGGCTCTTGTGGAGGGCTGTCATCAAGAACATAACTTCCATATAGTGACTTACAACCATATTACAATAAAATGAATCTGTAAGATATTTAAGGGGCAGGGTCTTTGCAAATTTTCGCTTTTCACAACCTCTTCTATGAACTCACCTGGCTACCTCGGACATGATCCCACGTAAACCTGAATAAAACAGACTGATTCAGGGTCAATACCAAAGGCCATCGCCAAGACCTACCAAACACAGTCCCAAACAAAGCCCTGGTTATCTTTGCTTCCATGAAAACAAAAGCTGCCTTTGGCAAATCAGTGTATCCACAACAGCAACAAGAAAGAAGAAGAAAGCATGGGGCTCATAACTGTCTTAGTATTTTGCTGACTTCTGTTGAGAGTGAAAAACACCTTAAAGTGGGCAAACAGAGCTAAAAGAGAGTAAATGTAAGTAAGTGAAATGGATATCGAGTCTTCAAGTCATAACACAACACAAATTGTTGCAGTTTAAATAATGGCATCACAATGCTGACTGACCAGTTTGCATCGATAAACAAAGTCTGTTGAGGCCTCAAATGGATTGAAATTGTTGTTTGCACGTGTGTGTGTATGTGTGTGTGTGTGTGTGTGTGTGTGTGTGCAGTTCCTTGGTGGCTGGTGATGGTGTGTCAGCTCTACGTTTCTCTAAAAACAGTTTCATTTCCTGTCACTCGGATATGGTTTCATGTGCTTCCCTTTTCATCTTTGTAAAAAGCATCATAGAAATGTTGAAGGCGCCCTCACGCTACTATGAAAGGGTTAACAGCCTGTATGTCACAATGGCAGAACACACATACTACAGAGTCATTTACCATTTCTATAACTCAGTGGTGAATTCATAATGTAACTGTGATTGAAAGTAATTTGACAAAAACAGGGACACAATAGACAAACCAGGCTGTACTTCTTTGATCCACTTGAAAGTGACAAGTTGAGGATTTGGGCATGAACACATTACTAAGCAAACTATCCCTTTGAGATCTTGGGACGTCAAGGCTGTAATGTAGTCAAGCAACATGAGCAGTCAGATGATCAGACATGTTGCACACAAACAGTTCCACTTGATTACATACTGGGAAGTGAAAATACATGTAAATGATAAAAGCTCTATAAGACTGCAGGGCTACTTCCTGCTTCAACTTTGATCATCGCATCTGCACTTATAGAGCCTAAAGTTTTACACTGCTATGCTCAATTGGTTCAAATGGTTATTTTTTTCTCTTTGGTGGGTTTGTCAGCAGGATTATACACAAACTACTGGCCCGATTTTCATGAAACTTGGTGGGAGAGTGTAGCACGTGACAAAGGAAGAAACTGTTCAATTTGAAGTTATCTGAATTAGAGAGCAGATAAAATATTTATTAGTATGGGAGACAGGGCATGGCCTTAGCTTTAAATAGGCTGGTTCAAAGATTTGATATTTGATAACCATTTGATTACTGGAATCATTAATTAATTAATGATTGAATAATGATTGAATAATTAACAAAATCTCCACCCAGTCTCAGTTCCATACAATACCCCCAACAATACTGGACTTTTGTGACAAATACAATGGCAGGTTTTGTACACCCACTCCTGCAATTAGCTTACATTGGCCCGAGCACTTTGTCTGTCTTACTAAATCTGACTAAACAATCACTTAATCATCTGAACCCCATAATCTGTCAGCAGGTTTGAAAGGCATGATTTCTTTATCGTCATAGCTAGAAACCGTAAACAAAAATATTTCACATTTCCGACAGTCCTTGAATGGATCATGTGTGACGGCCACTTCTGTCAGCAAAAATAACCAAATCTGAGTTCAAAATGTAATGTAATATTTCGCCAAAATCACTTTATTCCATGTGTCTTGCTTAAATTCCTCAAAACTGTTTGCACTTACTAGATGAAAAAAAAACATGTGCAGCCGTGAATGACTCAGCTGAGCTCAACAGTCACGTGACAAAAATCCAGTAAAACTTTGACTAAACTGCAGACAGTTTACACAGAGCAGAGAGAAGAGGACAGGAGAGGTTGTAAGTGGAAGTTGTAAAAATGCACATGGAGCCCCTATGTTCAAATCTCAGTAACACTACTTGGAAACAAGTTTTATGACATTATAACGGTGTATAACTGTAATGAATTAAGGCAAAGTTCTGCCTTCTTCTATCCATGATTGTGCCATTTCCATAAAGGTGCCGGTCTTACATACTGCAGTGAAAAACAAGGCAAAACTGTTTTGGGTTCAGAGGGTTAAATGAAAAAACTGTTTAATTAGTGATCTAAATAATCATTAGATGCAGCTATAATTAACTGTCTGGCCACATGTGCTGCTTGCCCCATTGGATTCAATTCTATTGTTTGTCTCGGCACCCGAAGACCTCAGCAATTATGCTGGCATTTAAGACAATAGAGATGGTTGCCAAACTTGAGGAAATAACACCCAGGCAGAAAACAAACCAGAATGTTTAAGTGACTACAATAATATGCACTGTTAAGAGGCAAAGCGTGTCAAAGAAAGCACCAGAGAGCGCAGTTGGGAGAAAATCAGAGACAGAGGTGTTGTTGATAAATCTACTGGCCAACCCTGCGTTTGCAGCCAAGCTTTGTTTCCAAACTCAATCCATGCACGTGGAGAAAGCAAAGCTCGCTGCTACTGAACACTGCACACATGTTGGTACACTCTTGCAGGCCTGTCCAGTCCAATCCAGTAAAGTACTGTACCTATCACTGTGGGCCTTTGAGTCCCTTAATCTGCTGCCAGACTGGAAGGCCTGGTAGAAAGCCTTGGAGGGGTTCCTGTATCAACCACATTCAGGGAAAGACAGAAGAGACAGAGATAGGGGAAGAGTTGAAACAGTGAAAGCAGAATCAAGTTCGGATTCCTAGAAATGTTTCCTTACGTAACTTCGTTCGCCCTCAGAAAACTCCTTCGCTCGTATTGTGCGGTTAACTTGGCCAGAGAAAAATGCTCTTAAATTGCAATAAAACATATGGGACATTTAAATAGAGTAAAGCAAAGAAACTGGGGGAAGAAGTCTTGACCTGAATGCAAGAATGTATGTTTAAAGGTGGGGAAAGCTTCATAAAGTTTAAGGGCCTGCCTCAGGGTATTTCTATATAGTATGTTGGTCATAACTCATTCCCTCCTTACAACTAAACACAAAAAACAAACATTTCCCCTGCTGAAAATCCTTGTCAGTTGTTGCGAAATTACTAGCTCATTCACAAAGCTGAATTCTGTTGACTTTTCATGTCAAAGAATTCAACTTTCCTAAGTTCCTGGTGATTAGCGACGGGTACACTGTGTACTATGCCAAGGGATGTATATTCGGGAAAGGGAAGGGAAATCCCCACTTTGACCTCCACACACACACACACACACACACACACACACACACACACACACACACACACACACACACACACACACACACACACACACACACACACACACACACACACACACACACACACACACACACACACACACACACACACACACACACACACACACACACACCTCATTTAATTTACTCCAGGCTTGTGCCTTTCAAAACTAACTGCTTCTCTCCCACATTCACACAAATGTAAATGCACACTGACATGACCATATGCACACACAACTACGCACAAAGAGGAGCAAGCCAGAGCAGGCAGAGTTACTTACACACACACACACACACACACCCACAAGGGACTGAGAAGTTGATTTACAGCATGTGTGTGAATATTATAGCAGCCAAGGCTCTTTTCCTAGAAATCCCTGGCACAAACTCCCTTTGTCACATTACCTCATGACTAAACACTTTCACAAACCTCCCCCCTATGCCTCTGCTTAATTTTACTTTGCGGGCAACGGCCCTAGAAAAACCTCCACGGACACACACCTCCGCAGAAAAAACTCTGATTTTCAGAGCTAAAACTGAGAGCTCTGTGCAAAGCCAGCTATCGACTGAAACCGTTGAGGTCAGATGACTTGGAGTCCTGCAACCTCTTCATGAATGAGGTAAGAACCGGAGGAGTCATCATTCCTTGTTTTCAAGTAGCAACCACTCAGCTCTCAATGGCTGTCTTTGTAACTCCAAAATTTAACATGTCAATATCCATTTATGAAAGCCCCTCTTTGTAATCCAACTAGTCAGTGTGCTGAGCAGTGGTGAAAGTGCCGTCTTCCCCATAAAACCAGAGTATTGGGTGTGGAGGACAGAAACTAAAGAGTGTGATCTCACAGAGATGTAAAAAGGAGCAAAATCCTCTTTTCAAACACTAACCTGATGAAAAAAAACATGGTTGCAAATGCTAAGTCTTGGCTGATTCTGCCCCAAAGCAAATGTATGACCTGGCAGCAGACAAAAATAACCTTTTGGGTGCATTCTTGCTGGTTGATGTCACACATCGAGCTGGAGCACAACACATGGTTTTTCCTTTAATGTGCCTTTGCTGCAGACCAGTGGCCGAGTCAAAGGTTAAGTTCCACGGTGTTGAACCTCTTAATAATCTTGCCAACCCATTGAGCACGAGAAAAACCAACAATAGCCTTGGGCTGGAGAAGGTTCAATGAGATGTAACTGGAGACTTCCACGAGGGGGAACACAAGAGGACCAAGACCGCATAGGCCACGCCCCTTCCATGTTAGCATATGGGACATGGGCCAAACTTGAAAATCAAAGTATATATCAAATTTTTCCCAATGATGGTTTCTGTCATTGTAGATGCTTATCACGCTGATTTTTGTTTAAGTGTTTTAATGGCTAATGGCTAAGAGTTGAGAGAAATCACCAACTGGTTTCACTCACCTGTTTCCACAGTTTCTGATTAACATTAGTATGTATCCATACATTCCACAGACTCATTTTACCTTTATTGAATCCAAAAACATGAAGTTGGAGCTCTTTTTTTATGGCACTCAACAACACAGCAAGATGACTTTTCTTAGTAGGTTATGCAGCCTCTTCCTCTGTGGTGATTTGTGTTTGCCTCCAGTTTTCCATTTGTTTTGCCTCCAGCTAACAGGCAAAAGTCACCATGACGTCCACACTAAAAGGGCCTAAGAGTTTTACTTCTGCATCCAGGTGTTGCTAAGGTGTCTTGCATCGATTTCAACTGAGAAAACCAAGTACTAGCATCTGTCAACGTGGGCTTGCTAACCAGGCCAATTATGGTGCAAACCCTTCCATTTACTCTGTTTGGTGAAGATTGCTTTGTTGGGGCACAGGAAAAAGGTCTGAGGCTCACTCACAAAGTAGGGGGTTGTCATAGACAGACAGGTAGAGTAACTGGTAGTCAGGGGGTGCAAAGGGGGAGGTTAGAAAGTGGTGTTGAAAGCTCTTACTGTTGGTGCTCACGAGGCTTCAGGTTCTCTGCACCATCCATCCATCTGCCACCGAGCAAAAGTAGGTCAAAACTATTTAGATTCCAGCTGCCCTTTGGGAGTTCCTTTCAGCAGGTTTTGGATTGAAGACGAGGGAGATGGAGTCCAGGGGGGACCAGAGCCATTGTATGATTACAGCATGGCCACCAAGACATTTTGAGCTTGGATGCCGATCTCCCACTAACATAGGTTAGTGCCCAGGAAAGTTAACCCCAGGAAAACCGCAGGAACCCAGTTCAACTTTTTGATCCTGGGCCACAATTCCCCCAAAAAGTCCCTTCTACCAGGGTACTTACAAGGTATTTCCAACAACTATCAGCCTGGAAACTGGTAAACAAACCGCTTTATTGTGTACAGAATGCAATCTACAAGTAAGCACTGTACTTAGTATCTGAGAACGTTGGTTTGTTTTACTGAAAGTTATGCTGCCAACTTCCCAAAACCAAAAAAAAAGATGAGAGAAACTGAGCACGAGGAAGTGAGAGACACTAGACCGAAACTTAAAGCTTGTTTTATAATTCTTTCATTGCCATAACATATGAAAGGGGATCGCCACCAATTTTACGTTTTCCAAGTGTAGGGGAAAAAGTTGTATGAAACCTTTTGGTGCTCCAGGGGGAGGTGCATCAAAACTGATAAAGGAAGAACTGCATTTTTCAGTAGATGATTACAACAAAATAGCTGATCAACCTCTAAATCTATAAATAAATACAATAAAAATACCATGAAAATCATTTTTAGTTTCTACCAAGCTGGTAAAAAGCAAGTAGTAGAAAACAGCTGAGAAAGTGTGCTGGTAATCCTTCAAGTTACTTAAGTACCACTTTCCAAAAACAAGATAACAAGCATATTCTGAGCTCATCTTATCTGCAGCACAGTACAGCACATCCCCAGTTCAACAAGTTGTTCAAACCTTGGACTGAGTAAGCAATGTTTTTTTCTGCCTGCCAGAACAATGGAGGGCCTCCATACCTGGGGAGGGGTGAGGTGGAGGTGATGACTGAAGCAAAGCCTTCAAACATACAGACTAGTAGCATCGGCACAACCAGAACAAAAGATCTTTCTTTCAGAAAATAGCTCCAAGGCTGAGAGGAGACAGAGGCCACCAGGTTGAACTGCTTGACTTGTTTACACAGAAAACATGAAATACAGTCAGTTCATGATAGGAGCAGAAAATGATGCTGATTAATGATTAACTATCGCTAAAACAACAGTCCTGCAATAATTCCTTCCTTCAAACATTGTAATATTCAGTCCTTTGTTGAAACTGTTTTATAGCAGATAGCAATTACCCAATATTTACCTGCTTCTCATGGCTGATACTGATAAGTTAACCAATAACTTAATTAATTTGCATTTTAAAAAGAAGTTCATAACCTGTAGTTAATGCACCCCTGATGATAAGAATGTCTAATGCTGTGTTCACACTCTAAGTCCAGGCCAATTGTTGGAAATAATGCACCCCAAGAAGAACAGAGTGGGATCAATTTTCATTCAAAATGTTTCCAAATTGGCATAATTTTAGTTTGTCTTTGAGACTAACTCTGCCCTGTCTCGTCTTGTCACACAAAACATGAACGTTCCAGTAAACAAACACAACGTGCTCCTTGTGCATCTCTCCCTCTGCCACCTCTACTGATCTCTAGGGGTGGGGCGACTCATCGACACCAAGTAGATTCGTCAATTCACGTAACGTACATTGATAAGTGGCAAAGAAAGTTAGAGGAAGTACAGAGAAAGTTAGATGGCCACCGGAGAGCAAGCTGAGGCGAAAAATCTCGCCAAAGGGCATCCAAAGTGTGGGAGTATTTTGTGCAGAGACCAAACAATAAGGTGCTCTGCACGGTCTTCAAATTAGAAATGTCATATCACAGCAGTATGACAGCAAAGCACGAGCACGAGAGGCGGAAGCAAGACAGCAGCGGTGCGAGCAAGACGGACAGCACCGTCAGTCCTGTTTACTTCTGTCTCCACCCCAAACATAATATATATTACGATTATTTTTGTTTTATTTTGTTAAGACAATTATTTATATTAAGATAATGTTTGTTTTGATTTTATGCATAACTGTGAAACCAGTTAAGACAATTTTTTTATATTAAGATGATTTTTTTTTTTTTGCAGAAAGAATGTACTTGTTACAATAATTTCTGTTAAGAGAAAAGTTAAGTGTTGTTCAAACTGCCCAATTTTTACTGCAAGATATTCTGTTCTGTTGTTACTGGTAATTAAAGTGACTTGAATTAAACAGTGTTATTTTTTTGCTGTAGTAATGCTAAATGTACATTGCATTACAATCCTTTGAGTTAAATGGAACATGCTCTTGCAGTACCTTTGTTTTGGAGAGACTTTATATTGGAGTGTAAAACACAGATTACCAATTAAGACAGTTGCCCTGCAGTTCATACTTTGTTTTTCATATTTGTTTGATTTAAGAGAAGATTATTGAATATAATATTATAAATATAAATATATATATATATAAAATAATATAAATATAAACGACAAGTTAACATTTTACTTTTGGTAAATTTGTTCAAATACTCAATAAAAAAATAATAGTTAGGTGCAGCCCTACTGATCTACTTCATGTTGCTAACTTTGGCTCAGCTGAGGTCCGACAGACGTTAGTGGCTACATTAGTCTGTTTATATCTAATTCATAATAATACTTACATTGTCATATTGTGCCACTTCTGTGTCTTTTCACATTAATGTATTACCAGAGAACTCTTGTCTCTCTCTGTGTCGACTGAAAAACATGTGCAATAGAATGAGGGGTGATAATCAATCTCGGATGCCGTTGTACCCGGAAGGGTAAAACATCCATCCATTATCTTATCCAAACTCGGGTCGTGGGGGCTGGAGCCGATCCCAGCTGACACTGGCCGAGAGGCGGGGTTCACCCTGGACAGGTCACCAGACTATCACAGGGCAGACGCATAGAGACAGATAATCAGTCACGCTCTTATTCTCACCTACAGACAATTTAGAGTCATCAATTAAACCTAAGCTGCATGTCTTTGGACTGTGGTAGGATGCCAGATATACTCCGACGGCTGTGTTTATACCTCGGTGGCCCTTCCAAGTATAGCCTATGTGTGAAAAACTTTGTAAACACAAGTTGGATTAAGCGCCGTGACGCCGTTGGCACAGGTTGCTGATATAGGCTGCTTTTTAATTTGCCAGAATGTGTCATAATAACGAATGCCGGTTCATCCAGTTGGCATAAAATCAAACAGGTTAAAGCTCATACACCAGACCTGACCGGCAAAACCAGAAATCAACCCAACTCTATAAAAAGGTAACTGTATTGCTGTTTTTCAGCTCAGGATAAAAGCATGATTGATGGCAGCCATGTTTAGAACTCTATTTACTTTTGAGGCCAAAGATGTCCAACAAATAAATGTCTGTGCTTCCAACTCTGCAAGGCACTCGAGATAAAATGTGCCCACCAAATGTCATATGATATGACCGGAGAGCCTCAGTGCGGAAGCGGGGAGAGAGCTAAGGAATATTAAATGAATAGAAGGTGGAGAGCGGTGTGAGGGCCTCTGAGTGAAAACAGGATACAGCAGTAAAGCAGAGGTCACAGAGGGGAGGGAAAGACCCCGTGCTGCATTTTGTCTCTCTGTGTCACTCTCTCACACTTCCAGTCTGCCACCATGACTCAAAATGAGTAAGCTGTAAATGTCTATGATGAATTCGCCCAAAAGTAATGCCTTAATTCATGGATACTTGCACAAGCACACGCTGAGTCAACCCATCCCCTTTTACAGACACACCCCTCATCCACCCACACAGAGAGTCTCTCAATTCATGTTGGCAGTAACAGCTCCGCTACGTCCCTCCCCTCTCCTTCCTCCTAAGTCCAATTTTACATAAGCTCCCATTACGAGGGGAGGACAATAAAGCATAGCTCCCCAGCAGGAGTTCAATTACACATGGAGGTAATACATTTATGCAAATGATCCCGCAAAATAGAAGCAACTCCTCTGAGAGTGCAACAAAGACATCATGACAGTCCACCAGTTATTTTACGCCTTCAGTTGTCGAAGCCATCTGGGAAACATTAAGCTGAGCGAATCATATTCTAAGTATGAGAACAACATCTTCAATCTGTAGTCTGTGTCTCCACTGCTTTGCTTTAATTAGTTGCAGGGAAAACTACATGGTGAAGGAAGATAGGGACAAACATTAGGTCTACAAAATGGCCAAGAGGGGTTGTGCAACATGCAGTCACAACTGTGTGTGTGCATAAAGAATATCTTTCTGTGTTGTGCAGATTATAGATATTAGCTACTGAAGTAGTCCTTTTGAGGAGGAGATTGGAGTGTTTTTGTTGTGTGGTGTGTGGCGCGGTAGGAGACTAAATAAACAGTGCAGTGGTAATGTAAAAATTAAGCAAGAGACGTACAAAAAAAGCTGGGGTGAGGGAGGGGTGGGGGGTGTACCAAGCATAGCTAAAATGCCTGGTGAAGTGAGGCACAACAAGTTTCACTCTGCAGCTTCCTCCACCTCTTTTGAACATACCACAGTCGCTGCTGCAAAGGGACGTCTTTCAGCACTTCGACTGTACATGAACAACTGTCATGCCATGTCTCTCAGGCAATGAGTGGGGTGGTAGGTACAAAGCGGCGGTCACTCGGATGCTGCACCAATGGTACAAAAACACAAACACGACCCACAGCGCCTACGGGGGGGAGTGTGCATGTGGGTTTAACCAAGTCCAAAGGCCCTAACCAGAATATACAGTCCTTTAGCCCACATTGCATTGCAAAAGAAAAGGGCCGCAACGTGACAACAAGCACAGTTGGTTGACACACCCCACTGTCAGGTCTCTTATCGGCAGAATAGGGGCACAGTGGAAAGACTACTGCTCAATGTCTGATAGGGCTTTAGCTGTCGTAAGAGGCTCCCACTCTTATCAGAGTGGGAACGGGGACCTCTCACAAGCAATACATACATTGTACATACTGCACAAGCACACTGCCTGAAGTCAGTTGCATTGTCACAAAACTAAATTGTAGTAAATTGAATCAATTTGACACGTTAATACCAATCAACAAAGACATAATGAGTTAAGTTAATTCAACTTTGATGCTTTATTTTTAGCAATACAATAATCAGACTTTCAAACTGTGAGGGAGGAGAGTTGTAACCTGTGTGAGGTAAAAGTACCAGTAATGCTAAAATCTGTTCTGAAAACATGATTATATGATAGCATTTGATTTGACTCTGAACACACGGACATGATAGACATGTTTTACGCTACAGTGTGACTTCCACTAAGGGATGCACAGATTGTGAAATTCTGGACCGATACAGATGTTTAAAATAACAATATGCCGTGACCAGCTGATTATTTTTGTTGTCAATTCCATTTGTGGTGTTATTTATTATATATAAAAAAAGATGCTCCTTACAACTCCAGAACTTGCCTGAAAAGCATCATGATTTAAGTTTTCAGTGTCAAGTAATCCATTGATAGTTCTCTGTACAGCCATTGTTACATTGTAAACAGGAACTGCTAATTCAGCCTATTTTTAATGGTGCCAATTAGCCAAAATGTAAACAAAAACAGGCTAGGTTAGCCTCAACTTACTGAATCCATGGCAACATCATACTGCCTGTTTATATCATAGACTGTATGAAGATAGATGGGACGTCGCTACTTTCTCCCACTGTAGAAAAATTAAGCCAAAATATCCTGGCTACAGGTGCTGCCAGGTGGAGGACATCTGCTTGACTAACACAGAGTCAATCACAGCTGTCAATTCACCACTGTTAACTAATTAATTCTAGTTTCAAGTTTGGCACATGTTCCATCTGTTGGGGGTGGGACCCATACTGCAGGCCACTGCGGGCAATCCAGATGTTTTAGCTTCACTTTTTGGGATTGGTCATGTCGTCCATCTTTATATACAGTCTACGGGTTATGTCCGCCAAACCACAATACAAATTGTAGTTCTGAAACTTATGAATACAATCATCTCCCGAAGACAGACAATCAATGACAATAAAAGTGAGAAAATCCATAAATATTAGCTATAAATCTTGCACTAATATAATGGGTAGGCATAGTTGTCTCAATTTTATCTGAGAGGGGGCGCCCACAGTGTCAGACCTGGTCTTAAGTGTCAAAGTTGCTTCTGACCTTGGTCATGCATTTTACAAGCATTCCCCATTGGTCCTCAACCCACTGGCAGATCATACCAAGTGTGTGTAAAACCTCTTCACAATTGAGGTTTGGTTGGTTGATAGCAAAGAAAAGAAAAAAAAAGATTTGTGATAAGAGATTTATAAGTATAAACTTCCCTAAAGTGCGCTGCATACTCATATACTTGTTTAAGAGGTTGTCCACCCACATGTGAGGAAAAAAGTAGTGCCAGTGTTCTGCAGTCTGCATATTCCGTCTGGTCTACATACTGCTCTACCTGTAACACTGTAAATGGAAACCACAGAGATTTCAGGCACTGTATCATTTCCGCTCATGTGTGCCATCTACTACAAGTGAAACTAAAGGCAGATGTGACCCATTATAACTCACAAAAAGAAAACCCCACATATAAAAATGTAGTCATATTGTGACAGCTACTGTCTGATATAATTTAATTATCCCTAAAGAATAATATCACATTTCCATTCTTTAACCTCTAAACTAAAAGCTAAACTGTTATTTCAGCCAACAGTGTAACATCCTCTGTAAACATATTCCCCAGGAGAGCCCGATGGGGAAACCATGATATCATAAATGTGGCAACACAAAATCAAACACTCTTCACTATGTTTGTATTAGAAAGTCTTTTCCGGAGCAGGAACTAACTTATTAAAAGGTCAGACATGCAGCACATTTAGCAAGTGGCCAGCAGTAGCCTGAAGCTAATAGAAAGCTGAGCTAAGTCTCTGCACAGAGGCATCTAGCAGCACATCTTTCATGTTTGCAGCCAAGGCCATCACCTCAGGCACTGTCCTGGAGGGTGACAGCCAAAGTGGGAGGGAACAGGAGGTTAGAGGCAGTAGGGCCTGATATCCAAAATGCTTTAACACACACACACACACACACACACACACAACACAAATTCACACCCTCACCCACAATGAATCCCAGTGATACAGGAGTCATGTGCATGTTTAACAAGTTGTTGCTTGTGCAGTGAAAGCCATGGGTGTTCACCTAAAGTGTGCTACACTGCACTTACTTCTTTAGGCCCTAATGAGAAACAACAAACATTAAATTTCCTTCCTGTGTGCCATTTCTCTCTTCCTTCTACGCACTCCCCTCCCCTGAAACAAAGGGGGAAACCTTGCTCATCAGACAAACTAAATGACCAACACTACCATCCTTTGATCGCAGCAAAAAATGGCCAAACATGGACATCTTCCTGTACTCTGAAGGAAATAGGCACAATTAGGCCTTACAATATCTGTATGTGATTGGGATGTTCATGTTGTGTGTTTATAGTTATTGTTACACAGGCATGGTGATGCCTCACCAGTGGTGAGACATAGGGATGCACCAAGAAGTCATACAGCTTTACAGAGTAAAATTCAAGCACTTTATAAGCTCTTTCAAAGTACCTAAACCAAAGATATCCAGATGTTTAAAGCCTTTAGAATCAGACCTCAATTCTTAATATAAATTATATACATACTGAAAAATGGTAATTAATAAAACTTTTTAAAAAACCCTTGTCATTACAGTCAACCTAGCAGTCTAGCTCTGCTCTAGGTTGTGTGATTGTGTAGATGAAAACACCAGATTATGTTATATTTGTTGCTGCATTTAAAAGGATTAAATTTGAATTGTAATTCCTGTTCATTTTGAATAAAAAAAAAATCAAGTTTCTGGTGCATGATTTATATTTTAATAATAGATCAAATTAGTGAATCTATATCTATGTATTAATTTGAAATTCATTAGAAAAACAATGTTTACGTCAAGTCCAATGTTGACTTACACATAATAGAATGATCAGGTGATTTCAACACCATGAGGCATACAGCTATTAATCACTAAATACCCAAAGGCCAGGAATTTGTATTAGGACTGAAAGAGTCAGTGCATCCCTATTGAGAATATTCCAACACTTAATTATAACAAGTTCTAGAGACTATTACCTGTCCACATCCCCGTCGACAGGTATGTGGATTCCAAACAGGCTGTTGACAGTCGGAGTGGCGAGCTGCAGGCTCTCAGGCATGAAGGGCTTCCCCAGTTCCTTCCCAGAGACAACAGGAGACTGTGCGTTGACGAGACCTTCTGACTTCCCACCACCGCCCTCCGCATGTCCAAATCCAGTTCCTGGGAGGCCCTGCATCCCCAAAGCCACTAGAGTCCTGCTGTGGGCTATCTGACTTGGAGGCAAACTGGAGGTCGTCACATTTGGCATGGCTGCACTGGAGGCACTGGGCACAGCAGTGGGCACAGTGGTGGGCACACTGGAGCTCACTGCGATGGCAGGCACATTTTGTTGAGGCTGTCCACCAGCTGGATACTGACTAACAGCCTGCTGCAAAGTGGATCCACCAACCAGTATGGAGCTTCCGACACCTCCCATCCCTCCAGTCTGCTGCTGCTGCTGCTGCAGGAGGCCTTGAGCTGGCTGTCCAGTAGGTACAGATGCCCCTCCAGCTCCTGCATCTCCAACCTGACTCGGCACAGAAGGCATGCCCGAAGCGTGTCCTTGTGCCACAGGCTGTGGCCCTGCAGACAGGCTGGAAACAGGGAGAGCCTGGCCAGTGGAAGGCCCTGGCTGCATGGAAGTGGACTGCTGCTGCTGATAGTACTCCGTCTGGTTCTGTAGAAGCCCAGAAGGCTGGCTGGGCAGATGGTGGCCCATAGGATGCTGCTGTTGCTGCTGGGGAGGGTAAGCGATGGGCTGGGCTGAAGGAGGCATGATGGGGGACTTCTGTAAGTGGACAACAGATTGAGGCAGGCCGTTTTGTCTGATGGGGAGCACGCTCTGGGGAGCAGTAGGCTGCAGACCTCCCACTGTTGGCTTGCTGCTGGAGAAAGCACTCTGCGTGGTCGAGCCACTGATGCCCTGTTGCCGGGCGCTGTAGTTTTGATGGTGGATTTGTTGCTGCTGCGGTTGAGTCTCCACTGAATGCATGCGGGATGAAGAGAGGGAAGCATCCGCCATGGAGCCCAAGCCCTGACCTGAGTGCGTTGCCGGGGCAACCACAGATCCTCCAGTCTGCCCGAGCCCACTGTCTCTGTCTGCAGCAGGGTCCAGTGTTGTTGCACTGGCATGCCTAATGCTATCTACAGTCCTGCTAACAGCAGAGCCCTCAGAGTCTTTCTCGTAAAACTCTGTACATGTCCACCTGCCTCTTCGAAAGGGTTCTCCGGTACCATGATCGAGTTTAATGACCCTGAAGCGTGAGGTGCAGCTCACCGTGGAGGTGGCAGGGGCAGGAGCTGGACTGGTCACTGCAGCAGGTTGGGATGTGTTTACTAACACACTGGCTGCTGGAGCAGGCTGATGCTGCATCGCCCCAGGCTGAGTGATGAGGGATACACCACCAGGCAGCTGCTGACCACCTTGAGTTGAGCCCGGCGGTCCCACCTTGCGAAACTCGCCCATGGCATTGCCTGACAGCGCAGACATCTGCCCAGCTTGAGGTATGTGTGACGGTGCCATAACACTGATCGCCTCTGTCTCCCCAACATTATTCAGCGCTTCTTCAGATGAACTCCTGTCACCCACCGGCTCGTACTCAGCCCGTGGCATGTCGTACATCCCCGACGACACATCTTCAGTCCGTGACTCGTCTGGGTCCTCCAGACTCTCCGTGTCGTCGGCGGCACCTATAGCCGCCACCTGGGCCTGAGTCACACTGGTGATCTGAAAACAGCTCTTTTTCTTGGCCGGCATTTTCGACATAATGACAGCCTGATTCCAAGTCCCCGTATGGCTATGTTTATCCTCCGTCAGAAAAGGGACGAGCTGGTCGCAGCTTCGAAAAGCTTAAATCATATTAAACAGCACACTTGCATGTATTTTACTTAGCCTGGCTAACTGTAGTCAAGATGAATCTACGCCATCCCTCTTCCTCTCTCGGTCTCCTGTTGCGTTTCATGAGCTCATAACGCAACACCACTCTCCGTGTCGTCTTGTCCAGACAGTGATCCCAGCAGCCTGTGGGGAGATCGATCCGGAGCTTTCCGTCGGTCCGGACCGGCCTGCTAATGTCCCGGTTGAGCAGTTGTCAAAGGGCCGTTGTCGCAGAGTGTGTTGCCCAGCTGCAGGACCTACTTTAGGCTGAGGAGGGCCCGCAGCCCTCCACTCACCGAGCTAGCTAGCAAGTCAAGCAACTGGCTGCTGCACACTCCCCCTACGTCGGAACAAGTATGTGAGACATCTTCCCGAAAGCCGTCCGTCCTTTGTGTCCACTCACCTCAACGGCTTAGAGTCATTCGGTGGCGACACTTTCTTTGAAGCTAACTGCGGTGAACAGAGGAAAACGCTCTTAAATCTCACGCTTTAAAACAAATGAGGATCTAAACAGCGCCTACAGTTACCTCCCTCTCTCAGTCACTCTTGACAAGATGGCTATGTTGTATGCAGCCGCGCTGCATCGTGGGTAGGTAGTGTGCGCACGTACGAAGCGTTTGAGAATCCCCCCCCCCCCCCCCCCCCCCCTCATGCTGCCTTCAAGACACCGTCGGAAAAAGCACATCTATGATGCGCGCATACAGTCATGGAAAAATTTATTAGACCATTGTTTTCTTAATTTTCTTGTTCATTTGAATTCCTGGTACTTCTTAAGGTACATTTGTTTGGACTAACATAATGATAACAGCTGAATATAATAGCTGAATATCTGCATGGGTATTCATTATAGATATACATTTCATATTAGTAATTAACTTAAGATATCTTAAGATATATATAATGTCTAGATATCAGCTCTTAAATTAAACTCTTATGAGCTACTTTTGTTGTTATCATTATGTTTGTCCAAACAAATGTACCTTAAGTTGTACCAGGCATTAAAATGAACAAGAAAATTAAGAAAACAAAGGTGGTCTAATCATTTTTTCCATGACAGTAGGTAATCAGAATACAATTAAAAGAGGGAATTTTCCATAAATGTAAATTTCAAGATTCATCATCATCATTTAACCTATTTTTGATTGAAGTTGATAATTATTTTAAGTCTCTTCAGTTAATTACTAATAAGAAACTTTTCTCAGTTCTATTTTATTGTTAATTAAATAATAATAAATAAATTGACGATCATAAACATAATCAACAGTACTGATATTCAAAATAATAAAGCACTAACAATTGAGCCCCTTTTTCCTCCTCTTTTCTCACATTTTCTGTGTCTTTATATGATGGAATACTATCTAACCCCTTATTCAGGAATTAGCACAAAATTTATTAATAAAAAATTACTGTCTTAAAATTGTATTTTATTTTATTGAGCAACCCCTTCAAGTAAGGGCCCTGAAATCAGGTTACATAGCAAAACTCACGCTTAGGCCCCTATCAAGTCTGTTTATTTTGTCCCTAATTGTTCATATTTGAGATCTTATTATTTCCAATTAAATAGCACAAACCAGATGCTAGTCATGGTAACAAGTGATGAAAATAGTAATGGCACTTATCATTATTAAGTATGTACATCCTGTGTGAATAATTGATGTCACTGAGAATTTTCCCTCGCGTTTGACTGTTTTTATAAATATTAAAAACTTAACAACACTTGAGCTGTAATACATTTTCTAATATTTTCCTTGCACTTGGATTGCTTTAATTCTAAAACACAGAAACCATCACAATACTACTGTATAACATGCTCATCTAATCAATAACATACATATAACTTTCTAATATCCATTTAACCATAAATATCAGACTTTATTCAAATGCACTTGAAGGCATCAACTTACTCTCTCGTCCTATCTCTCTCTCTAAGAATTTGTATATGCTGCAGTGTTACTGTATGCCAACTGATATTATCAGAGCTTTCCTACAGGGGAATCTCACATAGTGGTTGTACAGTAGTCTCATAAAAAGAGATCACAGGATTCTATAGTTCTTGTTATGTGAGGGCGCTTTGTTAAAAATTCCTTGTGTGCACTCTGCCCCTTATAGAGACATAAAGA
The DNA here is from genome assembly GCF_030273125.1 of Centropristis striata. NCBI lineage: Eukaryota > Metazoa > Chordata > Actinopteri > Perciformes > Serranidae > Centropristis > Centropristis striata. The sequence continues at coordinate 10,658,161 of NC_081527.1, read as the reverse complement.
ATCATAACAAGTGAAAGAGTATACAAGCCAGTAACACTCCCAAAGCCTTTCTTACATGTTTTTCTAACAGTTTTACTTATTTATTTCAGATTACTCCATTACTAATGTACTTTAACCAGTTTATTGGTTTTGGGGGTATAATAACAGCCAGTACAAGACAGAGCATGCAGTGACTCCTGTGATCACCACAATCCTTTGTATTTTTTTTTTTTTTACAAACTGGTCAAGAATATAAATATTTGATCATAGAAATATCATAGACAGCAGCATGTTCTGGATGATTTGATCACCAAGCTGTGGTTGAGGAAACAGTATGCATCATGCATGAGTAAGTCAAAGCACTGCATTGCATCTGCAGCATTTGGCGAGGGGAAGAAGTGAAGTCTGTATGGGCTTTTGGTTATCGAACAAGGTCAACAGAGACAATAATTAAATAAATAGAATCGTCTTTTTTTTAACAAAACATCTTAAAACTAATGTAGAAAAACATTTTTAATATAATCAGATGGTAAACATCTGTTTTTCTGTTATGTTTTTTTTCACACCTCTGCACCAGAGAAATATACTGTTGGACTAGTCATGAGTTTTCATAGAGAACACTGCCCCTGGTGGCCAAGTGGTGCAAGTCTCACGTTGAAGGAGTATCATGCTTCCTTTCCCTTTTTTGGTTATCTTCAATGAACCTTGAACTCTCCACCATCTAAGCTGCTTTAAAAGCCCTTAATACTTTTGTTTATGCCAATAATTATTTGCCAGAATTAGCAAATTCAAATTCAAACAGCGTATTAGTTTGTTGTTGATAATCACTGTTGTCCATAATGTATATCAGACAGAATTGTTGACCCAACAACATGTTCAAAAAGAACCATACTTTATGTATATTAGAAATAACATCATGAATGTCAAATAAATATATCACTTCATATGATTATTTGACTTTGACTTTGAGTCATATGACACGCATATTACATTTGTATGATGCAGTTATTTGAGTTTTTATTGAGAAAAAACATATTTTATTGCTTGTGTTACATGCTGTACCAGATATTAAAAGAACTGTTTTATAATGTATCAGATCCTTAATTTGTTCATTAAATATCTTTTTAGTTTTCTGTTTGATTATTAAGAATACTTATGAAAAAGCTGGACATTTAAACTTTTTCCCCACAAAATTAAAAAAAACCTTAGCTAAAAAATATTCAGCCATAAACTGTGATTGCATGTGATAGTAGTAGTTTAGTTCAGATGTCAGGAGGACAACGTTACATTGAGTTATCATGAAATATAAGATGTGTGCTCCAGATTTAGCAATAAGCTAATGTCCATATGTAGTCCCTAAAAGGTGATTGAGCATACACGAGCATTAAGCATGGTCTGTAACCAAATAAGATTATTTTTCATTCTCTATATGGCTAGCATGAACAAAAACAATATATATTATGTTTGTTTGTAATCCACATGTTGTGCAGTAGTGAGTATTGTAGTGAGTGGATTTAGTGCTGTACTAAAGTTAAAATTTTTAGGTACTTGTACTTTACTTTAGTGTGTTCATTTTCTGCTACTTTATACTTCTACATCCCTACAGTTTAGAGTAAAATATCGAAATTTTTTACATCACTTCAGTAACTTGATAAGTTTATGTATTGAGGTGGATAAAACAAAACATATTATCAACCAATAAACTGATCACTAATGAAAAGTAATTCCCCCTTTACCAGCTACAACATTCAAATGATGTAACCAATAATGCATCAGTATTTGTAATCCAATAAATTATTCTGACAAGAAAAAAAAAATCCTGTGTCATTTAATGGTGCATTAAGTGGCCGTTATCTGTTAACTAATTATGTTTTATGTTGTGATCTGACTTAAGAAATGCCTTGCCTTTGTATAACCTTGACAAAGTTGACAAATTCCAAATTCCAAATTCCTACCATTAAAGAAATACACATTTTCTGCGGTAATATTATTAAAGTTGAATCATTTTGGAATTCATCAGCCATACAGGTGCATCTCAATAAATTAGAATATCACAGAAAATGTATTCATGTCAGTAATTCAATTTAAAAAAATGTAAATAACACATTATATAGATCCATTACACACAGAATGAAACATTTCTTGTCTTATTTTTTTTTTTAATTTCTTCTAATTATAATGATTATGGCTTACATTTAATGAAGACCTAAAATTCAGTGTCTCAAAATTTTGAAATGTTATTTGACTTGAACCACTGGAAATTGACTTTTCCATCATATTCTAATTAATTGAGAGACATCTGTATATCTCAGAGCGTTTCCTGTACACACTGGTAATTGCCATCCATAGTAGGGCTGGGCGATGTATCCATATACAAAATGTATCGATATATGTTTAAATGTGATATGGAATGAGACCATATCGCATATATTGATATAGTTCAAATTTTTTCCTTTTTTTTTATATGTAAAAGCTACCCTTACTCGGGTTTGTCATATTTAGTTGTTTTGCAATGTTCGTTATTCTTTTCTCATATAAATATGAGAATATAGGGTTTTTCATTTAAGATTTTTTATTTATGTAAATGAGCAATTTATGGAGCTTTGGTTTTTTTTAAAGGTACTCCTGTTGTTATACATTATTTATGTTCTCTGGCTCTCTCTTGGCTCTGACTTTGACTGAACATTTGCTCTCACTTTGCGATAAAAATATGGGGATATATATTGTATATCGATATTCAAGCTAAATACAGTCATAGAAAAAATGATTAAACCACCCTAGCCATTTTCCTGTGTTTTCTTGATAATGATTCTGGTTATTATCAAGAAAACCATAGAAAATGGCTAGATTTCAGCTCTTAAATTCAACTCTTATCAGCTATTTTTGTTGTTATCATTATATTTGTCCGAATAAATGTACCTTTAGTTGTACCAGGCAATAAAATGAAGGGTGGTCTAATAATTTTTTTCCATGACTGTATATATGTAGGTATAAACATTTTATCCATGAAAACTCTCTATCATGCAGCAGTTTCTCTAATGTTTTGGAGTAAGGCTGCAATCTACATTTATTTTCAATATTGATTATTCTCTCGATTTGAGCTACACAATATGAAGAAAATGTGTAGCATTGTTGATTATCGCGATAAAGGTGGTGTACTCGTATAACTCACTTGTAATCATTATAATTGGCTATAGGCATAGTAATAACACTGTGTGTAAATTATGTAACTTAAGAGAAATAAAGGACTTAGGCAATTTTTGCCTTTGTTACTTAAGCAAGATATAGTAACACTTTATTTTGAAGGTGTCTACATATGAGTCACACAAGCCTGTCAGAAACATGACATGACAAGTATCATGAGCATTAATGTCACTTCAAAGTGTCATTAATGTTCATGACACATCCCATGTCATGTTTATGACACGCTCATGTCACTCTTATGTAGACACCTTAGAGTAAAGTATTACCAATATTAGTGTCAACAATAAAACACTGATAAACTAAACTGATAACTAAACAACCTCCCTCTAGCTCTTCTTTGCTGGGTTCTTATCTGATGCCTATGAATGTGGCAAATTGTCAAAGAAGTGATGATCTTAAAGGGGTAAAGTCACATGATCTGATCAACTGAGGATGTAGGTGATTTTACCATAGGTGGCCGGCGTCATGAGGAGATGATTTAGGCAAAAAACACAATTTTGACAAAAAATGACAGGCGATTATTTTAACAGGGTGACGAAATGTACCTTTAGTTGTATCAGACATTAAAATAAACAAGAAATTGAAGAAAATGGGGTGGTCTAATAATTTTTTTTCCATGATTGTATATCAGGAGATGACTTTTGGTCCATATCGCCCAGCCCTAATCCATAGCTGCACAAATGTGACAGTCTTTGTCCTTACTCCTACAAAATAAAAATATCTCCAATGAATGAAAGAATGACTGACTGAACGATTCAATCAGTAAACCCTCATTTGCCTTTATGTGTACCCCAGCATTCCCTCAGACAGTTGACTCTTGGCTGAGCTGATAAGTCCCTCTTTATTCCGCCGCCTGCTGCCATAAAAGCGCCGGGCGGGGAGCTCATTGTGCGGAGTGATCTGATACGGACTCCACCCAGCCGCTGCCTCACTGCCCTGGCTTTCTTTGCTGCCCCAGCCTTGACGTTGGTTAACGTCGAAGTGCGGCTTAGATTGGAGACTCTTACATTCGCCTGTAGGTTTTCTCCCAGTTTGGCCGTCCGCTTGTCTGGCAACCGTTCTTCCGAAGCTGTAGGGATTTTTAATAAAAGCATCAATTTCTTGAATATGTCTTGGCAAAGCTACGTGGACAACCTGATGGCCGATGGCAGCTGTCAGGATAGCGCCATTGTTGGCTACACGGACGCCAAATATGTTTGGGCAGCACATGCCGGTGGTACTTTCAACAATATCACGGTAAGAGGTCAGAAATTGGGGTTGGAAGTATGGTTCCTTTTCGACAGTGTTGTGTATGTATCAACCCACGCGGACGCTCGCCAGACTGAAAACCGTTAAAACCGTTATGTCTAAATGACTAGCAGGCTAACGGTGCTAGCTCCCTGGGCTAGCCAGTTTATATGGTGGCCTGTCTCGGGTATTTCCTGCTAAGGAAACGTTGCGGGATTAACGTTAGACCTCGTGTTGATCAGATAAGACTTCACTTATTGTGCCTCGCTTAAAACACAACATTATGAAGCAGTTTCTTGCTCTTAACAAACGCTAAATGTCGCTATAAACCTAACGTTAATTAAAAACCAGCGAGTAGACGGTGTCTGACTTAAGAAAACGTGCATGCTTTTGTGTGCACGGCCGCTTTGATTAGCTGACGTTAAGCTGCTGCTGTACCGGCTACCTGTGGTTACAAGGACGATTAATCAGCCTTAGATGTGGCTTGCTTATTATTATTATTAACACTAGCGATGTAGCCGCATATTCATACACGTATGTGGTTTTTTTTTTAAGGGAATGACAATGTGTTTTTCTAAATCATTGAGGGGGAGCTAGTCCGGTGCATAGACGTCACTTTACTTCCGCTACACTGAAAAAGAGATTTCTTGGCCCTGTAATTATTATTTCAAAATACGAATTCAGTGCTTTTACTTTAAAATAGCATTTTTTTCATGTAGTGCATTACTTGGTGATTGTTAATATGTGTCCTCCGTTTTGTATGTAAATTGAATCATTCGTTCCAAGTGATATTCACTAAACTAGTTAATTGGCTTAATTAGTTGATATGTACAAGTAAAATGTAATTGAGGGACATCAGTGAGTCTGCAATTTACTTGTGTACTTTCATTTTTAAAAAAAGTGGTTCTATTAAATAAATATTACTTATAAACAGCCTGAGTAAAAATTTAAAAACACTTTCTGTGTGTAAAACTAAACCTAGCTTTTTTTAAGTAAATGTCACTTTTTTTCAGTGTATCAACTGCAGGAACGGGATGTGTTCAGTCCCAGAAATTATGCTACTATTTTTTTAAACAATATTTTTTTTATTAGTTTTCAAGTTTTACAATGACATTCGAACAAACAAAAGTAAATGATAACATACATAAAGAATGCAGAGCAGAACCCAAATCTTCATAAACACAACCATTCACACCAGGTAGATTTGCAAGAAATGATATGTATACATACACATGCATGCACACGTATGCATACCTAAACAACATGTACATGCATATATTCTTGTAAACACACCCATATACAAACTTCTACATATATACATGTAAACATATACACATAATAATAATAATAATATAAGAAAGATAGAAAGATAATTTGAATTTCATGACCCTATTTTCCAGATGCTATTATGTTCACATATGGTTCCCACAATTGTACAAATTCCTTCAGCTTTCCTTTGGTAATGTAAGACGGTCTTTCCAATCCGATGCACTCTAATTATGTTGTATGTTGGTATCAACATTTTTTTTTCATCCATGAAAACCCTCTCACTTCGTATCATGCAGCAGCTTCTCCAATGTTTTGGAATAAGGCTGCAATTAACATTTGTTTTCAGTATTGATTAATTTGTCGATTTGAGCTGCACAATATGAAGAAGTTTATTTCAACAGAGTTGATTCTCAATTTCAACTAACTCCACTAACAACTAACTATTTCAACTGCAAGTTGACCTCCATGACGACAAAATGATTTCAGCTTTACTGCTTCTAGGCAATTAATGCCCTTTTTTGTGGTCATAAGGAGATGATTAATAATATTGTGACTGTATATATACTCAGAGGAACTGTGCGTGTCATGAAACTGGAAGCATTTTTGTTAAGTTTTTCTGAAGTCCCAATCCTGTGGTTTTGTGTGTTATTTCAGTCTCAAGAAATAGATGTCCTTATCGGCAAGGATAGGGAGACCTTTTACACCAGCGGTCTCACTCTGGGTTCAAAGAAGTGTTCAGTCCTCAGAGACAGCCTCCATGATGACGGGGACTGGACAATGGACATCAGGACAAAGAGCCAAGGAGGAGAACCTACATACAATGTCTCTGTGGGAAGAGCTGGAAAAGGTAACAGTGTAGTTTTTAAATGGTTTCATGTCATTATAAGATCAAATATTGTGTTCTAATGTTAGACATCACAGGGATAGGAGAGCTATCTCACATGACTTTTGTGACTTTTTTAAGTACAGACTGTCAACCATGGGTCTGTTTTTATTAGAATTTACAACATGAGATATTTTTGTTGATAAAAGCTTCCTAAATGTGAGAATTAGATACTTTATCATGCGTGAATAGCTTTGGATTTTTAGACTGGACAAATGTACAAAATCGGAAAACGTCTCCCTGGGCGTTGGTAAATTATCCAGGGCATGTTTTTACTGTTAACATTATATAGACAGAATTATTCATGATGGTAATCCTAAATTCCCACCTTTTTATTATTAAAGTTATTTTCAGTCTATGATTCAATCTTTAGTAATGTCTGTTTTAATTGAAATTGTGCTCATAAATCTGTTAAGTGAAACGAGGCCCAACAGTCACAACGTCATATGATGCTCTCACTCTTGTGCAGACTTGTGAAGTAATATTATAATATTTCACACATTTATTTAATAGTCTGTGTTTCATCATGAACCTCCTGTAAAGCAGAGCTTGCCTCCTCCAGTCTGTTTGCCTTTGTCGTCCTCAATATCTGATATTGCTCCAGTGTTTCTCACGCATCGAGACTTTTCTGAGAAAATGTTAAGGCCTTTACTCACCACGGCGTAATATTTTTTTCGCACATCATTTTCATAGTCCAAATAAAGACATCAATCACATTGGAATGTTTTCAGAATGAGAATTATTAAAGAAAATACAGAGACTCCTTGGTCCGAACCAAGACGGGAAACTTTATTTCTTCTTTCAGCCTTAACAAAGGCAGCACACATTTAATGCTTTCCTTCAGTTTTTACCTGTCACAATTAAAGCCTTGGGTACACTACATAACTCTTTACCAAAGGGAACTCAAATGAATTTTGAAATTGATTAATTCAAGGGGAACCCTGATAAAATGGTTTAATATTTCAGACAGACAGACTGACAGACGCTGCCTGGGCCAACAGGATCCCAGCGGGTCAACTTCTGCCTGCACAAATCTACTGTCAAGGAAAAAACTGTTAGACCACGCTTGTTTTCTCTAATATCTTGTTGATTTAATGGTACAACTAAAGGTACATTTGTTTGGACAAATATAATGATAACAACAAATAAAGCTCATCAGAGTTCAGTTTAAGAGCTGATATCTAGACATTTTCCATGGGTTTCTTGATAATGATTTTGGTTATCAAGAAAACCATGGAATATGGTTAGATATCAGCTCTTAAATTAAATTATTCTGAGCTATTTTTGTTTATCATTATATTTGTCCAAAGAAATGTATCTTTAGCTGTACCAGGCATTAAATATGAACAAGAAATTAAAGAAAAGGGTGGTCTAATCATTTTTTCCATGACTGTATTTGAACAATTTAGTTAACAAGTGTTGAAACTGTCGCCATTCGCATTGCAGCCGGCATGAATAGTTTTGAATGTGAAATTTTTGCAGATTTGCATTTTCGTGTAACCATTCACCATGTCCCCGGTGTGTAGAGGCCTTTATTTTGTTTGATCATTGGCTACTAAATATCATAGTATTCACAAGCCATTTTGTTGTCAATACAGTTTATTATTATAATTATGGCCAACAAAGCTTTGTCAAATTAAAAAAAATAATCATTTGTATTCGTTAAATGTATTAGGAAAACATTTTTTAACATGCAGCCTAATTGTTGTGAGAAACACTGGTTGCAATCAAAACCAAACTGTTTTCCTTCATTTTTCCCCCAAACTTGCTCCTTTTTTCCTCCTGAATAATTTCCACCTGTCATCCTCCTTCTTTGCATGTTCTACTTAACTAAGGATATTAAAAAATAACAAATTAAGTGTCATGCATGCATATAATATTTATTTTGTACTAACGGGTGCAGTGAGATACCAGTCTTAACACATCTGTGTAGTAGATTGCACCTTCATTAGTCCCTGGCATGCATCTTCATAGTCATGTCTTGATGTAGCAGAACGAGTCTGTTGTTTAACTGCTGTAACCCCTAGCAACAAATGTTTTCTTTGCAATATCCACCGGCTCATTAGTGTTACGTTACGTCTGATTGGCTGTTAAAAGCACAGGTCAGCAGAAGCTGTCCTGAAAGAGCATGTGCACCGATCTTCCTGCTGCAGCTTATATTTAGTTATAGATTTATATTTTTATATATATTTAGTTACATTAAAAAGAAAAAAAAGCTTTAATGATATTCAACCATGTGTTATTGATGACCAGGGCTTTCTGGGAAATTATTTGACAATTTAAAAAAAACACTAGTGAGTTATAACTTGCAGTGTTCAATTAGAATTCTGAACTTTTAAGCACCAGATATATATTTGGTGGCCTGAAATATTTGGATACTACATGGTTTCAACTGGTAAAGTTACCTATTTGTGAAATTATTGAATTGCACACAGTTGAATATCCCTGAACTACACACTTCTGGTGATGATACTTCTTACTTGGATTGTTTTTTTCTTTTCCCCCCTTTTTTCCTTTTCTTAACTGTCCCTTTTCTATCTTTTCTCTTTCAGTTTTGGTTCTTGTAATGGGCAAAGAAGGGGTCCATGGAGGCGGCTTGAATAAGAAGGCTTACTCAATGGCAAAATACTTGAGGGATTCAGGGTTTTAATGTTTTCAAGCTCACTTAGATAAAAATTGAGGGACAAAAAGAAGAGAAAAAGAAAAATATTGCTGTTAAGATTTCTCCTGCAAGCAGTCAAATGTCTTGGAAACTTTTAATAGCAATGAAGAGTGGTAAGATGCTCACCTTTGTTTCCCCCCCCCTTTGCCCTGCAGGGGGGGAGACTCTTCAATTTTGTTCATTTCTCTTTTTTTCCTTGTGTGCTCCAGTATTGGTTATAGTCATGGGAAAGGAGGCGATCCATGGTGGAAATCTTAACAAGAAAGCACATACAATGGCTGACTACCTGAGGAAGTCTGGATATTAAGCAACCTCTCCACCCATCCATCTACTTAGCAGCTCACTCCCACCCGACTGCATTGTGTTGACACTACTTCCAGGATAGATGCAATGTTACTTCCTCCCCAGTCTACTTTTATAAACGGCCTTTTGTTTGCTTAACTCCTTCCACACTCCCCCATTTTCTTTCGATATATATTTTTTTTATATAAAGCTTCCCCACTTTAACATTGTACTTCTCATGTTTCTGGCACTACAGCAATGGCATGTTCATTGAAATGTTCATTATCCAAAAGTGTGCAAAAAAAATTGCAAAATGTAATAAAAGTGTAAAATAAATTTGGACTTGCGTTGTATAACGTTCACTTAGCAACAGCAACTGGCTAATATTCCAAGGGGAAGTACACATGTAATGGTGGTGATAGTTTGCATAGTTTTGCTTTGTGAGCATAACTAAAAGATGCCAGGTTATGCTTTTTTTCCATCAGCATGTGGGCATTTAAAAGTTGCATGCATACCCTCTTTAGTATACAGACCCCAGCCCTCCCCCCTCCCCCTCTCTCTCCCTGCGTAATATTCCAGCCAAAACCATCTTCAAGTCTTCAAGCCTCCATTAAAGAAATGACAAATTTCCTCTGACAAAAAAGTCCTGTATGTGTGTACCGATTCGCCACCCTCAAGCACAATGTCCTTTACCCTCCATCACATGCTTTTGCTGTTGTACCTGAATGTGGTCTTAAAAGTTAATGATGTGGTGTTGGGCTGTTGTTTGAGTGTCGTGTTAAGGTCGCCATCGCTGAGTTCTCAAGATCTTGTCATGATACTTCACCCCATGCTGGAGTCTCAGTGGACATTCCACCTCTGTGACAGCTCGGTCATTTGTCATTCAGCTATTTGTAAATTTTTCTGTAAATCACTACACACCTGTTATGTGCAGTTAATTTTTTTTTCCCCCCTCCCCATCCCCTTTGGACCAATTGTCAATCTCAGAGGATTATCAGAATTGTTTCATCTTATTCTGATGGATGATTGTTGGCATTTCCTGTTGACTGTAAATCATGAGAACTTCAGATGACTGTAAAACATTTAACTGCTTCCGTAGACTTCAACACTACTTAAACTTTTCATCACTAATTGATTTGTCGCTAACTTCATGTCCATTAACCAATGAAACGGCAATGTCATTTTACTACAGTATGAATGCATTTTGACTGTAACCTGAGGCTGTTGGGCTCCGACACCTTGGAATTATTTGCCTTGTGCTTTAGTCATCAAAGGTGTATTCACAAATTGTCATAGTACGGTACTTAGAAGTATATTTAAAAGAAAAAAATGATGCTGTGTACACTAAACATATTGAAAATGGTGTTGGTTGGAATAAGAACATTTGTAAGTTGTCTTGTGAAAATTTTCTGAGAATAACTGTGTATTCTGTGCCATAAAAATTGATCTGATCTGTTGCTACTACGAGTTGGAATTTTTAACTGCTGCCCCAGCAAGAAGTAACTTTTAATGGCACTTTCCTAAGGGATATTTTGGCATCAGTAATCTCCAGACTTTGTGGAATATGTACAGAATTAAACAACAGAAAAAGAAGTTTGCGATATTGTCTTCTTTTTTTTGAGTTGGAAATTCCTTCTGCCACAAAATCTATTTCAAATGCCCTGAATTGATGAGACCTCTTGTTTACAGACGGATCAAATAAAAGTTATTCCAACCAGAGGTAAGGCCAATATGTCCTCTCTTGTAGCCTCGTGAGTACAAACCTGTATATTGACTGATTCAAGAATTTTTAAAGGTGCTGATATTCACTCAAAAAAATATATTTTTCTCTTACCTGTAGTGCCATTCCTTAATTTAGGTTTCTATGGTGTGAGTTGCTGAGTGTTTTTGGACACTCACATTGTTAAGTTCTTCGCATTTATTTTTTAGTGCTTTGATGACCGAAAGCCAAGTACCATCTTATTCCATTATACTGGAGGGAAGGCAGACATCTCTACAACTCATATCTTCAACACTTTGCAACCCACACCAAAATAAAAAGCACTACAGCTAATAGAAAATACATTATTTTTGATTTTGAAGAGATGTGGCAGTTTAAAGTATCGTTTTCATTCAAGTATTCAGTTTTAACTGTTTTATTAATGGTAAAATATATACAGTCATGGGGGGGAAAAAATATTAGACCACCTTTGTTTTCTTCAATTTCTTCATTTTAATGCCTGGTACAACTAGAGGTACATTTGTTTGGACAATTATAATAACAAAAATAGTTCATAAGAGTTTAATTTAAGAGCTGATACCTAGGCATTTTCCATGGTTTTCTTGATAACCAAAATAAGAAACAAAGAATTAACTATTAGATTCCAATATTCTCTGTGTGTTGATATGTAAACAAATTCTATCCTCCTGCACTTCTACCTGAATCTCAAATCACCAGTTTCTTTGCAGAAAGCTGGTTGGCTGAAAGCTTTCACTGATGGGAAGTAAATTACTTTGAAGCCATTCTCCCTACTCCAGTAGTGTCAGACATTAGGTGAAATTTGTCTTCGATGCAGAATAAATGAGGTGAAGAAAACCTTTTTACCATCTAGTAACAAAATTAAGTGATTAAGAGACATGTTGATCCGACTAAATTAACAATTGGCTTTCATTAATAGACCGTTTTTACTCAGTTAAACCCTGTAAAAAGTAAATCCATACACATTTTTATCCCTTTTATTTTTCCTACATCTCACACTCGTAGTATTTTCTGTATTAGCTTGTTCATTAATTGAAGCTACAAAATGTTGGCACATTAAGTAAAAACATTCAAACTAATAATTTCTGTTTCTTATAGCTGCACTGTGGATTTGTTCTAGATGTATTGAATATTCATTTTTTAAATTTCATGATAAGTCCTAACCAACCAGTCAACTCTTAACATTGGCATCGACCATGCAGGACTGATTTAAAACAGCAGATGGCGTATTGAGCCATTTACAAACCATGAAATGCAGAATGTTAAATATTTGTTAACAAATGTGTGCAGTTCCTATTTAGAGGCTCACAGGAATTAAATAATACACTTTATTTGTATAGAAGCTTTCATACAAGAAAAGCAGCACAAAGTGCTTCATAATAAGGACATTACAGAGCCATTATTGTAAAATATATGGAATATAGAACACAATTTTAATAATGAAATTAAAATGATATACATAGAATGCATAATATAAGTATATAAAAAATATATTAACCCTCCTGTTGTGTTGCGGTTCAAATTGACCCATTTTCATAAAAAGACAAAATTTTAAAATGTAAAATACATTTTTTAAAGATATCAATGTCATGTAAAACTATTGTATTTTATATGAGGGTCTTTCCAATGTACATAAAAAAAGTTTAAATTCATTTTTATGAAATTGATCTGTGAGAGGTAAAGAACTCCTCTGCACTAAATATTGATTAAAATGGTCAATGATGGTAATGGAGTTCATCATGATTTATTTATTTTTTTTAATTAAAAAAAATAATTATTAATTAATTAATTAATAATTATTAATATTAATTAATAATTAAACAAATTGACCCATGAACATTATTGTTGTTCCTGAGAAATGAACGAAACAGGAGGGTTAAAAACACTGGATAATAAACATTTTTAAATAAGTAGGTCTCGATTAAAGTAAATGTAATTAAATTAAAAATTAAAAATACATTTCAAATAAAGGTGTAGGTCTAAGCAATGTTGGTTGTATAGCATAGGTTTGTGACATCCTGCTGAACTGTGCCCATTTAGCACCCAGATAGGCCTGAAAAAGACAGCCATAGACACCAGAACCATGTAAGTGTGCACGTTGTTTGCTATGAATTTTTTTTTTGCTAGTAGTCAAATACAATTTTTGGAAGACATTTCTCTGAGTTGTGTATGTGTAAAACCATTATCGACAGACTCAAGGGGAAACTGAACCAACTGAAGGCCTGAAAACAAAACTGGCCAAGACTGTGGAATAAACCTAATAAAAACTGAAAGTCTTTAGTAAATTTAGGAGTTTTACTGGAGTCACGGTGCGTCATCTCCATCCTTAAGTTTAAGGTAGTAATCTGCACTTTTTAATATTAATATCATATGTGTTTGATATTATCTCAAGTTGCAGTGACGTAACACAACCAACAACCAATAGATGAGCAAATGAAAGGCTCCTGGTTCGAGACCGGACAGTAAAATCCACTTCCACAGGATAAAGTAACATCACAGTAATGTTAGTAAGCTCGGTCCTAAATAAAAATATAGTGATGTCATATATTTACGGCCACAAGCTGGATTTTTGCTGGCGCTGTCTCTTAGTAAAGAGAACAGTATAGAGACCCGGATACAATTTATGAATAAATGTATACATAAATAAGTAATAAATAATTCATGATAATGTATGACTGACTAAATGAAAGTTGATAGAGCTGATAAATATAATTATTCAATTAAACAGATTATAATTAAATAGGACCTAAATGTATATCATGAATTCATTTCTAAATAACTCTTTCCTTTAGTCTTCCTTGCATCTATTTTTACTGTAAAATAGTCAACTTTTCATGTCAGAAAAACAGAAACCCTTTTTCAGCTTTGTGAGGGGCATTTTGTGGCGTCTTCTCTTCTTTTTGTTGTTGTTTATTTCACCACAAACCACTGCATGAGAGAGCATGATGGGGAAAAAATGCATGGTAGGAAATGCTAAAAGAATCTAGTTGTAGTCTTGTAAATAGTTACCCTGCAAGATTCACAGTCTGTCTAAAATCTCAGTCTGAGACTAAAAACTCAAAATCTTGGGGCGCCCCGGTAGCATACCTGGTGGAGCGTGTACCATAGAGGCTTTGACCTCGCAAGCGGGCAGCCCGGGTTCGAGTCTGACTCGGAGCCCTTTTCTGCATGTCTTCCCCTCTGTCTCCCCCTTTCACTCTCTCTCACACTATCAAATAAAAGCCTTGAAAAATGGCCAAAAAATATCTTTAAAAAAACCCAAACTTAAAATCTTTAGATATGAGCAGGTGTGAGCCTAGAGTTTTCCGGGAGTCTTTTCCAAATCTTTTCAAAGTCCTCTGATGTATAGGTACAAGGACAATTTTGACTATAAACTGAGTATTGTAGTCTTACTGACTGGTATGGGGTGTTCTCGAGCGCAATTAAATGCCCTGCCCTTGATTGCTCCATTGACAACACCTGCTGTGGTTACGTTTGATTAGTGTAGTTGTAATCAAGACCAGACCTCAAGCGTTCAGCTTTTAACACTGCCTGTGGAGGATAATTCAGCATTTGCCACACTGCTAAGGCAATCTGTCAGTCTGCAGTGTTTCTTCATTGTTCCGATGGCGTTGACAGAGAGCAGGGGCAGGAAGAGTTTACTATGTTTAGGACTTGTTGTGGTTTCTAGTTTGTTTTGCCTTTGCACACCACTGACTAAGCTTAAGGCATTGGATAAATTAGGAGGAAACTTCACACTTAGCAAAGATCACGCTAAAGGAAAACTCTTAATTGGGCAAAATTCTCTGCAACATGGTGAACTCAAAGGAACCAAGGCTACAAAGAACTTCCTGCATGATGATCCAGATTACCAAGATGACATGGGTAAGTTAAAGTGAAATTCTTATTACAACCCAGCTCAAAATGCACCACAAAAGCTGTTAACCCTCATTCATTGTTTTGTCCTAAACACGTATTGTATACCTGTTTTGACCTTTTGGTTTGTTGTAGAACTGTTAAATTTCATACCTGTATACCTATTTGAACTTAAACAAAACTTTATTTTTAAAAGGTTGGGGGCATTACAACCAACCTCAAGGACAGGATTATGTCTTAAAACCCAATTTGACACCAGGCAGTGCAGCAGTGGACAGACTCCTAAAAATGGAACCAAAAGTTGAATGTACAGGAGACTCCATGAAGCTTCAAGTCCAAGATGCCGCTTCTACACCTGGATCTCTGTTATTTGTGGACAGGGGTAAGTTTAGCAGAGGTGGACTCAGGCTGTTTGAGGGGCAGGGGTGGAAAAGGTCATCAGCTGCATGTGGTGGGCCACCAGCGGGCAAAGTTTTCTAGCATGGGCAGTCAGCATCAATTTTAAGGTCACCCATAAGCAGTGGTGGGCTTTTGAGGCTTTTGAGGCTATGATTGTACTTTTTACTCCACTACATTAAGCTGTCACTTTTCAGCTTGAGATTTATCATTAAAACATGATCAAGTGACATTTGTTTAAATTAAACCTCATAACTGTATATAAAGAATAAAAATAGTTTATGTTTACATAATGCATCAATAATATTGCAATTTTTTGTATTATATATATATATATAAATAAATAATTTCTCTAAGGGGTGGGATTTGTCAATGATTAACGTTGATTTAACTACATTTTTTTTTTGTGCAGTGTCAAATAGAAATGCAAATCTTTCCCACTTTCACTGAAAATATTTATTTAACCAACATCACTCCTGATAATAACAGCCTCTAGCAAACTCTTGTAGATTTAAAGTTATGTAAATAAAGAATTTATTAGGCTATGGATTCGCTAGCTTGTCAAAACTGGTTATTTTGTCAGAGATCGTCTGAAGCAAAACGGTAGTGGAGTAATTCACTATAGCGTAACATTAGCTTTTTACATCTGTCAGCTGCATTAACGCTTCAAACATAATAAAAGTGTTTTTCATTTGTTAAGATTATTGTACTGAACAAAATGCGTTAGAATCATGTTTGCAACAGAGCTTATTTTCTGCAATGATCCAAAATCCAATGCAAAAATCCCATAGGCGAAGTTTCAATAGACTCCATGGTGAGGCTATTTCCGGGTTGTCATGTCATTTTGTTTTCTCTCTATAGCGTCGTATCGCCCAGCCCTACTGGATTTTAAATGCTAGGAATAACCAGCTTAGACAAAATGATCGAAACATGAAAAGTCAAAAATGTCCCATTCATTCTGCATAAGAAGTACTTTTACTTCAGTAAATCTGAATGCAGGACTTTTACTTGTAGTGGAGTCATTCCACAGTGTGGTATTAGTACTTTTACTTCAGTAAGGGATCTGGATACTACTTCCACCACTGTCTATAAGTAAATTAGCATCTCTAAAGGAACTCTAAATGACACTTTATCATGTTTTCTTCACTGAAAAGGCACCCTAGCAGGTTTTGAATGTATGGGGGCACCCCCTCCCTGATTTCACCAGTGGTTTACAGTCTCTTGTGGAGTCATAAAATTACAGTTCTGTCTTTTATACTGTGCAAAATGCAATGAAGTATTTATAAAGCAAGTTAATGCAGTTTATTAAACCCCCTTTCCTTTACTCGGTTTACTCAGGAAGTTTGTCTCCTTTGCCACTGTCCAAGTTGCCACCAAGCTGTGGTTACAACATCCAGTCAACACAGAAAGCTTTGGTCTTAGTTGCACCCTATGATGGTTGCTTTGTTGCTCTTGAGGTGAGTTAGTTTTTTTTAATTGAGAAGGCACTGCCCACTTGAACAATGTAAAATTGTAGCATTTTGCTTTCTGCTTTTAGGAGGATAGCTATGTTCTCCCATTACGTTGGTGGGGGATACCAGTGAGGATGTCGTGCCCCCTGATGACGCAGTCTTCACCTAACCCTCCAATGGTCACCTGCCACGCTCAGGGCATGATTGTGAAAACAGGATGGACAGTCTCTGTCGCAAAAATTTACGTTAAATGTACGTTTTTGCCTTTTTTTTTTTTTTTTTTTTTTAAACATTTATTGATTTTTGTGTTAATATAACATCATCTAACAACCAAAACTTCACAAACATATGGCAGCAAGGAAATAATACTCAAAATATCAATAATACTGAAAAGGATCAAAACAAATGAATAAGCAAATAAATGTAGATAACAAAAAATAAATAACAAAAACGTATAAATAAAATGAAAAAAAAAATAAATAAATAAATAATTAAACTGTGACGAGTATTCTTACAGGTTACATTCCCAACAACAAATTAGATATTTTTCATTATCTTATTTTCCCACCGCCTCCTCCATATCTCCATTCCTCAGCAGTTCCAGAAATATTTTCCAAATATTATAAAATTCAGAAGCCCTCTTTCTAACAATATAGGTAAGTTTTCCAAGAGGCAAACTCGATGTTAAGTTATTTAACCAGTGTTTAAAAGACCTATCTCACTTTGTTGGCATAACATCTTCTGCCAAAGGTGTAACAAACAACAAATAATGGCTACATCAATTTGGTTTTGTCAGGGTGCTTTTGTTCATCACTGTTGAAGTGAAACCTGTGCTTTTTCCTTCTATTCCATGTCAGATTGGCTGCAGTGGGAAAAGTCTAAAACTCTAAAGCACAAAGCATAAGTCAGTCTGGTGCAGTGCAATATTTGCTGGATGGTGAGGTTTAGTTATCTTGGGAGACAATAACTTATCCAGAGCCTCTTGGTAACAAATGTTTGACTATTATCTTTAGCTATCCCATAGCTTTCTACTACCAGGTTAATTCTCGATTCAGTTTTTAAAAGGAAACTATCCTTCTGATTCCAAAATTGCCCAGGTTTTCTCAATTTTACTTGATTCAATTTTGAGCCCTAAAGGTGCATTATGCAATTCGAGAGAAAGCATTAAATTTGCATTCCTGGTATAGAAGGATAACTTATTGAAGCAAGCTATGATGACATGATATTTACACTGGCATTTAATTCATTTGGAGAGGAAAAGCTGTGACTATATGTCTGTTTACTTTTTTCAAAGTGTACTTGCGTATAACTTTATGTTTACAGTGACTGGTAAATGGGAGCCACTGATGAAGGCATCATCCAGATGTGGGTTCAGTGTAGTTGAACATCCTGAAGGCGTGGTCATCTCTGTTCACTATGCACCCTGCCTGGAGAAAAATGTACGAAGCCTATTTGTTTGATTCTTGAAAAGCCCCCTTTTAAACAAATGTTATATAATTACTTTTTATTTGTTCCAGGATGGAATGTATATCCTTGAATTGGCTGGAGATGAAGAAACTAAAATTTCCTGTCCATCGCTCTCACCAGTTCAAACAGAACACACAAAAAGTCCAGTGAGTGGTCCACAACAGCAAATTGAAATGCCAAGCAAAGGGGTGTATCTGCCCACCCCTTCTCTGATAATACCTGCTGTTACCCAGGTACCAGCTTTTCCAAAGTATCCAGAGGCACCTAATCCCAATCAAGGGCCAAAAGATATTAATGTCCCACAGTCTCCTTATTACCCCAATTTCTTTTACCAATACCCTGCAAAACCAGACTCTGAACTTACACCTACTACACAACTATATCCTCCTAAGGCTGAAAATCCCCCTACATTGCCACCAGGAACTAAACCACAGCTGCCAGCATCTGGGGCTCCCCAAGCAAAACCAGTACCTCAACAGCCACCAAAGACAGGGGTAGAAAGGCTGGTAGATATCCTTAAAAACTGTGTACCTCTGCAAGAGCCTGAAAAGCCAACTGTTGCTCTAAAACCTCCACAGCCTGAAGTCCCTCAGGGCCAAGTTCAGCAGCCATTCTACCCTCAGCCAGATCCTGAAAAGCCAACTTGTGCTTCAAAACCTCCACAGCCTGAAGCCCCCCAGGGTCAAATTCACCAGCCATTCTACCCCTACCCTTGGCCAAAACCTGAAAAGCCAACTTCTGCTCCAAAACTTCCACACCCTGAAGCCCCTCAGGGCCAAGTTCACCAGCCATTCTACCCCTGGCCTCTGCCAGAGCCTGAAAAGCCAACTTCTGCTCCAAAACCTCAACAGCCTGAAGCCCCACAGGGCCAGGTTCACCAGCAGTTCCACCCCTGGTTTTGGCAGGGGCCTGAAAAGCCAACTTCTGCTCCAAAACCTCCACAACCTGAAGCCCCCCCGGGCCAAGTTCAACAGCCATTCTACCCCTACCCTCAGCCAGAGCCTGAAAAGCCAACTTCTGCTCCAAAACTTCCACAGCCTGAAGCCCCTCAGGGTCAAGTTCACCAGCCATTCTACCCCCGGCCTCTGCCAGAGCCTAAGAAGACAACTTCTGCTCCTAAACCTCAACAGCCTGAAGCCCCACAGGGTCAGGTTCACCAGCAATTCCACCCCTGGTTTTGGCAGGGGCCTGAAAAGCCAACTTCTGCTCCAAAACTTCCACAGCCTGAAGCCCCTCAGGGCCAAGTTCACCAGCCATTCTACCCCCGGCCTCTGCCAGAGCCTAAGAAGACAACTTCTGCTCCTAAACCTCAACAGCCTGAAGCCCCACAGGGTCAGGTTCACCAGCAATACCATCCCTGGTTTTGGCAGGGGCCTGAAAAGCCAACTTCTGCTCCAAAACTTCCACAGCCTGAAGCCCCTCAGGGCCAAGTTCACCAGGCATTCTACCCTCAGCCAGAACCTGAAAAGCCAACTTCTTCTCCAAAACTTCCACAGCCTGAAGCCCCTCAGGGCCAAGTTCACCAGCAATTCTACCCTCAGCCACAACCTGAAAAGCCAACTTCTGCTCCAAAACTTCCACAGCCTGAAGCCCCTCAGGGCCAAGTTCACCAGGCATTCTTCCCCTGGCCTCCGCCAGAGCCTAAGAAGACAACTTCTGCTCCCAAACCTCAACAGCCTGAAGCCCCACAGGGCCAGGTTCACCAGCAATTCCACCCCTGGTTTTGGCAGGGGCCTGAAAAGCCAACTTCTGCTCCAAAACTTCCACAGCCTGAAGCCCCTCAGGGCCAAGTTCACCAGGCATTCTACCCTCAGCCAGAACCTGAAAAGCCAACTTCTGCTTCAAAACTCCCACAGCCTGAAGCCCCTCAGGGTCAAGTTCACCAGCCATTCTACCCCCGGCCTCTGCCAGAGCCTAAGAAGACAACTACTGCTCCTAAACCTCAACAGCCGGAAGCCCCACAGGGTCAGGTTCACCAGCAATTCCACCCCTGGTTTTGGCAGGGGCCTGAAAAGCCAACTTCTGCTCCAAAACTTCCACAGCCTGAAGCCCCTCAGGGCCAAGTTCACCAGCCATTCTACCCCCGGCCTCTACCAGAGCCTAAGAAGACAACTTCTGCTCCTAAACCTCAACAGCCTGAAGCCCCACAGGGTCAGGTTCACCAGCAATTCCACCCCTGGTTTTGGCAGGGGCCTGAAAAGCCAACTTCTGCTCCAAAACTTCCACAGCCTGAAGCCCCTCAGGGCCAAGTTCACCAGCAATTCTACCCTCAGCCACAACCTGAAAAGCCAACTTCTGCTCCAAAACTTCCACAGCCTGAAGCCCCTCAGGGCCAAGTTCACCAGGCATTCTTCCCCTGGCCTCCGCCAGAGCCTAAGAAGACAACTTCTGCTCCCAAACCTCAACAGCCTGAAGCCCCACAGGGCCAGGTTCACCAGCAATTCCACCCCTGGTTTTGGCAGGGGCCTGAAAAGCCAACTTCTGCTTCAAAACTGCCATTCTACCCCCACCCTCAGCCAGAGCCTGAAAAGCCAACTTCTGCTCCAAAACCTCCACAGCCCGAAGCCCCGCAGGGTCAGGTTCACCAGCAATTCCACCCCTGGTTTTGGCAGGGGCCTGAAAAGCCAACTTCTGCTCCAAAATCACCACAGACTGAAGCTCCTCAGGGCCAAGTTCACCAGCCATTCTACCCTCGGCCAGAGCCTGAAAAGCCAACTTCTGCTCCAAAACCTCCACAGCCCGAAGCCCCGCAGGGTCAGGTTCACCAGCAATTCCACCCCTGGTTTTGGCAGGGGCCTGAAAAGCCAACTTCTGCTCCAAAATCACCACAGACTGAAGCTCCTCAGGGCCAAGTTCACCAGCCATTCTACCCTACAGGACAAGTACATGAACCTCTGTACCCTCAACCACCGAGGATACCAGGTGCTGGAGCAAATGGTGGACCACAACAAGTCATAACTCACACAAAGGATCAAACCACCGCACAATCCATCCCACAAACCCTTCAACCGGGCTCTCCTTATATGCCACCTGTGAACTGCCCTGAGATTTGTCCATCTGGAATTTCTAATTGTTGTCCACAAATTTATTTTCATCAACATATACATCAAATTATCCCTGTTGGACTCGGTAGTAAAGATGGACCTTTACTCTATCCGGTAATGCCAATCCTCCCTTCAATGGCATATTCTGGATTTGGCAATGGCGTTGGTTCTGCTATTGCTCAAAAGCCAACTGAAGCTAAAATACAAACTATCACAACTGCACCCGTTTCATTCCGGTCCATTTCATCTGGAAATGAGAAGCTCCCATATCTCCGGCCACCACATGGGAACCCTGCTACAGTACACCAAAATCCCAGCAAGTCTACAAATCCTGAACAGTCAAACTCTTTTTATATAAGAAATTCATATGCTGAGTCATATGTACCACCAAATCAGGATTTGCATAGACAACCATCTGACAAAAAGGCCAGCGAATTTAAACGGCCAATGCATCCTAACTTCCAAAGTGATAGGCTTCTGGTCCCTTACTCCATGCTACAAGATGCTCAAGCACAAACTTATGACAAGTCAATAGCTGCTGTAAATGTCTCTCAACCACAGCCATTTTTAAGTGACACAAAGAAATCCACTAAACAAGAACAAACTTTGCAATCCTTATCTGAACCAAAGAGTTTTGTGCTGCTACAGCATGGCCCACCAGGTAGGGAGCCTGACGTGTTCCATGAGTCTCCACTGTCAACTGCAAACTTCCTTGCACAAAATCCAGCAAGGAATAACCTTGGCAAACCCACACATCCTCAGCCCCAGGACCCCTCTGTCAGCGTGGCACATTTAAACCCTAAATTTAAAGACTTCTGGAGGCCCATGACACCTCTAGGCTCTGACCAAAGGGTTCCAGCCCATGTTCCTGGGAATGCATTTCAATGAAGGAACTATGTTGCCCACCAAGCAAATGGTATGTTGTTGTGAAGCAGTTCATCCAAATATTTAAAATGCATATTTTTCCTCTTACCTGTAGTAGTATTATGTATCAATCTACATGGTTTTGGTGCAAGTTTTGGAGATCATCAGCTGCAGAGATGTCAGCCTTCTCTTGAATGTAATGGATCTAGCTTGACATGCAGTGTTCAAAGCACCAAAAAACGCATTTGAGAAAATCAACAGTAATGCTTGTTTCCAGAAATCATGGCTCACTACTCTAAATAATTCACAAAACTTGTCGAGCAGTTTCATGTTGAAACTTTTAACATGCATGATACTATTCACAACAGGATCTGTGGATTATAATGAGTGACCGGGGTCATGATTTCAACATTGCAGCTGAGTTCTTCAAATTTACTTTTATTTTATTTTTATTTGCGCTTTGAACACCGCAAGCTGAGTGCCACTTACACTATATTTGAGAAAAGCCCACATTTCTATGGCAGATATGTCCATAATTTGGCAACTCGCACCAAAATGATCTGGATTAAACAATGGCACTGCAGGTAAAATTTTTCATTATGGAGTTTTTGGAACTTTTTAACCCAGTCTTTGGGACTGATGTTTGTATCTTGCAGGACTGAACCAACCCATTGAGACTGACTGTGGAAACCGGGTGAAAAAATGTTGCCTTCAATGTGAATAAACAATTGAAACAGAGCACCCAAACTACTAATTCTTTCATTCAAAAGTGTTTCAGTGTGTGGGTGTAAAAGCAGAATGTTGGCAGTCATCTTGTGTATTTTTTATTTGACTAGTTTAAAAGTTTACAGATTACACTTATTTGCTGGCATCATATCCACCATTTAGAATGAAGAGGTCAATAAGGGCAATGCACCTTATTTGTTTTGCTTATTTTGCCTTGCCATGAACTGGTACTTCCTGAACATTGACCCATTCATGTAAATACTTACTAGAATTAATCAACAGTGGCTTCTAAGTACAACCCTGAAATTATTTTGTGCTTTGTAAAATATTACCTGGCTAAAAAACCTTTTTCCTTTTTTGAACATGTATCAAAACGTATTGGTGACTACTAAATTTTAAATGCATTTCTGCAACATAACATGAACTAACATGACAAGCTTAACCAGGGGTGTCAATCCAGGAAAGGGCTAAGTGGCTGCAGGTTTTCATTCCAACCAAGCGGGAGCACACATGACTCCACTCATCTAATCACCTGAGCTGTCTTCACTTGTTTGATTTGTTGTATCAGGTGTGCTCTTGCTAGGTTTGAACAAAAACCTGCAGCCACTTGGCCCTTTCCTGGATCAGTTTGACACCCCTGCGATAAACCTTTGGATGTTAAAAGAATTTCATCACTTGAGAAATGTTGAATGGGTCCAAATCTGACTTTTTTTTTTTTCTTTGCAATGCTTTTTTTAGGGCTAGTGTTAGGGAAAATGTATTCATGGAAATGTCATTGGGTTCACAGGAATGTCATTGCCCGCAGTCAACACCAGTGGCAAACAGGACTTTGTTTCGCAAAAGCTTTTAAGGATGTGGCATGAATGATTAATTGCATTTCGGTACCAGTGTGCTTATTCTGTGTAGAGGGCTTATCAGTGTGTCCCCATCAAACCGGTAAAAGGCCTTGGGTAACTCTCTATACTTCATTGACAAGTTAGTGTTGTGGGGCATGAAGTCTCAAACGGAGTACCAGGGGTGACTTTATATCCTGCAAGGGGGTGCTTAAGACTGGCTCCACTTTGGCTGTTGGGTCAGGGGCATTCAGGGCGAAGGTTGGGGCAGAGAGCCCTGCTTTGGCTCATTGGAGCTCTCTGAAGGCAGTTTTAGGACTGGAGAGCCAGGGTTAGGGGCTTTGGGTTAAGCTCATGGGGCTGAGGGCCCTGCCTGACCCACTGGAGTTCATTGGGATAGACTCTGTATTGGCTGAGAGCTGTCCCTGGGCATATAGAGCCTGCTGTTTGTATTTTTGTTAATTCAGAAAAATGGAACAGAGTTTGTTTGTTCCTTCATGAAAACTTATCTCCGAAATCTGATCTTTAATCATAATTTTTGCCTCAACTGAGTGCATTATTTCTTTGTTTCAATGCATTTTAAGGGATCCAATGATGACAAACATACCAAGACAAAAACATGAGAACACAAAAAGCTTTTACTTAAGAGATTTATTCAGCAGCATATGATGTAAATCCTTATTCATTTTACAGAAATGTCAAAGTATTTCAAATATTGGATTATTCCTTGTCATATCGTATTGGTCTTACGTCTACCTAACAACACAGGACACGCTCATTTTAAAAAGTCATATTACTCCAATGTCAGTTTAGCTGGAGGAAGCAAGGTTATAGTCTGTGGGAGCTGAACACTTAGAAGAATCTAACCCTTCCTGGGCACACTGGCACAAGAGGAATGGGTATTTGAATCACAGGGGCATCAACCACAGGGGCATCAACCACTACATCTCTCTTCACCACACTAAGCGGGACCTCAGCACTCACTGAGGAATCTGAGGCCGAGCCAGAATCAACAGCTGGAGCTGGATCAGCAGGTGCAGCAGGATCAGCAGGTGCAGCTGGATCAGCAGGTGCAGCTGGATCGGCGGCAGCTGGACCTGCGGCAGCTGGATCGGCAGGTGCAGCTGCTGCAGGGGCTACAGGTACAACTTCAGCTGACTCTGCTGACTCTGCAGAGAGAAGGCCGCTCAGATGAGGGTCGTGGAGAGCAGTCAGTTTGTGGTGCCTCAGACCGTGCTTGGTTGGAATGCTGCCTATGTGGACTGATGGTTGTGGGGCAGGAGCTGCAGGTGCAGTGCTGTTGGCATCTACAACAGGCATCTGAAAAAGTGTATGCATCAGCAGAGATTCAGAAGTAAAGATTCTGTCCAATTTCTGACCGAAAATCATCTTACCAGAGTTGCAAACATCTTGCAGTCCACACTGTGTTTAATGCTCAAACCACTGGCGGTACAAACACCACGTGTCTGGTGGAGAAAAGAAAAACATGATTTTTAACTATTTTTGTTTTGTTTTTGAGCTTTGGTGATAAGATTTATCATTTTATACTGTTGTTAACTTATGAGCAAAAAATTATAAATATAAATGATTCCAATGATAATTTAATAACAATACATTTTATTTAGAAGGCACCTTTCTTGGCACTTAAGGAAACCGTACAAAAAGGACAGAAAAAAAAACAAAACAAGAAATTGGGAACAATACAATAGATTGGACAGAGCAATTGTCATCAGAGGGAATAGGCAGTTTTAAACAGATGTGTTTTGAATTGTGATTTGAAATGGGGGAGTGAGTCAATGTTTCTGAGTTGGCGTGGTAATGAATTTAGAGCAACAACTCTTCCCTTTTCCTGAAAAATGTTGACATTTTTTGTGGAAAACTAAACTGGTGCTTTGTGTACTTACAGCCATGGCGTCATTCAAGGGCACGCAGGGATCTTCAGTGCAATTGGCCTCAACTACAACATATTCTACGAAATAGGTAGGCCCACCAGACACAATCTGAAACAAGGTATTGAGAAGTATTTGTGTACCGACAGACACATTAAAACATGTAGGTGCATTAAAAAACCCACAAAACAGATTATGTTTGGGCTCACCTGTGCTGACATCCTTCCAACTTGCAATAAAGTGTACGTTATGTTCACAGTCATGTTATTAACGGTTGCCAGAGAGGCATGGACCAAGTCCAGCCCCTTGGTGTCATTTAGGGGAAGAAGGGTTGGACAGCCAAGGCAAAGGTCCTCTGTTGATTCTATAATTCATAAAACAAAAAGACACATTTAGGTTTCTGTGCGTAGGGAGGCATCATTTAAACGCACATGTGTTCAGAGTGTGAGGTGAAGTTTTTTACCTTCTGTTTTACACTTGAAGGCTGTGACAGTCAGAACTCCGCCCACCTTCGTCATCACCACGTCACAGTCTCCTTCTACGGCCTGATTGGAAACAAAAACGTCATTGTTATTATCATAACTGTCTCATTATTATATCCTAAAATGATCTTGAATTTTGTTTGGGTTCTTGTTACTCAAGTACGAGAGCTTCTGTGCGCTAACGGTACTCACCGTCAACATTTTTGGCCTGACTGTGCAGTTGGCAAGAGGTGTGGGATCAAACACGTGACAGTCTGTCTCCAGCAGGTCAACTTCCAGCAGATATATGTCGGCCCCATCAGGCTGAGGAGAAACACAATGAAACATTCATTTATTTTGATTGTACAGCATCAGACAGTTATTTGAAATAATTCTGCTATGTCGACAAACATGCATATGTAATTTCAAATGATAATGAAAACAGAGCATAGTTGAAAAATTGATTTAGAATTCATGATTCTGCAAATGTCTGCATGCAGACACAATTTTTAGGAATACACTTGTTTTTTAATTGGAGTGCTGACAAAATATATATACACAATTCAGGAGATTCAGTGGTTGAGGACTGAACAAGTGCCCACACTAAATTACACTACTTAGTATAGTTTATATATATATATATATATATATATATATATATATATATATATATATAAAATCAAATACTTAATATCAGTTATGTTAGGTTCCCCCTGGCATTTTACCAATTTTCTTGTTATATATATTTGTTATTATATTTATTATTTATATTTGGTATTTATTCATTTATTTTTTATTAATTGTAATAGTAATATTATTTATTTATTTTTTCCCCTTGTTCCTACAAAGTTACACCTTCACACTCGCAGTTTATTCTTTTTTAAATGATTTGATCCTTTTATGGAGTGGCCATGAGGAAATAAGTGTGCGGGGTATTTTGTTATGCACTGCATCCACCTAAAAGTTGAACAACAGGAGGCAGAGAAAGGGGTAATTATCTATATTAATACAAACTCAACCCCTGCCCATTTACCTTAGTGTAGATCTTGATGTCTTCGATCCTGTTCAGTGCATACTTGTAGCCGTGAGTGTGCTGGGCGTTGAGGTAATCCTGAGCCACCAGAGCAGCTTCCTCTGCCTCGGGGGAGTCGCACAGAGGTCGCACCACATTGACCTGAGCCCACGTCCCCACCAATAGTCCCAGAACCACAGTGATGCCCAGGAGCTTCATTTCTGCGAGAGATGCACAATCGAGCGAGAAGTATCAGAGCAGTGGAGCAGATGAGGGTAAGGAGGAGAGGAAGAGCTGGAGCAGGCTTGGGTGTATATATCCTGTACTTTAAACAGGAAAACAGAGCCAAGTTAAACACCGTGTACATCCCTCCTGACTCCTGCGTCACACGTGGGTCCGACTCTGTTTTAGGATTGCTGCCAAAACAAATGTAAGCTGAAAAAGTCTGGGGTGGGATGAGAGTTCAAATCAGTGATTGTTCACAGCGACAAGACATCTAGAAACACCTCATTCTATCTGTGGTTTCCAGTCGACAGCTGTGCCACATCTGACACCAATGTTTCTTGAATATAATATCATAGGAAACGTGCAGATCTTCATGTTCAAAACACCAATATTGTGTAACCGGCTGTCAGTGTGGACTCAGTGACTTGTTCAATGACACTTTAGCAAAAAGGATATTTGCCAACAGGAGGGACATAGTTGAGGGACAGGGACAGTCATCGCTGCCGCCCACATGTT
Organism: Centropristis striata; assembly: GCF_030273125.1. NCBI lineage: Eukaryota > Metazoa > Chordata > Actinopteri > Perciformes > Serranidae > Centropristis > Centropristis striata. Next base: position 10,630,178 of record NC_081527.1, on the reverse strand, counting down.
TGCTCTGTGTTGCACCGTTTGCACAAGTGTCGCTCCAGGTCAGGACCAGGCCTACTCACAGACGCTGATGCAAGAATTACTAGTAAAAAAAATCTCCCTTTTATAGCTTTTGTCTTCATCTTTCGGTTTACTTTTCTATTTTTCATCCTATACATGATGATTTCCAACTCCTCTAGAATTCTTTTTAAGACAGTATGAAGTTTCATTTGTAGGCATTGAGACACCTGATGTGCACGTTTAACACTGGTTTTAAGGACAGTTATCCCTACATGTCCTGGGTATCGGTGCTGCATTGGCTGGTTCAGCAGACATTTCGAAATCATAACAAGTTGTGATAAGAATGGTAAGCACATGGTCTTCCTTTGTGACGTTAATAAGATAATAAAAAGAACAATTTGGCTTTGATAAATGACAAGGCTGTAGTCATGACCAACTGAATTGAGTCCAAGTCAAATCAGAGATCGGGTTCAGTCTAGTCTGAGCAGATGTAGTCCTGTTCATGGCCATAACAGGCAGTCTTTTCAATATAATGTGATTAAGGAGTTAGGATAGATGAAAATAATCTATTTATAAACAAGATTGATCTATCTTCTGACAACTAACTTATCTAATTGCCAAGACCAAGACATTTTAGAGTCCAACCAGGCATGAGCCCAAGACAAGTGCAAGACAAAAAAGTGGTCAATTAGGTCTTTCAACTGGGGAAGTTTCATAGTCCAATCTAATATACCCTATTCACCTTTAGTGTCTTGCAAAATGTATGGAATCTGGATTTTTTTAATACTCTGAGTCAGAAATCTCTACTCCAGCAGCGCTTACATATACCAGACTATGTAGTTTAATTTCTTACTATATTCTAAAGATTATTATTTCAGAGGGGTTTGATCAAATATCATTCACACTGATTTATAGGACATTTTCTACATGACAAAAAATGTTGTTGTGTTTTTTTGGAGTGATAAAAAAGAGATATCCAAAGCCTTCGACTATAACATGTCAACAAAATAAAACAAGACTTTTTAACGTGGCTTTACCCACTGTTCAGATTTCTGTTCAGGAAATATTTATTAAGACAAGGCCTAATTTGCATATTTAAACATAAAACTAATTATTGTCTTAATGTAAGCAGTGGTGGAAAATAAATATTCAGATCCCTTACTTAAGTAAAAGTACTAGTACCCCATTGTGAATTTACTCCACTACAAGTAAAAGTCCTACATTCACAACTTACTGAAGAAAAAAGTACCAAAGTATCAGTGTCAAAATGATCAAATGTTCTTAAAGTTTTAAAAGTAAAAGTACTCTTTATGCAGAATGAACCCACTCAGATTATTAAATATATTGTAATTATATTATTTGATTATTTGTATTGATGCATTTATGTAAGCAGCATTTTACTGCTTACTACTTAATTTACTGTTATGAGGTTTAATTAAAAAATGTCTAATCACTTTAAATGTATCACGTTCTTCATATTAAATCTCAACTTGACTCCACTACATTTAGTTGAAAGCTTTAGTTACTTTTCAGATCGAGATTAAATATGAAAAACATGATCAATTTAAAGTGATTTGACACTTTTTAAATTAAACCTCATAACAGGAAATTAAGTAGATAAAATTAGTCCTGTCTTTACAAAATTAAAACGCTGCTTCCATAAATGCATATATCGGCACATATCGGTCTACCTCTAATATCTAGCCATTTTCCATGGTTTTCTTGATAATAACCAAAATCATTATCAAGAAAACCATGGAAAATGTCTTGATATCAGCTCTTAAATTAAACTCTAATCAGCTATTTTCGTTGGTATCATTATATTTGTCCAAACAAATGTACTTTTAGTTGTACCAGGCACTAAAATGAATTATGAGAAAACAAGGGTGGTCTAATATTTTTTTCCTGACTGTATGTCAACAATCTTCTGTTTCTCGGTGAAACCTGATTGGTCGGCGCAAGAGTGACGCATACCACACGCGACACTCAACGTGCAATGGATGGGATGCTAGGTGCGCTGCAGGTTGAGAGGGTCAAACAGTGTATAAATTCAAAGTATATTCATTCTGCGGTAAAGTAAACATGGAAGACCGTTATCATAAAATAGTTAATCCCTCTCCGAAGTGTCAGTGAGGCGAACGAGACAGTAACGGTAAGTTAAAGCAGTGAAAGCTAGCAGCTCACCATTTGTTCCCGTGTTGTTGTTTTCAGTAAACCTAGCCACGTTAGCTCATTTAGCAAAAGGCTATTTGCTTGGAAACACGTGTCGAGAACAAATCATACCCGACTGGTAAAACTGTGAGCCGTGTGTGGCCTCAAAGCCCGGAGGAATTAAATATTAATGTATGTTAACTCTGCTGTGTGGGAAATATGTGGCTCGAACATAGTGAAGGTTTAAACTGCTGTAAAAAAGCTTTGATAACGTTTTTTTTTTAAAGCATCCTTTTCAGTCTTCCCCAGCTTCTTGATTCTACTAAAACGTGTAAAAAAATAGTATTTACTACGTTACCTGTGCACACGTGACTGTCTGTTTTGTAAAAGCTGTAAAAGGAGCTTCCTAGTTGCAGTGACATGATCTACAGTCATGGAAAAAATGATTAGACCATCCATTGTTTTCTCTAATTTCTTGTTCATTTTAATGCCTGGTACAACTAAAAGAACATTTGTTTGGAGAAATATAATGATAACAACAAAAATAGCTCAGAGTTTAATTTAAGAGCTGATATCTAGCCATTCTCCATGGTTTTCTTGATAATGATTTTGGTTATTATCAAGTAAAAATTGAATTAGAGATGGAAAATACTGAAAATAATTAATGATATATACTACAGGCCAAAAGTTTGGAAGCAAGATCAAATTTGTTGAAAAAAGATCATAGTTTCATTGCTATACTTTGCAAGAAAATAAACGTGATTCTTATATAAAGAGTCACTTATTAGAACACATTTTACTATAATTATCAGGTATTTGGGTTTTTATTGCTTCGACTTTGTGTATCCTTCTTTCCTTAAAGTAATGTTTAAATCTGTACTCTTGTTTTCTGTCTGTGTCTGTGGGTTTGACTCTCATTGTGGAGAAATAAAAAGACTGAAGTGAGATGAATAGAGTGAGAATTTTCTCTTATTTGACAAAACAATTCTTGATTGAATTTAATTTTGTGTGCACAAAATGCAGTTAAACAGTTAAATCGCAATATATTGTACCGCACTGCTCACCATATTGCAGAATGCTTAAAATCACAATAATATTGTATCGGGATACAATCGTATTGTGGGGCCTCTGCTGATTCATGTCTCTAGTAAACTACCAGTATGTGTAACTTCTTTTAAAACTGAGATGATATGTTCTTTGCCTGTAATAACACTTTGATTCTGTATTGCAGCGGATGTTTGGACTATGCATTACTCTACTGAAGAAGGTGCCAGAAGCAGAAGTGAATAGAAAGACAGCAGATTAAGCTCTGAAAATCCTGTCATGACATTGTTGAGCCTTTAGCATCCAACACGAGTACAGTTGAATCAAAGAAACCTCAATCTAGATCTGAAACAGTCGTTAGAGACAGTGGACCATGGCCGAGACAAAATAAAATCCTGTTTCAGCTCTGTTGCATATCTGACTCAGACCTGCCCCTCCAGCTGAAAGGATACCCACAACACCTTGCTCTCATGTGACCCTCCATCATCTCCACTCTGATCATCTCTCCCAGATGCACCGAACACAGAACCACCGAAGCAAAGAGAAATACCTCAAAAGAAAGAAGGGGTTCCTGTCTTCAGTCAAGGGAGTCTCTCATCTCTCCAGGCGAGCCAAGAGACGCCTCTGTTGTAAATTACAGCTTTGGATGTGGAGGAAGCGGAGGGAGAGATGCGGTCTTGGGATTTTCAGAACAAAGAAAAGAGCGTGTGGGATCAGCTCCGGTCTCTGCCTCAGCGTGAAGACACAATCACAGAGAAATAAAAGCAAAGTCCCGTCATACCGCGCACCAAACACAGACAATCCTATCCGAACAGCAGCTCTCGGGTGTGACGCTGGAGGTTTGGAGGACTCACTCAGCCTCCCGAAGGAGGACTGTGAATCTGTCGGTGTGTCAGAAACCCTCACTGCTCCCAGTTCCTCCCAGAACCTGGTTTCTTCGGGTAACATCAGTCACACCGTGCCCACAGCGATGGTGCCGTCTCAGAGAACAGAAACCGCGGTGCAGCCCGGTGAAATGACCCACCCTTTAAAACTTTCTCACACTGTCAAACCCCCGCTGAGCTCACACAGCGATGCGTGTGTGTTAACTACACATTTTAGAGAACAGAGGACATTGACAGCAGCTCAAAGGCTTGAGGTTGACGGTCCGTTGGGACAGTTTACTGCTGTCCCTCCCGGTCAGGAAAAGGCTCCAAACAGAGACACTGATGAGAGAATCGCCAGTAAAAAGACGGCGTCTTCTCCAACTGATATCAGACTACTGAAAAAGGACATCCGTGGTATGTCTTTTTTACTTCTATGATTCTTTTTCCCATATCCGTGTTCTTGTTTTTTTGCGGCTGTTTAAGACGACAATGTTTTCACATTTCTCTAGAATTCCTCGAGGACTTCTACAGAATATATGGAAGTTTCATCCCATTACAGAAGAGTGACGTGTTGCGACACCTGGAGAGGAAGTTTAACACCGACTTCAGCGACAGGTAAACCTTTGGCAAAATCTGACTTAAATCTCATTGAATTATATTACTATAACGTTAACGAAGGAATTTATCGGTTAATTGCTATGTTTTTTTTTTACATACTCCAGTATGTATAAAACATCCATACATGGACAAAATAAAAGATAAATAAAAAATATATTAAAGTATTAACAATTTACAATATAAACAAGTAGTATTAACAATTAAAATAAAATAAAGGAACATATACAATTTAGACAGAGTCAGCATTTGGATATGGACCATTGAACAGAATATTGCGCATATAAATTAAATTATAGAAATATTGTACTGTGATTACATTGCAGTGATTGTCAGTTTTCTTGGTTGTAAATAGAACTGCAAAGTGTAAAACTTTCAAATCTGCTAGTAACTTTGTCACTGAAGGAGAGAAACAAGAGAGAGTGCTCTGATAAATGTTTTATTTTATTTTGAAACAGTATTCTGCCTTTCTGAGACTAGGATGGCCCTGCAGATTTGGATTTTGCAACAGTTTATTTATGCAGGTGCACGAAGGAAAATTATTTAAAGCACAAGTTATATTAACTTTCTATTAATAGTATTATTAATAGGCTGACGATCAAAATATCCATGGTTTGTTGAATACTTAGGTGCACATATGTAGCAGGAGTTTTGGGAGTCATCTCCCAAGAAATGTTACACATTTCAATAAAATACAATGCAATTTCACATTATTTTGGGCCATTATTATTATCACATCTCTGTACAAATAGTTGGTAAAGCTGCTGATAATAAACACCCAAAAAGGTTCAACCAAACTGGCTAAGAAGTCGACTGGGGACCAACTTCTATCATTAGATCTGCCCAAAGTCACTGAGTTAGTTTTGATGTTTTCACATTGTATTTCCGTCGGTTAACATTGGTTTGGTATCTGTAATGTTTATATCTTTGCACGTATTGTTTCGTGTTTTTCTACCTGTGCAGGAAGAACGCCATCTTCTCAGAAGTTACCAAATACAGAACGGCGATCGTTCAGAAGCCTGTTCCTTCCTTCCAGGTGGTCTACAAGAAACACACGCTGACAATGGAGGACTTGTCTACGCTGGCAGACCAGAACTGGCTCAATGACCAGGTGAACATCAAACTCAGCTGTTTCAGTTTTTCAACAATTGATGTGATGAAGAAGATTAGATCATCTCAAGAGGAGAAATTAGGTGTTGCAGCAGTTCAAAAACGGATACATATACAGATAAATGATGCGGTAGAAATATAGGAATAACAGAATAAATATACTAGGGAGATATGAACTGTACAAAAGCAAATAAAGACAAAGTTACAAGATAAAGTGGCATGGAGAGTCTGGTACACATGCAAACTGATAAATATTGTAAAATGTGTATTCTATACAGTATATTATAGTATTAAGTGTAAGATATAGCACAGGTGCAATGTGGTGGTAGTAGTTTTAGTAAAAATATAACGTAATGTACCTCGATTCCAAAAAGTTGGGAGATTGTCCAAAATGTAAATAAAGCAGAATGCAATAATTTTCTAATCCACTGTGACGTATATTCAATTGAAAACTGTACAAATTGGTATATTTTACTTTTTAAAGCCCACCTGTCTGCCAACAGCTAAGGATAGGGTTGGACCAAAAAAAAAAATTTTTTTTTTCTTACTGATGTGTTTTTGGTTGTGTTTTAGCCACATGCTACACAAGCACAACTGCAGAAATGCAATTAGTTTTATAGTTTAGTACAGCAAAAATAACAGAATGTCAGTAGTAATGAGAAATGGCAGATTACAGTATAGTATGTAGGTATAGTGTAATAAAAATGAAATAAGTATTAGTCTGGTATAATATGTAAAGATATATCAAATACGAGCCTGAATGTTTCTGCTGAATGTAACTGATATGTATGATTTTTTTCTGCTTTAAGGTCATGAACATGTACGGAGAACTGATCATGGAATCTGCACATCACAAGGTAAATTCTCGGTAGCATGTCTTCTCTAATTATAGTTGGGACACCAGAAAGGAATAGTTTTACTTTTCACTAGCCCCTTTCATAGTGCAGTTTCATGACGCGACATTTATGGCTCTGTAACGTTTCGCCTCCACTGTGAACGCACACAAAGCGGGATGCCGGGATCAAGTGATCCCACCAATTTTCCGCCTCCAGAGGTAGTCACAGAGGCGGAAAATTGGTGGGACTGTTGGAAGCGGGACCACGATGAACGGGCCGTCCTGGTAAGGCGGAATATTTGACGTTGCGCTTGATGTCTGACACACACCTCCCACTTAGCCCGACAGTCATCGAATCACTGTTCACTGTGGTCGCTGTTGCTTACTGTGCACAGCAAACAAACCGGCATCACTTACTGTGCACAGAGTTTCCAGTGCTTGTTGTAAACAAACGGAGGTCACTAATTGAACACATCCTGCTGCAGCACATACACACTGTACTGCTACAGAGCTAACTGTGTAGCCTATTAGCACTGTGCTACTGTAGCAGCACTGCAGCTGCTCTGTCGCTCCTCACTATCGCCTCCTCCCGCCTCATTCCGTGACACCAGACTGCACTATGAAAGTGCACGAATATCACGCCTTCGCTGGATCTCTATGAACGGCCTTAGGCGAAAAGCCGGCACAGATTTTTCCAGCAATATAGCGGGACATTTGCGGGACTGCCCTATGAAAGGGCCTACTGTCATGGCTGTATGCTGAATGTGAAACTACAGCCAGCAGCCAGTTAGCATTTAAAACTTTGGCCACATTTGACATAAACATCCAACTTTTGACCATTCTACGTAAGACCATAATACGTCCTCTTTAATCCACAAAGTAGTAAAAGTTGTGGTCTTACAAGGATATATGTGGGACTTTTTCGTGGTTGGACACAGACACAACAACTTCCTGGAGACAGGCAATCAGTGGATACAGGGGCTTTTTCCAAATGTCAGACTTTTTCTTCAGTTAGTCAATATAATGACAGAATCGCCCTATTTCTCTATCTTTAGCTCTATCTTAACGCTATAATTTTGAAAATGGTATTAGTGCTATCAGATCAGTTTTCAGTGTCACCCTGTGACAAACACATGAACCCTCACAAACCTAAATTACTGTAGTTTTATAATTGTTTATAATATTTTTTCCCTCCAACTCTTAGGTCCATTTTCACAACAGCTTCTTCCACAGGCAGCTCATGACTAAAGGATACGACGGAGTTAAGAGATGGACCAAACAGGTTAGCTCTAACATGAAAGGGGTGTGATCATTTCTCAGGTTTTTTTTTTTATATGGATAAAATAATAATGAGGTAAGAGTGATTTAACCCTGTCTTTGTTGCACAGGTAGATTTGTTTTCTAAGAGTTTGCTTCTGGTGCCGATCCACCTGGAGGTCCACTGGTGTCTGGTGACGGCTGATGTCGTGAAAAAGAAGATCTGCCTTTATGACTCTCAAGGGATCGCACTTCAGAAGGTTGCAAGGGTATGGTTGAGGTTTTCTTTTTATGATCTACATGAACATATCAGTTGCTTTTCCCTATTAAGTTTATCTTCAAGTCATCGTTTGTCTCTTTGCTTTACTTATAATAGAACATCCTGAAATACTTGATGAGAGAAGCAAAGGAGAAGAAGCAAGCAGCTTTTGAAAGCGGTTGGGCGGTGTCGTTTGATGAGGTATGTTTTGTTGCTGTTCTGGCCTAAAAGTAATGATGAACTACCTGAGGATAGGAACTAAACTGGCCTGCTGTGATGTCTTGTCTCCCCCTGCTGTCCTTTACAGATAATCCCACAACAGACCAATGAACATGACTGTGGAGTTTTTGTGCTGGAGGTACCAACATGCTTTTCAAACATTAACCCTTGTGCCTCACTAGGGACATTTTCAGCTTTACAGTTTTTAATGTTTCGATTATTTTGCTGGTTATTTTAAGCATTTAAAAATCCAGTAGGGCTGGGCGATATGACGCTATAGAGAGAAAACGAAATGACATGCCAACCCTGAAGTAGCATCACCAGGGAAGGGAATGATTAATTAATGATCGATTAATGGTCGTTAAGAATTTGGTTGATCAAGTGGAATTTTTAATCGATCTGTGTATTTTTTCATTTTAATTTTTATCTCTGACTGCGTATCAGTATCACTGAACTGAAACACGGCCGAGTGTTCAGTTCTGTGGCCGTACGTCAATAAGCCAATGAGCTGAGAATTAAGTTGGATAAAGCTACAGTTTGCAAACTAAAAGTTGCAATAACAATTATAAAACACAGAAATACAAGAGTAATAATTTAAGAAAAAATCTTATTGTATCAAACCTTGCTAGCATGAATTACAAGGTTTAATTTTATCCAAAATGTATTTAAACACAAAACACACTTAAATATGCAAGATTACTGTGAAAACTAACCTCATGCCTCTTTGGGGGCTAAACCATAAAACATTGAATTTCTTAACGTTATCTTTACAGTTTAATCTCACTTGAGTTAGTTTTACGATCAACAGGAAGTCTCTTTTCGTCCTTTCAAAATAAAAGCATCCATTATCAAAACAGGATTTTGCATGGTACTATGTATATATATATATTATTTTGAGCATGTATGCATGCAGCAATTAATCGATTAATTGATCGTTGACATTATAGATAATAGAGTTGGCAGGTTTCTTCCAAACGCCCATCCCTAAGCATCACCATGGGGTCTATTGAAAATTCACCTATGGGATTTTTGCATTGGATTTTGGATCATTGCAGAAAATAAACTCTGTGGCAAACACACGTTTCTGATGCTGACGTGTTTTGTTCAGCAGGATAATCTTCACAAATGAACACCACTTTTATTATGTTTGAAACGTAAATGCGAAATAGGCATTTTACAGAAATACTCAGTGACGGAGGTATTTATATATATATATATATTATTTTTTGCGTTTTCATAAAGAAAAGAAAAAACAGTGGTGTTATGCAAAGAAACTGGGATTTAAGAGGTTAAAATTCTAAAAAAAATAAAATAATATTTAGTAGTTATGATCAGAAGTGATGTTAGTTAAAACAACAACAACTCAATGAAACAGGAAAATATTATTTTTTATTATTTTATATTTATTTTACATGGACATTTTTATCCTCTAAGGACAGAGTGACATTTTTAAAGGGAGGCACATGGGTTAATATACATATGACTTCTATCATAGTGTTGTTTGAATAATCATACATGTATATAATACATACAAACTCTTATTTTCTATCTCTCTGACAGTATTCTAGATGCCTTGCTTTGGCCAAACCTCTGCAGTTTTCACAGAAGGACATACCAAAGATACGCAAAAGGATCTACAGAGAGCTGTGTGACTGTACGCTCCATGACCACGGCTGACGACCGTCTTACAGTTTTGTACGTGTGTTGCTGCTAATCTGTGCTGCTTCTCTTTAGGGTAGGAAATCAACAGCACACTCGTTAGCAGCGGTGCAGCAGCCTTACAGCACTGAGTGCACACGGCTGACCCCTGTAGTCTTATATCAGATGCACTGTCCATAATCCTTGTATGATTACTGTATTTATATGATCAATATTTAATCAGGCATGTTATTAAGAAAAAGATTCTTCATGTTCTCTGGAATTTACACATCTACAGTGCACCAATAGAGCCTTACAAATTGGACTGCCTGTTGAAATGTAATCTAATATAATAAAAGTGTGTTATTTCTTTTCTAATTAAGTATCCGTACACTTTATTTTGCACAATTTATCAGTCAAATTTTTTCTTTGTTTGACATGAGTAGAAGTTATGTGTGTTTTGTTTAAAAAAATGAAGTAGTTTGAGCTGGAATCGGTGTCCAAATTCATATTTTGTTTGGTTTTCATAATATGTCGGGCTACACGGTGGTCCTCACAGCAAGAGGGTGGCCGGTTCGACTCCAACCTGCGGCTCTTCTGTGTGGAGTTTGCATGTGTGGGTTCCCTCCAGCGTCCTCCCACAGTCCAAAAACTGTAGGTTTAATTGGTGACTCTAAATTTCCCGTAGTAGTGAATGAGAGTGTGAATGGATGTTTGTCTCCAGCCCCGGGAGACCATGGTGCGGATAAGCGGTTAAGGAGAATGAATGAATGCATAATAAAACTGTGTATATCACATTTCAAATAAAAAGAGACAGTTTTTAAACATCCAGCTTTTGTTTTTTTTCTAGTTTTCCCTGTACAGATCAGGCTCTGTATGCACTGCATGCAGAACAGCCTTTATGATTTACATGACATTAGGGTACAGACATATTTGTAAATACAGCTTTATACAGGTACACTATTCTGTGTGCGAGTGTGTCCCTGAACGGTTATAACACACACCGATCAGAACACAGTGCTCCATATATAAAGTGGAAATTTAAGGCACAAGACAAACTTTCTAATGTGAGGTTTTCAGTATGAGAACCAAGTGAAATGTGTAAATATATACTGTGATTTAATATGGAGCAATATGTAATACTCATCACCAAATCGATCTGTTCACAACAGACACAGTTCTATTAATGACCCTGTCAGTATATAATAAAAATGATTATAATTTATTGTGAACTGACTCCTTCATCGAGCAGAGATCAGAAAAACCATCATGTGTGTAACTTCATTAAAAAAGTGATAACCTGGTCTGAATTTTATTAAAGGGATAGTTCAGGTTTTTTAAGTGGGGTTGAGGGCCTTTTTTAAAGCTGGTTGAAATACATTTTGCTGCTTTTTCCCCCGTCCACGGCAGTACTTGACCTGCTTTTGTGCTGGTACTCTGGCCTGCTTCTCCAAACTGGGGACTGGCATCTGCTGTCGGTAATACACTGAAAATGTTCAAACAATCCCACTACAATAAATCAGAACTTTCCCTTTAATTAAAGAGTGTCGTGACCATTTTATTGTTTTCTTGAAAGCTGAATTCACTAACTGACTCTCTCACTGTTCCTTTAAAGCGTCACAGACCAGCTGATGTGCTGTATGCAAGTTCATGGTAACAGATAACCAGATTTTCTGGTACTAAAGTTGTAAAAAGTAATCCGGTGTGATCTTATACCGAGACTAAGTTTAGTCCAGTTTGACCATCATAGACGATACGGGGCCTAGTCATTGACGTGGAACACCCACTCAATTTCTGGCTCATCGTCGTCGAGGCGTATCACAAGATAGGACACCAGCTGGAAGAGGTTCTGCCACAGGCCCAAGAAGACGTACAGGTAGAAGTCACTGACGTCGATTTGGCAGTGTATCCCTGAGTAATCCATATCACACACACACTCAAAACTGTTCACGTAGTTGACACAGAATCCGCCGTTCATGCACGGGTCCGAGGCACATTCATCCACGTCCTTTTCACACCTGGAAGGTGAACATGGGATAGGTGGGTTATAAAAAACAAGAAAAGGCACCGTGTAAAACAAAGCTTTAATTTGCTACTGTAGTCAGTCCAAGTAGGGGTCGACCATTGTGATAGTCATGAAGGAGAAAAAGCTGTGCACTGCAAAAAAAAGCCAACTTGTATTTTTTGGCCTAAAACAGTGATTTAAGTTGGTAAAACTTCGAAATATAAATTATTGACATTTAGGGCAACAATGTAAGTTAGCACAACAAAGGAAGACAGGTGTCTGCTCAACAATCTTTGTTGTGAATTTTGGTCATTAGCGAAAGCTAGTGGCTAACTGATGCTAGCGGCTAACTGATGCTAGCGGCTAACTGATGCTAGGGGCGCTGCTTGTTACAGCTACAAGAGTAGCCATTAGCGTATCAATGCTAACTCAAAATTGTGGTTGCAACATTAGCTGACATTTCATAGAGGCGTTACAATCGTGCCAATTCAGCACATTGCAGAAGTAAGGATTAAAATTTATTATAATGTTAAATTATAAGTTAGTGCAACTCACAGTTGAGTTGACAAAAGTCAGAATTCAGAGTTCAGCAAACTCAAAAACAAAACTTAAAATATTTTGTTTAATTGTCCAACTTAAAATTTTATTGAAGTTTGTTGCCTTGAAATTTTTAGTTCACCCAACTTTTCTTTTTTTGCAGTGTGGTACTGTGCTGTGAATAAGCCGCTACCTCAGTCAGGGCCTGAAAAGTGAAGCCAATGTGGATGCCTTGAACCCGCATGCCTTTTAAACAGGGGCAACAGATTGTATAGAGGTCTATGAGAAAATGGCCCTACTTCTCACTTGATTTATGACCTCAGTAAACATTTTCTCAATCGCTAGTTTCAAGTCCTCTACAATACAGCGTGATGTTAGTTTTTTTAGTAAATTATGGTGCCATTTAGAGTAAAATAGACGACAACAACCGTTGCTACCCTATGAGGCTAAATCGACGATTCTACAGTGCGCTTCTGTGTTATTGTCAAGAAACGTATGCATTTCAAATTAATATACAGTCATGCAAAAAATTATTAGACCAGTCATTTTCCATGGTTTTCTCTTTATAATCACCAAAATCATTATCAAGACAACCATGGAAAATGTCAAGATACCAGCTCTTAAATTAAACTCTTATGAGCTATTTTTGTTGTTGTGATTATATTTGTCAAACAAATGGACCTTTAGTTGTACCAGGCATTAAAATTAACAAGAAACTGAAGAGAAAGGGTGGTCTAATATTTTTTTTTGTATATATACATCATATCATTATGCATGTCCTACCACTGTCCGGTGAAACCAGGCAGGCAGTAACAGCTGTTGTCTACTTCAGAACAGTTCCCTCCATTAAAGCAGCTGTAATTCCATCTTGTGCCCGTGCATGTAGTTACAGGCAACTGAGGAAGTCTAAACAGATAAAAAAAACACAACATGAAATGTCAGTGTCTCCAGGCTGGTGCTGTATGTTTTAATATTTACTGGCTTTAGTGGCACAATAAAATGTGTTTATTTTCAGTGTTTAATGTAAAAGCACTTACGGATTGGTCTCAATGTACCATGGGATTTCAGGAACTTTCTCCCTGCAAGAGAACAGTTTGTAAATAAATACAACTCAGAGCTCATTAACCTATTACAGGTGTGTGCAACCATATGTTTGGAGGAACTCACTCGCAGTATTGGCCTGTCAGATCCCGAGGGCAGACGCACGCGTAGCTCTGGAAACCTTTGAGGCACGTGGCGCCTTTGCTGCAATTGTTATTTTCACACGTGTCAACTTCCACCTCACACTGTATACCACTGTACCCCGGCTCACACACACACATGAATCCCCCCGGTAGGTTGATGCAGTTGCCGTTGATACAGGGGCTGTAGATGCAGTTGTCCGTTGGGTCTTGACAAAGTGGCCCCTTCCACTCAGAGGGACATGTGCATTGGTGCAGGTCAAATCGGTCCTCACACACACCCTCGTTGTCACACGGGTTGGGTGCACACACGCTTGCGCCCCAGCAGCCGTATCGTGGGGCAACGTTACTGTTTATCCTGGAAAACTTCTCCTCCTGAGGTCTGGGGAGGTTTAAGTCTGTGTCCAAGTGGAAAGGTAGAGCAAGGCCTCCAATCGCCACCAGTCCCAGACACCCAGACAGGTTCACTCCAGCATCTAAGCTCAGTCCCCCCAGGAAGATGTCTGCTCCCTCCTTAAGAAAATCCAAGTCCCCTGCAGCTGTTTTAGACACGCTTAGCTCCTTCTTCCCTCCATCCACAGCCATGATCCACCTGCAGGTCGGCTGCGTTGGGTCCTCCATGCTGAGCTCAACAGTGTGCCACTCGCCATCACTGGTTGGATCCTGGCTTTGAACTGTCATCTTGTGGGAATCCTCGTCAGCCCCAGACTGGAGCTCCACAAACACATGAGAGTCCAGGAAGGAGACCGTGAGGTAGTCTGAGTCTTTTTGTGCATGTAGTAAGACGGCAGCGGACTGTCTTGTGCGGAAGCTGATGGAGACACTGCTTAGGCTGCGCTTGATATTCCCGTTGCTCCTGTAGTGCAAAATGCTGCTATCAGCCCGAAATGTCACATTAGACAAACCTGAAGGAGAGAAATGGAAAATACTTGAAGTTAAATGACCACTTACTCTCGTTCTTCCATTCATTTAATCTATTCCAGAGCAAAGACAAAAAAACCATTCTTATCATAATCAGCCCTGCTGATCATTACAGTTTATATTTGGTTAAAGAGAACCTTGACAATAGGCCTTCATAGTAAAAAAAAAATGTTATTATCTATTATGAGTGGAAATCTGCTCCATCATGACTGTGTGAGTTGGTTTGATCAGACTTGATTTGCAGTTGCCTTGCAAAATAACCCAACTGTCACTAACCCTTGTTGCAAACATTGCACATTCCTGATTCATGCATGGTGGTGTGTATTATCTTTTTCAAGCTGTGCCCATTTCAAACTGTTGAGAAGAGCACAGATAAAACCACAAATACAGAAACGTGAAAGACTGAACATTTCCAACTTAGGCAATTCATTCTGTTTATGAACGCAATGAATTATGAACCTGATTTTCCTGATGTTTTCATGGTCTTTAAACTGTTTGAATCAGGGCAGTTTAAATGTTATTGTCTGCACAACAGACAAAACAAACTGGGTGAACTGCTTATTGTGTCATCCGCTAGGTCTTTGGCGGCCATGTGACAAAAAAGTGAAAAAAAAAAGGCTTCAAAATCTGTAAGTAGTATCACAAAGAGAAAAAGAGGATCAACTGCTTCCCTCCTTTTCTCTTTGTGAACATGTGACATCTCCAGGAAGACTTGTCATCAGAAACTTCCACAGGCATGAGGCGACGCGCCTAATCTGACCAGGGATTACCACGTCTTAGAGGAATCCTATGTAGGATCCCTGCTTCAACTCTGTTCCCTCCTGTAATCAGCCACACTGTAATTAATCAGTGCCTGCACCAGTGAGACCGTGCACTGCAGAGATCCCTCCTGTGGATACTTGGACATTTTTAGAGAGTCTCTGAGACTTTTTTCTAAGACAGGAATAGCCCAACAACAGGTCCTCATCACAGGATACTCACACTCAAAGCCCTGAGAGACGGGTTGACAAACAGCGGTGGTGGGGCAGGGGGACAGCTCACACCACTTCACCTCCTCACAGCGCTGCCCTGCAGTGTTGGGGGGGCAGTTACAGATGAAATCGTCCCACATGGGGTAACACACTCCCCCATTGAGACATGGTTTGACCTAAGGAAGAGGAAACAACCCAGATGAATCAAGCTGTTCATTCTACAGAAATCTTTATAAAGAGATACCCGCATATGAATGCAAAATCTGTAGGCCAAGAGTTTGGTGTCGAAAGTTTTCTGGCTCTTTTAGTCAGTTTGTATTGTATTCCAAGTACTATTGACTAAAGACTGTATATAAAGCCTCACGTAAGTGAAGCCAAAACATCACGATCGCCCCCTGGTGGCTGGCTGCAGTATAGGTCTACACCCCGTCCCGTCACTGTTAGATAGTGGGACATGGGCCAAACCTCAAAGCTTTCAGTACACATTGAATACTTTTTCCCAACAATGATTTCTGTCATTTAAGATGACAGCATTGTGATGTGATGTCACCATTGCAAGATAGCAGCAGCCATATCTTGGATATTTTGGCTTCACTTTTGTATATTGGGAGGAAGCGCAGAATTGTCATCTACTCTTTATACAGTCTAAGGAATTGACCAACCACGTTGGAGCAGGCCTTGGTTAAAAGCAGGTAAACACTCCATGGGGAGAGCAAAAGAGGAGGAACACACTGGCCAAAATGCAATCTCAGAACCAATTGGCTATCTTCTGACGAAGATTTAGCTTCTTATTACCTCGTTTTTAATTGATCTGCATTCATATGCAGATATTTGTTTGTAAAGATTAGCCAAAATGTTGTCTAGATCTAAAATGAATTGTAAACAATGACCGGTGCAGAAATAGGAATTCTTGGCTGTTATTGGGATATCCACTGGAAACACTGGAACCCCAGAAATATTGTCAATTGTCATGTGGAGATGCTAATCCTAGATTTATGAAACTCTCGCAAGTTTTGCTGCCCCACAATCTATCCTAGCTCAAACCATTTGAGGTCAACACCAATGCTCAACCATGTTTGTGAGAGTTTCTAAAATCTATGATCACCATCTACAGTCAATGATGTTATTAAACATAATCAGTCGATGGATTCCAAGATTGTTACTGTCATTTCTCTAAGTCATTATTAGTGCACATACGGGCTGAAAATGCCTCAATATAATGAATATGATAGCACAGATATAACTCACAGCACAGGCATTGTCACTGCTGCATCCTTGTGCAACGTTGATAAGTTGCTCCAGGCTGTAAGAGTCCACCGGAGTAGCAATGGGAAAGAACTGCAGCCGTTTGCTGTTAATCCTCAGATCCTGGACACATCCCTTAAAGTAGCCACCAAACGAGGCAGAGGCCCTGGAGTCTGGGAGCCCACCAACAAAAACCATATCCAAAGCCTGAGCCTGGATGGGCCTAATGGGCATAGAGCCCTGGCTCTGGGCTGACTGGAACAACATGGCAGTCATTCCTTCCAGCTTTACAGTCACCAGATGGAAATGGCCGTCACTGACCGCACCCTGACCGACGAAAGTCTCAAAGTTGTTGACCTGAACTTTGACCCTGCCCTCGTCCAGCCACAGGCGGAGGTACTGGCTGGTGCTGTTGGCCAGGATGAGGAGCAGCCCGCTGGACTGTCTGGTGCGTATGAACATGGATATAGTCACAGTATCACCTGGGTCATCGTCCAGTGAGAATGAAGCATAACTCTCCAGGTCTTTGTTTCCAAACCTTGCTGTGATATACTCTGCATGGGTACAGGGAAGAAAGAAAAAGCCATCAAAGTCAACTCAAACAAAGAAGAAGTAGACCTTAAAGGAGTTTGAGACATTTTAAAAAGAGTCAGGTGAGAGGATTGATTATTTTAGCTTCTCTACTTACAGGACATTATCAATGTTAGAGGGCAGAAGCAGTCATCAACTTAATAAAAGCTTGTTTTGACAGACAAGTGAGAAAATGGACTATTTCCCAGCATTGGTTTTTACAGTGAAGAGAGCTATCAGTTCATTAACAGCAAGAGGCTGTTTAGGACACCAACCAATGATAATGCCTCTGCATGGCCCCGGTCCATAAGACCTCTTGATTTGTCAAAGTGAAAGCATGCCAGGTGAGCAACAGAAACCCACGTTTTTTTAATCCCCAGTCCAGGAGTTACTGAATGCCTTCTAATTGCATGACTGTGTGGCTGAACGTGGTGCTATTTCCACTGCCACTGTAAGCTTCTTTAAAGTGCCTAATTTTATCACTCTGCTTGGTGCATCTCTTCTAGGTAGCATTGAACCTGACTTGACCTTTGTCAATGCCAGCATGTTATCCAGGGATTCTGTCCAGAGAAGTGTTATTTGAATGCGAGAATTCATAAAAAAAAACATTTCTACACATAGCATTTCAGAGCTAGTTAAAACACTTTAAGATATATCCACTGAAAAGGTTAAACTTTCTGTTTTATTGCTAATGTTATCCTCATTTATATGATATATAACATGAATGAGACCTACACATCATAAACAAACACATTGTGAATCAGTTTAGCATTGATTTGCTGTAATTTTTTGTCTCTTTGTAGTAGTTATGCATCTCTGGTGGTTTTGTGGTCTTTGTTTTTATTTTGAGTGTCTATGTAGTCAGTATGTGTCTCTTTCGGTGGATTTTGGGTATTTTTGTAGTCACCAGATGACTCCTTGTAGTCATTTTGTGTCTCTTTGTAGTTATTTTGAGTCTCTTTGTAGTCATTAAGGTATCTTTGTAGTCAGTATGTGTCTCTTTGTAGTCATTTAGGTCTCTTTGTAGTCATTTAGGTCTCTTTGTAGTCATTATGTGTATCTTTTGGGTGATTTGGGGTCTTTTTGTATTCACTAGATGACTCCTTGTAGTCATTTTGTCTCTTTGTAGTTGTTTTCAGTCTCTTTGTAGTCACTATGTGTCTCTTTGTAAATCTTGTTGTCATTTTCAATCTAATTTTAGTCCTTTTGTGAGCTGAC
Organism: Centropristis striata; assembly: GCF_030273125.1. Classification (NCBI taxonomy): domain Eukaryota; kingdom Metazoa; phylum Chordata; class Actinopteri; order Perciformes; family Serranidae; genus Centropristis; species Centropristis striata. The sequence continues at coordinate 10,611,539 of NC_081527.1, read as the reverse complement.
ACTTTGCACCCTGTAGGTCTTATTCAGTAATACATCCATGATGTGTGAGCGTCTTACCCTCTGCACAGTCGTTTCCCTCGTATGGCCTGTGGCACTCACACATGTAGCTCCTCCAGCCCTGGCTCACACAGCGCCCTCGGTTCTGACACGGACTTTCATCGCACTTGTCTTTGTCATTGCATCCTGCTGTGACATTTTCCTGAGTGTCTGAATCTTCTGCCACTACAGCAGGCAACACCAGATGTGAGTCCACTAACACATCTCTGAAGCAGCCTAGAAAAGCAGGCGGGTAATCTGCTTCATCCGCCGCTCTGCCCGAACCCCAGTTCCCACCGATTGCTCCTATGAAGAGACTTTGACGAACTGTTCCTGGCTCTGGGAGAGCAGAGGCTTGCTCAAGCACCTGGACTTCCGAGCGGGAGTCTCTGATGCAGCTCCCTTCAATGCAAAGCAGCCTGATGAGACTGACCACGCCGCCTAGTGATGCTTCTACCGTGTGCCACTTGTTGTTGGACAAGTACTCAGGCAGCTCCTGAACCAGCGTGCTGGAGCCTTGACCTCTCAGGCTGCGCAGACAGAGATGGCCGTCCATCAGCTCGATGCTGAGGAGCAGGTCGTTCACTCTGCGCTGCAGGAGGGTGCCGACTGGTCTTGTTGTCCTGAAGCTGAATGACACATCAAGAGGAGCCTCTGGATCTAGAAGCTGAGTCTCTATGTACATGTAGCCTCTGGACTCAAATGAAAAGATGGTGGTGGTCTGGCAATTAGGTCCTGTGAAGCCAGCAAGGCAGATGCATGTGTAAGTGTGCTGATCATTGACAAGTAAGGGAGAGCATATTCCTCCGTTCTCGCATTGGATGCCATCGCAGCCTAAAAGTGCAGTTGTGCAGTTCTCTCCTCCATAGAGGCGCCCATTTTGGCTTTGTTGGGAGCAAAGGCATCTGAAACCTCCACTGTGGCTCTCACATAAACCACCGTTTTGGCATGGCTGCTGTTCACAACCGCCGACGTCCTCATCGGAAAAAGTGCCTGGAGAGACAAATACAATCCAATATTTCTTCTTTAAAAAAAAAAAATCCAACTTTCAACACGTGTCTGTGAGGTTCAGCACACAGCCACAAAGTGTAAAGCTGATTAACCCACAGAATGCAGATGAGAAACCAAAACAACAAGAAAACAACATGCAAAAAAACAAAACAATAAACACTTATAATAGTTGTATATAGTTGTAGTTGTTTATAATAGTTGGATGACTTTAAAAATTTAAGCAACTGCATAAATGCATGTTGTGCATTACACTACACACTTGGACACATTAGCCAGACAGTATTCTCACATGACAATAATCTCTCCTGATAAGTTGACTATCAGGAGGAATATACTCTATATTAGCCTTTTAAAAACACTAATTTAAACTCTATTGAGTAAAAGATACAGTACACATTTGCACAATTACACAATTACAACATACATTACCTGCAAAAAGCAGCCATAGCACCCACACATGCACACTGAATCTCAACATTGTCCTCAACGAGTCCTCCAAAATACTAGAAGTTTGGCAAAATCTTCATTTCAAGTCAAAGACATGTGTAGAGTACTTGTGTGTGCAGCTCCATCATCAGCTCGTGCATGTATCTGTTCACTGAAATGCTCGGAGCGGTGCAAGCCAGATAGGGGGGATTAGTCTAATGCACTTACAATGTCTTACACATTAAATGTGTTGGCGAAGGGAGGGGTTCATCTAGGAGGCTAATTAGAGAGAAGTCTGATGTATACTTACGTAAGTGACAACAAGTCCTGGCTGATGAAACAATAGGATGGTGACAGATGGTGAATCTGACCTGGGGATTTCCTTTTACTTGACTTTTGTAGAAGGAAATACTCTCACAATTCAACTATAAATACAGGTGCATCTCAATAAATTAGAATATCATAGAAAGTTTATTTATGTCAGTAATTCAATTCAAAAAGTGGAAATAACACATTATATTGATCCATTACACACAGAATGAAACATTTCATGTCTTAATGTATTTAATTTCTTCTAATAATTTTTGGCTCACTGGATATTTTCTCTTTTTCTAACTATTCTCTGTAGTCTCCTTTTGAACACAAATAAGTGTTGAGTCTTGTTGTTGTTTCATTTGTGTTGTTGTCTTCATCTTTTATTTTGTGTTCAAATAAATTCTCAATCAATCAATCAATAAATCCTAGAGATGGTTTTGCATGAAAATCCCAGTAGATCAGTAGTTTCTAAAGTCACTAAAAATCACCTTTCTTCACCATTCTGAGGCTCGCTTCGACCTTCAGTAGTTCGTCTTCACCATGTCAACATGCTCAAATGCACTGAGTTGCTGCCATGTGATTGGCTGATTAGATATTCGAGTTAACAATTAATTGAACAGGTGTACCTAATAAAGTGGCCGGTGAGTGTAAACATAAAATACACGTGTGGACACACACACCACAGAGCAGTCCACGGTTGAGTAATTGGCTACAGTCGCTAGCTGGACTGAGGCCAGCCAACAAGTAAAGTGGTGGTTCTAATCTGGGAAGACTCTCATTAAAACGACACGTACTTAATCCCGAGAAAGTTCTCTGAAGAGTCCTAAGAGCTTTCGACTTGTTTTAATAAGTACTTGTTTTGCAGTTGCTCGGGTTCTGGTTTTAAAAATGTCTCAGGATTTAAGAATGCCTGGATAATAAGTTGGACTGGTCCCTAAACACAGATGCTCTCTACAAAAAGGGGCAGAGCCGCCTCTTTTTCTTAAGGAAGCTCAGATCTCTGGACATCTGTAGTAAGATGCTGCAGATGGTGGGGAGGCAGCATCAGACACAGAGATGTAAGGCGGTTGGACAGACTGGTCTAAAGAGCTGGTTCTGTGGTTGGAGCCAGGTTGGACACACTGGAGGAGGTGGTGGAGACAGGCACTGTCAAGATGTTTGAGGCCATCCTGAAATACCCAGATCATCCGCTACACAAAACCTTTATGGACCAAAAAACAGCAGTGGACGGCTCCTCTCTCTCTGTTGCAGGACGGAGAGATTTAAAAGATCCTTCGCTCCTTCAGCCATCAGGCTGTCTCATTCTTCAAAGGTTACCAGACTAACTGAATTTCCCCTCTGGGATAAATAAAGTAATTTTGATTTGATTTGATTGATTTAAGTACAGTACTCAAGTAAAAGTAGGCTACTTAGTTACATTCCTGTCATCAATATGCTTTGACACAGTAAAATATCGTCACCCGTACGATATTACAATAACACTGTGTGTAAATTATGTAACTTAAGAGAAATTATGTCTAAATTATGTAACTTAAGAGAAATAAATGACTTAGGCAATTTTTTGAACATGACTTAAGCAAGATATGGTAACTTATTTGTATGTATAACTTATAATGGTTATTTTGAAGGTGTCTACATAAGAGTCACACAAGCCTGTCCGAAACATGACATGACAAGTATCATGAGCATTAATGTTACTTCAAAGTGTCTTTAATGTTCATGACGCAGCCCATGTCATGTTTATGACACGCTCATGTCACTATTATGTAGACACCTTCAAAATAAAGTGTTACCATATCTTGCTTAAGTCACAAAGGCATGTTAAAAAAATAGCCTAAGTCACATTTTATTTGGATTTAGGCATAATAAATCCACTTAAGTCACACACTTGACATAGGCCATTATCTTAAAGGGGTAAAATCACATGATCTGATCAACTGAGGATGTAGGCGATTTTACCATAGGTGGCCGGCGTCATGAGGAGACGATTTAGGCAAAAAAACAAAAACAATTTTGACAAAAAATGACTTGTGTGTGACGATATTCAGCTTTGTGCCATAGCCATAGGACACAGAGAGAGAAAAGCAGCTCCAAGTGAACTCAAGCCCCGTCGGACTACATTACCCATGATGCCCTCGTCCCATGAACCCTCTCGTGAACCTTACTGCTCGACAACACGTCCTCCTCGTTTGATTCGTGTTTGACGTGTCATGTGTGGCATGCAACATTAATTAACAGCGGTATCGAAGTTTGTTTTTATCTCTCTTTTTCTTTATTTCCCCCTTTTTCTGTTTAGCTTCTGAACGAGAGCTTTAGAGGACAAAAGCTAAAACAGCCAATGGGCGGACGGCTTGTTACGGTGTCCGACATTTCTGGAGGATGGGAAGATGGGGCGTTACAGATACTCAGGAAATTATTATTCCTTTGTTTATTTTCCACCTCACGTCTGTCAGCTGGAGTGTACAGTGCTTTGTAAACGCGGCTCTTGTCTCTAAGGTAAGATATGTTTTAAAAACGTCCCGATAGAGACGTCAATTTCTGGGGTAGCAGCGAGGGTCGTTTGTCAACACTCTCCTCGGAGGGGGTCCGGGTTCGTGGGGCTGATAACATGTTAGGGGTCCTTGAGGTGGAGAGACAATTGTCAACAACAGACAACTGTCTTGACAGTTGAAATAATGTATGATAGCTCTACGCTTACTAGCTTCATTTTTTCATCTCCGTGAGGCCTCTGTTGCCTGTTGAGTGCAACACTTAGCTATTCTTTCTGCTTTGTTTTTATAATTTTTATTTTACTTTTTATTTTATTTATTTTACCTTTATTTTACCAGGAAGTCCCTTGAGATTGCAATCTCTTTTTCGAGGGAGACCTGGCCAAGATTGGTTGCCAGTTAGAGATTAAAATGACATTGACAAAACATGGGAACATATAGTAAAAACAGCAGAAAAGAAAAAAAAGGCAAGACACACATTATACAAACAGAAATGTACTGAATCCAGCTCAGGTAAAACAATTGCACTTTTCAGTAACATGGTACGTTTGAATTGCTTTAAATTTTCCCAGGGATACTAGGTTTGTAAAATGTAACACAGTTTGCAGATTATTCCAAGACCATGGGGCAAAGTAGGAGAAGGCTTTTTTGCCCCCCATCCATTTAGAGGAACGAAGCCGAGTATTGCTGTTGTTCTGTGTCAATAATGTCATAAATGGGAGAAAAATACCTCAAATGTCAGCAATAAATCGTTATTGTGCATCTCTTCGTACATATTTGTTTTTACATTACAAACAATACAAACTTTTCAGCACAATGCCGCCTTCGTGTCAGCTTCATGCTATATTAAATCCACTGTTGTGTTTTTAAAGTAAGGTATATTTACATGCTATGTTATTTTTTACTATCAAGTAATTTGCCGTTCATTTTCTAGATATATGGATTAATTGTTTGCTATCTGAAATGTCATAAAATAGACCAATGTCCTTCGCAGTTCCTTAAAGTCAAGGTGATGTCTTTAAATGTCTATTATTTTTCCGATTCAAGACCCAAAGCTATACAGCTCAATAGATTACAAACTGACACAAAGTAGGACATCTCCACATTTGAGAGGCTGAAAACTAAATTTTTAAAACAATTTTTACATGAAAAAATACTTTAAGGATTAATTTATTATATAAACAGATGGCTATGTCTAGGTCTTTCACGGTAACACATTTTTTGGGACTATGTATTTTCCCAGAAACTATCACGAAAAACGATAGTATCGTTGTATCGATGTTGTTTACGTTTTATAACAATATGAGAGCATAATAAGTACATCCTTTTCCACAGCAATGAACTTTCACGAGAATATTAAACATTGGAATTGAAATGTGGAAAAGAAATATTAAAACATCCTAGATAAATAAAACATAAATAAATAAATTACAAGCAAAACAAATAAAATAGACTTTCAGGTTCTGTTAAAATGACATTGCAATGAGATAATCATTATGTATTATTTAATTATTAAAATAACATATAAACAGCTGGAATGGCTGTTTGGGAAATATAGGGTTTTTCTGGCAATTCGTACTGCCTGTCAAACATTTGCAGCATTACTTTAAACACAACACAAAAAAGCACAAAAAGTCATGCATGTAATCGACAATATATTGAGTCCAGAAAAAAAAATATCATGTCCATTTTTATAAATCGAACGATAAGTCAATATAGTAATAATCGTGACGGGCCTAGCTAAGTCTACCCTCTAATTGATTAGTTGATTAATCGTTGCAGCTCTAACGCCATGCTGTTTGCCTAGCTTCACACATTACACAATTCTACCAAATCTGAATCACACCCCAGTCACTGAGTGTTATCGCTGATCCAAGTTCAATCTAAGCACTGCTTTTGTTTCTCTGGTTTTCAGGGGTGATTCTTTGACACTCAACAAGCTCACCAATGAAGAAAAAGCCTTGTAATCCGCCGCGTCCCAAACGCAGCAGGCAGGTCAGCGCTAGCAATGAGTGTGGTGCAGAGCCAGGCACTGTGCTGGGCTCTAACCTCCAACTAAACTCCGAAACTGTCCCACAATCGACCTCACAAATCAGGAACCTGGCTATGTCGCAGCACAGTCACAACCTCCTCAAGTTCTTGAATGAGGACCGGAGCCGACAGAGGTTCTGTGATGTGTCTGTCTCTGTGGGTGGGAAGCTCTTCAGTGCCCACAAGGTGGTGTTGGCCCATGGGAGCAGCTACTTCCACGCTGAACTGTCCAAAAACCCTGCTACAGCACATGTGACCCTGGACCATGTGGAGGACTCTGTTTTCCAGCTCCTGCTTGGCTTTTTGTACACTTCTGAGTGCGTTGTCGCAGAAACGGACCTCCCAGCTCTTACTGAGGCGGCTCGATTCCTAGACATGATGGATATACTTAAACTGCTGTGTGAAGAAGGGGACAACAACCCAGTACGAGTGATCCAGGCACAGGATGAGACAAGAGGGTCCCCTGAGGGCGAAATGATGTTCAGTGACTCTCCAGCAGGGGACACAGACATCCAGAGCCAATGTGATGTTCAGTACACCATGTGCGGTCGTCAGTTTACCACTGACAGCTCCCAGCACAACCACTTGGCTGAGTGTCACACTGATGTGCAGCAGGAAACCTCGACAGAGAAGGAGAAGACGGCACCTCAGAGGACTGCAACCACACGGAGGTCGGCTCGCAGGAGGAGAACACCCACCAAGTATCAGAGAGAAAACGTGGAGTACTTTATCAACGCTCCTGAGGAAAAACAAAGGACTGTATATGTACGCAGAGATCAGGATGAAGAAAGAATGGAAGCAGTGGGGAAGGTGGTCGTGGAAAACCAAGCGCCCAAACTGGATGAGAACGAGACGTCTGCACAAGACGTAATGGACGAAGAGGAAGGAGAACAGGAAGGAGACATGAATGAGGATGTGGCGGCCCAGAGAAAAGTTATCGATGTTTGTGCAGCAGACAAGAACGAAGGTCAGCACGCTTCAGATGTTGTCAGGACAGAGCACCAGGCTGATGGAGAAGTGGAGGCGCAGGTGCCAGCAGCAGGAAGTTCGACCCAGAGTTCAGTGTACCCTGAAGGTCTGGCTCCTGTCATCATCAAAACCTCCAGCAAGAAGATTCTCAAGTGCCCCAAATGCGACAAAACCTTCGACCGAGCAGGTGGGAACCATGAGCTAAGGTCTAGATTTTCAGTGTCATCTTTAATGTTATCTCTTGTAATCACAGTAATAGTACAGTAGTGCTGGCTACTGTATGAGGGTAGTTGTATTTCTAGTGTTACTCACTCAGCTTACCAGACTGAGATGTCTGGAACACTATTAACCTTTGTGCATCACTTTTTAATTAGTAACTTTTTGACCATATTAGCTGTATTTATACATAATTACATAACCTGAATTTTAGAAGTTTAACCACAGCTCCTGTAATAAGTCTATAATAAACTGTGCAGCCAAAATAAATTCACCCTTAAGTACAAAAAATGTCACCCATTAAAACCACATTTTATGGTCCCACAGCAATTAAAGCATTCTGTTATACCAGGCTTTCAATCCGGAGCACTGGCTTCAAAAATGTATTTTTTTCCACAGTATTTCCAACCAGATTTAGCTATTTTTTCATGTTTGCACTATACAACTACATGCTTCTTCTCATGGATTCTACTCCACTGGAGTACAGCGTTGTGGTTGCTTATAATTTACATATCCCAGGCTGTGAAAAAAGTCCAACCAGTATTTAGTATACTAAAAATATATATATATATATATATATTTTCATAAAACCATCACTGCCATTATGTAAACAAGACAAGATTCTAAAAATGACTGAATATTTAGTAAGTATGAACAGGGCTGATTGTTAAAAAGACCTGTGAAATTGAAAGTGGAAAATAATATTTATATGTAATTTTTTTGACACAGATATTTTTCTCCTAAAAGATAAGGGTTTAGTATCTAATTTATAACTCATAACTGTTTAAATAGTAATTTATATGTTACATGGTAGAGGATTAAGGAAGTTTTACAGATTAATTCGTTGATTTTTCTTTGTCCATTAACTAATTGATCTTTTGTTCTATAAAATAAAAATAAAAAAAAAGGGAAAATTATCATCCTAATTCACCAATGCTGATACATCATGTTAACTTGTACATTTTATAGGGAAATATGAGAGTCACACCAGAGTTCACACAGGAGAGAAACCATTCCAGTGTGACATCTGTCTTCAGCGCTACTCCACCAAGTCTAACCTGACCGTACACAAGAAGAAGCACACCAGCGACGCTCCCTTCCAGAAGAAGGAGCACAAATGCCCCTTCTGTAACAAACTCCATGCCAGCAAGAAAACCCTGGCCAAACATGTCAGGAGGTGAGTTACTGCAGTCTCAGTCATGCTCAGTGTTCTGGTGAAAACAATCTACCTTCCTGTTTAATTTGCTTTGGTTATAAAATTTGCCAGACTACGCAATAAAATGTATTATAATATTATTATGAGAATTATAATATTCTCAGACAGCAAAAATGTACAACTGGGCCATCTTAATCATTTTGATCTAAAGTTCTTGAAAAACATACATTTTGAAGAGCTAATAACAATTGAACTCTATAATGGCAACAGCTGTGGTTGATACAGTCATATTATATTATGATGATGATGATGATGTCATGTTTCTTCACTGCCAGGTTTCATCCAGACCACATCCAAGAGTTTTTTACCAAGAGGAAGAGGAAGAGTGAAGGCTGGAAATGTGCTGTAAGAATCAGTTCCAGTCATATTATTTACAGCTGATCTCAAATAGATGATGAATGACACTAAATAAATACATATTTGCAGTTAAGAATGCTACACTCCATGTAAAGAGTTTATTTTGAAAATAATAGTCTGTAACCTTTGACCCCTCTGAAACAGATTTGCCTGAAGACCTTCACCCGCAGGCCACATCTACAGGAGCACATGATCCTGCACACCCAGGACCGACCTTTTAAATGTTCCTTCTGTGACGAGTACTTCAAGTCCAGGTTTGCCAGACTGAAGCACCAGGAAAAGTTCCACTTAGGTGAGAAATATATATTGAACATTTTATTTTTATGCCCCTACGATTGAAACGCGATCTGTTATTCTTGCTCATGAAAACCTTTTTAACAGTTTCATAACACTTAATGAAATATTTAAGTAGAGAAAACAGAGAAATTTTAGGAAGAAACATTAAATGTTGCTGTGGGAATTCAAGCATGAGATGAAAGCTCAAATCTGTGTCTGAAAAGCGAGGCCAATGAGAAGGTACCTTAAACCAGCATTCTTTCTATTGGCCAGCAGGGGGCGACTTTACTGGTTGCAAAAATGAAGTCTGATTGTAAGGAAGTCTATGAGAAAAGGAGCCCACTTCTCACTTGATTTACAATCTCAGTAAACATTTTCCTAATGAGTTTATGGACTAGGGTTTAAATCTCAATCTTTTTATTTTCAGGTCCCTTTCCCTGTGAGATTTGCGGCCGACAGTTTAATGACACAGGCAACAGAAAGAGGCACATTGAGTGCACACACGGAGGAAAAAGAAAGTGGACCTGCTTTGTTTGTGGGAAATCCGTCCGGGAACGGTACGTCTCTCTGCGTCTAAACTTCCCCCACATTTTCTTTATTTCCCCAGCTCTTATTTTGAAATGCTGAACTGCAGAAAAAAGATCAGTAAGAGGCGTGTGTTTCTTCTTGCAGGACAACCCTGAGAGAGCACTTGAGGATCCACAGTGGGGAGAAACCTCACCTCTGTAGTATCTGTGGCCAAAGTTTCCGCCATGGCAGCTCCTACAGGTGGGTCAGCCGAGATTGAAGAAAGTGATTGTGAACATTTCAAACTCTCCATTTTTAGAGTTGGTTATAATGAGCAAACTGTTCCTTGGATAGGCTTCACCTCAGAGTTCACCATGATGACAAGCGCTATGAGTGTGACGAATGTGGAAAAACCTTCATACGCCACGATCACTTGACCAAACATCAGAAAATACACTCTGGTAAAGTATCAGACAAACAGAAGTTCTTTTGTGTTTTTTGTTTTAATAATAATAATAATAATAATAATAATAATAATAATAATAATACTGTTCTTTGTCTTTACTGTAACCTTTCACTCTCACCAGTCGGTATTTAATTTAAAGGTATAATATGAAACATTTAAGCATTCAAATGTGGAAAAAATGGAGCTGTGTTATAAATTTTGTTGGGCCGCCAAGCGATACAAAATAATCTAATAATTACATGGGTTTTTAAAAAATTAATTATCGCAATTATATCAATATTTGCCACAAGAAGCATTTACATTAAAAACTTAATTAAAAGGTCAACATCCCTATAATTTCTAATGAGTTGGTTAATCAGTCCCAGGTCAACTTAGGTTCTTATTCAGTGTTTTGCTTTGGGGTGGTATTTCAGGTTTGAAGTAAAAATGTCTTTCTGGCACAGAACAGTGCTCCTATCAGCAGTTCCATCAGGATGCGTTATTTTGACAGGCCTAATATTTTGTTGAATATTTTGTTAAAAATAACGGACGTATTTACCACGGCGTTACCCATTTGTTTGTGGACTCCAGTTTTGAAGCCTTGTATGTGGCATTTTGACTGCTACCATCTTGGATATTTGCAACCAGAGCATGTGCAGCTTGAAGGACACTAAAATAACTCTAACGCTAGCTAGCTTGGTTAGCAAGGGGCGCCTGAGTCTTTTTTTAGTAAGAAGTAGGTTCATTTTCTCAGAGACTTCTTTTTTTCTTTTTTACAGTGATTGAGTTTCCCCCTGTTGGACATAGGAAAGAATGCAGGTTTAAGGCACTTTTTTATTAGCTTCACTTTTTAGGCTTGGTGGTCGCCACTTGGTCACGTCAGATCAATCTTTATCGACGGTTGTTTAGCAATGAAGATAACAAATCCCTTGATCTCACGCTACTTCAAAACAGCATTAAAATCTTTTGTGAGAGACCCCTAGCGGCAAAAATAACATGTTGTGTGTTTAACCCATGTTTATTACAGGTGAGAAAGCACACCAGTGTGAAGAGTGCGGCAAGTGCTTCAGGCGCCATGATCATCTGACAGTCCACTACAAAAGCATTCATTTGGGAGAGAAAGTTTGGCAGAAGTATGTTATTTCACAAATCTCAGTCATAGTCTGATGGTGAATTTGTAAAAGTGTTAATGTTTCCCTTGAGTTCTTGGTTTCTGTCTATTAATGAGGACTTTGTTTACAGGTATAAAACTGCTGTGCATCAGTGTGAGGTTTGCAAGAAGGAATTTAAAGGAAAGTCCAGTCTAGAAATGCACTTCAGGACCCACTCAGGTAAGAAAACAAAGAAGTCAATGGATATATATCAGCTTTATATTTGTATGACACCAGAAAAGTGGCAGTTCAGTGCTTTAAGGAGGCAAACAGTAGTTATTTTCTCAACTGACCATTCACTAAGGCCACCCCACTTAGTTACTGTTACCACACTTGCCAAGCTTTCTATTCTTCCGCAGCACATATGAAGAAACAGTAATAACGGTGGCAGATTTAACATTAGAACTGCAAAATAATGAAAATGAATGAATTTGATGCACCACAACATTCTCCTGACTCGTAGTTGTTTGTATACTGCTGTAAATCCAGCTGTTAGTGTTGATTAGCCTATCGCACCCCAACCCCTGTACCAAAATCAAGCAAATGTGCACGAAGGTATCACACCAATGTATCACCAATTTATTATTTGTATTTGCCGAGTTCAACGAACATTTATTATAAGGGAACATGCTGACATAAGGTAAATTAAGGTATGTCACGCTATGAAAATTATTTTGTAATTATTGTCCTTTATACTACAATTTGTAGAAAAACTAAAGTTAGTGTCACAATCCTAAAAACATAATGCAATATATCAATATATAATAAGCCTATATTATATAATAACATAATTATGTAATGTATAAAACATGTTTATTTTATAACTGAAAAGAAGAGTATTATGTAACATTTTACTTTTTTACACAATACAGCACTGCTACAATTAAAAACATTGTAAAAGACCGAACACTTAGCTTCTATCTTCTCTGTAGTTACCCTCTGAAGTTCACCTTGGCTCAGTGTGCAGCACCGCTTGCCCAGCTGAGTTTCTCTTGTGATGTCTTTCTCCCAAAGGCAATTTTTTATTTTACTGACGCAACTGAATTTACTTTCACTATTCTAAACAGCTAAACAGCCACTGTCTGTTGCACAAGGCTCTTCCAATTCTATGCTCAACAACTTGTTCTGCTACAGTGTTTGTCAGTTGTACCACTTGGTTTCTACTGCCACCCAGTGGTTGGTGATGTGTAAATCAGGAGCATTCAGATAAATGCTGTTGGGGTGCAGCACCCATGCACCAAAATCCTCGTGGTCTCAAGCATGAACTAATAAGATTTAGTGGTCGAATGGTCCAACATCAAAGTCACTGGGACCCTGGTAATAACTCAAGAACCGATACGCTAAATATGACATAATACACTTTTTAGTAAATTCCTTCAATTGCTTCAACTTTTACACATATATATATATATATATATATATATATATGTATGTGTATATATATATATATATGTATGTGTATATATATATATATATATATATGTATGTATGTATATATATATGTATGTATGTATATATATGTATGTATGTCTGTATATATATATATATATATATATGTATGTATATATATGTATATGTATATATATGTATATATGTATATATATGTGTGTATATATATGTATATGTATATATGTATATATATGTGTGTATATATATATGTATGTATATATGTGTGTATATATATATGTATGTATATACGTGTGTATATATATATATGTATGTATATATGTGTATACAATATATATATGTATATATATATATGTGTGTATATACGTGTATATATATATGTGTGTGTATATATATGTGTGTATATACGTGTATATATATATGTGTGTGTATATATATGTATGTATATATGTATATATAGGTATGTATATATATGTATGTATATATATATATATATATATATATATATGTATGGTGGACAGACATTGATATAAGGTGCAACTTGATTGGTTAGTGCAGGCCCACCACCACAAACCTAGTTTGATGCTCTCTTGTGTTGTTCATGTTGTTCATGTGACAGGTGAGAAACCTCACAGATGTCCCGAGTGCAACCAGACATTTCGGATCAAGAAGACCTTGACAAAGCACATGGTGATACACTCGGACGCTCGTCCGTTTAACTGCCCCCACTGCAGCGCCACCTTTAAGCGAAAAGACAAGCTCAAGTACCATGTTGACCATGTGCACAGCACCCGGTTCACTGAGCCTCCCCTCGGTACGCTCAGTGAGGACAAAATAGTCTCCATTCCTTTTGAGGAGACCTCTAAGGTGTACCGTGCTGAGCCTAAGTCAGCCCTCCAGAGCAGCCCTCCACCTACGAATGTCTGCGTACCCGTCACTTTAGTTCCTGTCCAGATGGCAGGAGGAGCGCAGGGCGATCTGAACGTTCACAGGGCCTCATCGATCTCCTCCCAAACTCACAGCGTTGTGAGCATGCAGGCCCAAGGACCGCAGCAGAACTCCAGCTACCAGGCCGCTACAGACCTGGCATTCTTAGAAAAGTACACGCTCACTCCCCAGCCAGCTAACATCGTCCACCCTGTGAGGCCTGATCAGATGCTGGACCCACGGGAGCAGTCCTACCTGGGAACGCTGCTAGGACTGGATTCTGCTTCGTCTGTGCAGAACATCTCTAACTCTGATCATACACACTGATGCTCTTTTAATAAGAATAGAAACAAGTATTGTCTTCTGGATAAAATGATTACATTTAGGTCAAAAACTACTCTGGTGCAGGATGGGATTCCTGTTTTATGCTCAGCCTGATCTCAGGAAATTCGCACCTCATTATTACCAAAATAAATGTATTTGTGTGACGTACAAAAAACGAAAACTGTGTGGATTGAAACAGGGTTTTTTCTGCTGTAACTAAAGTAAAACAAAGACAAATATCACAACTCTCTAAAACTGAAAGAGACAAGTGTGACATTTTTGTTTCAATAAAAACAAGATTAAAACAAATTTTAAATGTTATAAATTCATGTAATGAAAAATTCTGTTTTCCTAAAGCAAATGTTTGATGATCTGTGGAGTTTGTGGGAGCACAGAATAACTTGTGTTTTAAGCTTTGTGACATTTTTCATTGTATTTTTATTGCTAATTATTTCTTAAATTATCCGCTGATAGGCAGAACAGTAATTGATGACAATTTTGATAAAGTTATGAATCTTTGAAGATATTTATCCAGTATTAATAGTGATTTGATATTCGATTTTGGTTGCAGTAACTTATGATAAAGCATCATATTTTTAAAAAGTGAATTTGCTTACCAATTAAATAAAAATCTTTATGTAAGGAAATCGATAATGAAACATGTAACTCAAAAGTTTCCAGTTCATAACTGTGATGTGAGGTTAAAAAATACTGAAGGAATTATTTTACTTCCCAAAAGCTCCGATCAGCGATGTTAGCGAGTGTTTTTGGAATACCTCCGAAAGGTAGGCTGCCCATTCACAAAATGCTACAAATATTAAAATAGGTTCATTATTTCCTGTTGGGACGTTATGTTCAACATTGATATGTACGTCACAGGGCTGTACATTAACTTGTTTTGCTTATAGCACTGGTGCTACAGAGATTGATAGTTTTGTAGGACAATCTACAAAATCTCTATCATTGGTATGTAACTATAGTTACAAACAACTCATATGTAGGCTACACTCTAGTCTAGAAAACATGTAAAATAAGATGTCACTGGTGCCAAGGTGGTAAATCATCCATAGCACAGACTGGTGTAGCATGTGCTATAGGCTACATCTGTATTTTTACTGTACTGTGACTTATTGTGAAGGACTGAATAAATACGGAACCGGACCGGGTGCGTTGATTACGATGGTTGATAACGGTGATATGAATTTGGCTTACCCACAAACATACAATTTCCCCAGAAAAAATCAGCAGTCCCCATTGTTTTACGGCGAGGAGATGAAAGTGACCGATCCATGAAAACAATGGTGCTATTCACCGGTGTTATGGTTTAACTAGTGGCCATGTTAACTGGTGACTTTCAGCCAAATGCGTCTGTGGTTTCAAACACACACACACACTTAACCTTTTTATTTGACTTTTATGAAGACGCCAGAGATAACATTTTACTTGGTAATAAAATAACTAGATAAAGAGAGCAGCCACGTATTCTCTTGCCTACCGGTCACCAGTTACACCGGCGTTAGCGTCCTTTTGCCGACTCCGGTAAACCCTAGGCTAACGTACATGGTAAAAACGCTATATGGTTTGAAAGATAAGAAGTTAGACTCTTGTTTCAAACCACTTAATTACGGTAAATGGAAACATAACATGACCATTTATATTAGTAGCTAATGTGAAATGTTGATAGAATGTTAGCCAATAGCTGGCCAATGTGGGATTCAGTGATGCTAGCTATTAGCACTGTACAGCCCTGTATGTTAAACTCCTAGCAACATTGCTAGCTAGCGTGCTAATTTTACAGACAGTGTCATTAACGTACATTTGTTGGACTAGTTCTGCTCTATTAGTGGTAAGAATACTAGTTTTAGGAACCATAACTGTTAAAATCCGGTTTATCTCATATAACATTGCTAGACAACCATTAGTTAACTCATGTTAGTTAGCTAGAATTTTAACTTAAAATATTAAGTTGGGAGAGGGGTCTCCCACACAATCCACAGCCAGCAATGCTCTTCATTTTATTTTATTTTCATCCTGCTAAACTTTTAGGGTAACTAGTGTTAACAAATCCTGTTTCCACACTGTTTCACCATGTTGCTCAGAGCTCAAAGCTTGTCGGACGTTCTTCTCTTAGTAACGGTTGCGAAGGTATGATTGGACGAGGAGCATTCGGGGGAGGAGTTTTGCGAATGGTCATTAGAGGTCGATGTACTAGTATGTATGTGCAATTTTTTTTTTACAATACAGAAGTTAAATTACATAAAATGTGATTTTCAAAATGAAATCTGTACCTAGCAGTGTTTGGGGAGTACTCAGAGTACTTTTTTGTTGTAACAGGTAACGTTCCACTATCTTATCAAGTAATTACTTAGTTGTTACTATGTCTAGCCGTTTTTGTTCATTTCGCTCATTAATGTTAGATTATGGAGCTTCTCCTTGCTCACCACGGTGGCAGCCGGGGACGGTACGGCTTGCGACTATGCTTCCTTGGGACAGCTGCTGCACTAGGTAGGCCTGCGGGGAGCCGCACTTCCAATTCAGTAAGCCTTGCCTCCAATACAAATACTGAGCGACACTTCTTACATGTAACATTATCAGTAAAGGATCCGAGGAGTAGCTTAATATTTGACACACTGCACAGGAGAGAGGAGCTATCGCTAGCTGCTGAGCTAAGTGGCTAACAGAACTGAATAACATAAACAAATGAGATTAGTGATAAAGTCACTACAAGAAGGAGAGAGAATTAAGTGCTGAATCAAAACTAGCGTTGGTGTAAATACAGCGGACAACCATCTGCTATAATGTGTAACTTTAAAACTGAACTGTACACACCAAACCGCATATTTAGAAAAGCATTTTATAAGTAACTTTTTTTTTTAAAGATTTTTTTTTTTTAGGCATTTTTATGCTTTTATTGACAGTGACAGAGTGAAAGGGGATGACAGAGGGGAAGACATGCGGCAAAGGGAGCTCAGGCCGGATTCGAGCCCGGCTCCGCCGCAGCAAGGCCTCAGCCTACATGGCAAGCGCTCTACCAGTGTGAGCCACCAGGATGCCCCCCTTTTATAAGTAACTTTGAAACTTTTTTTATTAGGTTCAGTAACATTTGGAAAGTCTTGAATAGCTGTACAATTTATACATTTTCATTCAAGTTGGTGGCGCACCTTACTGGAAATAGCCGACCTGGCCAGCAGAAGTCTCTAGTGAGCTTTCTCTATGGGCCCCACGGATGTAAAAGATCTGGACTTTTTTATCCATGGAAGTCAAACTTTTCTGGCTTTATGCATCACTGAGTAGCTTTCATAGGAATGAACAGGGACCCGGCTCCAATGCTGTATCCAGTTCTCTTTAAACATCCATGAGTGAAACCATCCATCCATGTTTTTTCCAGACATTACATGTAAGCAACTATGCTCGCTCTGCTTGCTGAGACTTCACTCTGCTCTGAATGTGTCTGTCTACAACTTTAGCACAGCTGTTTGACCACAGAGATGTGAGGGACACCTCACAGCTCGACCGCAGAAAGATATCTGGCAATAGGGTTGGGCTGATGGACAATGCCATCGTCCATTGCTGTGGCATTTTTTAAGTGCTTAAAAAGTTACAATTCTGATTTATTTAATGGTGTGCAGACTGGGTTTTGTGTCCATATGGATAGATGACCTGTGCTGACAATATCATCATCCATCATGCTGTGTATATCGTCATAAGCCAATTTGGTAGACACAGCCCAACAATGTCAGACTAAGACACTTTGGGCTGTGTAGTTTGATCAGTCGTCCAGTGTTTGAGGTATGGACTACAATCTGACCAGATTCTGCTTAAGTTTTTAATGTATGCTCTTTGTTAAGTGACAGCAAGGACATGCCACCTTGTTGACATTAGCATGTGAATTAAAAAAACATCACTTTCCCAACGTTGATAGGCGGGAAAAGGATTGTTTTCCCCCTTGACGACTCCACTCTCACCACAAACTACTAGGGACTGTATCTGGTATTTCTTTTAATGGCAGATTAATTTGTAATGACCTTAAAGTGAAACTTACATCTGGAATGCGGCATTATTCCATCATTGCACCAGAACACAATATAATGAGTTGTCCACCACTTTGGATCTTGCACACATTTCAATTTCTTCATGTAACCATCTTTTAAAAAATGAACTCCATCAGGTACTGACTCAGAATAGTCGGCAGTGTTCACAAAACAGTAGGCGGCTGAACAAAAGATGCATTCATAGGAAATTCGGTTTCCAAATTTAGGGTCATGATTCAGTCAATGCATACAATTTGCAAAATTCAGTAAATCTAAATAAATCACATGTACCCTTGTCGCTTAGAAAGCCTGAGTCCGCCACTGTTTCTAACTACGTTAAAATGTGAGTAAACAGGCAAAAAAATCCCTTTGTAACTCCATATTAGGAATGACTCTTATTTGTCGTGTTTAAATAAGGACTCAAACGGTGTTTTTTAGGCATGTCTATCAAATAATAATCATATTTAATTGAAAAGACAACCAAATTTATTTTTTTCAATTTTCTTTTATTATTATATATATATATATATATATATATATATAGATCCAAATAAAAAGCAACATGCATTGGTTTGTTCTACTGCTAAAACAATAAATGAATCACTAATCAGAATGGAAAATTAAGGACGTTGTGAGGAATTTCATATGAGACACTTCCAACACATTGTTTATCAGCATCATCACAACTTTGTTGTCGCTCAAAAGTTTCCAGTCAGTTGAGAGGAAATCCAAAGGCCCCAGTATCTCTCCCTTAGTGATACAGCCTTAGCATCCAATCTGGTAGAAAGTAAAACATAAATGCATAAATCTAAATAAGACTTGAATAAACAGCAGTAGTGCTTCATGTGAGACAACATCAGTGTAAATACAATGTGTTTTACAAAAGTAGATTAAAGAGTCACTCACTGTATATGATGCCAACCTGTGACAACCTGAAAACAGAGAAGCACAGCAGTGAATATGTGGAGCAGCTTGTTTATTTCACACCCAGGTAAAGGGCTGATGGACTGAATGTGTGCACTTTTTTTCTGCTTAAAACAATCAAACATGGTGTAGAAGGTTTTAGTGGATCAGCTTGTGGATCGTTAGTTCTCCCCAGGTTCTTTCTTTGGTGCCAACAAAAACTGTGTTTTGTGTCCATATGGATAGATGACCTGCGCTGACAATATCATCGTCCATCGTGCTGTTTCACTGTGACTGTGTTTTCACTGACGTCACGGTGACTACGTCCATTATTTATATACAATCTATGGTCCAACCCCGTTTGGCAAAAACACTTTGGGCTGTGTAGTTTGATCAGTCGTCCAGTGTTTGAGGTATGGACTGCAATCGGATTCTGCCTAAGTTTTTAATGTAGCGTTCTTTGTCAAGTAACAGCAAGGACATGACACCTTGTTGACATGTGAATTTTTAAAAAACTGCACTTTTCCAACAGTTATGGGCGGGGAGAAGGATTGTTTTCCCCCTTGGCCAGTCCGCCCTCACCACAAACTCATCAACTATGACTAGGGACTGTATCTGGTATATCTTTTAATGGCAGATTAATTTATTAAGAGCTTAAAGTAAAACTTACATTTGGGGGTACGTGTCAGTCTTCCATCATTGCACTCAAAATCAATAAAATGATCAGTGTACCACTCTGGATCTCGCACACATTTCAATCTCTTCCCCGCACCATCGCTTAAAAAATAACTTCCAGTAGGTATTAACTCTGGATAGAGTGCAGTGTTGACAAAACAGAAGTCGGCTGAACAGAAGATACAACAAAAAAATGGTTAACTTTTGTTTCCAGCCAACGTCTTTGACAAACCTTTAGAGCTGACTTGTTTTTACCTTTGCAGGTGGGTCGTTCTGACCACTCTCCATTGTTGTAACACATCACTTGCTCTGGACCAACTAGTTTGTAATGTCTAACGCATTGGTAAGTCAAAGACGTTAGACCAACATGCACAACACCATCTTTAACTACAGGGGCAGCTCCACAGTTGTGGGCTGAAATAGAGAAAACAAAAAGGTTTCTATAAACAAATATTTTAAGCTGTCATATCAGAGTAAACCATCCTGTAAGTGGGGTGCACTTATATAGCGCTTTTATCCAAAGAGCTTTACACTACACACTATTCACACTGGTGGCCGAGGCTACCAGGGCACACTGGTGCCACCTGCCACCATTGGGAATTCATTCACACACCGATGAACGCAGCATTGGGAGCAATTTGGGGTTCAGTATCTTGCCCAAGGATACTTTACGACCTCTCTACCAACTGAGCCACAGCCTGCCCTGGTGCCTATACTGTATGTCACCCCACATTTTGAAATCTTCAGATCCCAACTTGCTGGTGGATCTAATGCATCCATAATAATAATAATAATAATAATAATAATAGTAATAATAAATGCCATGGCTGCAGATTTGTTTTTTAATCAACTGGCCAGAAATTGATGAAAAACATTTTTTGACCACACAACCCTGAACTGGCTGTGATATACCTGCCTCACTGCCAGGGGCGGAGCTTGTGGCTGGTTTCTGGGGCTTGAGCCCCAAATGTTTTCTCAAATGTTTTTTCAAACCGCTGGTGGTTTGAAAAGTATGCTTTCAATAAAAAATTGCCAAAATATGCCTTTTTTTTTACAAACAGAAACAAAACAAAAATAAACCTGTGGTGGTGGTAAATAAAGCAAGAAAACTATGTGTTCTACTATTTATTTTCCGTTACGCTAAACACATGTGGCATATACATCTTGAGGTTTATCTATCATTTGCACTTCTTGATGATATTTTTTCCTTTTCAACTATCATGTTTTCCTTAACTATGTACAGAATTTGTAGGCACTCTGTTATCTCGAATGGCTTGAAAAGTAGTGCATTTAGCTGCTGTTAAAAGAAAAGAAAAATCTCCCATGGTAGCATACCCCCAGACCAGGTTTGTGCTAAACCCCAAATGTTTACAACATACACAAAATTTTCTTTTGAAATGTGCTGCAGAAATAAAGCTGTTTTATTATTTAAAAAAAAGAAAAACTTAATTACGTGGAACGATTGCAGGTTTAATGTTGCTGTCACCAGGTTCTGGGTGGCCTGAGGATCCTGTAAAACACAGTGGACACACTGTCAGTGGACACACTTTCATCCAAATTTTGAAAGTTCAGCCTCAGCTCCTAAATTTAGCCTACAATAAACTGTGTGGCCAAGACACTCAGAAGCTTCAGGAAATGTCACCACTGAAGCAGCATAAAGTCCTGCTTCCAGCCCTACGGGGCAAATAAATGCTATTTTGAAACAATGCATCAAAATCAATGCTCTTGTAAATCATTGGCATATCCCAGACTGTAATATACAGTATGTTTATTGTAATGTTATACAAATCAAGAAACAACTACTACTTACCACCAGGATGTGGCCCGGATTTTTCGGCTGGAGAGAAAAAAACAACAACATTTCATATATAAAATATATTCACTTTAACGGATAATGAAAGTAGGTAGCTATCTTTAAGTGAAGCTCATTCCCTGGGCTCTGTCCAAAATTGACCAGTGGATTATCTTTGTTGTTGTAAACCTGTTTTCCTTTTTTTAACCACTTGGTGGCAGCAGAACGACACCAACATGTCATCACTTGATAAAAGTAATATGTATTTTTTGTGTGTTTTTGTGTTTTTTGGGGTGATGTACCACAGCTATGTCCTAACAAAAACAATGAGGAAGTAGAGTTAACAATGGATGTTAACAATGCAGATATCCATTTTTTTATGAAAATTTGATTGTGCAAATGTTTTTTCTGAGGAAGATAAAATGTTTTTTAGGCCTTGAGGAAACACATAATCCATTTTGGTCATCATCAAGGAATGTTAACAACCTTTGTTTAGAAGAAAACTCCATTGGGCATCTTTAAAGATGCTGTACATGACATTCAACATTTATATAGCAGCACAGAAATAGTAACTATGTAAAGGATAGTGGATTAATGGCATCCTGTGCAGAGAAATATGTTACCCTTTCTCTGTGAGCGTTGTAAAAATAGCTTCCCTTTTTTTTTGGTAGCTGGCTGCACGGCACGTGTGTCCTTCTCTTTGAAACTGTGCACCGTCCCTGTGTTCCTGTCCCACTGGCCAGTTAGCTAAACGCCTACAGCAGTTACAGCTGAAAATGAGATGGTTTCTGTTGTTCTGCCATCGTGGGTTGAGTACTTCTACTTGGGTTTAGTGAGGAAGACAGTTCGCCCTGCTAAGCGTGAGCTAACTCCCATTAATGCTATTAGCTTGTAGCGTAGCACTGTTGTTGTGCCTGTTGTTAGTGCTGTTAGCACCGCTGAAAAGGCCGTCCAGACTACTGGTGGCAGCGTGCCCCCGGTGTTTTTGTGGTAACCCTCGGTAACCTCTGTTAGCAGTTGTTGTTCCTTTAAGTGTTGTTAGCACTGCTAGTTGCCGCCTTTTGACCTTGTGTGATGTCTACTTACTGCATGTTGGCTGTCCGTTCCATTTTGCATTTCTGCAAGTTTTTTTGTTTTCTCCCCTCATTTCAAATCCATCTTCACATTCATACTGCACTTCTGTGCCTTGGGCAAACACCCTCTGGTATCCCTGAGAAATGATGACTGCATGCGGGATTTTAGGGGGCTCATCACATGATCCTCTACTCCCTGTAGATAAGAAAATAAATCATGGCGGAAACAGTTTCCAGATGAGTAACCACTTGATTTTTGGAGTTGTTGACCTTGGTGTAAGATGTAGCCATTGATCTTATCCTGGTCACTGTTATTCTGTTTTTGTTTTTGTTTGATTGTTTGTGTTTTTTACAGCTTACTGAATTAACACATGAGACAGACTTACTCTCACAGACCAGCTCAGGGGTCCATGCTCCATTCATACATCTGGCTGTGTTGCCCCTCGCTCCATATCCTTGGTCACATGTAATTGTGATACTGTCTGTCTCCGCATACCAACCATTTTTGTTGACAGTGTATTTTGCATTGGGGATAGTTATTGGCATACAGGCCTTTTTGTCTGAGGGAGAAAAAAAGAAGAAAACGTCAATCAAACTTTAATTCTTTACAGAATAGCTTTTATCCTTCTGATATTATTTGATTATAATTATTTTTAAATAATAAAGTAATATCTACTTGTGGCCCCTCATCATAGTTTTCAAGTTGTGAATTAGCACTTATTGAGCTCAAGTATATTTTCATTTAGTCATTTAGCAGACGCTTTTATCCAAAGCGACTTACAGGAAGAGTAAAGACAAACGAAGTATATATTTTTTGCAATTATCTCAAAAAGTCAAAATTTGTGATTTCTGAATCAATCTGCGCCTTTACTCCTCAGATCTTCTGCTCTAAAATAAAAATTCAAATGTTTCCTCAAAATCCTAAAATCAAACCATTAAGCCAATCCAAGACATTTTCAATTGCAATTTTACAGGCCGATAAAACTTTCTTTCTATTTTTTTAATTTAATTTATTTTTTATTGTTTTGATTTTTGATTTTTATTTTTATTTTATTATTTTTTATTTTATTTTATTTATTCATTGATTCATCAATTTGCAGTTGCTCATGTATGCATTGAAATTTGAGCCTCAAGGGGGCGCCACAGATCCAAAAAACTCCTGCATTGGCTGCATGCATTCATACGAAATTCGGTTTGCACAATCTAGTGTCATGACTCAGTCAATGCATAGAATTTGCAAAAAAAATTAGAGAATCTAAATAAATCACCTGTACTCAATTCAGATCAATTTGAAAATATGTCAAATCAGTTCCCTCTACATGTATATCTCCACAAGGCTGCCAAAACTGACACATACAGTACAGATGAAACCAGCAGAATGATGTGTAGTTGTTATTATTTTTTTCCCATTCAAGTTTTGCTACTTGCAAACAAATCATGAATATGGTTTGTTTTTTCAAGAGCTTGTTTAGTTCAACCTGCTTGGACCCAGATCATTGCTGTGTGGCTAGAAAATTACTGAGAGTTTCACATAAAAGAGGCCATGATTACAGAAAAAACAAACACAAGATGCTGTAACAAAATTCTTTTTTCTTTCTTTTTTTTTCTTTTACTATTGGTGACCTCTTAGATTCATCCCATGACCACTCGCGGGGTCCCAGGTTTGGAACCCCTGCTTGAAAAAACAATAAATGTCATTATAAAGGGTTAAAGACTCAAATCTCTCTCTATCTCTGTACAAGATATAAAACATGCCGCTGCTCCCGGAAGATATTTCATATTTGAACTTTTAAAGCATTAGTTACAGGTGGAGCAATACATTTCATATGCATTTTTACTAAAAGTATGAATTTACTTAAAAAATTAACACATGTTCAAATAATATAACACTTTAATCCTGTTTTTGCATTTTATTTTAGGGTTTGTTTGTTTTTACATTTAGACACTGTACGTTTAAGACTTGTAGCACCCTATAATGTAATAATTTCCTGATAATGTAATAACACCTGAAAATGTAATAAAATTTGCACTTAACTCAATCGAAAATGTAATACAACCCAATAATGCAATAACTTCACCAATAATGTAATAAAATATCCTGAGTGATATTGTAATAACATTTTTATTACATTTTCAGGAGTTGTTTTTTCCCCAAAATGGATTATGTAATACTTGACAGATAATGTAATATATATATGTTCATTTTCAGTCCAGAGTTCTACATTTTGTTTTTTGATAATCTAAGAATGTTATACACACCGGATTTGAAACAACAGAAAGACTATTGGGTTAGATTGCACAGATATGCAGGGACATGCAACTACATCCTGGTCTTAAGTAAATGTCATAATATACTATAATTAAGACAGTATGTCAGCTGACCACTATGTCACTTGACATAGAGCAGGGATGGGCAACTTAAATGCTGGAAGGGGCCACAATTTTTCATGGACACTACCACAGGGCCACATATAGGACCGTGCACTTAACCAGATATGATGAAATTGCAATTTTAAATATGCTTACAGTGCAGTAACTTATATTTCATGCTCAAATGCGTGTAGAACAGTATAAATAGGAATACAAAAGGTTTGAAGCAAATAAAAAATAACCACTTACTATGATTACTTTCTTTTTCCAGTGCAAGAACAGCAGACCAACATTAATTGCAAGTAATTTTGTGCATTTTTACACTTGTGCACTTTTAAGATTTGCTCAAAAAATGCTCAAATGCATGTAGTTGTACTGAGGGCCACTTCAAGTGAGGGTGTGGGCCGGATGCGGCCCCCGGGCCTTCAGTTGCCCATCCCTGATTTAGAGTCTATACAGATTTATTTAGTTATATTTTTAAATCATAAAAGTTAAATAATTCTCTTAAGTTTCTTCAGTTCTTTTTCTTAATCGACACCCGTGTTAAGGAAAGTCCAGGACTGACCTGCTCATGCAACAACATAACTAAAGAATTTAAACTGTGAACTTCCTAAAGCAACTTTCCAACTAAAACCTGTCACCACTGCTGGTTTACTCGAGACTGTTATGGTTCAACCAGTGTTTCCTCTAGGATTTCTTTCAGCAGCGGGGGTAAAGGGTTATTTTTCGCCTGGATGATGTGCACATGTAAATATCAATCAGCAATATAGAAAGTACAAAAAATGAATATAATAGGAATATAAATAGGAATACAAAAGGTTTGAAGCAAATAAAAAATAACCACTTACTGTGATTTTTTTTTTCAGTGCAAGAACAGCAGACCAACATTAATTGCAAGAAGTAATTTTGTGCATTTCTACACTGCACTTTTAAGATTTCATGCTCAAATGCATGTAGTTGTACTGAGGGCCACTTCAAGTGAGGGTTAGGGCCGTATGCGGCCCCCGGGCCTCCAGTTGCCCATCCCTGAAATAGAGTAAGATGTCAATTTGACATTGAAAGTGATATAATAACCATTTATGAGTGGATATGAAGGCCTATGTTTATGTCAGGTGTCAAGTAATGTGTATGTAGATGTTATGAATGCTTATGTATATCCTCTTCAAATGAAGTGTTTCTGAAAGATGTTTAGTTGGTTTGTGGTTGTTTTCATGAGGTAGTGATTTGTTGGAAATCTGTGAAGAGGTACGTTAAGGGAAGAGTTACCTAAAGGTCTCCAGTGATGCTCAGAAGTTTATCTGAGTTGGAATTCTGGTATCCCAAGGAGGTAAGTCCATCACCCACTCATAAGACCAGGATGTAGTTGCATGTCCCTTCGTATTTGTACACGTACATAAGACCGTGTGGTACTCAAGGTCGGTCTATTTAACCCAATAGTCTTTCTGTTGTTTCAAAAACAGTGTATATAACATTCTTAGATTACACAAAATGTAGAACTCTGGACTGAAAAGGAACATATATATATATATATATTATCTGTCAAGTATTTCATAATCAGTTTTGGGGGAAAAAAACTCCTGAAAATGTAATAAAATGTTATTACAATATCAGTCAGAATATTTTATTACATTATTGGTGAAGTTATTACATTATCGTTTTTTTTGTAACATTTTAGATCGAGTAAAGTGCAAATTGTATTACATTTTCAGGAAATTATTACATTATAGGGTGCTACAAGCCTCTTTTTAAAAAAGCATTCAAAACAAGTAGCATCATCATGCAGAAATGTGAAATGTCATTTTCATGCTATCTGATGTCAGCATATACAAATTTTCCAAGACCACCTTGAATGTAAAGGAGAAGAAGAAATATTTACGAAACACTTACCTATACATTCTGGTTGAGGAGACCAGGTGCCATCTTGACATGTGCTTGTCCCCCACCAACCCTCCGCTGCTGGTTTGAGTCCTTTCTCACAGCCATAACTGAGCATTGTTTCATGAGAATAAACTTCTTGCTCAGGGACCAAATAGCCGCCATTCAGAATGGGAGCAGAACAATTCTCAGCTGCACTGGCAGCTGAAATACAACAAGAAACAATAGTACATATTAAACAGAATTTATTTAACAAATTAAGATGTTTCTAAGTTAGAGAATTTAATGTTTTTACCATGCAGCACTCCTGGAAACCAAACCAGGAGAACAAGATATCTCACGCACATTTTGTCAGGAATTGAAGACGAAGCAGAGTGAAGAGCCCGTTTCAAATCCAGACCAGTTAATCATTGTTGAGGACAATTCCCGAAAAGTCTAAGAAGTGAAGAAATAGTAAACATTACGCTGAGTTACTGTCACCACACACAAATGTACAAACAGACTTTGTGTACTTAAGTCAGATCACATTTTACCAAAGTGCACAGATCAGTATTATGTACTGCTGTTGCTTTATTTGCTTTTTAATCATTTCCCCTTTGGTAAACACTGAAGTTTTATACTATTAAACTTTTTAAAGGGAAGGGTTAGTGGAAAAATGCTACAAAACACTGCTGTTGTGCATTTGCAGTTGTTAATTTGTCTCAATCAAACTTCACATGTAAAGCACCTCTTATCCAGTGCCGTGTAAAAATAACACAGAAAAAATGTGAAAAACAGGAAAAAAGACAGAAACAATATAACAAGACACATTTGAGAACAATGCAAGTGAAACAATATCAATGATGAAAATGTACTTAAATTGATATAAGAGCTATAATAATAATAATAATAATAATAACAAATCAATATTAAAGGCTAAACCAGAAACGTAATACAATTACAATTAAAGCAAATGAATAATCAATCTGAGGGAAAAATAATAATGACATAATAAACAAAGCAACGTTTTACTCTATAAATACAATAAAATCAGTGAATAAAATAATAGTACATACATGTCCCAATAAATAAAACTAATGTTAAAAATGTGACTTTAGCTTTAAATGTTTCATTTGATTTGTCTGACAATGTTTTCTTAAACTCTGAATGAGGTTGTTTAAAGTACAGATTTCAAATAGATTACCCGGACTGCTGTGATCAGAGGTCAGCATTATGAAGTAACAACACACAGTCATGTCAAAGGACAGACTTTTGACACAGATGTGACATTTTGTAAAGATTTATAACATTTAACATGTATCATTTCAACTGTTGAGTCCATCAATATTGTAATTTTTACATTTCTTCTTGTTTAAATTGTTAATACACAGTCTATCGCAACTCAGAAAGCACTGAACCCAAAAGCACGAATCAGAGTGTCCAAAAACAAATTGTATTTAAAGCAGCAAAAAAACTTAGGCAGTAAACAAAAAAGCTAACTAAACTGAGGGAGATAGGCCAAAAAAAATCCTCTAGCAGAAGTCACAGGCAGAGCAAAAAAATGGCAAGACGAGAGCAGGGCATGTTGCATGACGGTCTGACAGAGGGTGAATGACAATAGGTAGTATATGAATGGAAGCCTGAATGGGAGGCTGATGAGGATAACGAGGGGCAGCACAGGTGAGGGGAATGAGGTGATTGCAGGGCAGACGAGGGTGGCAAGATCTGCAATGACAGGAGAGTTAGGCCTCGTTCAGACTGCCAGCCAAAATCCGATTTTTAGCCCATCCAGATTGGAACTGGATGGCTCTTTTGAAGTCTGAACAGTCACAAATCACATGAAATCCGATTTTTGCAAACCGGATCGAAACCACCTTCGGGAGGTAGTTTCAGATCGTATTTGGACAGATGCGTCTCAGTCTGAACCGCTCCAAACACTCAGATCGGTTTTGACTGTCCGTAACGTCACTCTACGCGGCAGCGCGGAGATGAGGTGTCCACCGGCAGCCGCGCCCGACTCATGCGGCCCGACGGGGGCGTCCATCTGCCCAGTTTCTCCCCTGGTGCGTCTGAGATGTTCTGCACCTCTACTGGACAGTGATAAGGCTAATATACTGAGGTGACCTGCCTCCATCATGTTTGTTGTTGTTGTTCTTGTCACCGTCGCAATTATATGACGTCTGACGCCGTTACGACGTCAGGCGCTCTGACGCCGTTACTACAGCAACCTGTCAGATCAGTCGATAATGTGGCCCAGTCTGAACAGAGTCATATCCGATTTGGACACTTGCTAAAAACAGTGTGGACAGTCAGCCCTAAAAATCGGATTTGAGTAGGAATCTGATTTGAATCAGATTCGTCTGCAGTCTGAACCTGGCCTTAGTGACAGGCAGATGAACAGGTGATAAAAAGAAAACAGTCCCTAAGCAGGTGATCCTGTGAGACGGTTGCCCATAAAGTTGTAATATATATATATATATATATATATATATATATTTTACCTCTCTATGAAAATATTGTGACAATGTGATTTATTCTTGACAGATAAAGTGTAAATCTTCTCAAAACTAATTAAATCTCTTCCAAACACATTACAATGAAAATTAAACCAAAATTAACAGAGGATTGTGTCTGAAAACAAAATTATTCCAACTTTATGGGCGGCTGTATACTTTTATATTTCGTGTTAACCTCTTACCATAAGAGGTCCTTTTTATTGAGAATTGGTGGATGTGGGCAGTGGATGTTTACAGGGAGATAATAGGTCAACAATAAATGTCACATAGAAACCAGTGTTGTAGTCAAGACCACCTAAACCGCCCCCTGGAGAACTTTTTTTCATAAAAGCCCAAATTTGGTGTCCTCTCACTCATTCGAATGTCACTATTCCATAATATACACTGATCTTATCATTGCATATTTTAATTAATTATTGTAAAGGAGTATAAGGGTTCTTGTATGTTTTATTTAATACATCTTATTTTGACAGTCCTCTTGTAAATTCTGTGGTGGATTCTGTGCTCTTATTTTGAAGACTGCATTAGTTTAGCGACAGGAAGTAATAGTACCTGTTTGTGGTAACACAACTTTAATTGTTAGCCAATGTTAGCTCGCGGTTAATGTACGGCATAATGCAACATTGTGTTTGGACTCTGACAGCCCGGACAGGTTGATAGTATTTAGTATGGCGCGCGCGCACATGGAGGCGCACACAGAGAGACGATGTGGGGACGGGACTGATTCAGACGTATTATACAGACAAGGTGGGTGCTTGTTTTGAAATGCAGTGGGGAGGGCAGCTCGGTAAATTCAGTGCATTTGTGTTTGTGAATGCGCGCACATGTCTCATAGGAGGACGGAGAGGTGGGTTGGGTTTTTGACTGACAGACGGGTGACAGACACTCAAAACACAACGCAAAATAACTTTATATTATGAATAGTGTAGATATACTTTCAGTAGCTTGAAATGTGATGTTAGCGCAGCACATGAGACAGATATATGAGTTATGTTATTGGTTTTACTCAAAGCAATACGGTTTACGCAAAATCACCGTAATGACCATGGGCTCAGCTAGCCCATTTTTAGGGGTGCTTCAGCACCCCTAAAAATGGGAGTAAGAAATGTTGTTATTCTAAAATTTTTGTTCGTCTTTGACAAACTTAAATGATGTCCAAAAGTAGTTTGTGGTTTAAATGTATATGTTAAGGATGAAAATGAAAACACCCCCGCTTCGCAAATGGTATCATCCTCCTCTCACCCGCTCCCTCTCCTGGCTGCACCGCTCCGCTGGCCGACCGGCATCCAGCGCGACATACGCAGAGTGAGAATCCTTTAGTTGTAGTGTTGTGAATCAACTAAGTAAGTTGCTCCAAAGCTCTGTCTCATACTTCTTTCCTTTTACCCAGAGTTGTTCCGATTCTGATACCATATCGGTCCAGGCACAGTTTTCCAGTTAGTTCGGTTAGCCCGGTTAGCTTCGTTAGTGCCATTAGCGCAGCTACAGTCAAACTGGAGCGGTCCATTTATTAAACAAAAGGAGCAGTGCGACAAATTAACTGCATACCTGTGAAGTGCGTACTTGTTAAAGTTTATCGTTACTTTAGAGACTCATTTAACAATTGTGAGTCATGTAAAATTGACGTCACGCGCGTCTTTTTCTGGTCCGTCGTCATGGAAACATGACTCCCTGTCAGTGCTGCGGCATTTGGACCAGAGTGAAAACAAACGACATAATCACTGTATAATACCTGTATGTGTGAAAACACTCACTGTGGCTTTATAAATTAATTGTTATTCAGTTGTGTCTTACTGTCAAAGTAGACAATACATTTTATTTATTTATGTTTTACAGAGGATTTAACCTGAACCAGACTTGGCAACAATAATAATCACATTACATTCATGCAGGCGTAGTAGTATATACTACACACACACACACACACACACACACACACACACACACACACACACAGTAGATCTATATATATATAGGCTATTTACAACACACAGGTATGAGATGGGTATGGTATGAGATGTGTGAAAGATAACTCCTAGCCCCTCTCTCTCTCTCTGTGTGTGTGTGTGTGTGTGTGGCCTGCCAGTGACCAACAGACATACGATAGTTCTTTAAAAGAAAAAACACAGATTCAGGTGAGAGACTTGGGACAGTCCATAATCATCTCTGTCTTGTTTTTCTTCTGAAGAGTGTTAAGCTAAAATAACAGATAATATAAACCAGCTATCTGTATGTTGTAGCAAATTACTTATGTAGGAAACGGTCTGCTACAATATATTTGTGTATGATTGTCAGTGCCAAGGGAAAGAGAGAAAGATGGCGAAGGAGAAAGGGAAAGGCAGAGCATGCAGGAAGAACCAAGTGAGAAAACAACAACAATAAATTGATATAAAGTGAATAGTGGCAAGCAAAACAGTAACAACTCATACTCCTATACTAATTTATTGGCATTACTGTAGGTGGCCTATATTTTGCATTTTGTTGTCCAAGTAGCTGTTACTTTGTTCAGTGACAATAAAGTTCAATCTAATCGAATCTAATGACTGTTGATGTGGGTGGTGGCAGCGGGGATCAATGGGTGCAGGGGTGCTTTAGGGGTGCATTCAGCACGCTCTGACCCTAGAATCGCCCCTGGTAATGACATTGACAAGTAAATCCAAAAGTGCACAGTTGTGGTTTGACCGGTCTTGAAATAAAATCCCAAGTCTGAGACCGAGACAAGACCGAGTAAAAATGCAGTCGATTCCGACACGAGACCGAGACCTTCAAAAAGTGGTCTCAAGACCAAGACCAACCTTGAGTACTACAACACTGATAGCGGTGGACATCATCTGAAAGCTGTGAACCTGAGGATTAATTTGAGCTGCAGCTCAGCATGGTGTGTCAAGTTGTTCTGGTCAAAAACATCTAATAAAAAATGACTTAATTAATTATTTAAGTAATTATTTAAAGCTATTTAGGTGTATAAAGGTTCATAACATTAATATGTTGCTATTTGAAGTCCATTTCCATGTTCAACTATGTCCCATAAGTTGCAGCAAGTTTTGGGTTGATACCCAACACATTTGGTGCTTTATTATGCAATTGTATTCATATGTAGAATGGATAAAAACGGTCAAAAAACCCTCCAGAATATTACATCAATATACCAAGACCTTTGGAACAACATAGAAGGATGCATGCTCTGATTTGGGTTAAAAAACTTTGGTCAGGGGCGCCCCGGTAGCACACCTGGTAGAGCGCGTACCATAGAGGCTTTGACCTCGCAAGTGGGCGGCCCGGGTTCAAGTCCGACTCGGAGCCCTTTCCCGCATGTCTTCCCCTCTGTCTCCCCCTTTCACTCTCTCTCACACTATCAAATAAAGCCTTGAAAAATGGCCAAAAAATATCTTTAAAAAAAAAAAATGTTTTTGGAGATTTCTGTATTTTCAGCAATTGACAGTTAAAAAGATCCACCCCCTTAGTTACTGTTGCTATGTACAACAAGCTTCCAAGGCAGCCACTTATTCTCTTTTTGTTTGTAATTGCTAAATCCTGTCACTAGTTAAACCAGTCACCAGTTAAACCATAACACTAGCGTTAGCGTCCTTTTGCCGAAGAAGTTACTCTTTTTTTTTTTTTTTTATCCCACGATTTTGTAACCCATTTATTCATCACCCAGTTGCCTATATTATGATCCTGGGCCCCACCTCGTCCCTGTCAGTCTGGGCAGAGTCCTGAACTGGACTCATGCTTCCTCCATGACATGAGGAGTTAGCAGACCGCTTCTTGTCACCTGACAGGGGGAGTTTCCCCGGTAGGACATATCGCGTGGGAGGATCACGTTATTCCCACCGGTTCCTCTCCCCCCCATCAGGCACCCCGACCAACCAGAGGGAGGCTCTATAGCGACCAGGATCAATGCTTGTTTTTGTGGGAGGCCCCTGTAAGGGGAACCTCGGGGGACACGGGGAGAACATGCAAACTCCACACAGAAAGGCCCTTTTGCCGACACCGACCACCGAAAAAACAACTCCCCCTACCAAACTCTGAGGGTACCTGGTGTCAGATTTACAAATCCCGTTTGAACACTGTTTCACCATGTTGCTCAGAGCTCAAAGGTTGTCAGACCTTCTTCTCTTTGTAACCGTTGCTAAGATATGATTGGACAAGGATCGTTCGGGGGAGGAGTTTTGCGAATGGTCAATTGGATGAGCATGTCTGTTCTCATAACTGCTGAGAAACCCCCTTATTGTCAATATACCTATACCAAGCTGCATATCCTCTGAATGTTCGAGGTCTCTAGTTTGTGGTTGTAAAGTTTCATGAGGCTGTGATTATCCTAGAGGTAACAGCAGCTCATTTTATACAGTAAGATCGGGACTCAAGAAATGCCCTCACTGCAGTGAAGTAGCTACTACTGATGACTTACATCATCCCACATGAAGAAAACTGGGCTCATAGAATTCACAGCAGTCTCAGCTTTCCACTGATACCCAGTTTATGTGATTAAAAGCCTATAGGGACCTCAGTATGCACAAATATTCAAATACAGTAGCTGGACATAGCAAATATGTACTACATGAGAAAAACTATGTGGTTTTGCCTTAACTTGCATGTTATCAGCATAACGTAGGCATGTATGTAAACACAGAGGGCATGCCATCAGAGGTCACATGACCGCTTCGAAAATCACCATGAAACATCAAAAAATATCCTAACTTTGCAGCGTTATTTTGACAACTTCCCAACACGATATCCTGACATACTTGGTGCCTATAGATCTTCAGTATCTCCAGTATATAATAAAATTGAGCCCGCTACAGCCCCTGGGAAAAAAACAAAACAAAAAAAAAAAACGTTGAAAATACTGTCGCTATTAAGCAGTTTTAATATTGCTTGTTTACCATTTATTCTTATGTTATTGATATGTCTTTCTATTTTGTTATTCACCCTAGAGCCCTTTTTGATATTCTCTTGCCCCTGTCCCCTCATTTTATTTAAGCATGCCTATCAAAGAATCATCATTTTTAAGTGATAAGACAACCACATTAAAATTTTCCCCATTTTATTTATTTATTTTCTACAATAGATCAAAAATAATAAGCAACATGCATTTTCAGCTAGTTGAAAATGTAATTTCAAAGGTTTCCAGTCAGTGATGCATGTTTTAGCCTTAGCAAGAATTGTGGTTACAAAACATTTCAGAAATGATTGGTTTGTTCTACTGCTAAAACAATAAATGAATCACTAATCAGAATGGAAAATTAAGGACGTTGTGAGGAATTTCATATGAGACACTTCCAACACATTGTGTATCAGCATCAACACAACTTTGTTGTCGCTCAAAAGTTTCCAGTCAGTTGAGAGGAAATCCAAAGGCCCCAGTATCTCTCCCTTAGTGATACAGCCTTAGCATCCAATCTGGTAGAAAGTAAAACATAAATGCATAAATCTAAATAAGACATGAATAAACAGCAGTAGTGCTTCATGTGAGGCAACATCAGTGTAAATACAATGTGTTTTACAAAAGTAGATTAAAGAGTCACTCACTGTATATGATGCCAACCTGTGACAACCTGAAAACAGAGAAGCACAGCAGTGAATATGTGGAGCAGCTTGTTTATTTCACACCCAGGTAAAGGGCTGATGGACTGAATGTGTGCACTTTTTTCTGCTTAAAACAATCAAACATGTGTTTGATGTATTTGTAGTTTTAACCATGTTCCACTATATTGAGCAATTTTTTCATGTTCGCCCTGTAGAGCCAATGGTATTAAATACGATAATACTATTTTACACTCAAGTTATTGCTGCTGTATTACTGAGGACTGCAGTGTTTGGTGCAATTCATTTAAATCAATGTTGTTTATAATTAAAGACTTTGTGAAATGAAAAATAATATTGAGATTTAGCATTTTTTTGAAACAGCTAGGGGATATTTGACATCTGAGGTAGCAATAGAGAAAAAACACATCATCGACCGTAAAAAAACCCAAAAACAACATAACAAGACTAAAAGTTTTCCGTTATTGAGAAAATGATCTTAAAGTTAATGAACATTTGGTAAAACAAACAAACAGTTCCAGCAGGTATTAACTCTGGATAGAGTGCAGTGTTGACATAACTGTGTAGTTTGATCAGTCGTCCAGTGTTTGAGGTATGGACTGCAATCGGAGCGGATTCTGCTTAAGTTTTTAATGTAGCGTTCTTTGTCAAGTAACAGCAAGGACATGACACCTTGTTGACATGTGAATTTAAAAAAAACTGCACTTTTCCAACATTTCTGGGCGGGAAAAGGATTATTTTCCCCCTTGGCCAGTCCGCCCTCACCACAAACTCATCAACTATGACTAGGGACTGTATCTGGTATTTCTTTTAATGGCAGATTAATTTGTTAAGAGCTTAATTTAAAACTTACATTCGGGGGAACGTGTCAGTCTTCCGTCATTGCACTCGAAATCAACAAAATGATCAGTGTACCACTCTGGATCTCGCACACATTTCAATTTCTTCTTCTCACCATCTCTTAAAAAATAACTTCCAGTAGGTTTTAACTCTGGATAGAGTGCAGTGTTGACATGACAGAAGTCGGCTGAACAGAAGATACAACAAAAAAATTGTTAATTTTTGTTTCCAGCCAACGTCTTTGACAAACCTTTAGAGCTGACTTGTTTTTAAACAAAAAGGTTTCTACAAACAAATATTTTAAGCTGTCATATCAGAGTAAACCACCCTTATATGTCACCCCACATTTTGAATTCTTCAGATCTCAACTTGCTGGTGGATCTAATGCATCCATAATAATAATAATAATAATAAACGCCACGGCTGTGGATTTGTCTTTGTAATTAACTGTACAAATAAAGTTTGTTGTAGAAAGAAGAAATTAATCAACTTATTTACTTGGAACGATTGCAGGTCCAGTCGGTCCGGGGCTGCTGGAAGATCCTGTAAGAAAGAGTGGACACACCAGTAAGTATCACACTGAGATGTTGTTTTTATGCAATTCTTCCAGAATGTGTGAACAGAGCCTCTGGTTGGGGGTACATCATGTTCCATATTTATATTTGTATCTGTTCAACCAAGCCCGTCCAAACAATATTCTCATTATGCTTTTTAAAAATTAAAGTGTCAAGTCAAGTGTAAATGTATTATAACTAAGCATATTGAACATATTTAGTGAGATGTTTCCCTGTTTTTAAAAAAAGCAAAGAGCAGGTATTGGTCAACTTTGCTCCGTGACTCTATTGTATTTGCTTTTAACATTTTTTTTTTTAATGTGAAAGTATTCAATATTCTCACCATGTAGGATTCCAGGAAACAAAATCAGAAGGAAGACTCCAAGATACTTGATGGACATTTTGAGAGCAACTGATTCATCAGACAGCAAAGTACAGCTAAAAGCGCGATCCAGATCAGAGTTAGTTAATTATTGTTGAGAGCATTTCCCGAAAAAGGTGGTTGAGTAAATACTCAGGCAATATGTTGTTGCCAAGTCAGAAGAAAAATGATCCAATAGGCTTCATGCACACGTACACCTATGATGTCCAGTAATTTAAAAAAATGTCATACTATATTATGTCGATATTTGTCCAAAATGGTCAAATTTTAAAATGCCTGAAAATGCTAAAAATATCTTTATTATAGTCTGTTGACACATATTAGTTGTAAATTTTTCCATAAATGACAGAAAAACACCATATTATGGGATGTCCAATGACTGGAAAAAAGTCATACTATAGTATGTTGATTTTGGTCAAAAATGTTCAAATTTAAAGATCCCTAAAAATGCTGAAAATGACTTAATTATAGTCTGTTGACACATATTAGAGCATAGTTTGTCCAGAAATGTCAGAAAAACACCATATTATGGGATGTCCAAAAATAAAATAAAAAAGGCATAAATATGATGGCTTCTGTTGAAAATGGTCAAATTGTAAAATGCCTAAAAATGCTGAAAATGACTTTATTATAGACTTGATAGATATTTTTTGTTAAGTCTTTCCATAAATGACAGAAAAACATCATATTATGGGATGTCAAAAAAAAAAAAAAAAAAGTGTGTGTTTGCTCGTTCTTTGTTTTTTTTTTTTTTTGGGTGGGGTGATGTGGGGAGGGGGAAGGGCTGAATGCTCTAGTCTCTAGTGGTCTCTAGTTTGTGTAAAGTTTCATGAGGCTGTGATTATCCTAGAGGTCACAGCAGCTCATTTTATACAGTAAGATCGGGACTCAAGAAATGCCCTCACTGCAGTGAAGTAGCTACTACTGATGACTTACATCATCCCACATGAAGGAAACTGGGCTCATAGAATTCACAGCAGTCTCAGCTTTCCACTGATACCCAGTTTATGTGATTAAAAGCCTATAGGGACCTCAGTATGCACAAATATTCAAATACAGTAGCTGGACATAGCAAATATGTACTACATGAGAAAAACTATGTGGTTTTGCCTTAACTTGCATGTTATCAGCATAACGTAGGCATGTATGTAAACACAGAGGGCATGCCATCAGAGGTCACATGACCGCTTCGAAAATCACCATGAAACATCAAAAAATATCCTAACTGCAGCGTTATTTTGACAACTTCCCAACACGATATCCTGACATACTTGGTGCCTATAGATCTTCAGTATCTCCAGTATATAATAAAATTGAGCCCGCTACAGCCCCTGGGGAATAAAATAAAATAAAACGGCGAAAATACTGTCGCTATTAAGCAGTTTTAATATTGCTTGTTTACCATTTATTCTTATGTTATTGATATGTCTTTCTATTTTGTTATACATCCTAGAGCCCTTTTTGATATTCTCTTGCCCCTGTCCCCTCATTTTATTTAAGCATGCCTATCAAAGAATCATCATTTTTAAGTGATAAGACAACCACATTTAAATTTTCCCCATTTTATTTATTTATTTTCTACAATAGAGCAAAAATAATAAGCAACATGCATTTTCAGCTGAAAATTTAATTTCAAAGGTTTCCAGTCAGTGATGCATGTTTTAGCCTTGGCAAGAATTGTGGTTACAAAACAGTGCAGAAATGATTGGTTTGTTCTACTGCTAAAACAATAAATGAATCACTAATCAGAATGGAAAATTAAGGACGTTGTAAGGAATTTCATATGAGACACTTCCAACACATTGTGTATCAGCATCATCACAACTTTGTTCTCGCTCAAAAGTTTCCAGTCAGTCGAGAGGAAATCCAAAGGCCCCAGTATCTCTCCCTTAGTGATACAGCCTTAGCATCCAATCTGGTAGAAAATAAAACATAAATGCATAAATCTAAATAAGACATGAATAAACAGCAGTAGTGCTTCATGTCAGACCACATCAGTGTAAATACAATGTGTTTTACAAAAGTAGATTAAAGAGTCACTCACTGTATATGATGCCAACCTGTGACAACCTGAAAACAGAGAAGCACAGCAGTGAATATGTGGAGCAGCTTGTTTATTTCACACCCAGGTAAAGGGCTGATGGACTGAATGTGTGCACTTTTTTCTGCTTAAAACAATCAAACATGTGTTTGATGTATTTGTAGTTTTAACCATGTTCCACTATATTGAGCAATTTTTTCATGTTCGCCCTGTAGAGCCAATGGTATTAAATACGATAATACTATTTTACACTCGAGTTATTGCTGTTGTATTACTGAGGACTGCAGTGTTTGGTGCAATTCATTTAAATCAATGTTGTTTATAATTAAAGACTTTGTGAAATGAAAAATAATATTGAGATTTAGCATTTTTTTGTAACAGCTAGGGGATATTTGACCTCTGAGGTAGCAATAGAGAAAAAACACATCATCGACCGTAAAAAAACCAAACATAACAAGACTAAAAGTTTTCCGTTATTGAGAAAATGATCTTAAAGTTAATGAACATTTGGTAAAACAAACAAACAGTTCCAGCAGGTATTAACTCTGGATAGAGTGCAGTGTTGACATAACTGTGTAGTTTGATCAGTCGTCCAGTGTTTGAGGTATGGACTGCAATCTGATCGGATTCTGCTTAAGTTTTTAATGTAGCGTTCTTTGTCAAGTAACAGCAAGGACATGACACCTTGTTGACATGTGGATTTTTAAAAAAACTGCACTTTTCCAACATTTATGGGCGGGGAGAAGGATTATTTTCCCCCTTGGCCAGTCCGCCCTCACCACAAACTCATCAACTATGACTAGGGACTGTATCTGGTATTTCTTTTAATGGCAGATTAATTTGTTAAGAGCTTAATTTAAAACTTACATTCGGGGGTACGTCTCAGTATTCCATCATTGCACTCGAAATCAACAAAATGTTCAGTGTACCACTCTGGATCTCGCACACATTTCAATTTCTTCTCATCACCATCTCTTAAAAAATGACTTCCAGTAGGTATTAACTCTGGATAGAGTGCAGTGTTGACAACACAGAAGTCGGCTGAACAGAAGATACAACAAAAAAATGGTTAACTTTTGTTTCCAGCCAACATCTTTGACAAACCTTTAGAGCTGACTTGTTTTTACCTTTGCAGGTGGGTGGTTCTGACCACTTTCCATTGTTGTAACAGAACACTTGCTCTAGACCAACTACTTTGTAAAATGGAAAGCATCGGTAAGTCAAAGACATTCGACCAACAAACGCAACACCATCTCTAACTACAGGGGCAGCTCCACAGTTGTCGGCTGAAATAGAGAAAACAAAAAGGTTTCTATAAACAAATATTTTAAGCTGTCATATCAGAGTAAACCACCCTTATATGTCACCCCACATTTTGAAATCTTCAGATCTCAACTTGCTGATGGATCTAATGCATC
Organism: Centropristis striata; assembly: GCF_030273125.1. Lineage (NCBI taxonomy): Eukaryota > Metazoa > Chordata > Actinopteri > Perciformes > Serranidae > Centropristis > Centropristis striata. The sequence continues at coordinate 10,571,440 of NC_081527.1, read as the reverse complement.
CATAATAATAATTATAATAAACGCCACGGCTGTGGATTTATCTTTGTAATTAACTGTACAAATAAAGTTTGTTGTAGAAAGAAGAAATTAATCAACTTATTTACTTGGAACAATTACAGGGACAGTCTTAGAAAGTCCGCAGCTGCTGGAAGATCCTGTAAGAAAGAGTGGACACACCAGTAAGTATCACACTGAGATGTTGTTTTTATACAATTCTTCCAGAATGTGTGAACAGAGCCTCTGGTTGGGGGTACATCATGTTTCATATTTATATTTGTATCTGTTCAACCAAGCCCGTCTAAACAATATTCTCATTATGCTTTTTAAAAATTAAAGTGTCAAGTCAAGTGTAAATTTATTATAACTAAGCATATTGAACATATTCAGTGAGATGTTTCCCTGTTTTTAAAAAAAGTAAAGAGCAGGTATTGGTCAACTTTGCTCCGTGACTCTATTGTATTTGCTTTTAACAAATTTATTTTTTTTAATGTGAAAGTATTCAATATTCTCACCATGTAGGATTCCAGGAAACAAAATCAGAAGGAAGACTCCAAGATACTTGATGGACATTTTGAGAGCAACTGATTCATCAGACAACAAAATACAGCTAAAAGCGCGATCCAGATCAGAGTTAGTTAATTATTGTTGAGAGCATTTCCCGAAAAAGGTGGTTGAGTAAACACTCAGGCAATATGTTGTTGCCAAATCAGAAGAAAAATGATCCAATAGGCTTCATGCACACGTACACCTATGATATCCAGTAATTTAAAAAATGCCATACTATCGTATGTCGATATTTGTCAAAAATGTTCAAATTTAAAGATGCCTAAAAATGCTGAAAATGACTTAATTATAGTCTGTTGACACATATTAGAGCATAGTTTGTCCAGAAATGTCAGAAAAACATCATATTATGGGATGTCCAAAAATAAAATAAAAAAGGCATAAATATGATGGCTTTTGTTAAAAATGGTCAAATTATAAAATGGCTAAAAATGCTGAAAATGACTTTATTATAGACTTGATAGATATTTTTTGTTAAGTCTTTCCATAAATGACAGAAAAACATCATATTATGGGATGTCCAAAAAAAAAAAAAAAAAAAGGGTGTGTGTGTGTTTGCTCGTTCTCTGTTTTTTTTTTTTTTTGGGTGGGATGATGTGGGGAGGGGGAAGGGCTGAATGCTCTAGTCTCTAGTGGTCTCTAGTTTGTGGTTGTAAAGTTTCATGAGGCTGTGATTATCCTAGAGGTCACAGCAGCTCATTTTATACAGTAAGATCGGAACTCACTGCAGTGAAGTAGCTACTACTGAAGACTTACATCATCCCACATGAAGAAAACTGGGCTCATAGAATTCACAGCAGTCTCAGCTTTCCACTGATACCCAGTTTATGTGATTAAAAGCCTATAGGGACCTCAGTATGCACAAATATTCAAATACAGTAGCTGGACATAGCAAATATGTACTACATGAGAAAAACTATGTGGTTTTGCCTTAACTTGCATGTTATCAGCATAACGTAGGCATGTATGTAAACACAGAGGGCATGCCATCAGAGGTCACATGACCGCTTCGAAAATCACCATGAAACATCAAAAAATATCCTAACTGCAGCGTTATTTTGACAACTTCCCAACACGATATCCTGACATACTTGGTGCCTATAGATCTTCAGTATCTCCAGTATATAATAAAATTGAGCCCGCTACAGCCCCTGGGGAATAAAATAAAATAAAACGGCGAAAATACTGTCGCTATTAAGCAGTTTTAATATTGCTTGTTTACCATTTATTCTTATGTTATTGATATGTCTTTCTATTTTGTTATACATCCTAGAGCCCTTTTTGATATTCTCTTGCCCCTGTCCCCTCATTTTATTTAAGCATGCCTATCAAAGAATCATCATTTTTAAGTGATAAGACAACCACATTTAAATTTTCCCCATTTTATTTATTTATTTTCTACAATAGATCAAAAATAATAAGCAACATGCATTTTCAGCTGAAAATGTAACTTCAAAGGTTTCCAGTCAGTGATGCATGTTTTAGCCTTAGCAAGAATTGTGGTTACAAAACAGTGCAGAAATTATTGGTTTGTTCTACTGCTAAAACAATAAATGAATCACTAATCAGAATGGAAAATTAAGGACGTTGTGAGGAATTTCATATGAGACACTTCCAACACATTGTGTATCAGCATCATCACAACTTTGTTGTCGCTCAAAAGTTTCCAGTCAGTCGAGAGGAAATCCAAAGGCCCCAGTATCTCTCCCTTAGTGATACAGCCTTAGCATCCACCCTGGTAGAAAGTAAAACATAAATGCATAAATCTAAATAAGACATGAATAAACAGCAGTAGTGCTTCATGTGAGACAACATCAGTGTAAATACAATGTGTTTTACAAAAGTAGATTAAAGAGTCACTCACTGTATATGATAACAACCTGTGACAACCTGAAAACAGAGAAGCACAGCAGTGAATATGTGGAGCAGCTTGTTTATTTCACACCCAGGTAAAGGGCTGATGGACTGAATGTGTGCACTTTTTTCTGCTTAAAACAATCAAACATGGTGTAGAAGGTTTTTAGTAAATCAGCTTGTGGATCGTTAGTTCTCCTCAGGTTCTTTCTTTGGTGCCAACAGATAAATACTTTTACAGTCCAACAGTGTTATGGAGAAATTGTAGTTATAACCGTGTTCCACTATATTGAGCAATTTTTTCATGTTCGCCCTATACAGCAAATGGTATTATATACGATAATACTATTTTACCCTCAAGTTATTGCTGCTGTATTACTGAGGACTGCAGTGTTTGGTGCAATTCATTTAAATCAGTGTTGTTTATAATTAAAGAAAAATAATATTGAGATTTAGTATTTTTTTGTAACAGTTAGGTGATTTTTGACATCTGAGGTAGCAATGGAGAAAAAACACATCATCGACCGTAAAAAAAACATAACAAGACTAAAAGTTTTCCGTTATTGACAAAATGATCTTAAAGTTAATGAACATTTGGTAAAACAAACAAACAGTTCCAGCAGGTATTAACTCTGGATAGAGTGCTGTGTTGACATAACTGTGTAGTTTGATCAGTCGTCCAGTGTTTGAGGTATGGACTGCAATCTGATCGGATTCTGCTTAAGTTTTTAATGTAGCGTTCTTTGTCAAGTAACAGCAAGGACATGACACCTTGTTGACATGTGAATTTAAAAAAAACTGCACTTTTCCAACATTTATGGGCGGGGAGAAGGATTATTTTCCCCCTTGGCCAGTCCGCCCTCACCACAAACTCATCAACTATGACTAGGGACTGTATCTGGTATTTCTTTTAATGGTAGATTAATTTGTTAAGAGCTTAAAGTAAAACTTACATTCGCGGGAACGTGTCAGTATTCCATCATTGCACTCGAAATCAACAAAATAATCAGTGTACCACTTTGGATCTCGCACACATTTCAATTTCTTCTCATCACCATCTCTTAAAAAATAACTTCCAGTAGGTATTAACTCTGGATAGAGTGCAGTGTTGACATGACAGAAGTTGGCTGAACAGAAGATACAACAAAAAAATGGTTAACTTTTGTTTCCAGCCAATGTCTTTGACAAACCTTTAGAGCTGACTTGTTTTTACCTTTGCAGGTGGGTCGTTCTGACCACTCTCCATTGTCGTAACACACCACTTGCTGTGGACCAACTAGTTTGTAATATTGAACGCATTGGTAAGTCAAAGACGTTAGACCAACATGCACAACACCATCTTTAACTACAGGGGGATCTCCACAGTTGTCGGCTGAAATAGAGAAAACAAAAAGGTTTCTATAAACAAATATTTTAAGCTGTCATATCAGAGTAAACCACCCTTATATGTCACCCCACATTTTGAATTCTTCAGATCTCAACTTGCTGGTGGATCTAATGCATCCATAATAATAATAATAATAATAATAATAATAATAATAATAATAAACACCACGGCAGTGGATTTATCTTTGTAATTAACTGCACAAATAAAGTTTGTTGTAGAAGAAGAAATTAATCAACTTATTTACTTGGAACGATTACAGGAACAGTCTCAGAAGGTCCGGGGCTGCTGGAAGATCCTGTAAGAAAGAGTGGACACACCAGTAAGTATCACACTGAGATGTTGTTTTTATGCAATTCTTCCAGAATGTGTGAACAGAGCCTCTGGTTGGGGGTACATCATGTTCCATATTTATATTTGTATCTGTTCAACCAAGCCCGTCCAAACAATATTCTCATTATGCTTTTTAAAAATTAAAGTGTCAAGTCAAGTGTAAATTTATTATAACTAAGCATATTGAACACATTTAGTGAGATGTTTCCCTGTTTTTAAAAAAAGTAAAGAGCAGGTATTGGTCAACTTTGCTCTGTGACTCTATTTTATTTGCTTTTAACAAATTTATTTTTTTTATGTGAAATTATTCAATATTCTCACCATGTAGGATTCCAGGAAACAAAATCAGAAGGAAGACTCCAAGATACTTGATGGACATTTTGAGAGCAACTGATTCATCAGACAGCAAAGTACAGTTAAAAGCGGGGTCCAGATCAGAGTTAGTTAATTATTGTTGACAGCATTTCCCGAAAAAGGTGGTTGAGTAAACACTCAGGCAATATGTTGTTGCCAAGTCAGAAGAAAAATGATCCAATAGGCTTCATGCACACGTACACCTATGATGTCCAGTAATTTAAAAAAATGTCATACTATAGTATGTCAATATTTGTCAAAAATGGTCAAATTTTAAAATGCCTAAAAATTGTAAAAATATCTTTATTATAGTCTGTTGACACATATTAGTTGTACATTTTTCCATAAATGACAGAAAAACACCATATTATGGGATGTCCAATGACTGGAAAAAAGTCATACTATAGTATGTTGATTTTGGTCAAAAATGTTCAAATTTAAAGATGCCTCAAAATGCTGAAAATTACTTAATTATAGTCTGTTGACACATTAGAGCATAGTTTGTCCAGAAATATCAGAAAAACACCATATTATTGGATGTCCAAAAATAAAATTAAAAAGTCATAAATATGATGGCTTTTGTTAAAAATGGCCAAATTTAAAGATGCCTCAAAATGCTGAAAATGACTTTATTATAGACTTGATAGATATTTTTTGTTAAGTCTTTCCATAAATGACAGAAAAACATCATATTATGGGATGTCCAAAAAAAAAAAAGTGTGTGTGTGTGTTTGCTCGTTATGGTTTTTTTTTTGTTTTTTTTGGGTGGGGTGATGTGGGGAGGGGGAAGGGCTGAATGCTCTAGTCTCTAGTGGTCTCTAGTTTGTGTAAAGTTTCATGAGGCTGTGATTATCCTAGAGGTCACAGCAGCTCATTTTATACAGTAAGATCGGGACTCAAGAAATGCCCTCACTGCAGTGAAGTAGCTACTACTGATGACTTACATCATCCCACATGAAGAAAACTGGGCTCATAGAATTCACAGCAGTCTCAGCTTTCCACTGATACCCAGTTTATGTGATTAAAAGCCTATAGGGACCTCAGTATGCACAAATATTCAAATACAGTAGCTGGACATAGCAAATATGTACTACATGAGAAAAACTATGTGGTTTTGCCTTAACTTGCATGTTATCAGCATAACGTAGGCATGTATGTAAACACAGAGGGCATGCCATCAGAGGTCACATGACCGCTTCGAAAATCACCATGAAACATCAAAAAATATCCTAACTTTGCAGCGTTATTTTGACAACTTCCCAACACGATATCCTGACATACTTGGTGCCTATAGATCTTCAGATTATACCAGTATCTCCAGTATGTAATACAATTGAGCCCGCTACAGCCTCTGGGAAAAAAACCCCAAAAAACTGCGAAAATACTGTTGCTATTAAGCAGTTTTAATATTGCTTGTTTACCATTTATTCTTATGTTATTGATGTGTCTTTCTATTTTGTTATACACCCTAGAGCCCTTTTTGATATTCTCTTGCCCCTGTCCCCTCATTTTATTTAAGCATGCCTATCAAAGAATCATGATTTTTAAGTGATAAGACAACCACATTTAAATTTTCCCCATTTTATTTATTTATTTTCTTCAATAGATCAAAAATAATAAGCAACATGCATTTTCAGCTGAAAATGTAACTTCAAAGGTTTCCAGTCAGTGATGCATGTTTTAGCCTTAGCAAGAATTGTGGTTACAAAACAGTGCAGAAATGATTGGTTTGTTCTACTGCTAAAACAATAAATGAATCACTAATCAGAATGGAAAATTAAGGACGTTGTGAGGAATTTCATATGAGACACTTCCAACACATTGTTTATCAGCATCATCACAACTTTGTTGTCGCTCAAAAGTTTCCAGTCAGTAGAGAGGAAATCCAAAGGCCCCAGTATCTCTCCCTTAGTGATACAGCCTTAGCATCCAATCTGGTAGAAAATAAAACATAAATGCATAAATCTAAATAAGACATGAATAAACAGCAGTAGTGCTTCATGTGAGACAACATCAGTGTAAATACAATGTGTTTTACAAAAGTAGATTAAAGAGTCACTCACTGAATATGATAACAACCTTTGACAACCTGAAAACATAGAAGCACAGCAGTGAATATGTGGAGCAGCTTGTTTATTTCACACCCAGGTAAAGGGCTGATGGACTGAATGTGTGCACTTTTTTTCTGCTTAAAACAATCAAACATGGTGTAGAAGGTTTTTAGTAAATCAGCTTGTGGATCGTTAGTTCTCCTCAGGTTCTTTCTTTGGTGCCAACAGATAAATACTTTTACAGTCCAACAGTGTTATGGAGAAATTGTAGTTATAACCGTGTTCCACTATATTGAGCAATTTTTTCATGTTCGCCCTATACAGCAAATGGTATTATATACGATAATACTATTTTACCCTCAAGTTATTGCTGCTGTATTACTGAGGACTGCAGTGTTTGGTGCAATTCATTTAAATCAGTGTTGTTTATAATTAAAGAAAAATAATATTGAGATTTAGTATTTTTTTGTAACAGCTAGGTGATTTTTGACATCTGAGGTAGCAATGGAGAAAAAACACATCATCGACCGTAAAAAAAACAAAAAAAACATAACAAGACTAAAAGTTTTCCGTTATTGACAAAATGATCTTAAAGTTAATGAACATTTGGTAAAACAAACAAACAGTTCCAGCAGGTATTAACTCTGGATAGAGTGCAGTGTTGACATAACTGTGTAGTTTGATCAGTCGTCCAGTGTTTGAGGTATGGACTGCAATCTGAGCGGATTCTGCTTAAGTTTTTAATGTAGCGTTCTTTGTCAAGTAACAGCAAGGACATGACACCATGTTGACATGTGAATTTAAAAAAAACTGCACTTTTCCAACATTTATGGGCGGGGAAAGGATTATTTTCCCCCTTGGCCAGTCCGCCCTCACCACATACTCATCAACTATGACTAGGGACTGTATCTGGTATTTCTTTTAATGGCAGATTAATTTGTTAAGAGCTTAATTTAAAACTTACATTCGGGGGAACGTGTCAGTCTTCCGTCATTGCACTCGAAATCAACAAAATGATCAGTGTACCACTCTGGATCTCGCACACATTTCAATTTCTTCTTCTCACCATCTCTTAAAAAATAACTTCCAGTAGGTTTTAACTCTGGATAGAGTGCAGTGTCGACATGACAGAAGTCGGCTGAACAGAAGATACAACAAAAAAATGGTTAACTTTTGTTTCCAGCCAACGTCTTTGACAAACCTTTAGAGCTGACTTGTTTTTACCTTTGCAGGTGGGTCGTTCTGACCACTCTCCATTGTCGTAACACACCACTTGCTGTGGACCAACTAGTTTGTAATATTGAACGCATTGGTAACTCAAAGATGTTAGATCAACATGCACAATACCATCTCTAACTACAGGGGGATCTCCACAGTTGTGGGCTGAAATAGAGAAAACAAAAAGGTTTCTATAAACAAATATTTTAAGCTGTCATATCAGAGTAAACCACCCTTATATGTCACCCCACATTTTGAATTCTTCAGGTCTCAACTTGCTGGTGGATCTAATGCATCCATAATAATAATAATAATTATAAATGCCACGGCTGTGGATTTGTCTTTGGAATAAACAAAGTTTGTTGTAGAAAGAAGAAATTAATCAACTTATTTACTTGGAACGATTGCAGGTCCAGTCGGTCCGGGGCTGCTGGAAGATCCTGTAAGAAAGAGTGGACACACCAGTAAGTATCACACTTAGGGATGGGTACCTTTCACATTTGAATCGATACGGTACCGATACCCGGTACCTGGGAATTGGTACCGGTACTCAACGGTACCAATTTTCGGTACTTTTGCGTAACATATTTATTTCTCAAAATATAAACTTTAAAAAATATATCAAAACAATATAAAATCCAGGATGAGCAGTGCTTTATTGTTGAGTGAACGTACATTTTGTAACATGAAGGTTGCAGTGTTATCAAAGAATGCAGAGGAGCGCTCTCAGGTGGCAAAGCACGGAGGAGAAAAAAAAAAAGTTGCAAGTGCACGTGTGATTTGTTGTGATGACGTCGTAGCTGTGCGGCGCAGCACCGGTCAGACAGTATCGTGGGCATAGCATGATGGAATAAACAAAGTTGAGTCGGGCTGCTCTGTGCACATATCGAGGATGACGCAGGAGTCCGAGGGATTTAATTTCAGCGAGGCAGTTTGGAGTTAAGTGGCAGGTAATATTCCTGAGTTGAAGAGCGGAGTATTAGCGGAGGACCGGAGATGCAGCAGCTAGCTTCTAGCTGCTAATGAAAAGTCTACGGATGAATGGAGAGAGCAAACGGAGTAAGGAAGGTCTAATCTGGAGGCAGACGAAGGCCAAGCCCGGGAAGAGACATTGGAGAGATAGTAGCTGGCGGCCAGAAGACCTAGAGCCGGCTGTTGGTCTCTGTTCCGCGGTGGAAGAGGGCAGCAGTTAGCGGCCGCGGTGAGCAGACAGGACCAGACGAGGAGGTAAATACATTTAAAAAAATAGTGCGATCGTCAGCACGCTTGTTAATCAAAGACGTCAAATGAAAACGGGTTGAAATCAATGATCAGTTTAAAGTTAACGCCGTTTAGGTACCGAAACATGGTACCGTTTGATTTTACATGAATCGGTACTCGGTAGTACCGACGGAATTCGGTCGGTACCTATAAAAGTACCGAATTCGGTACCCATCCCTAATCACACTGAGATGTTGTTTTTATACAATTCTTCCAGAATTTGTGAACAGAGCCTCTGGTTGGGGGTACATCATGTTCCATATTTATATTTGTATTTGTATCTGTTCAACCAACTAAATTATCTCTCTGTATCCGTACTTTGAACGGGTGGGACTAGCCTGGAAGTGGGTGCGGTTTAAACAGGAAATAGATTTTTGCCCTTGACTTCAAGACTTCTGTCTTGGTTGATCAGAAGTTTCTATGTTTATTTATTTTTATTAAAAAACAATTTATAGAAGAATTTAGCTTAATCTTATGCTTTAGCTTTAGATTAATGTTTTTCATCACAAGAGAAAGAGAACTATTTTCAAAAGCCAGCTACCCAGTGAGGATATCAAGGTGGCGAGTTGGCCACGTTCAAGTGTTGGATACGGGACATTTTATAAACTTATAATAATAAACTTTATTTGTATAGCACTTTTCTTAACAAAGTTACAAAGTGCTTTACAGGCAAGAGATAAAAACATAGTGGAAGACAGAAAAAATTACAATAAAACAACAAAGCAAGGTAAAGTGCAATGCAGACAAGTTGGAATCACAAATGTCAAAACATAGAAAGAAAAACCCAGAGATTAAGTACTTAAAAAGGCTTTGCGATAAAAGAAAGTTTTCAGTAGGGATTTAAAAGAGGCTAGTGATGAGGCCTGTCTGACCTCAAGGGGTAGAGAGTTCCAGAGACTCGGGGCCCTAACAGCAAATGCCCGGTCACCCTTGGTCACCAGCCGGGATCGAGGGAGCACCAGTAGAGCCCCATCCACAGATCTCAATGTACGCATTGGGACATAGAGGACCAGAAGATCAGAGATATAAATAGGAGCAAGGCCTTTTAAAGCTTTAAACGTGAGTAAAATAATTTTAAAATCAATTCTGAATAAAATGGGTAGCCAGTGCAAAGCTGCTAAAACTGGAGCTATGTGGTGATATTTTTTGGTTCCTGTTAAAATTCGGGCAGCAGTGTTCTGCACCAGTTGGAGTTTGTGGAGTCGCTTTTTGAAAAATAGTCGTGGTGGGTCGCAAAGTCACTAAGTTGGCAACACTGCTTTGCCCAGCTTTTACAAATGGCGCATGTTGTTGTGGCCTCGAGTACTACGCCACATCCTGCTTAGCGTTCTATCCAATCTGCAACCAGGCTTTTCTCAGGGGAGAAAAACAACCCTGCTTTTTGACAGGGCCAAAAAAAGTCTGGACAAAAGACCGCTCAGGGCGGCTCATATTCAAATTAGGGGCGTTTTGACGAGTGAGACCCGCCTCAATCTGGCTATTGGACTATAGTGGAAACACCCCTTTACTCTCACATAGCAACATTAAAGATTCCTTCATACGTTTGGCTGTAATATCCTCTTTGGGTTTATATCTTATCCATATAATGTGTCCTTATATCAACCACTTTTCACCCATATTTTTCTTTAAATGCTGTCATTTGCACAAACATCTTCAAGAATTTATTGTGTCAAAAAAAAAAAAGACTTGCTGTTAAAGGGAAGGCTCCTCAGCCTTGATTGTGGATATTGGATTAAAGTAAAATCAAATGAGCCACCTACTGAAAACCAAAGTTAAAACAATTCATCCTGGTAAAGACAAATGTCCAAAATGTTCTAAATTTAATGGCAACCCACCTGATAGGATATTTAAGTTTGGACCAACAGAAGGACATTCATGGCCATTCATAGAGCGACGGTACAACCATGGGTTTAAAATAATAGTAAGAACAGTAGAGGTATTTAGGAACACTTACCTAGACATTGTGGTTCATGAGACCATTTACCATTTTGACATGTGCTTGTTGCCCACCAACCCTTCACTGTCTTTGTCACTGGCTTCTCACTCAACCCTTTTATGGCAGTTTCCATCCATCGTTGCAGGTATAGGTCAACTTTGCTCCATGAGAATAGTTCTGTTGTTTCGGTACAAAGAAACCACCAACCAGTCTGGGAGCACTACAGGACGGTGAACCTTAATACCAAGAAAGTACTGGATAATTAGTCCATCCAAGCTTTGAAAACATCGCGTCAGAGTTGAAATCCTTAACCCCACCAACCTTCCAGTAATCTTGTTCATCAGGAATAAACTTTGAAAATACTTGTATTTCTTTTAACCGCTGTGTTTATAAATTAGATGCACAGTTCCCATTTCAGTGTACTGCTTTAAATGACATTTCCTTGTTTACAAAATGTTACAATAGCCGAAAATGTAAAAAAGGGAGAATTAAGTGTAACAAACAGAAACATGAGCACTATACTATATAAGAATGCTGCCATCCTTATCTGAGAGGTCATTTGGCATGTAGGTGATCAGTTATTGTTAGTGTGCCATTGGTCAACACTAACCCTGAGGGTGCTGACCCCTGGTCCACCTTCAGGCTTTAGCAAATCAGTTAACTACTGAACTTTCAGGTCCCTTATGGTGAATGTATTTATTTTTGTGGATTTTCTTTTGCCTGAACCATCACATTTAAATTGATTTAGAATTAAATCATTTAAGACCCTGGAGAGTTTATACTCATATATACTAAAAGTATTGTGGAAAATTAAAATACAAAGACCTTACTTATATACTTACACGTGGTATAATGAATTTGTCCATTAAGACACTCAACACGGCTGAAGATATAACTCTGAACACACGGAATATCCATCCAATGTCCTTCTTTTATACGTACAACTGCAGATAGAGATAGCTGTCTCCCATATAGAGCAGGATCCACTTCACAGAATCTCTTTCGCTCTGCACAAAATCAACAGAAAGAAAGAAGTTTGTTTAATTATTTGGGTAATATCTTTGGCAGACTTCTAGAAGGAAAGTATTGGTATTAATTTGTTTACACCTTGACAAAGCAAAACAAACTGTGTCCAGTATACCTTTACAGGTGGGAAGCTGTGTCCATTCACTGCTGTTACAGGTCACAATCTCTGGACCAACTTGTGTGTAATAGACACTACATCTGTATCTCACAAACGTTGGCTTCTCTTCAATAACAACAGCGTCTGGAACAACTGGGACTACTCCACATGGGGTGACTGAAATGAAAAATAGTGGTTATTTAATATTGTCAGGTTATTAAATTGTGTCAATAAAGTGGTAACACAACATTCTGCATCCAGTCTGTCTTAGTGTTTACCTAAAACCTCAACTTTTTACACTGATTTCATTCTACTTTTTGGGAATATCTTATTCCCCAGCTGCTTCTTTCACCTGCCAGCATAGACCTGCCAGAACATACACACTATCCCAACCTCACCGCTGTAACCAGTCATCACCAGTCATCACCAGTCATCACAGCAGTGATAAACACACAATCCCACAAAAAAGTATATTCATCACTTCATGTCTAAGCACACTGTCCACTTACGGCATGTTGGGCCTTTGGTCCAGTGTCCAGCTATGCAAGTGATGGTTTTCGTCTCATCTCTCTCTACAGTATATCCATCTTCACATTCATACTGCAGTTTTGTACCTGCATCAAAAAACCTCTGCTGTTCCTGATTAATGATGACTGCATGGTGGATTTCAGGGGGCTCACTGCATCCAATGATACTCTCTGTGGGGGAAAAAGGCACGGACTTAATTTGCTTGATGGGGAAACGAGCAAGAATTCATTCAGCATTAGTTTTACAGACCGACTTACTCTCACAAAGCAGCATTAAAGATTCCTTCATACGTTTGGCTGTAATATCCTTGTCTTTGGGTTTATATCTTATCCATATAATGTGTCCAACCTTATACCAACCACTTTTTGCCCATCTTCTTTTTCTAAAATGCCGTCATTTGCACAAACAATAAATTCAAGAATTTATTCTATAAAAAATAAAAAAAACTTGCCGCTAAGGGGAAGGCTCCTCATCCTTGATTGTGGATAATGGATTAAAGTTAAATCAAATGAGGCACCTACTGAAAACCAAAGTTAAAACAATTCATCCTGTCAAAGACAAATGTCCAAAATGTTCTAAATTGAATGGCAACCCACCTGATAGGATATTTAAGTTTGGACCAACAGAAGGACATTCATGGCCATTCATAGAGCGACGGTACAACCATGGGTTTAAAATAATAGTAAGAACAGTAGAGGTATTTAGGAACACTTACCTAGACATTGTGGTTCATGAGACCATTTACCATTTTGACATGTGCTTGTTGCCTACCAACCCTTCACTGTCTTTGTCACTGGCTTCTCACTAAAAAGGTCAAATCTGGGAAAAGTTTCTGACCCAAGCTAACCCCAAAACCACTCATTACAGTTTCTTTTAGACGACCAGTGGCTTGAAATGCAGCTATTTTGGGGGTAACTGTTTGTATCAGTTAGTGAAGGAATGAAAAGTGAAAAACCACAGGAAATAAAAGTCTGCTGGGAAAAAAAACAACCTTTTTTTAAAAAAAATCATAATTTTATTTAATTGGAATAAATTAACTGTATTTATTTATTTATTTATTTAATATTTCATTAAGTGGCATTCCATATATATATGTATAAATAAACAAACCAATTCTGATAAATGTGATGTTAAAAGGAGAGATGAGTCTGAATGATTTACTTGGTACTCTTGAAGATCTGTCTCTGTCGTTCATCTCAGAGGTGGCAGACGATCCTGTGAGAAACATCGCAGGTAAAAGGAGAAAACACAGAAGAGACAATAGGCAGAATCACTTTGGTGTTATTTCTGATTCGGAGTCACATCTGAAAAATATTCCCATTATGCTTTTTGAAAATTAAAGTGTCAAGTCAAGTTTAAATTTATTATAACTAAGTATATGGAACATATTTAGTGAGATGTTTCCCTGTTTTTGAAAAAAGCAAAGAGCAGGTATTGGTCAACTTTGCTCCGTGACTCTATTGTATTTGCTTTTAACCATTTATTTTTATACTTATGTGAAAGTATTCAATATTCTCACCATGTAGGATTCCAGGAAACCAAATCAGAAGGAAGACTCCAAGATACTTGATGGACATTTTGAGAGCAACTGATTCATCAGACAGCAAAGTACAGCTAAAAGCGTGGTCCAGATCAGAGTTAGTTAATTATTGTTGGGAGCATTTCCAGAAAAAGGTGGTTGAGTAAACACTCAGGCAATATGTTGTTGCCAAATCAGAAGAAAAATGATCCAATAGGCTTCATGCACACGTACACCTATGATGTCCAATAATTTAAAAAATGTCATACTATCGTATGTCGATATTTGTCAAAAATGGTCAAATTTTAAAATGCCTAAACATTCTAAGAAATAACTTTATTATAGTCTGTTGATACATATTAGTTGTAATTTTTTCCATAAATGACAGAAAAACACCATATTATGGGATGTCCAATAACTGGAAAAAAGTCATACTATCGTATGTTGATTTTGGTCGAAAATGTTCAAATTTAAAGATGAAAAATGCTGAAAATTACTTAATTATAGTCTGTTGACACATATTAGAGCATAGTTTCTCCAGAAATGTCAGAAAAACACCATATTATTGGATGTCCAAAAATTAAATTAAAAAAAGTCATAAATATGATGGCTTTTGTTAAAAATGGTCAAATTATAAAATGCCTAAAATGCTAAAAATTACTTTATTACAGTATGTTGATACATATTAGTTGTATTTTTTTCCATATATGACAGAAAAACACCATATTATGGAATGTCCAAAAATCTGACCAAAAATAAAAGTCATACTATAGCATGTCGATTTTTGTCAAAAATGTTCAAATTTTAAAATGCTTAACAATGCTGAAAATCACTTTATTATAGTCTGTTGATACATATTAGAGCATATTTTGTCCAGAAATGTCAGAAAAACACCATATTATTGGATGTCTCAAAATGTAAAAAATAAATAAATAATAAGTCATAAATATGATGACTTTTGTAAAAAATGGTCGAATCATGAAATGCCTAAAAATGCTGAAAATTACTTTATTATAGACTTGCTAGATATTATTTGTTAAGTCTTTCCATAAATGACAGAAAAACATCATATTATGGGATGTCCAAAAATGTGTGAAAAAATTAAAGTCGTATGTCAATTTTTTTTAAAAATGGTCAAATTTAAAAATTGCTTAAAATGTTAAAAATGACTTTATTATAGTCTGTTGATACATATTAGTTTCATAGTTTGTCCATAAAGACAGAGAAACACTATATTATGGGATGTTCAATAATTGAAAACAAGTCATACATATTTAGATTTTTGTCAAAAAATGGTCAGATTTGAAAATGCCTAATAATGCTGAAAATGATATTATGAAACTTTTTTTTATGATACTATGATACTGCGATGGATAAAGGTGTAAATTCATTTAAGGAACAAGATAATTATTTATATTAATTGTATTCAACATTTGCTCATTCAGGCCTGTGACATTGATAAATGCTGACTTAGTATATTTGTCGTTCTACACAATATGGAGAGAAATGAAGACAAAGGTCATGGTTTAGATTTTTACAGTGAACATTTTATTTGACTACAATAGATCATCAACTTTATTTTATTCAAAAAAGAGTTCCAACCAAGAGACAAGCTGACTGTTAAAAAACAATCAGCTCCAACATTGTGTGTTTTTATTTTCTATTAAAATGAATCAACACAAATAAATGGTGTGATTTTTTTTTCAAAAGCTCCCAGCTTTAGTTGTCGGTCGAGCGTGGTTTCTTCTGCTGGGCTTCAGGAAATCCCTGGTTACAACACAGACAATCAGCTACATTTTTAACTATTAAATAATTAATGTAAAACTCACAACATACAGTTGGAGTAAATAGTTATTCATCATTAAACACACATAACATTTAAATGATATATATTTGAAAAATAAATCAATGGATAGCACTTACCTACTGAGGATAAGCACCTGAAAATAATCAAATAAAAAGAGAAGAGCAGTGAATATTTCAGTAGGTGTGTTTATTCAAACAAACTTTATTTATTTGATTTTTATTCATTAATTCTGCATGTCTGCACCTCCTGAGGAAAATCTGTGTTATTATAAAAGAATAAGACTGGTGTTATTCTCTAATTTACACTACTTTTAATAAATTTCAGGACAATTCCATTTTCATTGGAGCTTTGAAGTTCATTATGTGTTCTGGATGAAGAGGTTTAGTCATTTCACCTGTGTGCATAGAAATATGATTGGGTAAAAGAACCAGATGTTTTTTCTACATACCATACTTTAAATATATTTTATACCATTATATGACTTTTTGACAGACCATACTATGATTTTTTTTGTTATTTATTGACTGTTGAGGGACGTGTGAGTCCCACTGGCCGAGCTACATCAAAATTTTAATCTCCTACAGATCTGATTGTCTATTCCGCCTATTTATTCCATCCATATAGGCCGCTGGTTCCCAACCTGGGGGTCCCAACCCCAACTAGGGGTCACCAAAGCTTCACAGAGGGTCAAGAGAGCTTCTTCATTTTAAGGGGTGTAAAGCTGCGTTTTGACCAAGAAAGTACTGGATAATTAATCCATCTGCTACTTCTGAAGGAACTAAAAAGCTATGAAAACATCATATCAGAGTTGAAAGCGTTAACCCCATCCTAACCCTGAGGGTGCTGACCCCTGGTCCACCATCAGGCTTTAGCAACTCAGCTAACTGCTAAACTTTCAGGTCCCTTATGAATGTATTTATCTTTGTGGTTTTTCTTTTGCTTGAACCATCACATTTAAATTGATTTAGAACTAAATAATTTAAGACCCTGGAGAGTGAATAATCATTTATACTAAAAGTATTGTGTAAAATTAAAATACAAAGACCTTACTTATATACTTACACGCGGTATAATGAATTTGTTCATTACGACACTCAAAACGGCTGAAGGTACCCTGCCAAATACATGGAATCATCTTCTGTTGTCCTTCTGTTATACGTACAACTTCAGATATAGATATAGCTAGTCTCTGATATAGAGCAGGATCCACTTCACAGAATCTCTCTCGCACTGCACAAAATCAACAGAAAGAAACAAGTTTGTTTAATTATTTGGGTAATGTCTTTGGCAGACTTCTGGAAATGAAATATTGGTATTAACTTGTTTACACCATGACAAAGCAAAACAAACTGTGTCCAGTATACCTTTACAGGTGGGAAGCTGTGTCCATCTGCCATTACTGTTACAGTACACAAGCTCTGGACCAACTTGTGTGTAAAAGACACTACATCTGTATCTCACAAACGTTCGCTTCTCATCGATAACAGCGTCTTGAACAACTGGAACATCTCCACATGTGGTGACTGAAATGAAAAAAATAGGTTATTTAATATTGTCATATTGTCAATAAAGTGGTGACACAACTTTCTGCATCCAGTCTGTTCTATGGTTGACCTAAAACCTCAGCTTTTTACACTGATTTCATCCTACTTTTTGGAATATCTTATTCCCCAGCTGCTTCTTTCACCTGCCAGCGATGAGCTTCACAGGGAGAGTCAAACACAGAGAACATAGACACTCTCCGTACCTCATACCGCTCTAACCAGTCATCATCAATCATTAGACCAGTGAAAAACACACAATCCCTCACTGGCTTCCCACCAACAAGGTCAAATCTGGGAAAAGGTTCTGACCCAATCTACCCCCAAACCTCTCTTTACGGTTTCTTTTAGACGACCAGTGGCTTAAAATGCAGCTATTTTTGGGTAACTGTTTGTATCAATTAGTGAAGAAATGAAGAGTGAAAAACCACAGGAAATTGAAAGTCTGCCGGAATTTTTTTTTTTTTTGTGATTAACATTTTTTATTTTCCATTTTCATTGTACAACAATAAAATAAAAAAAAATACGACCCCCCACCCCCCAACAACAACAACAACAACAACAACAACAACAACAACAACAACAACAACAACAACAACCAAACACCATCACCATCAGTGCTAATCCCTTTCTGGTTACAAGCATCTCTTACCGTGCTCCTTCATGTTCATCTGTTACACACATACAGAACATAAAATAAATTAAAACTCAGACTCAGACTGACTCAAGGAAAGTCCATACAACAAGTAAATAAAATAATCGTTGCATGGAAGACATAATTTGTTACCAAATAAAGAGATTAAGAATAATAATAGCAAACATAAATACATACAAGAAAAAGAAGAAGCACCGGTATATATTTATCCACAAATAACTAAAAATAAATTAATAAATTAATTAATTAGACATTTTTTGAAAAAACAAAACAACAACAACTAACGTCTCTCCACTATATAACCACCTTCAGGGCCCTTTTAGAAAGCGTAAGTATTTTTAGTATCTACCCAGTTGTTTACATGACATTTTTTTCAAATGCTGCGACTCTTCACATCTCAACAGCCCATTCTCTCAGAGAGGACACACCCTCCGTCTTCCATCTGCTGACAAGTATTTGTCTGCCTATCATAATACTAGTTTGGACAAAGCTTATAATATGTTTATGTTTATGTTCATCCTGTCCTGTCAACACTGAATGATCACTCAAAACAAATAATCTTGGACTAAATGGAATCTGCATCTCTGTAATCTCACATAGATTATCAGAAATACTGGTTGGAATTTTTTTTTTTTAAATCAATTATTTATTATTTTTTATTATACTTTTATTTATTAAGAATAAATTAAACTTATTTATTTATTTAACCCTTCTGTAGTCCTGCCGTCGACTATGCAGGTGGTCTTCAGGGGTTAAAAAGGACCCCATGACATTAGACAAGCTTTAGGACATGTAGAAAAAAGTTATTAACAACTTTTTTTTCACCTTTTAAAGCAACGCATGACCAACAAATTGAAAAATAATTTTCATATTATTCCTATTATTATTGGTCAATTTTAGTCAAATATACAAAATTAGGCCTCATTTCAAGAGAAAACAGTAATAAAACCTGAATATTTTTATTTCAATAGCTATAGTGAAATAATAATTTCTTGATGGGAACAATTTGTTGATCATGAGTTGCCTTAAAAAGTGAAAAAAAGTTGTTAATAATTTTTTTCTACATGTCCTAAAACCAGTCTAATGTCATGGGGTCCTGGGGACCACAAGTGCTATAAAAATGTATAAAACACGTGTAAATGTGTGAAGAAAGTTGATATTTATTTTATCTATAAAGGATGAAGAGGGCCACATATGCTGAAAATTTCAAACAATTATATGAAAGCTAACCTATATTAATGGTATGATGAAAATGATTTGGGGTCAAAAAGGACCTCGGGAGGGTTAATAGGAATATTTTATTTATTTAATATTTCATTAAATGGCATTCCATATATAAATTAACAAACCAATTCTGATAAATGTGATGTTAAAAGAGAGATGAGTCTGAATGATTTACTTGGTACTCTTGAAGATCCGTCTCTGTCGTTCATCCCAGAGTTGGCAGATGATCCTGTGAGAAACATCGCAGGTAAAAGGAGAAAACACAGAAGAGACAATAGGCAGAATCACTTTGGTGATATTTCTGATTCAGAGTCACATCGAAACAATATTCCCATTATGCTTTTTGAAAATCAAAAGGTGGAAATTGAGTAATTATAACTTTCATACAGATCAACAACCTACCTCCTCTTGCAGGATTCCTGTCATCTGACGTGGCGGGTTCCACAGCTTTTTCCACCTCTGCAGCACCTGGTTTAATAGTATTAACTGTATCAACAGTATGTTTTTTGATTTAAAAAAACCCTGCAAGTTCTCTCATGTATTGGCAGTGGGAAAAAAATCTTAATTTGAGACAAGCTTTCACTAAACATTGGTCTTTCTTACTAAAGTGTTGTACAAGTATATTGTACATATTTAGTGACTTGGTTCCCTGTCTTGAGAGTGAACATGAATGTTGCATCGTAAGTGCAAGAGTCGTAGGCTAATTTCTCAAAGATATCAACCTTCAGGGCTGAAGTAGGGCAGACTTGTTGTTCTGCAGTAATGGTACACTCAAACATCAGTTTTATGTTTTACCTTAAACCTCAGCTTTTTACACTGATTTCATTCTACTTTTTGGGAATATCTTATTGCCCAGCTGCTTCTTTCACCTGCCAGCATAGACCTGCCAGAACATACACACTATCCCAACCTCACCGCTGTAACCAGTCATCACCAGTCATCACAGCAGTGATAAACACACAATCCCACAAAAAAAGTATATTCATCACTTCATGTCTAAGCACACTGTCCACTTACGGCATGTTGGGCCATTGGTCCAGTGTCCAGCTATGCAAGTGATGGTTTTCGTCTCATCTCTCTCTACAGTATATCCATCTTCACATTCATACTGCACTTTTGTACCTGCAGCAAAAAACTCCTGGTGTTCCTGATTAATGATGACTGCATGTGGGATTTCAGGGGGCTCACTGCATGCAGTGATACTCTCTGTGGGGGGAAAAAGGCCAGTAAGTATCACACTGAGATGTTGTTTTTATGTGTGAACAGAGCCTCTGGTTGGGGGTGAGCAAGTCCATCATGTTCCATATTTATATTTGTATCTGTTCAACCAACTAAATTATCTCTCTGTATCCGTACTTTGAACGGGTGGGACTAGCCTGGAAGTGGGTGCGGTTTAAACAGGAAATTGATCTTTGCCCTTGTAATTAATATGTGTTGATCAGAAGTTTCTATATTTATTTATTTTTTATTAAAAAACTATTTATAGAAGAATTTAGCTTAAGCTTTAAGCTTATGCTTTAGCTTTAGATTAATGTTTTTCATCACAAGAGAAAGAGAACTATTTTCAAAAGCCAGCTACCCAGTGAGGATATCAAGGTGGTGAGTTGCCACGTTCAAGTGTTGCATACTGGACATTTTGGACATTGGAAACAGGCTACAACTGCATTGAGGAAAAACATAGATCCTCTGACTGAAAACATCAATGGTAAGTCACATCCTTTGTTTGTTTTAAGTTTGCCATACATTTTTGTATCCTTATCTTCTCACTGGCAGGACAAATGAGCAGTGGAATGGGCAGAAATAACTGATATGCAAACTGTCCACTGTGAACTGTGGGAATATAAATGAGGCTTGTGCACATGCTCTCAGTTCCACAATGATTAAGATGTGTTAAAAACAATCAGGCCAATGAGTGGCTTTTTAAATCAGACGAAAATAATTCTCTCATTAAAAGGTGGTCAAAGATCGTTACGACAAGAAGAGACACACTAGTACCAGTTGTCGAGTACTTGCTAATAATAAATGCAAAAAGTATATTCATCACTTCATGTCTAAGCACATTGTCCACTTACGGCATGTTGGGCCTCTGGTCCAGTTTCCAGCTATGCAAGTGATGTTTTTCGTCCTGTCTCTATGTACAGTATATCCATCTTCACATTCATACTGCACTTTTGTACCTGCAGCAAAAAACTCCTGGTGTTCCACATTAATGATGACTGCATGTGGGATTTTAGGGGGCTCACTGCATTCATTGATACTCTCTGTGGGGGAAAAAGAGTTATGTGGCTAAATTTGCTTGATTGGGGAACAAGCAAGAATTCATTCAGCGTTAGTTTTACAGCTTGCTGGTATAAACCATAGGACTGACATAAGCCGTGTTTCCTTTAGGGGGAAAAGTGGCCGCTGGGAAAGTCTCAGGCCACGCCCTCTCAAATGTCTGCTCACTCTAAGTGTCTCCATTACAAAAAGGCCCCAGAGGGATTCATCAGACTCCGGAGGTGACGTATGGTTTTCGAGGCCGCCGTCGCTAACTGTGCACAACCTCCACCGCTGATCATAAACAAAGCAGCATGGCTAATTATGCACAGCCTCTCCGCTGATCATAAACATTGTGATCGTGAATTAACCAGCATCGCTAACTGTGTACAGAGTGTCCGGTGCTTGTTGTAAACAAACAGAGATCGCTAAGTGAACTCCTCCTGCAGCAGCAGCACATACACACTGTACTGCTACAGAGCTAACTGTTAGCCTATTAGCAATTTGCAGACTGGACGCTAAGGTGTTAACATCCCCTCTGGCTCTGTGACTGCAGCTGGGAGAGACTGCTGCAGGAGGACGTTTCTCTTCTTAACGAGCCGCCGGCCCCCGGGTGTTAAGAAGAGTAAGAACGAGTCTCCAAAAGTCTCCAATAACACCAGAAAAAGTTGCTGGATTTGTCGCCAGTTGCTCTTTTGAAAAATAGTCGCGAGGGTGGTCTGAAAAATAAATAAATAAATATAGTGGCAAATTCGCTAAGTTGGCAACACTGCTTCGCCGGCTTTTACAAATGGCGCGTGTTGTTGTTGCGTCGAGTACTATGTCACATCCTGCTTAGCGTTCTATCCAATCTGCAACCAGGCTTTTCTCAGGGGAGAAAAACAACCCTGCTTTTCGACAGGGCCAAAAAAAGTCCGGACAAAAGACCGCTCCGGACGGCTCATATTCAAATTAGGGGCGTTTTGGCGAGTGAGACCCGCATCAATCTGGGTATTGGACTATAGTGGAAACACCCCTTTACTCTCACATAGCAGCATTAAAGATTCCTTCATACCTTTGGCTGTGATATCCTCTTTGGGTTTATATCTTATCCATATAATGTGTCCTTATATCAACCACTTTTCACCCACATTTTTTTTTAAATGCTGTCATTTGCACAAACATCTTCAAGAATTTATTGTATTAAAAAAAAAAAAAAGACTTGCTGTTAAAGGGAAGGCTCCTCAGCCTTGATTGTGGATAATGGATTAAAGTTAAATCAAATGAGGCACCCAAAGTTAAAACAATTCATCCTGGTAAAGACAAATGTCCAAAATGTTCTAAATTTAATGGCAACCTATCTGATAGGATATTTAAGTTTGGACCAACAGAAGGACATTCATGGCCATTCATAGAGTGACGGTACAACCATGGGTTTAAAATAATAATAAGAACAGTAGAGGTATTTAGGAACACTTACCTAGACATTGTGGTTCATGAGACCATTTACCATTTTGACATGTGCTTGTTGCCCACCAACCCTTCACTGGCAGTTTCCATCCATCGTAGCAGGTATAGGTCAACTTTGCTCCATGAGAATAGTTCTGTTGTTTCGGTACAAAGAAACCACCAACCAGTCTGGGAGCACTACAGGACGGTGAACCTTAATACCAAGAAAGTACTGGATAATTAGTCCATCCAAGCTTTGAAAACATCGCGTCAGAGTTGAAATCATTAACCCCTCCAACCTTCCAGTAATCTTGTTCATCAGGAATAGACTTTAAAAATACTTGTATTTTTTTTTAACCACTGTGGTTATAAATTAGATGCACAGTTCGCATTTCAGTGTACTGCTTTAAATGACATTCCCTTGTTTACAAAGTGTTACAATAGCCGAAAATGTCAAAAAGGGAGAATTAAGTGTAACAAACAGAGTTATGAGCACTATACTATATAAGAATGCTGCCATCCTTATCTGAGAGGTCATTTGGCATGTAGGTGATCAGTTATTGTTACTGTGCCATTGGTCAACACTAACCCTGAGGGTGCTGACCCCTGGTCCACCATTAGGCTTTAGCAACTCAGTTAACTACTGAACTTTCAGGTCCCTTATGGTGAATGTATTTATCTTTCTGGTTTTTCTTTTGCTTGAACCATCACATTTAAATTGATTTAGAACTAAATAATTTAAGACCCTGGAGAGTTTATACTCATATATACTAAAAGTATTGTGGAAAATTAAAATACAAAGACCTTACTTACATACTTACACGTGGTATAATGAATTTGTCCATTAAGACACTCAACACGGCTGAAGATGTAACTCTGAACACACTGAATATCCATCCAATGTCCTTCTTTTATACGTACAACTGCAGATAGAGATAGCTGTCTCCCATATAGAGCAGGATCCACTTCACAGAATGTCTTTCGCTCTGCACAAAATCAACAGAAAGAAAGAAGTTTGTTTAATTATTTGGGTAATGCCTTTCGCAGACCTCTGGAAGGAAAGTATTGGTATTAATTCGTTTACACCTTGACAAAGCAAAACAAACTGTGTCCAGTATACCTTTACAGGTGGGAAGCTGTGTCCATTCACTTCTGTTACAGGTCACAATCTCTGGACCAACTTGTGTGTAATAGACACTACATCTGTATCTCACAAACGTTGGCTTCTCTTCCATAACAACAGCGTCTGGAACAACTGGGACTACTCCACATGGGGTGACTGAAATTAAAAAAAGAGGTTATTAGAGCCACGGGGCAATCGCGCCTAGCACTGCAGTAGGGACCAGTGTTATACTGTGTATTTTTTCTTCTTCCTCTTCCGGACACAATTTCATCCCGCTACTCAAATCCCGCAGCACAAATTAACGTGCGGTATGATCAGGATCGGTGTGCTATTACTTTTCACTATGGAATACAAGTTTTTCGTGACTTTCGTCAAGAAAAATTTGTATTCCATAGTGAAAAGTAATAGCACACCGATCCTGTGCAAAATTTTGCATTGAAGTGAATGGGACAGCCAAAAAAAATTGAGCGAAAAAGAACAATAATTGGAGATTTTCAAATGTCTACTTCTCTGGCATAATTTCACCTAGAGACTCCATTTAAACTTTAAACAGTAGACACAAGTCTTGTGTATTGGTGTGTTAATCAACATTTTGATAGGTCATATAGTTTTTTGTCAATCCCTGTTCAATGACCATGATCATTTTTGGAGAAATTCTGAGATTATAATGGGTGTGTATTGCACGGAATGTTTGTGTCACAGTGTGTGACATCATCGCTCAGAGTGCAGAGGGAGAGAAAAAATTGTCAAAAAATAAATTTGAAAACTGCGCTCCAGGTCGGAAATTCCATTCTACGGAAATAATTTATACATAGAAACTTAGGAAAATTTGTCTTATCACTCACAATCCTCTGGTAAAGATGTCAGTGTTATATTTTGGGCGTAGGACGCACAGATGCGCCACCAACACGCACCAACAACCCCATTGACTCCCATATTAAAAATGCAGGAAGATTTCTTTAGAAAAGCATATTTAACAGTTTTTCACAGAAAACAGATCGCTCTTACAAAGCTATTTCATTTTTCTTCACAAAAAACATATGTAGCTGTTCAGGAGGAACTCAGGACGCTCAAAGTGAAGTCGGATCAATGATAGGTATTATGGTTTTGCCAAAAATGCTTTCTGTTCGAGGCCAGAAATTCCAGTCTGTCCACCTCTGGCTGCTGTCACTGTGCCGGAACATTCAGGTGGCAGTTAATTCTGTTGATTGCTCTGCTCTGATTGGTCGACTCCAAAGCCTTTCATCCTTTGAAGTATCTCTCACAGAAAGAGAGAACCAGACACACACACACACACACACACACACACACAGGTAACTTTATGTGATTTTAGTTACACACACACATGCGCGCGTAAGCGTGCACACTCCTCCAGATACACATGTTTCACACACACACACACACACACACACACACACACACACACACACACACACTCTCATACACACACACACATACACACACACACACATACGCATACGCGTGCACACACACACACACACACACACACACACACACACACACACATACACACACACACACACACTTTTTGAGGTCAAAGGGCATAGGTTGCTGTATAAATAAATACTTGAAAAGGAATGCTTGTTGTAGGTGTGCTCCTTGTATATAATATAGTATCATAACATTACTAGTATTAATTGTTTGAAATCTCTGAAGAATCTCATCATAGTGTACACACACCCGTGGCCCTTTCAGAATTTCCCCAGAGGAAATTTTCTAGTTTAATATTGTCATAGTGTCAATAAAGTGTTAACACAACATTCTGCATCCAGTCTGTCTTAAGCCTGATTTCCACCGGGCGCGTTACTGCAGCGTAACGTCAGCGTCGCGTATGACGTTGCAAATAGGTAACACTCTAATCAATGAGAGCATTTCCACCGGGCGCGTAGCGTAACGTTACTGCAGCGTCGCGTCAGCGTCTCTACGCGAGCATTAGGTAGGACTTCTATTTCTCCGGGAGACGCTGCCAACTCGCGTGAATCTCAACAGAGCAGATCGCACCAGACAGGAAGTCCGACTCAGATTCAGCGTAAAACACTTCCGCCCCTTTCAAAATAAAACACAATACGCAGTTCATGCAGCCTAAAACTACTTCACATCAACGTTATGTTATGACCGGGGCACCAGATCGGCAATCAATCAATCAAAGGGTCTCAGAGGATCGGCGACACGGAAGACAAGAGACTGATTGTTGAAGTGGAACATCATACAATCATTTATGACATAACATATTGTTTTTATAAGGATAGATGGTCAGATCAACATATCTTTCACCTCAGAAAAGCAAAGTAAGTTGGTTTTTGTTGTTGTTGTTTACTTTATACACACAGTTTATCCATAGACTGTATAAATAGAGTTTAAAGTTTATCACGGGAGCTTGCGGTCTCCCGTATACGGCCGGCTCGCTAAACTGACGTGCTGCTGCAGTAACGCGTCCGGTGTGAATTGACAAGACGCAGCAAAAACGCTGTGGAGACGTGCTGCTGCAGTAACGCGTCCGGTGGAAATCCCCAGTTAGTGTTTACCTTAAACCTCAGCTTTTTACATTGATTTCATTCTACTTTTTGGGAATATCTTATTCCCCAGCTGCTTCTTTCACCTGCCAGCATAGACCTGCCAGAACATACACACTATCCCAACCTCACCGCTGTAACCAGTCATCACCAGTCATCACAGCAGTGATAAACACACAATCCCACAAAAACAGTATTTTCATCACTTCATGTCTAAGCACACTGTCCACTTACGGCATGTTGGGCCTTTGGTCCAGTGTCCAGCTATGCAAGTGATGGTTTTCGTCTCATCTCTCTCTACAGTATATCCATCTTCACATTCATACTGCACTTTTGTACCTGCATCAAAAAACCTCTGCTGTTCCTGATTAATGATGACTGCATGTGGGATTTCAGGGGGCTCACTGCATCCAATGATACTCTCTGTGGGGGAAAAAGGCACGGACTTAATTTGCTTGATGGGGAAACGAGCAAGAATTCATTCAGCATTAGTTTTACAGACTGACTTACTCTCACAAAGCAGCATTAAAGATTCCTTCATACGTTTGGCTGTAATATCCTTGTCTTTGGGTTTATATCTTATCCATATAATGTGTCCAACCTTATACCAACCACTTTTTGCCCATCTTCTTTTTCTAAAATGCCGTCATTTGCACAAATCTTCAAGAATTTATTTTACAAAAAAAAAAAAAAACTTGCCACTAAGGGGAAGGCTCCACAGCCTTGATTGTGGATAATGGATTACCTACTGAAAACCAAAGTTAAAACAATTCATCCTGGTAAAGACAAATGTCCAAAATGTTCTAAATTTAATAGGATAGGATATTTAAGTTTGGACCAACAGAAAAACATTCATGGCCATTCATAGAGCGACGGTACAACCATGGGTTTAAAATAATAGTAAGAACAGTAGAGGTATTTAGGAACACTTACCTAGACATTGTGGTTCATGAGACCATTTACCATTTTCACATATGCTTGTTGCCCACCAACCCTTCACTGTCTTTGTCACTGGCTTCTCACTAAAAAGGTCAAATCTGGGAAAAGTTTCTGACCCAAGCTAACCCCAAAACCACTCATTACAGTTTCTTTTAGACAACCAGTGGCTTGAAATGCAGCTATTTTGGGGGTAACTGTTTGTATCAGTTAGTGAAGGAATGAAAAGTGAAAAACCACAGGAAATAAAAGTCTGCTGGAAAAAAAAGAAACCTTTTTTTTTTTTTAAATCATAATTTTATTTAATTGGAATAAATTAACTATATTTCTTTATTTAATATTTCATTAAGTGGCATTCCATATATATATATAAATAAACAAACCAATTCTGATAAATGTGATGTTAAAAGGAGAGATGAGTCTGAATGATTTACTTGGTACTCTTGAAGATCTGTCTCTGTCCTTCATCTCAGAGGTGGCAGACGATCCTGTGAGAAACATCGCAGGTAAAAGGAGAAAACACAGAAGAGACAATAGGCAGAATCACTTTGGTGTTATTTCTGATTCAGAGTCACATCTGAAAAATATTCCCATTATGCTTTTTGAAAATTAAAGTGTCAAGTCAAGTTTAAAGTTATTAAAACTAAGCATATTGAACATATTTAGTGAGATTTTTTTTACCTGTTTTTGAAAAAAGCAAAGAGCAGGTGTAGGTCAACTTTGCTCCGTGACTCTATTGTATTTGCTTTTAACGATTTATTTTTATTTTTATGTGAAAGTATTCAATATTCTCACCATGTAGGATTCCAGGAAACAAAATCAGAAGGAAGACTCCAAGATACTTGATGGACATTTTGAGAGCAACTGATTCATCAGACAGCAAAGTACAGTTAAAAGCGCGATCCAGATCAGAGTTAGTTAATTATTGTTGAGAGCATTTCCCGAAAAATGTGGTTGAGTAAACACTCAGGCAATATGTTGTTGCTAAGTCAGAAGAAAAATGATCCAATAGGCTTCATGCACACGTACACCTATGATGTCCAGTAATTTTTAAAAAAATGTCATATGTCGTATGTCGATATTTGTCAAAAATGGTCATATTTTAAAATGCCTAAAAATTCTAAAAATAACTATCATACTCTGTTGATACATATTAGTTGTACATTTTTCCATAAATGACAGAAAAACACCATATTATGGGATGTCCAATAATTGGAAAAAAAGTCATACTATAGTATGTTGATTTTGGTCAAAAATGTACAAATTTAAAGATGCCTAAAAATGCTGAACACCATATTATGGTATGATGACTTCTGGTAAAAATGGTCAAATTATAAAATGCCTAAAAATGCTAAAAAAAATACTTGATTACAGTCTGTTGATACATATTAGTTGTCATTTTTTTCCCATACATGACAGAAAAACACCATATTATGGAATGTCCAAAGATCTGACCAAAAATAAAAGTCTTACTATAATATGTCGATTTTTGTCAAAAATGTTGACAAACAATGTTGAAAATCACTTTATTATAGTCTGTTCATACATATTAGAGCATATGTTGTCCAGAAATGTCAGAGAAACACCATATTATTGGATGTCTCAAAATGTAAAAAAAAAAAAAAAAAAAGAAGTCATAAATATGGGATCATATTATGGGATGTCCAAAAAATGTGTGAAAAAAATAAAGTCATATAGTATGTCGATTTTTGTTAAAAATGGTCAAATTTAAAAATGGCTCAAAATGTTAAAAATGACTTTATTATAGTCTGTTGATAAATATTAATTTCATAGTTTGTCCATAAAAGACAAAAAAAACACAGCATATTATGGGACGTTCAATAATTGATAAACAAGTCATACATATTTAGATTTTTGTCAAAAAATTGTCAGATTTTAAAATGCCTAATAATGCTGAAAATGACATTATGATACTCTGTTGATACATATTAGTTTTATAGTTTGTCCATGAATGACAGAAAAACACCATATTATGGGCTGTCCAAAAATTGGACAAAAAGTCATACTATAGTATGTTGATTTTTGTAAAAAATAAAAAGAGCTCAAATTTTTAAATGGCTCAAAATGCTAAAAATGACTTTATTATAGTGTGTTGATACATATTAGAGCATACTTTGTCTATAAATTACAGAAAAACACCATATTATGGGATCCAAAAATTGGACAAATAAACAAGTCATACTGATGCTAATGCTTGATTTGAGGGGCTCACATGATCTACGATGGCCCTGCAGTTTGTCTGCAGTGATATCAGAATTAACAATATCTTTATCTCCTGGAGTGCTGCCATGTTTGTTATTTACATGCTGCAAATCTGTCGTTCTTTACGGGCTTCTTGACTTCTCTGGTGCACCCTTGTCAAAATGTTCTGGGTAAAACTTGCACCTTAGTGTTCTTGGTCCATGCATGTGAGTCGTAGACTATTTTGGCTCACAGGGCGCACTGAGTGTAAGGCACATACCGAACCAAACGTCCTGCACTCACAGTTACGGTTCTGGACAAATAGATGCAGTTATGCACCAAATTGTTATATATATTGTTACCATATGATACCATATTGTGTTTGTCATTCTACTTTATATCACTGTACTATAATATGTTACAGGCTATCTACACTAAAGTCTACAATTTGTTATTTTGCTGCAGTATATTATGATATGTTGTATTTTTCTATACTACATTAATATATTCTACTCTACATTTCTACACTTTACCTCATACTATATCTCGTCTCCTTCACTTTATCATAAGGTACCATATTATAGTACATAATGTTAATATGTTACTATGTTAATATGTTGACTCTTACATTATTTTATTCTAATACTACAGATAAACACAAAGAACCATTACTTCAGATGATAATCAGTTCATATGCACACTGTTTACATAGACCTGCTGCACTGTCACTTTAACCCCTTTAAATCATGCCATTTTGTCTCAGAATACTTTATTTTCATCGTTTCTATTTTTATTTTGGTTTATATTATATATATTTTTTGCTAACTTTCTATTCTTATCTGTATTTATTTATGTTGTGCTGCTGCAACAACCAAATATCCCTGCCTGGGATCGATAAAGGTGTAAATTCATTTAAGGAACAAGATAATTATTTATATTAATTGTATTCAACATTTGCTCATTGATAAATGCTGACTTAGTATATTTGTCGTTCTACACGATATGGAGAGAAATGAAGACAAAGGTCTTGGTTTAGATTTTTACAGTGAACATTTTATTTGACTACAATAGATCATCAACTTTATTTTATTCAAAAAAGAGTTCCAAACAAGAAACAAGCTGACTGTTAAAAAACAATCAGCTCCAACATTGTGTGTTTTTATTTTCTATTAAAATGAATCAACACAAATAAATGGTGTGATTGTTTTTCAAAAGCTTCCAGCTTTAGTTGTCTGTTGAACATGGTTTCTTCTGCTGGGCTTCATGAAATCCCTGGTTACAACACAGACAATCAGCTACATTTTTAACTATTAAATAATTAATGTAAAACTCACAACATACAGTTGGAGTAAATAGTTATTCATCACTAAACACACATAACATTTCAATAATATATATTTGAAAAATAAATCAATGGATAGCACTTACCTACTGACGATAACCTGAAAATAATCAAATAAAAAGAGAAGAGCAGTGAATATTTCAGTAGGTGTGTTTATTCAAACAAACTTTATTTATTTGAGTTTTATTCATTAATTCTGCATGTCTGCACCTCCTGAGGAAAATCTGTGTTATTATAAAAGAATAAGACTGGTGTTATTCTCTAATTTACACTACTTTTAATAAATTTCAGGACAATTCCATTTTCATTGGAGCTTTGAAGTTCATTATGTGTTCTGGATGAAGAGGTTTAGTCATTTCACCTGTGTGCATAGAAATATGATTGGGTAAAAGAACCAGATGTTTTTTCTACATACCATACTTTAAATATATTTTATACCATTATATGACTTTTTGACAGACCATACTATGATTTTTTTTGTTATTTATTGACTGTTGAGGGACGTGTGAGTCCCACTGGCCGAGCTACATCAAAATTTTAATCTCCTACAGATCTGATTGTCTATTCCGCCTATTTATTCCATCCATATAGGCCGCTGATTCCCAACCTGGGGGTCCCAACCCCAACTAGGGGTCGCCAAAGCTTCACAGAGGGTCAAGAGAGCTTCTTCATTTTAAGGGGAGTAAAGCTGCATTTTTACCAAGAAAGTACTGGATAATTAGTCCGTCTGCAACTTCTGAAGGAACTAAAAAGCTATGAAAACATCATATCAGAGTTGAAAGCGTTAACCCCATCCTAACCCTGAGGGTGCTGACCCCTGGTCCACCATCAGGCTTTAGCAACTCAGCTAACTGCTAAACTTTCAGGTCCCTTATGAATGTATTTATCTTTGTGGTTTTATTTTCTTGAGCTATCACATTTAAATTGATTTAGAACTAAATAATTTAAGACCCTGGAGAGTGAATTTATACTAAAAGTATTGTGTAAAATTAAAATACAAAGACCTTACTTAAATACTTACACTGGGTATAACGAATTTGTTCATTATGACACTCAAAACGGCTGAAGGTACCAGACCAATAACACGGAATATCCATCTGTTGTCCTTCTGTTATACGTACAACTTCAGATATAGCTAGAGCTATTCCCTGATATCGAGCAGGATCCACTTCACAAAATCTCTCTCTCACTGCACAAAATCAACAGAAAGAAACAAGTTTGTTTAATTATTTGGGTAATATCTTTGGCAGACTTCTGGAAATGAAATATTGGTATTAACTTGTTTACACCATGACAAAGCAAAACAAACTGTGTCCAGTATACCTTGACAGGTGGGAAGCTGTGTCCATCTTCCATTACTGTTACAGTACACAAGCTCTGGACCAACTTGTGTGTAAAAGACACTACATCTGTATCTCACAAACGTTCGCTTCTCTTCAATAACAACAGCGTCTGGAACAACTGGAACATCTCCACATGTGGTGACTGAAATGAAAAAAAAAACAGCAGTTTATTTAATATTGTCATATTGCCAAAAAAGTGGTGACACAACTTTCTGCATCCAGTCTGTTCTATGGTTGACCTAAAACCTCAGCTTTTTACACTGATTTCATCCTACTTTTTGGAATATCTTATTCCCAGCTGCTTCTTTCACCTGCCAGCGATGAGCTTCACAGGGAGAGTCAAACACAGAGAACATAGACACTATCCATACCTCATACCGCTCTAACCAGTCATCATCAATCATTAGACCAGTGATAAACACACACACAATCCCTCACTGGCTTCCCACCAACAAGGTCAAATCTGGGAAAAGGTTCTGACCCAAGCTACCCCCAAACCTCTCTTTACGGTTTCTTTTAGACGACCAGTGGCGAGAGTGAAAAACCACAGGAAATTAAAAGACTGCTGGAATTTTTTTTTTTTGTGATTAACATTTTTTATTTTCCATTTTCATTGTACAACAATAAAATAAAAAAATAACAAATAAAAATACGACCCCCCACCCCCCAACAACAACAACAACAACCAAACACCATCACCATCAGTGCTAATCCCTTTCTGGTTACAAGCATCTCTTACCGTGCTCCTTCATGTTCATCTATTACACACATACAGAACATAAAATAAATTAAAGCTCAGACTCAGACTGACTCAAGGAAAGTCCATACAACAAGTAAATAAAATAATCGTTGCATGGAACACATAATTTGTTAACAAATTAAGAGATTAAGAATAATAATAGCAAACATAAATACATACAAGAAAAAGAAGAAGCACCGGTATATATTTATCCACAAATAACAAAAAAATTAAAAATAAAAAAAATAATTAATTAATTAATTAGAAAAAAATTTGAAAAAACAAACAACAACAACTAACGTCTCTCCACTATATAACCCCTTCAGGGCCCTTTTAGAAAGCGTAAGTATTTTTAGTATCTACCCAGTTGTTTACATGACATTTTTTCAAATGCTGCGACTCTTCACATCTCAACAGCCCATTCTCTCAGAGAGGGCACACCCTCCGTCTTCCATCCGCTGACAAGTATTTGTCTGCCTATCATAATACTAGTTTGGACAAAGCTTATAATATGTTTATCCTGTCCTGTCAAAACTGAATGATCACTCAAAACAAATAATCTTGGACTAAATGGAATCTGCATCTCTGTAATCTCACATAGATTATCAGAAATACTGGTTGGAATTTTTTTTTTTTAAATCAATTATTTATTTATTTTTTATTATACTTTTATTTATTAAGAATAAATTAAACTTATTTATTTATTTAACCCTTCTGTAGTCCTGCTGTCGACTATGCACAGGTGGTCTTCAGGGGTTAAAAAGGACCCCATGACATTAGACAAGCTTTAGGACATGTAGAAAAAAGTTATTAACAACTTTTTTTTTCACCTTTTAAAGCAACTCATGACCAACAAATTGAAAAATAATTTTATACCTATTATTATTGGTCAATTTTAGTCAAATATACAAAATTAGGCCTCATTTCAAGAGAAAAAAATCTAATAAAACCTGAATATTTTTATTTCAATAGTTATAGTGAAATAATAATTTCTTGATGGGAATGCATACAGTAGGTTATGTCAAGTTTTGGTCAAACTTTTGTTTTGACTAAAATATCAATTTGTTGATCATGAGCTGCCTTAAAAAGTGGAAAGGACCACAAGTGCTATAAAAATGTATAAAACACGTGAAAATGTGTGAAGAAAGTTGATGTTTATTTTGTCTATAAAGGATGAAGAGGGCCACACATTCTGACAATTTCAAACAATTATATGAAAGCTAACCTATATTAATGGTATGATGAAAATGATTTGGGGTCAAAAAGGACCTCAGGAGGGTTAATAGGAATATTTTATTTATTTAATATTTCATTAAATGGCATTCCATATATAAATTAACAAACCAATTCTGATAAATGTGATGTTAAAAGAGAGATGAGTCTGAATGATTTACTTGGTGCATTTAAAGATCCGTCTCTGTCGTTCATCCCAGAGTTGGCAGATGATCCTGTGAGAAACATCGCAGGTAAAAGGAGAAAACACAGAAGAGACAATAGGCAGTATCACTTTGGTGTTATTTCTGATTCAGAGTCACATCAAAACAATATTCCCATTATGCTTTTTGAAAATTGAAAGGTGGAAATTGAGTAATTATAACTTTCATACAGATCAATAACCTACCTCCTCTTGCAGGATTCCTGTCATCTGACGTGGCGGGTTCCACAGCTTTTTCCACCTCTGCAGCACCTGGTTTAATAGTATTAACTGTATCAACAGTATGTTTTTTGATTTAAAAAAACCTGCAAGTTCTCTCATGTATTGGCAGTGGGAAAAAATCTTAATTTGAGATGAGCTTTAACTAAACATTGGTCTTTCTTACTAATTTCAAGTGTTGTACAAGTATATTGGACATATTTAGTGACTTGGTTCCCTGTCTTGAGAGTGAACATGAATGTTGCATCGTAAGTGCAAGAGTCGTAGGCTAATTTCTCAAAGATATCAACCTTCAGGGCTGAAGTAGGGCAGACTTGTTGTTCTGCAGTAATGGTACACTTCAGGAGCATGCAACTTTGCTGTTGGATGTACTTTTGCTACTTCAGTAAAAGCAAAACAAGTAAAATTAAAATTTTAGCAAATATGCTGGGATTATTTCGATGCTCATCTAAACAAAGGATATAATAGTACATTTTTAACATTAAGAAATGGAAAAGTTGCACAAGTGTATTGAACATATTTAGTGTGATGTCTTTAAAGAGAGCGACCATGATGTTGCATCATAATTCGGGAGTGGATTATCCCAGCCTATGAATGAGATTTTTTTTATCCACACATTAAGAGTAGAGCTGTAGTCTATTTTCTCAAACAGCAGCGCCCAGAGCAAAATAACTGAGCTAGCGTAAAAGAGGGTTAAAAACTGCAGTTCCTCAGATGGCCAGTGGAGGCTGGCTCCAAAAACCCCCATGAGAAAATGCCAAACTTTACTGAAAAAAAACCCATGATAACAGCCTTATGCAAAATACATTTTCACTCTCTCTGGCCAGGGACGGACTGGGACTAAAAACAGGCGCTGGACTTTTTAAAAAATTTAGGCCCACAACCCATACGCAATAACGTGTTTAGATAACCACTTGCCAGCGTGGCAAGGTACTATACCACAAGCCTACTAGATGAGAGAGCGAGAGAGAGAGAGAGAGAGAGAGAGAGCACGCAAGAGCGCGAGAAAGAGTGAGCGACAGATAGAGAGAGAGAGCTATAGTGAACGAGAGAGCGAGAGAGAGCAAGAGGGAGAGAGAGAGAAAGAGCGTGGCAAGGTACTATACCAGAAACCTACTAGATGAGAGAGCGAAAGAGATTGAGAGAGAGAGAGAGATAGAGAGTGAGAGTGAGAGAGACAGCACAAGAAGGAGAGCGACAGAGAACAAGAGAGAGTGAGAGAGAGTGAGAGAGAGCAAGAGAGAGCGACAGATAGAGAGAGTGAGTGAGAAAGAGCGAGAGAGAGAGAGATGGAGAGAGTGAGAGAGAGAGAGAGAAAGATAGTGAGAGAGCGAGTGACAGATGTTGTGGCGTTATTTTATTATTTTCCATCTTGCGTTATTGGTTTGTTGTTTGTGGTGTTTCATGCATTAACATTGTCAGGTTGGACTGCACTAAATCGCACAAATCATCATCATCATGGTGAAAAAACGTTCATAGCAAAAGAAATGATTATATTGTCCCCTCTGTTGATTTTTTACATTGATTTTGCTAATCTGATTTTTTTTCTGATTAATACCACAAAAGCCACACACAGGGTCTGTGAGATGGCCATTCTGGACTTTAACAGAATTTCCTATTGGTTCTGATCACTTTGTTACACTTTTGCTTTGCATTTTTGGTTCTGGATGGTTGAAAAAGACAAACTGCAGTAGGACAACCGCTGTCCAGGAGGGTTTAGCAAGTTGTCTCTTTTGCATTTAATAAAAATATTTTTTTTACTTCATATCTCAACATTTTGTCCACTTACTGCACGTTGGGAGTGTAGTCCAGTTTCCATTTATGCAAGTGATGATTCTTTGTGAGACCTCTACAGTAAATCCATCTTCACATTCATACTCCAGTTTTGAATTTGCAGCAAACACCTCCTGGTATCCTTGCGTAATGATTACAGCATGTGGGATTTTAGGAGGTGCATCAC